>NC_136486.1:8042487-9419987 GCF_053919585.1 Euprymna scolopes
ATATTTTAAATAAATATATTTTATTAAGAATCTATGTTTACGGGCCATATAAAACGACTGGCCGCGGTGATATAAAACACATCATTTTTAATAAAAGTTGAAGACGAGAAATAGTTTTATAATCGCATGTCGTATAAGGAATTATATAACTAAATTTCTCAAATACTTCAAGATTACAGCTGGACTAATAGCGTAAAATTAACGTCCGTATGAATATTATTATCAATATTTATAAGACAATATGAGATAAGAAAGTTATGTATATGAAAGATAAATAGCTATAATACATTATGTTATAATAAACTAATTACTATTACTAATTAATGGAATTTCATATTTCAGTTATGTTTTACTATTTTATGGACGTCTACGGAGAATTTTGCTCTCACGTACTGACCTATATTCTATAATAATTTAAATATTTTTATACTTTTTTATATATTACTTGACATATATTAATTGTAGAGAAAATTTATGACTGCCTATAATCATTATTTTGTTAAAATGTTTTCCTCTGATTAGATGAGCTATTTATTTAAAATCAGTCGATTAAGTAAAAAAAAAAAACACTTTACATTTCGGTATTCCTTCTCTAAAAATAAATTTGTTGTAATGTTTATATTTTACTGAATTTATTTCCAACTCTTCGTTTATAAATGCATACATGCATAGATATATATATATATATATATATATACTAGCAAAGATACCCGTGCTTCGCACGGAGCTTTGTTGCGCACTCGGGTACCAAAATCTGTGGGCACCTTTCCAGTAAGTTGATGTTGTAAGAGCAACGATTGCATAAGGTGATTAACATTTTAACTACCTCTTGTAGTGACTGAAATTCAATCAGGAACTTCACAAAACATTTTCATCAAAAAGGAAGGTTACTTGATGTTACATAGTAAATTTTTCATTGAAGTAATTTTCAACTCTTGCTTAAATTTTATCTTGCACATTCAATACTAAAAACTTACCACAATCAGATCATGTCAGTTTTTCCTCATATCCATTTCTCGAACTTTTCACTGAAGAGCCTCAGGGTAAACTACATTTCTGCTGCTTTGATTTGGAGCCAGAATGTAGAGTTTTTCTGAACTTCCTGTCCGGCTGATGGAGACGTAGAACATACCGTGACTGAAGCAGTCTGATGTCAAGTCTACGCCAATGGTGTTAAATATCTGACCTTGACTTTTGTTTATGCTCATTGCAAAACACACCTTCACAGGAAATTGGAGTCTCCGGAATTTAAATGGAAGTTCTGAGTCCGATGGAACTAAGGGGATCCTTGGCAGTAGAACGGTTTCGCCTTTGTAGGGACCACAGGAAATGGTGGCCTCAAGTACATTGGTGTGCAATCTGGTGATAACACATCTGGTTCCGTTTGTTGTTTTTGGCGGTTCCAAGGATCGAAGAATCATGATTGGCGATCCAATTTTGAGATTTAAAATGTGTGGAGGCATTCCAGATATCTCCAAAGAGTTTAAAAACTCCACAGGGTAGTGAACAGCTTCATATTCATTAGTAGCCGAATCAACTGACTTGTATTGCTTTGTGTCTCCTGGAAATTCATCCATTATTGAATTGTTCAAATGATTCACATTGCTGTTTAATGGCAAAATAATAGCCCTCTCAGCAAGCCAATCCGGTGATTTTCCATTGTTTTGCAGGTCTGGGTACACTTTGTCTTTCAGTTGCTTCTGATTACCGACACATTTACCAAGCGCAGTTGGAATCTTAATTGTGCCAGGTGAAGAAGTGATAGGAAACTGACCATTACCGATTTGGAGAAGCAATTTTGAGAAGTCTGCTGCAGCTGTGTTATCAGAGATATAGGCTCTCATATTAGTAGTCAGTCTCTTCACTATAACGTGCCTCCAGAGATAGGATTGTTTCAAACTTGCATTGACAATGTTAGCCCTTGTGCCATTTTTAACCACTGGGAGGATTTGACGGAAATCACCGCAAAATAAGGTTGGAATGCCACCCATGGGATTCTTGTTTCCTGTGATGTCTTGCAGTGTTCGGTCAATTGCTTCATAAGCACTCTTGTGCGTCATTGGGGCTTCGTCTACAATGATTGCAGAGGTGTCTCTAATTACATTTGCCAAGGCTGAGTTACCAGTAATTTTGCAAACTGGCTGATCCATTCGATGAGTATCCAAGGGTACTTTAAAAGTGCTGTGAAGAGTGCGGCCACCTTGTAGTAGAGTAGCAGCAATGCCACTGAATGCTGTTGCAAGCACAATCTTTCTCATGGATCTAATCTTTGCAAGGATCAAATTGATTACAAAAGTCTTGCCCGTACCACCTGGAGCATCAAGAAACATCATGTTTTTGTTCATTTCACCTTGTGCTTCCAACATTGCCATGAATGAATTGTAAACTTCTCTTTGAGAATCGGTCAGTTTTTCTTGCATATTTTCTGCTTGTAGGGAAAGTTCTTCAAGATTATAAGTAACTTCACGTTGATACTCTCTCGCGAGTCTTTCATCTCTCCCTTGCGTTGGTGCAGGTAATCCATAGCTTGCCAATGGTTGACCGCACATAAGGAGAACTTTTTCTTCAATTAGACAAAGAGTTTTATTGTAGATGTCCTCATTAAAATCTGCTTCTGGATTGTTAACTTCTTGCCTGTATCTGTGAAGAATGTCTTCAGATATTACATCACGAAAAGCCATCCAGATCTCAAGAGGATTTCTTGGCTCACAGGCTGTTAAAATTATCACAAATAGGCTTCGCAAATTTGAAGGTGATTGAGTGGCACTTGCCTCTCCTACTGCTTGATGCAAGTGATGGTCATTTTCTAGAAGGCCTCGAGCAAGGCACGCTGCTCTGTATGTTTCAAACACCTGACCATTGTATGCTCGCAAATTTTGAAATGAAGTTGGACCAGCAACCTCATTGAGCAACAGGCGTAAGAAATAACACTCCCCTGCTTTTGGACTAATCGTGTAGATTCTCCCAATGCATGGTGCTTTCCATACATCATCATTTTCAGTACCTTCAACTTGTACCCCACGCATTCTTCTCATCCATTTCTTTGTCGATTTGTTCCAAGTGTAAAACTCAGGGACTTCTACGTATTTGAGACCCCTTGCAAAGTCATCCTCATGGCAGAGTTGAAAAAATGCTGTCAAAGTTGTGGCAGGCGGTGGACCTTGGGCTCGTTCCAGAGCAGTATCAGCTGAGAACATGACACGCTGCCCATTTTCAAGATGAACAGAAAGTTGTACAATTGGGGGGAAATGTTCATGGATGGGATGTTCCAATATCCTCCAGGCCGCCTCTGAACTGCCGACATACCTTGCATTCTGGAACTGCTGGATCTCATCCACAATGTGACTTTGTACTTGGCCTTGTTGGTTAGCTGCTCCATCAGTTCTTTGTAGTTCAAACACTGCTTGATCACATCCTTTATTCACGTATTCGAGGACATATTTGATGCTTTGGATCGAGCTGCAAATTTCTACGTTAATGTGAGCGTTGAACTGCTGAAGGAGGACCTTGTTGTACGGAACAATCCACTGGTTTGTTATTTCTTGATTAACATACCGACCATTCCTCTTCATCCTTATTGTACCAGTCTGGTTTTCTTCGCCTGTACTTGGGGTAAGAGTCTTGGCCTTGCTCGGTACACTGAAGAAATTCTTTTGGGTATTTTTTGGAACATTTGTTGTCAATCATACATGGACAATTTGGATTAAATGGTCCACAAGGTCCATGCACCATATATGCCATCACTTTAGCATGAAGATCAGGATCTTCCTCTTTGTCAGGGATCTCTGCAGATATGCAGAGATCCATTTTTTCTGGTAGAAGTTTGTCCTCTGGGGACTGCCAGGTGAGGATGTGTGCATGCAGCAGTCCTCTTTTTTGATATTCAATACTGTACAGGAAAGCCCTCAGCCTGCCAAATCCTCCCTTTTTAATAAATTCAAGTAACTTTTTTAGCTTCTGCCTGAAAACCCTGGCAACAATATCTGGACGATCCTGAGGGTCTTGCCCTTGAAGACAATTTTCTGTAATTTCTGTCCACTTTGGATTTGTTGTGAACGTGATGAAGAGGTCGGCTCGGCCCATTCGCCGAACATATGCCATGGCATCACTTTGACGCTCAAACATGTATCGAGGGCCTCCTGTATAAGTTGCCGGAAGTACAACTCGTTGACCAAACTGTTCTGGATTCCCATCCTCCCTAAGATTTGAATCTCTCAAGTTGTTATAATTGTCAGCTCTCAGGGTCTGTTGCTCACGCCTCAGGAACTGTAAACGTTCTGTTTCAATCTTGCAGTACACATCCACCAGCCATTGTTGAAATAGCCTTCGGTACCAGAGAAAATAGTTTCCAGGCCGAGTCATTAAATGGTACGAATAAAATTGCTGTTGGGTAACTTTTCGCCCATTGGATGCCTTCATGTAGATGTTGTAAGATGGAGAACCATAGGGGTACATTAACGGGTACATTAAAGTATCGTAGAGGGGATGTAGTTCGGAGATCCATTTTAATGTATCATTTCTAAAACGCAAGACAATATCCCGGTTAGCTGTTGGTTCATTCTCCATTAATATTCCAATCTCATACGTTGTTGTTGGAGCATTGAATCGCCGTGGATGCTCTTCTTGCGGCCTTCGGTCTTCCCTTATGACAACTTTATGTTCTACCAAGTGTTCTTCTTCAATCCTCTCCTTTGTTGTTTTCAGCTGACAAATAAAGCTGTTGTTCTCATGTAAAAATTCAGTCAGACTTTGGAGAATGTCTCTCTTGAGTCTACTGTCACGTCCCCGATTATGTAGTTCCTCTTCCAGACTATCCAAGAAGTAGACTTGAATAAACTTTGCTGTTTCATCTTCAGGTGGTAAAAGACTCCCAATCTGGTGGCAAACCTGGCCTCGAATTCTAAAAGAAGGATTCCACCCATGTACTGCCGCAATTTTGTGACCAAATGATGTCATTGCAAAACAATTGTTATAACAGCGTAGATTTTGCAGAAAATCTTTAGAGATGGGACCATTGCCGGAGAGCAAATCTTGAAGCAACTGAGGCAGTGGTGGAAAGCTATCAAGCACAACTTTGCCAGAAGAACAACAACAACCAGGGGTTTCTCCTTTAAATTTTACAGCTGAGCAATGTTGACATACTTTGTCCATTTTTCCTATATCAGCTGTAGTGAGAGAGTCATTTTTGTTGTAGAGCAATCCTTTTCTATTGCAGTGTTCTATTTCATGGTGTCTCAAAGCAGTCATTCGTTGTCTAGCTGCCTCGTTTTCTGTCAATTGCTGGGGCAAAGTCATACTCTCTCTCCATGCAGCCTCTCGTTGCCCTTGGTATAGGCGAAAGCTTCGTTGGGTTTCCGATTCATTCTGATGTCGTTGAGCCACTCTCAACTGACCTTGTGTACGTCTACTTACCTCATATAATTCATTCGATCGTAATATTACTTCTCTTTCCAGTGCATATCTTTGCCTTTCTTGAATTTCATCTTGTGATGAATTTAACCGCCTTACAGCATGTCTAGTTCTGTCAGCTTCACGTTGGGTTTCTCTTTCCAAATCTGGCAGTCTTGCTCTCCTTTCTCTTTGACGTATCCTGTTAAGTTCTAGACGTCTTTCTCTATCTGAATTGTTTTCATTGGAGCGAATTGCAGCAACTCTTAGTCTATTAGCTTCCAATCTTTCCATTCTTTCCTCCTCACTTTCGTTTCTACTTCGTTTGGGTGGCATAATTTCGGTTTTAAACGGAATTGTTTAACGATATTAATGATTGTAAATTAATTAAGCGTAAAGGAAATGTATACTAACTGAAATGGACGAACTATAAATAATATTTCTGAATAGCACAATTATAAACAATTATATTGTACCTATTTACTATGCCTCCCCACGGGACAGAGTTAGACACCAGGGTCGTTTTTTAACGTGGAGAAAAGGTACAAAAATAAAAATTGTCTCAGTCGTGAAGGATTTCTCCTCCACCGAAAGAGAACAAGAAAATGAAGTGCAGCATCTGAAGAACAGATACTACACTTTGATCTTGACCAAAAGGAATGAATAAAAGCGACCTACGTGTGACTCATTACTTCCGGGTGTAAACGTCACAGTCTAAAAGTAATAATTAAAAAAAAAGTAAATGTAAAATAAATGTAATACCAACTTAGGTTAACTAAGTAAACAGTACAATTAAAACAGTTCTATTAAAACAAATAATTACTAAGATCTAGGTAATTTTTAGTCTCATTGTTATGGTTTTAAAGAAAAAAATGTGTAAAAGAAGTCCTGCTTTTGTGAGTACGTGTATTTCTTTTAAATTACATAACCTTTTTATTTTATTAATTATATCTCTTTTAAATTCATATATTTTGTTAGTAAACTGGAAGAAATTCAGTTGAATAAAACCTTGTTCGTGTTCTTTACGTTAAACTCATATTTTTATAAAAGGTTCATCCGGTTTAAAGAAAGCGCTAAGTTTAAATAAGACTGGAAATAACTAATTCAATGTATAAATAGAAAAATGAAATAAATATAAGCTTTAAGTCTTAAGATAGTAATAATCAAAATGTAATAAATTATTTGTAGTTCAAATCTATGATAAGACAGGCTTTCGAAATAGACTCGACCAGAAAGATTAAATTGGAACGAAATTATAATCTCCGTGCCATTTTCAAAACAACCCCACAAAAGTAACGATATCCTGCAGTTGGTTAAATGACAATGGTTGTAAGAAAAATGTAAAAGAAAATGCGCTTATCTGTTTATTTTGACCTGTTTTATTTAATTAAAAAAACATTGGCTATAACTGGAAGAGAGCGTTATGTTTTGGGGGTTGTTTAAAAAATAGAATGGAAATAAAGTTAGTTCCGTTTTAATTGTCTTTAATTGCGGCAAGCGCTAACAAAATCGAAAAATCACTGTTTACATTCGAAATGTTAACTTTTATAGGTTTACAGGTTTGCTGACAAGGCTGGGGGTGTTTAATACAATTATTTTACTAAATTGATTTTTTTCATTTAAAAATAAAATTATTTCTTTTTTAATAAAGTTTTATTTTAAAATATTTGTTTTTGTTTATTTATATAAAATTACGATAGTTGAATTGTATTCTTTCAATTATATTGGCAAGTAAAATATAAAAGATTAAAACGGAACGAAATTGAAATTTCCATTACATTTTCAATACAATCCCAAAACATAAAGCTTTCCTCGCCAATGAATTGTTTTGATAATATACGTAAAGTGAAATAAATCGAATATAAAATTAAATGAAAATATATTAAATAATTAAATGTTAAATAGATTTTGTAAATAGTACAGTTGAAATGATTAGAATATTTCCAATATGTAATAAGGTCGAGGTAATTAGTTAAAGAGATTTAATATAATGTGATATGCAAATGAGCATAAGTCATTCGATATGGGGGTGGTTTGTAGACTAGTATATAAAGAAATTAGGCATTGATTCTTATGTCTCCTATAACAGAAACATCCTAAAATGGGTTCTAATGTTTCTCTACCAGGAGAGATCTACCCTCTTACCTCGTTTATATTTCGTTGATGATGGAGAGCTGTACACACAGACAGAAACACACGAACCCTATTACTTTATAAAAATATAGATATGTGTGTGTGTGCGCGTGTATGTGGGGGGGGTCGACGTCAGTATTAAGTATATCCGTAACTCTTTATTAAACATAAAAGTTAATATAAAATTTGGTTAAAGTGCGATAATCCAACAACATATCAGATAAAGAATGTTAATTAATGTGAAAGAAGCTACAAATGCCTGTGACTACTGAAAATGGGTTTAGACCATCGAAATAGACAACCAGATAGTTGAGTACAGCAGAAGATTAACGGATATTTTTTAATCGCACCATTATTATGTAATGGATGGCTGGAACCATCCGATACATAACTGAAAAGAAAAAAAACTTCTTCAAAACATGATAATAAAAGATTTAAAAGAGTGGGCATCGAATAATTGATTGTCCACCAGTCGAAACGAAAAAGTTATTACGTCGTAAACAGAGAAATCGGACGACGATTTTTTTGTTTACAAAACAAGGAAACGTGACATTCCTTGCAACTTTGGCATGTATACAAAGTAAGCATGAGAGTTAAATTCACGTGTATCGATAAAGCCAATAGTCGGTCAGCTGAAGAGAAATCGGTCACGATGGCTCGAGGTCAAGAGGTGGCGAAAAGTTTTCAAAACGTGACCAACGGACACGCGCACCGATATCGAGCAGTATGATTGACAGATCGCGTAGATTGGAAAAAAACCAAGTGAAAGATATGCTAATATAAGAGGTGATTTTTGGAGTTTAACCAAAGGAAGAAGAGAAGGAGGAGAGAAGAGAAGAGAAGAGAGAAGAGGAAGAAAGAGACGCCGATAGGAAACGTGCGATTGGCGGGAGCATAACGTTTCCACACACCCCTCTTAATCACTGAAATGAACCGTAAGCCACGCTGTTAAATTTTGAACTATTGAAAATCTCTATGTAAAACTAGAAAATAGTTTCAAAACAAAATATATTTTTATATAAAAAGCCAGTGTGTCTTACGTCTTGATTTGTTATGCTGAGTTACGTCTGACCTTTGTGTGCATGTTAAATTCTTTTGAGTCGGGATCGCTGTTATGACAAGCAATGACAGCTACAGAAAGTCGAGAGCGGAAAAATGCACAGTCAAGGGGGAAATAACTCTGTCGTCTTAGCCGTTACCATAACAACCGGAAACTAAACAACTAGACGATCAATAAAAGACGGTTACTCGGTTTTTGTTGCAGCGGGGGAACTAACTAACAACGACCGTTCCCAACCTAGGGGTCCTGGCGCTATATAACACCATCACAGTCAAAATACAATCAATAGCGGAGCAGTATCTATCATTTACTGATGTAAACACTTATATGCGTAAAAACTTTAACTAAAATACTTGAAAATATTAGAAATACTACATCGATTTTATTAAAAATGCGTAGGACGGTTCAAACTAAAGAACTGAATTCGAAAATATTAAAAAAAACTCTATCTTCAATAAAAGAGAAAACTACATAATACATACATTAAACGTCAATACACATTTACACATATATATATATATATATATATATATATATATATATATATATATATATATATAGTCTGTAATAATCTGACGTTGAATTTAATATTTGTCGTAAATAAATAACATTTTTTCTTTTTAAAACTGCATATATAACACAGTCGCTACAGTGAGACCGTTTGGGTATACATGCTATCTCGTACCGTCACATAGAAACAAACAAGTCAGAAAAGAAATAAACATCCGACTCCGCATTTTTTAAAGTGCAAATTAAATGCATTCACCTGTGTTTCTACTAAAACAACACATTTCATTATCTTGCAAAAGTCTTTTCGCACACACACATTTTTAGGTATTTTCCGTTACCAACTCGCGTAGGCGCAAGGCTCCGATTTCCCGCCCTTGTAGTCACACATATTGTCTGTCTGTTAAAAGAACAATATGTTACATTCACTAGATTACACATGACACGTTTTAATACATAATCGCCTCCAATATAAACCAATATACAACAAACGCTCATTTGGTGTCCGTTGACCAGTTCACATCGACGATGCGATATCGAACCTGGGGTGAAAAATACAACCTGGAAGCAGGTCCTGAAAATGGAATGAAGATTTCGTGTCAAGAAAACAAAAGACAAGAAAAACACATAAAACACAATAAAATGTCTGGAAAAAAAGAAAAAAGAAAGAACAATAGAAAAAAAGCAATACACACGTAAAACCTTTTCAAGAAATAAGAAAGAAAAGAGATACAGACACACAGATGTAAAACTTTATATATAGAAAATAGTTAAGAAAAATGTATACCGTATTAGAAATAATATCGTTATGAACAGAAGAAAAATATCACTTAATGTAAAAATTAGAAGGAAAAAAAAAGAATTACGTTATTCTGTTTAAAACAATGGACTGATGAGAGAGAGAGAAAGAGAGAGAGACAGTAAGAAAATGTAACGCACAGATGAAATTGTTTTGAATTGTGTCAATCATGATATTAAATATTTACACCGTTGCAGAAGTTTATAGAGGAAATGGCCATCGCCTGTTTTGAACTGGTTAAAAAAGAAAAGAAAGGAAAGAAAAAAGAATTGATGATCTTTTTCAAGTCAGAAGCAATGGACAGTTTCTGTAAATCGTGAACATTGTTTTTCCAGTTTTAATGGCATTTTTGAACATTTTTAAGGACTGAAGAAGATTGTTTTATGTAATTACTTAGAAGTTAATGTCGGAAAAAATGTGTATTGATGATTTCATATTGTATTACATAATGTATAATTTTTGTTTTTCAGGAGTCTGCAAACTATTAATTAAAAAAAAGAAAGAAAAAAATCAGAAGATTAAATAAAGATAAAATGGTCGATCTAGTCAAATTAGAATTTTTAAAAGAGGACAGGATTAAATTTACGTAGGCGGTTAACTATTTTGGGGGGAAGAGATTCACAGGACCTTGCAAGGGGGATTTTTTAATAGGTTTTTCGATTATGAAAAATGCTATTTTCGCCGTCCGTATGTAGCTTGAATAACCTGACCAGTGTTACCGGTTGAAAGATCATATTCTTCGCATACAATAAAGATGGGACTACTGCATGCCTATGGGCTTAAAATGCGTGTCGTAGTTGCAACGATGGTGCGCGATAGAATGCACCCACATAGATTAAGCTTGCAGATAGGGCTGTTTCTGAGCTTCGGCTGATTGAAAATGCCCAATCTTGGTAGGAACAGAACTTCCAACACAAGAGCGGACGTTTAGTCGTGACGTGGCCACTATGTAGTGAATCTGAAGTAGGAGAAAGAATAATAAACAAAAAAGATAGAATATATGCCGCTGATAAGTAAGAACTTTAGAAGTAAAATGTTCCCGAATTGTGAATTAAAGGTTTAAAGAATAACGCCTGTATAAAAGAAGTCAGACATCTCTCGGATGAGACGTCGGCAATTTTTTTTTCAAATAAGGCGGGAGGCGCCTTGATATTGGAATTGGCATGGGATGGCTGAGTGGCAGCTGTTAACGAACAAGAAGTTACTTTACCCACATCCCTGAAATCCGTGAAAAAGGGTCCGGTCGAATAAATTATTTAAGACGGGAGACATAGAAAACATATGTCTGCGCCGCATATTTATTGTAAAAAAGAATGAAAATATATTGAAAATGCATAATGACATTTTCCTGGCTTGCAAGTGTGAAGAATAAGGTGAGAATACGGCGTATAGGAAAAATGTATGCTGTACATTTTTGAAAATAGGTGGGAAAGGAGGGTAATGTTATGACCATTTAGGCTGTGATCATAGCGTAGTATCTGTTAACTGTGGCAAGCGGGAGCAATGGTCAAAACATTATTATTATTGTTATTATATTCTTATTAATTGATTTGAGCGACGAATGCTCGCTGGATCAGTTATTATGATTAGGAGAATAAACAATTAAATTGAGGAAGAAATGATTGACGTGTAAATCGCAAAAGAATGCGAAAATATAAAAGAGATGTAAACATTCTTTTGGATTTGGATAAACAAATAACTAGATGGAAACATTAGGTTGGTCTGAGACACGTAATAAGGTGGCGTGCGAGAACACGTGATATGGTTAGCTTTGGAGAGATTCGGTGTGTTGAGGATTAACCACCAGAGCGGACAAACGTCTCAGACAGGGATGGACAGAAAATGTAGACTAACTGCAGATCCTGTGAAAACCATTTTTTTATTACATTTTCACCCCAAACAAGGCAAATTGCCACATGGTGTAGGGGGCTACTATCAGGGGAAACAACTACTGGGGTACTATGTAGGGATTTCGGCAGCAAGATATCGGTTCACGTTACACTTGAACTTCTGCACGACAGTACTGTTCGGGAAACAGGGACCTGGAATGGAATTCCAGAGTTTAGCGGTTCTGGGGAAGAAACTATTGGAGTAAAAAGATCTTTTACATCTAGGGATCTCTACAGTGTGGGGGTGGGATTTACCAGCCTGTCGGGTTTGTCGAGGGTGCTCACGTCGTGGGGGCACAAGTAATTGCAGTTCGTCAGAGCATTCACCACTAAAATATTTGTAGAAAAGGCAGACAGAGGCAATATTTCGTCGATGGGACAGAGGCTGAAGGTTAGATGCCAGTTCAGGGCCTATCAGGTTTGCGACTCTCTTTTGAACCTTGTCAAGGAGCGAGATACTAGTAGAAGATGCACCAGCCCAGATGTGACAGCAATACTCCATACATGGGCGAATGGTGGCCTTATAGAGGTACAGGATACTTTCGGGTGTTAGTAGTTGTCTAGCACGGTAGAGAGAGTCCATTTTCTTGCAGCGGCCCTGGCAATGCCTTCAATGTAATTGTTCCAACTCATGTTTCTTGTGAACGTTAGGCCATTTGAGACAACTGTAATAAATTTATATTACAAAAATATAAAGAGTTGTTTTAATGGTTTTACAAATAAGAACAGTTGTCTCAATTATATGGTGCCAAATCTGAAATACACGGAGAAATCGGTCTAATGCTAGGATTATTGTTGAATTCTGGTTTATGATCTTTTAGGGTAAAACGTGGGCACAGTGGTGTATATCCCTCTATCTTATCCTGTCTGTTCAGTTTTTAACTTATTTTAAAGGTTTCAGAGTTTATACTATTCAGTTCTTCATTACTTTCTACTCTATAGTTTTATTGAGCTCCTTCATAATTAGGCTGTTGTAGGTTTCAAAACCCATGCTGTATAGATTCATGGTTTTGTATGCTGGAATCATCAAGTTCGGATTGTCTTTAATATTTTTAGTTTTTTTATCCATTTTAACATGTCTAATTTGAAGGCAGAAATTAAATGTTGAAATTATATATATATATATATATATATATATATATATAAATATACACACACACACACATATATATATATATATATATGTGTGTGTGTGTGTGTGTGTGTGTGTGTGTGTGTATAATATATTTCCCCTACTAATGAGGAAGGAAATTAAATTACGCCTCTCTATTCTTCGAATTATTTATATAAAATATTATTTTAACGGCGATAATCAAAATTTCATGAATAAATTTTGATAATATATAACCTGACAAATCGGAACATCCAAATTTATATTTTATTATAAAATGATATGTTTAATATATTTATAGCGATTGAATGAATTGGAGATTGATTTTTGATGTTTTATCTATTTATAGCACCAGCTCATTTCATAAGGTAATCACGTAGATGGACTTGAAAGACGATTATTTGCAAATACGTAGGTTCCAGGAAATTAGTACAAACGCACACATACGCATACACATACAAACGCGCGTGCACACACTTATGTCCCTCTATCTATCTATCTATCTATATATATATATATATATATATATATATATATATTGTTTCTCCTATAAACAAAAGCAATATATTAATAAGAACTAAAATAACAAAAAATGAAAAGAAAAATTCTAAAAGAAAAATATCGTTTCGTGTAAATTGAATTCTTTGTAATTCTTATTTTATGTATTGCGTGTCCTTATTTATTTGCTGTGGAATTGTCTTTTGTGTAGATATTATCACAACATAGAAAAAATCGGAATCATCATAGTGCCATTCACTATAGCTCATAGAATTTGGCATCTTCGTAATAAATTGCCTTTATATATATATACATATATATATATATATATATATATATATATATATACATACATATATATGAATATATATGTATATATATATATACATATATAAAATAATAAAATGGAAAAGAAATGTAGTGTTTATCTGATATAAGCATTTGTAAACTTCTATCTAATATAAATACACGTATTTATATATAGACAATTTAATTCCAACCGAATGAAAAAACTCAATACACAATATATATATATATATATATATATATATATATATATATATATATATATATATATAGTGCCACGCAAAAGTATTGAATACATAACATTTTTCTTCATAACTTTTATTAGGGTTAAGATTTTACCTAAAATTTGGTCATCAATCAAAGGTTAGAAAGTTTATATTTAAGGAAAAATATGAATTAACAAACGCGAAAGTATTGGATACACTTTAAAAAAATTCTTTTTCTGAAATAAATTTTAATGAATTTTACTTAGCCTGTTGCAATAATGCAAACGAGTTATCACTGACCAATCTGAGAGCTTTATATTAAAATAATTTTCTAAAATTCTTTCAGTTTGGGCTCACTCCTTGAAAGTCAACCAGTTCATTTATAAAAATGCCTAAAACTAAAGAGCTGTCAATAACCATCGTCAAAAAATCATTGATAAGCACAAAGAAGGAAAGGGATATCGAATAATATCAAAGGAACTTAATCTACCACGTATGTTTCTCCATTTTATGGAAAAGGGTGTATTTTTTCTTTAAGCTCCCACACGTGAGAAATATATTTAGGTATGACAAAAGGCCAATTTAAACAAAGATATTACGCACATATGAGCTCCTTTAGAGCTAAAACAAGGATGATACAGCATTAGCTGCCCGCGTGTGGGAGCGTAAAGAAAAAAATACACCCTTTTCCATAAAATGGAGAAAAATAGAGCATAAACCAGCATACGTCCCGGAATTAAGTCAATGTTCACTCTGTAACGCAGAGAAATACTACATCCTCCGGGCCATTCATGACCCCAAAATAAAATGTTTAAATGTGAGGAGTGAAGCTTTGAAAAGTTGAATACATAGAAGGAAGGGGCTCCTAATAAATTGGATCAATGAAAAGAACAACACTTAGATGTTGTTTATATATATATATATATATATATATATATATATATATATATATATATACATATATATATGTGTGTGTGTATAATAAGGAAAAAAATTGTAAATACCAAAATGATTAGTCGGTAAACTTGGATTTTAATCGCAATTATATTATAGATTTTAAATTAATGTATTTTATAAAAATAAATTTTTAATTATATTTTTATAAATGTAATTTATAATCTATTTCGAATTTAAAACTATAGAAAAATATAATAATGTTAATAAACTAGGGAAATCACTTAGGATAGATAAATACTCGCTTCCCCAAACCTTGAAAGATTTGTTTTTTAAAAAATAATTTTTAAACGTATTTCGAAATTTTTAAACGTGATTCGTTATAATTAAAAATATTTTTTAAACTTTAAACGTATTTTTGGAAATTTTTAAACGTAATTCGATATAATTAAACGAATTTTTAAGTTTTTAACCGATACCAATACAGATTTTAAAGTTTTTTATACATAAGAAAAAAGATTTTAAAATTAATTTGGGTTCAAATTAAAATCGATTTATATAAGGAATTTTTTTCGAAATTAGATCTTAAATTTAAATAATTCAAAGTTTAAGATTAGGTATTACATCATCCGATAACAAAAAATAGGGGTTTTTTTAAAAAAAACGAGATTTAAACGTGAATTCGCGAGGTATATATACTTAACACTTCCGGTTAAAAGATAGACGAATATTGGCTGGAGCTTTATAAGGATACCTAAAACGGGCCTTATTACCGGGCTTGAAGCCGACGGTACCAATGAACTGTCTCAACTAACAACTTTCTGTACACAATATATATATATATATATATATATATATATATATATATATATGAAATAAAATGGAGGTGGAAGGACCTGGATACTCAACGTTTCGCCCGATTTATGCGGGCTTCTTCAAGAGGGATGGTCATTATAATTAAAAATATTTTTTAAACTTTAAACGTATTTTTGGAAATTTTTAAACGTAATTCGATATAATTAAACGAATTTTTAAGTTTTTAACCGATACCATCATAATAATGACCATCCCTCTTGAAGAAGCCCGCATAAATCGGGCGAAACGTTGAGTATCCAGGTCCTTCCACCTCCATTTTATTTCATATCGTCGGATTTAATCCAGCTCAACAATCATATATATATATATATATAAATATATACATATATATATAAATATATACATATATATAATGTATCCAATACTTTTGCGTGGCACTACATATATATATATATATATATATATATATATATATATATATTCTAATAATATATACCAATCCTTATTTAAGAAGCTCACTGAAATTACAGTACAAGTGATTAAATGACAGAAGACTGTATTCCAAAGTTTATGATGTTGACCATATTATTATTCATGCCTTTAATTCAGATGACATTTGCAATTCTTAAAAGAATCTGTTTCGTAGCGCAAAATCAATCACTTAATTATTATATCAATTAATGAATCTATTATACACTTTACGCATCAGAAGAAATAGCATCAATCAATTAAGCAAAAGGAAATAAAGTGCGTTTTGACATGATTAAAATCCGGAAATTGGGAGAGAATCTGTAAATACCTTATAATATGTTTCCATTACGCCAGTTCGAATTGGCAGCTTCTCTTCCACTTTTCGGATTTTAATCATGTTGAAATTTACTATATGTCTTTTGACGGATTAATTGTTGCTATTGCTTCTGATGAATTAAGGGTAGAATAGATAGAATAATATTTTTTTGTGAGGAGTGAAGGGGAAATGGGGACCAACTCCCCAGGGAGTAGGGGAGCTGGATAGTTACAATTAGTATGAAGGGTTGCTCCTACATTGACCAAGATCTTATATGTGGGATTGCTCCCACATATGGTCTTTGTTGCAGTATCTTCCGGAACAGATGGTATTTATTTGCTCCCCCACCGAGCAAATTAGGCAGAAGGCCAATTTTTAATGTGAGGAGTGAAGGGAGGGGGGAGGGAAAGGGGGGACCAGCTCCCGAGAGGTGGGAAATGGGAGCTGGTTAAAGGTCAGGCATGTGGGGTTGCCCCCACATCTGGTCTTTGCTAGTCAATGGGCATGCATTTTATCGAACAAAGGATCTGTTTTAGAACTAGGTTAGTGGTTTAAGGCAGACATTTTCCTTCTTTTTATATATATATATATATAAATATACATATGTGTACATACATATATGCACATATATATACATATATATATATACAAGTACATATATGTGTGATCGTTTATGTATATTCATGTTTATTTAATTTATTTATTTGTTTATTTTCAATTTTCTATTGTTTTTGTTAGTTTATAAATCTATACTTTCGTATATTAATTTTATGTGAGTAAATGAAGTAATTATATATATATATATATATATAATTTTTAAAATGTAATTATCCACTGACACGTGTTTCTTCGTCTACGACTCATAAGAGTGGCTGAATCTAGCGACTCATCAGAGACGTATTTCTGTGATGGGTCGTAGACGACGAAATACGTGTCAGTGGATAATCATATTTAATATATATATATATATATATATATATAAATATATATATATATATATACATATATATATATATATATATATATATATATATATATATATATATATATATATATATATATATATATATAGTATGGAGGTACCAAATTATTTAAAGGGAAAATTATTCCAAACTTGAATTTAGGTAAAAAGGCACTTTTCTTAATAATTGAATTTATTCAAAACGTATCGCAAAAAAGAACAATAACATATATATATATATATATATATATATATATATATATATATATATATATATATATATATATATATATATTTAAAGTGATGGTTGTGTAGTTCCAACGAGAGAAAAAATGTATATTTAAAAGCGTGTAGCCATCAACAATTGTGGGTTTTTTTAAAGGGTTTCATCAAATTTTTTTTTTAAAATATTTTTAAAATATTTTAATAACGCGTTTCGAGCTTAGGGTGTGCTCTCTTCAGATATTTTCGATATCAGCGGAGGCATATCTACAAACTCCCATTTTAAAGAAAAACTTTTTACGAAAATATCTGAAGAGAGCACACCCTAAGCTCGAAACGCGTTATAAAAATATTTTCAAATAAAAATATGATGAAAACCTTTAAAAAAAACCACAATTGTTGATGGCTACACTCTTTTAAATATATATATCTATATATATATATATATATATATATATATATATATATATATATGAGCAAACAGTTAATAAAATATGTTAAAAAACACTTTGAAATGAGTTAAAACGTATTTAATCTGAAAAGGAAACACTAGATAAATGGATAGTCCTTAATCCGCGGAGTTTCGAAGAAATATCTTCTTCTCATCAGAGGGTAGGAATTAGAAAAATGCGGGATCGGATTTTGCATGCAGAAGTATTTGATAAAACAACAAGTAAGTCAAAGATCTTACTTGAAAAGAAAATAAGTTCAGCAGAGGGAATATGGTAAAGAAAAAGGTGATTACACATGAATAGATAGTCTGGTAGAAGATAAAAAATTCAGTGACGGTAAAATTCAAATGTAAAACTTCAAGAAAGTTAAAAGAATTATATATATATATATATATATATATATATATGTGTGTGTGTGTGTGTGTGTGTGTGTGTGTGTGTGTGTGTGTGTGTGTGTGTGTGTGTGTGGATTTAGCAGAGGCGCCCAAAAACGACTAAGGGAAAAGTCAAATATATAATAAATACATAGACAATAAAAATAAGTTTTGTAAGTACCTGCCTTATTATTTATTGTTTTTAATGGTTTTAAATGCTCGTCTTTAATCTTAACCATTCGGTTTTTACGAGATGTTTTACAAACAACGTGAAAGCTTAGAATTTGCTTAATGGAAAACAAACCTGCTGGCATATCGAGGAATAAACAAATCATAAAATCATAAATTTTTTTATTAAAAAGTGTCAGGTATATACAAAATATTTATTTATTGTGTATTTGGTTATTTTTTACTTTGTGTTTGTTTGTTCGGATGGTAGGTTTGTGATTTTACGCTATACGTATAGTCTCATTTATTCTTTCGGTTTATTTTTGTATACAGATAAACGAGGGGCACATTTTAATTAGTACTATTAGGGCAACGCTTTGTAAAACGATATATGGTTTATTATATTCTTTCATGAACTTTCTACTTATTACACTCGGCCAATTTACGAAAGACACAACTAGATTCGTTAAAGGATTAGTCTTCACTTCAAATACAATAAAGTCGCTAATAAAAATGTCGCATTTTTTACCTGACGCTAAGTTGTCATTTCCAAATATTTTCATACATTGATCTTAAAGGATAATTCCTCACAAATATTGGAATGCAGTGTTAATTTAGTTCCGCAGTAGCTACTGGATATACTGTTGAATTAAAGAAAAACAGAAATATGCAGAGAAGTTACAGAAGACAGAAACGTGGTACACCTGGTGGATGCAATCTAATACAATATATTTATTAATACTAATGTAAAAATATGGAAAACAATTATCAATTCCCCGATAAATATATATATTCGTACGTTTTTGATTCGTGTGTTCACAATTCTCAACTTGGAAGTAAGTTTTACAAAGTTTAGGTCAATGTAACCATGGTCTTTCTTCAAGTATAATTTAATCTTTCTGCCTAACTCTGGAATTTGCAAGGAATATTGTTTTAAAATTTATCATTTTGTTCTTGGGAATTGTATGCACTCGAAGAACTCTTTAGAAGCTTGAAGTAATTCTATGTAATTCTCAGATGTATTTTTAATGTCCCCCGCACTGAGGTTTGCACTGAATTTTGTAACTTTACAACTGCATTTATCAAGTAATTTATCAACTGCAGTATGGGTCCTTGCAGATGAGGTGAAAATATTAACAATCTAAATAATAGAAATTGTTAATCCTCATCTCAAAATTTCAGAAATGCACATTGGATATTAACATGAAATATTAACGATATTAAAATAAAATATTAATTATATTAACATGAATGATAAACATAATATACTATTGTCATAAATTTATAATTTCTTAAGTATTTTAGGAGTATTCATTGCAGCTAAGTTAACAAATAAAATCCGCATGACTTTACGTAATACAGCATATGCAGTTTTATAACTGGCCAAGTAATTCCAATAATTATGAGAGAAGATGGACTCATAAAAAAGAATTTAAAATTATACCTAGCAAATATATATACATGTATATGCATTTATATATACATTCCAAATCATGAATATACACCCCATATATATATACATATATATATATATATATATATATACATATATATATATATATATATATATTAATATAGTAATGTTGGGACGATTAATCGGAATCGGATATCGGAAAACTCGGAACCTTCGGGTCTATCGGAATCGATATCTGAGTTGAGGCTATTTTCCGATGCCAAAAACGATTCTTTTAATTGTATTTTTTTTCGTTTTGTTTAAACAAAATCTTCCTCTGCCGGTAATAAAGAGAAAATAATTCATTATTTTTTGTTAATTGTAAACAACCACTAAAACTCAAATCGAGAGGTCTTAGTGGATTTCTACACTTGAGATAATATTTGCACACTGAAATGTGTGTTTTTGTGTTTGGTAATCTGGCATAAATAATAACTCTATTGTTTAACATTTACGGAAGCGGAACCGTTAATTGTATCGGAATCGAACATTAAGTACGGAATCGGTAATTTTAGAGGAATCGGGGAAATATACCAATCGTACCATCACTAATACACACACACACAGACACACACACACACACACACATATATATATGTATGTATATATATATATATATATATATATATATATATATATATATGTATATAATCTTTTAATATTAATGTGGTGCAAAAATAATTCCGTTTTTTGACGTTGGACTATATATAAAAAAAAATGACATTATTCTTGTATTAACCCAATAATTCTTATTAACAACCGCTTACTAATGCATTGTCCTAGGTTTTGATAAGATAACGCTGAGTATGGAGAGAGATAGACTTCGCCAGGCTATTCTTGCCCAATATACGCTGCATAAAATAATGCAGCGCCTCCGTACGATCCCGAAAATGAAGGGATACGTCGAGTCCCCGTCTTACATTTCGCCATTTCATTTTTTCCCCGTTGTTTAGTTTGGTCTTTGGCTAAGCTGACGAATCCAAATGGATAAAATTGATAGTAATGTGTATTTCAGAATATCTTCCATAACCTCTTCCTTCAAGTTTGTTTCTTTAAATCGTTTTCCCCTAGATTGTATAGATTCAACAGTTTATAAACAGTTTCTATGGCGATTAATTTTGTTTAAATGAAACAAAATATCAATAATACAAAATGCTAAAAAAAGTTTACACAAGAATAAAACAAAGATTGTTTCGCTTATTAATGGAGAGGCGGGCGTAGTGTTCGCTTTTAAGATTCCTGATAAAAATGTGTCCTGGTTTTTATTTTCATGGAAAAATATCTGGCACGTATCAATGCTTATTGCTTTATTAATAACTTTATTCTCTTAATAAGTTTCATCTGATCAGGTCAATACTATGAATATGTCACCAATGTAGATATATTTTTCTTAGTTTTCTTATCATTGAGTTCAGAGCTAGAGATGGGATAGATATTCACCCGTTATCTCACACATTCCAACAGAGAAATCATATAAGATTCGAACCGTCTCATCTAAAAGAAATGGTTTGTGTCTATCTTGCAATTGGTTTACCGGGTATATTGCCAGTTTTTTTAAAATTATTTTTAATGAGTTTTGTTGTACTTATATTTACTGGAATGGTAAAAAAAACTCCTAATGATTTAGTTTCTGTTCACATTATACATAAAATTTCACATTTTGTTATTTTTTCTCTAATCTCCATTTAAGCTGCACCATTAGAGACATAAAATTTAATTATGGTTGCTTTATCCTCCATATTGCCTAATACCACTTTGTCAGGTTAAACGGCTCGGTTTTCTAGGTACGTAGCTGCAGTCGTAAAGAACAGGGTATGTTTTATATGTAATTGTTCTGTCTGTTATATATTCCAAAGATTTTTGTTCAGTTTTCTTATTTAATTTTAGCTAGGGATGCGAAACACTGACCTTTTATTTCATACACTCGAACTGAGAAATTGTTTTTAAATATTCTAAAAATAACTTCATTTTTGCATTTCTCTTGTACTTGGTTAACCTTGCACATTCATCAGGAAACTTAGCTTTTTTTTCAAATTCTCTTATTAGTTTTTTCAAGCTGAGATAGGGCATACTACCGGATACCAAACACCCACTTGTTATCTTATGCATGTCAACCATTTTTTTTTAAAATTCTAACATTCTTTTAAGTGAAATTGCTTGGACTAATATTACAATTAGTTCACAGAGTATTATTTTAATTTTTTTTTCATGAGATAAGTTGCTCTTATAATTTCTGGAATTACCTGCATTACCTGAGAAGTTATAAAACTGCATATGCTGTACGACGTAAAGTCATAAGGATTTCGTTTGTTAAAATAACTTTAAAATACTCTTTCAATATTGTAACAAGTATATATACACACACATATATATTTTTCTGTAGAAATATATTTTCTTATAATATATACCAATCCTTATTTAACAAGCTCAATGTAATTACAGAGCAATATAGAGAATAAATGACAAAAAGGTTTATTCAAAATTGATGATGTTGATCATCTTATAATTTATTCCTTTAATTCAGTTGACTTATATAATTCTTGACAGTATCTGTTTCGTAGTGCAAAAGCATTTACCTAATTATTATATCAATCAGTGAATCTATTATGCCCTTAACTCATCAGAAGAAACAGCAACAATCAATCCGCCAAAAGGAAATAAAGTGTGATTTGACATGATTAAAATTCGAAAATTCGAAGAGAAGTGCATATATTTTTTTATTTTTCCATTACGCAATCTTGAATTTTATCAAACAAAGTTATTAAACCCAACTATTCGTACAAACAATCTACTTTAATTTATGAATCTTCTACCAAAATGTTATATTTAATAATTAGTAAATTTATTAATTCTAATTTGTGTATGCGTACTTATGAAAATAATATCAATAAATTATAAACTATCATACTTCTTCGTATGTACGAAACTAAACTAAGCTTTAAAATATATATAATTTAAACACAACTGTGTTTTAATATACGGTTCAGTCTTAGTTTTACTCATTAAAACTGCTTTAAGGCTTCTACGCTCACTTCTTTTGCAAAAATTGCGGTCTTTATAGGGTTTACAGTTCAAAGTAACCTCAGCTATATTTTGAAATAAATGTTTTCAATTTTTGTTTATTAAAACCAATATTATAATAAAATTACTTCTGTTCAAACGTCCTCAGAAGTAGTAAGGAAGATGGGATAGTTTTTTTTTCAGATTAGTGGTTGGTACTTAGAAACCTTTACAACATTGACGTTTTAGAGACGATTTCTTCTGATTGGCTGTTGGTTACCATAGCAAATTTCCCGTCGTCGACACCTTTATAAATCATAGCGTGAATGTCGTTGACATGTAATATTATTTAGGTTAAATAGAGAGAGTTAACAAAAGACCCTGCCATTTTGAAACTAAATGCTCCTTGCCGAAAGAGGAGAAAACTCCGACAGTATATACAAGTAAGTATAAAGAGACAACACCGACATTAATAATTCAGATTAGAAATGATACATTTTTTTAAGTTAGAATCTGTAAAAAGTATTTTCTAGGGGGCGATATGATGAGGGTAAAAGATAGAAGGGACAGAAAAGAAGAATAAACGCTAAAAATATATACAAAACAATTTATAAGTAAATGTTTTATCAGAACTTATTTGCAAGATTTTCCTTATTGTTTAAATATTTGGACATTTCTGAAGTCCATTTAAAAAAAAATACGTTAAATGGATTTTACCTTTGTATAGTTTTTTTTTATGAATTAAAAAGCACATTTTTTTTATGAATTAAAAAGCACATTTTTTTTATGAATTAAAAAGCACATTTTTTTTATGAATTAAAAAGCACATTTTTTTTTATGAATTAAAAAGCACATTTTTTTTATGAATTAAAAAGCACATTTTTTTATGAATTAAAAAGCACATTTTTTTTATGAATTAAAAAGCACATTTTTTTTATGAATTAAAAAGCACATTTTTTTTATGAATTAAAAAGCACATTTTACTAAGTATTCTATTTTTTGTATGATTTTATCTGTTTGTATCTTGATATCCCAAAGGATTTTTCTGTTTTCCTTTCCATGTACTGTTGTTATATAGAGCACTACCGGTGGATAGTAATAATCTGAATTATAATTATGATCGTTTTTGATGTCTAGAAAATATGTGTAAAGAAGAAAAATATTTCTAGCATAAAAATAACATGAGTGAAATGTATCAGGAATGTAAATAGAATCACGAATATTAGAACATAAACAATGGAGACGATTTGAATAATGAACATAAGTGAGCTTAATGTTACGTGAATTACTAACAGAATGAGATAGCTGTTAGGACACGTGTAGTTTTGTTTAGGGAGAGTCAGTAGAAAATCGAATATGCTAACATGAAAGATATCGTTTCCGCGCTTTGCATAATGTAGAAAATAATTGTTAATTTTATTAATAACGGACTATTATCCTCATCTTTTTTCTTGGTTATTTCACGACATTTCAGCCAACTACTGCTCTAGCCTTCGCCAGGTGGTAACCGCGACGGGATAGGAACTCTGAACCTCCTGACTGCAGCCACTGCAATTACTGCCTTCCGTATTTGTTGTCGTCTCACTACGTTTTGGCCAAGTAAGCCTCTGGCCGGTTTTGGGTAGGATTAAAATCGCTATTTTCAGGCTATTTTCACCTGGAACCGTAGAGATTCAACGTCTCTATCAACTGCGCCACGGGCCCCGTCGCGGTTACTAGCTAGAGGAATAGTTGGCGGAAACGTCGTGAATCAACTAAGAAAAGATGAGGATAATAGTCCGCAATAAATAGAATTAATAAATGATACTCATCTCAATAATTAAATAATATATACAGCGGCTTGCATCTCTGGTGGGAAGTCAAAAATGAAGTTATATAAACTATATAATATAATTATGTATCGTTTTTTTTTTGTTTGTATTTTGTTTAGGATGGATATGAACTTGAATAATGAGAAGAGACTAAAAAAAACAGATATATATATATATATATATATATATATATTATTTTCTTGTGCATAACAAGGTGCAATAGAGAAAGGTATGCCCTTTGCTTTTGCGTTACACGGAGAGAATGTTAATGAACTGTTTTACTTTATGCTAAACACACCCATACGTACATATAACAAGAGAATAACATTTTAATTACTAAACGTCACACACTGTATATATCATAACGTTAATAATATGTATATAATATAATAATATAATAATGCATATATCATAACCTTAATCAGTTATATAGACCTTGTGTATATAAAGCTCAATCATTTAGCATTGTCCGAGGATTGTGTTTAACCATTTGTCAGCATGTTAGACGTGTAGGCGTCGGCAAAGCTCTCATACTACTGTTTTCCTATTGTAGTCGTGTCTCCCGTTATATTCCTTTTGTGCTAGTTAGCTGCCCTGATTTATGATGTGATTTAGTGTTTCGTCTCTTTGCCTAGAGAGTCTACATTTACTGTTTCTTTTGTTTAACTATTTGAGCTTACTGAAGTTTGTTATAACAAACTTTTCTAGGGGATGAAATTAGAAAAAAAAACCCGCTGAAGCTTTTTGTAAGTGTTCGTTTGTGCCAATTCTTGGTTTTCAACTTGCCCCAAAATTTGGATGTATAAACGCTCCACTAAACGTAAAACCCATTCAATAAGTTTGCTGAAAGGAAACTTACATCTACTCTGCTCATTTTGTGATGGGTATTCACACAGGTTAGCGTACTTGGAATCTTAGATTGTACTAGTATAATCCGCAGGCATCTGTGTGATTTATAAAAATATGTTTTAACGTGTTTTTTGTCTAGATTCTATTACATGTGAATTCCTTGTGTTACTTAATCTATATTGGATTGTTAATACATGTTTAGTAATATTTGGCCTTGTATCAGATTTGTTTAAATAAGGCGTGTATGCATATATGCATTGCAATCCTATGTGGAAACTAATGAGTTTAAAAAATAGTCTTGACCTGTTTTTTTTCTATTTGTTTACGCCATACATCCTCGGATCACAGAGATCAGCTTGGACGGTTATGAAATGAAAAACAATTTATACTTTATCAATAGCACGCGTTTAATATATAGTTGTTTAATATATAGAGGTTTAATGTATAGTGGGTTAATATATAGTTGTTTAATATATAGTGGTGTAATATATAGTGGTTTAATATATAGTTGTTTAATATATAGTTTTTAAATATGTAGTGGTGTAATATATAGTAGTTTAATGTATAGTGGTTTAATGTATAGTGGTTTAATATATAGTGGCTTAATGTATAGTGGTTTAATGTATAGTGCTGTAATATATATTGGTTTAATATATAGTGGTGTAATACATAGTTTTTAAATTTGTAGTGGTGTAATATATAGTAGTTTAATATATAGTTGTTTAATATATAGTGGTTTAATATATAGTTGTTTAATATATAGTGGTGTAATATATAGTGGTTTAATATATAGTTGTTTAATATATAGTGGTTTAATATATAGTTGTTTAATATATACGTGTTTAATATATAGTGGTTTAATATATAGTTATTTAATATATAGTGGTGTAATATATAGTGGTTTAATATTTAGTTGTTTAATATATAGTGCGGTAATATATAGTTATTAATATATAGTTGTTTAATATATAGTTGTTTAATATATAGTGCTGTAATATATAGTGGTTTAATATATAGTGGTTTAATATATGGTGGTTTAATATATAGTGGTTTAATATATAATGGCTTAATATATAGTGATGAAATATATACTTATTTAATATATAGTGGTTTAATATATAGTGGTATAATAAATAGTGGTTTTATGTATAGTGGTTTTATATATAGTGGTTTTATATATAGTGGTTTAATGTATAGTGGTTTAATATATATTGGTTTAATTTATAGTGGTTTAATATATAGTGGTTTTATGTATAGTGGTTTAATATATAGTGGTTTAATATATAGTGGTTTTATGTATAGTGGTTTAATATATAGTGGTTTAATATATAGTGGTTTAATATATAGTGGTTATGTATAGTTGTTTAATATATAGTTGTTTAATGTATAGTTGTTTAATGTATAGTTGTTTTATGTATAGTTGTTTAATCTTAAATATTCAAGTTTTCTTCCTTTGTTACTCATATATCATTCAAATATCTAAAAAAGGAAATAGTATACTTAAGGTCAGCGACGGAGATCTGAGCAGCTAGTAATGGATTAGGTTGGAACAACATATATAAAGCTACGATGCTTATTAGAAACACGAAGTGGATGAAATGAAAAAAAAACATTCTTCCGTTTGATATACAAATCTTAAAGTGTCCTTGTAGCGAAATTTATCGATTATAACATTTTGCATAACGACCGGCTATTATTCCCATTTGCGTAACGACCGACTATTATTTTGGTAAAGAAAAATCTGAACAGATAAAAACGAAGAACGGATGAGATACGTTTATTTTATATGCCCGTTTATTGATATAAATCTCATTAATACCTGACGTATGGTAGATCAACACAACAGTCGAACATAATATGACAAACCAAAAACAGTGATGTTTCAAAAGTACGAGGTGTCTTTAGTAATTTTTCGCCCTTTTCTTGTATATACTCTTGAGAATCTAGTATGCAATCGCTATCTCTTATATAAGATGACTGACAAATTTTTATGATTCCAGGTTAAAACGAGCAGCTAGAGTAAGAATAGGAATACACCCTACTAAAGCCTGATTGTAACAGCTAGTGAACTTCACAATGCATTCTGAAGGCAAGGACAATTTAGAAGGACAATATGCTATAAATTCTGTTTTTAAACTTGGAACAAAATGATGAGAACATATGGAATGGGTCAGACTGCTTGTGGACTATCTTGCATGGATTGAGATTCGGAGATAGGCAGATAGTTTGTTAGAGATGATGTAGAAGTAGTGAGGGAGAACAAAAGTGTTGATTGGCCAAATAAAGAATTTCATGGATATAGACCGTCGTGTATATATAGAGATAATGTCAGTGTGATAACTGTACACACACTTATTCGCAAGAAAATGAAAATGCGGAAGATTTGCGCGAAGTTTGGCCCAAGGATGCTCTATTCTTGTCACGGACTATTTTATTAATATGAGCATCAATACAGTTTCTATAGTTCAGACCTTGCTTTCTGTGACTTTTGTTTATTCTCCAAACCCAAGGAAAATCTTAGAAGCTGCCTTTATAAGACAGTTGAGAAGATGAAATAGGCTGCGACGAAGGTAATAGACACGCTCACACAAAATGACTTATCCACCGGAAATCAGAAAAATATTATGTTACGTAATAAAATCTCGTTTCTGTAATGAGCGTAGCTGAATTTGTATAATATAATGCCAGAAATTCATGGGGCCTTCCAGAAGTTGTGGAAAGAGCACAACAAATGCATTGCAGAAGGTGATTACTTCGAAATGGAATTGAGTTTCATGTGTGTACTATTAATAACAGTGCCAATACGCAAAGTGCTTGGAAACTGTTTGAAGGAACCTCGTTTGTATAAAATACCAATGTAATTGCATTCTGAATTGGACTATAACAAAGAGACAAAAAACTATTTGGAACATAAGTTTCATTTATTATTCATAACAACGAATATATTATTTGAAGCAAAACCGATCATTATGTTCAAATAGTTGTTATATTTTTATTAATTTTACTATTCTAAGAAGAAATCAAAAATGTATAAAAGTCATCGTCAAAGGCCTTGTTAAATAATCATTAAACGGACTAAGTAAGATCCATGTATAAATAAATAAAATGAAGTCTGTAAACTTATTTCTTGCATTATACTATACAAATTCAGCTACGTTCATTACAGAAACGAGGTTTAATTACATAACATAATATTTTTCTGATTTCCGGTGCAGGTTTAAGCAGACAAGAATCATAGTATGGTAAAAGAGGGAACAACAATGTTGAGAGGAAGATAATCAATAATAAATTGTAATCATATCCTGCATAACACTCGCAAATCTTCTGAGCAAAAACCGGAAGCCAAGAAGAGCAGACACTCTTGACTATAATCTACATAAAAAAAATTATTCTATATTTTAAAATTTAATATATAAAAAGGGCTATGTGTCTGCCTGGCTGTGTGTGTACGGAAAGTCTCTCCCAAAATCTTTACTGAATATTTGGTCTACAGAATTGAAATTTAATATGTAGGGTATTTGGACATGTAGCATACATTCTATTTCCTTTTTAGCCGACAGAAATTACTGCTAAGAGGTCAAAATATAAAACAAAAGAGTCTACCTTTGCAGGATAAGCTGAATACAACATTAACAATTATGTTACGGAAATTGATGATAATATTAGGGATAAAGTGAAAAACAAAAACAGGATAATAGATCTCTTACTTTACTGAGATAGTAAAGAAAATGGTTTTCTATGTTTGTCTCAAACACATCTGTATCTAATTCATACAATCTTTTTATAGAGTTTGGTGGGTAACGTATATTCACAAAGACATAAAATTTACGGGGTTGCTAGATTTAGTAACTGTGATTTTTTTAAAAATATATTTTATGTGACAGCCATCACAAAAAGTTTATACTTTTAACACTTGTAAGAAAATGACCGGAAGTGTGTATCAATAAATATATATGCATATTTTGAAGGTAATAAAGAATATCCAAAGCCAACCAAATACTTCAAACGTGGTTCCGAAATCAAATATGCAACAAAAGATGATGGTTAAACTCTCCAGACAATGTCGTTGATCTCGTCATTAACCTAATCGATATTGTCGTTTTATATGAAATCGATTCCTTAATGCTATCGGATATAGTGTCCTTATTCAGTAACTTATACTGTAAGAAACTGTATTAATCCGCAATTTATTTCTACTATATACGAAAGAAGTTATTAATTGGATTTTGTAGGTGCTATCATTTATAAAATTCGGCAATCCTTTTTAGGTTACGCCATGGAACATCTTTAAATGATTATACAATTTTCCATTTCATATAATTATCGATAGTTTTTGCTATAATGTAACAATTTTCTGATTACGCATTAAATAAAATCGAATACTTATATAACTGACATAGCATAAGCAACGTGAAATAGCAAAGGAAAATATACATAAAATAAACATGCGATAATAATTAACAATAGAATAGAGAAGCCTGATATATTTTGTCTTACCACAAAACAACGATGAAATATTAGACAGAGAACATAACAAAAACAATAGCATCAGCTTATTTAGCAGCGGAATATTTCACAGAAATAGTTAGAAACGAAAAGTACCGTAGCAGAATCGTTTCCATGGGATTTTTACGGAAAGTTTATCAATTGCTAGTGTACAATGAGCAGAGCTAAAGCACTTTATGCCTTATATCATTAGGTTAAATTCGTATTGTCAATTTGGGGAGGATTTCTCTCCCTTAATTTCTCTCTCTCTTTCTCCTATCGCAAAAGCAAAAACAAATAACATCTAAATAAACCGCAATATATCCTAACAGTCGGCGAGATAGACCAGCGGGTAAAGAGGCCAGGCTCATTACCATGGGGTCCCGATTTCGGGTCTCGCTGGATTCGGCCACTCTGGTGGGGCGTGGACGAAGCGCACGTGTCAGTGGATAATTATGTTTTAAGAATAATATATATATATATATATATATATATATATATATATATATATATATATATATATATATATATATATATATACCGCTCCCCATGTGGGGGTACAAAATTGGTTAAAGGGAAAATTGTTCCCAACACACGTATAGGAAAAAATTCACTTTCGTAAATTATTGAAGTGGATAATCACTGATATTGCGTCTTTAATCTGGATGAGGTTGTTGTTCTAGAACTTATATGTATGTTATTAATCTTTTCTTTGCTTGCACAGTTTACTCTTATAAATAATAATTATATATATATATATGGATGTATATATATATATATATATATATATAGTCATGTAATATATAAGTTATGTTGCCTCTGTACAACCGAAGCAATAACTATAAGTACTTCCCCTCAAAGCAGTAAGATAATAAACTCTAAAAACAAACTGATCTCCTTTTGCAAATATAATCCAAATTAAAATATGGTAAATTTGAAATTACATGGCTATTAAATTAATCTTTCAGATATATATATTTTCTACTATATATTATATCATATATATATATATATATATATATATATATATATATATATTCTACTAATATTATAGTTTTTTTTTCTACATACATTTTAGCATTTTATAACTTCGTAATTTTAATTGTAATTATTTATTTCTTCTTTGTTTAGCCGGTTTTACATCTGCAATTTTCGTGTTTAAGTATTCCCATCAGTTGAATATATCCATCTACCTACACATTTATATTCCGTATGTATGTTTACTTATATTTTACTATGTCCATTTACATACATACTTACTTGCCTTATTCTGGAACTTGCAGATACCGACCAGCCTCTCCCCTTAATTTTTCCCTATTATTTTTTATTTATTCATTTACTCATCTATGTAATTATATGTAGTATATATACACGTGAGTGTATATGTGTGTGTAATTTATATATATATATATATATATATATATATACAATATATATATAGGTGTGTGTGTATGTGTGTGTAATTGTATGCATCCATATATATGTATGTATATATGCATGTGGGTACGTATATACATATGTATTTGTATAGTATTGGGAATCCCAGCTTAATTGCTATATAGGTGGTTTTAGAAATAGAAAGTTATGTAAGCATATTTTCATTTCCCATCAGCGAGTTGGCAGGGTCACAAAAGGTTTTGTATGACAGGTATCAACCTAGAGAGAATGCACTGGAAATAAGGGGTGATATGAACCGGAGATTAGCGGTGACACGGGAATTGTGGTCGTAGGCTTCCGGTTGACGACCACATGGGGAGAGTGGTTTAGGCAGCAGAGGAATGCAGATCGGAGATTCGGCTCTCCGACAACCAGGGTTCGAGATGATAGGCTTGCTTTGAAATAAAAGATTGAAGCTTCAAATCAATCTTGTTGTTTATCGATGCATCTGTCTGCAGTGACCACTCCCCACGAGAAGGAGACCGGCGACCAGAAGGCATCATCCACTAGCCAAGGCAACCAGGTATGTATGCATTATACATGGCACGTAAGATACGTAAGATTATACACGCCAACGCCTGTATATGTAAGAACGGTGATAAGAAGACAGACTCGTAAAAGTAGACTGAAAAGTACTCGTAACAAGAAAGAGTAAAAGAAACGAGTTAATAAAATAATAGTAATAAATAATAAATCACCACAAACACGCAAACATTAACCGTAACATATATTAAACTTATCATTCTTCTCAATTATTTGCTTCCTTTAATGATTCCTGCTGATAATTTAATTCTAATGTAATAACTTGTATATTTCAGTTGACCCCTTTAATTGCTTTAAATTTAGCGCCACTTTAACGTCAACCTGTCTGGGTAATTTTGACGCCTTTTCTATTCTAAAATTGAGTCAATCCCCATTCAATTCTTTTCTTCTTCTTCACTCTTTTTCTTAAATCAGCCCAGCTTTGACAGTCGCCCTTTTTAAAATCTCTTCATTTCTTTTTTCTACGCACAACTTATATTTCTTTTAATAATATTATTTGAACTAATGTGTGTGAATTATTTGTAAATTATTCTACGGATTTCTGCTTTTTGGATTACGTTGAGCCATCTTCTAATAGCGTGACCCCCTTGGATTTTACTTGTGGAAATGGAAATTTAATCCACATTTATAGATTTTACCTTTATTGGATATTTTACTTTTCTCGAGACCATCCATTCACGTGAAGTCACCTTTTTCTTCCCCATATTTCTTCTGCTTCACTATTTTTTTTACCAAGAACGATCTATGACTTATTTGTAATTTCATTAAATACTTTTGCAAGCTAAATCCGATCCCATATTTTGCTAATCCCTACCCTCTGCTGAGAAGGAAAGTATTTCTTCGAAACTCTGCGGATAAAGAACTAACCACTTATTTTGTTCTTCCTTTTTAAAATTAAATATGTTTTTAACTCTTTTCCAAAGTGTTTTATACATGTTTAATTAACTACTTGTTATATATATATGTATGTATATATATGTATGTGTATATATATATATATATATGTGTGTGTGTGTACATGTATATATGTATATATATACATATATATAAAGAGAGAGAGAGACAGACAATCATAGAGACAGACAGACATTGTTGGACAGCACGATATGTTTATACTTAATTGTCTTGTATTTTGTGATTTCTCATTCTAATATCTCGGTCCAATATGTGAGTAATAGAGTCCATCTCTTTTGACTTTTTTTAAAAGTGCCTTTTTGGGGGTGAAAATGTTATTTAAAAAGTTATCGAACAGTTCTGCGTTGATTGGCTTCGATTAAGGCTCTTAATTGATCGCTGCAAACATCTTCAATATCTCGTCAAAATATCTTAAACTACTATCCTGCTCAGTAGTTGTTCATTGGCCAAAAACGTTGTCTCTATAGCTTTTCAGCCAATCTATGATTGAAATAAGGAAATTGTCTGAATTTGCTTTTTATTCATCTTGTATTCCCCGTTCTCAGAAGAAGACATAATTGTTTTAAAACGATTGTAATTTAAGCGATTAGATAATATGAAAAAAACTCTTATATTATATGAAACGTAAAGGTATATAACAAAACCTTATTTGCTAATATATCATTTGAAATGAACATCAAAAATTCCTCAAGAACTTTCTTCTCAATATAATAACTTTGAAGCCATTGTGGAAGGACGCAATAAACGTCTGAATTAATATTTCAAGGACATTTAATTTTGAAAATGTGGTTAAAATGTTTAAATAACCGTAAAATCGATAAGAGCGAAATATCGAAAGAATATACCTCAAATCTGTCGTTTGTTTCGTTATAGTAAACAACTTAACTGCGATCACACAACACATATACATACAGTTTTGCCTTATGTGTATGTGTGTAAGCTTCCTTTCCTAGGTTTACTTACTCTGATAAGGTTTCTAATCTTTTTGTAAGCGCCTTTCTCCTTATTTGCTTTATTTTAGAACACAGTGTATTTTATTGATAAAAACAGTTAAATAACACTGTTTGCTTCATGACGACAAATGCTATGTGACGACGCAGAAAAGGCATACTTTAAGAGCAAAAATGGCAAAAAATATTGTGATTGTAGACATGGAATGCAACAAACAAGTGCACACCCGCACGCACACACACATATGAACATATTTATAGAGATATGTATATATATATATATATATATATATATATATATATATATATATATATACATATATATTTAAATATAGATAGATACATATGTAAATGTTCTATATATACATGTAGGCATATATATGTATATATATATATATATATATATATATATATATATATATGATGAAAATAATGGAAATAGTATTCCGACAAAATAGAGAAAATAAAAAGGAACAAACTGTATTATGTGTTCATCAACGTTTCGTCATTATTTCGACACTTCCTCTGGATATATATATATATATATATATATATATATATATATATATATATATATATACTTCTTTCTGTACATGTATGCATATATCTATATACATAAATATCTATATATTGCAATATATTTATATACTATTTCTCATACATATATACATATGTATCTATATATGTATATATAAAGTGTAATATATATAGAGAGAGACAAAGAGAGAGAGATAAATGAATAGATACATCGTGAATATAAAAGAATTGAAAAGTAGGTATGAACTCGATAATTACAGTATACTCATCTCAAAATAAATACTTGTCATAAAAAATAAAACTTTGTTCTCTATATTAATAATTGTCAATCCATACATATTATTTCCTAATTCAATATAATAAGACTTATTCTCAAGTGGCTTTTCGTGTTAATAATTGGATATTTTTATATATATATATATATGTATGTAAATATATGTGTGTATATATATATATATATATATATATATATATATATATATATATGTATAATGCTCCCTATCTTAGGTTGAGCATTTGGGAAGCGATAGACAAATTTCCATTAGGGTATAAAGCTCTTTTGTGTAAACAAATTTAGCTTAGATATTTGGAAAATGTTAAAACATTGTTAATTCACTGCCCGCATAGGAACGGCTGTATAGCAAAACGGATAGAAGCGTCAACTGTCGCTTGGGCGATCGGGTTTCGATCCTCGCTTTAGGTAGTTGCTTTTCTAGCAGCACTGATGATCTGTGAAACAGTACTATATGTGGATGACTATATATGACTATATGACTATATATGACTATATATGACTATATGACTATATATATATATATTTAAATGGGCTTTCTCTCGTTGGAATTTCTCAGCTCATTATATATATATATATATATATATATATATATATATATATATATATATATATATGAATATATACATATATGCACACCATTAATGGAAAACGTTTAAAAGCTATTGACTTTAAAGCAACCGGAGGGGAGACAACAGGTCGAAGACGTGTAAACAATGTCGGAAAAGGAAGCGAAGTTTATCACACATAAACAACACGGTTGAAAATTGAACGTCTCATTTCCGAAAGCAATTAGTCTTATTTTACTTACGGAAAACATCGACAAGCAGCCGATTAATATGGCGGCGAAATTTCCATATCTATTTCTGCCCGTTGACTTTACATGTTAATCCGTCTACGAAGCCATATCATCGTTGATGATGAGGTTTCTCCAGTGAATGAGAATATGTCTCATATTTCAATAATGACCATCTTAACACATTACAACGTATATATATATATATATATATATATATATATATATATATATATATATATATATATATATATATATATATATATATACAGAGAGAGAATGCGAGAGAGAGAGCGCGGTTATAGATAGATAGATAGATAGATAGAGAGAGAGAGAATTAGAGAGAGCGGTTATAGATATATAGAGAGAGCGAGCGAGAGATAGCAAACATAGTGCGCGAGGAAAAGAAAATCCTATGCAGAGAATAAAAGGCAACATTACTGGTCACATATAAAGATCATTTGTCATCGAAATAGTTGTAAACTATTCTTATTTTAGACAAGTATATTTTGGCTTGGCTTGCAACTTAATTTGACTTACAATGATATATGAATAGACGTGTTATATTTGCTTTGAAACAGACAGACGGTGACTAAATAGAACTTCGAAACTAATTTAGAATTACGAGTAAAAGAACAAATGTTTATTTTTTATTTATAAATGACAGATCTCGGCTTTCGATCCGTCTATCACAGTTTCTGTCTGTATGCATCTCTTTCATTACCTAGTTCATTTCATATAATGTGTTTATGTTTTAATTTTATTCTACATATAAATACATATATAAAAATGACAAAATATAACTTAGAGCAAGATCACTGGCATACAATTATGAGATTCCCTGTACAAATCAGTTATGCTCCGGGTTTGTTTGCTAAAGGATTCACCGAATGTGATAGATTCATAACGATCTGTCTTTCTGGCGGTTGAGAAGTTCATTTTTTTTTCATATCGACTTTTCCGATGTGGCTCATAGCCCACGTATTCTCCGATGGGATGCTATGTTACGCCAAACGTCGTCAAATAACCCAAACTGAACACTTCCTGTCAAACTATCCGTTACATTTAACTTTATTGATTCAAATTTGTAAATCCTATGTCTGATCTTGGTTCTAGTAGTCGCCGCATATGATTAATTAATTTCAACAGACCACTTCCGTTTTACAATCAGATTACAATTCAGAAATAAACAGACTAATACGTCTTAATCTCTAGAGCGCTCAAAACATTCTTGGCGCATCATTATCTTTCCATTAATCTTTCCTAAGGAACCATATTATTCCATGGAAGGGTGTGGTGGATCTGGGAGTGAAGATGAACCCCCAACGTCGGGCGTATGGTTTGTTTCTTACTAATACAGTCAGAGATAGCCGGGTTCGAATCTCTTGACCGGCTGAAATTGTGACTTCCTGTACAGATGATTTTCGAAATAATGAAACACTAGTGTCTGTATGTATTAAAAAGCATCATAGTAATAATTATGTCAGCCCCTTTAAGTACTCTGTTATTATAGTTGAGCATTTAAAGTTGAAATGAAATTCGATCACGTACGCTCGCATGCGCAAGTCTTGATTTTATAATCATTAGATTAATCTGGACGGACATCTCAACATTTAATAATAAATCTTTAAATTCTATCTACATTTCTACAGCGGTTTAACTTGGTCGTGTGATTTTCACCTTGCTAATTGAGCTAGGGATGGCTTCGTGCTTAGGTTCGAATCTCCCGACCGGCTGCTACCGTGACAGCGCAGATGATTACCAAAAATTTACACGGCAAAGATTTCTTTTTCGACAGAATACCTCCAATAGAGAAAATTAATAAACTATCCTTATTCCGCGGAGTTCATTCCCCTTGAGAGACCATATAAAAACATTATCTTCTACAAAGAATTTACAAATATTATTCCTGACAAACTTCATTTTTACATTATTTTACGTTCTATGACAACCATCATGAAATGTTAGTTATAAAAATGCAAAACCCTGCGGATATTTTAGCTTTACTTTATATGATTTGCTAATAAGTGTATTTCTTCTAAAGAAAAGGACCCTACTTTCTTTGAAACTCTACGGAATAAGGATGTCTTTCCCTATTGGGTATGTTTTCTAAAACTAAATTCTTACATGTAACTTATTACGTTTACTATTTTATTTATTCCTATGGTACTGTCGTATCGAGATTTTAATTTGGTTGGGAAAAATATACACATTAATTTTTATATTAAACTGAAGCTTTCATTTACATTTGATTTGTAAGCTTCAATTAGTTACTTTATTGTTTTATATATATATATATATATATATATATATATATATATATATATATATAACAATAAAGTAATTAATGTATATACAGGGTGACCAAAAAACTGGCCCAAATCTAATTAGGCCTCGTTTCTTAGTATTTTGTCCGAATGAAATTAAACTTTGGTCATAACTAGTTTATTATATTTAAAACATCACATCAAAACACTAGTGTCTTTGGCCTTTTTTTCTCCGTTCTACAGCATATGTTCTAGATGACCTCCATAGCTTTTGTTTTTGTAGGGCACCCTGCACACACACACACACACACATATATACATATATGTATATATATATATATATATATATATATATATATATATATATATACATATATGTATATATATATATATATATATATATATATATATATAGTTTGTAACGGGTAAATATTTGTTCTTGTCAGTAAGTTGAAATGCACGATGTTCATTCCAACGTGTTGACATATTTTACGTTTTGTGCACATGGCCAAATCAATTCATTTTTCGTGTAAGTCTTTCGCATCAATATCTTGATAACTACATAGGTGGGAGATGCGTCCGGAAACTCTATGTATCGCTGTCAATTCTAGCTGATTTCGAACAAGTTACAAAACCCTAACCCAACCACCACTATATATTGAATACAATATAGTATCCAATAGAGAATTATCTCTCTAATGGTAAATACGAAATCTGCATGAATTAAAATGTATTTTAACGTATTTTACCATGTGTCATTTAATAAATAAATCCCATCAAGCAAACGTACACTTATTTCTAGCAGAGATTGAATCAATGGTACAGCTTCAGTTGCACTACTCTAGGGTATTTGAATCTTGTTATGTTCACTCACGTGGAAGAGTTGTGTGAGGCCGAAACAAATGCTCATTGATAACTTTATTAAAATTTAAACATATGTTTACATATACACAAGTATACATATACACAAGTATATATATATATACGTTTTATATATGTATGCACAAGAATATGCATACAGTTTCATAAATTTATGCATATGATTTTTATCTTTTGGTGTTTGTACATTAAGTCTTCCATATTCATACAGTTTTTAATTACTTTAATGATAAAAATTTGAAAAATATATATCAATATTTATGCACAAAAATGGAATACGGAATAAAAGCGTTGACTATCAATAAATTACTTGGCAAAAGCTAAAATTATTTTACATATAAATTTGTGCAGTTTTGTATCGCTAAAGTAAGTTGGGACAAGAATTCTGCACGCACACACACACACACACATATATATATATATATATATACATGCACACACACGCATATATATATGTGTGTGTGTGTGTGTGTGTCTGTGTGTGTGTGTGTACTGAAGGAATAAATTAAGATAATGGGTAAAGTTACATAGAAACCCTATTACATCATTAGGTTTAAATGTCGTTCAGAGGATGGAAATAAGAGAGAAACTTCTTTTGGCCATGACATATTATAGTCATATGTTTTTCCTCAGGAGAGGACAAAAAGCCAGCATTATGAAAAAAATAAATTTAACATAACATCGAACGGAATCGACAAACCATTCGGTTATACATGTCTACTAAATACTAACAGGACAGGAAGTTGATAATCATAACTATATCACGATATGAGATACCACTCTCAATGGGAATTATTGACCTGAGTGGAATTTCAATAAATTGCGTTTATAAATTCATTCTTCCTTCAAATTAACTTAGACGAGTTATTTTCTCTAAAAAAGACAAGTTCTCACACAAAATAAAAAAACAATTCCAAGCATTTTCTGCAGCTATATGAAACATAGTATTTCTTTCTCTTCTCAATACTTCTATAAAAAAACAATTATAAAATTCCTCAGCGAAGAAAAAAAAAGTACGCTTACTTGCAAACACTTATGCATAGAACCTGTTTGGCGTTCACCAAGAAACATGTTTTTTTTATTCCTAGCTGATTTTTTAGCTAACAAAAAACATAAGTGTCGGGAAAATTTTGCTAACAACCTTTAAGTTAACAGAACAACGGTCTCACGAAAGAGCTAAACCAATAAGTAGTTCAGTTTATATATAGTATTCCTTAATTGGAATTCATTTTTAAGATGAGCATTATATATATTAATTTATTTTTTTAAATTTCGGACTGTTATAACATATATATATATATGTTATATATATATATATATATATATATATATATATATATATATATATATATATATATATATATATATATATATATATATACAGTGATGATCATATTTATTGGCACGGTAAAATAAAAGTTAAATTTTGTCGAATAAATTCTAAAAAAGGGATTAAATTAAAGAAAATAACAAAGTATATTATGTATTTTTAACTGGCCTTTCCGATGCAGCAATCGGATTTTAGAAAAAATAAATAACAAAGGAACAACAAACATAATTGCAAAAAACCCTTGTTCAAAATTATTGGCACGATTTATTTAATAATCAATTGTATAGCCTTTGGCCTTGATTACCTTCCTCAGTCGCTTTTCATAGTTTACAACCAAGTTGTTGCACTCTTCAGTAGTAATTTTAGCCCACTCTTCCTGACAATAATCCTCCAATTGAATAAGATTCTTAGGCTTCCTTTGCATTACCCTCAATTTTAATGTTCTCCATAAATTTTCAATTGGATTAAGGTCTGGGCTTTGTGATGGCCACTCCAAAACATTAATATGATTGTCCTCAAGCCATTTCTTAGTCAGTTTAGCCGAATGCTTTGGGTCATTATCTTGCATGAACCACCAACGACGACCAAGTGAGAGCTCTTTAGCAGAGTCTTTCAGGTTTTCATCCAATATTTTAACATAATCTTCCTTTTTTATGCTACCTGTGACCTTAACAAGTCGCCCTGGTCCAGAGGCAGCAAAGGATCCCCAAAACATCAAACTGCCTCCACTGTGCTTCACTGTGGGTATGGTGTTCTTAGGCAGGAAAGCTTCGCCAGATTTTCTGTAAATATAAGACACTTTATTATGGCCAAATAACTCTATTTTCGTTTCGTCAGTCCATAGAACACGTTTCCAGAATGCAACATCTTTATCAATATTACGTTTTGCAAAGGCTAGCCTTGCTTTCAGGTGCATAGGCTTCAATAAGGGAGTCTTTCTCGGACGACATGCTTTTAAACCAGCTCTCTTCAAAACTCTACCAACTGTATGTCGAGATACATTCACTCCAGAGGTGCTCTGTTCATCAACAATCTCCCCAACAGAGATCCTTGGGTTTTGTTTTACTTGTCGAACAATTTTCCGTTCATCTCTTGGGGAAAGAATCCTTTTTCTCCCTCTACCCTCTAAACTCATAACGTGGCCTTGCGATTTGAACTTGTTTATTATGGCTCTAACAGTGGATTTGGGAAGGTTTAGCTTCTTGGAAATCTTATTATAGCCCTCCCCATTGGTATGGCATGCTACAACAAGCTTCCTGACGTCTTCGCTGTGTTCCTTAGTTTTAACCATGGCGATTGAAAATTATAATTTAGTCACTTATAATAGTTTAAATAAATCGCTATCTAAAAATTATCTGAAAAAAATTATTCACTGAATTAGCGTTAAACAAGCATAATATGGCTATAAAAGAGTTCAGAAAGCACGTAAACCGGAAATTGATTGATATTATAATGATACTAAAAGAAAAACAAAGCAGTGCCAATAATTTTGAACAAGGGTTTTTTGCAATTATGTTTGTTGTTCCTTTGTTATTTATTTTTTCTAAAATCCGATTGCTGCATCGGAAAGGCCAGTTAAAAATACATAATATACTTTGTAATTTTCTTTAATTTAATCCCTTTTTTAGAATTTATTCGACAAAATTTAACTTTTATTTTACCGTGCCAATAAATATGATCATCACTGTATATATATATATATATATATATATATATATATATATATATATATATATATATATATATATATATATAAATACCAATCGGTATATATATATATATATATATATATATATATATATATATATATACCAATCGGTATATATATATATATAAATCTTATATTATATATATATAAATATATATAATATATATATATATATTATCACCTTTCATTTTACAAACTGAGATCGCTTAATGTAAAAATGGTAAACGTGACCGAAAAATAACTTGCGTGCCTATTCGTCTAATACAAAAATTGCTTCAAGGTAAATTGTTCTTAAATTAAGTCAACTGTCATGAATAAAGTTATGTGAACTCTTTTCAGAAAAATAAAACAGTCGTGCAATGTACTCTTTACGGTTTTTCACTGCATTTTATTGTTACAGTATTTTATAATTTACAAAAGTGAAATTTGTTTTACTTATTATGAAACCATTTAACCGGAAGGAATATATAAATGCGTTAAAATATATTTGTTAACATTTATAGAATAGTGTCATGCCGTCTGTAGTTACTCGCCGTAAAATACACATCAATATTATATGTTCATTTATACAGAAACGGAGACGTGCGTGGGTATTATGTTTTTTTAATCAGTTCGATTTTTGTAAGTAATAATAAGGTGCTAAAGCTGAGATCGAAACCAAATCCCAAAGACAGTGAGTCCAGAACGATAACCATTAAGCCAGACTGATATGCCTTTAAAACGTATTTAAAAACCTTCTTATTCTAACCATGAGGAAGATGTCCTATGAACCATTCATGCAGGGGCATTCGGGAAACAGTTGACAAATAAAAATGATGACATTCTTCTACATGCCAATTTTACAATGCCCACCTTTTGTCAGCCCGTTTTCGTGTATGATTACCCATTAAAATGTTTCAACATGTCTGAGTATCCTATATAGCGAATTTGAAGTCTGTAGATCCAAAAAAATGTGGAGCATATATGTTGAGAATTTTCTTCGCACACTTTCTCACTTTTATGGAGATAATGATATTAACAAATAAAAAATTACAGTAGAAATTGGACAATATAGTAATCATTAGTAATGAAAATTCGGTAAATTTGTTAACTTATATAGAACGGCTTATCAAGAACTTATTTACGTTAGACTTGAAGACAACCAAATTGTAGTCAGCCGGAAAGTAGAAAAACGGAAGACAATTCCACAAGCGCGCAGTTCTAAGAAAGAAGCTTTGTTCATGGAATCTACGTTTAGGTTTAGGCACAGATAAAGAGTGGGGGGAAATTATTGATAGGGTTTTCAGATAGACGAGTGTTTCTTGTGAAACTTTGGCGAGGGGATACCATAGGCTGAAGCTCAGTTGAACACTTCCATAAAAATAACGATACAGCAGAGAAAAACTCGCAATATCTCTCCTGTGAGATAGAGGTTGCAGGGAAGAGAAAAGGACATTTCCTACGAGGTTACGAAGTCTATTTTGAACTCTATCAAGCGGGAAAGTCCTTTCTAGCAGCTTCTGCCCATATGTGGCAACAGTATTCCATCCTTGGACGTACCTGTCTCTTATATAGATAGCGAATGGCATCAGCAGTGAGATATCTACGGGATCGATAGAAAGATCCCACCATTTTTCCAGCGGCCTTCAAAACAGATTTGATGTACGTGTAGTTGGCCTCTTCACGAAAATTCCCGGGACCTACGAACGTTAAAAGCAGTGGTATATATATTATTCCTTAATTGGAATTAATTTTTTGAGATGAGCATTATATATATTAATTTATTTTTATTTCGGACTATTAGTCTCATCTTTATTAGTTGAGGAATTAGTTGGCCGAAACGTTGTGAATAAACAATCCAATAAAAGATGAAAAAACAACAACTAATAAAGATGAGACTAGTAGTCCGAAATAAAAATAAATTAATATTAATGTCAAAAGTGTATTTGATTATTACGAATAGCCGTTATTTTCTGTTTCAATGCTTAACGGAATTGCTCCGATTTAAATAACTGTTTCAAATGTGACGAAATATATTTATTTTTATTTGGAAACGTGCAATTAAAAGGGAGTAATTATCGCCAGCAAAATGCTGTGAATTTTATATTTGTTAAATGTATTTAATTGCTAATTCACACGTGAATAATTTAATGTTATAAATGTATTCGTTTTAAAATAATAGTACAGTGAGATTTTTCTATCCTAATTCGCTATAATACAACAAACAATGTTGAATTATTTACTTTTGAAATGTTTAATCATGAAGGAAAAAGACTTCTGCTTTTAAAGCTGTTAAACAATTATGGTTTACAGGTGGTTTTCCATCAAAGATAGGAACAGTTACCTTTCTAACCAACTTGATTACTTTATGTTAGGCACCGCCAAAACTGGGGGGGGGAGGTCAGTACTTTTTGACGGACCGTCTTTTTAAAAATCTACCAAAAATCAGGTAATTATCCGATCAATACGAAATTTTCAGCGATTATTAGAAGAATGAACTTTATAACAGTGTACTTATTTTTCATAAACGATATTTATATATTTCTTTTTGCTTACAAAACCCCCCCTTGTTTTGAAGTGGGAACAAATATGCTTAAAATAATCATCTGAAACTGAACACAAGATATTGTGTTGTTGTAAGGGACAGAATTATAGATTAAAAAAAAATTGTTTGCATACCTTATTTTGACGTCTGAATATCAGAACTTCGATTGTGTTTAATTATCCCGCTTTTGAGTTTTGAAGTGTGAAATTCGGTGAATATGTTAAGTAAAATAATTAATTTAAGTTAAGCAAAACAAACAAAAAATTTTAATATTTATACGAAAAAAGCCATTTTAAAATCTTTGATAAATAAATTAACAATTTTTTTTTAGCGAGCCGAATAATGCTTGACCATTATTAAACAGGGCATGCTTTGAATAATCGATACAAAAAAAAAATTCGATAAATATTGTGCCCTTTGTGTTAGAAATAGCATCATTTTTTTCGATCCCGTTTGAAAACGTTTGCCGCCTTTCGACTACGGTGGACCAAACGGGCTGAAATAATTTTATTTTTATTCTGCTTTAAATTGCCCCCCCCATTTTGGGGAGCCTGGCCCCCACACGCATACACATTAAAAACCAAACTCATACAAATGGTCACCCATCTGGTACTGGCCAGCCTCAGCTTGATAATACATTGAAATTTTCGTCACTGAAAAATAAGTTTTTTTGGCCTGTTTGGTCTTCCATAGTTTTCTTCTTATAAACCGCAAACGTAAATAGTGTCGATATAGACTCTAGATTTACGCGAAATATCTGGTTACCTATATGAATAAGTGGAATTATTTGAAATTTAGGTACTTATATTATAATATTTTTGCATATTCTCTTAGAAAGTCATCCTAAATCTTAGTTAGACAATAAATAAATTTATTAATAATTTCAAAAACCTTTTTATTTTTAATATTTAAGTACGTTTTTTGTGCAAGACAAAAAATGTCAATTGTTAACTTTTGGGGAAAATTTAACATTTAAAATTGAATTAAAAATAGTAAAAAAAGTTTTACATTATTCTGTTTTCTATATGATAAAATTCAGAGTTTTATCTTTCTGGAAAAAAAAAGTTACTCAGAAATAATGGATTTTAATAAATGTAATTTCGTTTTAAAAAACAACAACAACTTGATTTTGCGGCCATTTTTGGCGGTGCCTACTTTATGTTTAATTTTGTTTCATCAGTAATTTTTTATTAAAATAAAAATGTAGTAATCTACAGAATTACGTGAAAACAAAGAAAAATGACAAACACAATATATGTTTTAACTTGTATCTTTCTTTAAAAAAATTAATTTGAATTTCAATTATTTTGCATAAAATATTTAATCTTTATTTCTGTGAGGATGATCCTTGGTATAATAATTTAAATCAGTAAATTCTCTTACGAATAAAAAGTCAAACAAAGATACTAAAAAAGTAAAATACAACTGCTTATATATTTATAGCCAAATAGTTTTGAAATTTTAGCGTTTACAAAAGTTAGTGTATATATATATATATGTATATATATATATACATACACACATATATATATACATATATATATATATATATAGAGAGAGAGAGAGAGAGAGTAAGCTGATTGATAATGTGTATTAAAATCAAAAATTAATAATCGGTTTCATAAGGAAGAACAAAACAAAGTCAATAAATTGCACGATCGTTTCGGAAACGATGTTTTTATTGTGATAGACAATAAGTCTTGGGCAATAATTTTATCATTTAGTTTTTTGAAACAAAGTCTCCTCATCAGCAAAAATATTGGGTGTTTTTTTTTTTTTAGACACCAAGCATAAAACTAGCATTTTTTTTAAGTGAGGGAGATGTATCTTTTAATGGTTCGCCTTTTGAAGCTCGTAAGTATCATCGCCAATGTATTAATTGGGATGTTAAATGTAGTTTATGAATGTTTACTTAAAAAAACTGCTAGTTTTATTTTTGGTGTCTTTAAAAAAAACACCCAATATTTTTTGCTGATGAGAAGAGTTTATTTTAAAAAACTAAATAATAAAATTATTGTCCAAGACTTATTGTCTATCTCAATAAAAAATCGTTCCGAAACGATCGCACAATTCATTGATTTTGTTTGTTCTTCCTTGTAGAACCTATTTTTAATTTTAATTATAAATTATTAATCATCTTACTCATCATTAAAATAGCTCTAGGATATATATGCCTATCGAGCTTATTATATACCTACATTACAACGAGCACTGTTTTCTTTTCTTTTTAAGTGTATTAATGAATTTGCTAATACATCAAAATATACTCTACCTCCTATATATATATATATATATATATATATATATATATATATATATATATATATATATAGGGGTAGAACAACAGTCTAAAGAGCAGAGTATATTTTAATGTATTAGTAAATTCATTAATACACTTAAAATAAAAGAAAAGAAAACAGTGCTCGTTGTAATGTAGGTATATAATAAGCTCGATAGGCATATATATATATTGTAGAGCTATTGTACTTAGACAATTTAGGACAATAAAGAGATTGACGAGAGTCATTGATACGCTCACACATGAGATGTTCTATCGTGTCTTACAAAAGTTGTTAAAGCAATGCGACATGAATTTATCAGACCAAAAAAAATCAATCTTTATCGCCCTTCAGGGCCCGGAGCCCAGCTGATAGAAACGTTGAATCTCTACGCTTCCAGGTGAGACTTGTCTGAAGATAAATGTTTCAATCCTACACAAAGCCAGCCAGAGGCTTACTTGGCCAAAACGTGGTGAGATGCAACAACTACGAAAGGCAGTAATTACAGTGGATTCTGTCAGGAGATTCAGAGTTTCTTTCCGTCGCGGTTACCACCTGACGAAGGCCAGAGGAATAGTTGGCCTAAATGTCGTGAAAAACAAAGAAAAAGAGGAGGATAATAGTTCGCAATAAATAAAATTGTTGCTAAAGTTTCTGAAAAAAATAGGCTTACTTATCGCTTCCAAAGCATCCCATGATGTAATCGTCTACATACGTTTACATATGCTGGAGACACGCAACAACATTTGGGAATCTGCTTTTAAATCACACTTTATTATTTATAAAAAAAGAGGAGAATTACTTCTCTATTCTACAGTCACTCTCTCACACAGGATTTTGTTGCTATTACTTTCGTATTCATTTGCAGCAGCCTTTGCCTCTACTGCTTCCCCATCACTTTTTGTCTCTTTGTATCCCCAAGTTGTGCTATGGCTGTTAAAATCACCAATGTATAGGCTCGCGTTGTTGGAACTCTTGCATGTGAGCGGCCGTGAAAAGGGGGTTGCTGGTTGTTTATACACGGATGTGATGTTGAGGTGTTCCATGCCCACCTGAAGTATATCAAGGCCTCCTTCTGAAAAGTCAGTACTGGTTTTGATTATTGACTTGTCTCGTGCGAAGATCGCACTTCAATATACTGTACTTGGGTGGTGGATAATAAGGTGCATTCCTGGTATTTTGGATAACACTCTGTCTTTATGTGTCTCTTGGAGGCATATAATATCAGCATCGAGGCTGGCTATGATTTCTGATTTAGATGCAGATATTCCTTCAACATTTAAGCTGAGAATTCTGAATTTCTTCATGGTTACTTCCAGTGGCCGAGGGTTAATCCTTTTACCACCTCTGGTAATGGGTATATTTCTATGCATGGTGTAGCAATCGGTCTCCGAAGATTTTTTACTTGCCCTCAAATTTCTCCACGATGCAAAGATCCAAAATACTTCCAAAGTGCCCGTTGGAGAAGGGGATATAACCCTGATCTAGCATTTATTTCATCAAAGCACTATGGAAATCTAAAAAAAACTATGGGAAGCCTAGTGCCAAAAACCCAACACCGACCCATATTTATTGATATAAGACCTATCATTAGGCCACAGAAAACCCAGATTAGGCCACGGTTCAATTTCCGTAAGGCCAACTTGGAAGACTATACCTCTGACCTAGAACAAGCCATCAACACCATCACCCCCACTACCAGGTGAATATAACAACTTCCAATCCTTGATTTGGAAAGTAGCCAGGAAAAACATACCAAGAGGGTGCAGGAAAACGTACATCCCTGGTCTCACGGAATCAAATAAAGCACAGTATGAGGAATATATCCAAGCTTATAATGAAAACCCATTTGCTGAAAACACGTTAGAGTTCGGAGAGAATTTGCTTGCTTCCATCAGTAGCGAACACAAACAGCGCTGGCAAAACGTCATAAGTAACATCGATATAACACATAATAGCAAAAAAACCTGGATGACAATAAAAAAAACTAAACTCAGTTCCGAATTGCAGCCGTGACACACAACCAAGTAGCCAATCAGCTGCTACTGAATGACAAACCGCAACAAAAAGAAAGAGGACAGAAAAAGAGAATGAAAGCCGAACTTAACCACGTCATGCAAAACAGCAATGCCCATCTAGAACCATTCTCAGAAGCCGAAATAATTGCATCAATATCTCAACTAAAATTGGAAAGGCATCGGGCCTTGATGGAATAAACACAGAGATGGTAACACACTTTCGAACAACTGTAAGAAAGTGGTTACTGACCCTAATAAATAGCTGTGTGTCATCCCTCAAACTCCATAAAATCTGAAAAAAGGCAAGAGTAGTAGCCATTCTAAAACCTTGAAAAAAACCCACATCACCTAAGCGCTACCGACATATCTTCCTACTGTGCATTCTCAATAAACTATATGAGCGCATGATACTTGCCAGAATAACAGAAACAGTGGAAGAACAACTCTCAGCTGACCAAGTCAGCTTTAGACCAGGTCGGTCATGTTGTAGCCAAATTTTAAATCTGACCCAATTCATTGAGGATGGATTTGAGACCAATAAAACTAACAGGCACTGTGTTTGTAGACCTTACAGCAGCCTATGGCACTGTCAACCATAGGGAACTCATACTAAAAGTAGCCCAAATGATACAAAACTTGGTGATAATAATTGAATTTCTACTTAGTAATCGACTTTTCCATGTTGAGATTGATGGCAAAAAGAGTAGATGGTTTATCCAAAACAATGGCCTCCCACAAGGTTCAGTTTTGGCTCCAACCCTATTCAATATCTACACTAAGGAACAACCACAATACCCAAATATACAAAGATATATATATATATATATATATATATATATATATATATATGCAGATGACCAATGCATCGCCACCCATACAAATAGATTTGACATTCTAGAAGAAAGACTCTTTAATGCCCTAGTCACTCTCTCTAGGTACTACAAAAATGGTACTTAAATGCAAACTCAAACAAGACCCAGGTTTGCGCCTTTCATCTTAATAATCACCAAGCAAATCGGAGACTAAGAGTCATGTGGAATGACAACATGCTTACACATGAACATTTCCCAGTCTACTTGGGGGTACCTCTGGACAGAATACTCTCTTTTAGAAAACACATTACCAAATTGAAAGGCAAGCTGTCATCACGAAACAGCCTTCTCAGTAAGCTTGCCACCAGCAATTGGGGTGCAAACCCCAAAACACTGAGGCAAACAGCTCTCGCACTGTGCAATTCCACAGCGGAGTATTGTGCCCCAGTATGGGCAAAATCATGCCATGCCCATTAAATTGATGTAGAGCTAAACAAGGCATACCGGACCATAACTGGTGCCCTAAGACCAACTCCCTTGCCAGCTCTATACTGCCTAACTGGTATTCCACCACCACATATCAGGCGAGAAGTCATCACCAGAATAGAACGGTACAAACAGCTTAACGACCACAGGCACTCACTGTTTGACCACCAATCAGTGAGACAAAGACTAAAATCTCCCAGTAGCTTCATCAATATAGAGGAAATCGATCCCAGGCAACCTATAGGATGGAACGATGGCGAGACTATAACAGCAGGAATAAAAATGAAGCCCTACCAGACCCAAAAGAAACACTCCCCCTGGGTTCAAACCTTGGTAGAAAAAACTGGGTGACTCTAAATAGAGCCAGAACCAAAGAAGGCAAAACAAAAGACAATCTCCACAAGTGGGGCCTAGACACCTCACCTTTATGTTCATGTGGAGAGGTACAAACGACGCAACACCTTACGAAAAACTGCCGATTTGGTCCCCATTACTCAAACCAAGACCTTAAGGAGGCAAACAGCACCGCCATGCGATGGGTTAATTTCTATTGCGATAAGATATGATGATGACCTTCCTATTGAATATATTGGACTGAGCGCCAGTCTCTCGTTAATTTTCCAGTTTTCACCTGTATATGTAAAACAAAAAATATCTATAACTAGAATTATGATTTAAGAATTTTACATTTTTGGTAAACATTGCCACCTGATTGCCTTCCTTTATACGATAACATTGTCATCTCAAAATCGGATCTCAATAATACTTATTAAGTATTTCTTTTTAGTAATCAATTGTTCATAATTCTATCCATCGTTTTATTCATTGAATAACTCTCAATCTCATTGATGTTTATCTTCAAATAGATTTTAGCTTTGCGAGTGGTCAGATTAAAAAAATAATCAGATTTTTTATTTCGAGTTTGGGTGATTCTTTGATTTCGGTTTTAGATTTCAGTTTTTTGACAGGACAAAACTACGTTACATAAATATTTGCTTTTCCCAACTTTCTGTGACTCTAAGATTTAAAATGTCTGTAAACGAAATGGTTCTATTGGATTTTTTAAAAGCTACGTGTGGCTTCCTATGAAATCTGAATATTCGTTACTGGAGAAAAACTTCTGTCTGCTGTCAACAAGATAAGGTAGGTCGTCATACTGTCCCACCCCTTGGTAACTTTCCAACTACTGATAAATGATCCACTCTTGTGGATATAGACTTTTACAAAACATTCTCGTACAATAGTAGATCATATTTATTGAGTTCATCAGTTTTTTTCATAGTTAAAGACATAGAAAATCTATTAATATCTTATTTCATGTGTTCATCCAACTCTATAATAGCCGATTCAACGATAATGTTTCATAAAAATTATTCATTCCACTGATATATATATATATATATATATATATATATATATATATATATATATATATATATATATATAATGTTTAAGGCATTTAGGGCCACTCATACTTTTTTAATCTATATAATTATAAAAGGCAAATTACCTTGTAACGGGCGTTGAAACTCAATATCCGGTTTACGATTTTCGGTAGCACATGCGTATATAAACAAATAATCAACGCGACAATAAAACGTAATGTTTTACTGAGTACCTTTTCAGCATCCCAATTGTTTTTTTTTTCGCGTTTCAATTATCCAAATAAATATTTGTTAATATTTTCTGCATTTTTTCCGTATTACGTTTAAGTTATTTGAACGCATTTTTTTACAAATAAATCTACTTTAACCTTTTGACAAACATAAGATTATTTTACAACAGCAAATTACCCACCGCTTTCATTTTTTTAATTTATCCTCCATTTTTCAATTCACCTTTCTTACAAAACATTCATACATTTTCTTATACACTGTGGTACGATATCTTCACGAACCCGAGTTGGCCGATGGTTTCGTGATTACCACATACGTTGACTGGTCTTTCTCTGTTTCCTTCCACGCCCACGTTGCTTTAAGATCCGTAGAAAGAATTGATGAGTATGGCCCAGTCGACGAAGGTTGAAATTGTTGCTGGAGGGAAGAAAAGTTGCCAAGCAATCAAAGAAAAAATGTCTGAAAGCGTTTGTTATAAACAATAACAACGTTTATTAACACAATCTTCAAACACCACGCAAGGGGAGTGATTGTGGTTGACTGGCGGAATAAAGTTTTCTTAGAAACTCTTGACTGCAATTAAGCAGCGTTGATGAAGAATGGCAACGGATTTGGTTCTTTAAGCGTCGGCAAAAAAAATGAACCAACTCGATTTTTCGCTTTGGGTATCCTCTATTTATTGGCCCGAATACTTGAACAATCAGTGTCTGATTGGCCAGCCAATGGGGATTGCCGACTAATAGCTATCGTCGTAACAATCACTCAGGTTAGCCTTTGATTGGTTTTAGATAATCGGCCAATTAGTTGCAATCATTGGGAGGGGCTATACGGAGCAATTCTGTGATTAGTTGATGAATAATGTATAGCCGCCCAGTCCTTGTGCCAAGCTTGTACTCAATTCCAAGTTAGGCCGACCCAAAAATGATTGCCAACTTAAAAATATATTTATTGTTTATAATTTGATAAATTATGATTTTTCAGCAGGTGCAAACGTCTGCACTTTGTTTTTGTTTTATCTGTCATTCCCAATTTCTTTGCACTTAAAATGTCGGACTTTCAAACCGAATTAATTTTACTTATATAGTTCGTTTATAATTTTGAAAGGTCAATACACCTACAGATGGTTTTTGTTTTATTGACAGATTTATAGGTCAAATCCTGTTCTTGCTAAGGTCGCCATCTCTTTGCACTCAATGACAGTTTATTACACTTGGTTCTTAAAAAATGTTGGCTACCTTAACAAATTTTATACTGTTCAATAAAACAATTAATATTATAATTTAATTAATTATTGTTTAATTAACTTCGCCAGTCAACCTTTTGACACTTAATTAAAAGTGTCATACTCCTCCCCCACTTACCGACATTTAACCTTTGGTTAAAGGTCGGTAAATCATGTTTAACGGTACATACAGAAGACATATAATTACAATGATTGATTACACAGTTCAGTTTTGTATGTGTCCATAGAAAAAAAATCAATTGTTCATCCTAACAAACAACCCCATCTTTTTTTTTCTACATCCCCCCTTTTTTTTTGACATTTTAAAATATTACAAAAAATGTTTTCATTTTCTTTTTTTTTTTTACAGAATTATTATCTCTTTTTTTTTATATAATGATAATAATGACAACAACAATAATAATAAATGTTCATTGCAGAGTCCTTCATTTTTTTTTCATGCATTTGTAGGAAATTTTTTTCTTTTTTTTTTTTTTTTTTTTTAATGCATTTGTAGGAAAATTTTTTTTTCATGCATTTGTAAAGATTTTTTAATCGATTGTTCCAAGAAATTCAGATCATTACACTGAAAGTATCTCCACCGATGGTAATTGCAAGGCTTCTTTCGGGATATTTGTGGTCTGTGGAGTTTGTATGTCACCTATTGGTTCAAGTTCGATTTGTTGTTCCAGTCTCTGCTGTTGATCAGTGACAACCGTTCCTGAGCTCCCAACATTCTTGTGCAGTTTAGTTGGTTCATTTCTCTTAAGCTTACTTAAACAATGGCGTACTATCAGGCTTGATGTTAACAAAACTGATACAATTAATAAGATGATGGCTATTACCAAAATTAACCAGGTAGAACTACCTACTTCTTCACTTTCTGTTAGGGAATTTTCCTCTCTAAGTGCATCGAGTTTATGTATTAATTCCCTTAAATTTATTTTCTTTAGAGGACTTACGACATTAGGGATTGCTTGCGGGGTCATGTTTGGAAATCCTTTTATTAGAGGTTCCCATAGGCTTAATCTACTAGTAAGTGTGATATTCATCAATGGTAAAAAAGAGTCGCTGGTCTCAAATTTTTCCTCGGCTTGGTAATAGGGAGGAAGGGTTATAGCGCCGCCATAGACCCCACAGCCCAATGGCACCTGCAGAGTGGTCAACGGAGGAGATATTTTTATTGTTTTGGGAGGTTTTCCGGTACATACCTGAGATAGTTCCAACTCATCTTTCGCTGCTATCGCCCATGCCCCATCTGTTATCCTAATAGCATTTGGCAGCATTACATCTAGGAGGACTTCTATTTGACAATGCTGCCCTATTCCCTTTTTATTATCCTTGAATAATTCGATTACACACAAATGGTGATTGCTGAATGTATATATCGGGCTATTAGATACGCAGGTTCCGAGTAGATCATGTGTACATTTTTCTGCCTCGGAAGAGGTAAGCAACATGAACTTTTCTCTAGTTTGATCAAGAGCAATATTTTCGGATTCTATTTTGTATTTTGCGACAGTTCCCAATCCCTGTTTCTCATGTGGATAAGGAATCGGTAAATTAATGACTTGAAAGACTTCATATATACTACCGGTATCCAACAATGGAAGTGACACCACAATCAGCAATTTACCATCTTCGATGAGAGTTAGACAACCCAATGACTTATAGTAATACCACAGCTCAGCTGTGGGATTCGCTGGCAATCTTAGGTGATGAGGTAGTTTGGCCTGAACTTCTAGTAAGTGGTCTTTTAATGCAAAAGGTTCCACTATATTTGGAGACAAATGACCCAAAGCTAACATATCAGACTGTGCTTGCAGGTTTTGTATGGAGTCCAACAGTGCTTGCAACTTTTTCTGCAATTGTTCGATGATTGTTAAAAAACGAAGATATTTTCTTATGCAATCTTCCAGTTTTATCACTCGGATCATTAATTCTCCAGTGATATTTCCGAGCTCCACTTGCATTTCCTTAAACCCCTCCACTAACTCATTTATTTTGCGACGGTTATCGGCTAGTTCCACCCTGGTTATATTTAGAATAGTAATACTATCCTTTTCTACTTGGGCCAATTTCATCTGACCTTTTTCAGAAGTCCTCAATCTTTTCTTTAGGGCATCTAATTGTTCCTCTGTTATAGTCCCAAAAAGTACGTTTAACGCTTTCCCCATTATGGGAAGTACCGATCTTTTTTCTCTATTTTGTAATAGTTTCAATCCATCCAAATATTTTTCTATAACCTCCACACTAGTTTTCATAATCTTTATGTCCTGCATAAGTGGGCACCACAGATTAAAACATTTCCCTTTTTCATTAGCTATGCAATCAATTTCCAAATCCTTTCCTACTAAGGTGACCTCGTCTATTTCTTTTCTCAACTTATTTAATAAGGAGTAATAGGGTTTGAAGTTCATCGTAAAAACTATTAACCATTTTGACCTTGTAATCGTTACTTCACTTGTTTTGCGAAAAATTACATCCTGACTATGTCGCAGGGCTGCTACTGTTGTCAGCATGCTCAGCAGGAGTAGGGACTTCAATTCAGCCATCCTACAAGAGAATAGGGGGTTAAATTCAGTCGGTTACTAATGAAAGGCAATATGGTTCCGTCTAACTTTAAAAACTACTTCTTTTCAAGCCTTCTGTTTATATATTCCTTCTCTATATTTTATTTTATTTTGTTTTGTTTTTCAGACGCATCCATGGAAACTTACATAACCATCTCTCTGTTATATAATGCCGGTTTTAGATTTTATCCAGCACACATGCTTGATTCGCTGAGTCACAACTTGGTGCAAGCTGGTGATCAGTTATATTATGGGATTGGCCCGATGTCAAGTCATCCCTTTTTTTATTTTGATAGCTTCTTAATCTGTATTTTAAAGGTGTATCTTCTTTTTCTTGATATCTTTTTCGTAACTCTGACAGGGGAATTTCGTCTTCACTCTCCCAACTATCCAATTCATTTTGCACAAAGGCATTTCCTACTTCTTCAATTTCTATTTGTGATCTAGCAATTGGGCTTGGCTCAATCTCAATTTCTGACTCCGAATCAGTCTCCGAGGGGGCTTCTACCCACCTCGTCCATCTCATACGTGGATTTGCTTCTTTTCTTTTAGGAATTTCCCATTCTTCTACTCCTGCTAATTTTAAGTCATTTGCATGAGCCTTTTTTACTTTGCCATTTATTTGGTCCCATACAACAAAAGTTACTGGACCTGTCTGATTAATTATTCTATAATAAGGAGACCATTTTTCGTCAAGCTTCCCTTGTCGTAGATGCTTCTTATGATACACCGGATCTCCTATTTTGAGGGTTACCTCTTTCCTCCCCAAGTTTACCCTTTCATTTCGTTTCTTCTGGGCACGTTTTATCCTCTGCCTAGCTTGCATAAATATCTTATGTTGATTTTGGAGGATTATCTGGTGAAAATCTTCTCCCAGATATTTCCTACGGGGTTTTAATAGATTATCAATAGGCAAGATTACATCTCGACCAAATAGTAAAAAATAAGGGGAAAATCCGGTCACTTCATTAATAGAAAATCTTATGGCCACTAATGCCTGAGTCAGGAATAAATCCCAATTTTCCTTGTCGTCTTTAGTGAGCTTTGCCAATGTATCTCCCAAGAATCGGTGGAACCGCTCAACCTTAGCATTAGCTTGTGGGTGATAGGGGGATGTTACAATGTGCTTGATGTTGAGACCTTCAGTTGTTTGTCTCATTACTTCATTAACGTTTTCTGGGCCATTATCAGATACCAGTTCTAAGGGGGTTCCAAAGCGCGGGATTATTTCGGTTAGTAATAGTCTAGCTACAGTCTGAGCTTTCTTATCTGGTACTGCATAGGCTTCCGGCCAGTTAGTTAGCCAATCCACAAAGCTAACTATGTATTTATTTCCCTGTGGAGTTTCCCCATAGGGTCCGGAGACATCTACACTAATTTTTTCAAAGGGATAAAATGGGACATCAGTTTCTTCAAGGGGTGCAATTTCAGATTTGCCGCTCCTCGACTGACAAACAACGCATAGGTTTACATGGTTTGTGACTTCCTTGTACAACCCCGGCCAGTAATATTTCCTGCCTATGAGTTCGTACGTCTTGTCAATACCAATATGCCCCATTTTATCATGAAGCTGTCTCAATATGTCCCCTCGAATCTGTTTGGGTATATACAACCTAGGTCGGACGTCTCCGTCTCGGTCAGAAATATAGTATAGCAACCCATTTTGTACCATATATCTTTCTAGAAATGCTTTAGATGCTTTACCTGACTCTATGGTTCTTTTTAGCGTCTTAATTTCTTCATCTTCCTTGTATCTGTCTAATTGGGGCATTTCTTTTTTGGGGTTTTCATCCGTTCTATCTGTTTCATCTAAGGTGTGTCTATAATCCAACCTATGTGAGTTTATCATGTTTATTTGATAAAATTTATCATCAATTTCAAGTTCTTGAGGCGTCGATTCTTGTTCTAGCTGATTAGGGATACGTGACAATAAATCGGCACATGTATTTTCTTTGCCCGATAGATATTCTATGGTACAGTTGTATCCACTTATTTTTAAGGCCCATTGTTGTATCTTTTTATTTGTCAAATCTGCTTTAAATAGATATTTCAAAGGCTTATGATCTGTTTTTATCACGAATTGTGCACCGTTTAGATAATAATCAAGTTTTTGGAGAGCATATACAATAGCAAATGCTTCCTTTTCTATGACAGGCCACTTCTGTTGCGTAGATGTTAACTTGTGAGAAAGAAAGTAGATAGGTACTTCTTCTGGTATTCCTGGGACAGGACCGTCCTTCTCAGGACATGGTTGAGTTAGACATGCCCCAATACACAGGTCGCTCGCATCTGTGTACAAGATCATAGGTTTATTTATGTCTGGGTATGCCAATAAGGGGATCGTTGACAGTTGATCTTTCAGCGTATCAAATGATCGCTGGCAATCATCTGTCCACTTAAAGCGAGCACTTTTTTTTGTGAGAGCTATAAGAGGGGTAGCTATTCTTGAAAATGCAGGTATGAATCTTCGGTAATATCCGATTGCGCCTATAAAACCCCTGACCTGTCTAACAGTTTTAGGTTCTGGCATCGAGCGAATTACTTTGACCTTATCATCATCTGGCTTGATTCCTTGTTTATTTATGACAAATCCCAAGTATTTAGTTTCTGCCATCATGAACTGACACTTTGCCAGTTTTAATTTTAACCCATGTTTTCTCAGTTGATTGAATACCGTTTGAAGGTGTTGGAAATGTTCATTTATATTGCTCGAGAAAACTAGTATGTCATCGAGATATGCCATAGCAAAGCCTTCCAACCCTCCAAGTACTATGGACATGAGTTGTTGGAAAACACCTGGAGCATTAGCCAATCCAAAGGGCATAACTCGAAATTGAAAAAGCCCGTAGTGGCACACAAATGCAGCCTTTTCACGGTCAATTTGATCCAGGGCTACCTGCCAGTACCCTGATCTCAAATCAAGGGTGGAAAAACATCTTGCCTTGCCTAAGAGGGCCAGTATATCATCTATTAATGGTAGTGGATAAGCAAGCGGCTTAGTTATGTTGTTGAGGGCTCTAAAATCTACACAAAAGCGGTGTCCCCCATCCTTTTTGTCAACCACTACAATGGGAAAGCTCCAAGGAGATCGTGAGCGTTCAATCACCTTAGCTTCCAGCATTTCTTTGACAGCTTCTTCTACTAACTCCCTTTTGTGTATCGGAGTTCTGTACGGTTTCATTTTTATGGGTGGGTTGTTTCCAGTATCTATTTTCATTTGAACCGACTGAGTTCGTCCCAACTCCTTATCTGAGTTAGCGACAACATCTATATTCTTCTGAATTAAATTCACTATCTCTTGTCTATGCTCATTAGGTACGTTGATGTCCTTAGGATTAATTGTATTTTTGCTCATCTTAATTGGGCGTTTCTCAATGTACCTGACTTGCTTCCGAATTCTTATTGGCGCTACCCTTCCCAAATTTTCACCCTTGGGAACGCTCAAAGTTTTATTACCCAAATTTGCCAACATAACTGGAATCTTTCCCTTCTCATTTTCTTTTACTATCGCTTCAACTAACACTATTTCTTCCTCCTCCGGTATTACCTCCTCCGTTGAAATCACCTGGTATAGGTTTTCTTTATTTGGCTCTGAGGGGACTAGTTTGGCTGCGCAGGAGATAGCAGTTCGTGGGGGTAATTTTACACTGTCCGTAGTGTAGATTTTAATTTCCCCGCCGGAACTATTACCCAAGGGAATTTCTACCCCTCTTATCGTTAGCCGATTTGGATTAAAACATAATTGTGCTTTATTTATTTTTAACCAATCCTCCCCTAAAATCATGGTTTGGTCTAAGTCAGGTGCAATGTACAATTTTGAACCTGTCTTAATCTTTCCGATTTTAATAGGTAGGTGGATCATACCATTTAGTTTCATTTTCTGTCCATTTGCTTGAGTTACTGTTAAATCTGAGTCTTTCAACTTTATTTTGCTATCTCTTAGGTCTTCAAAAATTGAGGACTTTAGAAGCGAGACTTCTGACCCGGAGTCTATCAATGCTTCTACCTGCTTGTCCATGATATCTACCCTACACGTCATGTCCGAGCCCTGTGTGAATAATTCATATTCTTCTGCTCCTTTTGTGTTGGGAATATTAATCATTTCCCGTTTAGAGCAGGAATTTCTTGGATTATTCTTTTTAGGAGCAAGAGTACCCTTATTCTTTTTTTCTTTTAATGACTGAATATGGTTAGTTCTGCGACTTTTTGTTTGTGCCGGTGCCTTGGTGTTTCGTTTTTCTGAAGTCGAGTAAGTTACATTCCCGCTTTCAGACTTTGGACACCTTTGTTCGTAATAATTCCAGCGTTCATGCTGATTTGAAGTAATCCCCTTTTTTTTTACTGGTTGTCTACAGCTGTAACAACCATGACTCTCTCCAGACCATTTTCTATGGTAACCCTCCGCCTTTGGTTCCCTTAGTACTGTATGAGAGCCTATTCCCTCCTGTTGCCAATGATTTCTACCTGAAAATTTATTATTCATTTTTTCTCGTTTCCCACAGCCCAGAAGTCGCTCATAAAGCCTTTCACTTTCTCTGGCTGATGACAAAGCCTCCGACAGTGTCTTTGGGTTGGCTCTGGCCACATCTTCCTTAATGAAAGTATTGTTTATTCCATCAATGAAGAATTCAGCTAGCTGTACCTGTACAGCTGACCCTTCTCTCAGTTCAGAGTCTCTATAAGCCAGCCTTGCAAGACTTGACATTCTACTAGCCAGTTCTGCAAGCGATTCATTTTTTCCTTGTATCACCTTAATCAATGCTCGAGCAGCATCAGCAGGGTTGACAAACTCTCCATACTGTGCTGTGATTTCATCGAATAAGGCTTTACTGGAAGTATCCGAATGGTCATCAAGATAAGTTCCAATCCATTCGGACACTACTCCATCTGAATAGTCATAGGCTAGGTTAATCAATTCAGGGTCCGATAAATTATGGACCCTTTGTTTTTTTTTCAATGCCATCAGCCATGGTTTCAGATCTGCCGGTCTACCAGAAAAAATTGGGATCTTTGATCCAGCTGTTACCAACATAGGTGAAATATTTGAACGAGAAGTAGCCATTGTATTAAGAAAAAAAAATAAACACACCTAGAAGCTATTTAGAAATGAACCAACATGCACAATGAATGCAAAGAACAAAGAAAAATAGTCACTTACCCTGACTCTGTGGACTTTTCTGGTGAGTGGCTTGAGTAGGTTGAGCTAATTGCTTCCTAGGCTGGTTTCTGGGTGGAGTGTCGTTGTGCCGGTGAATATACAGAGTGTCGATCTTGTGTTTTGAAGCGCCGATACTGGATTCTGCGACACAGATGCGACGAGATCCGTCTGGTAATTAACCAGGGTCAATCCTGCGTCTTAAGGCACCAAATGTGGTACGATATCTTCACGAACCCGAGTTGGCCGATGGTTTCGTGATTACCACATACGTTGACTGGTCTTTCTCTGTTTCCTTCCACGCCCACGTTGCTTTAAGATCCGTAGAAAGAATTGATGAGTATGGCCCAGTCGACGAAGGTTGAATTTGTTGCTGGAGGGAAGAAAAGTTGCCAAGCAATCAAAGAAAAAATGTCTGAAAGCGTTTGTTATAAACAATAACAACGTTTATTAACACAATCTTCAAACACCACGCAAGGGGAGTGATTGTGGTTGACTGGCGGAATAAAGTTTTCTTAGAAACTCTTGACTGCAATTAAGCAGCGTTGATGAAGAATGGCAACGGATTTGGTTCTTTAAGCGTCGGCAAAAAAAATGAACCAACTCGATTTTTCGCTTTGGGTATCCTCTATTTATTGGCCCGAATACTTGAACAATCAGTGTCTGATTGGCCAGCCAATGGGGATTGCCGACTAATAGCTATCGTCGTAACAATCACTCAGGTTAGCCTTTGATTGGTTTTAGATAATCGGCCAATTAGTTGCAATCATTGGGAGGGGCTATACGGAGCAATTCTGTGATTAGTTGATGAATAATGTATAGCCGCCCAGTCCTTGTGCCAAGCTTGTACTCAATTCCAAGTTAGGCCGACCCAAAAATGATTGCCAACTTAAAAATATATTTATTGTTTATAATTTGATAAATTATGATTTTTCAGCAGGTGCAAACGTCTGCACTTTGTTTTTGTTTTATCTGTCATTCCCAATTTCTTTGCACTTAAAATGTCGGACTTTCAAACCGAATTAATTTTACTTATATAGTTCGTTTATAATTTTGAAAGGTCAATACACCTACAGATGGTTTTTGTTTTATTGACAGATTTATAGGTCAAATCCTGTTCTTGCTAAGGTCGCCATCTCTTTGCACTCAATGACAGTTTATTACACTTGGTTCTTAAAAAATGTTGGCTACCTTAACAAATTTTATACTGTTCAATAAAACAATTAATATTATAATTTAATTAATTATTGTTTAATTAACTTCGCCAGTCAACCTTTTGACACTTAATTAAAAGTGTCATAACACTACCAATATAAATAAATAACCCCGAAAATATTTTTTTTAATTTGCGTTACAAATAAATACAATACGAGACAATAAAATATATTGTTTTACCGTGTACGTTTTCAGTGTCCTAATTGTTTTTTTTTTGCGTTTAAATTAAAAAGATATACCAAAATTTGCATTTAACTTAAAGTATTATGATATCTATTTAGTGCACATTTACCAATAAGAATTGCGAACCATTATAATCCAATGGCTGTAGATTTTTTTCTCAAAAATAAACAATTATAAACAAAACGATTTTTTTATTACATTTTCACCCCAAACAAGGCACGTTGCAACTTTGGTGTAGAGGGCTACTATCAGGGGCAACAACTACTGGGGTAATATGTAGGGATTTGGGCAGCAAGATGTTGGTTTACGTTACACTTGAACTTCTTCATGTAGGTACAGTTGGGAAGCAGGGACCTGGAATGGAATTTCAAAGTCTAGCGGTTCTGGGGAAGAAACTACTTGAGTAGAAATATCTTTTACATCTAGGGATCTCTACTGTATGAGGGTGAAATTTCACTGCCTATCGGATTTGTCGAGGGTGTCTACGTCGTGGGGGTACAAGTGTCTGCAGTTCGCCAGAGCATTCACCATTAAAATACTTGTAGAACAGGCAGAGGGATGCAACATTTCGTCCATGGGACAGAGGTTGGAGCATAGATGCCAGTTCATGGCTTATCAGGTTTGCGACTCTCTTTTGAACCTTGTCAATGAGTGAGAGACTAGTAGCAGAGGTACCAGCCCAAATGTGACAGCAATACTCCATACATGGGCGAATGGTGGCCTTATAGAGGTACAGGATAATTTCGGGTGTTAGTAGTTTTTTTAGCACGGTAGAGAGAGCCTACCTTCTTCGCAGCAGCCCTTGGCAATGCTTTCAATGTAATTGTTCTAACTCATGTTTCCTGTGAATGTTAGGCCAAGGAGCTTGAAAGACATACTCTCAGATAAAGAGTCGTTGGCCATTGCTATTGGTGGTAGAGAAGTTTTTTTTTGTAATTATTGAAGGAAACCAATTTAATCTTGGTAGCATTGAATGTGACCATCCATTTTTGTCCCCATTCCACTACAGATTGGAAGTAATCCTCTAGTGTTTTTGCCATTGCTTTAGATATGTGTTCATTAGTTTCCCTGTCGTCCCTGTCATAGAGTGTGGTGTCATCAGCATATATACCCATCTTAGAGGCAATTTTGTCGGGGAGGTAATTTATGAATATTAGGAATAATAAAGGTGCAAAGGCCCTGAGACACTCCTGCATTTATATAATATTGTTTAGATGTACGACCGTCGAGGACCACCTGGATTTTCTCTTATCTAAGAAGGATTTAATTATGTTTAGTATTCTACCAGTGATACCGTATGATCTAATTTTCCTGAAGAGACCCCCATGCCATACCCTGTCAAAAGCCTTAGATATATCTAGAGCTACCGTTCTGCCCTCTCCCGCTTTTTCCAGTGACTCATAGAAATCTATCTGTATTCTTTTTAATATTCATATACTTTCATAAAAATGTTTCTGTTAAGTCACAAAAAACTATTTTCTTTACGTCACAGTTGTCAAGCTCATACATTAATTCCAGAGCTAATATAACATACTTACCCAACGTGTCATGTGTAATCTAGTTAAAATTAAAAATATATTAATAAATGCTTTTTTTTTTTTTAATTCAGAAGATCTCATGGCAAATGTTTTATAACTAAGGAAATTATAAAAAAAAAAACAAGCTAGTAAACAAAAGCGGATAGCAGCAATTCAAGCTTTTTAAATATTACCATCTTTCGTTTGTAAAGTTCTTAAAGAACTAAATAAAACAATGATGATGAATTGGCCGTGAGCAAGAGAGAACAATATTTCCAACGTTCAGACTCATACAGAAAACCTTAGTTCGTCAGCAAGATGCATAAAAATCCTGGGACATCAATAAATCTTGCTAAAGATGTTCAAGTGTTTGAAGAAACAAAAAAGAATATTCTTTATAAAACTCGGATACGAATCATACGTTCTTCGTCGAGGTCAGCAAAAAAACTCAAGCGAATAGTAAAATGCGTCCAGAACTACTCTTAAACAGAATAACTAAAGTGTATTGGGTGTTTCCCCGATGATCATGTCACATCAAATGTATGCCTTTCTATCTAACCAGACCTTTTGCTTTTTTTATTATTTCTTATATATATATATATATATATATATATATATATATATATATGTATGTATGAGTTCATCAGTTCCTACTTTCGAATATCTCAAACCTGGATTATATATATATATATATATATATATATAAATATATATATATATGTATGTATATATATATGTATATATATGCATATATATATGTACATTAAATTGTAATTCAATGAATTAAAAAAAAAAACTCTCATTGAAATGAAATGAAGTGGTTTAGTTTCATATCAAAGAATTTTTATTATTCTTAGCAAGACAAAGAATGCTTTAGAAAATTAATCTCCTTAACCTATATGGTTTCGATGTCTACCATCTCATCAGAGGAGAGAAAATATTAGCAAATAGTTATAAAGGTATGCACCCTATTTGCTAAAGTCAGTGAGACAGGGAAAGTCAAAGTGAAAATAATGCATTTATCAGAAGTCCTGTAGCAGGAGGATTTGTAGAAAAAGGATATGAATGTTTTTTTTTTAGATCCAGCTTGCTTGGTAAAATCCATATTATACATTCTCTACACCCGTTTGGTAATAATGTCCAAGCTATATATTGGGTAATCCGCATAGCTGTGTAGATATCCGAATCGGGCAAGTGTTTGTATAAATCTGTTTGTGGGTCCAGCGATAATAATTCAAAGTCTGGTGGAAACCTTTTCATTGGAAGTCTATATTATTTTTAGTGGGGCGAAGTGTTAGGTAGATTAGGCAGTGGTAAGTGGTAGGAAGTGAGGTGAAACACATGTGCATATTCATCCCCATATATATATGAACACACATATACATACATACACACATACACATACACAGACATATATATACACATACACACATATGTATAAACATATATATATATATACACATACACACATACATACATATATATAAATAGATATCTCTTAAAATAAACTAAGTCTCTATATCTAGTACACGACCGGTCAAACTTTATGATTCTTTTAATTCTATTTTAAGGGATATCTATATATATATATATATATATATATATATATATATATATATATATATATATATGTATATGTGTGTATATATATATATATGTGTTTATACATATGTGTGTAAATAAATAGAAATGAATGTAGAAAATGCATAACGATTTCTTTAGTTTAAACCCTTTTATGGCCTTTAACATCTATGTTAACCGGCTTACGACTTTTTAGAGAACAGTCCATTAAAAAAAAACAATCATTTGAGGCCCAGCACCGCGACTTTTAGTTTTGGGAGAGATAGAGTTGAAAATATGGATACAGACAGGCAGACAGAAAACATATAGCTATTTTTATATTAGATTATTTGAATTATTCAGATTACTGTTCTCACTTTGAAATGTTGTACAACAGAATTTCAAACGGGACTTTTCAACTCATCCAAGGGGGTTACATGCTCCTTTTCCATAAGCATTGACTGGGTAAAAGTGCGTCGTAATAATTATTCATATTTTTATTGTCGCTTGTATTAAAGATTGAAACTTTACCCCTCCAGAAGAGTGTAGCTCATTACTGTATTTTAGTACTTAAGTATCCAGTACGCCACCGGTTTCAGCGGGCACTGTAATATTGACACGATACTATTGTTACTCTCAGCATTCGCTCTCGGAAGCAAGAAAGATTTCAATAATGAAGTTGAAAGCTTGTAGAAGAATTAATTTGAATTAATACCAGTGTAATATATTAATTCTGCTAATATAGTAAATAGAGATATAAGGGAGCAGAGAATCCACATACACATTACAATATGACTAAGCTTCACTGTTTATTCAAAGTGGTATAACTTCACAATAACTTCATCTATTCATAAGTAAGTTAAAAGAATCTGGGTTCGTTTTTTCAATATCACACAAACAACTCATCTCGAGGTGTTGTCTTATCAATGACAAAAATTAAACATGTCTATGAAATTATAATAGCTAGTAAACTTTAGTAGAAGTTTATCCTTAATGCCTCACAAGAACTAGATGTTCCTCGTGATGCTGAGTTAAGCAGAGCTGGAAGAGAAAAGATAACGAAATATCAATTTATAAAAAATAGAATCTTAATAAAATCTCTATCATTCGAGTAATTATACTAGCAACTGGACTCGCGAAAAAATATTTATAAAAGTATCCGCCTAATAAACCCGGTGAACCAAGTGCAAGAGAGATTAAAACAATTGCACTTAAATTAACGATCAGAATCTTATAAAAATCTCTCGATTACAATGCATGAGATATCAGGTGAATGTTTTGCATCCGGTAGGATGCCTCTTCCCCAACTAGAAAACACTGCTAAGAATGTTGGGGAAAAAACTAAATCATGTAAACTGGTGTAAATACAGGCGCATAGTTATTTTTATATGAATGCTTATATTGCATTACACAAATAGCTGTTTCTGCGGATCACCGCTCTTAAGCATTGCTAGATGTGTGAACTGATTTTATTGACAGGGATTTAAACCAGATCACTGGATACAGTAGTTAAGAGTCAAGCGTAACACAACGATTAGCTCGATGAAAATACAAATTAAATTAAATATTTATTATTTCACATTCGTTCAACCGGGTATTCGAAATATCTATCAGCATTGATTTCATTTTTTAGTATCATTGCTTTGAATAAAACAAAATGAGAATTTAAGCGTCTTTTGTCACCAAATTGTTATCATTTGGATCTAGATATGCTTATAGATGAATCGAGAGAGAAACATGCTTACAACCCGCCAAAATAAACGTATCGCCACGTGCATTTAGGCGGATACTATTTAGGATGATTTCACTATTAGAGAAGAAAGCCCTCTTTTTTCATTAACCGGTCTGTATTGGTAAGGGGGGGGGCTTTTTCTGGTAGTTGGGATAATCGAAAGTGTGTACGTCGATGATGCATAGGCAATATAAGTTCATCATTACACATTCCATTAAATTACCATTAAAACTACTCATAAATGTAATGTTGCGATGAGGATAGAGATGTAAGTGCTTGGCCGAGAATCTGGGACCTATTAGATTTTATCTTTATTTTGGGACCCTGTCTAAGCGTGATGACGTTTTCTTCTTTTAAAACCGCTTTCTAATAGAAGAGACATTACGAGTCTCTCTCCGGTCTATCACTATTTTCATGGCAAGTGCTCAACTGAACTTCAATCTGTGCCCAAGTCCCACAAAACATTCTGGACAAACACTAGTCTAGCTACAAACACTTTCAACAATTTCTCCTACTCTATATTTCTACCTAAATCAAAACGCACATTCCATGAACAAATCTTTTTTCTAAAAAATCGGGCGCCTGTTGAACTCCATACATCGGTACTGTTTATCAGCTTAGTACAACATAGAAGTTTTCAAATTCAATGTAAACAAATTCTCGTTTTGCGGTCTATAGTCAAATCCCAGCTGATTTCCACCACTCTCCATCATTACATTGTTGTCTTACCGAACACCTTGAACTCCTTAATTTTACACTAGTGTGGGTTTTAGGCCTTGATAAGCGGTGACGTCTATGACAAAATACCGCTTCGTAATTTATACCGTCGAGTTCCATGGTTCCAACCCAACTGGAAACAATGCAGAGATGGTACCATATGTTATTAGCGGTCAGACATCGCCTAACTTGGTGACCTTACGAGAAAAAGTGGGTAAACGCGTTTATGAAATTTATGACAAGATATAGTAAAGATAAATGACCACATTCTATATTTTCTATCTTTAGAATACGTTTTAAGTATAACATTTATGATATTTAAGAATCACATGTAAATAAAGCAATAAACAGATTTTTATAAATTCTGTCACGTACATATAAGTTTATTACATTGTTAACCACCATTTTTGTGGTTAATCTTCACAATTTTGATCTGAAATACATCCGGGCCCCTAGAATGACAGCATATAATAGGGATTGACTTATAAGACCTCCAGTTTCTTCGCAAACGCAACGATGCAAAATACGAATCATAACGGTAAATAGAATTCTTTATAGAATTCGCCATGAGAGGCCAATACCTATCGGGAAAAAGGAAGTGTTATTCTCAGGTTTCATCATAGGAAGAGTTAAAGCATAAAACATTGGCAAGCATGCGGAAAATGTAGAACGCAGTCAGCATCGAAGGAAAGGAAAATAAAGAAAGCAAAAGTAATTTAAAAAGATAATAAAAGAAAGAAAAAGGGTTTAAACAAAGAAGAAACCTAACAAACATATAACATAACAACACAATGGGTAACTACAAACAACAATAATTCAACAATTGAACATAAAACACACGTACAAACACAATAACAAAAAAAAGAAAAAACAATTATAGAAAGAATGGTCGCAAAAACAGATATTTTACATGAATAAGCTTTCAATAAACTAAAGGCGAAATATTGATTCTTCCTGCATTACATGTTATTTTTTTTAATTTTTTGTCTTTATTGTTCTGGTAATTATTTATGAAAGAAAGGAATAAGGTTAGAATTGGATAAAAGTATATAAAGAATGAAAATTATAAATAAATAATCTCAAAACAAAAATGCTTAAAAGGTAATAATAAAAACGTACACAATTTTATGAATAAAACATTACGAATATTATAAGCATTGTCTCAAGGTTTCAATAAGAATTTACTCCTCGCTTGAATATGTAATCAATTCTATACTAAACTAATCTCAAAAAAGCATATGTATACGTGTATAAGTTAATAGGAAAAATGATATTTAATTATTTTACATGTTAACTTATAATCATATATTTCATTATATTTTATAATTTTCTATATTTATATATATTTTTATTTCTAATCTAAATGTTTATGGCGTTTATATTTTCATATTTTAATATTCGTATAAAACTTGCTTTTCTCCGTTCTGATTAAAAGCATTTAGGTTTAAAATGCCATAATCTAAGATATTTCTTTATTTTGTTCCTTTACCTATTGATAAAATATAGTCCTATGTAACGTTTATTCATCATCTCTCATTTCTCTCTCTCTTTCTCTCTCTCTCTCTCTCCCTCTCTCTCTCTGTGTATATATATATATACACACACATATATATATATATATATGAAATAATTGAATAATTTCAAAACGTATCGCAAAAACAGAAAATGTATCGTTTTTTTTACCTTATTTCCCTTGAAAAGAAATATATATATATATATATATATATATATATATATATATATAATTATACAATGACAAGTGTTTCGCTAGATGTTGTATATAGAGTCGACTCCTTGGTTCTCAAAGGCATTTAATAGTGGATCGAACTCTATAGCGTCGAAGTCAGAGTGGCTGATTCCATATATATATATATATATATATATATATATATATATATATATATATATATATATATATATATATATATATACAGAGAGAGAGGGAGAGAGAGAGAGAATCCATCGGAAGATTACAATTAGAATAGAATTAATAGAATCCATCGGAAGATTACAATTGTAGCCTTGTTCATAAACATTCTTAATAAAATAGTTTCTATAAAAATATTATATATTTTAAAATATGTTTAATAATAAAATGTGTCTGATTTTTCGGTTGGTATCCTTGGCGAAGTGATAAGATATAAAAAAGAAAACGATGATATTTAAACATTTAGAATCCATGCAAAATTGCTAGATAAAATTACATTCCAATCAACAAATTTTATGTTTTATATTCAATTGTAAAAAAACAATTGTTGTGTTTGCATCTAAAGATAAAGTTAATCCCTGCTATCTGTTTCTCTGACTATACTGATAGCAATATCAACATCGACAAGCGTTTTATCACTCAATAAGGAACCCTTCCCTGGACATTAGCCATCTTACTCTGTTTCGAGATAATCGCTGCCATGTGAGATCCATATGTTGTATCCGGTAATCCATCGATCTTGGTCTTGTTTCTTGGTCTTCCTTTTGGCCTCCTGTGTTCACGAGGTATCCATTCCGTTGTCCCGATATACCAGCTATTGTCATGTTTTCTGTCTACGGACCCTTCCCATCTGTGTTTGGATATCTTAATGACAGTATTGATGTCTATAATTCTTGTTTTTAGGGATCCAGATGCTGTCTTTCTGTCGTGTAGAGTGATGCCTAACATTATCCACTCCATCTACCTTTGTGCTACTTCCATTTTTCATTTTGGCAAGTTGCTATGGCCCATGCCTCACCAGCGTAGATGATCAAACGTAGTGCATATTGTTTAATCTTCCCATTGATTGACATATTTGCTTTCTGGCTTCTCATGATATTCTCTACTTTCCCAAAAAGTGCTCATCCCAATGCTATCCCTCTCTTTATCTCAGAGAGATCTCCATATTTCGTCATTTTCCTTCCCAAGTAGATAAAGCTTTCATCTTCTTCAATGATGTTTTCATCAACAATTATTGACGACTTAAAACATGGTATAACATCACCTTAATCTTCCCAAGATGCATGCTGAGGAAAACCGGATTACTCTGAGCATGGATGTTGTTTATAATATATTTAGTTGCTGAGGAGAGTGTGCTATCAGTTATATATCATCAGTGGAGATGAAATGTGACAGGTGTTCGCCATTGATGTTAATTTCTTATCCTCCAACTTAATCCGACTGATTATCGCATCCTGGAGACAGGCTGTGCAGATTTTGGGCGAGAGGTTGTCATCTTGTCTTGGTACCATCCCCAGCGTGATCTTGTTGCAGTCACGATGAATCTTTAAAGTAGAGGTAGCCCCACTGTACAAGTCTTTTAGCAGGGTGATGTATGTACAGTTGACTCCTTGGTTCTCAAGGGCAGTTTAGAGTGGATCAACTATAGAATCGAAAGCCTTTTCTTAGTCCACGCAGGCTAAGCACAGTGAGATCTTGGCTTTCTCTTGCAGTTTGTTGACAGCCTAGATATGGTCGATGGTGGGGTAACCTGCTCAGAAACCTGCTGAATTTCGTGGTTGATCATTGTCTAGTTTCCCTAGCATACGTCTTTGAAAGCCTTGTGAGAATACCTTGTATGTTACTGGCAAAAGGCTGATTTGGGTGATAGTTCTTAATATCTGCAGTGTCTCTTCTCTTATGAATGATGGCCAATGATGCATTCTACTATTTATCTGGAACTTTTTCACTGGAGAGCTACTTATTAAACAGTCTCACCACCGCTCTGTAGTAGTTTTGTTGTAACACAATCCTCTCCTGCAGCCTTGCTTGACTTCAGTCGCTTAATAGCTGCTCTCACTTCCGATGAGAGGATGGGTGGAGTATGGTTCTCAGATTTACACAGTGCATAAAGGGTTGGAGGATGTCCTGGTTATCTGGTGACATGGAAGTTAGCATAGTACTCCTCGCACCTTCATACAATTCTGCCTAAGTCATGGATTAGAGTGCCATCTTATTTGAGATTTTTTTGATGGACCGAGTTCCTTTTTATTTCAAGCTTTTGTAGTATTTGCTGTTCATTCACGTTTGAAATCAATCATCGCAAGCTGAAATAAAAACGGAAGGTTGCAGAGCATATAATCATCGTTTGTCTCTATTTAATCCCTTTAACGCGTTATTATACTTTTGCTATAATTTTCATCATATTAATATATCTATATAATTATAAAACTCAAATGACCTTGTAACGAGTGGTGTAACCCACTTTCCGGTTTACGACATCCTGTTGCGCATAAACATTAACTCATATACGTAAACAAATAAACACAAATCGCTTCTTTTACAGATTTTGATCCGCGCACTGAAATATTAACGTCATTATTTCGAAATTATTATTTCACATGGGAAGAGTGCGGGTGTTTAGCAACTATTCTTTATTACAGCTATACTGTCGCTATTTTCTTACAACTAAACAACTTTAACCCGTTGACAAACATAAGAACAATTGATTGTAGTGAAGACAAATCTACTACTACTACTACTACTACTACTACTACTCTCTATCCCTCCCTTTTCCTTTCTTCCTTCCTTTCTTCATTTTGTTTATTTTTGTTTACATTTCTAGATACAAAATAGTTATGTGATAACGTTGAATTTGTTGACAGATTTACTAATTTGTTTCAATATTAGTTTTATTTTATTTTATTTATTTAGGTTTATTGTTTTTGCTTCAGGTTTTATTCATATTTTTTTTAGATTTTAAGTTTCTATAACTTGGTAGAAGGATTCCAATATGGGCTTTTATTCTTATATTTCTCATCGGTAGGTTCATGTGCGTTTTTGCTGCTAAATAACTTTCGTAGGCGTTCGATTCGTAGAACAATCATGTTTAATTTTCGGTTTTTGAGCGATTATTCGAAAAAATAGGTAACGTTACACGAACAGGGAGCATTTTTTTTTTCATGTTTGAGTGATCCGTCCGTAATTTTTCATTTTAATATGCTTTCATAGAAATGTTTCTGTTATGTCAAAAAAAATATTTTCTTTACATCACAAGTGTCACGTTCATACATGAATTTCAATGCTAATATAACATACTGACCCCACGGGTCACGGGTTGTCTAGTATATATATACATATATATATATATATATATATATATATATATATATATATATATATATATATATATATATATATATTAATATGATGAAAATTATGGCAATAGTATACCAACGTGTTTAAGGGATTAAATAGAGACAAACGATGATTATATGTTCCTCAACCTTCCGTTGTTATTTCAAGTACCCCTGCCATGATTGATGTGATTAAAGTAAAATATCTAATATTCAAAAATACACTTGCTGTATTGTTTACAAACGTTGCGTTAGTATTTTATTAGCAGGACCCTTTATCAGCGTTGCCCGGTGGTAGCATCCCCCCTGCGCGTAAAATATTAAATTACAGCTGCTGTTTTTATTTCCTAACCCCAACCTCTTCATGTTAAGAACGGCTTTCGAAATTAACACCTCCAGCCTCCTTATGTTAAGAACAACTTTCGAATGGACACCATCAACCTCCCTATGTTTAGAACGGCTTTTGGAATAGACACCCCATTTTGTGAGTGGTTGTGAGGGTGTCACAAAATTTTCCCGAAATAACTTTGATAATCGCTGTCAGGATTCCCACGCGCAAATGCTATGAACGAACAACAAAATTTGGTGGTTGCAGTGTCGTTTGGCCCGTGTGCACTAATCTGGCGGGCATGGCATTATTCAGAGTATGGCTCAGCGTATGGTTCAGAATAGGGTATTTTATTGACAAGACTAGAGTTTAAATGCCAAGCCTCTATACTTAAAAGGAACTAAATTCCTGTGCTCACATGTCCGTTACGATATAAACATGTAAATGTTATTTAAGAAAGAGACAGTTTTAAATTAGCAAAATAAAAGCAAAAAATACAAACAGAGCGTTTTCTTTAAATACGAACTAATTATTATTTATTTTAAACAATACATACAGAATTTCGTTTATATTATAGACAATATAAACGGAACACTTTATAATTTGAAGCAATGTAAACCTTTTTAAATTTTAAGCGTAAGACAACCGAAATAGAAGCATACTATTTTTTTAATTGGGAAAGATATAATAAATGTGTATGTTGGATCTGTTGAAGCAAATCTAGTGTACTTGTGCTAGTTGTTGTTGTTGTTATTATTATTATTATTATTATTATTATTATTATTATTATTATTATTATTATTATTATTATTGGCCTACAGGGAGCCTTCGCATAGATCATCGAAGATATCTCCTTAAAAAAAAACCTGTGGTGTTCTCTGGAAGCTGGGCGACAGTAGTCTACTCAGATTTCCAGTACTCTGAACCTTTTTCGGCAACATTTTCCAATGAATTCGCGTTATCGCAACAGCCACTTGCCATTGATTTCTCGTTGACAGCGATCTTTTTTTTCCACTGGGATTTGAGTGGCAATAATCCTCCCCAATGGTCCCACTTCTTTCCGCACTTGTTCAGGAAAGGTCTTCTAAGTGCTCTCTCTCTCTTCGATCTTTCTATCCTACTTGACACTTCTAGGCCATTTGTATCACTCTTTGAGAGGGGCGGTGTTAGGGCAATGGGAGGAGATGTGGGGAAAGATAGAGAACTTATAGATATGCATCTACAATGTTCTGTGTTTCACGTAAGCTTCATCACGTTTTGCGGCTACTGGCTCATGTGTATTAATCCCCTCATTCTAGTTTTTTTTTTAATATTTCAGCTGTTTTGATTATTGTTATTCGTTGTATCTTTCCAGTCATTCCTCCTATTCGTTTTGAAAGCTTTTTGGAATGGTTCCTAGTGCTCCTACTATTATAGGGACTATCCTTATTTTCTTTATAATCCCTATCCCTTTCAGTCATCTGGCTAGCTCCGTGTATTTGCTCCGTTTTTCCTTTGCTTTGGTATTCACCGTGTGGTCAGCTGCAACAGCAAAGTCCATGAGCTGACAAGACTTTTCTTATTTGTTAATTTTTACGACATCCTGTTTCGTGCTTTAATGGGTTGTTGTTGTTGTTGTTGTTGTTGTTGTTGTTATTATTATAATAATAATAATAATAATAATAATAATAATAATAATAATAATAATAATAAGACAAGTTTTTGCAATGTTTGGTATATTTCACATTCGAAGTAGCGTAGCATAGCTGTATCAAAAGAGGAAAGATCGTGGGAGAGGATTGAAAAGTGTAAAGGATTGTGTTAGAACCGAGGAGATGTCGTTGAAGGAGCATGTGGTTAGAAGTGCGGAGTGGATGCTTAAGTTTGTGGCCAATGAAGTGGAGGTATCTGAGACCAAGGCTGATTATGTGAAACGTATGGATAGAGAAAGGGCAGAGGAACTGGCTAGGAAGAAAATGCATGGTAGGTTCTTCCAGGATATAGCAGAAGTGGCTGATGAAACATCATGGAAATGGCTTAGAGCTGGGTATTTGGCTAAGAGTACTGAAGCTTTTGTTTGTGCAGCACAAGAGCAGGCATTAGGAACACGATTGTTCAAAAAAGTGGTTCTAGGAGAGGAAGTTGCTACAGAATGCCGGATTTGTGGTAAGACCTCAGAGTCAATTGCGCACCTGGCTGCAGGGTGTAGTGGACTGGCCCAGAGAGAGTACCGCAAAGACACGATCGCATGGGACTCCGGATATATTGGGAGGTGGGTAAGAGGATTGGGGTGAAGTGTGCTGGAAAGTGGTGTGAGGAGATGCCTGATGAAATGAGAACAAGTGAGGATGGCAAGGTAGAGGTATGGTGGGACAAAAGTGTCATAACAACAAAGCAATTGGAACATAATCGTCCGGATTTGGTCGTCATTGACAAGATCTAAAAAAAACTGGCAGATTGTAGACTTTTCAGTACCCTGGGATAGGAATGTGAAAGAGAAGGAGAATAAGAAGTGGAGAAATTATGCTTCATTGGCATTGGAGATAAGGCGTATATACACAAATAATCCCGGTCGTAGTTGGTACACTTGGAGTAGTATCAAGTCGTCTGGAAGGATCATTGAAATAACTACAACTCCCCGATGTTTTAGGCGACCTTCAAACTTCTGCAATTATAGGTACCACCAACATCCTGAGGAAAACACCAGATCTTTGAAGCTCCTAGTTTGAAGCCGGGATTAAGGGAAATCCTCTGTAAATGAATCCCATCCCTTTCCAGAGAGGCGTTCATTAGCGAAATCAGAATTATTATTATTGTTGTTGTTGTTTTGTTGTTGTTGTTGTTGTTATTATTATTATTATTATTATTATTATTATTATTTTTATTATTTTTATTATTATTATTATTATTATTATTATTATTATCATTAACAATCGTCAAGTGTTTAACTTTATTATATTAAATTTTAATAATTATAATTAAACATTCATTTTATCTTCAGTTCCGGCCTGCTTAAATTCTCAATTATATAATTTTTACTTATTTTATGTCTGGCATGTTGGATTTCATACAATGTTAATATATTTTAACCGGATTTATTTTAATAATTAACTAATATGGAATTAAGTAAATGTCTGATTTAAGTTGCATTATTATAAACAAAAGAGAACATCGTACTACATTATTTGTAGTAAACCATTATATTTACTGTTTGGGTCGCTTGTTTATCGGAAAAAGTAGCATTATTGATTTATATCCGCCATGTTGTGAGTTTGTAGAGCATCAATTAAAATGTTTACTTATGTTCTTGTAAATGCACTACGTTGAGATGAGTGGCGAAAGTATGCAACCTCTTTTGAAGTGTTTGGTTTATTGTTATAAACGGCAGATGCAGAATCGAAACAAAACAGGCAGCATGTTTCTTATCTATAATGAAAAAAGAAAAATTCACAAAAAGCAAGTACAAACAAATGCGCTCACGTAGATACCCACACACTCACACACGCACACACGCACACACGCACACATATAGCTCTATATTGATAATAAAGTTGAACGTCTGTGTGTGTATGTCTGTACACGAATAGGCTCCTATATGGTTTACTATTAAATTAAACTGACCACATATTATTATTATTATTATTATTATTATTATTATTATTATTATTATTATAATTATTATTATTATTATTATTATTATTATTATTATAATAATAATAATAATAATAATAATAATAATAATAATGATAATAATAATAATAATAATTATAATAATAATAATAATAATAATAATAATAATAATAATAATAATAATAATAATAATAATAATAATAAAAAAAAAAAAGTGGTATCAAGTATCAAAAATTGAAATGCTAAATTTTGAACATTGTTGGTTTTTTAAAATTGTGGAGTCTGTGTACGCGCCTGGTCTTCAAAGAATAGAATAAATTTAAAAAAAACTTTATACGTTTTTTTATATATAGATCCACATAATAATTTTTTAATAAGAATGTTTCATTCTAAACAGGGACAGTATAATAAAATTTTGGGTGTAGCGTTATTACCTGGCCTCCACATAATGCAAATATCCAACAAACTTTAAAATATTTAATTATGAGATAGATAGCTAAGCCAAAATATAATACAAAGTCGATGTTATAAGATATAAATGAGGATTGTTATATGAAAGAATTACCTCAGTCGAAATACATTTTTACTGACTCATAAGGAAAGAGCAGATACGGAAATTTTATTTATTCATGCGAAAATGAAATTACAATATTTTTCCATGATAAATACTACACGTGGAATCATTTATTCACAAACGCATTTTATTTACAAATATTTTTTTAGTGATTCTTTAAAAATTTCAAAGGCAAAGAAATAGAATTTCTTTACATTTCAAAAATATATTTATAGTTTGATTGATTGAATTAATTTTATTTTTTAATTAAAAATAATTTAGACAAACTGAACACAGTTTTTATTGGTTATAGTCCTTTCATCACATTTCGCTTAACTTAAAATATTTTTAACAGATGTATGTGTATTTTTGTTTTTGTTATTACGCATATATTTTATAGAATCACTCCCGTTAGAATCGTGTTTTGTGATTAACACCCCATTTAACGTTAAAGCAGAAGTTGAGAAAGGTTCATCAAAAGAATTTTGATTCATTCAGATTAAAAAATCCAATGAGCATGTTAGGCGATTCAATTTACCAACACGTAATGAAGTGGCACCTTTTATACCTGATGAAAGTTTTTGTAATAGATATATAATTTTTATTCAAGAGATTACATGCAGAAAAATGGATGTGAAATTCACAGATTTTATTACAGCATTCAATATCATCTACTATGTTTTATAGAGAAGATAAATAACATTATAGGATTCCACAGTTTGGAAATACTACCAAACATTTTTCATGCATAGATTTTTATGCGTACCATTTTATGATCAGAGATAATTCCTCCAATCATCTTCACATAAATCAAAATGCCTTCCATCAGTTTACAGTTGAAATGTTTGCAAAAATTGAAGCAGGAAGACTTTTATATATAAAAACTCATCAAAACAAGCTTACAGTAATTTCTTACATTCATATCAAAGAGCATATAAATAACGATGCGCACGGAAGTGATATAGGCCAGATATGCATTTTACCTTCTAGCTTTAAAGGAAGTCCAAGATATATGCATTGAAGGACCCAAGACCCAATAACATGTCAGACATTATTCAAAACAAGACCTTTTGATCGCATTCAATTTAAATCAAATGTATAAAGAAATTAAAATGAACAAACATACATCTATAGACAAGATCTATTTGCTGTGGTGTTTTGCTTGGAGATAATCAAAGTGATGAATCTGATAAACAAATCAGAAATTGTTGACTCACTACGATGCTACACGTACCAGAAAAAGGCTTGCTTTATTCACATATATTATTGTGGCTTACCGGAAAAATCAACTACAATCAAATTGATTCCATTATGTAATCTGGATTACTTGATATAAAAACTACTTCAATCTTAATCAAAATAGTAAAGAATAAAATTGGGCATTGACCTTGTGGTAATATCAATAGAAATACACCTTGCATTGTTGATGGCCAATGTAAAAACAACTACCTAAAGTTTATATTTGAATATTACTTTAGTGATAATGGTTATTTCTCTGATAGGAGAAAATGGTGGCTTTGAAACTATAGTTGGCACGCATGTACCTTACTCTCCCTAACTTTTAACGGCATTAAATGCTCATCAAATCAATGTGTATTTTTGCAATTCTGTGACGTCTATTGAATATGTTTGCAAATACATTAATAATAAATAAGGGGTTTGATGCCACTATGTTTTCCTTAAAAAGTTTTAGTATTGAAGTTACTTCATATATCGGCTTTAATAAAGTATTTTAGCGTATTTTTGGATTTTATATTCACGGAAAGCTTTCTATAATCCAGCAGTTTGCAGTTTTTCTTGAATATGTGTTGGCGGATTTATTTCACAAACGAAAATCTTACCCAAGTCGTCCTAAATCCAAAGGACACAACTCTTACTGCTCTTTGAATTAATGTGAACGAGATAATTTTCCAAAAATTCTAATTTATAATCAGGTTCTATTTTAATTACACATAGAACTGCAACACATGGCACGGTGGAAAACGAGGAGCGAAATGGTTATCTAGGTGTAAAAGGGGACTTATGACACTAAAATTAGAAGAGTTATTCTGTGCACCTAGATTACCGTTAATATTTCTTTTTGAAATTCCTTCTTCGGGACATGAGGACCCACTTCATTTTCCTTGCTAAGAACTATTGATGGAAAAACTGTTGACAATCACAAGGAAGCCTGTTTGACCTTAAATATATTAGAAAATCACAACCAGTAGGACAGAACTATGGTTGAGACTTTAGTGCCCCCACACCTGTTTCTCTATGAGTCTGTGTTGCAATAATTCTCTAAACTTGTGAAATAAGTAATCGATTAGTATTGTAGCAGAAATGTAAAGATGATTTATCTGATGACTATAAATATCAAACAAAACAAAGATTCCCCGAGAGAGAAATAGGATTTAGTAATAAACAATTCTCTGTTGATTGTTGTTGAAGAGCATGTAATCGCTATGGGAGTAAAAGAGCTTTATAAATCTGTGTTACCTAACATTCATCGAAGTAGAACGAATAGCTTACAGATATTTTGCGAGAAACTTTATATATTGATTCGACGATGATCATTGATGACAACGTGCTAAAACGTTTTTCCAGACTAACAATATGGAACACTCATTGAGCAAGTGGTCAATATGAAAGGAGGATTATACTTTTATATGCACTAAGATGAACTAGAAAACTGTTGTCACCAATTTATTGCTGGAAAAATTAAGGCAGAGAAAGGAAATAACCTTAATCGTAGCAAGTTCTAGAATTGTTGCAACTTTACTCTAGAGATTTTAGATAAGTCAAGCTTCCTTTGGATGAGTACAACTGATAGACTTTTCATATAATGTGAGGCGAACTTACAATGTCTCATGAAAAAGATGTAGAAGCTGATAATAGAACATTGCGTAATTCCTACTGTTTGATGGAATGTGTGACTGTAGTGCTTTCAAGTGATTTTAGGTGAACTTGCCAGTTTTTTTCCCCCAGGTAAGTAAGGCAGATGATTTGAAATCTTCTGCACTGTGCAAACATGCCAAATGTTTAAACTTTCCATGGAAATTTTCTATCTGAACAATTAGTTGATATCATTTTTAAACTTTAAGAGAAAATACTGAATATGACGTGGAAAGGTAAAATTAAGCCACTTGGTTTCCTCTGCTGAGGAAATAATTGCAAAAGTTTTTTCGTTAATTTCAAATTTTACAACTCACGGTCTGTGTGTGAAAGGGTACTTATGGCACCAAAAGGTATTGCAATTATGGCACCAAAAAGTATTTATTGCGCTACTTTAAATGAGCCTTCCTCTCGGTTGAATTACATTAGGAAAATAAAACACCAAAATACTGGTGTTGTTATGTTTCTTTAATTTCATTCATCCAGAGAAAGTCTCATTTCTCTATTTCGTCGGAATCCTATATATATTAATCTCATATATATATATATATATATATATATATATATATATATATATATATATATATATATATATATATAAAGAGAATAATGCAAATAATAATCCGCTACAGTGCCGCCAAAACGTAAGTCTGCACGTGTCCTTTATTTAAAAAAAAACGCAAATTTAAACTAAATTAAAAGGAACCAGTTTAACAACCTAAACGTCATTTGATCTGCCTTTTATTCCTCCATAATTTTACCTGTTTATACTTGACTTTCATTTGTAAGTATCCTAGTGTCCATGTCAATTTTAAAAAATAGCTTCAAATCGAGAAGGCAAAAAGAAACTCCGCGCAATGGAAAATTGTTATTGAAATGTAAGTTTAGAAAATTAATGCAACACAAATAAAACAGGTTCACAATGAACTAGTTATTATTTATGTAGATAGTCCGTTGTGCAATTTGACAGTCTGCAAATTACGGCGAAAATTTTGGGGCATTCTCTTCCATTTATCTGCGGCAATACTCTGGTAAAAGAGAATCCCACTTCTCTTAAATTTTTTGTCCACAGTTCTAGATTTGCAAATTTATCATTGCGTAGCTGTTGCCAGATTTAATGCCATGCGGTAGATTGTGCTGACCAATCCAAATACGGAATATCGTGCTTTTCAAGGAACCTCTTGACATTGCCGGTTGTGTGAATGGAAGCATTGTCCTGCATGAAGAAGAGATTATCATCTAAAATCTGGTCAAAGTAAAGTAGAAAATGCTCAGTCACATAATAATGGACTTGGTCAAATTAATTAGACCTTGCAAGCGACCTATAGCGTGACCATCGTCATAGATGGCCTGTCAGTTTAAAAATGACGTCATCGTCATAGGTCCTAGCAAGCAAGATGAGTAGAATACAGACTGTTGATAATGAGCAGACATTTTTTACAGAAAGCGTTGGAAAACTTCAAAATTGGATTAAAAAAGATAAACACGATACTTTGTACTGAAACTCATCGATTATAAATAATAAAAATATTAATAATAAAAAACGAATTGAAAGGAAGAAAAGTTGTAAAAGGTTTAAAAAGAAAAGGAATACGATTTGATTTGTATGTAACTGAAGTTTATTCAATAGAAATAAATAAAATGAACAATACATATTTTTTGGATAAATAACAATGTTTTAAAAATCAAAGCTGAAAAAACAATAAATTAGTTTAACTGAAGAACGAACAATAAATTAGTTTAACTGAAGAACGAACAATAAATTAGTTTAACTGAAGAACGAACAATAAATTAGTTTAACTGAAAAACGAACAATAAATTAGTTTAACTGAAAAAAAGAACAATAATTTAGTTTAACTAGAAAACGAACAATAAATTAGTTTAACTTAAAAACGAACAATAATTTAGTTTAACTAAAAAACAAACAATAAATTAGTTTAACTGAAAAACGAACAATAAATTAGTTTAACTGAAAAAAGAACAATAATTTAGTTTAACTAAAAAACGAATAATAAGTTTAACTTAAAAACGAACAATAAATTAGTTTAACTAAAAAACAAACAATAAATTAGTTTAACTTAAAAACAAACAATAAATTAGTTTAACTGAAAAACGAACAATAAATAACAATAAAAAAGCGCGTTTTTTAAAAATATCTCAAACATTTTAACACTTACTCTGCTATATTCAGATGGAGTAAAATCCTTTCTTTTTATTGCATTAACCCACTGGTAAATTATTTCCTTTTTTGGGGGAAATGAAAACACGGTAACTTTTGGTCCATTTTCGTAGTTACCTCGGCACTATACTACTTGGAACTATACATCTCGACGGCATCTTTAAATTTATTTAACCCTCCAAAACTTTAAACCAACTTCCGGTTTAGTTATGAGACACGTGACCATATTTCAACAGACCGATGTTCATGACGTCACCAGACTAAATTATAGTCGTCGCTAGGCCATCATATTACGGTAGCCACGCCTATAGGCCCTAATAACGCCCGACACCAAAGCTGACCTCTGCCATCTTGCAGCGTTAAACTGTGCACCTAGCATTAAATTATTCGTACTTCCTTTTAGGGATGTACTGCCTATTATCACTGCTTACATACTGAACAAGCTTTCGTTGCTGAAAACCAATTTCGACTAATATAACGGCTCATGATTTCCATTGCATCTGACGAAGTCTAGACGGTACCTTCTGTTCTTTACCGAAATCATCGGCTTGCGTCTTGGAACACAGTCTCAAAAGGTAACTTGCTTCCATCTGTAAATAACTGTAGAAACAGAACATTTTTTTACAATATTATACTGGTTTTTGATTTTGGGAGCTATTTCAAATCTATTTCTGAACTGCGGATCGTGATAGCGTGTCTTTCCTGTAAAGAAGTAACGCTAGGAGGACTAGATTTAGAAGCATCACAAACACTGCCAGTGTTTTGGTGCTTTGGTAGTCATTCGATTTCATAAACCAGAAAGGTTGAGATAAATAAGCTCCTGACTATAATTAAGAGAGTCCCGAGGTATATAGACTAAATATTACATTGTATAATCAAGGAACAATAACATCGTTGGAGACACTACAAAGTTGATATTTTACGATTAGATATGCCAGATTTATGATTTATATTCAAGAAAATATTTCATTGCATCAGAAGATGGATATGTTTTATTGTAAGATTATATATGGAAGTTCGTAGTTTGTTCCGGCATAATGTTTTAACATGGACGATTTCGATGTAGCTGGAATACGTTTTCAAGACAGAAACAATAAAGCGTAGTGTCAGAAGATAAATTTTACTCCTAATCAAAATAGGAATTCGTTTTCTTTCACTATTCTACGTTCGTATAGATTTTTAGTCAATACTAGTAAATACATTAATTCTGTTCTAAATGTTCTAAGACATCTTTCTTATACAAAGTGTTAGATAATGGAGAGAGAGAGAGAGGGAGAGTGTGAATTATAGTGTAGACATGTTGACCGGAAGTCAAGATCAGCTGATTTGATTGCGTGTGAGTCATGTGATCAGGTTAGCTGAATCGGGGAGATTTAGTTGGGACTTGGAAGAGAGAACAGACGGCTTCGCCGTTGTCTCCTCCCCTTCGCTGGGGGGGGGGCAAACGCTGACGTGGTAGAAATAACACCTAGAAAAAAAAACAACACAGGCCAAATTCACTTTCCAATCTTCTGCAAAGAAACTGGAAGGTGAATAAAAAAAATATAGAACCAATTTCTTGTCTTGGAGTGAAATAAATCTTCGTCTTAAAAAACAGTTATCAAGTCTCCCTCCCAGACGAGAATTTCCAGATGGACCAACGAAATGGCAGAAGGTATGTTGAAGATACATGGCATGTCACACACATATTCACACTTAACAGCATATGAACATATGTAATAGAAAGACCACTAGACGATCACACACACACACAACGATATCAACTCTGATAAGATAATCAAATACTTAATCCTTTATAAATAGACAATACAAAAAACGCTAATTTTATGATACAACGTAACAAAAGTATCATGAAATAGTTATGTGTTGTTAGTCGGTAACCAACAGAATATTTAAATGAATAATTTTAAGAGAAAGAAAAACACATATAAGTTCTGTTAAATTAAATTTTGTTTAAAATTTAATATTGTAGAATAAAATGTTCGCTTTTGCTTAAATTCTTACATGTAATTTATTTATAATACATAAGGATAAAATATGTGCCAGTCACACAGATGAAAGAAATACGAAGAAACATAAATTTCTTAATAGAATAACGACAGCGTTTTTTTTTTAGAAGTGTGCGCGTCCTTTATATATATGTGATAGACTATACCCGAGATGTTACTAAAAACTATAACTCGTTCTGCTTAAACATTTGAAAAAAGGAAAATACATATATTTGATTTTATACCAGATACACAATCGATATAATATAATGTTTTAAAGTATATGTGCATTTTGACATCGACCTTGTGTATAATATCTAAAACATCAAAATATAGTAATTTACCATATTAAAAATACTTATACAGTAGAACCCCGAAATACGGCATTAACAATTAGTAACAAAATGGAGTAAAATATATAATACAAATGTATATTTTCACATAACACTATAACGCAGGGCAAATGCTTTAATCAGGAACCGGAAAGCATCGTATTTCACATCAGCGTTAAACTGTATAAAGGAAATATAAATAGGAACGCCAATTTGTTATGTAACAGTAACCACTGAAATTTTAAAAGAATTCTTTGGACGATAACCTGAAAAAAATAATCAGCTCTAGAAGCTATCTGTGCAATGTACAGCCGTAAGTTGATGAAGTAAACAGAAAAAAATTGAATATATTATCACATTTGAATAGAAGAATTGGTCGTGAAAACCTATTAGTAGTTGTCCAGATTTTCAAAAGTTGATGCATGTTTTATAAGCGCTCGCTTTCTCTCGACAGGGGACAGTTTTCATTAAGTTTTGAAGCGATTAAGCCTCGCTGAGTAATCAGAATTGATTGATATAACGCCGTCATCTACTCCCTTGACAACCGAATGATAACATCTCATCGAAGCTTTTCCAATAGTCTGTGAATCAAATAAATGCGTTTGCAGCCAAGTGATCCGAGTCTGCGACGTCGGAATAATAGAAAATTAATATGGTTGGACATGTGGTTAGAGGGGCGTGATTAAAAGAGACAAATATAATATAAAAATGTGTAAGCTAAATATAATAAACTTCGTTGCTGCAATAAAGAGCACTAATCATTTAAACGAATATACTATTTCTGCATACAGTGCATTTTACATTTACAGGGTGGAGCGATAAAGTTGTCACCCTAAGGAAAACAACACTACAGAAATATTATAGAACATCAATTCAGGTAAATTGATTATGTAGCAGAGCTGACATATATTCAATAGATTTGCCTTGGGCACGTATCTATTAATCGTGGCAATTAAACGATGCATTTTGAGGGTGCTGGCAATGGTCCTGTTGTCTATAATTGGATCAGGTAGAGAGCATGAATTGTACAACGGCGCATCTCTAAACATTGTCGTTGGACATTGTGGTACTTTCAGACATGATAGAAGGCTCATATCGTGCTTGGAATCTGTACATAACTGGCCAACTAGTAGATGGTGTGCAACAAAAAAAACGAGTCTCATCATACGAAATTATATCGTCTTTTGTAGGGCGACTATTTTATTGTTCCATCCTGTAGATAGAGAAACTGCTTTCAATTATTTTTCAGTAATTTATTCACCGTACTGTATACCGATACTCCATGGCTGCCTGGGATAGCTCCCGTACATTTATATCTGATCTACTTCTGCATTCCATGTTTAAAAAGGATGTGTCCTCTATAGTATCAGACCTGACCGAATGGGTAATTGTAGGCATAGACCAATTCATACCATCCAAAAAATTCAAACAAAAACCTAACAGCCAGCCATGGTTCTCCCCTAAATGTGCTGCTGCCATCGCGCACAGAAATCACTTGTTTCCATAGCTACCAACGTAATAGATGCACTGAGACTAAAGCTGCTTTCAGGAACGCCAGCAACCACTGTAAAAGAGTAATAAAAATGCAAGAGAGCTATATGCCCAGTCTGTTAAATCCAAAGTAGTTGATCAGCGGCTAGGTTCCCACCAGTTTTGGCAAATAACAAATAGGATCCTGAACAGAAGTGTGCGTTCTATCCCAACCATTATCAATGGGGCATAGGTCATCCCGTCAGCTTCAGAGAAGACCAAACTATTTGCAAAGAACTTTGCAGCTTACTCTACCCTATACGACGAACGCGATCAACTCCCCATATTTCCTCCTATAACACAGAACACGCGAGGTAACATACAAATATCTGTGCATGAGGTCGCTAATTGATTCTAGTAAAGGAACTGGCCCTGACGGCATCCAATTATAGTGTTAAAAAAGCTTCAACCAGAACTTGCTACCATACTTACGAAACTGATAAACGTTGTCTTAAGGAGAAGTGCTTTCCAACATCCTGCAAAACCTCATCAGTATGCCCTGTACTTAAGAACTCAGGTGATAAGTCATCTCCCTCTCAGTACAGACCAATAAATCTCCTGATGAACTACCCTCTTTAGTAGACACTTTATTAAATCTCCACACTAACGTACTGTACTTACAATAACTCTTATCCCTGAGTGGCTTCCGGGCCTTGATAAGTGGTTACCACCATGTAAAAAAATAAATTATAAAGGATTGCAGAAGGCAAAATAAAATATTTTCTTTTATATTTAGAGGTAATTTCATCATTTAACAGTAGGGGTAAGTTATTGGAAATGAAAAACCAGATAATTCAGGAAACACATTGTCATCGTCGTTGGGAAAAACTTACGCGGTTTGTTGGTCTCAGGAAGATTGATTTTACGATTAAGAGTCATGCTCTTCCTATGGCTTATTTGAACAATTAAATGGAAATAGTATATTGCTCGAGGTCTATGTCGAAAGTAACGACCCCAATCGAATGACCAGTTGTCATAATTAAATCCAATGCATATCTAACGCGTTTGTCTTCATATGTTTATTCACGTTCACTGCCAACAAGGCATATCGACACTTGGACGTTTGTCGCTACTACTGCTACCATACTTAGGAAGACTGAACAAGATGCTGGTTTACATTACATTTAAACTTATGCATATCAATCCAGTCAGTGATGCAAACAGCCGCAATGGAATTCCAAAGTCTATCTGTCTGAGTAAAAAAACTTTTAGAGTAGAAAGTTTTCTGGCTATTAGGGATCTCTACAGTGAAATGATATGATTTTGTTGCTAATCGGGTTTGTCGTGGGGATGTACGTTAACCGCGTCTATCATGCCTACCCGTTGAACATAGTGAGATGTTAGCAAATCTGATTTAATTACAAGGACATAATGATCATGTAAACCAACAATCGTAAATGACTCATACTTTGTGAATCTTGCAGTCAGAAAGTAAGATTAAAAAATCCGAGATTGCCATCGAAATAAAAAATCAATGACCCCTTTCCTTTTATATTTTCTGTTAGTTGTCGGGGTCAACCGCGTATACTTAAGGCACACTTCATTTACTTCACGTCTCTATTTCTTCGACTGTGTGAATACTGGACGTGGTTACGGAGTGTTGTGAAAAAAAGTGTTTATGGGTGTCGTTTCGTTAGACTATATATTGTTTGTCATATGTATGACTAGGTTTCCTTCCTCTTATCTATTTGCCTTCCTGGTAGCAAATGGTATTACCCTTTAATGCATTTTTATTCTCATAGCATATATATATATATATATATATATATATATATATATATATATATATACTAGTAAGCATGTCGCTAAATGGATTATGTCATCTGTTTCTTTTAAAATTTGCTTATATATATATTAGTAATATTTCATCTATTCATGTATTTATTTATTTTTTACATATAATTATGAATAGTAACCGTATTATTCTACATGTTATTATTGGTGAAGAGGTATTTTCCACTGGACAGCCATGTATTTTACAGCTGTCCTGTTTTTAAATCTCTGAAACAACTACGTTGTAGGAAGCTGAGGATCACCATTTTCTACTTTAAAAAAAAGTGAAGGTTTTCTTTTTTTTCATCTTAATATAGTTAAAATCCTCCTTTATAATTGAAGACTTTTAATATTTTTTTTGCTGATGAGAAGGAAAGTATTTCTTCGAAACTCCTCGGATTAAGGACTATCCACTTATATTGTGCCTCATTAAATGTTTTTCACTTTTTTCAAAGCGTTAACTATTTGTTCTTATATATATATATATATATATATATATATATATATACGTATATATATATATATATATATATATATATATATACTAGTAAAAGTACCCGCGTTGACTGGGTTCAAAAACAGCCTACAGAAAATGGACTCTGATTTATGAAAGTATGATAGGTTATGAATAGGAAGGGTTGTAATGAGATAGCTTCGAATTCGGGGGTATCAAAACCAAAGCAAAAGATGATGAAAATAAATATAAAATAGATAAACCCCATAATTTATTATACCATACCTTTTCACACTGAAACACTTATCACAATATTCTGTGGATCTATATTGAAAAACCATGTTAAACTTTGTGACATATTTCCATTCTATGGAGATCAGGTGCGAACGAACACCCCATAATTTTATTATACCATATTTCTTCAAACTGAAACATAATTATCAAAGTATACTTACGCAGATAGATATGAATACTCATTATTAAAGTTTGTGCCTATTTCCATGCTATGCAGGCCAGACGCGAACGTAGACATTACAATTTTATTATACCATCCCTATTTAAGTAAAAACATACTTATCAAAGTATTCTTATGTACATCTATATAAAAAAAACCCTTGTAAACGCTTTTTTTATGTTTTATTTCCATACTTTGGGGGTCAGGCGCGAACGCCAGATCAAACCTACCGGATCTAACATATCGATCAGATCAAACATACCGATTCCTGATCCTCGATCCATCTTTTATCATTATATGTAATCAGTTTTAGAAAATAGTCAACCATATAGGCGACTATTCGTGACAAGACACACACACACAGACATTCAGCTTTATACATATATAATATATATTATATATATATATATATATATATATATATAACTATATAATAAATTCCACATCCAAACAACGTCGCAGCCCACAAGAGCCATGACAGTCAAAGAACCGGATGTGGAATTTATTATACACAACCTCTCACATTCTGAAAATCATATAACTATATATATAACTATATATATATATATATATATATATCGATAAATAGAAGATAGATCTGTAGATATACTTAAAAGTACTCAAAAATGCATCACTATTGCCCCTTTTGTTGGTGATTCTGAGTTATACCTTTTTATATGTTTTCAGATAATATACATAGCTGTGTGTGTGTGTGTTTATGTGTGTGCATTGTTTTCGTAAATATGCGATGCTCTAATTTCAGAATTTAGTGCGTTTTGTCCAATTATCCCAAAATGATGTATTTTATTGGAAGGGTAAAAACACGATTGTTTTTATATTTCTCAGTTGCCAAACGTGCAGAAGGGTCGCGATAAGAAATCAATAAAATTACTATGTTTATAAACTATGGAGCGTAAACTGCAAATGGATTTGTTTACGATCAAGAAGCAATTACAACTCTTTTACATAGAGACTCGCTCGTTTTTTTTTTGTTTTGTTTTTTTTTTTCGACTGTTTTCTCGAAATTGATTGAATGTTTGTCCATCGGTACAATGAAGACTATGTGCACATTTTTTAGATGACTCGGGCTAAACTGTAACGTAGAGTTGCGCAATCCCGAATTAGTCCTTTACTGAGTCAGTAGTGATTGATTTCCGTTGATGAGAGATCTTCATGCGACTGGAAACAATGTTGAGAAAAGCAGAGAATACAACGGCAACCGGTGTGTCAATTTGATTACATTGTGTATATGTCAGACGTTGACTATATAAAAAGAAAAAAGTATAATTTTATGAAAACTACATTATACTGATATAGACAATATTTTTAAATCGATTTATAACTGCCCCCAAAAATACGGGCGCTAACTCATCTACATAAAGTATACACGGGGCCATTTATTTTGGGTCAACTTTTATTTAAAACCCGCTGAGTCATGTCACGTGATACTGACGTCAGCAAGCTGTAATGGCAGCCTGAATTTATCGGTAAAAAAAATGTAACCCTCACACAAGCTAAACTATGAACGTCTACGCTATGACAACGTTACCAAAGTTATTAGCACGTTAAAAATAATTAGATACGATAGTTTAACGAAAAATAACAAGGGAACAATGTGAAGTAAAAAAAAATACGCTTGCAAAAAATATTAACAATCGAAGTTTTTACAAAAAAAAACAGCCATACGCCATTTTCTTTTTTAGTAACACTCTTTAGAGTAAAGAAGACGAAGTGTGAGAGAGAGAGAGAGAGAGGGAGAGAGACGCAAACAGAGAGAGAGAGACGCAAACAGAGAGGGAGAGAGAGACGCAAACAGAGAGAGAGAGAGAAAAAAACGTTAACTTTTTCACCCCGAAATCGACAATTTTCGACAGGGGGATCAACAACGCATGCGTCAGATGACGTCATGACGTCGTGACCTGATTTACTTTAAATTTCATATATGTCGCTTTAGCTCAGGTAGTTAAGGCTTTGGCTCATTATCTAAACGTCTTGGGTTCGAATCGTGGTGTGAGATGGGTTTGTTTTCGATTTTTTAAATTTAAATATTGCACCCTGTATTATTTAAGCCATTTTTCACGTAACGTTCGTTTTCCTGTTTTCTTTTTTTACTTCGCTTATTCTTAGCGACACCCCAAAACATCCGGGTACCCACAGATTTTTTAAATTTTAATATCGAAACAGGCTTATTTAAGCCATTTTTCACGTGTTCGTCTGTTTTCATCGTTCGTTTGCCTTACGTTAGTTTTTTTTTTGTTTTTTCGATGTTTTGATTACACCCCTCGCTTAATTAGAACGTTGTTTTCTTTTCTTACTTCGCTTATAACAATGCTTACATTGTCACCGTCGTCGTCGTCGTAACGCTCGACGACTTTCAAATATCTTTCACTTATTCGCTTATAACAATGCTTCATTCTAGCTGGCCGATTTTATTTTCAAACTTCGCCTCAGGGCTTCAGCTTCGATCCTACCTCCCCACCGGTTTCTTTTTTATTTAACACCACACACACCTACAAACACCCGGGCAACGCCGGGTACCCCTCGCTAGTCCTATATAAAATATGAAAATAAAGTCCGGATAAAACTTTGGGTTAGTCTAACGTCATTAGTAGCTATGAAGTATATTTGGCATAAATAGCATCGTAAAACAACCCATGTAAAGTCTAAGACATTCATAGCCATACATGTTAGCTATATGTCCGCTGACTTGGCCTTTAAAAACACATACCTTCAATTCTTGTATCAATGCTGGGAGCATTGAGGTACAATGCTAGAGTATAAATTCAACGGTGTCTTTGCAGTCGGATTCCCATCACCCTTAAACTAGTCAGTTTTAATTCATACCCTGATGATAGCATAATCTAGAAACACTAGTGTCTTTATATATATGTATATATATATTTTTTTACATAGGCGTCACCACTTATCAAGGCCGATAGGCCACTCAAGGATAAGGGTTAAAGAGGGTAGAGTAGTCAAAAGGACAATATAGTAATCGATAGTAATGGAAGTTCGGTAAATTTGTTAAATATAAGTGGAACGGCTCATCAGAAACTTGTTCACGTTGGACTTGATACAGCCATATTATAGACAGCTGAAAAGAAGGAAAACGGAAGACAATTCCACAGGCGTTCAGTTCTAAGAAAGAAGCTTTGTTCATCGAATCTATGTTTAGGTTTAGGCACAGATAAAGAGTGGGGAAAATTATTGATAATGTGTTCAGCTAGTCTAGTGTTTCTTGTGAAAGTTTAGCGATGGGGGGACCATAGATTGAAGCTCAGTCGAACACTTTCCATGAAAATAACGATACAATAGAGACAAACTCGCAACATCTCTTCTTTGAGATAGAGGTTGCAGCGAAGAGAAAAGGACATCTCCCATCAGGTCACGAAGTCTATTTTGAACCCTATTAAGGCAGGGCAAGTCTTTTCTAGCAGCTCCTGCTCAGATGTGGCAACAGTATTCATTCCTTGGACGTATCTGACTCTTATATAGATAGAGAATTGCATCAGCAGTCAGATATCTACTGGATCGAAGGAAGGATCCGACCATTTTCCTGTGGCCTTGGCAACAGATTTGATGTACGTATTCCATTTAAGATCAGGAGTAAAGGTCAAGCCCAGAAGCCTGTCAAAACTTGAGGTCTCCCCAAGACGAGAGCCATTCATTTCAATTGATGCCAGATGGGGATCAGAACGTTGATGATGTAAAGATAGAAGCTTGGTTTTAGATGCATTAAAAGTAACCAGCCACTCCTTTCCCCATTGTACAACGTGATCAAGATCAGAGGAGAGAGAATCGGAGAGAACTTGGTCGTTTACTGTCTTAGATGTGCTACCATAGATGGTAGGGTCGTCTTCAAAAATGTCTACGAATGATGTAAGGAATGTATTTGGAAGATCATTAATGTAGATCAGGAAAAGAGTTGGACCCAGGATGGACCCCTGAGGGACTCAAGCATTTATACTGTGAGCTTCTGATTTTTGCCCCTCAACTACTACTCTTATGAACCTATCAGAGAGAAATGATTTAATAATTGAGAAGACATTTCCAGCTATACCATAGCTGGAGATCTTGTGAAGTAAATCTTTATGCCATACCCTATCAAAGGCCTTTGATATGTCAAGAGCAATTGCCCTAGAAAGGTTACCTCTGTCGAGAGATTCGCTAATCCTATGAGATATAACTGTAAGCACATCTGCTGTAGATCTAGCAGAACGGAAACCATAGTGTGTGTCACTAAGAAGGTTATTTTTGCTGAGATGGTTGATTACTTCTCTTTTTAAGACAGATTCCAGCAACTTACTCATGACGCACAGGAGACTTATTGGCCTGTACTGAGAGGGGGGTGAATGTTCACCTTAATTCTTAAATACATGGCATACTGATGAGATTTTCCAGGCTGATGAGAAGCAATTCTCCTTAAGACAACGTTTAAACAGTTTTGTAAGTATGGGTGCTAGTTCTGGTTGAAGTTTTTTGAGTACTATAATTGGAATACCGTCAGGGCCAGTTGCTTTACTGGAATCAAGGTTTTTGATTAGCTTGGCAACATCACATACAGATATTTGTATATCACATAGTGTGTTTTCTGATACAGGAAGAAATATTGGGGGTTGGCGGCCTTGGTCGCAAAGAGTAGAATTGGCTGCAAAGTTCTTGGCAAAGAGTTTGGCCTTGTCTGAAACTGACGAGATTAACTCAGGTCCATTGATGATAGTTGGGATAGAGCACACGCTTCTGTTCAGGGTTCTGTTTGCAATTTGCCAAAACTGGTGGGAACCAATCCGCTGCTCCGCTACTTTGGACTTTACGGACTGAGCATACAGCTCTCTTCCGTTCTTTATTACTTTTTTACAATGGTTGCTGGCAGTCCTGAAAGTGGCTTTAGTTTCTAGTTTTTAGTTTTTTTAGTTTTAGTTATATATATATATATTAATTATTATAGTAAAAAAAATTATTATATATATATATATATATATAAATAGGGTCTGAGCAAAGCCGGGCTGAACTGTTTATATATATATATATATATATATATATATATATATATATATATATATATATATATATATATATATATATATATAAACAGTTCAGCTTCTGAGCAAAGCCGGGCTGAACTGTTTATATATATATATATATATATATATATATATATATATATATATATATATATATATATATATAAACAGTTCAGCCCGGCTTTGCTCAAGCCCTATTTAATAATTTCTCTGAGTAACTTCGTAGAAACCGCAGAGGTCAATTTTGTAAAAGGTTGACCTCGATTTCCACCCCTTAATATTTATTGTGTTGGTCTCAAATCAAAATAGAAAGTTCTGCCCATGTTTATCTTACCTTCATCTAAAATTTCAAGTCTTTAGACCGAAAATTGGCGGAGGATTTCAGTAGAATCTGCACAGGTCAACTCCTCCAACTTTGATCTTTTGGCCGCCAAATTTTCGCCCCAAAACTCATTAAAATCCTTGCCGCGTGTATGAAACTCGTTATGTATAAAGTTCACATGTTTAGGCCCAAAATTGGCTGATACCGCAAAGGTGAAATCCTTTTAACTTTGACCCCTTGGCAGCTACAATTTTCGACCCAAACAGATTAAAAACTTGCCCTATCTCTGAAGCCCCTTTACCGAAAATTTCAACTGTTTAGACTAGAAATTGGCTGAGTAATTTGGTAGAGACCGCGCAGGTCAGCATTTTTAAAACTTTGACCAAACCCCTAAACATTTATAGCTTTCGGCTCAAATAAAATTAAAAAGTTTCATCCATGCCTAAGTAACCTCTATTTAAATTTCAAGTGTTTAGATCCAAAATTAGCGGAGAAGTGTGGTAGAGTTTATATAGGTCAAATCCATCAACTTTGACTCCTTGACAGCAAAATTTCTGGCCTAAAGCTGATAAAAAAAAAAGATTTTCCCAAATCTCAACACTCCTTATGTAAATCTCGAGTCTCTAGACTTAATATTGACAGAGTTATTTTGTAGGGAAATGTACACACACACACACACACATTTTCACTTTTATAGATATACTAGCAGTTCAGCCCGGCTTTGTTCGTAATTTGTCCTAATTTTGTATACACACGTAAGATTTCAAATTTTTAGACCAAAATTTTTCTGAGTAATTTCGTAGAGACCACACGGGTCAATTTTATTAAACTTTGACCCCGATTTCCACCCCTTAATATTTATTAACATGTATTATTTGGGTCTCAAATTAAAATACAACGTTTTACCCATGTCCATGTTACCTACATCTAAAGTTTAAAACATTTAGACCCAACTTTCTCTGGCCCGTTGTCTTATTGAAAAAATGCAAAGAAGGGGAATACTACCCTTTTTATTGAAACGAAAGTGTCAGTAGTGCTTCTTTTATGAGGGTCCCTGAGACCTTGGCTTGACACTGGGATAAAACAAGGAAACGACGAATATTTTCACGTCAGAGTCAAGCCTCTTCTCACCCTGGAATTGCCAATAAGAATATATTTAGGGTTTTAAGCCGCTTCTTGTAGGTAAGCATCGAAGGTACTTTCAACACCTTGGTTGTCAATCGTTCAACATGCAGAAGGTATACAACATCTGGAGATAAAAAGTGGTGGCTTGGAAATTATACTAAACAATGTGTTGTATCTGAATTATGCATGAAAGGTGGAAAGTATTTGCCGAAAAGGTTGAAAACGAATCTTTAATATGTAAGCAGCTGCCTGGATTTTACGTTTATGAGTACTTTTTATGATGATTGATTATGTCTATTATTGTAGCTTGTAGCTGTAGAAAACGTTAATCTTTCTACAGAACTGTTTTATGTAATCCAAGGGATTATCATGGTGGGATATTGTCACTAGATAGAAATCTTGAGTAATTTGTATTTGTATTTTGAATGCTGCCTGTGCTGGGGATTCGACCATCATCCTCCTGGAGTGTCTTACTTCACAACTGAATTTTTTCTAATTCATCCATTATGTGACGAGTTGTTGCAAGTTCGACTGAATAATGTCCTAGTTTGGCACGATACATCCGAGATTACATAAAACGAAACGGCTGTGAAAATAGCACTAAATCCGAAATATCCAAATAATACGCACCTCTTGGATTTGTTCAAACATCTCAATATAATAGAGGGATTGATTCATAGATTAGCCCATAATCGTGAAGTCGATCGTATTGATGTTTAGGTGATACGTTTCACATCGATCAAAAGAATGCTACCAATTCAGTCAATCAATCTAGGAGATAGCAAGTGTACAAGAGAAAGAGGGCAATAACTAAGCATTGTAGCACTTCACTTTATGTACTCGTGGAAAGATATTCATTCTCTTAGGCACGAAAAGTTACTAAACACATTTTATCACTAAGTCTTTTTTTGTAAGAAAATATCCTTTGGAAAACAGTCAAACGTTTGGAAAAATCCAATGATATTACTCTGTGGTGTTTCTATCGTCTATAATATTGGTGAGCACCACTCCTCACTATATTTAATTCCTATTAATGATGTATTATGTAAGAATCAAACCTTATTCAATCATCTAATTCTAAAGTGAAATCAAATGTAGGCTTTTGAACCACTCTTTGTAGATTAGCGTGTCGAATTAAGTCACCATTTGCCAACTGGTAAATATGGAAAAAAAACAACCACAAGTGTTCGTGGTATTTTTTTAATAGACAGATAGATAATGCAAATCTATGTAGTTGATAAGAGGGGATATATATAATGGCTGCTCAAAACCAAAGTTAAATGAGTTGCAAAATATAAGTGTTGTCAATAGTAACAGCAAGAGAAAGTTCTGTGAGTCACTTAGCATCCAATTGTAAATGCTTCTGGGGACACTTAATGTTAAATGTGCTAATATATCTACTGGATAATCTGTAAAAAGCGGAATATCTTAGATAGTAGAATTTCGTGGGAACATATACATTGTGGAACGATAAAATTGTCTCCCTAAAACAACATTATTTTAAGACTTTATAAAAAATCAATTAAGTAATTAAGTAAATAAGTATGTAAATAAGCTGATATCTATTCAATGTAGCCGGCTTTAGCTTTGATCGACACAGCAATGCAGGTCTGGAACTGGGAGCGTGTCTTTTCCACAACCGTCGGCGCGAGCGCGGCGATTACTCAGATCAAGCTCGATTTCATGTTGTGGGAGGTCATGTTGGTGATGTTTTCGACATATGATCAAAGTCGTCGAGCAGGTTTACTTCGGGATAGGAGTAAGCCAGTAAGAGAAAGGTATGAAGTCGTAACACCCCTGAAAATCTTTGGATTTATGAGTCGGCGCAGAGTCTTGCTACCACACCCACGCTCTACCATCTGACTGGGGATTATCACACTCTTCAGCACATCCAGGAAAACTCTGGTGTTGACTTTCATACCAACTTCGAAGATGTAAGGTAGCATGATTGGGCTCTTGATTTAAACTACACTAAGGATCATAACAGTGACGAAAAACCTTCGTTTAGCTTTGTCCTCTAGCGTTGAACCGTCTGAATCTGGAAATTATGTTGGTAAATATTCGTCTCCTCAAATAAGAAGTAATTTCTAAAAATAATACCTAAATATAATAAAAGAGAGGTTTTAATTATAAGCTGTATAGAATTCCGAAAAATTGGTCTTTCTATGCGCTGATGAAGCCTACTTTAGCAAAATTATAATTGATATACTATTATACACTTGTATTTCAACATCGAGAGTTGAGACAAGTGTACGCAAGGAGTTACCAATAAAGGCTTGCATTTAGAAAAGCAGAACATCTTCGAGTTTCCAATTCATTTTAACGTGTATATATATATATATATATATATATATATATATATATATATATATATATATATATATATATACTGCGTCCCAGAATTATTTTCAAATGTATAAATCCAAGTACGTCCAGGGATGGAGTGCTGTTGCCACATATGTGCAGGAGCTGCTAAAAATAGCCTACCTGCCTTGACAGACTACAACATAGATTTAGTGACTTAGTGGGGATTCCCTTTTCTCTTCCCTGCAGCCACTCTCCCACAGAAGAAGGGTTGCGAGCCTGTTGTTGTTTTATCGTTACTTCCATGGCAATTGTTCGTCTGAGCTCCAATCTCTGGTCCCCTCTCGCCAATCTTTCACATTGAACACCAGGCTAGCTGAAACCACTGTTTATCTGTGCCAAAACCAAAACGTATATTCCATGAACGAAGCTTTTTCTTAGAAGTGCCCGCCTGTGAAACTCTCTTCCGTTTGCCTGTTTCCCACCTGACTACAACTTGGATGTCTTCAAGTCGAACGAAAACAAATTCCTTATGAAGCGCCCACTTCAGTAGACACTTTATCAAATCTCCAATACTAACGAATACTACGATACTATCTAATTGATTATTGTACACGCAATAACCCTTATCCCCGAGTGGTTTCCGGGCCTTTATCAGTGATGACTACCATGTAAAAAAAGTTTGTTCTAACTCCGATAGTTTTCAATGAAAACTCGTGAACTTTCAAACGTTATACGGCAACACTAACGCATGCGCGGATATAAAATTGTAAGCTGATCTGCGCAATAGCGAGCAAACGGCAGCAATTTTGATGACTTACAGTTTTTTTTCAGCGTGCCGACTTTGTATGCAAGATGGGACGTAAAGGTGATTTAAGTCAAGCTGAGACGTCTAAAACTGTTCAAAGGCTCCATAATAAGATTTCCACCTTAGAAATTGTCTGGTCATCGTACAATCAGAGAATATTGTGCTAATCCTCAACTTTGCAACGGACGTCCTGACAAATGGAAAATTCGTAAGAAATCATATCTGTCACGTCGAACAATCAGCAAGATCAAGAAAGAAGTTCGCCGTAACCCACGTGAAACTAACAAACAAGTTTTGCCGTATCCTGAAGACGATTGCAAGATTTGGAAACCAAGAGGTCCGCCCTCAATTGAAGGATATCCACAAGAAAAAGTATAGAGTGGGCAAGAGATTACATGAACGTGAATTTTCAAACTGTTTTGTTTACCGATGAGTCGAACGATACTTGATGGACCCGATGGTGGAAGGGAGGATGGTACCATAATGAGTGTCTACGCCTCCAAAAGGATCAAGCGTTTACAAGGAGTTGGTGCTGTGATTTTCTGGGCTACAATCATGGCAATGAGCTGGTAGGACCATTCAGAATCGCAAAGTGAGTGAAAATTACCGCCAAACTCTACACTGACTTCATTAAGGAACATTTGGAACCCTGGCAAAAGAAGACGAATTTGGCATTCCATAAAATGATGGTATTCATGCATGATAATGCACCGTTTACTTCTGCAAAGATATCCACTCAATATTTGGAGTGAATTTTTACCAGACATGGGGAAATAATGCGATGGCCAGCCTGTTCTCCAGATTTAAATCCCATCGAACATCTGTGAAGCGTCTTGAAACAAAATATTTACTCCGGAGGAAGGCAGTACAACTCCAAGGATGACCTCTAGAATGATATTCTGACTGCTGTCAAAGACATTTTATCAGATGAAATCGAAAGTTTGACATCTTCAATGGACCAAATGCATGTTGCTCTTGTCAATAAAAATGGCAATTATATAAGATATTGATTGTACTATGAAAACATATTGAAGTTGTTTGTTCTTTATTATTGTTGTTCTCAATGTAAAAATTCCTAGAATAATCAATGTCTCGATGATCTTTAAGCACTTCGCCATATTTTAGCATTGGTTTGCATATAAATTTAGCTGAAAAAAAATGAAAATCACCAAAACGACTGCCAAGTGTTGATTATTGTGCAGATTAGCTTTAAATATTAGATCTGCTCTTGTGTTAGTTTTGCCATATAACGTGCTAAATTTCACAGATTTTCATTCAAAACTATCGGAGGCACGGGATATATATATATATATATATATATATATATATATATATATATATATATATATATATATATATATATATATAAAATGTTGCTCATTTTCAGCTTCGCATAGTTGTGCTCTTCCCAAAACATTATTCATGACTGATTGCAGAATCTATGGATTACGATTTAACTCCCTTATTTCGTTCTTTATATATTCATTCACTTCCTGCAGGGATTAGGCTTTGTTAAGGTAGACTCTTTAAAAATCCCCACCAGAAAAAGTAGGAGCTAGTCAAGTCTGGGGAACGCGGTGGCCGTTTACATTGCCATAGCGGAAGATAATATACAAAGCTGAAAATAGGGGAAAAATTTCAAACGTCTTAGTTTGTTGTAAAATTACAGAAAGATATCAAAAATAAAGAAATAAAGAATATATTTAAATTCAAAACTATGTATATATAGCTCGTCCGAGCTCCAATCTTTCACGATAAACACCGGACTAGCTAGAACCGCTGACAATAATTTTCCCCACTCTTTATCTGTGCCTAAATCAAAACGTAGATTCCATGAACAAAGCCTCTTTCTTAGAAGAGAACGCCTGTGAAACTCTCTTCCGTTTGCCTGTTTCCCACCATACTACAACTTGGATGTCTTCAAGTCCAACATAAACAAATTCCTGATGAATCGCCCCCTTAAGTAATGAGATCAAATCTCCATTACTAACGATTACTATGATACTATCTCATTGCTTGCAGTACACACAATAACCCTCATCCCCGAGTGGCTTCCGGTCCTTGAAAAGTGATGACCTCCATGTATATATATATATATATATATATATATATATATATATATATATATGTAAATATTAATATATAAAGTTATCATGGTGCGATTCCAGCGGGGGAACAATGTATATTTAAAAAATATAGCCACCAGTCTCTTTACTTGCGCCCTACTATTAGAGGCTATTAATGTATGTGCTGACGACTTGTATAGGAGTAAATTTCAACTCCCCCAATTCTCGAAAATATTTTCGTAAAAGTGATGAAATTCCCCATAATGTCGGTTGCTTTAATGATATCATGTACAAACAGATAAATGGTGTGGCCATGGGTTTTCCATTGGGCCCAGCTTTGACTAATATCTTTATAGGCTATCACGAAGAGGGTCTATCAGCTGGATTCCATACGTTGATGACACCTTTTGCCTCTGTGACAACAAGACGAAAGCGGACTCCTTTTATCACGCCCCTTAATAACGTTCATCCAGCCCTTAGGTTTACGGTAGAAAAGGAAACCAATTCTACTCTTCATTTTTTAGATGTTCTTGTTTCCAAGACTTTTCTTCATTCTTTCTATAGTGAATCAATATTTACCGGCCTTTATATACGGGACACACACACACACACACACACACACACACACACACACACACACATATATATATATATATATATATATATATATATATTGGGGGAGTTTGTATTAGTCAAAGAAAAAGCGCTATCTAAATGGAAGCAAGCGACATTCGAATTCGAACAAAGCGACTAAACCAACAAAAAAACTGACAAACAAATATATTTTCAAACTCGCCAAACATAAAAATGACAGGCAAGAAAATAAATCTATACATGTTAGAAAAAGAAATGAAAACATCGATGCAAACAATCTCATATTGTCAGGAGAAGAAATTGTTGTCCCCAAAAAATGATGTGGAAGGTGCAACAATTTTAAACACAAATGTTTCTCCTGGAGATGTACGAATGGGCAATGCCACCATAACTTAAAAAATTAAAAACTTAACTTAAAAAGATTTTTTAACCGTATAATTGTTAGGTGTAAGTACAAATTTGTGTTTGTTTGTTTTGTTTTCCTTTTTGTAACCGTATTGTTTTTCTTCCAGACTTATCCTGAAGAAAAACAATACGGTTTCAAAAAAGGAAAACAAACCAAAAAAACAAAAACTTGTACTTACCACTAACAATTATACGGTTAAAAAATCTTTTCTTGGAAAAAAACAACAACTTTCTTACAAAAAAGAAATTAAATACTAAAATGAAATAAACATATTTTCATTTTTCAAGGTATTTTTTTTTTGTTGTTATTTTTTTATTATTTTGTAGTTTTTTTCCGGTTTGTCTTGTTTTGTTTTTTCATTAGCCTGCGACTGTTATCACGCTCGGCTGACACCGATAATTGCCGGTCTCGCCCGATCCATACTTGATGGAAATCCACGAGAATTTCGCTCAAATTATGCAAGAATACCATATATGTATATATATATATATATATATATATATATATATATATATATATGTGTGTGTGTGTGTGTGTGTGTGTGTGTGTGTGTAAACTAAAAGACAACCTGAAACGTTGTGGAATTTCTCTGAGTTCCTGGGAGAGTGCAGCAGAGGATCGCAGAAAATGGAGGAAGACGTGTTTCCTGGGGACCAAAGAATTTGAACATTGCCGCCTTTGTCATAGGGACACCCTTCGTGCAAATATGAAGGCAAAACCCAAGAAACATCCATCTAAAAATGAATATGTATGTCATTGTGGTTTCAGAGCACGCAGCAAAGCAGGGTTATCTGTTCATTCGAGAAGGCATCTTTGACCTACGAGCATATGAACGTTCATCATCTGCGGATGAGTGTGCCGGACGTCTACAGGATTGCAATTACGCATGTGGTGTCACAGATCTTGGGAGCTACTGAAGATTGCATACTGAACCCTCATTCATAGTCTTCGATGAGAGAATCCACCATATGTATGTATATATATATATATATATATATATATATATATATATATATATATATATATATATATATATATATAACAATTAATCTACGAGAAAACAAAAACACGTTAAAGTTAGCATCCATGCTCCTCGTTTGCAATATAACCGGCTACACACATAAAATTCATAATAAAAACTAAATTCTATTTATTTTGTTATCGATGTCTATGGAACATTACAAGCTGAAACAATTTGCGTAGATAACGACCCAGTGCACACGAATATTTCTTCCAGATGAAAGTTAAGAAATAACAAAGTCTTGTTAATTTATTTATAACTCGCACTTATCTGTAGAAAACTTTGAAACTGTTTTTTTACCGTTGCAGAATAATCCCTCCTGATTTTACACTTATGTCATTGAGGATAAAAACAGAAATACAAATCCTTCTATTTCGCTCTTTCCGACAACATCTGCACCCTTACACATCATCTCACACATACACATAAAAACAGATATACGTAACTCAAAAATATATTATATGTATTTATACCTATACCTTATACATCATGATATATATATATACATATATACATATATATATATATGTATATATATATGCATACATTGTACACATATGTAAGTATGTATTGTTGACATGTAAATATGCATATATAGCTTATATATATTTACATATATATTCTTTACATATTAATATATGCTTATATGTGTATATTTACAAGTTTTTCACATACATAAATACGTATATAAACCTCATAGGACATATTTTGTTCTCAAATTTTAGTAGTAATTAAAATTTAACTCTGACCACTTAATCATCTCACTACTTGGACGAATACAGATTAACATATTTCTTACACTATTATATTTTTAATCGAAAAAAAAATGTTATATCTCCTAATTGAAAAGAAAGCACTATCTGTTAATAAATATATAAAGATTAAACAACCGTTATTTATATAAAAATATTTTTATAAAAATATTTTTTAAAAAATACGCTAAGCAAACACTTAAATAGTAACAGACACAAGCGCAGAAAATAATTTAAAATAAATGAAACAAACGAATAACTTGGTAATAATACATGGACTACAGATTAAATAGTAATCAAAAACTATAAACATTATTGTGTACCAAAACACGCGCGAACATATTAGTACAAAACATAAAATACAAATAAAATGAAAACGTACAGAACTCCAGAAAAATAAAATAAACAAATAAAGAGTAGTTTTCTATATAAAATAAATAATTAAGGTTTAATATAAATACATAAATAGCAAATAATATCGAGTAACAAGACACGTCTGATATTAATAAATTATTCAACTGATAAATTAATAAAATACAATAAAACTACCATGCACGTTTGGAAATCGGACACACGCTTTAAGAAGGGAAGACAACCCGAAATATATCATCGCAGACACACATACTAACCGCCTGACGCAAGTAAGAACTTCTTACACGTAAGAATTTATATAAAAACATATGTGTATGCATAAAATCTGCTGTACATAGACACGTGCATTGGATCAATAAAATTAAAACTGCATATCTGGTTCAACTATTATATCTAAAGTGGGCGTCGGCTCGAGTCTTTCGGTCACACCAGTGGATTGTTCTGCCTTTTATAAATTTAAAGGTCATCTTATATACACATTAGAGAATTCTGCGAGCAAACTACTTTAACCTTTTATAGATATCTATGTATACATTTATTTATATATATTTGCATATATAAAAACATGGTTGCATGCATATTCCCAATTTAATTTCGTAAGCTAAACATCTAAACATATATTGAATAAATTGAATTAAAAAAATATGCCGAATATATATTACTTTTTGCTCTTATAACTCGATTTTCAACATTTAAATAAAATACATATATTTTCTATGGTACAATCCTTCTTACTTTTTTTTTCTTTAACGTATCAAATATCTACCAGAAAATTCATATTCTTTTAAAATTCGTTCTGGATAGCAAGGAATAGTTTACAAGCGATCTATTCTATATTTTCAATGCGTCAGTCTTTGTCATTTCATGTAGACAAGGAGATCATATCATAATACCGTGAAAAATCTCAAAGATACTTTGTTATGCTAATCTAACTTATATTGCTACAGAAATTACACTTCATTTACGTTTTAAACCCTTATAAAGCTACAACACTTATTCGATTTTTCTATAATTAATATAATTTAGTTCCGAATGAGGATAACCATTACAGGGTGGCTTCTTTACCTGTATAGTTGTTAATTTGAATTATTGGTGATGGTTCGTTCTTTTTATGCATTTTTGTACTAAATCGATTAAGGAAAGTTGGAAAGATTTTGTTTTGTTTTAACTATAAATCATTTTGTTGTTGCTGGATGCCAGATATTCACTAACTATTTTAGTTTCTCCAGTCGAGTGGTATTTTGTAATATTCTAACTTTTTCAGTGTAACTATGTTTATTTCTCTTGCACTTGATCCATGGATTATATTCCTCGGATACTTTATGCTTTTTCTTTCTTTATAATTATCGTAATTATATAGACTTAAGGATTCCATTTTCTTTCATATCGTACATATTTAGTATTTAGTTTTCTTTTCCCTTTTAGTCATGCTATGCCTCTATGATTATGGACACTTCAAATGTGGTTGGGACCTGCTTCATGCTACCCTGTACATGCTATCCTGTACATCAATCTTGAAAGCTTGATTCTCTAGATACATCGTTGTAAATAGTGTACTGTAATAGTTGGTGTTGTTATTCCTAACTGCTTTCTAATTACAGGCTGAATCGAATATTGTCTCTTTAGAAAAGACGACAGGATTGAATTTCCGTTTTATGAAAATGCCCAAAGTTTCTACTAGTTGGACAGTGGTTTACAAATCCCAAAAGTGATAGGAACCTTTTATCATGTCTGAAAGTACGATATTAAACGGCCGAGATCGGATATGCCTGACAGTAAGATGTCTGAAAATAAGGTATTAAACGGGCGAGATCGGAGATGCCTCGCTGTAGGATTCATGCTCTTTACCGATCCAAGGTAATGACGACACGGCCTTTCCACGCACCCTCAAAAGGCATTGCTGATTTGCAAAAAATAAGAGAGACGTGTCCAGGGTGATGAAAGCAACGAGTCCGCCCACAATTATAGTCTTTGGTGTGTTTTCGAGTGAGGCTACATTATGCCACCTCACATCTTCGAAGTCGGCTTCAAAGTCAATACCAAAGTGTATCTGGATGTGCTGAAGAGTATAATGATCTCCTAGTTTAATAAGGTGGCAGCGGGCAGTGCCTGTGTGTGGCAGCAAGACTCGGCGCCGAACCACAAGTCAAAGGGACCCAGGCTTGGCTTCAGAAGGAGTGCGACGACTATGTACCCTTCTCTCACTGACCCTTTCATACCCCGACCATAACTCGTTGGACTACTTCGTTTGATCATACGTCGAAAACATCACCAACATGACCTTCCACAACACCAAAACCAGCGTGATCGTCGTCATCCGCAGCGTATTCACCGAGCCCCTGCCGACGCTTGTGAGAGAGGCATGCTCCCAGTTCAGGACCCGTATCTAAGCGGTGATTGAGTCTGAAGGTGGCGATATTGTATAGATGTCTACTCTCCTACATAATCAAGTTAATTGATTAAAAAAAACTATGTAGTGTTGTTTTATTTAGTGCGACAACTTTATCGTTCAACACTGTGCATAAAGATACATCCATACATATGTATATATTTCTAAATGTATGTACGAATACATGTATTAATATAATAAACCCTATATCTCTATTTCTATCCATTTATCTACTATTGTATAAAAGGAACTGTCTTTCTCTCTTTCTCTCTCTCTCTTTCTTTCTCTCTTTCTGTGATTGTGTGTGAGTTCGTTCCTTATAGATTTGAAAACGACTGGGCGGATTTTGTTTTAATTTAACGTGAAGATACTAGTCGTGTGTGGGTGTATTTTTAGTGGGTTTTTCGTCAGAATGCTTTTGATAAGTATCGAAAATCGATAATCTCACATATGTGAGTTATCAGAGAAATGTAATAGATTTATACAACCTAATACCATAAGTGCGTTTGCGAATTGCATCACCATACAAGCGAAAGGGCCCAGCTTATAAAATCAACTGTAAATGCTACTCTTTTAAATAGAAGCCTTTCAAAAATGAATGTTTCTTTTTTTTAACATAATTGTACCACGATTCTTTACGTTTGTATGTTTTTCTGTAATCCAAGTGATTAAGTAAAAATACATTTTAAAAAATCAGTAGATAGTTCTTTGATATGACAAGGACGCGTTCGAAATTAATGTTTCTGTTTTGAGCGACATTGAACGATCATAATTGACTTTCGCATTTAAAACTTCGTGATGCAATTGATCACACATAATTTTTGAAAACGAACAGTAGATGTTCTACAGTGTAATTTAGACTAAATGCCATTATGAATTATGTCACTACATTAAGACATGAAATACGTTCTCCCGGTACACTGCACTTGTCCCTAACTTAAATCGGAAATAAATCGATTCGATTTTTAAAAAAGTATCGGGGTTTGAAACATTTATTCATCCTTATTCGATCATAGACTACATCGTGTTTCCCGGCTAGTATACACACACACACACACACACACACACACACACACACACACGCGCGCGCGCGCGCGCGCACACACACACATATATTTATATATATATATACGAGCAAACAGTTAATAAAACATGTTAAAAACACTTTGAAATAAGTTAAAAACATATTTAATCTGAAAAGGAAACACTAGATAAGTGGATAGTCCTTAATCCGCGGAGTTTCGAAGAAATACTTTCCTTCTCATCAGAGGGTAGGAATTAGTAAAATGCGTGATCGGATTTTGCATGCAAAAGTATTTGATGAAACAACGAGTAAGTCAAAGATCTTACTTTAAAATAAAAAAGTGAAGAAGAGTGAATATGGCGAAGAAAAGGGTGATTACACATGAATGGATAGTCTGGTGGAAGATAAATAATCCAATGACGGTAAAATCCAAGTATATAACTTCAAGAAAGTTAATTGAATTTCCATTTGCACAAGTAAAATCTAAAAATCCCATAATTGGAAGAAGATAATAATCCAAAGGCAGAAATACATGGAAAAATTCACAAAAATGTGTACAAGAAAAAAAGGAAAAAAATCCAATAATATTAATAAAAGAAAAATAAGATATGCTTTTCATTCTACTGCCGAGATATAAATATGTGTGTGTGTGTCTAAATATATATATATATATATATATATATATATATATATGTATATATATAATTTTGAGGTTGTTATATTTCAGCTGACCTTAACATGTCAAAGAATGGGTAGAAATAGATTACTGCTTATATAAAACATATTCTATATTGTTCATTAAACAGTGTTTTTAGCAATAACCCTTATCTCCTAGTGGCTTCCGGGTCTTGATAAGTGGTTACCTCCATGTAAAAAAAAATCTGAGTAGAGGCTGTTTTTGTGAATATTTTCAAACGATATAAAGTTTGAAGTTGTCCGAATTGTCGCGAAACAATTGTAACGAATAAATAAAATACACTTGTTGCTATCAATCCAAATATTTGTTATTTTGATTTTGTTAAAACAATATATATATATATATATATATATATATATATATATATATATATATATATATATATATATATATATATATATATATATATATATATATATATACAGCCTTGTATACTTTACACGACCGTGTGCCACAGTCGATTGAAAATTTCCTGGGGCGACTAAAAGTCGTAAATCACTCGAGCACCAGTCGATAAAATTTCTTTAAATAAAGAAATGGGAAAAACTCATTTATTTTACGACTCTCAAATATGCGATGACTTAGAATGACCTATATCTCATCATTTGTGAACTCTTTCATCTCTAGCTGTGAGACCGTTGGAATATCATATTGAAAAAAGAGTGGTCACGCTAAAGGTCAACAAGAGGTCAATTTACACATTCGGCATGTAGTCAAAACGTAGCCTTTATTTAGCTCTCTGATTTTTAAATTCATTTGGAAAAAAAATTCTTCGACTTCGACTCACCCAGCATAAAAGCTTATACTTAAACTTACGCGGCTTCATATAACCTGGTTTTTGTTAGCCAAAGAAATATTCATCTCCCATCTTTGCAATAATTGGGTTTTGTTCGAGTTAGTTAATTCCATCAAGTGGCTTCACACCTTGTCCGAAGAACGTGATATTAGGTTGTCCGGAAAATAATGGCCATTTCAGGAAGTCTGTTTTGAAATTGGACATGATTATTGATTTATATGTGTTCTTTAATAATTTCTTACTTTTTTCTTTCACAAAACGTTTTATGAGCGAATGAGCCCATAATTTGGAATATGAGAAAAGAAGACTTACGATTACTTTTCCTGCATGAGTTTAAGCTTGGTAACAATGCTTCTCAAACAACTGCAAATATCAATAGGACATGGGGAGAAGACATCACAAGTGATAGAATAGTACGAAGGTGGTTTCAGAAATTTCGTAGTGGTGATGAGAGCCTTAAAGATGAAGAAGGTAAAGGACGGCCATCTAATCTTGACAATGAAAATTTGAGAGCCATTGTTGAGCAAAACCCACGGCAAAGTGTCAGGGAAATGTCTCGGGAACTTGGTGTCAGCAGTTCAACAGTGTCGGACCATCTGAAGCAAATTGGCAAGGTGAAAAAGCTCGACAAATGGGTCCCACATGAGCTCATTGAAAATCAACAAGCTCGACGTTTTGAAGTGTGTTCGATGCTCTTTTTGCGAAACATTAACGATCGATTTCTTGACCGAATAGTTACCTGTGACGAAAAGTGGATCTTTTATGATAATCGGAAACGATCAGGTCAATGGCTTGATTGTGATGAACAACCCAAACATTTTCCAAAGCCAAAGTTTCACCAACAGAAGATTATGCTGACTGTTTGGTGGTGTGCAATTGGTGTTATTCATTACAGCTTTCTGGATGCTAATCAGAGCATCACGGCAGAGGTTTACTGCAATCAACTCGAAGAAATTCATCATCATTTACAAAAATTGAGACCTGCATTAGTGAATAGGCGTGGTCCAATCCTGCTCCACGATAATGCGCGGCCTCATGTTGCGAGAATGGCACTGCAGAAACTCACAGACTTGGGATACGAAACTTTACCACATCCTCCTTATTCTCCAGATCTTTCACCCACGGACTACCATTTTTTCAAGCATTTAGCCGCTTTTATTAGCAACAAAACTTTCAGATCTAATGCAGAGGTTGAATCTTTTTTCAAAGATTTCTTAGCATCTAAGCCAACGAATTTTTATCAACGAGGCATAAATGATCTAGTTGATAGATGGCAAAAATGCATGGCTGTTCAAGGATCATACTTTGTCTAATTTCAATGTTTAGTGTCACCTATTTGATTAATAAATCTTTTTTCTCTAAAATTGGGCATTATTTTCCGGACAACCTAATATATATATATATATATATATATTTTCTTTATCGGCGTCATTAAATGTTGTTTTTTTTGTTTTTTTTACATAATTTCATTGGTTTTATTGCAAAATGTTTTCTCATATTTCTCGCTATATTATTGAAATTAATTTAAAATTTATGTTTTTACTAGCATGGGTTCCCGGCGTTGCCCGAGGTTTTTGGAAGTCTGTGGAGCAAAAAAAAAAAATCCGTCGCCCCAGTAAAGTTTTAGGGAGATATGATACCATACATACATACATTTATATATTGATAGCCTAAATTTTCGACCCAAACTGATTAAAAGCTCGCACTATCTCTGAATACCCTTTAAAAAATTTCAAAAGTTAAGACGATAAATTGTCTGCGTAATTTGGAAGAGACCGTAGCGGTCAACTTTTTAAAACCCCTATTGACGACAAAGGTCAAATCGTTGAACTTTGACCCCTTAAAAGCAAAATGTCTGGCCGAAAACCGATCACATTGATTTTTCCAGAGTTCAGTACCCTGCATATCAAATTCCGAGTCTGTAGACTAAAACTTTACATAGTTATTGCGTAGAGAAGTGTACACAGACAGACAGACACACAGACACGTTCCATTTTATAGATATATCGACTAGAATTTCAGCCCGGCGTTGCCCACGTGTTTGAAGGTGGTAGTAGAAAATTATTATGTAGGGAAATGTACACAGACAGACATATACGTTCACTTTTATAGATATAATAGCATGGGGGGCCGGCGTTGCCAGGGTGTTTGGAGGTGTATGCTGAGCAAAAAAAAAAAAAAGGTCAATTTTTTTAAAACTTTGACGCCTATTATGACCCCTTAACATTTATTGTTTTGGGTTTGAATAGAGTTACTAAGTTTGATCCATGTCCAAGGAACCGATATCTAAAATTTCAAGTGTTTAGACCCAAAATTGTCAGAGGAGTTTGATAGAGTTATCAAAGGTCAAATCGTGGAACTTTAACCCCTTAACAGCCAAATTTCTGGCCGAATACCGATCACATTGATTTTTCCAGAGTTCAATACCCTGCATATCAAATTCCGAGTCTGTAGACTAAAACTTTACATAGTTATTGCGTAGAGAAGTGTACACAGACAGACAGACACACAGACACGTTCCATTTTATAGATATATAGACTAGAATTTCAGCCCGGCGTTGCCCACGTGTTTGAAGGTGGTAGTAGAAAGGCACCCTCGAATCCATACAGCGAAGGAGGAAAATTACGAAAAAATACTGACGTCTTTGCTGTTACAACCACCGCCAAACCGAAAGTGACGCAGGTTTAAATTAAGGCAAGACACTCGAAAGGAGATCGAAAATATCGATGAAAAAAGCGACCCCTCATTGTAGAGATGTGCCTCCTTGAGGATGAAGACATTAATGTTTTTAGCCAATTTTTTGGTATTTGTCGTCTGAAGGGCTGAACTTCAAAACGATACTGATTTTGTGAAAATCTGTTACCTCTGTTGAAAGTTTTAAGCAAAAATACATATATTTATATATTGGTAACTAAAAGTTTTCGACCCAAACCGATTAAAAGCTTGCCCTTTCTCTGAATACCCTTTATAAAAAATGTCAAATGTTTAAGCAAATTGCCTGAGTAATTTGGTAGAGACCGCAGAGGGCAATTAAAAAAAATACCCCTATTATGACCCCTTAACATTTATTGCTTTGGGCTCAACTCAAATTATTAAGTTAGATCCATGTCCAAGAAACCTATATCTAAAATTTCAAGTGTTTAGACAAAATATTGTCGGAGGAGTTTGGTAGAGTTCTCAAAGGTCAAATCGTTGAACTTTGGTCCCTTTACAGGAAAATTTCTGGCCGAAAAAGGATTACAATTTTTTTTCAATTCTCAGTACCCTGTATATCAAATTTGGAGTCTGTAAACTGAAAAGTGACAGAGTTATTGCATAGGGAAATGTTCACAGACACAAACACACACAGAGGGACGTTCACTTTTATAGTTATATAGAGTGTCTGCCTCTTCCTTTTAATATTATTTTATCTTCTTTACGTGATTCTCCTCATTTATATTTTCTTCTCTATTTTTTCGCAGCTATTATAAGCGATTTTCTTTTCCGTTTCTTCGACAAGATAAAATTGATGCTGTTTGACGCGCGCCATTAATTTCGAATCGTATGACGTATAGATAGATTAAACAAAAATATATACGTATACATAAATACATATGACGTGTCCGCAAACACTAATTGCTTTTCTCTTGTTTCACTTTCCCAGTATGAATTCAGTTTCACAACCGATGAGACATACCGCCCGATCCAAATAACCTGATATCACCACGTAAAAAGAAAACAAACGAACCTGCGCAATTGAACACCGAATTTGATCAGTTAAAACCACTTTTGTTTAAAAAACATTAAGTAGTCATCCATTTTTTCATGTGCATTTCTATTTACTGTAAACAGTTCTGATCGAATTACCGAGTTATTTAAGCTTTGTTACTTTTGGCTGTAATTGCAATATCAAACTAACAAAACATTGTGTTTTTTGTATACTTTATTCATTTTTTTACTCATCACTCAAAAGTAGAAATATCGAACAAGACCTGGGATTCTTCCGTGTTGAGTTCAGTTTACAATCTTAAGAGCCGCAATACGTGCGGTCTTTTAATACTGCAGTCGCAAATGTCTACCTTGATCTTTAGAATTCCTGTCAGCAGCTCGAACAAAAGTAATTCATCCAAGAGAATACTATTGAATACACTTTTTCGTAAATCTATATATCTATAAAAGTGAAATTGTTTGTCTGTGTGTTTGTGTGTAGACATTTCCCTACCAAACTACTCAGTCAATTTTCAGTCTAGAGACATGAGACTTGACATAATGGGTAGTGAGATTTGTGAAAATCGTTTTAACTGGTTTTCTGCATGAAATTTAGCTGTCAAGGGGTCAAAGTTCAACTATTTGACCTTTGGAAACTCTATCAATCTCTTCCGCAAATTTTGGGTCTAAACATTTGAAAGAGTAGGTGTAAGTTACCTGGGCATGAGTTAAACTTTTAATATATATCTATCTATATAGCTATAAAAGTGAACGTGTCTGTCTGTGTGTCTGTTTGTGTATGTTTCCCTACGCAATAACTCTGTCAATTTTAAGTCTAGAGACAGAAAATTTGATATACAGGGTACTGAGATTTGGGAAAATCTTTGTGGTCGGTTTTTTGATCTATAGACAAAGATATTCATTTCAAACGCACCCCTGTCGTATCAAAGAACTTACAGTTCATTTTATAAGCCTGGCATTACTGCTTATGCGATTATAATAGCTTGAGTTAAAGTTTAATATTAAAGAGTTAAGCATCATTGGGCAATTGTGCTTTGAACAGAAACATTCAATTCGAATGCGGCCCTGTCATATAAAAAAAAACTACTCTGGATTATATATGTCTGACCTTTCCGCTGGTGCGACAAAAAAACAACATTTTTTTAAATGCAGTTGTGATGTTAGGTTGTGTAAGGTGTTACCTTAAATCAAAAGCTCCTGTTCCTTCTTTCATTGAATTACATTGATTATCTATTATCGATAATTATCGAAAACATTCAGATACAAAACCGATCAGGAGCATTGCCAAGCACACAAAGTACCTTCGTGTTAAATATCATAAAATCGCCCCAGCCGTTTTCGAGTCTAAGTGGAACTTACTCATACACACACAAGACAAAAAGTTTATATATATATAGAGAGAGAGAAAATGAAAAAGGAACAAACCGTATTATGTGTTCACCAACGTTTCGTCTTTATTTCGAGACTTCCTCTGGGTGAATGAGATTAAGAAACCAAAAAATATACCAGTACAAAATATTTCAAAAAGTTTCACGTGCACAGTGTGACGCAGTTCTATTTAAGAGAAACGGAAAAATTGATGTTGGAAATTTCCAACATCAATTTTTCCGTTTCTCTTAAATAGAACTGCGTCACACTGTGCACGTGAAACTTTTTGAAATATTTTGTACTGGTATATTTTTTGGTTTCTTAATCTCATTCACCCAGAGGAAGTCTCGAAATAAAGACGAAACGTTGGTGAACACATAATACGGTTTGTTCCTTTTTTTATTTTCTCTATTTTGTCGGAATACTATTTCCATTATTTTCATCATATATATATATATATATATATAATAGTATATATATATATATGTAAATAGTATTATGATTATTATTATGATTATGATTATTATTATTATAAATAATAATAATAGATATGCATATATATTCATATGTGCGTACATATGTTTATATATAAATAGAGAATTTTGTGAACGCGAATTTTATTTATTCTTATACACATAGAATGAAATATATTCATGATTAAACTTGTGATTATTTACTTTTGAATAGTGTTGATTGCACTCAAATTGAAAGAATATTTCTCATACAAAGAATATCATTTCAAGCTATTTTAAACAGAATATTGAGAGAACCTGTCGATATCAATTATCCAAGAAGTCGCTAGATTGTTTGCTAAGTAATTTCGTTGCTGAATCTCATTGGCTTCTTCTACGTCATTTTGAAAGAACAATCAATAGATATTGAAACTGATACCATGTTCATCAGCGCTTTTCATTATAATTTGATCCAGTATTTAACTTTACTTTCTTGTTCGGAGGATGTTGTATTGAAATATTTACAGATGGAAACATAAATAGGTTTATGCTTCTCAAAGTTCGCACTAAAAGCTACTATTAAGTCACAGCGCCGGAACAAGAGTGTGCTACTCCGTTTGTTAAATGAGTGATTCCTTTCGAACTTTTACGTTTAAAACAATGTTTTCAGAGTTTGACAATATACACGTGAAGAAGACCGGAGATTACATCGACAGAAACTGTTTTCGAATTACCATAAATATGAGAAAAATCGTCCGAAGAATTACACTATTACAAACACTAATTCTTTATCTGAAAATTCAGAACTTTAAAAACATTTCATGAGAATTTTTTGTAGCAATAATGAGCTTACGTCAAATCTGATTTTTACAATATCCATTTGAAAATATACCAATATTTTCAGAAAATATCCAACTTTTCAATTATGGATTAAAATCAATTAGACCGGCTTCGTGTTTGAACATTTTGTAAAACCAATCATTTGAATACGTACTACAGCAGACTATTTTTTATTGTATATGAACACGTTTATATCTTGCAAACACTGTCCATGCTCATGCACGAATAATATAAAATTTTAGCTCTTTCTAAAATATTATAAAATTTTATTGTCACGGGGACATGAGAGCCTTTTAATTATGGTCATTTTTACAGGAAACAATGTGGTGAGTTAAGCTGCGAAATATATGTTCTCGTTATATTTAACGTTCAGCAAGTTACGTAGAGGGGGCCCTTTCAAGTCTTTTAATTTCAAATGGACGCCATTTCAAAACATGTTGCCAAGTGATCGTGCAATTTAAAATTTAGAGGAAAGTAAGTTTCCTGCTTCTAATTACTTAATTGTGTACTAAGTATTGTAAATTTCTTGCTTATTCACCTAAACTTGCTTTTCTGCTCTTAATTACTGATATTTCTTCGATCTTTTTGGTAAATAAATTATGACTCATTGCGAGGTTTTAATATAACGCCTATACTAGCCGCACATATATGACTATCTATATATGATAGTAAAATAACTGGCAAATATTCTTTAACAAAGGACTAGCATTTTGCCTCCAAGAAAACTGCCTGTGGCTCTTTTGCATGATAAATATTATTCCAAATCCTTATACTACCATACACTACCTAAATCCCTGTATATCCTAATTTATGTTAATACTGTATTTTTGTAAGTTGTATCATCTCTCCTGTTCGAGCTGGACAAATTATCAATTGCCCCCCTGAAGAAGATTCTATTTATAAAATAGGAGGATAGAAATTAATGACCTACTACAAACATTAAATTATATATAGAAACGTTGATTTGATATTCGTAGTATGTTATCACACCCTATACGCCTTTTTTAATAAATAGAATTCCCGATCACCGAAAATGCAATAAAAAAAAAACAATGACACGATTCACTTTTAATATTTCATGGGAAATCTCTAGTAAAGGCAAAACAAGCATGGCTTTGCGATTCAGCAGTCGTCTTATACAACCGATATATGATAAAATTTATTAAATTTTGCTCCAAGATTGTACCTGGTCTTATATGTCAAAATATACAGTATATATATATATATATATATATATATATATATATATATATATATATATATATATAATAAAAAGCTGAACGTCTGAATGTGTCTGGTCAAAAATAGACTCCTAGATGGTTGAGACTATTATAGAAAACTGATCACAGATAATGATAGATGTATCGAGACACAGGAATGGGTATGTTTTATCTGACATAATGACGATTCATTAAAATTGTGGGGTCTGCATACGCGCCTGGTCCACAAAGTATGGAAATAAAAATTAAAAAAAAAAACGTTTATAAGTGTTTTTGATATAGATGTACATAAGAACACTTTGATAAGTATGTTTTAACTTAAAAAGGGATGGTATAATAAAATTGTGGGGTCTGCGTTCGAACCTGGCCTCTATAGAATGGAAATAGGCACAAACTTTAATGAAGACTTTTCATATCTATCTGCGTAAGTATACCTTGATAATGATGTTTCAGTTTGAAGAAATATGGTATAACAAAATTATGGTGTGTTCGTTCGCGCCTAACCTCCATAGAATTGAAATATGTCACAACGTTTAACAAGGTTTTTTAATATAGATCCACAGAATATTGTGATAAGTGTTTCAGTGTGAACACGCATGGTATAATAAATTATGCGGTTTATCTATTTTAATTTTACTTTCATCATATTTTGCTTTGGTTTTGATACCCCCAAATTCGAAGCTATCTTTTTACAACCCTTCCTTTTCATAACCTATCATACTTTCATAAATCAGAGTCCATTTTCTATAGGCTGTTTTTGAACCCAGTCAACGACGGGTACATTTGCCTGTATATATATATATATATATATATATATATATATATATATATATATATATATATATATATATAGCAAGTTATGGCAATAACGTTTGGAAGAAACTTTTTTTTTATTTTATGTTTATTTTCTTAGTGAAATCTTATTCTTTATTAATGGACTTCTTGTCATGATTTCTTTTGAAAAACTTGTCCTGCAATCGTAATTTATAAATGGTTGCGAAAGACTTAATAATTTCCGTACTTTTAACGAACGTGTTTTAATTTTTTTTTTTTTTTTTTTTGGAAAAAATAAGAATAGACGCAGTAAGTAATATATTATTTTAATTCTATAAAAAATATTTGAATAAGATGTAATTATTGAAAAATCGGCACTTATTTCTACTTCCACTGTTCAATTTCCACAGGCCTGCTGGTTTTATTGTGTAAAACTTTTGCAAGTAACGTTATTTAAATTGATCAGTAACACTTTAGCAATATTTATTGTCGGCATGTCACGGTTAACTTTGAAATACAAGTTTCAGTATTTTTGTAGGGAAAATAATTCCAGGAAATGTCGGTATTACATCATTTATTCCAATCTGACAGATTACGAGGTTGGTGACTGTGAACGAAAAAAACGTATGATAAGCATTTTTCGTTAAAATTGTTTAATTAATACAATCAATTGTATTTACGCGTGTTCTACAATGTTGTTTTGGGCTTCTATATTAAACGAATCGAACAGTTTTTTTTTAACTATAACAAAATCATAGATAAACTTGGACCTAATCTTTGTCTAACAATACGATTTAAACCGGTACGTATTGTCTAGGATTGTTTTTATCTGGTGAAGTTCATATTATTTTTGCCCAGTGCAAAAATAATATTCGATTTCTTAAATTTTGAAACATGGAAACATGCACCAAATATACTAAGAAATATTACCAAATTAAATAAACATTACTCAAATGCTACGAACAAATATTCTTAAATCATGTCAATGTATCCGGAAAATCACGAATCTATCGGAAATATTTTTTCTAATTAATTAAAAATTATCTAATGAGAAAAAATGAGAGCACATTTTTTTACTTCTATATTTTATCCGTCTATATTTACTTCTATATTTTATCCGTCTATATTTACATCTATATTTTATCCGTCTATATTTACTTTTATATTTTATCCGTCTATATTTACTTTTATATTTTATCCGTCTATATTTACTTCTATATTTTATCCGTCTATATTTACTTCTATATTTTATCCGTCTATATTTACTTCTATATTTTATCCGTCTATATTTACTTTTATATTTTATCCGTCTATATTTACTTCTATATTTTATCCGTCTATATTTACTTCTATATTTTATCCGTCTATATTTACTTTTATATTTTATCCGTCTATATTTACTTTTATATTTTATCCGTCTATATTTACTTTTATATTTTATCCGTCTATATTTACTTTTATATTTTATCCGTCTATATTTACTTCTATATTTTATCCGTCTATATTTACTTTTATATTTTATCCGTCTATATTTACTTCTATCTTTTATCCGTCTATATTTACTTCTATATTTTATCCGTCTATATTTACTTTTATATTTTATCCGTCTATATTTACTTCTATATTTTATCCGTCTATATTTACTTCTATATTTTATCCGTCTATATTTACTTCTATATTTTATCCGTCTATATTTACTTTTATATTTTATCCGTCTATATTTACTTCTATCTTTTGTCCGTCTATATTTACTTCTATATTTTATCCGTCTATATTTACTTCTATATTTTATCCGTCTATATTTACTTTTATATTTTATCCGTCTATATTTACTTCTATATTTTATCCGTCTATATTTACTTTTATATTTTATCCGTCTATATTTACTTCTATATTTTATCCGTCTATATTTACTTCTATATTTACATAAAAGTCGGAACGTTATTCGGCTTTTTCGTGTTGTAGCTATAACTGATTGCGCAACGATTTCCACTCTTTAAATATCTTTTGCTTAGAAGCGCCGAATTTGCATTATTAGGTGCAAACAATGGTTGTATTTCTTTATTCGGTTTTGTCGTAATATTTTATTCTTTTTACATTTTTTTTTTACTTTTAGCCGCTCTTCCTATTCTGTTCTCCAGTTTGACATGTGTTATGAAGTCAACGTTTTCTTGATTTGGTTTCTGAAAGAATGCTAATCGGGTCGCAGGTGTTTTGTTACTCTATAAAACAAATATATTTTTGTGTTTTAGTAATAGAACGTGAGAATTGCACCTACAGATTTATGTTAAATGCTGACATATCATATTGGGTAAAGTAATCACTCGAACTCAGTAGTACGAACATAAGCTGATATATTTTTTGTTGCTTTTGAAGATAAACTAAACTTGAAGTAAACTAAACAAGATCCTGTCTATCTTTTCATGTTTTTTTTTATCTTTTTGGGATTTTCTCTTTATTTTATATCTTGCTTATCTTTTCATTTATATTACTTTCTCATTCTGTATATTTGTTTTTTCTGCCTATATATATATATATATATATATATATATATATATATATATATTCCCATAAATTTGTTTGTATTGATATTTATATCCACCCCACTTTAACTGTACATTATTATTCCAATAGATGGTGATAAGTGTTGTTCGACCGAAACTTACCTACATCATGGACTCTTCTAGAACTATATAATGACATGAGATATATATATATATATATATATATATATATATATATATATATATAATATATATATATATGTACTCCCATGAATTTGTTTGTATTGATATTGCTATTAATCTCCTTTTTTCTATTTAATTAAATAATTTATCACTTCTTTAGCAAGCATTTAAAGTCCCTTTTCCTTAATAGATTTTATTTTTACATAAAAATATTTATTAGAATGAACACAACAAGTATTAATGAAGGAGAATGATAAATAACAAGGACAGCAGAAAAGGGATGGTTGAAGTGGGTGTCGGATGGCGTCCACTTTGTCTATTTTTTTATACAGTGATCACCACTTATCAAGGCCGGGAAGCCACTCAGGGATAAGGGTTATTGCAATACATTACGTTAGTGTGAAGATTTGATGAAGTGTTTACATAAGGGGGCGGTTCATTAGGGATTTGTTAACATTGGACTTGAAGACATCCAAGTTGTAGTCCGGTGGGAAGCAGGCAGACGGAACAGAGTTCCACAGGCGTGCAGTTCTAAGAAAGAAACTTTGTTCATGGAATCTGCGTTTTGATTTAGGCACAGATATAGAGTGGGGGAAATTTTTCACAGTGGATTCAGCTAGACGGGTGTTTTTCGTGAAAGATGGCGAGGGGGGACCAGAGATTGGAGCTCAGACGAGCACCTACCATGGAAGTAACGATAAAACAAGGATAGGCTCGCAATGTCTCTTCTGTGGGAGAGAGGTTGCAGGGTAGAAAAAAGGACATCCCCCACTAAGCCACAAAGTCTATTTTGTACTCTGTCAAGCTGGATAGGCTGTTTTTAGCAGCTCCTGCCCAGATATGGCAACAGTATTCCATCCTTGGACGTACTTGCCTTTTATATAGATAGAGAATTGCATCAGTAGTGAGATATCTTCTGAGGCGCTATTTCCTATAATAGTATCGTTCACTATATACCACATTCACTCTATGGGCCTACGTATTTAAAAGGAAAAAAAGAACCCATACGTTGTTCGAATGATTTTAGTTGTACAAACCTATAAACATGTTTTATATCAAGTGATAAGGCCCCAGCTTGCGGGCTTTAGGAAGTGTGGAGCAACCTTTTAATTTACATTCTCCCAGGTCCACTCTGACCCGGAGTCGTAGTACCTGTTAGGACTTGAAAACAACAAATATATGCTATTAAAATTTTTTCTTCACTCTTTGTATTCGGCATTAAATAACCTGAAAAGGGTTGATATGCCGTAAAACAACAAACCAACCAACCAATATAAACATGTTTGGATTTGTTTTGCACTGACAAAAGTGCAATACAAAAGAAAATAAACTTGTGGCCAAGACAATATTTACAATGATGCGACGATGGAGATTGGGACAAAAAAACTTAACAGCCTTAAAAACACTAAAATAAATAAAGAAAATTAAATAAATTCAACAAAATGGTAGAGATACTACGTTAATAAAAATGGCAGATCCTCCCAACCGAACTAATAAACTAAAATGTTCGCTGTCTTCAGAGAAAGATGCTGAAAACAAGTGGGTCATTTCTTAAGTGACAAAAAATATATCGGGGAATGAAGACAAAAAAGAAGGGTCGGTGACCACTAAGATAACATTCCATCGTGGGGGGGTGTACCAAAATAAAATTATACTGGTGAAGCCATCATTAGATTTATACTAACACCTTATATAAAAGACGGGGGCATGGAACTCGTTTTCTCCTACTAGGTAAGGGACTGATCCTCTCTGGGATGGACTATTTCCGATCTAAGACCTAAGGTCAGCGCGTTCCATGCCTAGGAAGCGAACATGTATTCAAGCCTGCTCCTCGTCAATGCACATAAACTAGCGGTGTCTATTATCTTACGACTAAAACTGGAAGAGTTAACCTCCTATCACATTTTATTTGGATTTTAATTTGGTGTTTAAAATACAAAACTAGATTGTGATCAGAAGGCAGTCTCCGTCAATACCTATCTCTAAAAAAGTAGAATATAGTACGAGTCTGGTCACGGCTAAAATCGCTAGCAACACCCTTCGTTCCACCCTGGAGAGCAGAGGATCCATGTTGTTGACGAGAGTAGGTAATTTCAGGCGCGTCACCCGCTCGAAGGCGATGCGAGCCGTCACCTCACTGACATACGCCCAGAATTCACTAAGTTTAAAGCAGTTAAAAACGTATGATGTACGGTTTCTATCCTCCTTGCATCTTTGACAAAAAGGGCCGATGTCTCTTTCAATCCTAAATCGTATCCCTTTAAACCATATCGTAGGTACAGGAGAACTTGAAGCAATATTGAGATATGCGCAAAGCACATACAGCACCTAGAATTCCCAACTATCATCTTCAACTCCGCTTATATATAGACAGGTATATTATATATATACATACATACATATACATACATGCATATATATATATATATATATATATATATATATATATATAGAGAGAGAGAGAGAGAGAGAGAGAGAGAGAGAAAGAGAGAGAGAGAGAGAGTTTTCCCCACTCTATATCTGTGCCTAAATCAAAACGCGGATTTCATGAGCAAGGCTTCTTTCTTAGAACTGCACGCCTGTGGAACTCTGTTCCGTCTGCCTGCTTCCCTCCGGACTACAACTTGGATGTCTTCAAGTCTAATGTTAACAAATTCCTAATGAACCGCCCCCCTAATTAAACACTTCATAAAATCTCCTCACTAACGTAATGTACTTGCAATAACCCTTATCCCTGAGTGGCTTCCGGGCCTTGATAAGTGGTGATCACTGTGTAAAAAAAAAAATATATATATATATAAAGCTGAATGTCCGCGTGTGTGTGTGTGTGTGTGTGTGTGTGTGTGTGTGTGTGTGTGGTCACGAATAGGCTCCTATATGGTTGACTATTTTAAAAACGACTGATTACATATGATGATAGAAGATGTATCGAGACACAGGAATGGGTATGTTTGATCTGGCAGAACAGTGGTTCATTAAAATTGTGGGGTCTGTGTTCGCGCCTAGTCCACAAAATATGGAAATAAAAAATAAAAAAATTAAAAATTAAAAAAACCTTTATAAGTGTTTTTGATATAGATGTACATAATAATACTTTAATAATTATTTTTTTACTTAAATAGAAATGGTATAATAAAATTGTGTGGTCTGCGTTCGCGCCTGGCCTCCATTGAATGGAAATAGGAAAAAACTTTCATAAAGACTTTTCATATCTATTTGCATAAGTATACTTTGATAATTATGTTCCATTTTGAAGAAATATTGAATAATAAAATTATGGGGCGTTCGTTCGCGCCTGATCTCCATAGAATGGAAATATGTCACAAAGTGATAAGTGTTTAAGTGTGAACAGGTATGGTATAATAAATTATGGGGTTTATCTATTTTATTTTTACTTTCATCATATTTTGCTTTGGTTTGGATACCCCCAAATTCGAAGCTATCTCTTTACAACCCTTCCTTTTCATAACCTATCATACTTTCATAAATCTATAGGCTGTTTTTGAACCCAGTCAACGACGGGTACTTTTGCTAGTATATATATATATATATATATATATATATATATATATATATATATATATATATATATATATATACATGTTAAACTATATAAATGCAACTTTGTATTATAACAATTATATAAATGCAACTTTGTATGTTTAAGTTCGTTCCTTATAGACGCCGAAACGGCTGAGCGTATTGTATTTAAAATTTACAGAACTTTAATGCATAAGTCTGGGAGTGATGTTAGTTCAGTTTTATCTCAGAATACGCCCGGTAATTACCGACAATTGATGATTGCAACCGTTATTTTAATGTATCTATCATCGGTAAAATCATTTTTTTCTTGCGACAATGATAGAGAAACTGGCCGTGAAAATTCTACTGTGGGTAAGTTGATAGCGTGTTTTTTTTTGTTTTTGTTTTTTCGTATGAAGTGGTCTGTACGTTCGAACTCTGCGCGTAAATTCCTTTTCTTTTCCAATAACTGCAAAGAATTTTATAAGGTTACGTGTTTTTTTTTTTTTTGTGTATTTTTTTTTTTTTTTTTTTTTTTACATGACAGGGTCTGTAGTTCAAACCCCGCACATAAATGTCTTAATGTTCTTTTTTTCGTTGGCTGGAAAGTAGTTATACTAAATAATTTTATAAAAGAAGTTTATGATAACATATATTTTGGATTAAGTTACTGCATGGAGGCAGGTGAAGTTTCCTCCCGGGCGATTTTACGGATTTCGATGGCAAAAAAAAAAAAAAAAAAAAAAAAATTCTAGCGTGAAATACTTGATGATCATCATTCAATCCCGGGCAACATCAGGTCTTCCTGCCAGTCTACTATAAATTGTTTAGATATCATGAAAAATGGTGCAGCAAATTTACGTTCTTTAAAAAAAAAAATAGGCTATGAAAACAACACTAAATTCCGAGACATGTCAATAAGTTTAACAACAGTTACATACTATATGTTTTTTAATGTAACAGACGCCGTCGGAGATGAGCATCTCAAGACGGGCTGTAAATGACTCACACGCTGTTGTGTCCTTTTCTATGACAGCGCAAGCATCTGTGATCTCAGCCTTCAGAGTGTCGACCATATAACATTACTGCAATTTCATGGCATTGCCGGCCATGAGAAATATAACTAAGCTATATATAATATCTGGTAAGGATTTACATTCAAAACAATATACATAATGTAATAGACTTTTGATTATCTATAGTAAGGTGAAACTCAAGTAGACGTTATTAATATATATATATATATATATATATATATATATATATATATATATATATATATATATGAGGTTGCTATTTTTTAAAAGTAAGGTAACCAATGAAATATAACGAGATTTATATAAGAGTGCTTAATACGAAAGTAGAGCAAGTTACATTTTCGATTTGTCTTTACATAAGCAGCAACCTACCGCCACACAGTCATGAGCCCGCCTCGGTTTTCCAGTGTTTAGCAAGCAGAGACCTCTTCAGGAAACAATGCTTATCTACGAAAGGGATAACATCTACATAGCTCTGGCTTTACAACCTAATTTCCTAGCTTACAAACTATTCCCTGACACCAACATGAAATGAATGAATAAAGACACGGTAAATAAGTGAATAAACAAATGGACTGGTAGATTCGCACCCAGTCATCCCTATTCTACGGGCGGCTGAACCGTCACCCACATGACCCGTTTAAAAAAAAGCCTTCTTTTGCTGAAAGTTGAGAATTCCGCTTTCGAAGATTGAAGTTGATGTCCAATCTAAACAAATTCAAAGTCCAAGGGACAGGAAAGCGGTTCGATCAGTACACACACAGACACGGTGACACGCCACCAACACGAACCAGCATATACAATTACCAACCGGCCGTTCTTTCCTCACTCCTTGCCTTCCAAAACGACCTGAATTTATAGTTGTCGAAGACAAACTGATTTGCATATATGCACGAGATTTTGCGAGAGTTTTCGAGATCATACCATTACAAAACGCCGTCGGCGCAATCCTGGAATTCTTTTCTTATCCTAGCTTCGCAGAGATGACAAAGCACACACGCACGCCTAGGTCGTTTGAACGGTAAGCCCTCATTTTCACAGCTTTTGCCACATAGATAAGCATTGTTGCTGAAGAGGTCTCTGGTTGCTAAACACTGGAAGACCGAGGCGTGCTCATGATTGTGTGGCGGCAGGTTGGTGCTTATGTAAAGACAAATAGAAAAAGAGTATATATATGCATGCATATATATATGTATATGAATACATATATATATCTACATGAAAAAATATATATGCATAAGTATGAAAAAAATAAAAAAATTAATACATATATTTGTACGTATATAATATCCTGCATATATATTATGCCTATTACACACACATACACACACACACACAAACATATATATTGGAATACTATGTATATATATATATATATATATATATATATATATATATATATATATATACACTTTGAAATACTACATATATATATATATATATATATATATATATATATATATATATATATATATACACTTTGGAATACTTTGTGAATCTGCATATGTATGTGTCATCATTAATTGCAGGGTTTTTTTAATCTATGCTTATTTAATGATAGAAACTGTTTGTTACTTCGCTTTGATATACCAAAACATACCTAACTGAACTGCAACGTTGTAAAAATGATAGTTTTCCTACTGCCAAGAATATTTTCCTAATTGGATCAAAATATAAAAAGCATGTTTCGATTGTCATATTTTGTTATCCGTGATCAGATCTGCGCACAACTCCTTCACCCTCGTTCTGAATCATAATGAGCAAAAAACAAAAAAAAAATGGGCCATGAATAATTCTCTGTTTTTTTATTCATTGAAAGAGAGTTGCATTCGAATATCGAAATATCGATTTATGTAAATGTTCATCCAGCAAAGAAAAAAACTGTGATTTAGATTCCTCGACTTGCATCTTTCCCTTGACTACGTTCATAACGAACAAAGAACTTGAAAAATTCTGGGGGGAGGGGGGCATTATTTTTTATGTCGTTTATCTTTTTCCCCAAACTTCTCATATTCCTAGAGTTTACGATAATCGGCTACGAAATACAGTTTATCTTTTCTTTCTGTTGGGATTATTTTTTTAAACACTGCTTACTCAATGAATAATTTCTATATAATTTATAACGGTAAAATTTCATATATATATATATATATATATATATATATATATATATATATATATATATATATATATATACAAAAAGAGAAATAAGCTGTATGTATGAGATGTGAATATAACTGAATGAAAAATTGCCATTTTTTTCATTTATACAGTCTTACAATCAAAACTTATCATTGTCATTTATACTCATATATATATATATATATATATATATATATATATATATATATATATAATATAACCTCGCGATACGGTGTCCCTGGATACGTTTTTTTTTTCAGGTTACAATATCGAATACGATGTTTTTCCGGCCCCGTGTTACGGCATTTGCGCCGCCTTAAGGTGTTATTAAAAATGTCATTTGATTATACACATGTATATTATATACTGTACTGTATGTTGCTACTGATTTTTAATGCCGTAATATGGGATTCTTCTGTATATAAATTTTTAATCCTAATGAAACCTGGATAATATAAAAACATTAATCAATTCGTGTAAAGTACGTACGATGTTTATATAATTTTATAAATATCAGTAGATATCAGAAGTATAATTTTCACTGTTTGTGGCATATACAGATTGTGTTTGAATAATTCTTTTCCTCCGCAGAATTGTCTGAAGTGCTTGCTACAGTCAAAAATAACGTGATAACATGTTTTTCTGTCTGTTGAAGATTGCTAACGAAACAAATCTGTAGCATACACTCTTATCAAAAATAAAATACATGCGTTTTCAAAAATAGTGAATTGAACTTATATATACATACATATATATATATACATATATATATATATATATATATACGTGCATACATTCGTATTCCTGTCTGTTTTTTTGTTATGTTTGTTTGTTCACAATTAGATTACTATATATAAAATGTCCATTACTTTAATGTTTCATTAAATGTTCTATATAGTATTATTCTTTTAAAATATACGATTAAGAGGTCACTCATTTGCGTATTATATTGACGAACATCGATTTTATCAAAACGTATGTGTATTAGTTTAAGTTACTAGCAAAAGAGTTGCTTTAAGTGTTCTATTTAAGTTATTTCATCAACTTTCAATACCAATTATATTGATAATATATTTAATTTATTTGGAATCATTATTTCCGACATCGATTGTTTTAGAAATAAAATAATGTCGGTATCGTAATAAGTTTCTAGCGTCAACAAATAATTTCGTGTAGACAGAAATATGTTTTGCTTTATTTTCTTATATTAAAAATAAATAGTAAATAAATGACTTACATTAAACGAAAACATCTCATTTGTTTGTTTTTATTATTCTTGAAACGACTATACAGAATCTTGGAGCGTTTCGGAAATTGCCCCCCCCCCAATACAAAAGTCGAAAATTTATTTTATTTACGAAATAAAACGCTAGTGACAATAGTGTTCCTACAAAAAATAAATAAATAAATAAAAATAATCCAGTAAAAGGAAACATTATTATTTTACAGTGGACAAAGTCGTTTGCAAATTAGCGTTTCTCTTTGCGTTTCATGTTGGAGTCTGCCTACACGACTTTTTTTATGTAGTCGCTCCGGCATCGCTGCTGTTTTTATTTTATTTTACGTTTTAGGGGGGGGGGGCAGAGACCAAGCAACAAAAAGTGCTCAATATCTGGAGAATAGCCTTTTCTCTTTGTATGCATTCTGCCAAAATATCGGGTGGAAAGGGTATCATATATTTTTCTTTGGGAGCAATTACACTTACATGTTTATCCGTTCTTTTATTTTTTAAATTGGTGTAGGGGGTATCGACGTTGCCCAGGATGAAAATACTTCACTTTCGGCTCGTTTTATATTTATTTTTTTTTCTATTTATATATGTATTTATATTTATATATGTATTTATATTTATATATGTATTTATATTTATATATGTATTTCCGGATGCCTTATTTGCTGTTTCTGCCTTATTTACTCTTTCTTTTTTTACTTTCTTTTCTATCATCCTTATATTTTCCTTTCTATATATACTAGCATGTGTGCCTCGCGCTGCCCGGGGGTTTCGAGGTGTGCCTGTGCAAAAGATAAGTTGTAGTGTGTAGGCTGTCTTGAAGCCGTGACGCGAAAGTGGAGGTTTATGTTGGTTGAGCAAAAAAACAATGCAAAAAAAAAGGTTGCGAATGCAAAAAGAAAAATAATGGTAGTAGGCAGGCAGGCTCGAACCCGTACAAAAAAGGGGGAAAAGAAAGTGAAAAAAAAAACGGGTGAGGTGTTAGCTGCTGCACCCATCGCCAAACCTAAAGTAACGTAGCTATAAATTAAGGCTAAACAATCGGAAAGAGGCGACCACTTCTTAAATTATCGGTGAAAAAAGCGACGCCTTCCTGTAGAAAAGTGTCCCGTTGAGGGTAAAGGAATTAATGTTTTGGGCCGATTTTACGATATTTGTCGTCCGAAGGGTCGATCTGCAAAATGACTCCGATCTTTAAGAGCATATCTGAGAAAATAGACCATATAGTGTCTGCACATCCCTCGGCTAACATCCACATCTGTGGTGACTTCAACGTCCATAACGTGGAATTGCTGACCCATTCAAAAAAGACAGACGATGAGGGGAGGTTTTGTCATGATTTTGCCATTGCTTATGACCTCACTCAAATTGTTTTCGAACCCACCCGTGTGCCCGATACACCCGGTCAATATGCAAGCCACCTAGACCTTTTTCTCTCAACTTCCCCTGAGCTATGTTCCTGTTCCGTTCATTCTCCTCTATCATTCATTCTCCGCCGTATCAGTTAAGATAAAAACGAAATGTAAGAAGTCCCCAGACGTACCCCTCCACCGTACTGTATACCGATACTCTATGGCTGACTGGGATAGCTTCCGTACCTTCATATCTGATTTTCCTCTGCAATCCATGTTTAAAAAGGAATGGTCCTCTATAGTATCAGATCCGACCGAATGGTTAATTGTAGGCATAGACCAATTCATACCATCTAAAAAATTCCAACAAAAACCTTACAGCCAGCCATGGTTCTCCCCAGAATGTGCTGCTGCTATCGCGCACAGAAATCACTTTTTCCATAGCTACCAACGTAATAGATGCACTGAGACCAAAGCTGATTTCAGGACTGCCAGTAACCACTGTAAAAGAGTAATAAAAAATGCAAGAGAGCTCTATGCCCAGTCTGTTAAATCCAAGGTAGCAGATCAGCGGCTTGGTTCCCACCAGTTTTGGCAAATAACAAATAGGCTCCTGAACAGAAGTGTGCGTTCTATCCCAACCATTATCAATGGACCAGAGGTCATCTCGTCAGCGTCAGACAAGGCCAAACTATTTGCAAAGAACTTTGCATCTAATTCTACCCTATGCGACGAAGGCCATCAACTCCCCATATTTCCTCCTATCACACAAAACAAGCAAGGTAACATACAAATATCCGTGCATGAGGTCGCCAAGCTAATCAAGAACCTAGATTCCAGTAAGGCAACTGGCCGTGATGGCATCCCAATTATAGTGTTAAAAAAGCTTCAACCAGAACTTGCTCCCATACTTACGAAACTATTTAAGGGCTGCCTTAAGGAGAAGTGCTTTCCGACTCCCTGGAAGAACTCATCAGTTTGCCCTGTACTTAAGAATTCAAATGATAAGTCATCTCCCTCTCAGTACAGGCCAATAAGTCTCCTGTGTGTTATGAGTAAGTTGCTGGAATCCATATTAAATAGAGAAATAGTCAACCACCTCAGCAGGAACAACCTTCTTAGTGACACACAATATGGTTTCCGCTCTGCAAGATCTACCGCAGATGTGTTGACGGTTATATCCCACAGGATTAGTGAATCTCTTGACAAAGGCTTCCTTTCTAGGGCAATTGCTCTTGACATATCAAAGGCCTTCGACAAGGTATGGCATAAGGATCTACTTCACAAGATTTCCAGTTACGGTATGACTGGAAATGTTTTCTCAATCATTAAATCATTTCTCTCCGATAGGCTCATAAGAGTAGTGGTAGATGGACAAAAATCGGAGGCCCGCAATATAAATGCTAGAGTCTCTCATGGGTCAATCCTGGGCCCAACTCTCTTCCTGATCTACATCAATGACCTCCCTAAACACATACTTAAATCATTCGTTGTCATCTATGCTGATGACACGACCATCTACGGCAACATATCAAAGGCTATAAATGACAAAGTTCTCTCTGATTCTCTCTCCTCTGATCTCGATCGCGTGGTTCAGTGGGGGAAGATGTGATTGGTTACCTTTAATGCATCCAAAACCAAACTCCTATCCTTACATCATCAACGCTCTAATCCCCATCTGGCATCAATTGTGATGGATGGCTCTCGTCTGGGTGAGGCCCCGTGTTTTGACAAGCTTCTGGGTTTGACCTTAACTCCTGATCTGAAATGGAACACGTACATCAGGTATGTTGCCAAGGTCGCTGGAAAGATGGTGGGATCCTTCTACCGCCCCATAAGATATCTCACTACTGATGCAATTCTCTATCTATATAAAAGCCAAGTACGTCAAAGGATGGAATTATGTTGCCATACCTGGGCAGGAGCTGCTAAAAACAGCCTATCCTGCCTTGACAGAGTACAAAATAGACTTCGTGGCTTAGTGGGAGATGCCCTTTTCTGTACCCTGGAACCTTTCTTCCACAGAAGAGACGTTGCGAGCCTATCCTTGTTTTATCTTTATTTCCATGACAGGTGCTCGTCTGAGCTCCAATCTCTGGTCCCCCCTCGCCAATCTTTCACAAAAAACACCAATCTAGCTGTATCCACTGTGAAAAATTTCCCCCACTCTATATCTGTGCCTAAATAAAAACGCGGATTCCATGAACAAAGCTTCTTTCTTAGAACTGCACGCCGTCTGCCTGCTTCCCACCAGACTACAACTTGGATGTGTTCAAGTCCAACGTTAACAAATCCCTAATGAACCGCCCCCTTAAGTAAACACTTCATGATGTACGTGTTCCATTTGCGATCAAGGTCGCCAACCCCCAATATTTCCTCCTGTATCAGAAAACACGCTACGTGATATACGTAAATTTGTACGTGATGTTGCCAAGCTAATCAAAAACCTTGATTCCAGTAAAGCAACCGGCCCTGACGGTATTCCAATTATAGTACTCAAAAAACTTCAACCTGAACTAGCGCCCATACTTACAAAACTGTTTAAACGTTGTCTTAAGGAGAATAGTTTACCATCTCCCTGGAAAATTTCATCAGTATGCCATGTATTTAAGAATTCAGGTGATCGCTCATCCCCCTCTCAATACAGACCAATAAGTCTGCTGTGCGTCATGAGTAAGTTGCTGGAATCTGTGTTAAATACAGAAGTAATCAACCATCTCAACAAAAATAACCTTCTTAATGACACTCAATATGGTTTCCGTTCTGCTAGATCTACAGCGTATGTGCTTACAGTTATATCTCATAGGATTAGCAAATCTCTCGACGGAGGCAACCTTTCTAGGGCAATTGCTCTTGACATATCTAAGGCCTTTGATAGGGTATGGCATAAAGGTTTACTTCATAAGATCTCTAGCTATGGTATTGCTGGAAATGTCTTCGCAATTATTAAATCATTTCTTTCTGATAGGTTCATAAGAGTAGTAGTTGAGGGGCAAAAATCAGAAGCTCACAGTATTAATGCCGGTGTCCCTCAGGGGTCCATCCTGGGCCCAACTCTCTTCCTGATCTACATTAATGATCTTCCAACTCACATCCTTACATCATTTGTAGACATGTATGCTGACGACCCTACCATTTATGGTAGCACATCTAAGACAGTAAACGACCAAGTTCTCTCCAATTCTCTCTCATCTGATCTTGAGCACGTAGTACAATGGGGTAAGGCGTGGCTGGTTACTTTTAATGCATCTAAAACCAAGCTTCTCTCTTTACATCATCAACATTCTGATCCACATCTGGCATCAATTAAAATGAATGGCTCTCGTCTTCACGAGGCCTCAAGTTTTGACAAGCTTCTTGGCTTGACCATTACTCCTGATCTTAAATGGAACACGTACATCAAATTTGTTGCCGAGGCCGCTGGAAAAATGGTGGGATCTTTCTATCGATCCGGTAGATATCTCACTGCTGGTGTTATTCTCTATCTATATAAGAGCCAGGTACGTCCAAGGATGGAATACTGTTGCCACATCTGGGCAGGAGCTGCTAGAAAGGACTTGCCCTGCCTTGATAGAGTTCAAAATAGACTTCGTAGCCTCGTAGGAGATGCCCTTTTCTCTTCCTTGCAACCTCTATCTCACAGAAGAGATGTTGCGAGTTTGTCTCTGATGTATCGTTATTTTCATGGAAAGTGTTCGACTGAGCTTCAATCTATGGTACCCCCTCGCCAAACTTTCACAAGAAACACTCGTATAGCTGTACACACTATCAATAATTCCCCCCACTCTTTATCTGTGCCTAAACCTAAACGTAGATTCCATGAACAAAGCTTTTTTATTAGAACTGCACGCCTGTGGAATTGTCTTCCGTTTTCCTGCTTTCCGGCTGACTACAATATGATTGTCTTCAAGTCTAACGTAAATAAGTTCTTGATGAGCCGTTCCATATAAGTTATCAAATTTACCAAATGTTCATTACTAATGATTACTATATTGTCCAATTTCTACTGTACACTCTTTAACCCTTATCCTTGAGTGGCCTTGATAATGTGGTGATGCCTATGTAAAAAAAAAACTTCATCAAATCTCCACACTAACGTAATGTACTTGCAATAACCCTTATCCCTGAGTGGCTTCCGGGCCTTGATAAGTGGTGATCACTGTGTAAAAAAAATAAATAAATCTTGTGACAATCCCTCGCATCTGTCGAAAATTTTGCGAGACATACGTATTACATACTTGCGAGACATACCTAATACATACATATAAACAGACAGGTGAGCTGTATATTATAGATTATTTGCTCTTCATTAATGAATTCAAATATTTCATAGTTGATTGTATTTTAACCCTTAAAGGTTTTAGCTATTTCTAATAACTATTTATCATTTCATCCTATTCCTTCAGTCTTATTTCATTACGAAGTGTCATTAATGATGTGTGTTTTCTTTATTAACATGTTATATTATTCTTCTCTCTCTCTCTTATGAGAAGCATTTAGCTTCGAAATGCTATGGCCTAAAGCGGGTTTCTTAATTTTTTTTCTTAACTTTTGCTTATTTTTATGAAAATATAATAAATTTAAATATAACTTTTATTCTTCACCTTCCAATTAATAGTACACATACACACACATATGTATACATGTATATATATGTGTGTGTGTATGTGTGTGTGTGCATAGATATTTTGTACGGTACAATTACGTTGACACACCAGTTTTCGCCAGACGACCGAAGTTAAGCAATGTGTAGCCTGGTCAGTACCAGAAGAGTGACAATTTTGAAAGGTTAGGCACTGTATGCACCGCAGAGGGTCGTACAAATTTCCAGGTTGGTATCTGGAGGCGCATTAACTGGGGGAGATGAACCCCCAGTCTTCGTTAAGACATGCATCTAGAAGGAGGAAACTCTGATGTAAAAACCTGCGGTCAACTGTGTACTCTGTCCTGTGGCAGACACGTGTAGTGACAAAGGTAAGTAATACCAAAATGTGTGGTTGGTTTTACACAAAGCCTTCACCACTATGGACAAATCATCCATGTGGATTTCCGAACAACTTAGTTGTTGTGGTGAAACCTCATACGTCGGAAATTTACGGGAGAGTCAATATATAGATATATTAATGAATAACGATACCAGGGCTTGTATTTGTATGATTAATAAATATATAGGTTATAATCAATTAACATTTAATGTTATGTATTTGTCGCATTCATAGAAAATAGTTTCGGCTTTATTAGCAGTGATCAATTAAAGTCATCTAATAAAAAGCGAATGACTAAGAATCTCCAATTAAATTTAGATCGTTCACAAAAAATTTTAAAAAAGACAGCTAAAGGAGTGGGGGCATATGACTAATTGAATGGATGAATGTCCGTCTTAATCGCTTTGTTTCTTCACTCTTGTTAGTGCCGTTGCATTTTTCTTGTTAAATCAATGAATGATTTGATCCTCTAGACAAAGGGATTCACATTAGTAATTTCTCCAACCGTTACAGAGACTAACCTAATTTCTTAAAAACTACAAGTTGTTTTAAATTATAAGTGTAAAAAAATACACCCACGCACACAATCGCTCTTTCCAATTGGTTTACTTTTCTATTTAATTTTATTACGACTTTATATAAATGTTTTAAACTTAAAGCTTTTAATGGCTCTTTCTTTATTCAATATGAATATATAAAAGAAAGGATTCTACTCTTTCTTGCTGATTAGTTTATACTATTGAATAACTTCGAATAGAAAAAAACTCTGATGTTAGCGGCGCCTTTACATGCTAGTATTAATAAAGTATAATGAGAATAGCTCTATTAACCATTGGGCAGCATTTTAGAAAGCCTTTTCAGACATGAAATTTTATGCATTCTTAAATTACCAATATTAGTAACATCCTGAAATGTTTGTAATTTTTTTTTAAATAACCAACTAATGAAAAACATATACAGGTTATAAATATGTATAAATTGTGCAAAACCATTTAGATAAATTAATCAGTGACGATACATCCAGAAGGAATAGAAGTATTCGCACTTACGATTAATATAGAGATTGCATCAGTAACTTCCTGTCGAAAGTTAATAATGTTATTCGGAAGTTGGAAATGATAAAAAATAGTATAGACAAAAAACGTTTATTTTATTTAATGAAGTATGCCTTAGTATAATATGCTGGATAAATATGTAACTTATTGGCTTAGAGCAAAATTTTATTAATAACATGGGTGGGATACTCATTATTTATTAACGTTGTTGTGGAGAAATGCGTGACTTACCTGGATAGACCACGTGCGGGTCGGTCACCGAAAATAAATAAAAAGAAAGAAAAGAAACGGTCAAGACTCTTATTTATAGAGTAGTGATCACGTGAGTTAGAAGAATATGCAAATAGAGGTGAACGATTTTGCGATATAAAAAGTCTGTGTTGTTAAGAGGAGGGGCAGACTGTTGGCAGAAGTCAATGCTGTCAGACGTGTTTTATAGTTTTATTATTATATGCTGTTCTCGATTGTTGGGAGAGAGAAAAGAGAAGAGGAGGAACCAAGAAGACATTCTGCAGGTACTTTGATACAACGGGGGCGCAATTCAACAATCAACCATTTCCTTTGGTTTAAGAACACAAAGGAATCGAGATACTTGACTTGGTGTTGGTTTTAAGCTATTTCGGCGCTTGGTGTGCGGTGACTAACAATGGACAGATTCGACATTCGCTTAATACCCGAGTTCGACGGATCTACCACTGGACCGGCTGTCGTCGAATGGATTGAGAAGGCAAAGAAAATCTGTAAACTGTGCAAAATTAAAGAACCAGCCACAGATATCCCTTTGAGGCTAACCGGAGGGGCCTATGCAGTCTACCAACAACTCGGGGATGAACCAGACTGGGAGGAAATCAAACAGAGCCTGTATACAGCGTTTGGTACGGATCCATGTGTTGCGTGACAACAGTTCACGAGCAGGAGACTTCAACCCAAGGAAACAGTCGACGTGTACCTAGCCGACCTGTGAAAATTAGCTGTACCGTTTGGTGGGGGTCAACGATAAAATATTAAGCTGTGCTTTTTTGGTAGGCCTACCCGGGGAGGTCAGTAAACTGTTGCGGGCATCATCAAGAATCGATGAATTGTCAACTGATGAGTTATTGGCCCGAGCTCGAAACATCTGTAAGGAACAGGAACCAATTACAGCAGCAGCTCGTTTTCGACATGGAGACAATGTGGACTCTCTTGCCGATAGTAATAAACATGCCACCCCAGTGTGCTATAAATGTGGGGAGGCCAATCATTTTGCTAAAGAGTGCCGGAGTGATAGGAGAGGTGTATATCCACAATCAAAGAGACCAGTGCAATGCTATCGCTACCATAAGTTTGGGCAGATATCTCGCAACTGTTCGGGAAACGAAGTTGGGGGCAAGGTACTATCGCTACCCTTGCCCCTGCCAACCAATAAACACAGGATTGCCTGTCATTAGCGTTAAACTTGATGATGTGCAGTGTTCAGCACTTATAGACACGGGGTGTTCCCGGTCTATAGTTAGTGCCCATTGCTGTCCGGTGTGGCAGAGGAACCCAGTCGGCGTTATGACCATCAATGGCTTATAACGGGTATGTTGTGGTGAAGGGAAAGTCACAATCTGTACTGAGAAGGGTGACACAGCTAAAGTTGACTTTCTGGTGATGATGGAGAAACCCCGCGAGAAGGGATGATGGAGCATACCGAGGAGATGACGCCTCCGATTCTTCGGAGAAGTACCCGACAAAGACGGATACTGCCCCCCTGCCCGATTGTGAGACACCGCCTATGGAACCAGTAGACGGGATAATGGAACAGACTGGTAGTAATGATGGTGGTAATGAAGAAAATAGCAATGAGGAAGTGCTGCCCCTGATTCTTCGAAGGAGTACCCGCCAACGACGATTGCCCGCATGTCCTGTTTCTGATCATAAGATCAGGGGGGAGTGTGGAGAAATGCGTGACTTACCGGGATAGACCACGTGCGGTTCGGCCACAGAAAATAAATAAAAAGAAAGAAAAGAAACGGTCAAGACTCTTATTTATAGAGTAGTAATCACGTGAGTTAGAAGAATATGCAAATAGAGGTGAACGATTTTGCGATATAAAAAGCCTGTGTTGTTAAGAGGAGGGGCAGACTGTTGGCAGAAGTCAGTGCTGTCAGACGTGCTTTAGAGTTTTGTTATTATATGCTGTGCTCGATTGTTGGGAAAGAGAAAAGAGAAGAGGTGGAACCAAGAAGACATTTTGCAGGTACTTTGATACAACGGGGGCGCAATTCATCAATCAACCATTTCCTTTGGTTTAAGAACACAAAGGAATCGAGATACTTGACTTGGTGTTGGTTTTAGTTGTTTAATATTGTTGAATTCGCGTTTAACCGTTCAGTACTAAACGGCTTTAATTAACAAGTTACTAAATCATTCCATATTAGTCCCCTCTCTCCTTACTATTGTAGAACGGGAATTCAACAAGCAACTAAAAAATCATTGGTTTTTCTTTGTAATATATTAAATTTAACTCAGAATATCTTTATTATATATTTAGGACATATAACGTCCTCTATCCGCAGGTATTCCTTTACTCCCACAAGAAAATAAGCATAACCTGAACCAATATTATATGCATGTAGCTTAGAACTTATTTATTTGCATTTAAGACCACTTATTTTTTTTATATGTTTGAATTTGCACCAATTCTTCTTTTTTTTTTGTAGATACAATTTTTTTACCTTATCTTTACATTTATAGGTTTCCCACATTACTGATTTAGTAAACCTCATTTTTATTTGACAGATACAAATAGTTATCGAGATATAATGTCCTGTGAGGTGCACTTTTTATCGCAGGCCGAACGACACTGCAAACAAGAAATTGTTTTGTTGGTTTACAGTATTTGCACGTGGGAATCTTCACAGCGATTCTCGAGGCTACATTTCAGAAAATTTTTTAGACACCCAACCTCCACTCACAAAATGGCATACATATTCTGAAGGTCGTTCTTAACACGGGGAGGTTGGCGGTATCCATTCCAAAAGCCGTTCTTAACATGAGAAGGTTAACGGGTCCTGCTAGTTTAATATATTTCAATGCTTTTTGAAGGAAATGCATAATTGAGTTACATGACTATTTTGACGTGTTGAAAGCTTCTTAATCAGTTTTCATCCCGGAAAAAAAAGCTGCTAAGGAGTCAAAATTTAAAAATTGGTATTTGGGAATTATCGGATTTTTATCAGTTTATCAACTATTTCGCAAATGCCTATGTGAGGTCTTCAAACATTACAGCCTGGCAATATAAAGACTAAGTAGCTTTGAAAACATGTTTTAAAGACATGTCAAGATGGTCTAATGGTTATCGTATTTGACTTACTGTTTTTAGGTTTTGGTTTCGATCACAGCTCGAGCACATTATTTCACTCGCAAGAAACGAGCTGTTTCTAAAAACCATAATACTCGCATGCCCATTTTTCAGTGTTTTATTAAAATATAATATTTATGCGTATTTTACAACAGGCAACGCCATGCGGCCTGTTAGTTATCAATAAATGTGCAGACATTGGAAATATATTAGTTTTTTTATGGACGAAGTAAAAATTATTTGTTATTTTGATTAAGAAGTTGCAATATTTACTGTGCTAAATCCGCTGATCATGAATTTTTAGACAAATATATTTTCGAAACCTTGAACAAATTCCCAATTGCCATACATTAATCTAGTTAATATCGACAAATAGAATCGCGTGTTTCGCATTTAAAAAGGATTATCATCGTTTTTTGTCTTTGTTTTTTTTTTATTTTATATTTTGTTCAATTTCATAAATTAATTAATGTTGTTAGTTAAGCATGATTACGTTTTACGTCGTGTAAAGTAATCTTCCGAGCGATAGAAAATTCGAATAATCACAAAAAATGCTTCGCAGAGCTAGGGAAAATAATTTAGAACTAATGAAAATGGAAATCAAATAATTATAAAAGAAACCTCCATTTTATTATCTGAAAAAAAAAAAAAAAAAAAAAACGTATTAACAAGCGACTAAGCATTCTTACATCAAAACATTTATTATTTTATTTATTTCTTTCCTCTAAACCTCACCTCTTTATGTTTCAATTGACGTCCTCAACCATTTTCATACATCTATATTTGTATGGACAGAAAGATGATTATTACAAAAAATCCTTACATAGATAGTTTTCTACTGAAATCATATATGGTCTGATTTTTATTTTTATTTTTTTTTACATTTTCACACCAAACAAGGCACATTGCCACTTTAGTGTAGGGGGCTACTATCGGGGGCAACAACTGCTGGGGAACTATGTTGGGTTTTGGGCAGCAAGATGTCGGTTCACGTTACACTTGAATTTCTGCATGTCAGTGCAGTTAGGGAGGCAGGGACCTGGAATGGAATTCCAGAGTCTAGCGGTTCTGGGGAAAAAACTACTGGAGTAGAACGATCTTTTACATCTAGGGATCTTTACTGTGTGGGGTGGGATTTAGCTGCCTGTCGGGTTTGTCGAGGGTGTCTACGTCGTGGGAGTACAAGTGTCTGCAGTTCGTCAGAGCATTCACCATTGAAATACTTGTAGAACAGGTAGAGCGATGCAACGTTTCGTGGATGGGACAGAGGCCGAAGCTTAGATGCCAGTTCAGGGCCTATCAGATTGGCGACTCTTTTTTTAACCTTGTCTAGGAGCGAGAGACTAGTAGCAGATGCACCAGCCCAAATGTGACAACAATACTCACTACATGGGCGAATGGTGGGCTTATAGAGGTACAGGATACTTTAGGGTGTCAGTAGTTTTCTAGCACGGTAGAGAGAGCCTACCTTCTTCGCAGCGGCCCTGACAATGTTTTTAATATAATTGTTCCAGCTCATGTTTCCTGTGAACGTTAGGCCAAGCAGTTTGAAAGATGTACTCTCAGACAGGGAGTCACCGGCCATTGCTATGTGTGGCAGAGAAGGTTTCTTGTAATTACTGAAGGAAACCAGTTTAGTCCATTTATGTCCCCATTCAACTACAGATTGGAGGTCATCCTCTACTGTCTTTGCCATTTGTTTTGTAATGTGTTCATTTGTTTTCGTGTCATGCCTGTTATAGAGCGTGGTGTCATCAGCATATATACCCATCTCAGAGGCAGTTTTGTCGGGGAGGTCATTAATAAATATTAGGAACAATAGAGGCACAAGGAAAGACACTCCCGCATTTATATCACACTCTTTAAATGTACGACCGTCGGGGACAACCTGGATTTTTCTCTTATCTAAGAAGGATTTAATTATGTTAAGTATTCTACCAGTGAGACCGTATGATTTAATTTTCCTGGGAAGACCCCCATGTCAAAAGCCTTAGATATATCTAGAGCTACCGCTCTGCCCTCCCCCGCTTTGTCCAGTGAATGGTATATACGTTCAGATATTATAGTAAGGATGTCTGCTGTGGAACGGGCTTGTCTAAATCCATATTGTTTGTCAGTCAGAAGTTTAGCATCTGTAAGGTGCCGGACTAGAGCATGGTTAATTATGGTCTCAAATATTTTGGCGAAAAGTGGGAGGAGACTAATGCGGCGATAATTTGATGGGTCAGTTCTTTCGCCAGAATTCTTGAATACTGGTACCACAGAAGCAGTTTTCCACAGAAGCAGTTTTCCAACAGCCCGGACAGCATGATTAATGTAATCTTTCCCTCTCTCTCACTTTTCCATTTCTATCATTTTCATTTATATTATATATATATATATGTGTGTGTGTGTGTGTGTGTGTGTGTGTGTGTGTGTGTGTGTGTGAATAAAAATCAATACGAAAAATATCTAAATGTTTATATATTTTCAGTATTTATTTGCTATGCATTGGCGTGTAGGAATACAAAAAATCTTTTGAAAAAAACACAAGAATATTTCTTTCAAAAGCATATAATTTCCGACCGATTCTTCGATCTTCTTCAGTGTGAATGATACACGTGGATACAACATGCAATTCGGACTCTCTCTCTCTCTCTCTCTCTATCTCTCTCTGTATATATATATATATATATATATATATATATATATATATATATATATATATATAATTAACTATATACATATATATATATAGTTATATCGCTATTTCCATGACAGGTGCTCGTCTGAGCTCCAATCCCTCGACCCCCTCGACAATCTTTCACAAGAAACACCCGTCTGGCTGAATCTACTGTCAATAAGTTTCCCCACTTTTTATCTGTGCCTAAATCCAAACGTAGATTTCATGAGCAAAGATTCTTTCTTAGAACTTCACGCCAGTGGAACTCTCTGCCGCTTTCCTGATTCCCACCTGACTACAACTTGGACGTCTTCAAGTCCAACATAAACAAACTCCTGACAAACCGCCCCCTTAAGCAAGACACTCCATCAAAACCCCCAGTACTAATTATTACAACAATACTATCTCATTGATTACTGTCCAGGCCATAACCCTTATCCCTGAGTGTCTTTCGGGCCTTGATAAGTGGTGACCTCCATGTAAAAAAAAGACTACTGTTCTCATCTTAACTGTGATTTTCACAACGTTTTGGTCGGTATGGGCGACCGAAAAATACAATTCCGAATTACTTAGGACCTTAATTTAGTCTTATCTGACGAAACAAAGGCATGCTACCTCTGTGAAATAAATAAAGGGTTCCGTCCGAAATTCTGTCCAAGTTCCCGAGTTCGACAGAAACATTCCTGAGTTCAACAATATACACTTGAAAAAGTTCAGAGATTACATCGACCGAAACGATGTGAAAATAACACTGAAGATGGGAATCGTTGTCCGACAAATTAAAATAATACGAACGTGATAATTTGTTTAGCATTCATTATTTTTGGAAAACGAGTTTGCTTTAAAACTGATATTGATAAATAATCGAAAAATACCCTCTAAATTTAATGCAATAAATGAAATTCTTGCCGACTGTTCAAAAGAATACACTTGGCAACTAGGTAAGCCCCAGCTCCTCTTCTGTACAATAGATACCTTCTTCGTACATCGCATTCATTTCTCGTTGAGACACTGGTAAGCTTACTAGACCACCATGCTTCGCTCGAAGAATGGCAAGCAAATACATTTATCTAGCCGTATTGTGTGTAACATTCATATGTAAATCAAATCCCAGATTTTTTTTTATAGCTTTGCTTTGTTTTTATTTACATTATTCAGGTGCTTTTATTATTATTTCATCTACTTCGTTCTCTAAAATTAAAAACGCTTTCTCATTATTCTCAATAGATAAATGATTTCGTAATATTGTTAGAGGGTATCTCCAATTCTATGCTCATATATTTAGAGCAGTGCAAAACTTTATTCATCTAAGATACTAATTATTTTCATGCATTAGAGGGCGCAGATATACCTGACGTGTAAGCCAGGCGCATGGTTACCCTCTTCAAGGTGATGGGCCCATAGTATTAAGCCAGGTCATTCATCTAGGAAGAGGGCAAAGTCTGATATAAAACCTGCGGGATGCAGGCTTCTTCAGTCGTGGGTGACAGCCTACCTAGAGTTGGAGACTCGTAGAAATAATCCGGTTTTCAAACCTAAATTGCTTAAAGTATTCGATGGACTATGCCTATCGTTTAATTTTCACATTCCGTCTTTGTCTATTGGCCAGTTGCATGGCTATACTACCAGGCACTCAGTAGAGTTGCTTTGCACTTGGTCTTGTTTGCTTACAAGGACAATTAACGCTGTTCCCTCATCCACAATTATTCGCTCTCCCTTACTCAACAAATTAGGTGTGCTTGTATTACACTTGTGTTCACCGTGCTGGTTTGGCTCGCTTTTGTCTGAGAGGTTGAAAGAACTTGTTTAACATTTTGTCTATTTACTATTTCTGACCGAGTGTAAAGGAGTCTTAAATCAATCGTAACCATTAGATAGGCCGCTCTGTCATCAGTTTTATAATGTTATGATAGTTGTAGTGCTTGGTGAACATAGAAAAAAACACTGCTACTATCTCTGGTGAGTTTTCACGAGAAAGAAACTCGGCTACTGGATTACTTGTGCATGCATAGTTAGCATCAAAACTGACATGCTTTGTCAAACACCTAATCCCAAAATTGAAATTAAACTGAAACGTAATATAATGATAGCTCAAACAAATATAAGGATAAAACAAGACAGCCACCTAAATAATGGTTCGCATTAACAAATATCCGAGTGCGTAGAGTCTAACCTCTTTGTAAACTCATTGGATATATAAAACAAATCTGCACTACTTAACCCCTTCTAACTACTTTAACATAACTGGATACTTCCCTCTTCTGTCGTAAGGATATATACATGGACGTTAAATCTATATTCGCCCCAGACTTGACTAGAGAACAACGTCTTGAATCATATAGGTAGACCTCACGTGCTTTCAACTCAAGTCAGAACTGTACTCTAATCAATCATGTTTCTGATAAAATAGATACTGCATTAGATTAAACATTAACGCCAAAGTTAATTTCCACCATAAAAATCTTGGTTAGTTTCTCAAGTGCCGTAATTATAGCTTCTCTATAGTTCATTTCTTTCCACATCTTATGCTTCTGCCCCGCATAACAATTCGTAAATGCCAGCAAGCTTCACTTCTAGACCTATTCCTTACCACAGTACGGGAGAGTTGGATGGCTAATGCTTATAGTAAACATTGCTTTCCTAGCTGCTAGAAAACCTTTTCTGTGGTTCCAGTTTTCAAGAATTCTGGCGAAAGAACTGACGCATTAAATTATCGCCCCATTAGCATTCTCCCGCTTTACGCCAAAACATTTGAGTCCTTAATTTACCAAGCTCTAGTCCATCAGCTTACAGCTGCTAAACTCCTGATCGACAAGCAATATGTATTTAGGCAAGCCCGTTTCACAGCCTATATCCTAACTGTATATACCGTATATATATATAACGTATATACCGTTCACTAGATAAAACAGGGGAGGGTAGAGCGGTAGCCCTCGATATATCTAAGGCGTTTGACCGGGTGTAGCACGATGTTCTTCGAAGGAAAATTAGATCATATGGTATCACTGAAAAGTTACAGAATGTAATTGAATCCCTCTTCAAAAGAGAAAAATCCAGGTTGCCCTAGACGGTCGTACATCTAAAAATATGACATAGATGCAGGAGTACCTCAGCGGTTTATCCTTGGACCTTTATTATTCTTGAAATTAATAAACACCATCCCTGATGAAATTGTTTCAGGCATGGATATATTTGCTGATGACACAAATCTCTATAACAGGCACGAGGGTAAAACAAATGAATACATATCTAAGGACATGGCAGAAACACTAGGGCAAGTACCCAATCCTTATTAAACCGGGACAAAAATGAATTGTCACATTCAATGCTGCCAAGACTAAGCTTGTTTCCTTCAATAATTACAAGATACCTTCTCTGCACCAAATAGAAATGGGCAAGAACACATTAGCTGAAAGCACTTCTTTTAAACTAATTTACAGGGAACATAATCTGGAATAGATAGATTGAAAGCATTGTCAAGGCTGTTACGAAGAAGGCGGACTCTCTATTTTGTTAGAAAACTTTTTACGCCTGAAAGTATCCTTTACTTCTATAAGGTCAGCATCCGACCATGTACGGAGTACTGTTGTCACATTTGGGCTGGTTCATCTGCTACTTGTCTCTCACCCCTGGACAGGGTTCAAAAGAGAGTCGCCATCCTGAAAGGTCTAACTGTCATCTAGGCTTCAGCCTCTGCCCCATCGACGAAATGTTGCATCCCTCTGCCTGATCTACAATTACTTTAATGGTGAATGCTCTGACGAAATATAAGCACTTCTATCCGCTCGAGGTTAATACCTCCGACAAACCCGACAAGCAGCTAAACCCCTCCAATTCAAGTCGTGTCTCTAGGTGTAAGTTTACCTTGTTATCTCTAATAAAGGAGATATTGTGTGATCGTCTAGTCAGAGTTAATGTCGTGTGATCGTCTAGCTGTTCTTTCTATTAAATGATATGTTCATCCGTCGCTGTGTGTGTAGTACATGTATTTTTCAACATACCTGATGTGACGGGGATGTTGGTCCATCTGGAAACATCTCGTCTTAGAGGGGAGACCGTACCTGTTTTGGACGAAGGTTCATTCACTCCAATACGATGAATTTGCTTTATAGTTTTTATTTCACTTCCCAGATGTCTCGCAGAGGATGGAAAGTGAATCTCTGGCTTGTGTAGTTTCTCGTGGTCTCGTTTCTATACACGTCAGTGTCCCTCCCAGTGAAGGGGAGGAGACAACGATGAAGCCGTCCGTCCTCTTCTTAATCTAAACATAAATCTGCAGGATTCAGCTAACCTGATCACGTGACTCACACGCAATCCGATTAACTAATCTTGACTTCCGGTCAACGTGTCTCGATATAATTTACACACCTTCCTCTCTTTCTCTCTCTTGATCCAATCTCTAATATAAGAAGGCATTCTACTCCAATAATTTTTTTCCCAAAACTGCTACACTTTAGAATTCCTTTCCGGGATTCTGCTTTCCCAACTGTACTGACATGCAGATGTTCAAGTGTATTGTGAACAGGCATCTTGTTCTCATGTCCCTTCATAATATCCATGCAACTTATGTCCTCGATAGTAGCCCCTATTCAAAGATGCACTGTGCCTTGTTTGGGGTGAAAATCGACTTAAAAAATATGGAAACGCAGACCACCCTGTGGAACGAGTAAACATCACCCTAAAATCCCGAGCCCAAGGTGTGAAGCTATTTCTGAAAACGAAAACTTACTACGAAAGGGCTTACTGGAAAGCTATCATAGATAACACCAGAGATGCTTTATAGATCAATACCACTTCTTTCTGAATAGTGTAATAATGAGACAACTGAATCATGCAAAGTGGACAATTACACACATATTTTCACACGGAAGTATTATAGCAAGCATTACTCTCCCCACTGGTTTACTAAAAATTGTGTAGCTGCCATTGACAGCACGCATTACTTCGGGTGGTACGTCATAAATACCACATAAATAGTACAAAATATAATTCATGCTAGAAATTATTGTAAGCCACAGGCAAAACAAGGCTTGCTAAAATTACAATGGAAAAGCATAGAATTGTAGAAGATAGAAATATTTGTTATAGAGTAATAAATAAAGTATAGTGTAATTCCTCCACTAACAACGTGATGATCGCAAGCATAGCAACCAAGACTGTGGTGTTGCTTGCCCGGCGATTTGCATTTAACCTCACCTTAGACCCCAAAACGTCTTCCCATATTTCCATATGCGGAATGAAATCACAATTCGTGCTCTAAAAATCATACACGATATATAATTTAAAAAACTGATATACTTCCAATGCGTGTAGTCCTAGTCTCATCTCTGCTATACTAATTAAAAAAATGTTCAGTTGAGACAGCCATTCTACTTTCCGAACCTTACAACAAATGCCTTGTTGAATTTTATTTCCCAAAATACCATAGTAGGCCTCTGCGCTACGAGTGTGGGATAATTTTCGAGAAAAAATTGGCCTGCTCAGTAATGACCCTATCAGTTTCACCATCATGTTTGATCAAATCTTTGAACATTAATCCAAACCTTAGCTGAAGCTTATCTTGGGAGTATGGATTTAGGCAATGTCGTTCTAAGACAGATATTTTAACGGTCATATCCAAACACACCCGGGAACCCCTCTACTGTTGTTTTGGCACCCCTTACTATACCACCCTGATCTCAACCCCCTCCCGCTACTATCACTTTTTTAACACCTCTCCTCCAGGTTTCTTACTCGACCCAGGCAACGCCGAAGAACCCAACTACTATACCAATTTTATTTTTAACACCTTTTGATTCCCCCCCTCGCGGTGCCTTTCTACACAACCTCCACACACCTGGGCAACACCGGGTACCCCCGCTAGTTAAAAATGAATTAATACGTATATGTTTTTTAGATCATACTATTTTATAAGCGAAAATAAGCATATATTGACGCTGTCAGAAAAGATCGATAAAAAGTTATAAAACATCCACAATAAGATGGGGTAAGTTGGAAGACCTGGAGTGTATTTGGACAGACATGAAACGTGATCAATCAGGAATGGTGACAAGTCTAGATGATGTAGATATAATTTAAGTCGATGGCTTAAATTTGTCCCTTATTATTATATAATACATTTTCCATAAAGAGTGTTTGTTACATTTGCAATTGAAATCTTATTATTTTCTATAATGTGCAGAATTATTTGACATAATTTGAAAATATCCATTCTTGTTAAATTTTATTTATACCTTCATTAATCATTATGGATCCAATAATCTACTTCGTTTTTTCTTTATTTATCCCATTATGTAACGTTACGTGGCGTTACACTTTTCTCTTAAAATAAAAATGAAAACAAAATGAAAAATAAAATAAAAGCATTTATTACCGTTACTATCCGGTATGGACACAACTTAAAAAGTCTCTCGCTGCCACATGTTCATTTCGTATGATGCGTTTCTGTTTCTCCCGACCGCACGCTGGCCACAGCTATGCCATATTCGCCTTTACTATACACGTCCGTCTCCTTTCAACCTGCACTGTATTTTTTTCCATTCAATTTTCTGGTTATTTTCCTCGTTTCATTTTCGTTGTTCTTATGTTTTGCTGTAGCTCAATAATTCTTATTTATAATTTAGCATAGAAACTATAGACATATAGCCAGCTGGGAAGGAAAAATAAACTAATATCTTTTATTTGCTAACTTTAATGTCGAGGGGATCTTGTGATAAGTTAAATTATCTAGCTTTAAAGGTTTTCCGACACTTCTGCAAACATTGCGAACGGAGCGAATATATTTAACTTCTTTTTTTTCATACGCCAAACTGCGGATATTTTTATATTTTATTTTCAAATATTATGACTTAAAAACACATCCGGGTTATTATCTCCATTGTATTATTGTTGACAATCTAGTAAGGACTTAATGCTACACTCTCTCTATATATATATATTTTTTTACACCGTTATCACCACTTATCAAGGCCCGGAGGCCACTCAGGGATAAGGGTTATTGCAAGTACATTACGTTAGTGTGGAGATTTGATGAAGTGTTTACTTAAGGATGCGGTTCATTAGAAATTTGTTAACATTAGACTTGAAGACATCCAAGTTGTAGTTCGGAGGGAAGCAGGCAGACGGAACAGAGTTCCACAGGCGTGCAGTTCTAAGAAAGAAGCTTTGTTCATGGAATCCGCGTTTTGATTTAGGCACAGATATAGAGTGGGGGAAATTTTTCACAGTGGATTCAGCTAGACTGCTGTTTTTCGTGAAAGATTGGCGAGGGAGGACCAGGGATTGGAGTTCAGACGAGCACCTGCCATGAAAATAACGATAAAACAAGGATAGGCTCGCAACGTCTCTCCTGTGGGAGAGGGGTTGCAGGGTAGAGAAAAGGGCATCCCCCACTAAACCACGAAGTCTATTTTGTACTCTGTCAAGGCATGATAGGCTGTTTTTGGCAGCTTCTGCCCAGATATGGCAACAAGATATGTATATAGTAAGTATCTAGAGATGCACACAATAATGTATTTGTTGTACCTTTAGTCTACCGCATTTTAACGTTCGTATTTCCTAAGACAATAATACAAATTACGAAAATTACAGACATTTCTTGTATTTCCTTTGGTTCTGTATTTGTTGATTTCCGTATGCAAGCTAAAGTGAATTAACTCCAGCTCTGATTAATTAATTTAGGTGTTTTCTTCAATATTTCGGCCGTTTTCATTATTGTTGTATCTTTTAAGCCATTCTTCTGTTTCTAAACTCTTCCATTATTTTTCCGAATTTTTTTTGCATTGTTTCTCATACACCTACTATTGTTGTCTTTCAGTTTCACGCATTTGGTCCACTTCTCTGTCTCATTGATCTTCACTCTATGGTCTACTGGAACGGCTAAATCTACAATCTAACATGCCCATTCCATTCTTAGTTTACTATTATGGCATCTGGCATTCTTGCTTCGGTGTCCCATAATATTTTGAGATTTTCATTTTCACTTACTGCTGACGGTTTATGTGTGTGCCATTTATCCACATTTTCGAAATGTAGATATCTGCATACTGCATAGTGTAATGTATTCCCTACTTGATCGTGTCTAGGTGTGTAATATTTTAGTCTATTTTAGTGCATTCGCTTATTCTGTGGTTTATTGTATGGTTTATTTGTCCACAGGGACTATATTTGCTATTTTCTTGTGTCTTGTTGATCCTTACTTTGATATGGTTGGTTATAATTGTGCTGTCCTGTGCGGCTCTTATCAGGTATTCAGTTTCTTTGTTTAGATTGCCATTTTTGTAGCCATGCCTATATTTTTCTTTGATTTCATCTTTTCTCACACTTATAAGCCGTCCGTGTAGCTATCTCTCTTTTTTCCCCATTTTTCTTTTTTCCTTTTATTCCTTATCTTGTTTTTATGTATTTTTCGGGGTTTTTTTCTAAACTCTGTCACTGAGGTAATCATGCTTTCGATGTACTGTATTATGTGTTTTTCTAATTCTGATTTGTCTTATTTTTTTAGTTTTCTATACAAGCATGTTCTCTTCCGCCATCTTTCCGTTTAAAATAGAGACGATCAGAATCATCCTTTGAATATAGTGCATTGTGTATCGTTATTTGTTTCCTAATATTTCGGCCGAGATACGTCAGTTCTTCTTGTATGCAAGCTATATTATACTAATGACACTACATATGTATTTTACTTTTTATAAGGTTTCTACAATATAGTTTAGTTCCGAAGTAGTTTTTACCTTCTGGTGTATTTATTGTAAACTTTTCTCTTTTATTTCTATTGTTTTCATGGTATCCTAATCTAGAACATCCAAATATTTGTATCATCATGTTCACATAGTGCCTTCATGTATGTGTAGTTTTGTAGTTCTATGCCTTTCGGTGTTTCCAGTTTTCCCATTCTCATGCGCAATTTTCCATGCTAAATTACATTCCGAAATCCTGGCTGTGTTTATTGACGTCTTTTGTTCCTACTTAGTGTGTACAACCAATTTTACGTCATCCATGTTACATTATACGGTTTATTCTTTTATGGGTATTAGTGAACTTGTATCCGGATTGACATTTTCTTAGTATATTTTAAGGGGTATCATATATTCTATAGAATCACCTTGGAAGATATAGTTTTTAATTTTAATTTCAGTTATGTATTGTCGATCAGATATCTATTCAAGTCTCCATGCTCACATTTTGGAATAAGTTGATAATCTTGTCTGATAATTTGTACATTCTCAGACATTATGTTATCCATACTTGTAGGATCCTGTCGTAATTTTTTGTAGTCGATCCATAGCATGGCTACATACTTTTCTACTTATTACCTCCTTCATTTCCTTTGGTTCATGTATACTAAGGCATGTGTTTTTTTCATGTGTTCCTCTTTTACATTTTTTGCATCCTTTCTGTTTTGCGGGGGAGAAGTGAGCGGTTATGAAGAGAATGATAAATTTGTTCGATCAGTTGGGCTGTTAGTATTTTCTAGTTTGTAGTGAAATATGTTATAGGCCTGTAGTTGTGGTGATGTTTTGTATTTTCTGCGTATCTTTCATCAGTTTAGTTCTCTCTCTCTCTTTCTCTCTCTTTGACAACACAAGAAGAACACGATTTCAACATCATACGGACAATTTTCTCAACTACAAAAAAATAATTTTTCTATTCCACATTACTGTACATATCAACATTTTATTATGCACTTTACATCCATTAATATACAATAAACAATATCTTTTCCAGTCATTAAAAAAATTCTTAATAAAACACAATCCACACACGATAAAAGAAAAATTTCACATTGAACGAACTGTCCATTGTTTCTCTCATATAGTACTTCAAGTTTAACAATGTTTTTTTAGAATGAGAGTTACCAATAACAATTTGCCACTGCCTGTTTCATTCAACATGTCCGTTTCCTCTTTTTCGCGACACACAGCATCTTATGTTGATTCAACATCCTTTTTTAACATTTTAACGAGCTGTTTCTTTTAAATTGTTACTTTGAGTTTATTCACTTTTTCTTTAATTATACATTTGTGTACATGAACATTTAAATTGGTAAAGACATTTATATCTATTTAGATCACAGCGACGATCCTTAGGGAGTTCATATTATGAATCCGGTGCTAGGACATGCAACAGTTCTTGTTTACACATATGGAGGGGGATACTTCGCTTATAATGGAGAAGTGGACAGATAATTTGGAAGGGTGTTATGCAAAGTTCATTAATGATGATGATAAAACACATTTATCTTTTCAGTTGGTGGAATGACGACACGAAGACAAACAGTTACAAAATTTAGATGGTGATTTCTTTATTCATCAGCCGGCCAATTGATGATGTCAGGGATTCAAGACTTTTCGACTACATGAACAATCGCTCTATCTCTGACATAAATAATATTTAGTTATTTCTAAAAGAATTAACAATCGACTGCATTTCAATCATCCATTACTTGTTAACACTTGCCCATAGGTTAGATTCTAGCATCTTCCTCATACTATTTTTACTTATCTAGTCTGCCTTCTTATTTACATGGGAAGGGGAAAGCCCTTCTTATGTAACACGTTTTCTTTGGTATATTGACCTTTTTTCGTTGTAAAATTCGAAACGAGCTTTTTTTTCTTATCGGCCAGTATATATATATATATATATATATATATATATATATATATATATATATATATATATATATTTATATATATATATATTACGTTCTAAAGCGTAGTATTTGTTTGTTTGCTCATCTTTTTCTCTTGGCAGCCCATTTCTTTATTTTATTCTTCGCATTGAGGTTACAGAAGGTCACGGACGGCAAAAAAAGCATATTATATACGGGTGGGAATGGATTCTTTATGACCGTGTATATGCCTGGTACCAAATTAATGTACGTCGTGTATATACGTGTTGTATATCTATCGTACTGATTAACAGACAATATAACTATATGCACGTTGTGTTTGTTGTATAAATGACCGTTGTCATCAGACTATTAATGTCTATTTTACGGCCCGTGATTCATCTCATCGGGTGTTGGTGCCTGCGTGTCAGAACATAATACACGTAATATATACATGACAACATACATATTTCTACATTTTGTTTCTTCCGGGAGGATCGTAAACTCTCTTTAGGAGGAGGGGGTGAAATATGTTTAATGGAACACTCAAGACAGCGCCAAAGACGATGTGAGATTGTGTGTATTCTATTCATTTTCAGGCATTCGTTATAGGAGAAGGAGGTTACTGACGATCATTGGATTGGGAGGGTTCTTCCAAGCATCCATTCTGGGACCCATTTTTAGCCCATCTGTCTCTATTGGTGGACCAAATTAAACTCAACACTATGCTTGTGTAAACCGGAACACGTGTCACTAAAAATGTCACGTCCGCCCCCTTTAGGATCTTCAGTGCAAACTTGACCGGTCACAGAGTTTGACATGTTTGACAACCTGTCAAAACCTTACAATTCAAATCTCTGTTATCAATTCATCACTAGATAAATATATAATTTTATAGACAAATAGATAAATAGATAGATAAATATATATACCGATAAAAAGATAGATACACTGATAATTAGATTAACATATAGACTTCTGCCTCCTGTTATCTAACAGGTGATTGAAGATGCGTCTTGTAATGTAAAAGGAGCGCAAGTGAGTCTTTCTAGCATTAAATGTTACTATTTATGATAAAACCTAATGAGTTAATAAATAATGACAATTATTACTTTCACATTAACGTGTATAATTTTATATTAAAAATAACCATAGTAAAAAAAATAATAATAATATTCCGTTTTGATGTGAGTTCGATTCTTTACTAGTAATAAAGATGATTTCCCTGTGTTGCTTGGTCAAAAAATACGCTCCAATATATTTTAATATTTATTATTTATTATTAAACAGCAAATCCTCTATTGTTCCTTATCCAAACTATATTATTGATTTCCAAACTATATTATTGATTTCCAATCTATATTATTGATTTCTAAACTTTAAAAAATGTGACTAGAGATTATGAGCTCTAATGGAACTAAAAGATGTAGCTCTTAAGTAATATTCATTTTTATTTGTCTTACAGATACATAATTTGAAGATTAATGACATTTAACGTATAAATTGTATATGGCAAGGGAAAAATTTTAGTCGACTTACGCTTGCCAAGTTCTAATTTTTCAATGTTGACATTTTAGCAGCTATTTTACTCGAATCTGTTACACAGGTCTAAATCCGATACATATCAAGTTTCAAGTCTGTAGATCAAACATTGAAGGAGACATTTGGTAGAGAATGATACATACAAGATCACGGTTATATATAAAGATAAACATATTATATGCACTCTCAGAAAAGTTTCATATAAATCGGTAAGAATTCCTTTTTTCTTTATAGTTACATCAGAAGTACAATTTTCTTTAACTTTCGTCTGACTATGAAAGCCGCCATTTTCTTTTACATTTCCTTTATTTCGTTAATAGAGTGATGTTAGCATCGTTTTCTTGTACACCCCGTGGTTGCCGCTTAAAGTAGCGAGGTTATAAGTCAACCTTTGTAAACTATTGGATTTCTTTTTTGCCAAATTTTATATTCTTTTTTAGTGATCACGTTCGAATGAAAACAAGAGAGGACACCTGTGAATTCTATTTCCTTTTGTTCTCAGTATCCACTTATTCGTTTGCCTTTGTCTGAAAAAAAGAGGGAGGAAAAAAGACAAATAGTTTAACCTTTTCAAAAAAATGCGGTCATGTGTTCATATGAAAATGCACTGCACTGATGTCATGCACTTGTAAAAATAAAGACTATATAAAGTTCTTTATAAGATGTTAGACCCTAAAGGCGCAGGAGTTTCTAAGTATAAGTAAAATATTTCCGCGCTTGAAAATAATATTTTTGTGTAAACTTTCATTTCTAATTATCGTCTCGCGTTTTATTTACATCCGTATATGTTTATACTAGCTAAAATGATTACTTTCAAAATAGTTCCGGCGGAGAAAATTTGGATTGTATTCACGTATAAGTCAAGTTTTTTATCTGATTACACCATAAGTTGGTAGAAAGTATCCTATTGCTCGGGAATGACGTCAAAGTAATTAAAATGGGGTACGTAGAATCTGACCGACATTTCAGGATAATGCGTTGTGGAATGGTTTGACGTCATCTGTTCTAGTAAAATAAAGACTGAGGATAACGAAATGAGAAAGAGCGACATGTTTTCACTGTCAAACACAATGACGCCTGCATTTCTAGATGTCATAAATGTCATTCTGAAATCGAAAAAGTTGAGCACATAGCAAAGGCAAGCACAAAGCGTAAGTATTACTAGCAAATATGTATATATATATATATATATATATATATATATATATATATATATATATATATATATATATACGAGGTGCAGAGGTGGTTACGTAATATGCAGTATGAATAGTGGAGGCAGAAAGCTGAGGAAATACAGCTCGCCTCGGATTCGAACAACACCAAGGTCTTATACAGCCTACTGCGCGCGGTTTACGGACCATCCAGCTCACCTATCACGCCTCTGCGCTCGAAAGATGGAGGGGATCTTCTTCGAAACCCTACCGACATTCTTCATAGCTAGAGGGGGCATTTCGATGATCTCTTGAACAGACCTTCTTACGTTGATCAGGAGTTTGTTAGGTCGATTCCTAGCAATCCGGTCAAGGATATCTTGGCAGAGGTTCCTTCTCTCCAGGAGGGTGAAACAGCTGTCCATAAGCTGAACAATGGAAAATCTCCTGACCCGAATCGTTTGCACGCAGAGATCTTTAAATGTTCTGGACCCAAGATGATGCAACGCTTAGTGGAATTGTTGCAGATTGCTTGGCGGGAATGAGTGTATTCCGCAGGATTGGCGGGATGCATTGATGGTAGTGCTATACAAGGGGAAGTGTAGCAGAGATGAATGTGGACACCATCAGGGCATCTCTTTGCTGTCAGTAGTCGGTAAGGTGCTCTGTAGGATCATGCTAGACAGAATGCGGGAGCACATTGCTGACAATGTTTTGCCTGAGTCACAGTGTGGTTTCAGAAGATGTCGAGGGACAGTGGGTATGATTTTTACAGCCAGGCAATTGCAGGAGAAATGTATAGAACAGCAAAAGGGGCTGTATCCCGTGTTCATCGATTTAACTTAGGCCTTTGATACAGTCAATAGGGATGCTTTGTGGGAGATTCTGAAAAGGCTTGGCTGCCCTGACAAGTTTGTAACCATCTTAAGCTCTTCCAGGATGATATGAAGGCAGTGATCAACGTTGGGGGAAAGCTGGCTGATCCTATCTCAGTAGAAAATGGTGTTAAGCAGGGAGACATTCAAGCACACACACTCTTTGCGTTGTATTTCACCATGGTCTTTCGGATGGCACTTGGGGGTGCTCTGATGGTGTCTATATTCGTTACCGAACTACTGTTCAACACCAGGCGCTTCATTGCAAGTACAAAGGTACTCACCAACACGATTCATGACTTTCTCTATGCGGATGACTGTGATCTTGTGGCTCATACGGTGATATATATGCAGCATCTTGTGGATGCTTTTGCGGTTGCCTGCAGCCCAATGGGCCTTAATCTATCAGCCTGCACCGGGCATGTCATACTATGAGTCATCACTATATATCTGTGGTTCAAGGATAGCGGTTGTCACTAAGTTTGTATACTTGGGTAGCACACTGAGTATGTCTGGTGCCCTGGATGATGAAGTATCGTTACGGATCAGCAGGGCAAGTGATGCCTTCGGAAAGTTGGCCGGGCGTTTGAGGAGACGTCATGGGATCTTGCTGCCAACTGAGATTAAGGTTTATGCCGCATGCGTTCTCTCTACTCTTCTCTATGGCTGTGAAACTTGGACAACATACAGGGAGCATTTGAGACGTCTCGAGCGGTTTCACCAGATGTGCCTACGGCGAATCTTAGGTGTGGGTTTGCAGATGTATGTCAGTGATGTGGAGGTGCTTGATCGAACCCAATGCCTTAGCATTGAGTCTCACGTTATTAAGCATAGACTGATATGGAGTGGACATGTGGTGAGGATGTTAGACAGTCGACTATCCAAACAACTCATTTATGGCGAGCTCGCTGAGGGAAGACGTCTGGCTCAAAAGCCTAAATTGAGATTTAAGGATTGTTTAAGATCCACCTTAAAAAAATGTGAGATTGATGAAAGAATCTGGAAGAGCCTTGCTTTGGATCGCGGAGGGTGGAGAAGAACCTTGTGTGGAGGTGTGGGCAAGTTTGAGGCGGATCGAACCCAGTATGAGCGGCTGACGCGCGATATTGGAAAGGGAGAGTGAAAGGAGCCGTGGATGGGAGGGGTCGCCAAATTGGTCTGGAGTGTGAGGTGTGCGGAAAAATATGTCTGAGCAGAGCTGGCCTAATGACTCACCTGTCTACTCATCAGCGCAGCGGGCTACAAAGCAGTCTTGAGTTGCCAGATTTAACCTGGCAGATATTTTTGAAAGATATCCTCTCCTTTCGATTGTACGGGTTCGAGCCTGCTTTCCTACTACCACTATTTTTTTGCTCAACATATACATTCAAACACCTGGATAACGCCGGACTGAAATGCTAGTATATATATATATATATATATATATATATATATATATATATATATATATATATATATATATATAAGTTCTATTTGTTTACACAAATAGCGTTGCTTTTGACGCTAGCGGGAGTTATTTCATTCCGCAATATCCTGAACCCAAAATAGGAAACATTTACATTCATCTACATACAGTACTATTTCGCTGTATTACAGCTCATCAGTGCGGCTCGACCAGCAACTACTTCAATCGACCGTCTAATGTGCGTATATTATAGTGTGTGCTTACGGACTAACTTCTCCCTCAGGTTGTAAAAAGCACGAAACACGTTTTCGTACTAAAAGCAAAATGCCATTTTCACTTATTTTTTTCATGATTTAAAAAAAAATGTATCTATGATTTATTTTTCCAATCTGTAAAAATAGCAAATTATACTTTTTGATATTTTTGATGAGGATTAATAAGTCGCATTGTAGCGGATTGCAAATCCCTTAGGATTTCTTCTTAATTGCAGCTGACGGAACGAGAGCAAAGGGTTCCGTTCAAGACTCTATGCAGGTTAATGAGTACAGCAGAGATATTCACGAGTTCGATAAGAAAATCCCGGAATCAAACAAGATACATCTGAAAAAAACAAATGTTACAAGATACATCTGAAAAACAAATGTTACACGATACATCGGAAAAAAAATGTTACAAGATGCCTCGAAAAAAAAACAAATGTTACAAGATACATCTGAAAAAACAAATGTTACACGATACATCTGAAAAAATGTTACAAGATACATCTCGAAAAAAAAACAAGTGTCACAAGATACATGTGAAAAAATAAATGTTACAAGGTATATCTGAAAAAACAAATGTTACAAGATACATCTCGAAAAAAAACAAAAACGTTAGAACAACCTATATATGAAAATAAAATTCAAATTAGAACACTTGTCCAAAAAATACGAGCAATTTATTTGTGTTTGTATTCTTCTTTTAATTTACTTTATTTCAACAAACTAAAAATAGACAAATCCTGAATTCGAGATCGACATTCACTACTTATATTCTGTTATAGAATTTAGTTTTAAACGTCCAACCTTCACATCAAAGAATAAATTATCGATTTAAAATAGCAACAATAATATCGATTGTTTCGTTGTTACTATTATCAAATCTGTAATCATTTTCTCGTCGGTTTAAAAGCCAGAGTTTTAATTTTGAACTTAAAAATTTATATTTTCTTTATTTTTCTCCGAAGATATTTGAAATTAAGATATAAATTCTGCAGATGTATTTTATTTGTATTTTATATTTTTATCTCGTCAAATATAGAAATGAGAATGGCTTGTTTAAAACGATAATAAAACAATTATTTGTTATTTTAAGATTAAGTATAGTGTATAAAGAGTTGAAAAATAACAACATTTAATTGATTTTTTTTACACGGTGGTCACCACTTATCAAGGCCTGGAAGCCACTCAGGGATAAGGGTTATTGCAAGTACAGTAGGTTAGTGTGGAGATTTAATGAAGTGTTTACTTAAGAGGGCGGTTCATTAGGAATTTGTTTACGTTGGACTTGAAGACATCCAGTTCAGGTAGGAAGCAGGCAGACGAAACAGAGTTCCACAGGCGTGCAGTTCTAAGAAAAAAGCTTTGTTCATGGAATCTACGTTTTGGTTTAGGCACAGATAAAGAGTGGGGGAAATTTTTCACAGTGGATTCAGCTAGACGGGTGTTTTCGTGAAAGATTGGCGAGGGGGGCCAGGGATGGGAGTTCAGACGAGCACCTGCCATGGAAACAACGATAAAACAAAGATAGGCTCGCAACATCTCTTCTGTGGGAAAGAGGTTGCAGGGAAGAGAAAAGGGCATCCCCCACTAATCCCACGAAGTCTATTTTGTACTCTGTCAAGACAGGATAGGCTGTTTTATCAGCTCCTGGACCAACTTGGCTTTTATATAGATAGATAATTGCATCATTAGTGAGATATCTTCTGGAGCGGTAGAAGGATCCCCCCATCTTTCCAGCGATCATGGCAATAGACTTGATGTTTTTTTAAATTTTTTTTATTACATTTTCACCCCAAACAAGGCACATTGCCACTTTGGTGTAGGGGGCTACTATCAGGGGAAACATCTACTGGGGTACTATGTAGGGATTAGGGCAGCGAGATGTTGGTTCACGTTGCACTTGAACTTATGCATGTCAGTACACTTGGGGAAGCAGTGATCTGGAATGGAATTCCAGAGTCGAGCAGTTCTGGGGAAGAAACTGCTGGAATAGAAAGATATTTTACATCTAGGGATCTCTACAGTGTGGGAGTGGGATTTTGCAGCTTGTCGGGTCTTTCGAGGGTGTTCAGGTCGTGGGGGCACAAGTGCTTGCAGTTCATCAAAGCATTCACCATTATAATACTTGTAGAACAGGCAGAGGGGTGCAATGTTTCGACGATAGGACAGAGGCTGAAGCTTAGATGCCAGTTTAGGGCCTATCAGATTTGCGACTCTCTTTTGAACCCTGTCAAGGAGCGAGAGACTAGTAGCCGATGCACCAGCCCAAATATGACAGCAATACTCCATACATGGGCGAATAGTGGCCTTATAGAGGTACAGGATACTTTCGGGTGTTAGAAGTGTTCTAGCACGGTAGAGAGAGCCCACCTTCCTCGCAGCGGCCCTGGCAATGCTCTCGATGTAATTGTTCCAACGTATGTTTCCTGTGAACGTTAGGCCAAGGAGCTTGAGAGACGTACTCTCAGATAAAGAGTCGTTGGTCATTGCTATAGGTGGTAGAGAAGGTTTCTTGTAATTATTGAATGAAACCAGTTTTGTCTTGGCGGCATTGAACGTGACCATCCATTTTTGACCATATTCCACTACTGATTGGAGGTCATCCTCTAGTGTTTCTGCCATTACTTTAGATATATGTTCATTTGTTTTCCTGTCGTGCCTGCTATAGAGTGTGGTGTCATCAGCATATATACCCACCTCAGAGGCAATTTTGTCGGGGAGGTCATTTATGAATATCAGGAACAGCAGAGGTCCATGGATAGATCCCTGGGGCACTCCCGCATTTATATCATATTGTTTAGATGTACAACCGTCGAGGACAACCTGGATTTTTCTCTTATCTAAGAAGGATTTAATTATGTTAAGTATTCTACCAGTGAGACCGTAGTATCTAATCATCCTGAGGAGACCCTCATGCCATACCCTGTCAAAAGCCTTAGATATATCTAGAGCTACTGCTCTGCCTTCTCACGCTTTGTCCAGTGAATGGTATATGCGTTCAGAGATTACAGTGAGGATGTCTGTCGTGGAACGGGCTTGGCTAAATCCATATTGTTGGTCGGTCAGAAGTTTAGCATCTGTAAGGTTCTGGACTAGAGCATGGTTAATTAAGGTCTCAAATATTTTGGCAAAAAGTGGGAGGAGGCTAATAGGGCGATAATTTAAAGGGTCAGTGCTTTCGCCAGAATTCTTGAATACTGGTACCACAGAAGCAGTTTTCCAACAGCTCGGAAAGCAAGATTCATTAAGGCATTTGTTGTAGAGTTTGGAGAGAACTGGAGCTACTTCGGCTGAGCACTTTTTTAATAGCACAGCTGGGATGAGATCGGGTCCACATGCTTTGGAAGTGTCAAGGTTGTTTATGATAGCATGCACCTGAGCAGGGGTGATTATTAGATCGTCAAGCGTGGCGTCTGTCCGCATAGGAAATTGAGGTAGGGGGTGGTTTAGAGGGTTCAGTGTTGAGTTTGAGGCAAACCGACTGGCAAGCATGTTAGCCTTCTCGGTTGCTGAGCAAAGAACCTCGTGATTGTTAGTTAGTGGGGGAATTGTTGATTGCCCATTATTTACTACACTGTTGTAGATTTTCCAAAAGTCACGAGTTCCTAGTTTTTGTACTTTGATGCGTTTTTTAGTGGTTTCCGTAAATTCCCTCTTAGATGTCGCTATTTCTTTCTTAACGTTACTTCTAGCTTCTATGTACTTCTGTCTGTTTGAACTGGACTTATGTCGGTTAAACCTGCGGAATGCATGCTGCCTTTGGGCAATGGCAGTTGCGCAAGTCGAAGTAAACCATTGGGGAGAGTGTCGCTTGCTATAGAATTTCAGCATGGGAACATGCGCTTCGATTGCAGTTTTGAACCATTCAGTGGTCTCGGTTGCACACTGTTCAGCAGGAAGAGAAAAAATATTTCCCCATGGGGCGTCTCTGATAAGATCTCTGATGGCTTCCCAGTCAGCCTTTTTTAATATCTCGTTGTTTTGAGCACTGGCTCTTCAGTTTTGGGTCTAGAGTTTAGGGCGATTTCAACCATTATCACCGCATGATCAGCGTTCCCAAGTGGGCTGTCGGCTTTCGTTACACAATCATCAGGAACTGTGGTCAAAAACAGATCTACTAGTGATGCGTGTTCTTCTTCCTGATCAGGGAAACGGGTTGGAAAAGTAACAATTTGCGATAGGGAGTGAGATACAGAGAAGCTATGAGTTGCGCTGCCTGCTGCATCTGTGTGAGTAGAGAATCCAAGCCAGTTTTTGTGATGGACATTAAATCACCAAATACATGTACTTGGGCGCTAGTGTCGAAGGAGAGTGCTGTGTCTATGCTGTCAGATACTTTGTTTATTATGGTGCAGTCTTGGGTCGAGAGGAGAGCGGTAGAGAAAGTAAAAGTAGCTAATGTTCTGTTGCATGATTAGTCTAAAGCACATAAAGGCTTGATCATACGCTTCTAGGTTTGTTTCTCTAGTCAAGGGAAGGGTATTACGAATGTAAACTCCAAGTCCGTGCATATGTCTGTGAGAGTCCTTACGGCAGAGTGGGAGATATCCAGGCATGTTAAAGTAGTTAGAGGGGATGGAGGGGTGTAGGTTAGTCTCACTTAGTGCTAAGATATCCGGGGTATTTGTTAGGATAAATGCTTCAACATCAGCTAAATTAGTTCTAAGCCCACGGATATTTGTGAATGCCAGCCTCAAGGGAGGAGGCAAGTGTGATTTGTTTGACCCTAATCCTGGTTTAAGCTTATTTTTAGATTGTAATGTCATCATATTTTTAACGAGTTTCAGTTTATGTAAGGGGAAGCTGAACAGGGGGGTATGCAGATTATCACACATGCAACAGAAGTAGACCATCAGCTGACCTTTCTTCAACTAGGATTGTGGCCTCAGGAAAGCCCACCGGGGATGAGTGCAGGGTCCCTTTCCATGCGCGCCATGGCACTGCAAACATCCCGATATTAGACAACTGTTGATGGAGCAGTCGCTCTAAGCGCTACCAAAGAGTTAGGGCACCTGTACTACCAGTCGGAAACAGCAGCCAGTAACTGTCAATCCGGTACCCTCAACCCATCAGAGGAAGGTCAACCCAATCTAATTGCTCAGGCATATATGGTACTCAAGCATTCTCAAGTGCCCAGCTTTAGGGGTGGGGTGTGTCGGGAGTGGGGAAACGGCGTTCATTGCCCTAGACAAGAAACAAGATCTACCAATAGGTGTTTCTGTCGAATAACTGTGATAGTATCTCTGCGCCTGACTAATAGGCAAAGAAGGAGTATGGAAGTCGGGCGATAGGCAGGACCTATCTACTCCTTAAGCAATTTAGGTTTGCAAACCGGTAATTTGTTTGAGTCACCAGTTCTAGGAAGGCTGTCATCCAAGACTGAAGAGGCCTCCCTCCTCTTTGGTTTAGTTTCAGAGTTTTCCGTCTCTTAGACGGATGATCTGGAAAGATCTACTGGGTCCGTCACCACTGAGAGGGTTTGCTCCGCGCCTGGGTTCTAATCCAGGTATTTCTGCGACCCCGCGTGGTTAGTTAATGTTATTGGGTTAGTTTGTAGAGGTTATATATCTGCTAAATAGTTACACTCCTCAAAGTGAATTAGGGACATTGTTATTTCATTGTTACTGGATAAAGGGGTTGAGTAGAGCTCATGCAGTGTAAGCAACTATGATTGTAAGGAGGCTTGTTAGGAGGAGATAATGACGTGTGAGGCTTTCTCTTTTATATGTATACATTTTTTATTCTTTTTATTCATGTGAGCTTGGGTCTAGTATAACATTAAAGTGTGAGTAGGTGTTAAGAATTGAACTACGAGTTGTGCCCAAACTATATTTTAGATGACAGCAGGGCATGAGATGCGAGTGCAATATAGTACGGATAAAACAGTAAGTTTTGAGTCATGTGTAATTTGGTAAATAGATATATGGGCTGGTTTTAGTGGGTGCGAATAAAGTTGAAGGTACAGAGTGAGTTTCTATTATTGAGAGAAGATGTTTTCAGCTTTCAAGTAAGAGTTATGGACATTTAGCATAGCAAGGAGCATTGGTTCAGTTTCGTATTAGCGTTGCAAAGCTATCTAAGAGGAGACATAGTTGTGTAATGCAGTGCGGTGTGCTTTGCTTCCGAGTATATACTTTGTCTGTTAAATACCTAACTGAGATAGGAATGAACTCCAATGCATGTCTAAAGGGTAGAATTGTATAGATGTTTAGTGATGACTAAGCAGTTAGCATGTGAGGGTTAGGGGCTGGAAGTTAAAGATTCCAGTACAAAACGGTGTGAAATGTAGGAGTTAAGTGGCGGTTTGGTGGGAAGGAGCAGATTGTTAGCCTTCAAGGGGCAGGGGTTATTAATTTACAAGAAACAGATCTAAATTAGGATTTAGAGTGATATTTTTATGCATATATAGGTGTATATAATATGCATATGTGTATGTCTGCATCTATTGTGTTGGCATACTAAAATTTGATGAATTCTGGTAAACCATATGTCTACATAGATATATTGACGTAACATACCAAAATTTGATGATTTTCTGCCAGTCATAGCTCACTAGATATATATAATCTAATCATTTTAAAACTTACTTGTCGTAAACCCTAAATGAATATTAAATACCCCCGATTCTAAGATTAATTCATTAAACCTAAATATATAATAACGTTTAACTGAATTTATAATAACATTAATCCAACTACTGATAGAACCCTTTGATTTGCCCTTTTCTCTTCCCTGCAACCTTTTCTCACTGAAGAGATGTTGCGAGTGTGTCTCTGCTTTGTCGTTATTTTCATGGCATGTGCTCAGCTGAGCTGCAATATATGGTGCCTCCGTCGCCAAACTTTCACAAGAAACATCCGTGTTGCAGAAAACACTATCACTAATTTCCCCTACTCTTTATCTGTGCCTAAACCTAAACGTAGATTCCATTAGCAAAGCTTCTTTCTTAGAACTGCATGCCTATAGAATTGCCTTCCGTTTTCCTGCTTTCCAACTGACAACAAGATTGTTGTATTCAAGTCTAACGTAAACATGTTTTTGATGAGCCGTTTCATATAAGTCAACAAATTTACCGAATTTCCATTATTAACGATGCCTATATTGTTCAATCTCTTCAACCGTTATCATCGAGTGGCCTTTTGGTCTTGATAAGTGGCAATGTCTTTGTAAAAACAATAACACATCTCATTTATATCAAAATGAAACTCTACTTACTTATCAATTCACTCGAAATTAAATAAAATTAAATTACTTTAGTTCATTAATTTTGTGTTTTTACTTATTCATTTCATAATTGTACATATCTAGGTAACTCATATTTAAATGTATCTAATAAAAATGTGGATACAATCATTGATTTGATCTTCAACATTTAACTTAAGCATCGTGTCTTATCAAATTTTATCTATATCTATCGATAAAATAATGTACCTTCCTTCAACCTTAATTATAGATTTTAATAAAGGTTTCATTATATCTATGAATATACAGGGTGTCCCAAATATATGTATATCCACCCCCAACCTGTCTTGGCATGCTTCCACTACTATTTTAAGATCGATGAGTTAAATCTGTAAAGATATAACAAACATCTAGTTTTAACTTATTTAAAGCGTGTATACATCTTTTTGGCTTTGGGCCCCCTGTATTTTAACTCTTTTGGGATAGTTTTGGAGATATATATATATATATATATATATATATATATATATATATATATTAATGTGTGTGTAGATTTACATAAACTGTCCCTTTAAATATTATCTTTTTTACACTACCATTGCAAATGTCTAATATATACATTCTTCTCTCTATTACGTTATAATAATTGTCTAATTAACTATACTTGATCTTATGTTTAACATATTTTGTTTGAGTAGATCAAACTTTTATATTTATGTGTATTTTTATTTATTTATTTATTTACCTCCTATCGACAACCTTCAAATATAAGTTTTCCAACCAATCCACACACATATATTTAAAGGAACACCGAGTACATATTTCCCACTGATACCTGGACAATACAAGGTCGTTTATGATTGCGTTTACTTTGAATAAACCATGACCGTAATCTAACTCCCACCACCTACAAATAAGCGCAATATCTACAATTGGGTTTCAATGCCAGCTCACACAGACTATGCAATTGACTATTGACCTCCAATAGGAGGTAATGTCTCCGCACCCACAAAGATGCTGGATTTTTTCTAAACTTCAACACCGGCGGTTTACCTCGCCGAAGATGGTTACCATTTCTGATACCCCTGGAAATCGTAGTACGGGATCTTTACACATTCTGGATGTTACCTCAAATTTGGAGCCTGTTTCTAATGTAACGGATCACTCTAATACCTCTAATCTTCACCTTGGATTTGTATTCGTCCGACATGGCAGGATTATCCACAAAATAATTAGACTCATCCTGATGTTGGATTGCTTGGGCTGTATCTATCCTTTGTCTATGACTTTATCTTTTACATAACTTTTTTTTCAATATTGTCTGTTGAGAGGTATATATGTTTATTCATCGATGACAATTTAGCTAATTGGATTTCATTTTCATCTTCTGATATGAGCCATTATTGAAAATCCATGGATTAAGTAAATAAATATAATTATTTTCCATATATGCCTGGCTCACAACTATAAGTTCTAAACTTGAAAATATATTTATGTATATTTTAATCTACAGCATTTAACTTTAATCTTTAAACTTATAGTTGCTCTATTTTATATATTGAGCTAGGATCGTCTTGAAAGCATAATCTCACTGTGTATTTAAAAAGACAATCAAGTTTATTATTTAATTTGTGATTTAACTCATATATATATATATATATATATATATATATATATATATATATATATCCGTTTATATGTGTGTCACTGTGTGAGAGTCCATTACCTGTGAATCCTGAAACGGTTGAGGCTATTTGGAAAAAAATCACAAAATGGTACATACTGTGCCTGAAAGTGTTCTTTAATAGGTTTAATACCTATATGTTCACAATAAATATCGAAAAGTGATGATCGAGAAAATTTCGATTAAAAAAAGTCTGCTTCTGTTTAAAGCCTAAGTGGATAATGAAAACTGACTTCTGCAATTTTGACTTTAATTCAAGTCAACATGTAAAACAATTTTATAAAATAAACAGTAAGTTCTCTATACTGAAATGTTAACTACAATGTATTGTGAACTACGTCACTGTTGTTTTCGTGTATGTGTTTTAGCCTAGAGCACGAAATTTATATATTCTATTGAAAAATGGCGATTTCATCGAGTTCGATGTCAATAAAAGTCAAGAACATTTATTGATCATCATTTAATCACGGCCAATGTTTGATTTCCTTTCTAGTACATATATAAACATATTCATATATATATATATATATATATATATATATATATATGAATATGTTTATATATATATATAGGTGTGTGTGTTTGTGTGTGTTAATGCATATTTTTCAATCTATCTTTCTATCCATCTTTTGATGTGTATAAAATAAACTGTGACGTTCTCATCGATAATGTATCTATCGTTTCGTTAAAAGAAATAACTTAAGGTTTATTTTGGAGAATCAAATTTGTATATTTGGTATTTTCCTGAGTACCAAGTTTTTGTAGCAGCAGAATAATTTTTTCGTCGTCACACAGAAATATTTTAGAAAAATTGTATTCATATCTTCTAAAATACGCTGGGAATGTCAGCCATTTGTTGGTTCATGCAAAAATGTCGATAGAGAGTTTGCAATTCTTCAGGTGTAAATCGGCAATCTTTTTTCTACTTGCTTCATTAATATAGTTTGTAATAATTCACTTTGTTTTAATTGTACGTTCCTGTAAATAGTCTATATGCTTTTGCGTTTGCAAGGCCAACTGCCTGGTTTTGGTGAGTTCAGTTATTTACTCCATATTAAACTTTTAAGCCCAGTATAAAACAACAAAATTAATTGTACAAAAAGAAAGCTCTTACTAAATTCAATTAATTTGTCTAAAGGCACATATTATTTCGTAAAAATTTCTAAAAGTTTTGGAGAAGAAAATACACAGCGCAATTAAAACAAACACAAAAATAGCAGTATAAGACATGTTCCTTTTTTCAGTCTTTTCTATCCTTATTAATTTTTTTCTTATTAGAAGAAAATAAAATTGAAATGAATTAGAAATAGAACAGATATTTTTCTTTCCATTTTTTCAGTATAAAACTAAACAGACCGAATTACGTTTTTATTTTCTTTTTGACAAAAGAATTACTTATTTTTTTGTGACTTAGTTTTGTTTTCTTTTTTCTGTTTAATTCTTTTTAAAATTTCTTTTTCAGTTAGTCAAATTATTTTAAGTTTTTAGAACGTATTTCTGTTCAGACTCAATGGTTTTCTTTTTCCGAATTCAGTTTCACTTTTTTTCCTTTTGAGTGCTTCTTAGAAAGAAAAATAAATTCCCTCTCCAAAATACTATACGCTCATCTTTCGTCGTCAAATGATATATCTTTTTTAGATAAACATAGCACAGAACATTTACTTAGGGTTAATTGAAAGGTTTTTTTACAAAGGATACCCGGTGTCTTCAAACTCCCTCATTCCGGAGGAGTATGTCTACAATATCTTATTGTCCGGAGGAGTGATAGGTCATTCATTATAACAATGACTCAAACCAAACAAAGTAAAACTGACTTCAGCTGACCAGATTTGAGATTGATAAAGCTATTTTGATACTAATATTGTTTCGCTAATCAAACCATGTCATTTAAGAGAATGGTAGTGAGTATTGTTTTGGGTTCACTGATATTTGGGATGACACCTGATAAGTTGTCTTAAGGAAATTGCCTGATTACGTAATGTTGCAGTGACTACTCGATGAATAACGGATTATTACGTAGTGATTACTGATTGGGGAAAACACCCTGGTTCGCCAGACTCACACCGGTACCCGATACGAATTATGGGGACGAGCAAATCTTGACAGAGTCTGAACTTCCTCCTCGGTTCCGACACCTCCTCCCCCCACGCGCCGGCTAACCACTACTCTCACTGACCACTAGACGGAAACAATAAAAGCGAGAGTAAGAGAGAAAAAAAAAGAAACAAATCGTTCGTCGTAAATGGATTTTTGAAAACTAATACTTACAGACAGCTGTAAATATTTTCGTTATTGGAAAATGCATTTGGAAAATTAATTTAACTGTATTCATTGTAGTTAGAGGTTTTATTTGATAATATAATTCTCGTATAAACGAATACTAACGACTGGAGTGTTTTACATATTGTCTTTTTTTCTTACAGGAGACAGCGAGCAAAAAGGGCAATAATCTAAAACTGGGAGCACGTTGTTCCTCGCACATCTAAAATAAGCAGAACGTAGAGCGTACGCCACACCTAATAGGTTGGTGCAAAAATAATGTGTTTTTTTGCGTTCAACTTCAAAAGACTATAACTCTTTTCGTAATAAACTTTATCTAGCGAAATAAAGTACCATTACAACCGACACATTTTTATCAACGAGAAACAAGGTTTCTCATCCTATTAGCATACAAATCCAGAGTTCTGGAAGTAATAAGATAAAGTCGATTAGGCACCATCTCGACTTTTTAAGAGGTCCGGTGAATTTGGCGGCTGGGGCAGAGTCTCGTAGTCTAATGGCTTCAGCTTCTTCAGGTCAGTTGAGCACCATGCGAGCGAGCGTTATCATGGAGGTGAATTTGTCCATTCATATTGACCAATCTCGGCGCATAGGTTGGAGGGTCTGGTGCATTTCGTCAATTTGTCAGCATTACGTCGCCCGGGTTCAAGAAGCTGTGATCGATGACAGGCCGCAGATCACTAAACAGTTACCATAACTTTTGGGATTCAATTTCGGCTTCGGAAAGTGTCGTGGAGCTTCTCCAGCATCCAATCACTGTGGTGAATGTCGCTGATTCTTGTAGAGGATCTACATCTCATCAAACGTCACAACCAGCTCGAGAAATAGATCGTTTTTTGTTGCGCAAAAGGAGCATAGAAGACACCTCAAAGACGATTTTTTGGATTATCGTTCAATTCATACAGCATCCATTTATTAAACTTATTTTTACTTCCCTATTTGCTTTAAATGGCGGACGACTGTTGAGTGGTCGACGTCGAGTTCAACAGGAAATTATCGTGCGGTTTTGCGAGGATTTCCTTCAATTAAGGCTTTTAGATGTTCGTCATCAATCGCAGTCAGCCGGTCGCGACCGTCTCCATCTTCGAGACTCTCGTCACCATTGCGAAATTTCTTGAATCACCGTTGTGCCACATGTTCGTTAGTGTTTTCTGGGAAAACGCATTGTTTATATCATGAGCTGTCTCGGAAGCTTTTCGGCCTACTTTGAACTGAAACAAGAAAATGTTGCATGTTTGCATTTTGCCCATGCTGTCGAAAAGCCTGCAAAATATGAGTTCGCATATCGAAACGGTATCAAATAATACAATCCGATAGAATGAAAAGCGCGCTTCACAATAATGGCCAACGATTCTTTATCTGCGAGTCCATCTTTCAAACTCCTTGGCCTAACGTTCACAGGAAACATGAGTTGGAACAATTACATTGAAGGCATTGCCAGGGCCGCTGCCAGAAAGGTGGGCTCTCTCTACCGTGCTAGAAAACTACTAACATCCGAAAGTATCCTGTACCTCTATAAGGCCACCATTCGCCCATGTATGGAGTATTGCTGCCACATCTGGACTGGTTCATCTGCTACTAGTCTCTCGCTCCTTGACAAGGTTCAAAAGAGAGTCGCAAACCTGATAGGCCCTGAACTGGCATCTAAGCTTCAGCCTCTGTCCCATCGACGAAATGTTGCATCCCTCTGCCTTTTCTACAAGTATTTTAGTGGTGAATGCTCTGACGAACTGCAATCACTTGTGCCCCCACTACGTGAGCACCCTCGACAAACCCGACAGGCTGCTAAATCCCACCCCCATACTGTAGAGATCCCTAGATGTAAAAGATCTTTTTACTCCAATAGTTTCTTCCCCAGAACCGCTAGACTCTGGAATTCCATTCCAGGTCCCTGCTTCCCCAACAGTACTGACGTGCAGAAGTTCAAGTGTAACGTGAACCGACATCTTGCTGCCCAAATTCCTACATAGTACCCCAGTATTTGTTGCCCCGGATAGTAGCCCCCTACACCAAAGTGGCAATTTGCCTTGTTTGGGCTGAAAAATGTAATAAATATATATATATATATATATATAACAGTGCTCTATATATAAAGGAATAAATTCAGAAAACATATAAAAACGTAACAATAGTGAGAAAACGATATTGTTTTTGCACTAACCTAATTTATATATTTATATTTTTATTCATAATATTTTATTTTGTCTTACACTGAATTTGTTTCATTGCTTACGAATACCACACAACTCATCCTCGATAATTAATATGATCATCGGAAAAATACAAACAATGAAGAGGGTAAAACATATGAAAATGAATGAAGGCATATGATTCATAAAAATGTACTCATTCAACATATAACTGGCATATTACAAGAGAGATGACAGAAGTAGTTTTAGTCATACGCTGATGCTTTAGTGTTTAAGGTATCATGTTTAATCTTCTATAATTGTAACCAGGACTACGGATTTTGATTTCAAATCTAAAAGATAGAAAACTTAACATCTAGATGACATTTTCTTAAGTGTTATTAATAAGGAGCTATTTACGTAACATTATTAGACAACGACGAAAGTGATTCCCGCTTATTTAAAACTAACATTTCCTAATATCTTAGAAACTACGCGTAGGCAGCAATTGTAACCATAATTTTTGTTTTCAGCGCCACCAAAAACCTGGAAAACTGATAATGTTAAATGATTTTTTATCTATGGTGAATATATATATATATATATATATATATATATATATATATATATATATATATATATATACATCCACATTCTATATAACTCACCTAAAAAAAAACACCCTTATAAAAAATACCGATAAATTAAGCTTTAGTTTATAGGTAAATGACATTGGCTACATAAAGTTGTGTATTTACAACTTTTCAAGATTGCACACATATTAACTTTGTATTTTACTTTTTATCTTGTTTTACTTTGCGGAGGGAGATTTTTTACAACCTTTTCATTAACTCATTCCCTTACTTGCGTTTTTTCATACTTCGATCACAGCCTCCACGGGGGCCACGAGTGCCACTGTCCGCAATTGGCCAGGGATAGCAGTAACCACCAACAACAACCGTACTTTAATGTTTTACGAGGGGGGATCATGCTTCCACCGGGCAACGCCGGTTAATTGGTCTTGCTAGTGTGAATATATATATATATATATATATATATATATATATATATATATATATATATATAACATGTCTACTGAAAGACAGATATGTGGACTCAGTTCAAAATACGTTTATAAAGTATATTTGTAGTCGTTAAAATGTCAGGAAAAACGAATAACGAATTCTTATGACGAATGGTATATTAATCTCAAAGCAACTCGTCTTTACTCGTGTTAGTTGATTACTTAGCTACCATTTATTATTGAATTCAAGTGATATTTGCCAAGGCAAAGATGTTACTGACATATGAGCCTCTGCCAATTCATTGTCAAGATCAAATATTTGTTTTGTATGTTTAATTTGTGCAAAGATTCAACACCGATTTCGGATTAAATCGAAAGCAGAGTGTTGTAAAATGCTTTGAAGAATCTATATAATTATAAAACTCAAATGACCTTGTAACGAAGGATGTACTCTACTTTCCGGTTTACGACATCCGGTTGCGCATGCGTGCAATAAGCATTAATCCATAACAACGTAAACAAATAAACACAAATCACTTCTTTTGCAGATTTTGACCTGCGCACTGAAATATTAACGTTATTATTTCGAAATTATTATTTAACATGGAAAGAGTGGGGGTGTTTTACAACTATTCTTTATTAAAACAATGCTGTCGCTATTTTCTTACAACTAAACAACTTTAACCCGTTAACAAACATAAGAACAATTGTAGTAAAGCCAAGACTACTACTACAACTACTACTACTACTCGCTATCCGTCTCTTTTCCTTCCTTCATTCCATCCTTGCTTCTTTTTTTTATTTTTTGTTTACATTTCGAGATACAAAATAGTTGTGTGAGAACGGTGAATTTCTTGACATATTTACTAACCTGTTTCAATATTAGTTTTATTTTATTTTTTTTATTTAGGTTTTAATTTTTTTTTTGCTTCAGATTTTATTAATTATTTTTATTTTTTTATTTTAAGTTTCTAACTTTGTTGAAGGATTCCAATATGGGTTTTCATTTTTATATTTCTCATCGGTAAGTTCATGTGCGTTTTTGCTGCTAAATGACTTTCGTCGATGTTCGATTCGTAGGAAAATCATGTTTAATTTTCGATTTTTGAGCGATTATTCGGAAAAATAGGTAACCTTACACGAATAGGGAGGATTTTTTTCGTGGTTGAGTGATCCATCCGTAATTTTATATTTTAATATACTTTCATAGAAATGTTTCTGTTATGTCAAAAAAAAACTATTTTCTTTACGTCACAAATGTCACGCTCATACATGAATTCCATAGCTAATATAAACTACTGACACAACGGGTCAGGGTAGTCTAGTATATTATATTTTTTTAGAATCGAAATAAAACTAATTATTAAATAGAAAAAATGTGTTTTACTATTTGGTAGTGAAAGTTTAAATCAAAATTAACATTATTCCGTAACGAATTTAAGATATAAAAAAAAATAAAAAAGTAAAATATTTCTTACCAGCTTATTACAGTCTCTACCTAATGCATGTTTACATATGACTCCACACTGATTGATTATAATGATATCGTATTTCTGTTTGTTTGTTCGATTGGTTGTTTGTTTACAATTTTGTTAATACACGGTGTCCCAAAAATCACTGAAGCGTTCAAATCTTTGTCTTTTACCATCAATGATTATTTGTTCTCTTGTTCATATATTTTAAATATATTTTTGAAATTAATAGCATTGACCAACGTACGAAAGTTCTGAAATTGTTTTACCAAAATCAGGCATCAATTGTTTCGACTCAAAGAGCTTATCCACGGCATTTTCATGTAAGAGAGAGTCGCAATACAGTTCGAAAAATTTTGCGCCGATTTGAAAACCTAGGAGCTATACTTGATTTTCCGCGAGCTGACAGACTTCGAAACATCATCACAAATGGGAACGGGTGCGAGAAAGTGTGGAGCAGCATGTTGAAATCAATTCGACAACGTTCCACTCAACTTGGGATCTGCCAAATCTCACTACACAATATTCTACACAGTATAAAACTCTTTCCTTATAAAGTGCAGCTTTTTCAACACTGATAGCCTGCAGATTTTCAAACAAGGGTTTAATATGTAAGTAATTATCCGAAAATGTTTTTGCAAAAGTCGATTATATCAGATGAAGCCCATTTTAATTAGAATGTATTCGTTAACAAACAAAATTAGATATTGGGGCTCTCAAAATCCGAGAGCAATTCATCAAAAGCAGTTGCATCCCATAAAGTGCATTGTATGGTATATAGTAATAAAGGAGAAATTGTTGGACATTATATATGTTTTGAAGATTAAGACGAAAATGTTGTCACTCCTACTGAAGAGAGATACCAGACTATGATAACAGAACTCCTGTGACCTCAAATTCAAAATAGGCCTCGATTATAGTTCCAACAAATGTGGCAATGGCACATATGGCGAGAGACATGATGGAGTTTCTCAGGCAATGCTTGGCGACAAGATTATATTATCACAATGGCAATATCAAGTGGTCAGTCAACACGTTTCCCAAACTTGACACGCCGCGACTTTTTCTTGTGAGGATATCTTAAAGAAAAAAGTCTATGTTAACAAATCTCACATTCTGTAGGAATTGACGGAAAACATCAGGAACAAAATAAAGCACTTAAATCGCAATCAAGAAATTCTTCAATCTGTCATAAATCATGTTTTGGAAAGAACACTAACATGCGAAGCTGAAAATGGGCAACATTTAGAAGACACTGTTTTTCATAAATATAGATTGTGTATTTCGCATTTAAATAAAATTCTCAATGTCTTCGACAGATTGTGCTAAAATTGCAGAAAGATATCATTAAAAGTAGATGATCTATTTAAGTTCTAATCCTTCAGGAACTTTTTGGACACCCTGTATATACATTATGTTTCAAAAATAGATTTTAATACTTACAACGGACACTTACATACTTTTATTCCTGCGTGAATTCTATACATATATACTAGTTATTCAGAATAAATCAACATCCAGTAAGTTATCTAATTTGCATATATTATTAAACTAACTTGATAATTACTTCTAAGTTTTCATTGGAAATTAGTACGATAAGTTTTTAGTATTGTATTAAAAAAGAAATAGAGTTCAGTTATTTAATTTTTAAATTTAATTTATATACAATTTATTTTTAATTATTATTATAACCAACATTAACAAACCGAAGAAACTTTTTATTTAACCTTTGAGTTATTTGATTTTAAGTTATTATATTACGACTGGAAGTTAGAATTTTGCTTATCGCTAGTTTGACCACTTTTTCATAATTCACGAGATCAGACACAACTTACCTTAAAGAAGCAGATAGAAATTTTTTACACATCTTGTACAAGTTGGTGAAACATTGCATGGGCCTCCATTGTTTTTGTTACATTCGTTTACTCATGCGTATCTGTCGCCATAATATAAAGACATATGAATAGATTTTATGTTGAGCCCAATCAAATTAAAACAATGAAACAATACAATATTCGCTGAAACACAATTTCAACCATAAATTCTATAAATGTAAATAAATTCACAAGTATTGTATGGAGCAATACAAATATACTTACTTAATGACGTTGGAAACGAAATCCGATGAACCCGAACTGATAGAATCATAAAAGTAGTTAAAATTTAAATTATAAAGTAAAATATCATGTATGTTTCAAGATAAAAGTTAATCATTCTATTAATTACAGACTCGTAAAGTGTGCTAATATATCAAAAAAATAATAGGTAAATAATAATATAAATATATAAAAATAAATAATTGCATGTTCACGTTGTCATTTATCAGTATAAATATACATCGGTTTTGCATGAGGAGGGATGACTGTGAATTTATTTTTACCTGATTTTAGCATAAATTGCAGCCGGGTAATGGGTGCCTCTACATAAGCTCAGACTAATAGAGAAAATTTCTAGAACATGGTTGTCAGTTGAACGATTTTAAATTTACACATAGATAAACAATACTTGAAGGGAGGGAGTAAAAGTAATTATTAGGTTGGTGCAAAAATAATTTTGTGTTTATATATAGTTGGATTAAAAAAAAACACTATTTTTTGCACCAATAATAATTGCTTTTAATTCCTCCCTTCAAGTATTGTTTCTCTGTGTGTAAATTGGAAATTGTTCAAATGACGACCATCTTTAATTTTAGAAATTAGGTTCGAATCACAAAAGAAGAAATTTATTTGATTTTATTGAACTTTGCGCGAAGGTCAAATAAGTCACTAATTAGAACTTTATGCTTGCCAAAAGGGTAATTACCAACTATAACTAATAGAGTTCATAATAAGCCGAATACTAGGAAACATATTTTGCGCATCTAATTATGGCTGGTATCAATCTAATAATTTCTTACACGTCATTTAAAATAGGTTTATTGTTGGGGAATAGTATAGATTATCATCTCAAGAGAAGAGCATGAGCTAATAATTATTTCGCAACTAAATCCATTATACAGGTGAGAACTGTGAAAATTCAATAGAGTTGTATATATAAATTTTTATACTTACTGTTGATAATAATATTACTAGTAACTAACTGTGGGATTTAAGCCGTTAAGAAAAACAATATGCAAACTGTAATAACGTGCGTAGGGCCATAAACACACTAAACACACACACACACACACACACACACACACACGTACATATATATATATATATATATATATATATATATATATAATATAAAAATATAACACGGAAATTACATAATTGTCGATGCAATAATTTATTTCAACCTTATGGTATTTTCAAGCATCTAAACTAGACAATTACATTTTTGATACTGAAAGAAAGAAAGAAAAAATCGGGCCTCGACCGTCAAAAAACCAGAGGGAGTGGTAGTAGCAATCCACTTAATACATTTTATAGAGAGGGTGTGAGGGATTTTTTAAAAGAAAAAACAACAACAAAAGAAAAAACAACAAAAATATTATGACACTTATAAACGGCAGCTCGATGTAACCACAGATACACACACACACTCACGCAACACACATACACACACCCACACACACATACACACACACGCCCCTAAATATGCACGTTCTTACACGTAAATGCCTTGACACGCGTTTACTAACCGAGGAAGAAAGGGGAGAAATATACGGATATAGAGAGAAAGGAATAGAACAGCGGGTAATGGAAAAAGAAAAAGAAAAAAGAAGAAAAAAGAGGCGACAGTGACCAAACGCTGCCTGTCATATGGTTTCATTAGTCTAGAATCTCTGAGAAAGATAAGGGAAAGAAAATGATTATACTCGCGTCCTATAGTTAATTGAGTCATGGAAAGTAAGTCTATTAAAAGATAAATAAAAAAAAATATATACAAAGTTTTAAAACTATCTGTATGTTATTATGTTAAAATTAGTTAGAAATAAATATTATCTTATAATACATTAAAATATTGTATTTGTAATATATTACTATGAATTTAAAAAATTGAGTTTTATGTAGTTAATATTTTATATATTTTTATGTAATTAATTTTATTGGTGATTATAGCGGTCGTTGTAATTTTGCTCACTAATATTTCACTTCTTAATTGATTAAGAAGCAGAAAATTGCAATATTAGCCGCCCCCAATTCGATAAGACGTATCTAGTTTCGGTTAATATATACTTTTATTCACTCCGTACACAAAAGCACTTTCATGCACGCATAAAGAAATAAATAAAATAGTTAGGGGCGTGTGTGTGTGTATGTGTGTGTGGGTGGGTGTATGTGTGTTGCGTGTGTGTGTGTGTATCTGTGGTTACATCGAGCTGCCGTTTATAAGTGTCATAATATTTTTGTTGTTTTTCTTTTGTTGTTGTTTTTTTCTTTTAAAAATCCCTCCCACCCTCTCTATAAAATGTATTAAGTGGATTGCTACTACCACCCCCTCTGGTTTTTTGACGGTCGAGGCCCGATCTTATCTTTCTTTCAGTATCAAAAATGTAATTGTCTAGTTTAGATGCTTGAAAATACCACAAGGTTGAAATAAATTATTGCATCGACAATTATGTAATTTCCGTGTTATATTTTTTATCTTATTGCTCTGTTTACCACATTGAGCTCTCATACCCGGATTTCCTCCTGGAATGATTCCATTATAACACTATATATATATATATATATATATATATATATATATATATATATATTAAATTTATTTATACAAACATTGATGGCTACATATGTGCATACATGTTTCTGTAATCACCTGCGTTGGGGGATTACGTCTTCAGGCCAAGAATTATCGTCGAGAACTAATATATCAAAAACATTTTCTTATTTTGTCTTTGAAGGTAATAAACATCATTTTTATTTACCCTTATTATCATATTCCCTTTTTAAGTTTATCTATCCCATCTTTTGATTTTTATGGCATAAGGTACTTGAGAATTTAGTATTTTTGTCTTGCAGTCCGTAAACTAAAACCATCCTTATAGCCATTGAGTACTGACCGTAAAAAAGGGAACTAAAAAAGATGTTTATTACCTTCAAAGACCTCACTTGTCCCCTCCCCGCTCATAACGCCCACACATGCTACATTTTTACTGTGTAAACGAAATAAGAAAATATTTTTGTTTGAAATATCAGTTCTCGACGATAATCCTTGGCCTGAAGACGTAATCCGCCAACGCGGGTGATTACAGAAACATGTATGCACATATGTAGCCATCAATGTTTGTACAAATAAATTTAATATACCTGCTCATTGAGCACTCTTTGGTAGACACCTGTTGTTTTATTGGAAGTACTTCTAGAAAACTAAACTCTCATCTGGATAAATATATATATATATATATGTATGTATGTATGTATGTATGTATGTATGTATGCATATATGTGTCAATTGTATTATTATATTGTTTTTATAATTCATCTTTTCTTTTCAGTATCTTTGTTTTTACCTAAATAATGTTCTATTTCTAGGCTAATGCATCTATATTTATTTTTAGTTTTGAATGGCATGTTCCGCACTTCAAGCTAACATTTTCAGACCCTTATAAGCCATATATATTATTATTTTTTTCAAAAAAATTGTTATGATAACATTGTTAAGTTAACATTACAGAGTAATGTGAGTAAATATTTATTCTTAATATTTTTATCATTCTAAAACATATTTTAGCTAAAAATCTTTTTGCTTTGACTAATCATAATAATTGTCGACCGGCACACATTTCGGCATTGCCAGTCAATATCTAAAGTTATATGTTTATACATTGATGTCAACTAATAAAATATACAAATCTATATATACACCATACTACAAATGATGAATGTATATTTATTCGATTTAAAAAACAAAACAATTCTAGCGACATCACTTAACGAGTATAAAGTATCTGTAATATATACTTAATACTACTGCTTATTATTGTATATATATATATATATATATATACACACATATACACACATTATTACACATATATGCATATGTATATGTATATATCTGGTGGAACTTATTTACATATAACAACTATACTTATATTACATGCATGTTATTGGTTGCATGGTACGTCTTAAACGTGTTTTCTTTGAAGGTTTTAGATTGACCATCAACAAGTAACGGGTAAGACATACCATGCAATCAGTAAACTAATATGGACGTTTTATTAATACCGCTGTAGTATAGAATATTTTTACAAATTATATATATATATATACTCTGAAAATGCTGTGCATTTTAATTGAGCTTAAATAACTTCTTTATATATATATTGTTATTTGTATATTTTTAAAAATATTTTCAAAGAGATTTATTTAAAAGAGAATTATCATCTGCAAAATATGGTCAAATCAGTTTTTTAATCGAAAATTAAATAAATAAAAGGTATTTGCATAAAATAAATTATGCAACCTTGGAAAATATTATTTTGATCAAGTTTAACTTGAAATTACAGAGCGGAATAAAAGCTAGAAGTTACAGTGAATATTAGAGATTATAAGTTCTGACTTCTAAGCGATATTCTAATTTTTTATATTATAATTTGACTTTTACCTGCATCAGGTGTTTTACAATGATGTATATTAATTAATTGATAATTTCTCCTACCCTATTGAACGATAAAAGTGTCGTCCAATAAAAGACGACATGATTCTATGTCTGCTTGATTTAAACCGCTTTATTTTTGTGGCAAACGATCTACAAGTTGGCCCATACGAAGAACGATAGCAGCCTGCTATCGTGTCTGAAATACACAACTAGCGAGATAGAAGATGCTCTGTACCACTTATGCTGATCTAAGTAATGAAAGCATGACAATTTCCAGCATCCTTAAAATGCAAACCCAACGCATCGGGCATTTGGTTTCAAGAGAGTGCCACATAATGCCCACTCACATCTTCGAGAGTAAAGACCATAGTGTATCTGAATGTGCTGAAGAGTGTGCTTATCCCCTGATGCAATCAGGTGGCAGCTGGAAGACCCTGGGTGTGGCAGCAGGACTTGGCGTCGACCCGGAAGTCCAAAGATTCCCAGCTTTGACTTTAAAGATAATTTTTTTTAATAGTATAAAATTCAATTACCTCTAATTGTATGCTCAAGATCGGGACAAAAGTAAATTATTACCGTAGTCTATATTTTTTTTCACTCTCCGTGAAAGGAAATGAAGACGTTTATGACCTGAAATAGTTGGAGCATATCAGAAACATAATGTCTAATTTAAGTTGTTGTCACATAAATAATGAATATATGAGCGTTAACTTTGTTTCTGATACATAATGTCTAATTTAAGTTGTTGTCACATAAATAATGAATATATGAGCGTTAACTTTGTTTCTGATACATAATGTCTAATTTAAGTTGTTGTCACATAAATAATGAATATATGAGCGTTAACTTTGTTTCTGATACATATTGTCTAATTTAAGTTGTTGTCACATAAATAATGAATATATGAGCGTTAACTTTGTTTCTGATACATTAATGGCTTTTGATAGGCTTTACATCAGCTTTACTTCATTAGCATCAGTTAATTATGACATATATAGCAATGTCCTCTCAGCCATACATTCCTTGCTATACGATAGTTATAGAAAAGTTGATGGCAAGAAGTTTCGATGAATGACTTCAATCTAGATCAGACACTTAAATACAAAGTGTTGCTAACGTTGCTGAAAATATAATTGTCTCATTGTATTTTTGTTTCCAAAAATTACTTACCTGACAAATTCTCTTGCCTCTATAAAAGTTAAATATGTCTTAGAGATAAATCAGTATCCGGCCCGGACTTTGGAAGAGTAAAAGCCGATTTCGCAACTTATAGATGGATATTCCCTATTATACAATTTCTTGCACACAAATAAGATGCGTTCGGCGTGATCTACTGTATTGTTATATACATGGTAAGTTATAAACAAAGCTCCAGTTATGTGATAAAGTATTCTAAGAAATAATTCGTAACACTTATATTCCGTCGACGAAAGTGCCTGACTTATCTGACAAGCGAAAATATCCCACCCCTTTATTGTTGATGTATGCTAGATGACGGAAAGCGTTCTACTCTAATAGTAACTTTCCTCGAACTGGTAAACTTTGGAATTTCTACCGCATTTTCTGCTTCCCTTTCTATAATAACATGCAGAAAGCTAAAGGTAATGTGCAAACGCATCTCGCTGCTAACTCACTATATAAGGCACGCTCCCAGACAGTAGGCGCTTATTTTTATAATGTTGTCGACACACTTGCTATGCAGGCAGCGTTGTGAAGAATTTTGTCTTTTTGCCACAAGTCCGTCTTGGAGATTTCCAATCACAGATCATGTCAAAGTGGAACATCGTAGAAAACACTCACTGTGAACCATGCTTATACTTGTCGTTTCTCCAGTTTTCTGCTAGAATTCATGGATTAGATCGAAACATCGTAAGCAGAAAGCCGTACTCAATGGCAAGATTAACGTTAACGTCTTGGCAGCAAATCTGAACCAAGACGTATTATTATTCAAAGGATTTGTGGAGAGGAAATAGGGCATCAAAATGCTGGAAATATATTTTTCAGAAAATTTTATATATACAAATGAAATAAAAGAAAAAAGCAAGCCCGCAGCGGAAATAGCCAAAAGACTCGGACAACATACACTAAGACCTTCGATTGCAGAATGGGCCAACCAACAGCGTGCCAAGTATTTCCTGGGTGAACAATCACAGGAATATTTAGATAAAGGCAGCTCTATAGATTGGTTTAAGAAGGGATTTCTTCACTATGATCAGAAGAGAATTATAATGGTCGCTGAAGACCAAGGCATGATGACCAATGCTTTTCAAAACATGAGTTGTTTCAGCAATAACTACAAGAGCAGGTTTTCCACACAAAAGTAGAGAGTGTGAGCCACCTGACATCCAGTTGTAAAGTCCTGTTGGGGGACGGCTATTATACAATGCAACACAGTGGAATGTGTAAATATTTCCACTGGAAAATTTGTAAAAACTTGAATATCCAATGTAGCAGCAAGTTTTGGGAACATGTTTACCAGAAATAACAGTTCGAAATAAGTCATACACCATCCACTATGACTACGAAATTCCTACAGCCACATACCTAGAAAATGTGGCTAATCAGCCTGACATGGTTATATGGGACAAGAAGAAAAATGTGGTAACCCTAGTTTAAGTAAGCGTCCCTAATGATGCTGGCCTTAACAGAGCAGAGAGGGAGAAAATAACAAAATACCAAGGACTTATGCACGACATGAAAAGAAACTGGAATCTTAAGAACATATCACTCGTATCAGTTATCATAAGCAACTGGGCTTATGAAAAAAAATTTCAAACACTATCTGGTGAATATACCCGCTGTACCAAGTGCAAAAGAAATACAAAAAATAGCACTAAAAGGGACGGTTAGAATCTTTAAAAACATTTCTTGGTTAGAGTAACTAAACTAATGGGAGAATGCTTGGCATCCGGTAGAATGTCCCATCTTAAGGAAAAACAAAGTGATAAGAAAATTAAAACCAAACAAGAGCTAAATATGTCTTAGAGATAAACATCTTCCTCTCTGCACCTTAGGCGAATAAAAACTGACATCACAACTTATAGGTAAATAGTCCTATTCTATAATTTCTTGCACAGAAATAAGATGCCGGTTGAACTTGTCTACTGTATTGTTATATTCATGATAGGTACTCGACAAAGCTCCAATCTAAGCTCATGTGATACATCATTCGCATAAATAACTCGTAACAGTTTAACATCTTGACGTAAATTCCCGACTAATCCAACAGGCAAAAATAAAATAGTTTTTACTCTATAGGCCTATAGGTACCTGAAAGCGTTCTATTCTAATATTTTATCCGGAAAATGTTCTGATCAAATACGTAATTCCCTCGAACTGCTGGTCTATGAAATTTCCTCCATATTTTCTGCTTCCCTTATCATACTTACATGCAGAAGTTTAAGTGTAATGTGAACAATACTCTTGCTGCTTAACTCCCCATATCAAGGAATGCTCCCTAACAGTAGCCGCTTATGTCAATGAGGTGAATACGAGTAAGTAAAAAGCTGCAATATATAATGCTAAACTTCATTATCATATTTCTATTAAAACAATTTTTTTTTCTACCAACCAATATTTTTTCCAAGAATACCTTCGCGCAATCAAAGAAACAACGCTATAGCCAACCCGACTACAACATAGTTATCTTTAGGTCGAATGTAAACTGATATTATCCTAATGACAACTGCAAAACCTTTCGAAATATATCAGGAAATAATAATAATGATGATAATGAAACTTAAGATTCAAAAACAATGAATTACTATAGAATTGAAGAGGGAAACACGAGCTGCAGTTGTGTGTCATCACTAGTAGTAATCAATCAAATAAATGACATAAAGAATAAGACGATCTACGGCCACACTTGCAATGAGAATTAGATTAATCATATGTGCACATCTTACGAAGCATGTCGACTAATCAACGATTAGGGTATATAGTGATGTTAATGATTTCAGTATGGCACTTTTATTGATAGTACAGACATGAGAATCTTGCTCCATTTGAAGTAATTTCTTGCTGCTGCAATGCACTTGTACCGTTCCAACAACTCCTGCTAGGCCCCATAGAAATCCTTTTATGTGAGTGTGTCAATGGCCATCGTAACAGCCTCGTTTGCCTCTTAAATTGTCTCATAACGACAGTCTCTTTTCCTTGAGCTTAGTGAATAACAAAAAAGTCACAAGGAGCAAGGACAGGGCAGTAGGGAGCATGAGGATCTGTATCGCTGTCTATCTATGGGAAATAGTCTGTCTACCTTTGTCAAATAGTATGTGACAAACGATGGAGTTGTGAACTGCACTTTTGGGACAAACTTCGCCTAAATCTTCTGAATCTTTACTTATTCGTGAATAATTGTGTGTAAGGTTCCCACACTACATAAAACTGTGCACTTGTTGTCTATAGACACGCAACGGCTTTTATTCAGGAAATTCTATATTAAGCCAATAATCTCTGTTCTGACTTTCGTACTCATTCTAGACCTCTCATCAGCTCTCACAAACTCTATACCTTCCTCAAATCTCTTATGCTAATCGAAAACCGATGCTCGATTCACGCAAAATAACCCAAAAACAGTCTGAAGCATTCCACACATTGCTGTTTCATTTTTCAAGCTTAATACAGAATTTTATTTCATATCGTTCTTCTAAAATGTTACCGTGTTTAATATGCCAGCCTTAGGCATAGGTCAACTAGGGAACTGCCTACAGCCTCCGACTGGTGCGGGGGCGTCGCACAGGAATTATAAGAAAAAAGTCATGGATTAGTGGATTCTTCACAATTCATTGCAGACTGTGCTGCTATCAAAACACGAAAAGGTGATTTTTCTTGATGATTTATGGCATCTACACAAATATTTCAGTTATTTATTGATCTAGATATAAATAAAGGCAGTTTTTATTGGATTACATATATTTATTTTTCCGTATTTATTTTTTTATTTCATTTGGGGCCACTAAATTCGCTTCGCCTAGGGCCTCCAATTAACTAAGGAACTGTCCAGATTGCATTTTTGAAGTTCACTAGCTGTGACAATGAGGCTTTAGTAAAGGATATTCCAATCCCTCCTGTATATGTTTATTTGAACCTGAAATAAGAAAAATTGTTCAGTCATCTCATTTGATGTAAAGCAAGACTTTACTGAATTTTCAAGAGTCTACAACAATTGTAAATGCCCGTACAAAAATGTCTGGAAACTTATTGAAGATACCTCGTAGGATTTAGTTGTATATTTATATTATTTACTTAATCTATAGATTTGTGATTACTTTGTTTATTAAACCTAAATTTTGCAGGCTTATAAATTAATTTTCTTACATATATAAATAATTTTATTAAATTTATTTCAACATTTACTAAAAAAATATTGTTATTTAATTATATTTGAATTAATCATTTATAACATTAATTTATCATTTTAATTTCTATCCATCATTTTTTTATAATTCGTTCAAGGGCAATAATCTATTTCATAGTTAAAGTTATGTCGTTTATTCAATCCCATTTTTTAGATTGTTGGACTTTAATATTATATAATTATCTAATGTAACTGTTTTATTTGATTTATATTATGTGTTTATTAAGTTCATTTGTATTTATATTGATTGTATTTTATTAACATTTATGATTTAAAATCTACGATTATCTGAAAGGTCTATTAGATTTTTCATTTAGAACGTGCCCGTGTTATATCAAAGAGCCTAATTCTGGTTTTATATATCTGGCTTTTTAACATGTGTAGTAATAAAACTTCTCAAATGCACTTGCGGTGTTAAGCTGCATTTGGCGTTAACTGAGCTCAAAATCGCCCGTTTCTTTCCTTCTTCAGATTTCTTCGATTATGGATTATAGATAGTCATCGAAAACATCCCGATGGAAAAATAATCAACAAACACTGATAGGCACATGAAGTTAAATTTCCTGTTAAACTTTATAAAAATCAGCCAAGTCATTTTCGAGTTCATAGGAAACGAATTCACACACACAGGCAAATTTTTTTATAACCCCCGTCTCTTGAAAACTAACAACATGCTCTATACTCCAAGTTGGCACTAAACTCCTACATTGCAGACACCTTTATAGTAGAATATTTAACTTCCAGCCCTTAACCATCACATGCTAACTGCTTAATAGTCATCACTAAACATCCATAAATTTCTACCTCTAAGACATGCATTAGAGTTCATTCCTATCCAGTTAGGTACTTAACTGGCAAAGTATGTACTCAGTAGCAAAGCGACCTGCATTAAATAACTGTCTCGTCCTAGACAGTTTTGCAACGATTAATACGAAACTGAACCGATACTCCTTGATGTGCAAAATGCCCCATAACTCTTAAGTTAAAGCTGAAATTATTATCCTTTAACAATAGACACATACCTTATACCTACAACTTACACTTATTGGCATCTATTGAAAACCTGACCGTATATTAATTTACCTAATTACACATGACGCAAAACTTACCTACTGTTTTATCCGTACTGTATTACACTTACATCTTAACCCTCCTAATATCTAAAATATACAGAGATTGGACACAACTCTTCGTTCAATTTTTAATACCTACTCATACTTTAACGTTATCCTATACCTAACATATAAATAAAAAAAATAAATGAAAAGCATCAGAAATATTGGATTAGGACTCAGGCGCGGAGCAAACCCTCTCAGTGCTGACGGACTCAGTAGATCTTCCCAGATCATCCGTCTAAGAGAAGCAAAACTCTGACACTAAACCAAAGGGGGGCGGAGGCCTCTTCAGTCTTGGATGACAACCTTCCTAGAACTGGTGACTCAAACAAATTACCAGTTTGCCAACCTAAACTGCTTAAGGAGTAGATAGGCTATGTCTATCGTCCGGCTTCCATACTCCTTCTTTGCCTATTAGTCCGGCGCAGAGACGCTAGCACAGTGATTCGACAGAAACACACAGTGGTAGATCTTGTTTCTTGTCTAAGGCAATGAACGCCGTTTCCCCACTCCCGGCACATCCCAGCCCTCAAAACTGGGCAATTGGGAGTGCTTGAGTACCACATATGCCTGTGCAATTAGATTGGGTTGGCCTTCTTCTGATGGGTTGAGAGTACCGGATTGACAGTTCCTGGCTGCTGTTTCCGACTGGTAGTACAGGTGTCTTAACTCTTTAGCAACGCTTAGAGCGGCTGCTCCACCAACAGTTGTATAATATCGGGATGTCTGTAGTGCCATGTCGCGCCTGGAAAGGGACCCTGCATTCATCCCCGGTGGGTTTTCCTGAGGCCACAATCCTAGTTGAAGAAAGGTCAGCTGATGGTCTACTTGTGTTGCATGTGTGATAATCTGCATACCCCCCTGTTCAGCTTCCCCTTACATAAACTGAAACTCTTTAAAAAATATGATGACAGTGCAATCTAAAAATAAGCTTAAACCAGGCTTAGGGTCAAACAAATCCAACTAGCATCCTCCCTTGAGGCTTGCATTCAGGAACATCCGGTGGCTTAGAACTAATTTAGCTGATGTTGAAGCATTTCTCCTAACAAATGCTCCGGATATTTTAGCACTAAGTGAGGCTACCCTACACTCCTACATCCCCTCTAACTACTTAAACATGCCTGGATATCTCCCACTCTGCCGTAAGGGCTCTGACAGACATATGCACGGACTTGGAGTTTACATTATGAGCCAAGTAAAATTAAAACAATGAAACAATAGCATATCTCAACCATAACTTATATTAATGTAAATAAATTCACGAATATTTTTGGAAACAATACATTTAGCGGCGTTGAAAACGAAATCCGTGGAACTGGAACTGATAGAATAAAAAAAGAAATAAAAAATTAAAATTATGAAGTAAAATATAATGTATTTTTCAGGACGATAATTAATTATTGCTTCAATTACAGACGCGTAATGGGTGCTTATATATGAGCGCAGATCAATAAAAATTAAATCCTAAATTAATTACATTTATTACCTCCCTTTTATTATTGTTTCGCGTGATTGTAATTTGTTATCTTGTGTGACTTTGAAATCTATCAAATGCAGTATTTTTTTTTTTACTTTATGAATTAGGTTTTATTTACAAAAGAATAAACTTATGCGATTTGGTTGCATCTTGTACGTAGATCAAATAAGTTACTAATTAGAACTTCATTCGCGTCAAAAGTGTAATTACCAGATACAACAAACCGAGTGTTTAACACGACACAATGCAACAGAACATAATTAGCGTATCTGCTGCGGAAGCTATCGAACTAATGATTACTTACAGGCCTTGTAAAATAGGTTTACTGTTCAATTATGTATAAAATATTATTTCAACAGAGCAGTATGAGCTAGTAGGTATTCGACACCTAAATAACTGTTAAGAAAATAATGTGTGAATTTTAATAAGGTGTGTAGAAACATAAACATACTCACACGCACGCAGACACGTATGTATATATATATATATGTATATATATATATGCATATAAACATGTATATACACATGAATATACTGAATAAATGCGTATGTTAATTTCATTATGTTGTTTATATTTATGACACCCCTTTACTCACGTACATAGTCCTCTAAGACCTTTCATCACGTACATAGTCCTCTAAGACCACATATACTGAGATCCAAAAGATACGCACCTTTTCACTAAATTTAATATTTGCTAATTCCATTACTAAACAATATTTGTCAGCACCTCTCCGAAAAATTATCGCATATGACCATACCATTAACTCCAAAGCGATTTCTTTACATCCTCCAGATATTTATTTATTCATGCACTGTCATCTTGGCACTTGTCATATACATGTATGTTATATCCAATTTTAAGTCTCCCTCAAACATTTTAATGATGTTTACTTTTAATAGTAATATTACAACCAAATTAAGATTATCTGTGTGTGTTGTGTTGATTTCATTGCTTCAACTCTTATACTATAGAAATACTGTCACCTTTAATACTACGTAACTCAAACAAATAGAATAGAATTAATAATCCGCCTAAACTTAAACTTTAATTTTAACTTTTTTCTAATTGTAATTGATACTTTTCTATAGTATATTTAAACACTTTTAACCATAACTTCGAAATCGTCTACCCTAAACACTGACAAGTACATCATCATCATCATCATCATCATCATCATCATCATCATCATGATGTGCTGTCGTTCGTGTCCGAAGACGACTTCCGGTGAATCATCATTCTCCACTTGTCACGGTCGCAACTAAGGGTCTGCCATCTTCCAGTAGGGATCAACCTGTCCTTTAGATTTCGTTTGACGGTATCACGAAACCTAAGCTTAGGTCTGCCTATGCCTCGTACCCCATCCTCCAGTTGTGAAAACAGTATCTGTTTTGGTAGTCGGGAGTTCTCCATTCTGTTTACGTGCCCGGCCCATCTCAGGTTTTTCTGGATGAGCAGGTCATACGTGCTTGGGAGATTAGCTTGTGATAGGATTTTCCTGTTGCTGACAAAGTCATACCATTTGACATTTAAAATCTGCCGGAGGTGTCTCATCATATAGGTGGTGAGCTTCCGAGCTAGCAGTTTGTACACTGGTCAAGTATCTGCACCGTATAAGAGTGACGAGAGGGAGATGTCGCGGTACACCAAGCATTTAGTTCTGAAAGTCAGGTCTTTATTTTGCCAAACCTTCTGTTTGAGTTTTCCATAGGATATGGAGGCGTTAGCCATTCTTGTAGAAATCTCCTCGTCCATTTTGTTGTTGTTCATGACCGTGGTCCCTAGGTATTTGAATTTGCTGACACTGTAAAGCTCCTGGTCTAGAATCTTAATAGGCTGGCTTGTTGCTGGTGATCCAGGGGATTGTTGGTACATCATGTCGGTTTTCTTGATGTTAATCCTCAATCCGAAGGCCTTGGCTGATCCTGCGAAGCGAGTTATTATGTCCTGAGCATCCTCGTGACTATGCGGTACAAATGTGGTGTCAACAGAAAACATGAGCTCTCGTATGAGTATCTTTGTTGTTCTATTTGTGGATTTGTATGCATTGACATTGAAAAGGTCTGCTCACGGCCTAGATCGTATAAAAACACCCTTATCATAATTTCTAAAGGCATGCCGAAGCGTAACTAACAGGTAGAGTGAGAAGAGGGTTGGAGCGAGGACGCAGCCCTGTCTGACACCATTCTACACGTCTAACAGATCGGAGAGCTTGCCCTTGAACTTAGCTATGACTTTCATACCTGAATGAGGGGCTCTGACAAGGCTGGTGAAGTGTGCAGGAAAGCCAAGCTTCAGCAAGACTTCACAGAGAGTACTTCGATCCATCGTGTCGAAAGCCTTTGTAAAATCCACAAAGATCATGTACAGCTCCATATTTTGCTCCACACACTTTTCCTGGATGTGTTTGAGTGAGAAGATCATATCCGCCGTGCCTCTGTTTGCACGGAATCCACATTGTGCCTCAGGTAGCAAGGTTTCAGCGTGCGCTGTAAGCCTCTTCAGGAGAACACGAGCGAACATTTTCCCAAGGACTGAGAGCAATGATATACCCCTATAGTTACCGCACAGCGCGCGATCTCCCTTTTTGAATATGGTCACTAGCTGTGCGTCTTTCCAATCTTGAGGGACAATTGCAGTGGTCCAGGCACTCTGTATGATTGTGCAGAGAGTGCTAAGTAGTTTTTGTCCTCCTCGCTTGATGCTTTCAGGGTATATGCTGTCAGACCCAGCTGATTTGCCATCCTGTAACATCAGCACTGCTTTGCAGATTTCATCTGAGTCAGGGCATCTGTCCATCCAGTGCTGTGTCGAGAACTGCTCCAGGTTGATTATTGCTCGTTCGTCAATGTCGGGCGTCTCATTTAGCAATGTTTTGAAATGCTCAGTCCATCGTTTTAAAGCTCCCATTTGTCAGTGAGGAGAGTGGAATTGTCGCTTGCAAGTACTTTATGTGGATGGCTCACATTTGGGCCTCAGACTGCTTTTATACTCCCATAGAAACCCTTCATGTCATTGGTGTCAGTCAGAATCTGTAGGTCAGCAGCCTTAGCCATCCACCAACTGTTCTTAAGTTCCCTACATCTGCTCTGGAGCTTGCTGTTTGCATTACCGTACTTTGTTTTGATGGATCTAGTGTTCTTGAACAACATTGAACTTCTTGCAGCGTTTCTCTGGTTGAGGAGTTGCTTTATTTCTTCGCAGTTCTCATCAAACCAGTCCTTATGGCGTTTCCCGATCAGCCCGAGGCACTCTTTGGATGTTTCATCAACAGTTTTTTTTTTAAGGATATCCGATCTGAGTTTACATCTCCGGTTGGTTCAGCAAGTCTCTCATTGAGTAGAAATTCCTGGATGCAAGAAACCTTCTACTCTAATAGTTTTTTCTCTACATTTCAAAATTTCCCTCCCGGTTCCTGTTTCCCCGACTGTACGTACATGCAGAAATTCAAGTGTAATGTAAACAGACATCTTGCTGCTCAGCTCTCCACATAGTATCCCTACAAAGTATGTCCCACATAGTAGCTCCCCACATCAAAGTGGTGCAATGCCTCGTTTGGGGTGAAAATGTAATAAAAATAAAATATGTATGCATGTGTGCATATACATGTATACGTGGAGAGCTTCAGGTCAATTATATTTACTCATTTCATGCCTTTTTTGTTAACATCTATGTTTTACCCATTATTCTTTGCATTTTGATTTTTACATTTTACCATAAACACGTTCTTGCCAGAATTATTTCCATTATTAATCAATATAATTATTATTAAACATTATCAAAACCAATTATCATCCACATCTCAGCGACGAACCTGTTTATCCCCCATTAACTTCTATTTATAATTAACATTACCATAATTAGAGCATATAATTAAATCTGTGCGGGAAGATATATGAATTATATGCTTTTAAAGATTTTATTATTGCTATAAAACTTTCAAAGCTTCGCGTAGTAAATTAGTAGAAAAAGCTATGATGAGAAATGGGAGTGATGGTGGGGAGAGAAATAGGAATGAGAATAATATGTTTTAAGTATGGTTTCCCCCTTTTAATTCTTCCTTCGTTTTCTTCTTTCCATTCTTCTTTTCTTTCCGTTTTTCTTTCCTTCTTCACTTCCTTCCGTCTTTTCCTTCTCTTTCATATCTTTTAATTCCTTTACTAATGTATATGTAGTGATGCTATTAATAATGCCGCGTATAAAAATTCTAGTCAGATTAAAATCATTTCTTTAACTGAATAACTTCAGTTAAATCTGAAACCATTTTCAGCATTGATATGTTTAATCCACATTCATCTGCTGATGATGTAACAATTAAAAATATAGACGATATGAAATATGATTTTTGGAAAATGATATTATAACAAAATAAACGATATGGTCTGTTCACAAATATTTACAACAATAACAACAAATGAAAAGGGTCGGTTAAGAAAAGATACAGTTTTCTAGATTTACTACTATCAATATTAGAAAAAAAGATGGCTTGGTAAAACTCAGGTTAAAAACCAGGACGATAAAGTTGAGGGTTCGAGGGAGGTAGTCAAAATTAAGTACCAGACTTCGAGTTACGATTCATTTATTAATAATTTAATCCAATGACGATAAGATTCCTTCTTGCTTTCTTTTAAATATTTGGTCAATGAGAAAATTTATCACTAGTTAAGAAAACAGTTTCTGCAAATTTGACATGGTTTGAGGAGATATATTTTCCTTTTTGTCCTTTGGATTCTTTCAGCTGGACTTATCCATGAATCAGAGACCGGGGTTACCTTAACGGGTACAAGCTGATAACTGATCTGTTTCCCCTCTCCACTTTTATTTATATGGCACCTTAACCTATTCTAGATTATTGCAGAAACCTCTGCGGCCTTCTAGATAATCCTAACATTTCTAATCCTTCTAAACTATTACTATTCTCTGGCCTTTAAACTATCTCGTGAATTAAAAACTTTTGAGATTTGGTCATTATGACGGCCTAGAATACGTTAGCACACATTTTAAACTGTTTTATCGATAGTTTATTATTTTATAGAAATGCTCCCTCGTAACAATACACATTAGTAGGTTTAAGATTTAGCGCGGTCATCACACAGGTATACGGCTACCATTTTCTAATGTTTCATTACCTCTATCGCAATCTTTAACCCCCTCCATTTCCCCTGCATTCCTCTATCTCAGTACAGACAATGACCCCAACCATATTGGGTATTATTTACATACAACCAAATCTTATTTTTCACAAATTATTACCTCCTGATATTAACTCCCTGTGACGGGTAACGTAGTTTCGCATACGCTGTATTGCCTGAAGGGGTCTCTACTTACTGGTAACAAGCTGACTGAAACATGCTCATGACTGTGTAAAAACAAATACAGAGTATTATTATACTACCACACACACACACACATTCATATATATATATATATATTATTGGTAAGCAATTCCAATACTACAAGTATACTTATATCACATCTCATATTTTTGCATGGTATGGCCTTACACGTGTTTCTCTTAATTATTAATCAGTTTTTATTAATTACCATTTCTAAAATATATGTATATATATATATATATATATATATATATATATATATATATTAACACAACAACTAATCAACGTGTAACACGCACCATACAATCCAGGAAATCATATAAATACAATATAAATATACCATTGATATTGGAATTGTTTACAAACGATGTATATGCTCTGAAAGTGCCATGTATTTTTATTCTACATACTTTAAAAACAACTTCACTATAAATATATACATTAAATGTTTATGTCTTATACTATAAACCGTATATACAGAGTGCCCAATTAAAAGTAGTTCGGAAAATTTAGTAGAAAGGAGGAACATTATTTTATTGTTTAAATTACCTGTAGTGTTATAAAAGATGCTGGAAGTGCTGCCCGTAAACATCTACCTTTTGCATCTTTCAGACAAAGCTACTATATATGTCTATCAGTGTTCTTAGAGATATTGTGTACAGAAATTCCTCCGATAATTATTGAAAATTTATTACGATTTTAAAAATTATTTTTCCCTCTTCGAGATTAAAAAAGAAGGAGTTTTACATTTGAATATGTTACACCGGCAAGGGAAATGAAAAAAAATCTCAACAAATCCTTTTTCTTAAGAAAAATTTTTTTAAAAACCCAGAATTATTGCATCTGGAATTATAGCCCAGTGGTAGAGCATTGAACTAAATATCGAATGATCCCTTCTTATTACCCGGGTGTTCGTCTTTATTCTATTTTAATGTTTTCTTATTACTGAGTTCAATTTACGATAAAAGAAGACGTGCCATTTATAGTAGCTGCAAAGTATTTCTTGGTTTTCATATTAAAAAAAAAATAATCAGAAGTAGCTTTCCAAGGGCATTCATCGTCAAGCACAAATATCAGCTGACATGATATTGTAAACAAACACAGACGGCATTTGATAGAAAATATTATCATTATTATGTACGCTTTATATTATCTGCGATTGAGTCCACCAGGCAAATTATATAATAACAAACAGACGATTGATTCTATAATAATGCATACGTAATATGCCTAAATTAAAATATCATGTTTAAGCGTATTGTACGACCGAGCATCGCTGGCCGTCCAGCTAGTATATATATATATATATATATATATATATATATATATATATATATATATATATATGTATGTATATATATATGTGTGTGTGTGTGTTCTATTTTACTTCGTTTCATACATTTACTATTCGAGTATTCGAATTATCTATATCTCATTCTATAAAGGGAACACATAAGAAAATCGCCGAAAGGTTTATATACATCATAAATAGAAATTGTTTAATGTGTAACACGATTTATTCGATTTATATGTATATATATATTAAGATATTGTCACTGCATGAATGAAAACACGCATTGCTTCGAAAAGGGTAAATAACAAATCATGTTATAAATCTAATAATCTGAAAGAGAGCCGGTGGCAAGCAAAAACAAATTTGATAAACTTGTAATACAACCAGATGTATTGAAAGGAAAATTCTAGAAGCTCTGATATAAAATAAGCAACTCTTTATCTATGCATGTATTGATTAAACTTTTTAATGCTTCCCTTCAAAATCTGCCTATAAAATATTGGATTAAATACACTATATATAATAGGAATACATACATTGTGCTGTACAGTTTGCTATATAAGACGCCTTTGACAAGATCTGACATAAACACTCTTTCGCGAAATATATTCTATGCGTTAGTTATAGATGAAGATTTTGTAAATGTATACTAATATTAGATACAAAATGTTCCAGTGAATTTTCGATGAGAATACGAGCAATTAGCATGTGAGTGTTTGGCAATATTGATATCTTACATTTTATCATTTTTATCCTTATAAACGACATTCTTGATTCAATACTGTCGTAAATGCTTATATATGCTGATGGCGCTAAGCTTTACCTCTATCCCTACTATTATATAATAGTCAATGTGTTTATTCCTTCCTCATAGATTCCGAAACGGCTGAGCCATTCTTTTGCAAATTTTACACAAAAGTAATGTAAATGCCTGGAACGTGTTCTTACATATGCTTTGTTACGAAAAATTCATCCGATAAATATCGAAAATCGAAAAAAATCACATTTTAAAAAATGGTCTTTCTCTTTTTATAAAGAACCATTAATAATTTTACAAAGAATTTTTACATGGGAATATTTTACGTTACCCAGACACAGGGAAATAATAAAATCTCAACAAATCATGTCTTCTTAAAAAAAAATATTTATTGTCAACTGGAGATGTAGATTAATGCTAGAGCATTCGACTATAGATCGAATAATAACATGTTCAAGCCTGGGTGAACCTCACTATTTTATTTTTGTTTTCTTTATTAATAGTTTTAATTTTCAATAACTAAAGGGCTACCATTTAAAATCGCCTCAAATCATTTTGTTCGTTTTCATATTTTAAAATTAAACATTAATCAGTAGTGATTTGTTCTAGGGTATTCATCGTCAAGCCCAAATATCCGCTGGCCTAATAATTAAAACAAACACAGACGAAATTTGATGAACGCCAGTGCTAGTGTTATGGTTTTTTAAATGTTTTTTTTTTTTTTTTGCTTTTTTTTTTGCGAATTAGTCTACCGGGCAAATTTGTCCTCGTAATATACTGCGTATCAAATTATTAACGAGTTTACATTTTTCTTAATATTTAAGGGGAGGGTGAATAAAAATCCATGAAACTTTGAGAAAGAGCTTACAATACTATTCAGCTACTTAATACACAAAAATTGGCAAAATTAAGACAAGATACATTTCAACAGTTATGGAGAAAGATTTTAACTTAGCTCTGAAGGCACCGACCATTTCTTCCGAGGTCATCTCGAAAACTGACTAGTAGCTAGCAGACCTGAGTTATTCTGGTACTTAAGGGATATGGTGGGTGTGAGGGTTAAATTATTAGCGAAACTATGGCAGAAGATAGAAATATATGTTGTTTTCAGTGTGTCAAGTTATTAACGAGGTTGAGAAAAAACACAATATACCCATACCTTGTTTATTGAAATCATTTTCAAACATTAAATGAACTAGTAAAAATGCTTAGAACACAATAGCTACATAGCAATTTCTTCGTTGACATAATTAGTAGGGGATATGCGATCCTTTTTTATGAATGACTTGTGAAAGATGCTGTGACTTTTATAAAAGGCGTTGTTCATCAAAATTAGTAAAATTTGTGATTCCGTCAACAGTTATTCCTCGGGATACCTCTTGGAGAGTATCCCACAACTCATCTTTGCTCTTAAATTGGCGTCTACTTGCATGGCAGCGTCGTTTTATGATACTCAAAAGGTTCTCAATTGGGTTCAAATCTGGCGAATTCGTAGGCCACTCCATCTTCTGTAGGCCAGAGAACGCAAGTTGTTGCAAATACGTTGTGCGTTTGTTTGCTGCATGCGAAAGAAGTATTATCCTGCATAAAAATAATGGTTTTTCTGAATGTCAACCTTTGCTTCTTCAGCCATGGTTCAAAGTGTTCCTTCAGAAAGCTATGTAAGCATTTGACGTCATTTTTACGCCTTCCGGGACTTTTCATATGCCAACTAATGTACCTCCGATAATCCCAGCCAAAATCATTATCCCACCACCGTTGTTGACGCTGTAAACGCTAATGAAGATATCGTCCATCCAGGACCCATCCCTTGCTCCAGCCATCAGGGCCATCAAGAGCGACACGCATTTATCCCTAAACAAAACTTTGGAAAATCCGTTTGCATGTTGTCATTTTTTTTTACATGGGGATCACCACTTATCAAGGCCCGTAAGTCCCTCGGGGATAAGGGTTATTTTGTGTACAATAATCAATGGGATAATATCGTAGTAATAGTTGGTATGTGAGATTTGATAAATTGTCTTACTTAAGGGGGCGATTAATCAGGAATTTGTTTATGTTGGACTTGAAGACGTCCAAGTTGGAGTCAGGTGGGAAACAGGCAAACGGAAGAGAATTCCACAGGCGTGCACTTCTCAGAAAAAAAAAAGCTATGTTCATGGAATCTAGGTTTTGATTTAGGCACAGATAAAGTGCGGGGGAAATTACTGACAGTGGTTTTAGCTAGACTGGAGGTTATCATGAACGATTGGCGAGGGGGACCAGATATTGGAGCTCGGACGAGCACTTGCCATGGAAATAACGATAAAACAAAGACAGGCTCGCAACGTCTCTTATGTGGAGGAGAGGCTGCAGGGAAGAGAAGAGAGCATCCCCCACTAAGCCACGAAGTCTATTTTGTACTTTGTCAAGGCAAGATAGGCTGTTTTTTGAAGCTCCATCCCAGATTTGGCAGCAGTACCCCATCGTTGGACGTACTTGACTTATATAGAAATAGAGAATTGCATCAGTAGTGAGATATCTTCTGGAGCGGTAGAATGATCCTACCATTTTCCCAGCGGCCCGGGTAACAGACTTTATATACGTGTTCTATTTCAGATCAGGAGTAAAGGTCAAACTCAGGAACTTGGTAAGAGCATTGATGATGTAAAGTTAGGAGCTTGGTTTTAGATGCATTAACAGTAACCAGCCGTCTCTTCCCCCACTGAACAACACGCTCAAAATCAGAGGAGAGGGGATCAGAGAGAGCTTTGTCATTTACGGCCTTTGATGCGTTGCCGTAGATGGTCGTGTCATCGGTATAGATGTCAACGAATAAATTTAGTATGTATTTTGGGAGATCATTGATGTAGATCAGGAAGAGAGTTGGGCCCACGGTGGACCCCTGGGGGACTCCAGCATTAATACTGTGGGCATCTGGTTGCTGTCCATCAACCACTGCTCTTATGACCCTATCAGAGAGAAATTATTTAATTATTGAGAAAACATTTCCAGTCATACCGTAGTTGGAAATATTGTGAAGTAGGCCCTTATGCCAAACCTTATCCAAGGCCTTTGATATGTCAAGAGCAATTGCCCTAGAAAGGAAGCCTTTGTCGGGAGATTCACTAATCCTATGGGTTATAACTGTTAGCACATCAACTGCAGATCTAGCTGAACGGAAACCATATTGCATGTCACTAAGGAGGTTATTTCTGCTGAGGTGGTTGACTACTTCTTTATTTAATATGGATTCCAGTAACTTACTCATGACACACAAGAGGCTTATCTTCTGCCCATTTCAATCTGTTTTGTATGTGATGTTGCTTTAATGGAGGTTTTATCACAGGCTTTACAGATTTTGCCACTTATTTTAGAAGGCGACATCGAGTACTTTTTGAGACATTCTTCAATCTGGCTTGGTCAAAAATTCTCGACTTGTCTGCCAGGGTTATAACAACTTCACGTTTAATTTGGAGTAGAGAACGGCGTGAAACAACACTAGATTTACTTTTATCAGCTCTCTTGCGTACCTTTGTAGGGCCTTTGACGAAGTTTTCCACAGTTTGATGGTACCTACCTATCATTTTCGATATTTAAAGGGTAGTTAAAATTTTTACTAGCTGTTCTGTAATAGTACTCTATCAAAGCACCTTTAGGACCCATTTTATTGAGGAAACAAACTGCCTTGTTAATAATTTTACACACCTCAAATACCGTGGATTCAGCAATTACGATGGCAAGTTGTTTACATTTCGCAGAACAGTACGAAAATTTAACAGTGCGCGAGCTCAGCATTGCAAACGTTTCCGAAGCTTTTCATACGAAACTACAGGTAAGTTACTGAAACTGGTAGAAACACGTTATCTCGTTAATAATTTGACACGCAGTGTATATAAAAATCAACAGAGGATTGATTCTATTAAAATATATTCGAAATCAACATAAATTAAAATATAATGTTTAAGCATATTGTACGAACGGGCAATGCTGGCTGTCAAGTTAGTATATATATATATATATATATATATATATATATATATATATATATATATATAACTTGTGTCATAGACTCAGTATTCGCGTGTTAATTACGGCTATATTTTAAAATGGTACGATGAATTATTTAATTTCATTATGTAAAGCAAACATACAGAAAACTATTTTACTCATAGTCTCTCAGACAATTATATTATTATAGCTAGCCAACGCAAATTTGCTAAAATTGTAATATAACCACATGTATTAAAAGGAACATTCAAAATGCATTGAAAAATAATTAGAAAATATATATATCAATGCATGTATGGAGTCAACAATTTTACGCTTCCCCAAAGCGCCTCTATGAAATATTAGATTAAATACATTATATATATATATATATATATATATATATATATATATATATATATATATATGATCTTATCCCGCAAAATCTAACTCTTAACGCTGCCTATTAAACTGCACCCCAATTATGTCTTCATCCATTTAAAGCCAAAGCTTAATGAAAAGTAACTTAGAAACCCCCCTTTCCCGGGCCTCAAACCTCCATAATATAAAATCAACACATATAAACTTATGCAATTAAAAGAGTACTAATCCATTCAATCGAGAAATATTTATATTTAAATTTACTAAATATACTTTACGATAAGGGCGACCGATCTTAATTTCCTCAAAATCGCATCCCTGTCACATCTATATCTCCTGACTGTCAGTTAAGATCGATCTAACCACTCCCTCACGCTGGCTTATCGTATTCTTTCTACTTCTTCTCACCCAGGTATTTTATCGCGACTACTAACTTACTCTGACCTCCATTCGAATTGAAAGCAGCTGAACGCGTTCACAACTGGCCACTTCGACAGTTATTGAAGCCGGCCCGATTCTGCTGCCCCATACGCAAAAGATAGATAAGAATAACATTTTATCAACACTAGTTAAGGAACACCCGCGGAATAATCTAACAAAGCATATACAAGACAAACACGGAACTAGCACACTTGAAGCTAACTAAACCAAATCCCCTCATCATCTTTTACAGGACATCTCTCTGCGAGTAATAACACAATTCACCGAAACGCCACACAGGAAGATCCTTTTCATCGCTTATAAACAAGCATATATGTATTCCGCTGTTTATATCTTTTTTTTTTCATAAATAACATAGATTACTGGTCCTTGCAGTCGGGAAATTCACGACTATATTGTTGATTTCTGCAGATATTTTCCTGTCATGGAGATTTGTATCCTCCGGGGTATCTCTACCGACGTTGCATCCCAACTATGTTACCTAGCAACTTTTCTACTCTTCTGATGAGAAGCGTTTAGCCTTGGCATAAAGAATCCCTTGTATCCCCCAACGAATTGTTTATATTACCTTATTGAATAAATGAACCGATGTATATTTACCAATATATAGTTTTTGTGAATTAATTTACCATTTCTATTGTTCTCATATATATATATATATATATATATATATATATATATATATATATATATGTATGTATATATATACAATATATAATATATATATATAAATGTGTGTGTATGTGTGTGAAAAGACAAGGATAATGAGACAATGATTAAAGTTACTGAAGAACTTTCTCAGATCATCATGCCAATAAGGTTAAAGCGATGACAAAAATTAGGGGACATAAGGAGGGGGTCTTTTTAGGCCATGTCATTTCAAAACTAAATATTCCTTATTTGAAGCGAATAAAAATCAACATAATACAAAAGTATGTATAAAATAGATAATCCCAATTTCAAACAAATTTTAGATATCGGGTGAAAAGTTAGGAGGAACTACAATGGAAGAAAAAAGTGAGAGCATTAGAAAATGTTCAAAGGCAAATGTAGAGGTGTACTTATAAGTAAAAAATTGTGAAGGACAGCTGGGAAAAGATATGGAATAAAGGAATAGGGATTAAAAGAATAGGGAATAAAAGAATAGGGAATAATAGAATAGAGATTGGAAAATAAAAGAATAAGAAATAAGAAATAAACATCGAAAATAAAAAATGACTTCCTAATAAATAGGCATAGAATATCCGATTAAGCTAACTCTGATTATTGAAGGCTTTATCCAATGAAAAAAGTGAAAGTGAGTACTAGTGAATTGCAATTAAAAATTCAGCTCAGATAAAGGCGTGATATTACTGAAGATATTTTTTTTGTAAGTCATTCAAGTAAAAGTTGCATAAGTAGATTTATTCTGGGATATTGATTAAAGTATACGATCGTTGGTTTGAAAAGATGGCGAATATGTTGAACAGAATTTTGTAGATTGACAATAATACTTTCTTAATGCGTGATCACTTCGTTATTACTTTGGTATTTGGTTCTCAAGAAATATATTTTGGAATATGTCAACAAACTCTTGAAAGTACAGCAATTATCCAAGGAAAATATCGCTTAAAGCTGAAAGTAAAGTGAGATATGTGGTAGAAATCAAGTTCCGAAAATAATTAATGTAAGCCATAATTATACCCTACTTAAATGACCAAATTTATTAACTGCTATTTATGATTTTAATTGAAGATTTTTCTTAAATTTATAAATAAATTAATTAAAAACATAGCACGCTGTGTTATACTAGTAGAGGTCGAAGGCTCATCCGGCTAGTTGCCACGCATTGTCTTCAGACACCTCTGAAATGGCTTCAGACAGAAACACAATAAAAATGTTAAATATTCCTGTAATATCTCTCCGTAAGCTTTTCTGAATTCGTTCGTAAAGGTGTCTCTCTAGAGTCTTCTATTTTTTTCGTTTGTTTTTTAGTCGAAAGCATTTGTTTTATGCAGACCGTATAAATCTTATATCTTATTATAAATTTTCATAATGTCTGAGTGTGTGACGCGGTTTATCTCAGCCTACAGGCAATCCACCCAGGCAAGTAAGGTACCGAAATGAAGCTTATGACCCAGCGGATGTTTTAGTGATATCTATATCCATGTTTGGTGTATGGAAATGAAAATAAATGCAAAAAATGTTGGGCAAACTTGAGTTCTTGTTTAATAAATAGTTACAAACATGACACGGCATAATCCAGTTGACATACCGGTTCGTGTTTGATCACAAGAGTAAAGGAAAGGAACCCTGTCACTTACCAGATAGGGATCATTTGTGAAAGCTAGGCGCTATATGTCATTCTCCATAATTACGATATACATGGGGCAAGAAACTGCCTGTGAATGTGATATTCTCTGCAAACTTCTTCCTAGGCATGAAGCAGGCCGACCCCGGTTAGGGTTAGGACAACACCAAGTAATACCGGTTTGTATTTTTTGTTTTTATTTTTTTTTAATATAATGAATACATTTTTTTTTGCGGACTGTTATCTGCAGCTTCATAGTTGTTATTGTTTCACCACGTTTCGGCCAACTCATTCTCTGGCCTTCTTCAAGTAATAAGCCGCGACAGGAGAGGAACATTGAGTCTTGTAACTGTACCCCACATAATTACTGCCTTCCATAGTTTTTTTTTTTAGAGATAGATAATGCAAATCATCATAAAATGAATTTCGTAGATTAACAATAATACTTTCTTAATGCGTGATCATTATTTTCATTAGTGGATATCTATGCAATTTGAACAGAGCGGCGTCGTTTAAATTCAATATATACTTTTCTGGCAAACAGTCAACACATTTCTATTAATGGATTATATGATATAGTTGGGTTTCATCAAAATGTGAGAAACATATAGCAAGCACAAAGTCATTTAAAGACGAAAGCTTGGTTTTAGCAAAATATTATTTCTTTAACAATCATGTTTTTATGCCGATATTAGAATAAAAAAAACTAGATTTCCTTATCCAGGCTTCCCACTTTAGTGGACTATATTTTCCTAATATAAAAATAGAAAGCATGTTTATGTTTATACTAGCACTCCGCGGTAAACAACCAAGTAATCATATATGTGTGATACATAGAAAGATTTTCTGTCGGAATCGTTAGAGAAAAAAAAGCAAGCGAGAGATTGAGAGAGTAAGATGGGGAAGTCAATGTTCTATGGAATTGTCAAATACAATTATAGACCATACTCGTTACTTCCGGCTTCGTATGCATTTCCTTTCTTTTTTGCTATTCTTTTTCTGTTTTTGTTTTTACGGGTGTTATTTATTTCGACTACTTTTATAATTATTCGTTTTTTGTATTAGGCAGTATAAGGACTGTTCTAGATAACCAGGCGGCCTACAACAAAAAACACGCGGGAACTCTGATTAGTTATCTCTTTTTCCGAAGTCTGTGTATGTTAAATATACGAAACTTTTTCCGAAGTTTGTGTATGTTAAATATACGAAACTTTTTTCCGTAGTGTGTGTATGTTAAATATACGAAACATTTTCCGAAGTCTGTGTATGTTAAATATACGAAACTTTTTCCGAAGTCTGTGTATGTTAAATATACGAAACTTTTTCCGAAGTCTGTGTATGTTAAATATACGAAACTTTTTCCGAAGTCTGTGTATGTTAAATATACGAAACTTTTTCCGAAGTCTGTGTATGTTAAACATACGAAACTTTTTCCGAAGTCTGTGTATGTTAAATATACGAAACTTTTTCCGAAGTCTGTGTATGTTAAATATACGAAACTTTTTCCGAAGTCTGTGTATGTTAAATATACGAAACTTTTTCCGAAGTCTGTGTATGTTAAATATACGAAACTTTTTCCGTAGTGTGTGTATGTTAAACATACGAAACTTTTTCCGAAGTCTGTGTATGTTAAATATACGAAACTTTTTCCGAAGTCTGTGTATGTTAAATATACGAAACTGTTTCCGAAGTCTGTGTATGTTAAACATACGAAACTTTTTCCGAAGTCTGTGTATGTTAAATATACGAAACTTTTTCCGAAGTCTGTGTATGTTAAACATACGAAACTTTTTCCGAAGTCTGTGTATGTTAAATATACGAAACTTTTTCCGAAGTCTGTGTATGTTAAATATACGAAACTTTTTCCGAAGTCTGTGTATGTTAAATATACGAAACTTTTTTCCGTAGTGTGTGTATGTTAAACATACGAAACTTTTTCCGAAGTCTGTGTATGTTAAATATACGAAACTTTTTCCGAAGTGTGTGTATGTTAAACATACGAAACTGTTTCCGAAGTCTGTGTATGTTAAATATACGAAACTAGCGAGATCCCTGCATACGCGTTGCCCCGGAAAAATTCGAAAGCCCAGGAAACTCATACTTGCCTCACTTAGCTCTATATACATATTTTACTCTTTATTTTTACCTAGCTATAAGTATAACTGTAGATGTTCTTGCATTTATAAGCAATATAAAAACGGCAATATCATTTCATAACAGTAAAAAAAGCATCATCATAGAAGGGTATAACGTAATTTTTTTTTTTTTTTGACGGCTGGATTACGAGAACCTTCTTTTATGATACAAACACTGTGAAGAGGGTAATATTTTATAGAAATAAAAAAGATACAATTTACGTATCTCTAAGCCTTAATCTAGAGAAATAAAGGTTGACAAAAGTATAAAAAAGTATTTGCTGATTGAGGCATTTTTAAATAATACGAATAATAATTGCTACTATATAGTTGGCTTCCTAACTTTGTTTAATCAGACTTATTTCGAAATCTTATCTGCTACTCAGGATCTGCACTGCAAAATCGTAATTTTACGAATGTTTCCTTCCAAAAGTAAGGTCTTCTATGTTTTTAACGAAACATTAAAGTCCTACAGCGCTATGAAGACGAGCGTTTAACTATTGTAATAAGCGACATTTTGTACTATAAACTTTATTTCAATGCAATTTTTCCTCATCTCTTTTGATGCCTCGGTTATAAAACGTATTATCACTTATATCTTCCATGCCACTATTTTATCGACCAATCAATATCTCCTAAATCTGATGACATCAACTGCATCGGCTTCGTAAATATTAAACAGGCGCCAGTAGATGTTAATCGGGTAAGTTTTTTTTCTGTATGGTGAAGTTTAACAACGTCAAGCTGATTCTGACGAACGTCATTAACAGGAGTTGCTTTCTTAGAGTTTTCACGCCGATAATATCTGCAACAAAGAAGTGAAACATTCAATGAACACAGATGCAAAATTTCAGTCATCATAACAATGTAATTCAAACAATATACAAAAAGGAAATATTACTTTTGGAATATTTCTCGTATAACAAATAGATGATGGGATATAAAATTACATATATATATATATATATATATATATATATATATATATATATATATATATATAATCCAATGTAATTTATCTGGAGAGTGTCTGCAGATATATAAAACACAATAGCTATTAACCTTTACAAAGAAACCAAGTAACATTTATTGAAGGAAATACATTAATAAACGAAAATACACTATCTTTATTTTATCTGATACTTGAATTGGAATTCCACTGAAACATGTATACACACATTTAACCAATAATGTGCGTATAATAAACAAACTATATACAAACTCTGTCCTGCATCAAGCGAGTTCAATTAGATTTACATCTGGGAACCCAATCGATACAGCCATTATACAGGCTAACCCCCCCAAAAAAACAGAATATTCAATTGTTTTCTGAGGATTTTACAGTCAACGGTGAAAAAAAAGGGCAAACACCTAGTATATTGATGTGATGTTTTGAATATAATAAACTAGTTATGGCCAAAGTTTCATTTCATTCGGACAAAACACTAAGAAACGGGTGCTAATTAGAGTTGGGGTCATAAATCTTACCCCGTTGAATTTTAAAAAATGAATTTAAATATAAATATACATTATATAACTATAATCACATTATAAACCATATTTATTGCTTTTAGTAGTGCTCCTGTGGATTCTGACGATTTATTTTCTTCAGGCCTTACTTTATATATATATATATATATATATATATATATATATATATATATATAGTCTTATAACTTGAAACTCGATATATAAAGGATGTGTACCTGTGAACTACAATAAACTGCGTATTTACCGGGAAAAGTCCTGTATAAGGTACTAAGTAAAATAAAAAAAACTCAGGGCTTGGCAGGCTTAAGTTAACTTAAAATGCATGGTCATGGATCAAGCAGTAACGAATAAGCCGCAAGTACTATTTGTTTTGGTTTCATTCTAGGTTGATAGCACCCCTAACATTATTTTATATTGGGTACCATATAATATTCACTAGATTAGTGACTCTATAATTATGTATACGACATTTGATATGTGAGAAATTAATATTTAAACGCATATCACGAATTAGCAACGCTAGGTGTCTGCTTATATATATATATATATATATATATATATATATATATATATATATATATATATATATATATATATAGACGGTCGGGTTTAAATCCTGGCTTGAGGTAGTTGCCTGTCTAGCCGCACTGATGAGCTGTGAAACAGCGAAACAGTACTGTATGTGGATGACTATATATATATATATATATGTATATATATATACACATACAAGGTGTCCATAAAGCCCGTGTGTACTTTAAAAAATTTATAACTTTATTTGTATTTGAAATAGAAATAATCTGTAAAATGGATTTGAAAGAAGTAAATCTATATTTTTTAAGCTTTGATTTAAATTGTATTTAACTTTCCACATGCCCTCCATCATTAGCAATACAAAGGGTAATACGATTTTGCAGTTCACGAAAAACATTTGCCAAATGATTTATAGTAATGCCTGAAATCACATTAGTTATTCTAGCTTTCAAATCTTGCCATGAACTAGGTTTGGGTGCACACACAATTATTTTCACATGTCCCCATAAAAAATCTAATGGAGTCAAATATGGCGAACGTGGAGGCCAATGAAATGGTCCACCCGTTCCGATCCATCTGTTAGGAAATTCACGATTTAGAAACTGTCTAACACGCCGAGCAAAGTGACAAGGAGCTCCATCTTGTTGAAACACTGTATCATCTTTCAAGTTTAATTGTTCAAGTTGTGGAATAAAGTAATTCTGCAACATATCTAAGTGGCTGTCACTGTTAATAACACGATCTTCAAAAAAATATGGCCCTATGATTCGATTTATTCCCAAAGCACAACACACATTAACTTTAAGAGAGCTCCTTTCATGTTCAACAGTTTCATTTGGGTTTTATGTTCCCCAAATTCGGCAATTCTGCCTGTTGACCTTGCCACTAATGTAAATGTTGCTTCATCAGAAAACAATAAATTAGTCACAAATGCGTCATCATTGCAACGTTTTTCATTGAACTGGTGACAGAAAGTTAGCCGTGCATAATAATCATCTTTTAACAACTGTTGATGTAATTGAATTTTGTAAGCTTTCATATGAAGTGTTGCCCGCAGAATCCTATGCACAGTAGACTTTGGCAGCCCGAGCTCCAATGATGCCCGTCTTACAGACTTTCTTGGACTTGCAGTAAAGGAGTCTTCTATGGAAGCAACATTTTCGTCACTGAAACATGGCCTTCCAGACCGTGGTTTATCATGAACAGAGCCTGTCTTTTTAAATTTGTTCATACATTTAAAAATGGTGTTCCTATGAGGTGCTTTTTTATTGTATTCAATTCTAAACTTTGTTTGTACAGCAATAGTAGATTTCAATTCAGCTAACCAAAGGACACAGTTTACATTTTTCCTCGATTGAAGCCATGGGATCAAATTGATTTTGAAAAACAAAAGAAAATATTTTTTACTTATTTTTACTTATCTAATAATTGTTACGAATTTTGTGGTGAAAAATTATTCAATAACTATACTTAAAACTAGATACATGAAAATTTATAACATTTTTTACAGATTATTTCTATCGCAAAGATAAATAAAGTTATAATTTTTTTAAAGTGCACACGGACTTTATGGACACCCTGTATATATAAGTGACTTTATCAGTCTTTTCCAAACTATTATGTACATTTTTGGCCTAGGGATTGTATATTTGGTATATCATATGTTTGAACCTTGAAACAAATTGGATTTGGTTTATAGCGGAAAAATTATATATTCTAAGGAGTCAAAATTTAAAAAATGGGCCTTGGTAGGCATAGCTCGAAAAAGATGCAATTCTTACGCATGCGCATATATACATTCATATATTTAATAATGTTATTTTTAAGTGTGTTTCTTCGTATGGATTTATGTCAGACGATACTAAGTGAGGCTATTTTGTTTCTGTTCGAGTGGATAGCAATAAAATCATATATGTTTTAGAAACTTCTGTAATCATCACTTCATATTAGGTACAATAAAATACATAATAGAGAATAGTTTCTGTAATAATTAATGCGAAATCTTTATGAATTGAAATATAATATTCAATCGTATTTTATGTAGGCATGAACGAGCGAGATAAGAGATACGTTTATGTAGTCAGTTTCATATAGACATTGTTATATACACACACGAGACTTAACATCAGTGTGCGAATGTATCTATACTCCTAAAAGTTCGGTTTTCTTTTGTGTGCATCGGTAGTCATATTAAAACCCCTCTTTTCTATTTATTTAAAAAGAAAATACAATTTTCTTATACCTTGGTTATGGAATGGCATTCACTAGCAAACGATCTAGCTAATTTGCATATTCTTTTAAACATTAATTTTAATTAATTCCCTATTAGTTGTTTTGGTTTTTAATGGGGTCATCATCTTTAGTTAACTATTGCATATAATTATATTCATGCAGATATTCTACGTGCTTTATACTTGCATAATATTTGCGAACAAAGTTTATAGTAAACACAAAATTATTTCCATATATATTTATGTATACGTATATATTTTTGTTAAACAAATCTATCTCTCTGTCTATCTATTTATCTATATATATATATCTATAAAAGTGAACGTGTCTGTGTGTCTGTGTGTCTGTTTGTCTGTGTACATTTCCCTACGGAATAACTCTGGTAATTTTAGGTCTACAGGCTCGGAATTATATATATAGGGTACTGAGATTTGGGAAAATCGACGTGATCGGTTTTCGGACAGAAATTTCGCTGTAAAGGGGTTAAATAGTGAGAAGCGATTTTTATCAAAAAGTAGTTCCTTTAAATGAAGATTCATTGATTCAAGGTTTTTATTTTATTTTATTTCACTACTAGCAGTCCAGCCCGGCTTTGCTCGGGTCCTATGTACGTTTTATAACGTTATGTGCATATGTATATATATATATATATATATATATATGTATCAAAAAGTGTCGCCCATGTCCAGGTAACCTACATCTAAAATTTAAAGTGTTTAGACCCAAAATTTGCGGAGGAGTTTTGTAGAGTTTGCAATAGTCAACTCTTTCAACTTTGACCTCTTGGTAACCAAATGTTCGTCTAAAAACTTATTAAAAAGCTTGCTGCGTGTCTGAATGCCCTTTATGTAAAATTTCTAATGCTTAGACCCAACATTTGCTGAATAGTTTGCTAGAGGCCGCAAAGGTCAAATCTGTTGAACTTTGACAACTCGGCAGCCAAAAGTTCGGCTAAAACTGGTTTAAAAGCGTGCCCTATGTCTGAATACACTTTATGTAAATTTTCAATTTTTTTTAACATTGACCCCAATTTTGACCACTAAAATTTTTGGTTTCGAGCTCAAATCAAAGTCGAAAATGTGATCTATGTCCAAGTAACTTATATCTAAAATTTCAAGTTTTTAGACCCGAAATTGGCAGATGAGTTTGGTAGAGTTATTAAAGGTCAAATCGTTGAACTTTGACCCAGTGACAGCCAAATTGCTGGCCGAAAACCGATTAAAAAGATATTTCCAACTCTCAGTACCACTTATGTACAAACTTCGAGTCTGTAGACTGAAAATTGAGAGAGTAGTTTGGTAGGAAAATGAACACACAGACACACACAGACAATTTCATATTTATAGATATATAGATTTTGATAACCTTTTCGAAAGAGAAATTACAAAATGTTTTTCTCACTAACAAGAACACCAATCAAAGGGCCATAAAACCACAGATAGTCGCTCAACAAATAAAATTTCCTGCAAAATATTTTATTGTATTATCTATATATCTATTAAAGTGAAAATGCCTCTGTGTATGTCTGTCTGTGTGTGTACATTTCCTTAGTAAAGTGCTCTCTCAATTTTCGGTCTACACACTCGAGATTTGACATAAGGGTATTGCGATTTTGGAAAATATTTTGTTTTATCGTTATTTCCATGGCAGGTGCTCGTCTGAACTCCAATCTCTGGTCCCCCTCGCCAATCTTTTACAAAAAACATCCGTCCAGCTGAATCCACTGTCAAAAACTTTCCCCACTCTTTATCTATGCCTAAATCAAAACGTAGATTCCATGAACAAAGCTTCTTTCCTAGAACTGCACGCCTGTGGAACTCTGCTCCGTCTGCCTGCTTCCCTCCTGACTACAACTTGGATGTCTACAAGTCCAACGTAAACAAATTCCTGATGAACCGCCCCATTAAGTAGACACTCTAAAATATCCACACTAACGTATTGTATTTACAATAACCCTTATCCATGAGTGGCTTCCGGGCCTTGATAAGTGGTGACCACCTTGTAAAAAAAATCGGTTTTCGGCCAGAAATTTGGCTGTTAAGGGGTCAAAAGTCAAAGATTTGACATTTGAGAACACTACTAAACCCCTCCGTCAATTTTGGTTATAAACACTTGAAATTTTAAATGTAGGTGATTTAGACATGTTTAAACTTTTCAATTCGATTTAAGCCAGAAACAATTAATGTTAAGGGCTGAAAATTGGGATGAAAGTTTTTTATAAAAAATATCTCCGCGGTCTCGACCAAATTACTCAGCCAATTTTTGATCTAAACATTTAAAATTTTAAATAAACAAAGATAGGGTAAGCTTTTAAATCGGTTTGGATCGAAACTTCAAGCTGCCAAGAGGTCAAAGCCAATTTAAAATTGTACATAACGTGTATTCAGACATGAGGCAATCATTTTAATGAGTTTGGGGGCGAAAAATTGGCTGCCAAAAGGCCAAAGGTGAAAGAGTAGACCTTTGCAGATTCTACCAAACTCCTCCGCCAACTTTGGGTCTAAATACTTGAAATTGTAATGTAGGTTACTTGAATATTGATCAAATATTTTCTATCGATTTGAAGCCAATACAATAAATATTAAGAGGTCAAAACTGGGGTCCAATTTTATAAAATATACCTCTGCGGTCTCTACCAAACTACTCAGACAATTTTTCGTCTAAACATTTGAAATTTTACACAAAAGGGTATTAATATATAGGGCAAGTTATGAACAGTTCAAAGGATCCGAGCAAAATCGGGCTGAACTCCTAGTTTGTAATAAATATTCTAATGATAAACAAAGTTTATTTGTTTGTAATAAAACAAGATAAACATTCAATCATAATAATAATTAGCGTTTTTATATAATGTTTTAAAAAAGAAAATGATGAGAACATATTTTACACCTGTCTTTCAAAAAATCATCCCACCTAGAATATAATGGGTAAATCTTAATGATAACCATTTTTTCGATTAATTATAATAAAGTGGAATTATATTTTAAACATAAAAGGGTTCCTCCTATTTAACGTGATTATACAGCCTTTGTCATTTTAGAATTAATGATTATTATTCTCCACTTTAGATATGTTGCAGAGAATATTTTAGAAGTTAATTATGGATTAGTACAGTAGTAAAGAACGTACGAATATGGTGAGAGACACGATGGAGTTCCTCAGGGATTTCTTTGGCACCAACATTTTCTCTCACTGTGTCAATGTCAAATGGCCACCATGTTCTCCAGACTAGACTATACCTGATTTTTACTTGTAGGAATATCTTTTAGCAAGAGTTCATGTTAACAAACCCTAACCCCTGCTAGAATCGAAGGAAAACATCAGGAATGAAATAAGGGAGTAAAATCGCAATCCAAGGATTCTTCAATCTTTTTTTTTATTACATTTTCACCCCAAACAAAGCACATTGCCACTTTGGTGTAAGGGGCTACTATCAGGGGCAGCAACTAATGGGACACTATGTTGGGATTTGGGCAGCAAGATGTCGGTTCACGTTACACTTGAACTTCTGCATGTCAGTACAGTTGGAAAGCAGGGGCCTGGAATGGAATTCCAGAGTCTAGCCGTTCTGGGGAATACACTACTGGAGTAGAAAGATCTTTTACATCTAGGGATCTCTACCGTGTGGGGTGGGATTTAGCTTCCTGTCGGGTTTGTCGAGGGTGTCTCCGTCGTGGGAGCACAAGTGTCTGCAGTTCATCAGAGCATTCACCATTAAAATACTTAGATGCCATTTCAGGGCCTAACAGGTTTGCGACTCTCTTTTGAACCTTGTCAAGGAGCGAGAGACTAGTAGCAGATGCAGCAGCCCAAATGTGACAGCAATACACAATACATGGGTGAATGGTGGCTTTATAGAGGTACACGATACTTTCAGGTGTCAGTAATTTTCTAGCACGGTAGAGAGAGCTTACATTCTTCGCAGCGGCCCTGGCAATGTTTTCAATATAATTGTTCCAACTCATGTTTCCTGTGAACGTTAGGCGAAGCCGTTTGAAAGATGTACTCTCAGACAGGGAGTAACTGGCCATTGCTATTGGTGGTAGAGAAGGTTTCTTGTAATTATTAAAGGAAACCAGTTTAGTGTTAGCGACATTGAATGTGACCATCCATTTTTGTCGCCATTCCACTACAGATTGGAGGTCATCCTCTAGTGTTTTTGCCATTTCTTTAGATATGCGTTCATTTGTTTTCCTGTCATGGATATTGGTTTGGAAAGAGTACAAATATGCGAAACTGAAAATGAGCAACTTTTAAAAGGCATTATTTTTCGATAATAATTTTTTTGAGTTTTGGATTGTTTTTAAAAAGTTTCCCAAGGTCTTAATAATATTCTGTTAAAATTACAGAAGGATATCAAACATAAAGAATCTATTAAAGTTAAAACCTTTCACTTACTTTTTGAACACCTTGTATTTCTAAAACGGTCTAAAAGACTTACACGCTAGCTCGTCTAACATCAATATCTTAAAGAATATTATTAGACTAGGTTAGTGTTAAGGATATATAACGAAATCAGATAGGATATAAATACATAAATATGAAAATAGGGTCCCGCATTTTCAGTTTATTTCTTGCATTATTATAATTGTTAATATTTTCTATTTAGGTAAACACTTTAAACTAAAGGTCTTATTAATTAAATTCAATAAAACTAAATAAGAAACAGTTATATTTTTTCTATTTTTCGTTTATTTATTTGACATCGAATCGTATTCCCATGTATTCATTCCATCAGAAAGTGAAAGCTAATTATGTCATTCGCCATTTTATTTGCTATGACAGGTAACGGTTGCCATGGATATTTCTGTATTATTAGGAAAAGAACATTGTATTATGTTTAATCAATGATATATCATATTTGTTTTATTTATAAACAAAATATAGTGTACATGATGTCACATTTTCCGTTGTTTATTAAACATTTTTTTCTGGTTGTAGAAACAATAGATAGGCTTATGACTACCAATTTATTAATTAGTAGTTATGCATTATACGAACCATACTGAAATAAGCACGTTAGTATTTATGTCGTTCTTAACATAAAGAAGTATTTTTTTAAAAATTATTATGATGTAGATGATTAAAACGTATGTATTGTAAACTTTCGTTAATTTAAAAGGTAATGGTACTATGATTGTCTTAAATCTGGAAGAATTATGAGGTTCAATAGTAAAACTACCACTTACAGTTTGTTCATTTAATACACTTTCCTTTATTATTAACAATAGTGCTTGAAAAAGGGAGTATATGACAATAAACCAAATCCTGCACTCTCTGAGACAAATGGTGACATAGTGAATGTAAGCAATGAACATTGCACCTTGGAGGAATCTGACATCTACTAATATTCTGAACCAAAACGTACAAGGTGTGTATGAATAAATTGCAAACTTATTTATGCTGCTATATTAATTTATTTATGACTAAATGAATTAGGTCAACCAGGTAATAAATGGCTGAACCATGGTCGGGTTCGACTGAACAATTTACGAAACAAAAATGCAGTTACAATTAAATTAAATAATTCTTATGCAACACTTATTTTATTCTGTTATTTGTCAGTTAAACAAAAATTCTATGGATTAATGCTATTTTCATTTTTGTTCCGATCCAGCTGTATTGTATAAAATGTAAAACGACATCATGTCTTGCTTTGCTCACGTGTGCATAAGTAAAACTGCATAAGTAAAATTGCAACAATAGCTAAACATTGTAAACCTACATTTCTCTCGTAATATTTGGATTCATCGGACTACTGTTCTCATCTTGAGTGTGATTTACACACCGTTTTGATCGATGTAACCTGCGACCTTCTTAAAGTGTATCTTGTCAACTCGGGAATTTTACTGTCGAACTCGGAAATTTGGACAGAATTTTAAGCGGAACTTTTTTATTTACTTTACGATTGCGAATTACTTAGGACCTATATCCAGTCATGACTGAAAGAACGAGAGCATTCTCTCCACCCTCGTTGAGTAATTCCCTATCAGATCGCCATTAGACCTAGAGATAAGGTATACACAGTTTTTGAGGCAACTACATCAATTTCTCGGGATTCCTTTTTGGCGTTACGAGTGGGGCAGTCAACTTCCAAATATAATCGACCAAATAATTACAGATTAGAAAATGGAAGGTATATTTGCGTACACTGACAACGTCACAATATGTAACCATAATTAAAAGAAACACGACGAAAATCTCAGACGGTTCTTGTCAAATACAACCTTACTCTAAACGACGACAATACGCGTTTGGACTGGCAAAATAAACCTACAGAGGTATACCATAAGCAAAGGTTTTATAGCGCCGGTAACAGATCGATTGGAATCTTTACTTTAGATGTCTGTCCCTCACAATCGGCTTTTCCTTCGACGTGCTATAAGCATGCTGGCTCAGTACCCCAATGGATTGCATCGTTATCAGAATGGATACATTAATTAACAAGTAGAGACGTTTCTTCTATCCCGTCAAGCCGAGAGACTGAAAAAGATATTGCGAAATCAGCAATTACAATAATAGACTAAAATATTCCTCTGGTTGTTGAAACGGATGCGTCAGACTATGCGATTGCTGTTTCTTTGAGACAAGCTGGTCGTTCTGTAGTCATTTTTCAATGACCCTCTCACAAGCTGAACGACGATACCCTGCAATTGAAAAGGAAGCCTAAGCCATAGTGGGGGCATTAAGGGAATAGCGACACTACTTGACTGAACGCCACTTTAAACTTATTACTGACCAAAAATCAGTTGCGTTTATGTTCAACTCTAAGACTACAAAGCAAAAAAGAAAAAAAAGAAAGAATATGAAATAACGAGGTGGAAAATTGAACTATATTGTTTCTCCTTTGACGTCAGCTAGCGATCCGGCAAGGAGAACATAGCAGTTGATACATATTCAAGTGTATGGTATACGGCATTAAGCGGGGACGAACTCTGAACGCTACAAACCAATCATTGTCACCTGGACATTACTCGAATTTTCCATGTTGTGAGGTGTAGATACTTGCATTTCTCAGTTGAAGAAGTAAAAAGAATTACAAATCCCTGCCGAACGTGTGCTAAAATAAAGTACAAGCTGGCGTTTTAATAAAAGCAACACTACCGTTTGAAAATGTCAATATTGATTTTAAAGTACCGCTATCAAGCAAAACAGGGAACCGATATATATTAACCGTTGTCGACGAATATTCACGGTTTCCTTTTGCCTACCCTTGCTCAGACATATCGGCAACTGCAATTATACAATGCCTCTGTTCACTATGCTGTCTTTGGAGTTCCTGCCTATATACATTCGGACTGAGGGGCTTCTTTCATGTCAGAGAAGCTTCAACAACAAAGATTTACTATAAGGTAGACAAGTCCCAACAACCTTAAGAGTAATGGCCAATTCAGAAGATATAACGACATTATTTGGAAGACCGTTCTATCTGTTGCATCTAATAACAAATGTCAAATGATGGGTAATAAGGAAAAACTCCTTCCTGTCGCATTATACGCCATCCGATTCCTGTTTTGTACCGCCACGAATATCACCACACACGAAAGGTGTTTACATTTTCAGCGACGGAGTTCGGCGGAAACTTCGCTTCTATCTTAGCTCTCTCGACCCGGTACTGTGTTTGTGAGACGACATACACGTTACACCAAGAAAGATCTATTGGTGAACGAGATAGAGTTCATAGAGGCAAAGCCACGGTGCGCTCCAGTACGACATACACATGATAGAAAGTCTAATGTGTCTCTCAGAGATCTAGCACCTGTCTTTGTTGGGGCTCAGTCAGACATTTCGGATGGGCACACACCTTAATTCCTGACAGATGAAGGATTAGCACCGAAAAAATGTGTTCATCCAAAGACTGACTCTAAAGCAGAACGGTTTGCTCCTCTGCGAGGGAAAAACTTCAGAGGACGTATTTTAGAGCCAACATACAGGCTCGTACTGAAGAGCCTCCTTATTTAAGTTCTAGTGAGATTATACATCTTTAGAGTATACCAAATGTAGTTTTCAGGGGGGGTATTTTTTTAAAGAAAAATGTGTTCATTAAAGCATCAACTGGCAGGAGAAAAAGAAATGTTTTTCAGGTGTGTTGTGAGTATTTTACAAAAAGAAACTCTAGATTTATTGCGTATTTCATATTTGTTATATAAATTCATATTTCATCATTAATCGTTCTCATTAGTTAAATTTCTAAACGTTGCATTTATTTTATAAAGTCAATAAAATATCACTGTTAATCCTTTTTTGATTAGTAATCTTGAATCTTTATCCCTATGTCTCCAAAATCTGAAATGATTCTTCAAATAATTACGATTCGTCAGCTATCTTCTAAAAAGCAGGGATTTATATTCTCAAGAGAACATTGTTATCTTCTTTTATGTCTTAAAGGCAAATGATATTTGACAGTGGAAATTCGATCTTCTCAGGCATCACGATGTTATCGAATCAACTATTCGTCGCAAAGTTCATTTAACTATTTTTGGAGTCAACATTTTATTAGACATCTTTAAACTTTAATCAACAACGGAATATCATTGAATGGAAATAGGATGTTACTATTTGTATTCGAAGACATTTATGAAAATTTGATTTCATTAAGTAAATCACAATTCCATTCCTCCGGATTGATTTTAAAGGGAAATAAATAAGAATTATTTCTCTTTTGCTGTACCTTTTTAAACATTTAATGAGAATACGTATATATATATATATATATATATATATATATATATATGTATATATATATATATGTATATATATATATATGTGTGTGTGTGTATAAGGTATTATAATTTTTCTTTTCGTTTTATTACAGACTGAAAAAATAGCAAAACGAATTTTTTTCACTCTAAAATTAACAAATTTCACCTTTTTTTATTCCAATTCCCATAAATTTATATAAGTTATTTTTGCTGATTGGAATATTCATTTTGTCCAAGTGGATTTTACCGTATAAAAAGAGAACGACTTTCTACTGTTTTTATATAACCATAAAATGGGACTATATAAGATTTTCACGTTAAAAAAAAATTCCTTATACATAATTGAATTTTACCTTTAATCTGGCAATCTTAAACCAAATTAAAACATAATTTTTTTATTCCAAGCCTACTATTCTAAAATCAATATCCTTTTTGTTTCAATCCTTTTTCATGTCCCTTTAAAAGATTTTAATGTTAGATATATTTCAATGTATGTGCTAAACATCAAAATTATATCGAACCAGAATAAATATTTTGCTAATGATTTTTCTCTGATGTGATAAGCCTACATTGAAAATCCATGGATTAAGGAAACTACTTTAAATTTTGTATTCTTTATTTAAACGAAATATTTTTGTTTTTAAAATTATATTTTCTGGAAGTAATTTTAAAATAAAACCTATAATTTTAATTTGCAAATTATATTTTCTGAAAGTAATTTCAAAATGAAATCTGTAATTTTCATTTGCTCTTTTTATCTATTGAACAATTTTATTTGCCTTGTATAAAATACTACCCCCTAGACATGCTTTATAAGATGTGAAACGGCAAGATATTAATAAAAAATAATCTTATATATATATATATATATATATATATATATATATATATATATATTAAGTAATGTGATTTATAATTTAAAAATTAAAAAAAAAATTTAAAATTTAAAAATCAAATTTTAATTAAATTAAAAATCAGTTTCATAAGATAATTAAAATTTGAGTTTTAAATTTTAAATTTTTTTTTAAATTTTTAAATTATAAATCACATTACTTAATATTGAATTAGCTCTAGGACATTTAACTATCGAGCTTATTATATATCTAAATTACAACGAGCATTTCCTGTATTTTAATTAAACTAGTAATTTCACTATTACATTAAAATACACTTAGCTCTTTAGACTATTATTCTAATCTCCTTTAAATTATATATATATATATATATATATATATATATATATGAGTGTTTCTATCAGTTTGTTTATGTGTTTGTATATTGTATATTGGAATGCAGTAATGTAAAATATTAATATTCCCATTTTGTGAGTCATGGTTTTAGTCAATTAAATTAATTTAGAACTGCTGTTTTTTTTTAATAATTTTTCCCATTATCCGTGATGAACGGCGCAATAAAGCTTGTTTTGTTTTTTCCACATCATAAAATACGTAATTGGCTCAATTAAAAATGTTTTTCAATAATTCAGTCAAGGTTAAGTTTATTATCTTATGAGAAGGAATATTTCATCGGAAAAGATATAATAAAAACATCCCTTATTTCATTCCAATCTAATTTGCTTATTTTAATCTTTACATTTTGAAATCTCTCTTTCTGTGTAGTTTTCTATTTCTTCCTCTCTTTACCTCACTTAGACATAAACACAAACACAAACACATACATATACAAACACACACACAAACACACACACATATATATATATATGTATATGGGCAAATCTTGATGTTATAACCATAAGCTCATTCTCATTGACGAAACATTTATGTATTATATATCTGTTAATTTCAACTGTATGTCTGGCGATTAACGTAAGCCATGTGGTTTGTTCTTATCTGTTAATTTCAACTGTATGTCATGTGGTTTGTTCATTGCTAATAGATTCAGAGATGGCTTTGTGAATCTTCTCGCTCCCGTCTAGCTGAAACCACTGTGAAAAATTTTCCCCACTCTTTATCTGTGCCTAAATCAAAACATAGATTCCATGAACAAAGCTTCTTTCTTAGAACTGCACGCCTGTAGAACTCTGTACCGTCTGTCTTCTTCTCACCTGACTACAACCGTGGTGTCTTCAATTCCAACGTAAACAAATTTCTGATGAACCGCCCCCTTAAGTAGACACTTTATTAAATCTCAACACTAACGTACTGTACATGTAATAACACTTATCCCTGAGTGGCTTCTGCGCCTTGATAAGTGGTGATCACTTTGTAAAAAAAAAAACTTCTCACCGGCTGTAATTGTAAGGTTCTGCACTGATGATTCCCGAAAAGATAAAATACTAGTGTCTATATGTATTAAAAATAATCATGGTAATATATATGTATGTGTGTGTGTGTGTAGAGAGAGAGAGAGAGGGAGGTAGAGAGAGAAAGAGAGAGTACAAATTCAATTATAAGTTAAAACCCAAATTTTATTCTTAGAATGTTCATCAACAACAAAGCTTAATAAATACAATATAAATATAAAAAATGCTTACACAATTGAATCAGTGTTTGATAATTATATAATATCAACTATATATTTAACTTGTTCTAAAAGAAATTAGCCATAATAAACAAAACAAAAATTTTGTCCAGTAAAATTAAACCTTTACAACTTTGTAACTATGCAAGAGTAATAAGATTAATTTAAACTTGTTAGCAGACAGAAAAACCATCATTCAACAATTACCGATATGAAGCGGAAGAGTGTTACTGTTATAATATACACACACTCTCTTATGTCATACTCAACGCATTAGCAGAAAAAATTGCGCCCATATGAAACGCACATTTTTCAACCGCTAACGTATAGATAAGAAAAAGCGCCCACGCACATCTAACCTTATATTAAATCTTTACATACACAAATTATACATAAACAACAAAATATCCAATATATAAATGAATACTTACATTCGTTAATGAGAAGATTTCGCATTATATAAGTGAAGCATACATGCTCTTCCTGGAGTGCACAGTTAAAAATGACTAAGTTCAATATTTGCACAGACACTCATTATGCCCCCAAAGTCTCCAGGCCGTTAATTCCTGGTGAAAATGCACAAACGGTACATTGGAGTTCTGCACCATGCAAAAAACACGAAATGGCTTAGTCCATAATTTGACCCCCCTCGCATTTTGCCCAAGTCGCTAAGGCCTTAACATATTCAAATCAGATATATAGAAATTAGTTACAATTTTCAGAAAGCTTAACAAAAATCCAAGGCATCAATGTTTTTAATAAGCACAAAATTGTCAATTGTAGCCGTTTAAACCAGAAAGGAACACCTAGGGGGCAACCGTGTTTTCCCGGAAAATGCGTTTATGTTTAATGTTTGTGCAAATTAAAAAAAAAAACTTCTAAGGACTCGTTATTGAGAAAAGTGCGGACAGAAGAACGGACGAACGGACTAACAAGCGAACAGTCAAGGGTGAATTTACAAGTCCACCCTCCTTTTATCGGGGAACCAAAAAAATTAATAAATAAATGCCAAAACTATTTTTTTTAAATATAATATACAAAATACAAAGTCTGTAAAAGTAATATATATATATATATATATAGTATCTATATATATATATTATCATTCGTAACTATATATTTCACTTCTATTTTTAATAGTTTATCTCCACCTGATGATGATTCAAGAAAGAATCGAAAGCGCTCGTGTGAACCATGGAACATTTGTAAATACCTTCCATCTTGAAGTTTTAAAAATCTTATTAAAGATCGAAAAAATGAAAGAAAGAATCATTAAGCAATTATATCTCTGTTGTTTTTAATAATGTTTGCCTGAATATATGTATATATATATATATATATATATATATATATATATATATATATATATATATATATATATATGTATATAAGAGTGTAGCCCACAACAATTGCAGGTTTTTAATGTTTTTTTTTCATTTTTTATTGTTTTTAAATATTTTCATAAAGCGTGTAAATCCTTGTTTTTGCACTCTTCAGATACTTTTTAGTTAAAAGTTTTTCAGTGAAAAGTGTTTTAGTTAAAAGGTTTTATAATTTCCTTTTTGGAAAACATTTTAGTTTTGCTAGTACGAATAAGTTTTTGAAAGGGGGAGACATTCTGCCCCAATAGGTTAAAATCTGTAATTTTTTTTTCTTTCCACATGTGTGAGAGCTTGTGTGTGCGTTCGTACGCCCGTGTAAGCGCTCATGTGTGTAAGAGGGAAAGAGAAAGGTAGAGACATAAGGCTTAGTTAGGGACAAGTCCAGTCCCTAATTTAAACATACATACACATGTACACATATGCACACACACACACACACACACACACACACACACACACACACCTACATATGCATGCATATACCCATCAACAAATATAAGTAAAATGGAAACAAATGATAAATATATCAAAATAGGAGTATACACGTACATATTCATACACTCATACACATATGTACGTACATACATATGTATGCACACACACATCTGCACCCACATATATGTGTACACACACACACACACATATATATATATATATATATATATATATATATATATATACACCCACACATTGATAAAAACTGCCTTGGTCTAGATAAATATTCTTCCATTGAATGTGGGTGGAGTAGTGTATTTTGTTTCTAGTCATCTGCTTAGTTTTAAAAATCAATATCACATTGGATGAGGGTGTGGTGTAGTTTTTCCTTTATATGTGTGCATGTGACAATGCCAGTGTGTGTGCAAGCAAGGGCAAAAGTTCGCGATCCCTGTATGTATGGGTTAAAATCTTTGATTTTTTCTTAGCACATACGTGTGTACGTGCGTGTGTGTGCGTACGCACCTGTGCACGCCAGTGCGTGCAAAAGGAGTAGAAAGAGGTAGAGACAAGATCTTTAGTAAATTACAACCTCGGTCCCAATATAAACATATAAACATATATATATATATATATATATATATATATATATATATATATATACAATGCAAATGCATACACATATGCACATGCACATATGTAAGTAAAATGGAAAATAAATGATAAATACATAAAAATAGAAGTGTACACGTACGTACACATAAACACATACCTACATGCACATATATATATACACACATTATACGCAGATACACATATATACACACATGCACACACACACACACACACACACACACACACATATATATATATATATATTCATTGATTAAAATTGCCTTAGTCTGAATACTTTCTTTCATTGACGGAGGCGGGAATAGCTTATTTTGTTTCTTCTTAATTGCTTAGTATTATATTAGATGTGGGTGTGCGTGCATTTGATTCGTATGTTGGGATGCACACTGCCATCCGCATGTGTGTGCGTAAGTGTATTTTGTGTTGTGCTTATTTATGTGTTGTTATTGTGATTAGTTCAATGTGGGATTGAATTTTGTTACGAAATTTTCTTCGTGTGTTAGTAAATAGACGTAGTTGTCAGTTTGGAAAATGGGCATTGTCCAAAATCTGCCTCCACTGCACGCAGATATGTCCTGTGAAATACGCAGGTGTCTTTTTCTGCGATTTTTTTTGTTGGATCGATGCAAAGCTACGCTATTATTTAGTTGCTTTTTTTTAGTGGCGCCTACGTAGGATTTCTCACATGTTGCACATTTTATTACAGAGACCACATTTTTGAGCTGCAGTCTAGGTGGTTTCTTTATTTTTAATTTTTGTGTAGGGTTTATGAATGTGTATGTGTTTTCTTCTAATATTAGGTTGCAAACTCCACATCGTTTTTGGTTGTATTTTGTGACTCCTTGTGTTGTGTGTTGTTTGAGATTGGATGAAGTAAAAATGCGTTTTAGATATTTAGGTTGGCGTTTGCTTTTACTTATTTTTGTTGTTTTAATGAAGTCATTTACCTTGCTGTTTTTGGTTAAGTATGCTGATATATTCTGTTATCTCTATTGAAAGTTCTGGGTTATTTTAGTTATGTGTGGTGACGTATATTACAATTTTATCTTTGTTACGCTTTTTTATGCTTCTATTTTTTTTCAATGGTATATTTTTCGCTAGTTGGATCCCTTTGCTTACAGTATTTTCTTCTTCTTAGACTCACTAGTAGTGTGTATATATTTATGTGTGTATATATTTCTATGTACATGTGTATATGGTTATGTGTGTGCATATATATATATGTATATACCTATGTATGTCTATGGGTGTGTTTGTGTATGTGTGTTTGTGCGTATACTCTCATATTATGCGTATATGCATGTTTATGTATGTGTGTATCTATGTGTATATATGTACGTATGTTTATATTGGGGGACCGACCTTGTATCCAAATAAGCCTTCTATCCTTCTCCATCTCTTTTCATATTGCACTCACGGGCGAGCGCATGGACGTACGCACGCACACACACAAGCACACACATATGTGAAAAGGAAAAATCACAGATATTAACATATACGCACGCATATACACAAATCATATAACGGTATCACAGGTATGCAAATTTTCGCTAAAACAAACAAACCACTGGTGATATTCGATTTAAAAAAATAAACATTAATTCATTCTTTTAAGACATAATAAGGAAGTAATTGGACTATAATTATTAGTACAATTACTAATTATAGTCTATTTTAATTGACTTAATACATTCTACCCTCCACACGACTAATCTATTAAAATAATTATAGCATTTATAGCTTTCTACTCATACGGAAATAGTTTAATTGTTATTCTATACCAGAAATTTAGTCTAGTTTTTTTTTAATGGAATTAATGGAGAATACACTAAGTTATTATATTTATACGAGGGTACTGGTTAAAGTGTCAACAGCTAATTTATATTTCAGACTTGTGATTTAGTAATTTCTTTTGCAAAAGAAAGCATATAAAGTTATTGCATTCTATTTGATTACGCGCTTTTTATTGTTATACCTAAGGGACCATTTGTGTATCAATAACGAGGCGTCTTTGATAAGTTCTGCATCTATCTCTACGTTCAGTACCGTCTATCTGAATTAATGATGTTCAACAGCAATCAATATTAGAATTATGATTTTATATGTTAGGGAGGAGGAGGAGTTCTTGAAGATAAGTACTTTGTATATTTATTTAATTATTTGCAGACTTCATCAGCATTCCTACCCCATCGCTAATCAACCAAAGAAGGCCAGAGGAATAGTTGGTCGGCACGTGGTGAAATACCAATAACTATGAAGATGAGGATAAAGTCTACAAATAAATAAATGAATATACAAATTATTCATCTCAGATGATTCCAATAAAAAAATATATAACACCATTCGGTAATGACCCGATCATGGCAGACTAGATAAGAACTAAAATGTGTATAAGATAAAGAAATGCTATCTTAATCGCCCTTTGGAAACCGCAGCGCAGTAGATAGAAGCGTTGATTATCTCCAGTTTCAGATTAGCATTGTCTGAAGATAGATGTTTCAATATTACTGAAAGCAGGCCAGAGGATCAGTGGGCAACATCTAATAAGACAACAACAATAATAATAGGCAGTAATTACAGTTAAGCGACTGTGTTCATATCCCGTCCCGGTAAACCATATAAAGAAGGCCAGAGCTAGAGTTAGACGAAACGTGGTGAAACTACAACCACTATTTTGATTATGATAAAATATCGCAAATAAATAAATAAATAAAACTGTTTTTCTTTCAAAGGTGTTATTAATTTTTTTTTACTCTGATGATTTAAAAAGTATCTGATAAAATTGGTCAATTTCTTTTCGGAAACTAGACATTGTCACAAGTTTAAGGGAAAACACGTTATTTTTTTGCATATCATAAAATGAGAGATTGCTTTAATACTGTACACACAATAACCAAAATAATTATTTGTCGAAAACTGCTAGAGATTAGCTTGACGGGCAGAAATGAACAAAACGTATGTTATATATTACGTAATAATCTATCTATCTATCTATCTATATATATATATATATATATATATATATATATATATATATATATATATAAGCGAAAATGTGTGTTTGTGTGTGTGTGTGCGTGTGTGTGTGCATTTTTGTGTATGTCCGCAAAAGGCTTTTTTCGCCGGCCTTCTCGGTCGGCTCAATCCATCTTAAAACTTTTTATATCACATCTAAATCATAGTATCTACGACTTAAGGACGGGGGTCGCGGCTATCTTCAGTTTGCCCGACTTTTACCAGCTATTTTCGAGATATTTTTCGATCGCCACGTCTTCGAAAAGCGAATGATGGGACGGGGGAAAATTAGGTCAAACATCACGCGATTTAAATTCCTAGCACCTGCCAATTTCAATTTATAAACGTTTACTTAACACGCGTAACAATTCCCCTCCGAGATTGTTAGGTGGGTGGCTTTTTCCCCCTTTCGTTTCCACCTTCACGTCAAGGCTTCCTGGTTCAAGCCTACCTTCCTACTAACACGTTTTTTTCTTTTACACTTCCAAATACCCGGCCATGTTTTGATCTAATCCCCGCACACATTCACCCCACAAACCCGGGAACCTCGGGTACCCCCCACGCTAGTATAATATACAAGATAATATGTTCATAATATTTTTGAAAAAGAAATGTGTGCAACCATGATGAAAGATGATTTTCAATTAAAATTCTGAATAGTTGATTCCATCATATACATCGCCTCGGATGGACAAGCATTGACACTCAATACATGAAACTACATTTAAATTAATAACTGACACGCGTTCATCTACTAAGAAGTAAATGTTAGGTCTTTTCTGTCAGTGAAAATTTAATCATTTCTTCAACTAAAGTGGCGATGTTTCCCGCCAATTCGAATCTTTCGTTAGAGCATCAATGTTTATTAAAACGAGTTTCCGCCACAGCCCGGTCGCTGTTATGTAATCTGTGTGGAACAGAATATTAATGTTTAGAACTGGTGACCTATTTATAAAGAAAAAACATAACCGAAAATAGATTTTTGGTGTCAACTACTGAATATTGACCTGTTAGAAATAAATAAATAAACAAAACTTAATTATAATTTTATCATTACTATAATATAAAAGATCAAATGAAATTAATATTTAGGGAAAAAACAATGCTTGCAACCATGCTGAGATACGATTTTCAATTAAAATTCTGAATAGGTTTGTTTCTCATATAAATTGCGGTCGTGGATATGACCTTAAACTATATCCAGTGGTGAGGCCCCAGCTTGCGGACTTTTGGGAGTGTGGAGGTACCTTTTAATTGCCATTGCTCCCAGGTCCACTCTATATGTTAAACAGAAACCGACTTGAAAGCAACAAATATATTCTATTAAAATGTTTTTCTTCAAAATCTTTGGGTTCGGCATTAAATAACCTGAAAAGGGTTGATATGCCGTAAAACAAAAATAACCAAACCAAACCATATAAATTGCCTAAGATGGACGTACATTGACACTCAATCCACGAAACTTGATTAAAGGAAACAACTGACACGCGTTTAACTAGTAAATGGTAAATGTTCGATCTTTTCTGTCAGTGAGAATTTAATCTTTTTGGCACTTAAAATGGCGGCGCTTCTCGACAATACGCAGCACTTTCTACAGCACGCAGTTTTATTAAAACCAGTTTCCGGGACGTCACGGCCCGGCCGTAATTATGCCATCTGCATCGAACAGAATAATAATATTTCCACCACCGTTCTAATCGAAAAGTCCGTAATTAAATTGGATGTGTTTAATGATTTGATCAGTGGAGCTTTCTGTACACTCTTGCTTCACCTCTAAATTCCCCTGTTTGTGTCATCGATTATAAGCTAAAGACAATCATTAAACGGATCAACTTCATAATCGAATAGAAACTGAAAATCAAAAATTTTCTGTTCGGGGTTTACGACGATGAACACAGTTACATTGCAGAAAAGATCATTTTATAGAAACTGCTAAAGGTATAAAAACTAGTGAATAATCGTGCTTTATATGTTATTACCTATCAGTTGAATGGACTAAATGTAAAGATTTGGCTGAAAAAATTGTTTTACGCTATGTCGCCTAACTATACCTATAGTATATTGAGAGTAAACATTTATCTGGGTTTAATGTTTCCAGCCTCGTAACGTTAGCCTTCTTTACTTCGTCCTTTAATCCTCACATTCTATGAGTAATGTTTCTGACAAAATAGAAATAGAGATGCTTTCCAGGTAGATCTAATCAATTTAACAATTATCGTTAGCCAGTCTTATAACGTGATTTTTTTTAATATTAATTTATTTTATTTGGCTATTTTTAGCGCCTTGCATCAAGTGGATTAGTGCCTTGTGCAGAGTGTTTTCCATACCAATTAATATTTCATTTTGTTGCAAGAATCAATAATACAACTATGTACAAATATTCAGTACAAAAAGTTAAGACGCTGGAAGTGGACTCAGTTTACCTAAAAAATTTAGTTTAAACACTTCTAGCGCCATCATGAAGCAATAAAAACCATAAACTTTCATTTTTTTAAATTTCTATAAATAATTAATTTTGTTTAACACTTGTGTCATCACTAAAATAAAAAAATAGCAATTTTGATTACTTACATTTCTATAAAGATTATTAGTGCAGACCCCCAGGATACGGTGGCCCTAGGATACATTTTTTTCGGGTTCCGATGTGGAATACAATGTTTTTCCGGACCCTGGTTACAGTATTTGTTCCACCTTACAGTGTTCTTTATAATATTTGATTATAAACATGTGTATTATACACTATTCTGTATTTTGTTACTGATTTTAATGCCGTATTCTGGAGTTCTACTGTAATTCACTTCTTATTAAACATGTTAAATTATTCATGACACTATTACAAGAATTTTATTAATATTTGTATTTTTAAGTTTTAATTAATTTTGTATTTTAAGTTTTAAATAATACTTTTAAAATTTCAAGATTACGATTATCCATGTTGTCTACTAAAACTTTTCTAATTGGACCTGTAGACAGCAACGTTTATTAGTAAGGTGTTTGGCAAGGGAACCATTTTCAGAAAGATACATGGTTAATCTACTCGACAAGTTTTATCACATATTTCTTTGATAAATTATGAACGAACGTGTTTAATTTACACTTCTTGTTTTATCAAAAATTTTCCTAAAGTAAATGGAACTTATTTATAAATAATATCTTACTTTTTGGGAATAAAAAAAATTTCCATATGAATATAGTTCAAATATGAGAAAATATTCATAAAATCTAAAAAAAAAAAGTTTCTTGTTTTTTATTGTCTCGTGATAAAACATGAAATGATTTCGTTTTTCGTTTCGGGGAAGCGTTGATAACGCAAGTATTATTTATCATATAAGCCTGGAGTTGCGGGTGTTCGTTAAAGTATATTATTTCCTTTTTATTTTCATGTAAGTGTTTCATGGTTTCCTGGGAAAAGTAAACAGAAAATTACAATTTAAGTTTAAACGTATATTTTTTTACCTACATTTTTTTGTTACAGGGGATTGTGTTTATGATATCTTAATCGTATTCACTTTTATGATATCTTAGTATGCATGTTTATATCTTAATATTATATTATGATATCTTAGTATGCATGTTTATATCTTAATAGTATATTATGATATCTTAGAATGCATGTTTATATCTTAATAGTATATTATGATATCTTAGTATGCATGTTTATATCTTAATAGTACGTTATGATATCTTAGTATCCGTGTTTATATCTTAATATTACATTATGATATATTTGTATGCATGTTTATATTTTAATATTAAGTTATGTTATCTTAGTATGCATGTTTATATCTTAATATTATATTATGATATCTTAGTATGCATGTTTATTTCTTCATAGTATATTATTATATCTTAGTATGCATGTTTATATCTTGATATTATATTATGATATCTTACTATGCATGTTTATATCAATAGTATATTATGATATCTTACGATGCATGTTTGTATCTTAATAGTACGTTATGATATCTTAGTATACATTCTTATATGTTTATATTATATTATGTTATCTTAGTATACATGTTTTTATCTTTATAGTATATTAGGATATCTTAGTATATATGTTTATATCTTAATAGTATATTATGATATCTTAGTATGCATATTTATATCTTAATAGTATATTATATCTTAGTATGCATGTTGATATCTTAATAGTACGTTATGATATCTTAATATACATGTTTATATCTTAATAGTATATTATGGTATCTTAGTATGCATATTTATATCTTAATATTATAATATGATATCCTAGTATGCATGGTTATATCTTAATAGTAAGTTAATATATCTTAGTATGAATGTTTATATCTTAATATTATATTATAACTTAATATGAATGGTTATATCTTAATAGTACATTATGATATCTTTGTATGCATGTGTATATCTTTATAGTACATTATGATATCTTAGTATGCATGTTGATATCTTAATCGTATATTATGATATCTAAGTAGGCATGTTTAAATTATCCTAATACTATGCAAGCTTATATAATTAAAAAAAACATACAATTACTTTAAAAAACTATTTGTAGAAACATACAAAACGTTCTCATTAATAACTCAGATCATACATAATATTATTTGAAGATATTAAGCAAAATTAGATTTAATGTCAAACAGAAATTGACTTTAAAAGTCTGATGGGATAAAAAATTCAAGATTAAACGAAAGAAGGATTATTTTCAAATTGATACCACGGTCATATTATTAGCTATTACTAACTGTTATATAGAAAAGGTATGCAGAGAGAATTTTTAAGAAGTAATGGATGTAATGTTAAAATATTTATGTCAACTAAGAAGCAATAACAAACAAGGAGTGTGGTGAAAAACTAAACTAGTACGTAAAAATCGGGTAATGGAAAACGTGACTGATTAGTCACTCGTGTTAGGTCTTTGTGTAGTCAGATGAGGTAAGCACTAAGGATTAGTTAATTTATATACCAGCAGAGTTGAGAATTAGAATAGAAGGAGCTAGCGAGAGAGCTAGATGGACGAAGCCTGTTGGAGCTGTAATGGCCCTGTACAGCGGAAAAGTAGAATCTTGCCATCTTCCAACAGGGAAACATTATAAAATAAAAACTGTCTAAAAATACAACCGGAACCTTTTGGTTGTTTCTTTGAAAGGAATGTTGATTTCGAGTTTTTCCAGATCGTCAACCAAGATCCTTGAATGAAGGTAATTTTTTCATGTTTGGCAAAATATAATTATCTGAAGATATTCCGTCCCTTTGTTGTTAAAGAAAATGTTCGTTGACAAAATGTTATATGCATTGTTTTACTGTATATATATGCACACACAATATATATATATAGATATATATATATATGCATATATATATGTGTGGGTATGTATGTATGTATGTATGTATGTATGTATGTATGTAAAGTATATTCAGGAATAGTTAAAGACACAATTTATAAAGTATATCATGGAACACGTAGAGGACGCATATCCTAACGTCATTATATGTACACGAAAATTTATGTACAAAAGAATATATACACTGAATTATAATACAGCCTCGATTATACAACATGATCAATTTTACGCTCGATATATATATATATATATATATATATATATATATATATATACATATATATATATAACTGCGTCAATCGGTTTATTGCATATTAGTAAAACATAAATATTTCCCTAAATATACGTTATAAAAAAAATTATACTTGTACCATCAAACCGTTGCTTTAAGTTTTGTTATTTCCCAAAATTTTATTAAAATTCGTGATTTATTCATGAGGTTTCAACATTTTATTTATTATCAACTGATTTTTACTGCCCATCGATTTATTGCAGATCTCTTAAACTCAGGCGAATAAAGGTAATCGAAAAGCAAAGGATAGTTATTGGACTCGCAGAAGATTTGTCCATCAAAAATTCAGCCAGGGAGTTGAAATGGGATTCACAAACCTTGGCTGCATTCTTGAATAATCCGAACACTAAATGCAGAAATTAATAGCATCAGGAGAAACCTTTTAGATCGTGATATTCAGAAAATTCGCAGAAAAGGCAACCGAAACACAGGCAGACGAAGTTCTTCCGTTTTTTAAAAGATCCAGGCATGCTTGCTACAATGTATTGAATGGGATTGCAATGAACATCAAACTATTCCCAATGCCTCCATTGAGCAAACAATATAGGGAAAAACGAATGGCTTGGGTACAGAATTGCATAAAAATGGATTTCCAACAGGTCCTATTTAGGGATGAGACCCATGCTACTCTTGACGGTTCGGATAGATGGACCAAAGTTTGAAACCCGAATGGAACTCCCAGCCATTAAAGAGTTCATCGCCAGTAGGTGGAGGCATCATGTTTTGGTCGAGAATCATAGGGGATAAGTTGGTTGGACGATTCCGAGCGCCAGAGAGTGTAAAGTTTACCAGAAATGCGTACACAGCCTTTTTGGATAATCATTTGTCGACATGACTAGATGACCTACCATTTTCACGCCGCTTTCAGATAGTTTTTATACATGACAATGTATCATCCTATTCTACGTCGGGCGACTGCATCCTTCCTTTAAATCTATCGAATTCGTTGAGGAAACTCTCATTACCTGACCACCGTGTTCTTCAGACCTTAACCCCATTGAATATTTCTGTTCAATATTAAAAACGTCTCTTCTGTGAGGATATCTCACTATTGATGCAATTGTCTATCTCTATAAAAGCCAAGTACGTCTAAAGATGGGGTACTGCTGCCACATCTGGGCTAGAGCTTCAAAAAACAACCTATCCTGCCATGACAAAGTACAAAATAGACTTCGTGGCTTAGTGGTGGATGCTCTCTTCTTTTCCCTGCAACCTCTCTCACACAGAAGAGACGTTGAGAGCCTGTCTTTGTTTTATCGTTTTTTTCATGGCAAGTGCTGGTTCGAGCTCCAATCTCTGGTCCCCTCTCGCCAATCCTTCATGATAAACAGCCATCTAACTAAAACCAATGTCAATAATTTTCCCCACTCTTTATCTGTGCCTAAATCGAAACGTAGATTTCATGAACATAGCTTTTTCCGAGAAGTGCACGTCTGTGGAATTCTCTTCCGTTTGTTTGTTTCCCACCTGGCTGAAACTTGGACGTCTTCAAGTCCAACATAAACTAATTCCTGATTAATCACCCCCTTAAGTGAGACACTTTGTCAGGTCACCGATACCGACTATTACTGCTATATTGTCCCGTTGATTGTTGTACACAAAATAACCCTTATCCCCGAGTGGTTTCCGGGCCTTGATAAGTGGTGATCCCCATTTAAAAAAAATGAGAAGTTTATGAAGGAGGAGAGCAATTTACTTGAAATGATGCCTTGTGGAGGTACAAAGCTGATGTTGCTAGAGCCATAACTCCTTATAAGATCAAAGAATTGACTTCTTCGGTAGACAAACGCTTGTTTAAAGGATGTGCTTTTGTTTATTATTCTTTACATGCAAAATATAATAAAAAAGTTTTTATGATTATACATTGTAGTTTTGCCTTAATACAATATTTGAGGAGCTGAAATGAAGCGATCGACAGTGGGAATTCTTCGATAAAGAATAAAATGCCATAACTTCGTGAATATCGCATGAATTTTAACACGCTTTTCGGAAATAACTAACCTTAAAGGAGTAGTTTGATGATATAATTTGTATTTTTTTGTGGCATATATTTAGTGAAATATTGATATTTTACTAATTTGCAGTAAAGCGATTGACACAGTTGGGAACGTGAGCTCCGTTTAGCGTGCTAGAAAACTGCTAACAGCTAATATTATCTTGTACGAGGGGTGTGCAATAATTAGTGCCCCTGACCCACTTTCACTAGAAGTAGAGCAACGAAACTTGGCACATTTATTAGTCTTTCTTGACATAGGAACCACCCAGAGTTATGCATTTCGCCCATCGTTTGATGCAGTTATGGAGACCGTTTTTGTAGAACACCCCAGGTTGATCCTACAGCCACAACCCGAATTCAGAAATCAAGGCTGCATTATCTGGGAAACGCTTTCCTTTCAAAAACAACTTCATGGCTGGGAAGAGGTGAAAGTCAGAGGGTGCAAAGTCAGGAGAGTAGGGAGGATGGGGAGATTTCATAACCGCACGCCAGTGCTTCTGATCTGGCGGCATGCGAGTTGTGGATTGGAGTGTTGTCCTGCAGGAGGAGGGTACCTTTGCTGATCTTGCCCCGCCTCTTGATTTTGATAGCTTCTTCCTCAAAAGCGAATCATAATAGTCTCCTGTAATTGTGGTACCCCTTGCCAGGAAATCTGTCATCACTACTCCGTCCTGGTCTCAGAAGACTGTGAACATGACCTTGACAGCGGAGGGCTGCACCTTTGCCTTCTTTGGATGTGGTGAGTCCAAGTGCTTCCACTGCATTGGTCTCTGGATCATAGTGATGGACCCAGGTTTCATCCTGTGTAATCATGCTTTTGAAAAACTTTGACTCATCTTCTTGGCACATCTCCAAATTGATCCTCAAGGACTCGACGCGTTCTCACTTCTGGAATGGTGTGAGCAACCTGGGAATCCATCTAGCAGACGCCTTATTTATATGCAAATGGTCATGAATGATAGTTTCCACAGACCTTGTACTAATCTTGACATCTTGAGCTATTTGGCGAATAGTAATGTGCCGATCTTTAAAAATGGCAGCCTCAACTTGACGGACAGATGCCTCTTCAATGGCAGAAGGGAGGAGGGCGACCAGGTCTGGGAGCTGTTTCCACAGACTTCCGGCCACGTTTGGATTCACGATGCCAGCGTTTTACAAGGTCATATGATGGGGCATCATCACCATAAGTTTCTTTCATTTCATCAAAAGTCTCCTGTGGTGTGCGTCCTTTCAAATCCAAAAACCGGGTCACTGCTCGACATTCAACAGGCTCCATTTCACACCTGACTCAGTTCAAACACCTGTAAAACAGAAACCATAATTAGTTCAGAGCTTTAATTTGCCATATAACCCGTAGAGATATAAATCATTGCAAATGCAAAATTTCAGCTAGATCAGACAATTGCAAGTGGGTCAGGGGCATTACTTATTGCACGCCCCTCGTATTTCTACTAAGCCACCGTTCGATCATGAATGGGTTGTTATTGCTTCATCTTGATTAGTTTATCTACCATTAGACCTTTCATCTTATACTTGGGCCATAAAGGAGTTCCCAATCTAGTAGGCCTCACACTATGTAATCGGCTTCAATTCCCGTTCCATCGTCGATATGTTGCATATCTTAGTCTGTTTCCAATTGCAATTACATAAATGAAATGTGCTATAGCAAACTACTAAGTCTTGTTTTCTACAAGTGTAAACACTTCCGACACACTGGACAAGTAGACGCGCTTCATTCAAGTGGATGAAAAGTTTATTACTTTAATATTCTTATTCTTCCTTCGAACTTTGGAATCCCCTCTATCTTTGCTGTTTCATTAGCTATGCTTAAATGTCGCTCTTTTAACTCACATCACTCTGATAACCCTCACACTCCCATGCTGTACATAATTCCAAATATAAACTTATTATGTTTAAGTATTAATAGGAATTGTTTAGGTGGAATAAAAGTGAAGCATGTAAAGTGTAACGTTTATATATTAATACAACAGTATCTTTGATGAATTTCTGCACTAAACTCATCTTAGAACACCGTCCGAAATATAAATCAGCTTTGTGTGAAATTAACAAAAGATAGGCTTAGTTGTTTCGGAACCTATAAGGAAAAGAACTCATACATACATACGCACACCCCCCCACACACACACAAAGTGACTTTTATTTATAATAGTGGATATAGAGATGCCTGCTGGAAAATGTCTATACAACCAAAGGTATTTTAATTTAAAGAAATTGCTTTAGCGATAGGCTGTATTCTTTTGTTCCTCAACATGGTGTATCTGTACATGACCGCCGACGCACACGGTGTGTTAAGACGTGAATTGAATCTAAAAAATCGGAGAACAAAGTGTCCGACACGAAGAACAAGCTGATGTTATTGTCTCCATAAAGGTTAAATGATCGACTTCACAGTCGTTTGCAAAGAAAAAGGTATATACTAAAAAAAGAACTAGAGAGAATAATAAAGAGGATATATGGCTCGATTCAAATACTTAAAAGGTCAGAGTTCAACCGGGGTAAATCATGAATATCTAACTTTAAAACCATTACATATTCTTAAAATCTAACGTACATTTATATAATAAAATTATAGTTTGTGTATGATTGTTTTTTTTTGGGGGGGGGGTCGATCACCTTCTAGTGTTTGGGAGATATACTCCCATGGCCATAATTTTTCTAGTACTTGGAAAATTATATTGCATTTTGATTAAACCAAAAACAACATTACGTTATGGTCTGCCTTCGAGTTTTTACATACATAAAGTGATTACGACGTTTTATTTAATTTTAGTCATACGAGATACCTTCAATAATTTATAGACTTTTTTGTACAAGCATTACGAATTGGAGTAAAATCTTGAAAATTCAGTAAGTTATGGCTATACATCTTATGAGATGGCTGACCAATGTTTATGATGTACGATTCAAACGAATAACTACAGTAAAAATCGGAATACACCCTACTAAAGCTTGAATGCCACAGTTTGTAAATTTCAGACACTTTAAAAAGAATGCAACAGAAACGTATGAAATTACGTATTACTGCTTTTAGACCATCTTACATGAATCGAGCATCAGCTTTTGCGTTGCATAAGAAATTTAAAGAATGCAGGGAGGCGTGGTGAGATGTGAGGGAGGGATAAGGAATCAGAACATTAGATTAGCCAAATAAAGAATTTCACTGATAAAAACCGTCGTGAATTTATAGAGTCAATAGGTAGCCAGTTTCATATAAGTGTGTGAATTGTACAGACGGTTATCCGCGAGGAGCTGAAGATGTGGAAGATTTGCGTAAAGGGTGTTCCAAGGGTTCTCAAAGAAGCTTGGACTATTTGTCTAAGATGGGTATCAAGATAGTTGGTCATTCTTCTTATAGTTCAGACCTTGCTCCCTGTGACTATTGGTTATTCTGTAAGCTCATGGAAAACGTTAGAGACTATCTTTATGAGAACATAGAGGAGATGAAAGAGGCTGTGACGAGGGTGATTGATACGGTCACACAAGAGAGCTTTCCTGGGGCCTTCCAGAAATTGTTTGAAGGGTACAACAATTGCATTGCAGCGGGGAGAGATTACTTAGATTGGACAAAATTTGTGTGAACTATCATACAAAAAAGTGCTCACACAAAAAAGTCTTGAAACGTATTAAGGGCACCTCATAACATCAAAACTATTATTAATCAACAGCCTATTGGCAGAACTTTCTTATCTGGTATTCACAATTGTTTTTACACCAATAAATGTTGTATTTGTCTTGCATATATAGATAATTTCCCATTATCAATATATTCTTACATTGGACTAACCTATAGCTTAATGCAGTTGAATAATTATGAAATGCCATTGATTTCATATCGTTTCGTAGAAAAACTTGCCAGGACTGAGAATTTGTTTTATGAAGTTTTGCAGTTAATAGCTGACTAATTAGTAATATTTACAGTAAGAAACCAATATACACTTAAACAACAACTATGTATGCAAGCGTATCGAACAAAGGTGCGGCACAATCACGTTTGCACACCGGTTCTCGTTAGATCACCTACGTTAAGAAACGTTGACCCTTGCCAGTACCAGATAGGTGACCATTTGGGAAGGATAGACTCTGTATGTATCTTCTAGGAAGATTGGTTGTGGAGCAGGCACCCTCGCCCGGAAAAAAGAACTCCTCGCTACAAAAGCATCTACAAAGTTGTGGATACCCTAGTCCGCTCCAGCGGCTGAAGGCTCATGTTTTTTTTTAATAAACCTTATGTAATGAACCATAACTTATTGAAATAAACAATAATATGCGCGTTTTTTTTTCAGTAAAACGGTAAAATATATATATATATTATATATATATATATGTATATATATATATATATATATATATAGTGTGTGTCCGTTTTTTTATAAAAACATTATAAGTTACATAAGTACATACGTGTTTTAGTGGTATCTCAATTCAAAAAGATCACTTATTGAGTCCAAAAAAGAGATGCTATTGAAAAGAGTAAAGATCACATTCGGTTTTTATAAAATACGTTTGAGTATTGTTTACGCTCTGAAAGTGAGGTGTATACTTTGTAAATGTGAGCAGAAGTTGGTCTCGAAGAAGTCGTGGCGAAAAAAAAATAAGGGCGGGGGTAACAAAAAAGAAGGGGAAGTACCAACCCGTGTGGTCAAGTTGTTGCAGCGGGGAAATATTGGCATTATTTTAACTTGGCAGTTGTTTATTAGCCTAAGTTTTCGCTTTAACCTGAAAAAATTTGCTCCCAAGCAGTGGCGGGGTCAATCGCAAACGCCTTGAACAGCGCCGCCTTAATTGTCTCGTAGTCCTGTTTGCCCTCATGGCTGAGCTGTTGATACACGGCAAAGGCGCCGCCGGACAAGCGCAGAGGGACAACACGTTCGAAGTTCTTTACGCCAGACAAAACACAATGTAACTCCAACTTTTCCACCCAGTAAAGTACCGGGGTTGATCCATCGAACTCCGGTATTAATTTGAGGTCCATTTTTCCCCCGTTTTGCCGAAATAGCTTAAAGCCGTTTCACAAGTAAGTCGGATTCTACCTTTTTAGGCGACTACGTGTGAAAAGAAAGAAGAGGCTTGAAGTTTTGTTCCAAGTTCTGCAGAAGGGCAGGTCCTGTAGAATCAGCAGAAAAGAAAGTCCTGTAAAGTCAGCAGACGAGCAAGTCTCAAAAAATCACACACACACTAAGGTACTCTTAAAGCTGCAGCAGTTCACCGATACGATCACACTGACGTCGATCCTAGAAAAGACACCCCCATGTTCCAAACACACTCCCTTTATCCTTCCGGCGTTCGTCCTCGGCCAATCAGCAGCCAAAGAACGGTCACGTGGGCCCAGTGATGATCGCACAATCTACAAGATGAGGACGGCGCCATTTTGGAATGTCTTTCATGTTTCGGCCATGCACGTACGCACACCGTAGGAGCGTTCCAAGGTAAGGCACAACGCGCAGACACGTGGGCGCTTCCTCCCTTCATTTTCCTCGACTCTACACAAGGATAATTAACTAGTTAAGAAAATACTCATGCAAAAATAAGATATAAAATATATTTTATTAACTATATAATATTTTCACGTCCAATAACGTATCCATTTTACTCCCATACTGATTTAAAACAACATAAAACAACTCGACAATTTTACCCCCCCCCCAACTTCGTATCCACGCATCAGAGTCCAAATTAGCGAAGAATGACACGTTACGGCGGCATTTCTTTTTTTTTTTTAATCTTGTTGAATGCGAGAAGTCAAGCAATTTCCATTAAAATTATGTCTAGAATTATTTATGTTATTTCTTTTTTTCAGTTAGTGAGAGGGGAATCTCTCGACATACTTTTCCTTGAACATGTTAATTAAATTTATATGAAGTAGATTACTTATTGTTGTTATTATTTTTTCGACATGGAGAGTAGACAATGCATTTTTGATGCGTAATCGGCAACTCCCATAATTCTGGCTTCTCGTAATGTGTCACTTAGTACTCATTTAGAATGAGTGATTTTTCTTACAAATGAAGCCGGCAGAATTTTGCGTGAGTAGTGTGCCTCAGATGTCGGAAATTTTCTGTTTTTATTTCAATATTTGTGGTCCTGGCAATTATATGGTTACTGGAGGTAAACGTATAATCTGGGTTAACATTATTCGCCTGATAGTCAGGAACCCGGACCTTGGATTAACCATGAAGGAGGCCGTCCTATCAGCAGGTGCAAAGTACTAGGCTGCTGTATTTGCATTAAGTGAATGGAAACTGGACCATGCAGTAGCTTCTGGTGGGCTTCCCGATGCCATATTATTGGATAATTATTACTGCTTTATAGGCTACAAAAATATTACTTCGTTTTCTCTTTCTGCTCTGCTCGAACCAAATCTCTCAAAGTTCACAATGTGGAAGAATTAGGTCACTCAAACAAGACAGATTAGGAGATTCTGTCACGATTTCTCAATTGCTTATGACCTGACTTAGATTGTTCACAAGCCTTGACCTTGTCGACCTTGATAATTAGTTCACAAGTCTCCTAGACGTTTTCTCAAAACTGACACTAAGCTATGGTCATGCTCCATTCTGTCTCCACTGGGATCTTCCGACCATTCTGTTGTTTAGTTAAGATAAAAAAAAAATGTTATAAGTTTTCAAACGTACCTCGCCATCGTACAGTATATCGAAATGAATGGCTCTTGGGAAGTTCTATGCTTTGACCAGTTTCTAGGTCTGACCTTTACTCCTGATCGGATACTCTATAGTCGACTGTAATAGTTTACGTACATTGATATCAGATCTACTCCTGTGTTCCATGTTTTAAAATAACGTGTCTGCTATAGTATCAGCCCTTACTGATGAGTTAATTGTAAGTATAGACCGATTAATACTATCCGAAAGTTCCAGAAGATACCTTACAACCAGCTGTGCTCCAGAATGTCCTACTGCCACTCCGCACAGAAACTGCCTTTTCCATCGCTTCCAATGTTACAGATGTATTGTGATTAAAGTCGCTTTTAAGGCAGGAACGACTGTAAAGAGTAATAGAGAACGTGAAAGAGGCGTATGCTCAACCCGTCAATTACAAAGTAGGTAAGCAGCGGCCTTGTTCTCACGAGATTTAACAAATAACATAGTTCTGAAAAGAAATGCGTGCTCTATCCCAACCATCATTAATGAACCTGAAGTAATCTCGTCAGCATTGGTCAAAGCGAAACCCTTTACCAAGAACTTTGTATAAAATCAAGGCCGCTAACATCCTGTATTTCCTCCTACATCGTAAAACACGTTGTGCGACATAAAAAAATATCTGTGCGTGATGCTGCCAAGCTAATTAAAACATATAAAGCAACTGGACCTGACGGCATTTTTATTATAGTGCTAAAAACACTTAAACTTAAACTAGCTCCCATACTTACAAAACTGTTTAAGCGTTATCTTATGAGAATTGTTCCCCAACACCCTGTATAATCTTATCAGTATGTCCCGTATTTAGGAATTCAGGTGATCGGTCATCTTACTCTCAGTACAGAGTAATGTCTCCTGTGCGTCATAAGTAAGTTGCTGGAATCTGCAGTCAACCAGCTCAGTAAAAATAACCTCCTCAGTGACGTGCAATATGGTTCCTGGTCTGCTAGATATACAATATGTCTAATCCATAAGATCTCCAGCTACGGTATAGCTTTAAATGTCTTCTCAATTATAAAATCATTTCTCTTTGATATGTGCATAAGAGTAGTAGTTGATGGGCATGAATCAGAATCTCACAGTATTAATGCTGGGTCCTACTCTTTTCCTTATCAACATCAATGAACTCCCAAATCACATCTTAAGATCATTCGTAGACATTTATGCTGACGACATAACCATCTATAGCACCATTACAAAGGCTGTAAATGACTAAGTTCCTTCTAATTCTCTCTTCTACGATCTTGATCACCTGGTGCAATAGGAGAAAAATATTGCTGACTTATTTTAATGCATCCAAGACCAGGCTTTTATCTTTATATCATAAACGCTCTGATGCCCGTCTTCCACCAAGTGAATGTATTTCGTATTGACAAGCTTCTGGGTCTGCCATTTACTCCTGATTTGAAATGGAACATGTACAAAAAATCCGTTGCCATGCTGCTGGAAAAATAGTGAGATAATTCTAACGCTCTAGTTGATAACTCACTGTCGATACATTTCTCTGCCTCTCTAAGAGCCATGTACGTCCACTAATGTGGTACTGTTGCTGCATCTGGGCATGAGCTAGTACAGGCAGCTAATAATGCCTTGAAAGAGTTCAAAATATACTTATTAGTCTAGTGAGAATAGTCTTTTTTCTCTTTTCTGCAAATTCTTTCCAACGGATGAGACGTTGCTAGTGTCTCGTTATTTCCATGCCATGTGCTCGTTTCAGCTTCAATCTATGAAACCTCTTTGTAAATTATCACGGAATACACTCGTCTATCTGAAACCTCTATCATTAATTTCTCCCATTTTTTTATCTGTGCCTCTACCTAAACGTAGATTTCATGAATCAAATTTGTGATTTAAAACTTCACGCCTGTGGAACTTCTGTGATCCTGCATTCTAACTAACCAGAAAATGGTTGTCTTCAAGTCAAACGTAAACAAATTCTTGATGACTCGTCCCCTTATGTAATCCAATTTACTAAATGTCACTACCAACAAATACTACGATATTGTCATATTGACTACTGGACAACTATTAACCTGATCCTCGAGTGGCCTCTAGGCTTTGATACCTGGTGATTCCTTTACAAAAAAATAAAATAAGTTTACTTTTAAATCGCAGTATAGTTTATGGTTTAGTTGAATATGAATTTTAGCTGGCAGCCTGGCGTTGCTCGTTCGTACTATACAGTTAAACATTATATTTGAATTAATGCAGATTACGTATGTATTAATATAGATGCAATCATCTATTTATTATTTTATATTACTAGTGGTATAATCAACAAAATAAATATAAAAAATGAACAAGAATAATAGTGATAATATCCTTCATCAACGTCCTCTGTGTTTGTTTACAATATCACGTCAGCTGATGTCTCAATGAGTCACTTGTGATTAATGTTTATTTTTAAAATATGCAAATGATTGAACGATTTGCAGCCTATTCTTTTATCGTAAATTGAAATGATCAAGAGGAAAAATTCGAAATAAAATTGTGGGGTACTCCGTAAGGATCATTCGATCTGAAGTTGAATGTTCTATCACTAAACTCTATCTCCAGTTATAATGTACCTTTTTCCTTAAAGAAGAAATGATTTGTTGAAATTTTATTATCACACTCGATCGGTAAAACTTAAAATATTCCTCCGTAAAAAATATTCTATTTTATCTATGAGAGAGAAAAGCTATTTTAATTCGATTTTAAATACGTATCGGACGAATTTCTGTAGAAAACATATCTAAGAACACTACCAGTCATGAATTAGTTTTGTGCTACATTTGCATAAGAAAGGCTCAGCCGTTTAGGCCCCTATAAGAAAGGAACTTACATACATACACACACAAAGTGGCTTTTTTATCATAATATATGTAGAGATTGAAATTCACATGCGCAAACGTTATATAAAAGATTTGCTTAACCAAGTTAAATACTTGGTTGGGAAACTCTTTTATATACTATGCTACTATAACTCAGGAATCTACGTCTACGCTACTATGTAATTCAAGAATCGAAACCCGAGATATATATATATATATATATATATATCCATATTTTTATCAACGGTAACAAATATTTTTACGAATTTTCTAATTTAAACTTACAATACCAAGATGAACCAGATTCAGTCTTGTTTTGTAATGAAGTTCGGATTCGAATAAGTATTCTTATGAGCTTTAACAATATATAGTCACTAATATATTTTATAAACTGTTAAGAATAAAAGCGTTATGTGAACTTTATTGTAGGATAAAATTTCCGGTCCAGCATTACATTTATAGTTATAACTAGAAGATGTACCTGGCGTTGACTTGTATAAAACGAACGATAAATTCCTTAAAAATAAAGTAAAAAAAACGGGGGTAACTGAGACATATACATGCGTGTATTGTGTTTTTCTAAGCAATTTATATCTTCTAAATAAAAAAAGATACACGAGCTGAGATTGAAAACAAAACCTAAAGACGCGGAATCAAGGCCAGGTTGACACGTTCTTTAAAAATATTTCAACCTACTTATACCTAGCATAATGTAAACGGTTCACGCATGCGCATTCATAACAGAGTTGACAGATAAAAATTCGATGACCCCAAGTACTATTTTTTCAATTTTGCCCATACTAGAAGTTCTCCCTCTTCTCGGATAAAAAACCGATTTAAAAATGTTTACATATTTAAATACCTATATACAAAATTTTAAGTATGTAGATCAAAACATTTGTTATATAGTATATAAGTATATAAGCCGACAAATGTCCTCAGACACATTCCACTTTAATAGATATATAGATATTTTAATACTAAATAAACTTTTGTATTTATACGGCATGTTTGATTGTCAGCAAATATTACTCTTTAGTTTTAAATCGTATATTAAGAGCTAAATAGGTAATTTAAAAGGAGCAATATTTGTCAGGTTATATATTTGCCTGTCACAAATAAATTTTATTTATATTTCCATTGCGGCTAATATTAAATAGAAGCATTTATTACCGATGTTTCTAGACATTTTTTTAAAAACTCTAACCACCGGTTGAATAGATCAGTTTCATCGATCTGTTTGCAGTTAAAATGGATATTATTTTCACTGGAATTAAGACGTATGTGTATTTATTTTGCAGCAGTTTAAATGGGAAGATGTTTATATACACGAACAAGAAAGAAACAATGAAAGAAGGAGAATACATACATCTGTTTAAATACTTAAAACGTCACAGTTCAACTAATGAAAATGCAAACCCACTGATGTCTACTTATAAAGTTATTTTGTTCATTGATGCATACAAAGATATCATTTTACTCATATCTTGCATATAATAAAATTATAGATTGTGTGCGTTTGTTTCCTTGCACCTAAGGTCTTCGACATGTATTGTACATATCCTGCACGTCTGTTGAACTCTATTCCGTTTCCTAGCTTTCCAGCTGACAACTACATGCTTGTTCTCAATCAAACGAAAACAAGTTCTCAGTGAGCCGTCTCCTTAAGTAATCCAATTTACCAAATATCAGCTACCAACGATTACTACAAAATTGTCCCATTAACTACTGTACACTCATTAACCCTTATCCTCCAGTGGTCCACGGGCCTTGATTAATGGTGAGCCCTTTGCAAAAAAATAGTTGTATACTGATATAAGGAGAGGTATTTTTTGTTTTGTATTTTTACACGAGCAGACTATCCGCCTTTGACTGATCTCAAAATACGTATATTTTAATTAATGCAAATTTTATTATGAATGAACACACCGTACGTTATTAAACGTTACGTTTTATTCCTTTAAAAGAAAAAAAAAGAAACATTGAAAGAAACTGAGAAATGTGTATGCGAGTATTATTTTTTTCTAAACAGTTCAATGCTTGTAAGTATACAAAATACTTGAGCTACAATCGGAACTAAAACCTAAAGACAGTGGGTTAAGTAAGATAACTATCAGATAAGCTTGCCACGTTCTTTAAAATTGTTTTCAAGCCTACTTATTCTTAACATAAGGAAGTTGACATGTTTCACGATCAAGCATTCGCAGCCGTAAAATACTTTACAAACAGATAATGCTCCGACGATTACCACGTACGAATTTTTCAACTTTTCACATTAACAAGTGCTAATCAAGGATGAAAACAGATTAAAAAGTTTTCCACGTGTCCAAATACTCTACATACCAAATTTGTTGAGTTATTGTAAGAATGCTCCTCACACACATATATTCTAACTTTTATATATAGATAGATGGATTATTATTTCAATAACAATTGATATGTTCTTTGCTTTTTTCCGTTTTATTGCTCAGTTTAAAATGATTTTCACATTTACTTTTGCTTGTTAATATTAAACTTCACTGAAGTAGAAGCCATTTCGTATAAATATGAATAGCTGCGTAAAGAATAGCCATACGTTATTTTTTTCCTATTATTATTGCCGTAGGTGGTAGAATCATATTGACACCAAATCATCGTTATGGCTATGTTATGTGCTGCAATCATAGGGATGATAGCAATTATATTAGCGGTAAGTACGTTGTAATTGCATTTTTCACACTTTTGTCGATCGTGATCATTTTTCATGACCGGGGGCTAATTTTTACAATTATAATATATTTTTAATGATGGTCGTCTCAGTACAAATAATTATGTTTATGATCGATTATTGAATTATTTAATATTAGCACTCATTTAACGGATCGGAATATGCGACCGTCACGCAGACGACAGGCAATTTCCCGTCACTTGAATATCTATAAACCTCAGGAAATGAAAATATAACGATGCGGCCATAAACCGCCATTTTGAATATATTAGATGTTCGCTTTTATTTTCTATAATATTCAAAGACTAAAACATTGCTAAACATAAAAAGGAAGAATATAATGAAAACGATTAGGTCATATTCAACCAGACTAATTGGTTTATTTCATATGTTTATTGCGGTTTGTCATACCGCAAACTTACCTAATTTAATTTGATTTGTTTTACGGCATATGAAAACTTTAGGATTATTCAATGCCGGAGAGAAATGCCTTATTTAAAGTTTATAAAAAGTCTGTGAAAAATGTGGACTTACCCATAATCAGCTGTATAGGTGCGTACATGGAAACTAATTATTTTATAACTGGTATATATAAATTAATGGAATGTAACAGACAACAAAAATGTATACAACACACTGTATCATGACGCTATATATATATATATATATATATATATATATATATATATATATATATATATATATATAGGCTTGTTTATAGTATTTCGAATTTTACTGGGTTTATATAATTGGAAATTCAGTAATCCTTTATATACCAATAATTTTAAGCCTAGTCTTCCTTTCCTTATAGGGGACATGGTTTTCATTATGTTCCATTGTTAAAATGTTTTCTTTTCATTAAGTATAACAAAAGGCTGTTTTTATGAACATTTTCAAACGACATAATTCTTGAATTTGTCCGAACAGTCTTGAAACAATTGTAACTAACGATGAAATACACTTGTTCTTGCTATAAATTCATCCCTCAATGTCTTGGTTTTTCGTTAAAACAATTATATATATACAGAAGTGTGTTTTTCAAACGTGGCCAATTTCACGTGGCTTTACATATGTGTGTCCAACACACTTTCACAAACGAAAGAATCCTCAATTCTACTCTAACCTATTTTAAACAATATGATTAAATTGGCATTGTTCATTCTTCTATTGACATATTTAATATTCAGATTTCTAAAAGAGTTAACAATAGATTTAATTTCAACATTCAATTTCTAAACGTTGCCTACAGCGTTAGATTCTATGCGTATCCATATCTCATTTTTACTTATCTAATAATTTTCTTATTTACATGGAAAGAGGACAGCTCTTTCCCATCTAACAAAAAATGTACGCCTTTTTAAATTCTAGTACATTTTGTCTCTATATCTGTACAACCACTTGGTTAAGAAAGATTAGACATCATAAAAAACTTATTTAGTCAGCCCTTTTCCAACTGACTCTATAATTATTTTATTTAGATCAGAATTTCTCTCTCTCTCTTTCTCTCTCTCACTCTCTCTCTCTCTCTTTCTATCTCTCTCTCTCTCTATCTATCTCTCTCTTATCTCCGTAGGATTTCTTATTGAGTATAGGGTAGTACATCCTATGATCTATATCAGCTGCTTCATTCAGCCACCCTTATACCGTAAACCGAGGTCCCATTTTACCTCTTCACGAAATCGACGACTCTTTGTCCAAATGCGTGCTGATCCTTTCTTTCGTCTGGTTGTTCTACTAATTAGAGCTTTGTCTCATTTTCTAAATATTATATTTCTTTTGGGACAGATATCAAAGTTCATTTACTTAAATCTTTGTGGTTGGCTTCCAATTATTAAGATATACCTTTTCATCACACTGATTCACTCGGATTTCCTTGCCTGGACACTTGGAACTTGATAAAGACTTCGAAAACATAACCCTTAACTAAATAATCCTCATCCCCTGCGCCAAAATTCTTATTTGCGCACTGAATTCTTACTATGGCCCGGAATTCTGTGATTTTTCGTTTTTTTTTTCTTCTGAGCGTCCAAAAAAGAGATATCCGCATTCATACACCTCTAAAAAACATAATGTTATATACTTTCTTCCTACGTACTTACGGAATATTTTACCTTTTCTCCTTCCTGATTACTATATGTGATTTGCCCGTGGTACTGACTCTTATAGTCCTTTGGTATCCTAAGGAATTCTCGTATCCTTCAACGCGTGCCTTATTAATTTTTCGTGCCGTGCTTATAATTTGGCTCGGTGCGGTTATGGGCAGCATGGTTTAAAAGCAAACAATATCGCAGGTTCCCATCTGTATTTTTCCTAACAGGGGTATATCTAATGCTAATCTTGCGAAAATAATGTGATGGTCATCCAAAAAAGATAAAATTCTCTCTTTTAACTTATCACATCCGAAAAATCTCTCACAATACCCGTTTACATAATTTTCTATTGTCTCCATCTGTTAAATTCTAACTTATTTCTAGGCCAACTATTTGCCTCAATTATAGCCTTATTTTTATTTTCTTTCATTTTAATTCATCTTCTTATGTATGGCCTGAATTCCTTGCAAAAATGCAACACATATATTTTTGAAAATTTTTTTACAATATTTGTTCATATATATACAACATTTTCCAAAAAATACATTATTACATTTAACAAGGATTTAGACAAAAACATTCCAGTTATAACTTTTTTTTAATGTTCTTTTTCGGCAATCAAGAACGATAATAACAAAAAAAACTGTTAAAGAAATTGTCCCATTTTAACAGAAAAACAGAAAAAACACATGGAAAGCTGAAAAGTTCAACTATAACACCAAATGCCTTTTGCAACAACAGTTCATTTACATATGCTTTTTAAAGTGCATGCGACTTTGACTCTTGTGAAAAATTCTTGTTTGATTGATACTTATAATTCAACAATTTCAAAGCAATTTTCATACAATAATGACTGACCCCAATTTCTTAATTCGTGTGTAATACAAATGCATTCTTTTTTCTCTTTTGTCACATTATATGTGTGTATATATATCAAAACACTTCCAGAAACAAAAGAATCCTCAATTCTAATCTAACCTCTTTAAAACAATATAATTTAATTTGCATTGTTCATTCTTTTACTGACATATTTAATCTTCAGATTTCTAAAAGAATTAACAATAGACTTAATTTCTAACATTCGATTTCTTAACTTTGTCTACAGGGTTCCATGCTTATCCTAATCTCATTTTTACTTATCTAATATTTGTTATTATTTACATGGAAAGGGGACAGCCATTTTCCATGTAACATTTGCAGATTCCCGGTAAATTTTCCATTAAACAATTTTCCTTATCCAATTGCAAGAATCATACTTAGATCTATTTTTACAAGACCCGGACGCCACTCGAGGATAATGGTTAATGAGTGTACAGAGGTCAAGGGTAGCATGCTGTAGTAATCGTTAGTAGGGGAAATTTGGTAAATTTAATTACATAAGGGAATGACTCATCAAGTATTTGTTTATGTTTTACTAGAAGACAACCTTATTGTAGTCAGTTGGAAAGCAGGAAAACGGAACAGAGTTCCACACTCGTACAGTTCTAAGAAAGAAGCTCTGTTCCTAAAGTCTACGCTTAGGTTTAGGCACAGATAAAGATTGGGGAAATTATTGGTAGTGATTTCAGCAAGACGAATGTTTTCATGGAAGTTAAGCTGGGGGGGGGCATAGATGGGAGCTCTAACGAGCACTTGCCGTAAAATTAACGATACAGACGAAACAGGTTTGCAAGTCTCTTCTGTGAGAAAGTAGTTGTAGAGAAGTGAAAAGGGCATCCTAACAAGACTACGGAGTCTATTTGAACTCTGTCAAGGCAGGAAATATGCTTCTAGCAGCTCTTGTCCAAATACGACAGCAGTATACTATCTTTGGACGTACTTGACTCTTATACAGGTAAAGAGTTGCATCATGAGTGAGATATCTACTGGAGCAATAGAAGGATTCCACAATTTCCCAGCAGCCTTGGAAACGGATTTGATGCACATGTTCCCTCTCCGATCAGGAGTAAAGGTCAGACCTAGAAACTTGTCAAAGCATAGAGCTTCGCCAAGAGCCATTCATTTCGATTGATGTCAGACGTGGATAAGAGCGTTGATTATGTAAATATAGAAGTTTGTTATTAGATGCATTAAAATGAACCATCCATCTATTTTTCTATTGCACCGCGTGATGAAGTTCAGAATAGAGACAATCAGAAGGATCGGTTATTTACGCCTTTGAAGTGTTGCAATAGATCGTAGTGTAATCGGCATAAATGTCTAGAAATGATTTTAGGGTATTATTTGGGAGATAATTTATGTAGACCAGGAAGAGAGTTGGGCCCAAGATGGATCCCGGAGGGACTCCAGCATGAAAAACTTGAGCTTTTGATTCATGCCCATAAACCACTACTCTTATGAACCTATCAGAGAGAAATTATTTAATAACTGAAAAGAGATTTCCAGTTATACCGTAGGAGTAGACCTTTATGCCATACTCTAATATGTCAATGGGAATATGCCATACTCTGATATGTCAATTGGAATTGCCCTGGAGAGGAAGTCTCCGTCGAGAGATTCGCTATTTCTATGAGATATAACTATTAGCACATTTGTTGTTGATCTAGCAGGAAGAAATATATATTGCATGTCACTGAGAAGGTTATTTTTGCTGAGGTGGTTCGCAACTACTGTATTTAACACAGATTCCTGCAATTACTAATGACGCACGGGAAACTAATTAGTCTGTATTGAGAGGGTCATGATCAATCTCCGGAATTATTAAATATGGTACATACTGATGATAGTTTTCAGGGTGTTTGGAAGTAATTATCTTTAGAACAACGCTTAAACAGCTTTGTAAGTATGGGAGCTAGTTTAGGTTAAATCCTTTTTAGCACTATAATAGGAATGCTGTCGGGGTCAGTTGCTTTCCTGAAAGACGAGGTTTTTGATTAGCTAGACAACATCACCCACACATATTTGTATGTCGCACAGCGTGTTTTCTTTTAAAAAAACAGATCAAACAATAAAAAATTAATCAAACAACCAATTAGGCATTGTGTGATACTATAAAGTTGCCCTGGGGTGGATATGAGCCACTAAGTGCTAAGAGGTGGGGAATAGACAGAGGAAGAGGAAATAGCTTAGAATAAACAAAGAAATCGCAAATATCCTACAATAGACAAAGAGATAGGAAATAGCTTAGAATAAACAAAGAAATCGGAAATATCCTACAATAGGCAAGGGAAGGGACATAGCTTAGAATAAAAAAAAGAAATCAGAAATATCCTACAATCAACCATAACAATAGAAACCTATTAATAAAACAGGGAAGAGCAGCTTCGGGTAGCCAGGGTGAGGTGGGCGACCAGTGATACCAACGTAGAGGGGACAGATGCCCGTCGCGGCGGATGAAAGTTGGACAGTGACAGTTGAGATCTCGATGCACTAGGTGACGGATGGGAGTTGATATCGACTACAGTTGAACAGTTATAGAGTTGACTGTGAAATAGAGTCGTGGACAATTTTTAGAGTTGACTGTGAAACAGAGATAGACGAATGTAACATCAATAAGACGGAGAGAAGACACACACACACACTCACAAGTCCAACATTCAATTTATATGTGAACATTGGCGTTTGCGGTTTTCCTTTTTTTGTTCATATTTTTATTTTGTGAACAGCGTGTGTTCTCATCGACAGTCGCCAACGGGAAAAGGACGATCGGGCCATAAGAAGAGCAGTCGAACGAAAAATCCACGGTACACAACGTTGGGAGTCGGAGATCTGATATCGAGGAGCCACACACGTGGGGTTACAATTGTATAATCCAAATATATGCTGATAAAATTGAATTTAACGTAAACATTTTCCCTATTTCTTCGTTAACTTTCTCTCTATGATAACCCATAAAAGATTAAGGCAAATGGTCTCTTTAAATGTTGAAGAATATATGTCACTAAATACATGGAAATATATCTCAAAAAATTTCTCCTTCATTGACTGAGGAAACGACGAATAAACTGTAGTACAAGAACAAAAAATATTAATTTTCAGAATATTTTTAAAGAAATTATGCACAAAGTGCTAAGTATGCTCTTACTAATAGTTACCTCAATCACTACAATACAACATTTACACAGGGACCATTTGTTTATTTTTTTCTTATGTAAAGCGTTAAAGTGTTCTAAAATAAAGTGTTTTTTAACCAAATTTTATTTGGTTTTATTCTACACAATCGAAACCCTGTAGTTTAACTGTTATGTTATTCTCTGAAGTTTATCCAGTGTAACAATCTAAAGAAAAAACGTATTAACTATTTACGAGATATATATTTTTGGTGCAAAGCAAACTTCTTTATTTAAATTCTCAAAAACAGTATTATTAACAGTAACTCTGCTATGTTACCAATCGCTTGGTTGAATCAGTAATATCTTCTGTGAAGTAAAAATTTATTTCGTGCTGCTTAGTGTATTCTCCATCGTTTAAGCCGCCGGAGATAAATCATAAAATCCCCGAGTTGTTGCAGGGCGAATAAGTTTATCGTCTTTGCCTCGCCAACCATATTTTTTCGCAACGGTAAGCAGACTGAGTTATGCTCACCTGACAGAAGAGCAACCCTCTTTACCTGGCGAAGCTCAAATGTTTGGAAAGAGGCGACATATTGGCTGACTGCCGAAGCAGATGAGGTTGCTCTTCTTGTTCGTTAAAGACGAAAAAGACAGATGGTCTCGTAACTTAAAATCGATAATTCGTATTCTGTTGCTTTTTTTTTTCTCTGTTCGACATTTGATAATTTTTGTTTTACATTTCATAAGAATTGTACGTGTTTTTGGCTCAGAATTATTTCTCAGATCATTGTTTTATTGTTATTTTCATTTCTTGATTCTCTCCCCGGCAAACAAACCGCACCTTAAATCTACGTGCGTTGTCAATAGTTGGCGACAAATTTCGTTTGGAAAAAATTAAAAGATTATGTACTTTTACTTGTGATGCATCAATTTTATCGAAAAAAGCGAGTTACTAAATATATTTTAAACGAGGTAGCAACGAAATTAAAGTTATCAGAATAGGCTTTAATTTTATTTCTGAATTTTGGAAATATTTTGATAATTCGATTAAGTTAAAAAAATACTCTCATGTTTAGAGTTAATTTCACAACGTTTCGTTTATTCGGCTGTATTTTGTCTAACTTGGAATGTTTTCGTGAACTCAGGAATATGTACAGAATTTTTAATAGTTTGTTTTATTCATGTTGACTGGTAATAAGCCTAAACAATTTTTCATAAACAGTTTAAAATAGTCGACGATTGAAAGGCAAAAGGGGAAAACGATGTAATAACAAAATATTTTACAACACCTCTCTTCCATTGTTACGAAAAAAACTAGTCAGTGCCTTTTCTCTTATGAATGAAGTGAAATTTTATTTTAATTATAAAAACATCATGCGTTATTAAATTGATTTGCTTTGCTGTAAAATAAAAACAAAGAAAAAAACTATATGCTAATAATAATGATAATAATAATAATAATAATAATTATTATTATTATTATTATTATTATATTAATAATAATAGTGGTAGTAATAATAATAATAATAATAATAATAATAATAATAATAATAATAATAATAATAATAATAAATTTGTAGATAAACAGTATCAGCAAAACCCCTACTCCAAAATGAAATATTACTTCTATTAGTGATTGCGTGTGAAACCATTAAAAAAGAACTTGATGGAAAGAGAAGCAATCGCTGTACAATTTATAGTGTGAAAGATAAGTTTCGAATATAAATTTAACGTAAAACAATCATCATGTCTGGGCCATTCTAATTTTTTATGAATGTTTACTAAATTGTTTTCTGCTAACTTAAGTTCGATTGGCAACGTCGTAAAACAATGCGTAGTTGCTTAAAAAAGTAAACTTCCCACACTTATAAACGCACATAACTTTTCTTTAATAGTAAAAATATTTTGTTTTTGGTTAACTGCGCAAACAAATTTAATGTATTAACACTAGAATGTTTCGGAAAAAAGACGCTTACCTTACGTTAAATTTATATGTAAAACTGATCCTGCGTACTTATTTCAATCGGTAAATTTTTGCTTGAGCTAAGATAGGTTCATCTGTATTTTTAGTTAAAAACCGCCAGAACTTTCTTGTCGACTAATATATATATATATGTTTGTGTGTGTTTGTATTTGCATGCGTGTGTGTGTGTGTGTGTGTGTGTGATGAGAATTATAGACCTCAGAGTCGCAATAGACATAAATTCCTAGAGCAGCTTCCCTAAATATTTGATTATGCAGGTTGTTTAGAATTACATAATAGCAAGTTCGCAGATATATTTGTTTTTGTGTAAAAAAGATCATGAAGATTTTACTTTTTTAAAAATATTTTATTTATTTTTGGTTATTATAATAGAAGATGTTGCTAAAAATATAAACGCACCCATCTTGTGTTTCCTCGGGCAAACATGCTTTTAAAGAATAATGATTGCTTTGAAAAATAATTCGAAAAGGTTTCTTTGTTTTAAAAAGATAATCACCTTTTAATTTAAAATATTGATCTTGTCAATTTTATTGTCTATATGTAGATCTCATGTATGGAAGGAAATATTTTGTTTGCCAAAAATTCATTCTTTCTTTGAAAGGTTGGTTGGTTGTTTTTGTTTTACGGCATATCAACCCTTTCCGGGTTATTTAATGCCGAATCCAAAGATTTTGAAGAAAAAATTTTTAATAGAATATATTTGTTGTTTTCAAGTCGGTTTCTATTTAACCCATAGTTGGAACTCTGACAGGTACTACCACTCCGGGTCAGAGTAGACCTGGGAGCAATGGTAATTAAAGGGTGGCTCCACACTCCCCAAAGCCCACAAGCTGGGGCCTCACCACTGGATATAATTTAAGGTCATATCCAGGACACCCATTGAGGGATTTTTACCCTCTCCAGGGAGGCAGTCGGTGTATTCTAATGCCCCACCGACAGGGCCTTATTTGAAAGGAGAAACTACACATTGTTTGGAGATGCAACCAAGTTTACGCAATTCATTATCAACGTTCAAATTAGATATGTTTGGAATGTATACGATTTTTCCAGTTGTGAAACGGCAATTTTGTTCAACTACTGATTACACCTGGACAGTGTCGATCATCTTTTATCGGGCGCGGCTACGAACTTCTCACTGATTGATTTTTTTGTCTGAATCGGGCCAACTATTTCTGGTACACTCGTCCTATTAAAGTATTCTACCCGTACACATGCCTTATCATTCCGTAGATTTTCATTCTTTTAGTTTAGTAAAAAAGCAAAATATTTCGGTGGTATTCTACGTGATCGTTCATGTACAGGTTTGAATAAAAATATCAATGTAAGGACTCTTCTACTCCGTGGCTTCTCACGCACTCTTGGAAACATATTCTCTACACACAATACAAGAGTTCATGGATATAAATCTAAAACAATATTGACTATGCTCGAAGAATAACATTGAAAAAAACACACGCAACCTGTTTTGTCCAGAAAATAAATTCTTATCTATCTTAAGCGTGATATACTGTTACTCTCTATATAATTCACATATCTCTCAAACATGGCAGAGTATGTTGTGCAGAGGCAGTTTCTCATGAGATCATATTAAGCTCTTACCAAACGTAATTATCAGTTGAGAATGCCACTAATATTGACTGACACAAACTGTTGAACCTATGACATGACAAACTAAATTTGCTCTTGGAAATTAATTAGTTTTCTGACTACATATTAAGACTTAAGTCTTAATTCAGTTTTGGTGTCTATCTATCTATCTATCTATCTATCTATATATATATATATATATATATCAATTTATCTATCTCCCCCCTCTCTCTCTCGCTCTCTCTCTCTCTCTCTCTCTATATATATATATATATATATATATACATATATATATATATATATATACGATTAGTTTTGGAGGGAAAAAGAAATTCAGCAGAGTGCTCAATTAAAACGAAAAACCGAAAAATAAGAGCGTATTTATATTTTGTATTTTGTGTACAGAAAGTTGTTAGATGAGACAAGTTATTAGTACCGTCGGTTTCAAGCCCGATAATTAGGACCGTTTTAGATAGCCATATCAATCTGTCTTCAGCCAATACTCATCTCAGTGATAAGTATTGACTGAAGAGAGCTTTATATTGATATCTAAAACGGTCCTAATTATCGGGCTTGAAACCGACGATACCAATGACTTGTCTCATCTAACAACTTTCTGTACACAAAATATAATATACGACGGGCGTGCAATAAGTAATGCCCTTGCCCCACTTCCCATTGCAGTAGAGCAACGAAACTTGGCACAGTTATTAGTTTTTCTCTAGATAGGAAGCACACAGAGTCATGCATTTCTCCCAATCGTTATGTGCAGCTCAGGAGGCCGTTTTTGTAGAACACCCCAGGTTGATCCTCCAACCACGACGTGATTTCAGAAATCAAGGCTGCATCATCTGGGGAAACGCTTTCCTTTCACAAACAACTTCATGGCTGGGAAGAGGTGAAAGTCAGAGTGTGCAAGGTTAGAAGAGTAGGGAGGATGAGGAAAAATGTCATAACCACACGCCCGTGCTTCTGATCTAGCGATATACGAGTTGTGGACCGGAGCGTTGTCCTGCAGGAGGAGGGTACCTTTGCTGACTTTGCTCCGCCTCTTGATGTCGATAGCTTCCCTTAATTTCCTCAAAAGTGAAGCATAATAGGCTCCTGTATATAGTCTTATAAATTTAATAATATAGTATGATTAATTGCAGTGATTTTTATTGCTTATTTTTACATGTGTCCTCATAGTAGTTATTTTGAACCAGAACTATTAAAATAGTACCATACAGTCTTTATTCTGTCAACCAGATAGTTATAATCACCCCAAAATGTGGTTGAACATCATAAGTTTTACGTATAGCTGTAAGTTAATAAGTTATATTACAAAAATGATAACAATTTTCATAAAAACAAAGCATAAGTTGGCATCGTCTGCAATTAATAAGAAAGAGTTATTATTGTACAGACCCACAAATATTCATTGTCTCAGAAAAACACATTTCATAAGATCCCTATTAAAAGCATATCGCAAGATTCAATAGCAGTGTAAATTATGTAATTTTTTCTCTTGTTACTATTGCTAATGTGACCCAACCACATGTGTTGATCGAAAATTGCATCAATAACCGTTAAAACAGAGCTGAGTTAGAGCTTTCACTATGTGAACAATCCCGGGCAATTCCCGGATGCCTTGCTAGTTCTATCTGTTTAGTTGGTGACTCGAACCAAATTAAGGAAAGACGACTTCATCGGAGTTGAGTATTGATAAAAAAATATTTAATAATAATATTGTTTTGTAAATTAACCCGTTGCATTAAGTATGGTAGTATTCACGACTGTTTTGTCTAAACTTAAGAATCAGTTAGCCGAAGGCCAATCTGAAGGTTGAGTCTGTGTGAGAAAATTTTGATGGGAAATTACTTAATTAATATGCAGAAATAATTTTACCAAACTGGCCAATCATGGCGAATTCAATGTTGACGCTTCGATGGTTGATTGACTAAGAGGACATCGAACCGTGCCACCTCTTCCCCGTTACATTTCTATAAGAAGGTGTGCTTGAGCGAGACATTTGAGAGCAGTTGTTGTAAGGCTTTGAGTCTGAACTACCTCTTCACGTATGTTACATCTCCAAAGCTCACTGAAAGACAGAGAGAGAAAGAGAGAAAGACAGAGCGAGATAGAGAATAAAGAGAGAGAAAAGGGGCAATCGTGCGTCGCAACTGTGTTTTTTTTCTGATAGAACTATTCACGCGACTGTAAATTTCTGCGTTGTTAAAAAAGGACAATTTCATATATTTTTTATCATTTAACTTCAATGTATAACAAATATTGTAGTCATAAATTTATTTAATAATTAACTCTTATAAAAACAAGAAATGACGTCTATTTGAGTTAACTTATTTCAGGAGACAGCAAGCAGAACAAAGGACGCCAACTTTACGCTGGTTCCAGATTGTGATCCGTGACACTCCTATTTCTCTGGAGACTTGAGTTTTGCCTTTGTTTTTCTTTTCCTCATAGTTTTCTTTTTTTGTATTTCGCTATTTTACCTACGGGCAACTGGTGAAACGAGAAATAACAGGAATCGCGCATCAAACCTCGTCATCGTATAGGCGATCAAGGCCACGCTACTGAACTTTGTTAAGTGTTCTGAAATCGGAATCAACTAGAACTGCACTTACGTACCGTAAGCCTTGATCGAGTTACATTTGGTGCTTTCTTGACAAAGACGTAACCCTTTGCATCTCCATAACAGTCTTCAACTGTTACATTTGCTGCTATTTTACCAAGATTCGACTCAAGACATTCATCTGTCACACTAATAATATTGTATGTCTTCTGAGAGTATATTGGCCACCCTACGTTGCCCGGTCGTATGATCCACACAAATATAATATTTTAATGTACGAAGATTTCGTGATAAATATTATAGAACATAGTCTCTATTTTATATGATACTATACTCAATATATTAGTGACCCTCGGGCATTACTCGGCCGTAATATATAATATGTTAACGTATGCAGACTTTGTATTTAATATTATAGAGACAATACTTGATTAATTATTATATTGTACCAAATATATAGTGGTGATTTTAAGTTCTAGAGGAACAGGGATGGATGCCACCAGCTAAAATCGAAACAAGAATATATACGCGTTCAAGTTTTAGTTTAGCTTGAAAAGTTTGACAGAAATGACGTCATAACATTAAATTCAGATTTCAGTATAATAATAAATTAGAATATAATTTCGCCAGGAAACTTATTATGAATATGGTGATTTAATAAAATCGTTCTTAGATAATTATTTTTAGAGTTTCACAGGGAAAATTCTGTCAAAGGCTATTTTGTACTTGGCACGCCACGACCATCTTCCTCTGTACATCTCTTTTAATTAAGTGTTTATACTCGGTTTGGTTAAAGAGGTCATTTGTGGATTCGTAGGCGTCATTAATACTCCCTGTATAATTAGTTGACAACCAGTTGAAACTTGAATGATTGTCTGACAAACGTTATCATACCTTTGAAAGCTCGAAAGTTTTCAAAGAAGACATGTACGACTGCCACGAAGGAGTTTAAATTCCAAGATAAAAGCTTTATTCACAAATGACAAATCTTATTCGATTCTCTGACTCTTCGATTAATAAACACCTGACAAATCATAAACGCCAGGCAAAACTTTATGTATTTTTTACATAGATCGACTCAATTGTAAACAGTCCAGCTTCCCCAAATGGATTTTTTCTCATTGTGGTGTAAAACTACCTCAATATACTTGCTTCCTTTAAATTCCATAAAATAACGTAACAGTGCTTATTATCTTGACAATATTAGTAATTATAATACAAGTATATAATGTTGCATATTTGTGAGAAACGATTACTGCCTCCGTAATTCCTAAGATCAATCGCCTTACAAAAGTATGGTACTAATAACGTTATAATATATCAAACACTGTATTTCTCTCTTGGTTACAGAGTAAAAAAGTATTAATGCATATATTTCCGAAGAATATTGGTAAATGGAACTAACTAGCTTTGACGGGATTGTATTATCATATCGAATCAATTTCAAAAAAAAAACTTCTGAGAAAATTACTCAATTACCTGATTTACATGATGGCCATCACTTTCGAACTATAAGTTACAATTCTTCAGAGGCTGGGAATGCATGTAAAAGAGAACGGTGTGGCAAAAAAAAACAAAAACAAATTTGGATATATTGATCTGCGAGAAACACCTGCTGATATTATGTTGACAAAAATATATGATTAAAGATAGAACTTCGTTAAAACAATTAGGTTTACTAGTGAAACACTGCACTGCATTATTTAGGTCTTCAAGAACTACAAATAACCGTAGGTCGTGTTATTGTAATATTGAATTAATTATACGAACAGTAAAAATAGGACGTATTTACCGAATTACTCGATTACAATTGTTGTATTTAGGGCGAAGTATTTGTATTTAGCTCGCAGTCGACGTTATTATTACAATGTGTGTGTGTATGTGTATGTTTGTGGGTGTGTTTGTGTGTGTGTGTGTTATTACGGGGATGATTAAGGAAGTCTTCAGAATTATAGTTTTGAAGGCTCCAATGCATTAATATCGGTTCCGAAATTATATTTTTGTATTAGTTTTAAGCATATCAACACTTATACACCGAAGCAAAAATGTGTTTTGTAAACGAAACCTTTTATAATATTATTTAATTACATTGTTTTGCTCTGCTTATAAACAATGAAGGGCTTCATTAAATTCCAAAACATTATAATTAATATTAATAGATAGTATAGTATTTGAACTTAGTATGCGATCATGAAACTGTATTGGAATAGACAAAACATGGTAATTAGGCGTAATATTTGATTTCATACACCTGATTATTCAGATAGAAAACTCAACAATTAATCAACAATTAAGATGAAACTAAAAAAAAAAATTTTTTTTTAAATGTACCTTCTCGATATTTCTTCAGTCTTTAATATTTTCCTCTGTGTAGTTTATTTGCTAAAATTATAGTTGTAAAATCATAGATTTTTTTGTTTTCTTTTTCCAAGGTGGTCACCAGTTATCAAGGCCTAGAAGCCACTTGGGTATAAGGGTTATTGCGTGTACAGTACGTTAATGTTGAGATTTGATAAATTGTATTAATTAAGGGGGCGGTTCATCAGGAATTTGTTTATGTTGGACTTGAAGACATCCAAGTTGTAGTCAGGTGGGAAACAGAGTTCCATAGGCGTGCACTTCTAAGAAAGAAACTTTGTTCATGGAATCTACGTTTTGGTCTTGGCACAGATAATGAGTGGGGAACATTTTTGACGGTGGTTACAGCCAGACGGGTGTTTTTCGTGAAAGATCGACGAGGGGGGACCAGGGATTGGAGCTCAGGTATGGTAGTAACCATAAAACAAAGACAGGCTCGCAGCGTCTCTCCGGTGGGAGAGAGGTTGTAGGGAAGAGAAAAGGGCGTCCCCCACTAAGGCACGAAGCCTATTATGTACTCTGTCAAGGCAGGATACAGTGTTTTTAGCAGCTCCTTCCCAGATGTGGCAACAGTACTCCATCCTTGGACGTACTTGGCTTTTATATAAATAGAAAATTACATCAGCAGTGAGATATCTTCTGGAGCGATAGAAGGATCCTACCATTTTTCCAGCGACCTTGGCAATAGACTTTATGTCCGTGTTCCATTTCAGGTCAGGAGTAAACGCCAAGCCAAGAAGCTTATCAAAGGATGGAGCTTCCCCTAGTCGAGCGCCATCCATTTCAATTGATACCAAAAGGAGATCAGAGCGTAGAGTTATACAAAACTCTATTACCATAGTAAGCACAGTTACGATAAATACTGAGAATATATAAAAACAATATTCTCTATTAATTTATAATATTATATGTGTACATACATTAGTATTACATACATCCTTATAAAAATATATCCATGCGAAATAAGCTAAACAGAGACGTTTAGATTGTATCTCTGGTATGAATCAGCAGACGTGATTGTTATACGGAAGCAAGATTAACAAGACGGTTTCATTCCGCTCCAAAAAAACAAACACTTTACCTCCACAAACGTATTAAAAGTTTCCATTTAAAGAATCCTTAAATACGTCTTTAATCCGTGTATATATATATATATATATATATATATATATATATGTGTGTGTGTGTGTGTGTGTGTGTGTGTGTGTGTGTGTGTATGTGTGTGTGCGTATGGGTGTGTGTGTGTGTGTGTAAATTTTGTATTTAGCATCGAGTTAGTCTTCGTGCTCTCGGGACCTTCTATACCGAGTTTTTTTTTCTTCATTTAGTTTTATTTAATGCTGTTACCAGCAAATTTGAGCTCAGCTGTTATAATAATTTGCTAATACTTTTCTTTCCTTTTAAGAGAAAGATAGCATTCTTGAAAACTCCACGAAATAAAAAAAAATTGAAAAATATTTTTGGAGTATTCTGTCGAACAATATATTTGATGTTAATTAAAATTTACAGTATTGATTTCTTTTCTTGATATATATATATATACATATATATATATATATATATTCTCTCTCACTCTTTCTCTCTACTTCTATCTCTCTCTCTCTCTCTATATATATATATATATATATATATATATATATATATATATAATGAAATTATGGAAATGATAAAATACATATGTACATATTAATTTGTCAGGTTAACAAAGACATATCAATAAGAAAAAAATATAAATGTTTTTTTCAAGCTATAGAGTGGTCGGGCAGAAACAATAAATTATCTGTTCTACCTGTCTAGTTATCTGTTTATCTAATTATCTGTGTATCTATCTGTATATTTGTTTGTCTATTTATCCTTCTATAGTTATATCTATCTATTTATATCTATCAATCTATTTATCTTTCTATAGTTATATCTATCTATTTATATCTATCTATCAATCTATCTATCTATCTATCCATCTATCTATCTCTGTATATATATATATATATATATATATATATATATATATATCAATTTATCTAGTGAACAACATATATATATATATCAATTTATCTAGTGAACAACATATATTTGAAGTCATATTTTGACCGGTTGTAAAAACATCTCAAACTGTGACCTGGTCACGTTTGCACCGGAAATACATGTAGCCAATTTATGATGAGAAACAACATACATTTAGGAGTGCCACGTATACACAACAAACCCATCACGACGCATACAATATATACATATATAAAACCATTAGCGGCGCATCATCATTTGTAGACATTTATGCTGATGACACTACCATCTATGGTAGCACATCTAAGACCGTGAACGACCAAGTTCTCTCCGATTCTCTCTCTTCTGATACAATGGTACAATGGTGAAAGGAGTGGCTGGTTACTTTTAATGCATCTAAAAGCAAGTTTCTATCTTTACATCATCAGCGTTCTGATCCCATCTGGCATCAATCGAAATGAATGGCTCTCGTCTTGGGGAGGCCTCATGTTTGGACAAGCTTCTGGGTTTGACCTTTACTCCTGATCTTAAATGGAATACGTACATAAACTTTGTTACCAATGCCGCTGGGAAAATTGTGGGATTCTTCTATCGATCCAGTAGATATCACTCTGCTGATGCAATTCTCTATCTATATAAGAGTCAGGTACTTCCAAGGATGGAGTACTATTACCACATCTGGGAAGGGGCTGCTAGACAGGCCTTGTCCTGTCTTTATAGGGTTCAAAATAGACTTCATAACCTCGTAGGCGATGTCCTTTTCTCTTCCCTGCCACCTCTATCTCACAGAAGAGATGTTTCGAGTTTGTCACTGCTTTATCGTTATATTTATGGCAAGTGTTCGACTGAGCTTCAAACTATGGTCCCCCCTCGCGAAATTTTCACAAGAAACACTCGTCTAGCTGAAAACGCTATAAATAATTCCCCCCACTCTTTATCTGTTCCTAAACCTAAACGTAGATTCCATGAATAAAGCTTCTTTCTTAGAGCTGCACGCCTGTGGAATTGTCTTCCGTTTTCCTGCTTTTCAGCTAACTACAATATGGTTGTCTTCAAGTGCAGCGTAAACAAATTCTTGATGAGCCGTTCGTCTTAAGTTAACAAATTTTTCCGAATTTCCATTATTAACGATTGCTATTTGTCCAATTGACTTATGTACACTCTAAATCCTTACCTCGTGTGGTCTCTGGGCCTTGATAAGTGTTTATGCCTATGTAAAAAACAAGTCAACACATATAAACCAAACACAATAGACCATTTGGAACACAATATTCAACGCGTTATTATACACAACCTAGTTTTATGCATATATTATATGAAATGTAATTTTCTAGGTAATGTATAATAGGCACGACATGCGTTTCCATATGCCCATTTTTTTAATTTAAAGTATACATATAAGACATAAATATTTAGAATAAGCAACAAATTCTCTAAAAGTACTTATTTTCTGTGATTTATTTTAATTTAAATACTATTGCCTATTAAAATATCCTCTATCGATTTATGTCAATTGTTTTCGTATTTTTGTGCATGTACTTTTCGAAAATTAATGAAGTAGTTATTATTAATTTTCAGACGCAGAATTTATGTATAAATTGTCGTTATGTAAACTATATATTATGAAAATTAATAAAATAAAGTGTAAAGTCTTAATGAAATTTACGAGTAAATTTTATATTTATAATGAATCAATAAATTATTAAATAACGCTATCAAATTATATATCTTTAAGAAAAAAATTTATCAAGATAGAAAAGCCCACTACGATTTGGGTATTTAATAAAAGATTATAACTAAATGTTTAATATAACTTTGTTATATCATCAAATCAAATCAAAAAACTTGGCAAACCTTTTTAGGAGATGGCATTTCGAATCTAAATGCTTGTCATCATCAGAGGAAAAGGTCATCATTATGCAATAATATAAAATATGAATAATAACTAATTGAAAAACATTTAGATTGAAAATGAAGAAAGTATCTATTAATACATATTAAAGAATTATTAAATATAATTAGAAAAAAAATATTGATACATGAAAGGGAAGGTAAACAATTAAAAGAATTAAGCAATAGTAGAAAGAAGATACAGACCACTAAAAATAATAGGATCATCAAACATGAAGACAATCAAAGAAATACCCAAAAGAGAAAAGAAAAAGAAAAGGGTAAAAAATATGAATAGGGAGAGAAAGAGTGGAGAGGAAATACGGAAATACATATATGAAGGCAAAGTATAATAAAAACTAAAGAAAATATCGTAAGCAAAAATGGGGGAAGAAAATACAAATTTTATAAAATGACGAATTTTTATGAAAGTCCAAGTAAAATATCCTGGGAAAAATAACAACAACAAAAAAGGTTTAAAATTTGGATGTGAGTTGAGAGTGGAAGTCAGAACAGTTCCAAGAGTTGGTTAAATCTATTTCTTGTCAAAACGGAAATATATGTCGAGATTAAATGAGTTGAATCTCTCGAAAGAACACGATAAGAAACTGAAAAATCCAGTAGAACAAAACCAATTAAGATTCCAATAAAATTGCTGTAAATATTTCTCCAAGAATAAGGTGGGTAATATATATATTTATATATATATATATATATATATATATATATATATATATATATATATATATATATATATGAAATCATAATCAAATAAAAAGGAGGTTTATATAAATACATACATATATTCGATGCTCTCTCATTCATGATGTTCAATTTATTACGTCACACGCTATCGAAAATTTTTTTTTTCGGAACTCACTGTTAGACAGGGATTTTTATTTTATTCCAACGACATCGAGATTCTGGACGAAAGCTTCTCAGACATCTAGTCAGTTATCGGTGAACTGCAAAGCTTTGCTTCGAAATTCAGCTTGATGGTGAACGCTCGAAAAAACAAACTGTTGACAGTAAAATTTCTTCCCAATGATCTTCGAAGACTGGAAGTTTTGATCATTTCTGTCTGCGTATACCTTGGCACTATCAACGAGGTGATATCAGAAAAGCGATCGATATTGTTCCACCTCCAGATTGACAGAAGCAATGCGATGACCGGCTAAAAACGTGACCTAGAACGGTTAAGCAAGATAACTGCCCGATTCTGGCTCCGATAATATACGATATTAATCCTGTGCAAACCCTGACTGAATGTCTATAGTGTCTGTAGGCAATGGCGCATTGGACTTTATCAGTTTTCGTAAGAGATGCCGTGAATTCATTGGAAAGAGCCGACTTAACAGATCCAGCGTGAATGCCGCCTCAATACAAGGAGACAATAAGACACCGAGTGTTTGAACAAAAAGTTTGAGTAATGAAATTAATATAAAAAAAATTCAATTAATTGAATATGGACTCCATATTAAGATATACAAATATATAAATATTTAAATGAAGATGTACAAAAGCAACCTTTTAATCAAAAGTTATAATTAAAATATTAGCTTCGAAACACAAAGTATAATGTAAAAATTAGATTCGAAATAACATGACCTAACGATGTCTTTCTCTTTTGTTCTTTCCTTATTGATGTGATGATATAATAAAGGTATATTTTTATTCACCATCTTTTGTTAAATTTATTATAAATTCATTTATGAGAACATTAACAGTTCACGTTCTTGGGTGTGTTTTAAAAGTATTATTGAATACATGATATGTATTTTAATCGTGTTTATTTCAGAAGAAATAGAAATTCCATGTAAGAATAATCATTGACAGTTTAAAGTGACTTTGTCTTATTAAATTTCTTTTTAACAAAATAAAGAAACTGATTTTTCTCTACCAAGGTATAGATGTGTATTGGTGATTTTTTCTTAACGGTGGGGAATAGAGTTAATCTAAGTGAAAAGTGTTGATGATTTTTAAAATAGTCTGTCATTTTTTTACAAGGTGGTCACCACTTATCAAGGCCCGAAAGCCACTCGGGGATAAGGGTTATTACGTGTACACTACGTTAATGTTGAGATTTGATAAAGTGTCTTACTGAAGGGGACGGTTCATCAGGAATTTATTTATGTTGGACTTGAAGTCATCCAAGTTGTAGTCAGGTGTGAAACAGGCAAAGGGAACAGAGTTCCACAAGCGTGCACTTCTAAGAAAGAAGCTTTGTTCATGGAATCTAGGTTTTGGTTTTGGCACAGATAAAGAGTGGGGTAAATATTTCACAGTGGTTACAGCTAGACGGGTGTTTTTCGTCCATGTTCGATTTCATTAAAGGACGATCCTTACATCGTTATAAACATATATATTTATATATTTATCTCTACTATTATATAAAAAGTAATTTGTATGTGTGTGTGTGTGTGTGTGTGTGAGAGAGAGAGAGAGACTCTAAAATGGCTGCGTCCCTTTTCATAAAATTTCACACGAAGGTTTTTTATGTGCCTGGCAGTGTTCTTAAAAAGCTTTCTATCGAAATGTTCTCGATAAGTATTGATAATCTTAGTTAGTTAGTTAGTAATGGTGGTCCATCCATTCATTTATGTTTATTAGTTATTATTTTTTAATTGTATCTGTGAGTCCGTTAGTGACTGTGAAGCCCGATGCGTGATATGCACTGCTTTGCACAGATAGAGCATAGTAAGACAAGATTTGAGTTTTGATGGCGAGTTGTTGCCGCTCATGTTCGTTGTTGAAGTAGGGCAACCCTCTATCACATGGGGAGCGCCAAGTGTCTCTGTCTAATCTATCATCGAAACAATCTGTTGAAAGAAGGAACAAGTTATTTTGACCAAAGTTAACACCTTACACAGCCTAATATCACAAGAATATTTGAGAAGTCTTATTAACACACACGCAAAAATGGCCCAACATATCAAAACTAAGGAAGGTTCTTTGGTATGATAGGGGCGCGTTCAAAATGAGTGTTTCTGTTTATAGCACAATTGAAGCATAATACTTTACTTTTGCTTTTTAAACTTTAATTCACGCCATTATATTTAAAAAATAATTTTATTAAATTAATAATAAGTTCTAGACGGGTTATCCTGCTAGCATAATATAAACCAAGTATTTTATGTGCCGTTAATAATCAATTTGTATTCATTTTATTATCGCCAATAGTATTTTCTTTTGACCTGCGTGGGTAAAAGCGGGGTTACACTAAGATAATGGCCTGTTAACTGAAAAAAATGACGTCACAGTGCCGCAACGACATGTAGATAATAGATCGTGTTTCTGTTTGCACGTATTTTTCGTAAAGAAAATAAATAATTTTCTCTTTTTAGATATGTGCATTTAGGAGGGCTACTTTTAATCATACGAATTATAGCAAAGTAAATGACGTTGCTTTTATTACTTCAATATAAATAAAGAACAGGTCTTTTAAAAGATATTTTAGGCTCAATCGTAAGAGTTATGATTTTATTTCTTTCATTGAGATATCTGTTACATTTTTTCGTTTGTGCGTTATAACACTTTATGTGTTGCCAAGGTCGCTGGAATAATGGTGGAATTTTTCTATCGCTCCAGTATATATCTCACTGCAAATCCAATTCTCTTTATCTGTGCCTAAACATAAACGTATATTCCAAAAACAAAACTTCTTTCTAAAACAGCACGCCTGTTGAACCCTCTTCAATTTTCTTGCTTTTTTGATGAGCCGTCTCCTTAAGTAATAAGATAGCAAATTTCTACTACTAACAATTCGTACGACATTGCCCCATTTACTACTGTACATGCAATAACACTTATCCTCGAGTGGACTCCGGGCCTTGATAAGTGATGACTGCTATGTAAAAGAAAATAACTTACTTGAATACAATAGGGAGTAATTGTTGCAGAAACACTTCATTCTCCCCAAAATGCACTCCTTCACTAAATTAAACTTCAACATTCATAAACTAATCGGTTTTTATAAATTCGATGTGAAGTTAAAATAAAATTTATTTTATTTTAGTTAACATATAAAAAGGGATAAAAACGTGCAATTTTAACAAAAAAAACATAGACCGGGTAGAATCAAAAGTATACAATAAGTAAATGTAACTAAAGACAAGATCACTTACTTTATTTTCAGCATATATATATATATATATATATATATATATATATATATATATATATATTGTGTTTTCTTTTTACGTTTTCTTACGTAAAACTAAAGTAGCACCCGTATATATTAATATTATAAACATATATATATATATATATATCTATGTATATATATATGTATATATATACATAGATATATACATATCAATATTATATACACATATATGCATATTGATATAGATACATATATATGCACACTATTATATATATATATATATATATATATATATATATATACATATATATAGGTATATATACATCTTAATATCATGTGAATACGGATATACACTTATTGATAACCTATACATCGATATATATATATATATATACATACATAGTAATATGATATAGATTAATACAAATACATAGAAATAGTAAATGCATGAATATATATATACACATACAACTATTATACGTATGAATTATATACCTCTATATATACAAACTGATGAAATTTATTTTCTAATAGATATTTTTAATATAAATAAATATTACCACTTCATAGAAACGATGCAGCAACTTAAAGGTGATAAAACAACCAACGAAAATTGTAATATAAATAGATTTTCACTTCGACCTAAACAGCAATTTTGATAGATTATCAGAATCATCACTTATGAAATGTGGGTACAAAAGAGGAAAACTAAGGAAGTCGTAGGGAAGTAAATCAAATAACGCGGAAGAAGGAAACACACATTAAAGCAGAAGGTGTTTACCCTATGTGTGCTGCATATATCTGCTAGTATAGTAAATTGTTTATTTCTTTTATTTCTACCTTGCATTACTAAAGATTATACGAGACATTTTCATAAAATATCGCGTTTCTCCCTCTTTTCCTAGGCAGCCGCTAAGAAACGACGAACTTGTGGCCTTTTCGTCATAATTCCAAGCTGAAAGGCGTTTTCTTCTTTTCGATTTATTTCTTGTCTTCATTTCCTGTCTTTCCCGACTGACGAACATTTCTTACTTCTGTCTCATTGCACAACTCCAGGATAAGTAGAAAGATAAACCAAGAACACAATACACATTTATTTCCTTGACAGCAGACGAACAAAAATGTTTTTATTTCAAAAATAGAATCACCCAGAAGCGATCATCAGTATAAGATGTAAAAAATGGTTTATGAATAATCAACAAAATTCTGCTTCTTCTTTTCTTTTACGCTAGTCATAATTTTCATCCTTTTTTTTTTTCTTCTTTTTAACTCACTAGGAGATCTCAGACAAATGATTACCAGCGATTACGCATCGATAACAAATGGTGATCTATAAAGTCTGAGTGACAACGCGTGTCCCAGATTTCCACGACTCTCCGCCTCTTTAAGAGTTTACAATTCAATTTGCATTATAGTAATAGCTTTGTTTCTTGCTGGCAACAAATGGTGGCCTTCTCAAGAATTTGAATGTCAATAAGCCTCACCAGGATTCCAATATTTTCCGCACAGCGAAGTTCTGAGTTGTTCTCACCTTCCTATATTTTTCCATATTCATTTTTACCACTTATAATCATGTTTATATGTACGAGGTAATTTCAATAAGTTTCCACATTTTTCGTATAGGCACTTTTATTATTATTTTATTTTGATAGTACACATATGAACTCGTCCCATTCGAAGTAATCTCCTCTGACTGCAATGCACTTGTGGTTCCGTTCCAACAACTTCTAGAAGGTCCCATGGAAATCCTGTTTAGGCCCGTCAATGCACTTCATTATAGTTTTTTTCATCTCCTTAATATTAACGGCAGTTACTAAGGTTTTCCTTGAGCTTAGGGAATAAAAAAAGTCAAAAGGAAAAAAGGTATTGACTATAGAGAGAATGGGGAACTGTCTTGATGCCTATCTAGGTCCAATAGTCTATGACAACAATGGAGTTGTGAACTGGCGCATTCGCGCAAATTTTCCGCATCACGAATAATTATGTGTACAGTTCCTACACTGACATCAAACTGTGCACTTATTGTCTCTATAGACACATGACAGTTATTATCCATGAACATCTTTATTTGTCCAATAAACTGTGGTATTCTGACTCCCGTATGCTCCCCACCCCGTTGATAATTTCACAGACTCCCTGTCTTTCTTGAATCTCTTAGAGCATTCAAAAACTGATACTCGATTAATTTAAGATGATCCAATAGCAGTCTGATTCATGTCATACGTTTTCGTGCCATTGAAAAACAATTTTGCCTCATGGTAACGACTTTTTAACATTGATTTCTTCACTAGTAACCATTGTCTCGATAAATATTACATACCACTTTACGTTATAACAGCAGTTAGTGGTGATTTCCCGCTCTTTACAAGTATTGCACTTCTTTAAAAATAATGTCACAATATTTCCACGTATGGCTTAAGTACTTTTTGTTTTTGGTTGGTTCAGCACATTTTGTAATCAGATACCACGAGAATTGTGTGCATTCTGACTGGATTCATTTTCAGTCGTTTGAAGTGTTGAAATTAAATTTTAAAACTGCCGAACACGTTTGGTGCACCACAAAAATCTTTTTCTGACACGCGAAATACGTACAAAATAACTTCGAGTAAGTAAAAAAAAATATTCCTTCATATCAAAGAAATATCGACTTTTATATGCTCAGATTGGACACATGCAAATTAAGATGCGGACGAATTTTAGCATATGTCGCCTTTTCGTGTCTTATTGATTAGGTTTGGAGATTTGAGCGTCGCGCGCGCCACCCTATGCCGCTTGTTTCCGTGCATGTTGTTCCAGCCAACGCAAAGTTTAGTAGTGAGAATTCCAGAAAGTAGTTGTTAGGCTATTCTTTGTGATTCCGTCTCGTAAAGCCGATTTATTTGATCGACAGAAGAAAAACCCTTTTGTTATTCTGTGTTTTAGGATAAATGTTTACACACAAATATGTAAATGTATATGATTATTTTATCTATGTAATTATAGTTTATTTTTTAAACAATATTCTGTCGTGTCTTTTTTAAGTTTGCAATTTCTCGGAAAGTTGTCTTCAACGTCTATCGATTCATATTCTTTCTCTCACGTTCTGAAGGCTTTCTTTCAAAATTTCCGGTAATACATAATATGCGATCCAGTTCCTTAAAAGGTGAGGTCTAGCCTGATACTCAAAAGAACAAGCACATCCACGATGGAACTTCCTTTGCGAATGGTCACTTCAAACGTCAGACAATTCAGTATGCTTTCCATATGAGAAAGTAACTTATTGCCATCGACTCTCCAACTAGTTTTAAGATCTAACTCCATCAGATAACGATGCAAATAGTGACTCAATCTTAGCAGAGGAGGTAAAAATACTTAATCTATACATGGTCTATTTTACTCTATTTTGCCCTCAAAGAGTTTATAATTTTTCAGTTCAATCTTGTTTTACAAGTATTTTTTTCATTCCGTTCTGGAAAAATGGGTTTTCATTACTTTTAATGTACGTCTCTTATAATCAGTATCGTTATAGTCAGAATATTCTTTAAAATTATATTTTGTTTTACTTCCTCATATTTATTGTTAAAATTATAGTCTCTCTTTTTAGTTATCTTTTTCTTTCCCTTTGTTTCTATTGAATTCGATCTTTTTTATTGTTGAGTTTTTATATTTCCTGCGGAAGTAATATATACGTTAGAAGTAGCTGAGTTATCATCACTACTGAATTCGAATAATAATATAATAAATCGTCTTACTTAACGATTATATTATTTTCATATTCTACATACTTAAGAGTAATAGTTATTTTACTGACTTCATTTCTTATGAAATTATATTTGATATCAATATTCGTCAACCTTTGATGAATCCTAGTGTTATTTGCTAATAAAATACTACTCCGAATGTCACAACTAATTACTATTGGGTTTTCACTTAGATCTGGTTTTAAAATAGACTTTAGAAGGGCGTTTAGAAAAATTGCATCATGTGCTGAGTGCATGTAGAATTGTTGTTGTTTTTATTTTCGTTTTTCAGGATATCATAAGTCCCGTCTTTCACAGTCTAAAACAGTATTCCGTTATATTTTTTGATCCTCAGAGTAGCCCCAATCTCAATCTGAAAATCCTACTAATTTTAGGGGATATGCCGACTTTTTAAATAGTAAAGAATGTGCCTTGGTTCCTTTTAGAAAATGAAAGACTTGTTTTGAACGAGTTAAGACCTTAATTGCCTGTTTCGATAAATTTTGAGATAGATTTGTTACAGTATAACATATATCAAGCATAGTGGCGGTTATCAAATAGAATTTTGGCCTTTATTATTTTTGTGATATTTTAGCATCGCCTATTTAAAAGACTATATCATTTATTTGTCTACCATCGGTGAGTTCGACAAAATCACTCTGCCGATTAAAGTTCGAATTAAAATTAATAAAATCAGATTCCTTGCTGATAAAGTGTGCTGTAGTCATACCCTCATCACAGATCAATATATATATATATATATATATATATATATATATATATATATATATATACTTTCAAACCACTTTAGCTCTAAGATATCAGAGTAATAATAAGTTTAATAGCTTTCCACTAGTCACCGTTATTTCATGTAAATTCGATTCACATCTTGAAACAGCAGTTTTCCATTGAGAATCCTTACATATCAATATGTTTTTAGCAGGATTCCATCTGTGGAATTTTTTAGAGGTATAGAATATGCTCAATCCCCCCGTTTACATCATCCTCCTAGAACTGCTTTGAACGATGAATATGCTACGTGTATTTTGATATTTTTGTTTGTGTGTCTGAGACAGAGGGCAGAGTTTAAATACAAGATATTTCGAACATGTCTTCCATGGCGTTTTTAGTTTCTTAGGTTTTTTTTGTAGTTTTATTACACTTGCGTAGTTTTATGTAATACATCTTTGATCTGTAGGTGTGAAATGCTAATACGTATGCTGACGCGCTTGAAGGGTTTTTTTAAGATAACAACTCCTTTGATCTTGCCGCGCTTTCTATCATTGTATTATTAGTAGTAGCTCTAGTAGTAGCTAAGTATAAGTCTTAGTATTATTACTACTAGTAATGATGGTATATAATAAGTAACATCCTTGTTTGGTTTGATAAATAACGCATACACACATATATAGGCAAGTTGAAATGCGAAATGTTCATTTCAATTAGTCAATATGCTTATACTTCTTTCTACGCATGCTCACATGACATCAATTTCTTCAAGTATGCTAATATTTAAACTTAAACGTCTCTGTCTTGATATCAACGCCAGTAAAGAAATCGGCTGGAATGCAAAGTGTTCTGGTTTCGATTCTAGGTGATAGCGTTAAGTCATCATTTAAAAACTGTTGTCACCATGCATTTGCATTTATAAATGCGAATTTTTTAAAATATTTGAACTTATTTTACGGCAAGCGGCATAAAAAATATGTATTCATATGCTTGGAAAATAACACTGTGTTTTTTTTAATTTCTTACAGATGTTTTATTGTCTTTTAAGGCGATAAATACTTTTTGATAATTATTTTTTGCCGGAAATTGTTCACGAAGGAAAACAAAATTCAATAAAATAAATTCAATACTTTTCTATAGGAAATCTTCCACGACAGGAGACAAATTCTAAGTACAGTTTTGAAAGGAACGCTTAATTAGGTTAATATTAGGTTTTTATATATTTTTTTCTTTCTTTTCCAAGTAAAACTGAAAAATTGCTCGAGATTCTGAAATTGGAAATATTTATAGTTTACCTTAATAAAGTTATTTTTCTTCAAATTAAATTATTACCCTTTGATCATCTCTAAATTATTTTTACTTTTACTTTAAATAAATCTCTCTTTTTCTATAAATAATTCTCCTTTTTTATTGTGCAATAAAGTAAGACAAAGTCATCATATATAGTTTTTCTTTTTATTTATCGATTAGAAAAACATGTATTGATTTCAAACCAATTTATAGTTTTCGAATGCGTGTGTTGTTTTTTTTAGAAAGTTTTCCTTACACATTTACTGAAAACAAACAATTTAAGTAAATTATGACAACACGAAATACAGGTTTATTTCAATACAAAATAGAAGCTAATAATATACAAATAGTCATTAAATTTGGAGATAACAAATATTACTTTCAATGATACTTTTTAAATATTGTGTCTCTGATTAAAATACAAATTAATCGATATTGTTTACATTAACCACAAATCATCGTTCAAATTCGAAATATCCACTTTATACGTGTTGAGGTCTGCTGAAAACGAATATTACAGTTAAACTTGGGATTGATAAGTAGTTTACCAGATATGAAAACATTTGTTATCCAACGTAAAAGCTAATGTAATCCCTGGCAGCTATCTTTTTCACAACCAAATAATTAGTAATGCACATGCGTAACGGCTTTCAGAATAAACACCACCAATCGCTCAATGTTAAGAACGGCGTTCGGAATAAACACCCCTAATCACCTAATGTAAAAAAAACGCTTTAGAAATGAACATGCTCAACCTCCCCATGTTGAAAACGGCTTTCAGAATAAACAACCCCAAATTCCCTTTGTTAAGGACGACTTTCGGAATACACAACTCCTATCTGTCCAATGTTAAAAGCGGCTTTCGGAATAAACACCTACAACCTCCCCATGTTGAGCACGGCTTTCGAAATAAACACCCCTAACCTTCCCATGTTAAGAACAACATTAGGAATAAACACCCTATTTTTTACAATAGAGGGAAAGAAAATTTGCTTTGTCGTCTGTTACACGCATGCACATTAATAATTACTCTGTTGTGGAAGCAAAATAGCGGTCAGGGGTTACATTAGCGTTTACGATAAATATCATACATTTTCATATCAGGTAAACGAGTTATCAGTCCCTAATTTAACTGTGCTAATCTTTGTTTGCATAGCCTAAAACCTATAAAAGTCTATAATTTCAATTCAAAAACCGCCACGAGACTGAAATCAACCAATGAAATGTTAAGACGAAAGTAATCATTAAAAAAAAGTTATTTTGCCCATTATTTTTAAACGAAATTCAATAAAATTTGAATTTGCCCAAAAGCAATACATTTTATAAAGTTTGTTTATACACTTCCAGCCGTTATAAGTGCCATGATAGTTGCCACATCATTAACATAATTCTATTCATTTGACATCGTCTTTTGAAATCATCCTACACCACAACTTTACATTAATAATATTTAATTATAGGATTACTATAAGTTACCCTTACAATGGTATAGCAGAGAGATAGGTCTAACAAAACGTTATAGTCTGTAATAAGTTGTTTATCTATCAAACAAAATGCTGCTGTCCTTAGAAACCGAACGTTTAACTTGATCCTGAATCCTTTCCATTCATTTATAATGTGATATTGAAAATCCGACACTATGCAATAATGCATGGAAACCAAGGTTTTGGTTTTCAGTTTGGAGAATATTATAAGGACACATTTCTTAAATTCCTTCCTTTTCATTGGACTGGTTGAATAGCACTAAGGAAAGATCTTTAATTGCACAAATCACCATGTAACCAGTCGGTAAATTCAAGTGGTAACCTTATGATTAATGTTTCCCCAGATATTGCCAAAAATTTTCCCAATGTTGGATGGGTTCGTTTAAGAAAAATCTTGGTCCCTAGAAATTGTGCTGTTGGTATTATCAACTATAATCTTTCCGAAGAATTATCAATTTATTGATTCTGTTATCAAGATCAGGCAGTAGAATATCCTGTAGAATTCACTACAACCGTATAGAATGCCACATCATAACTTGATATTGAATCGATAAGTTCCAGCCCCATTATTAAGAAATCTTCATCCACCTAAACTGTGTAATGGCACACGGTTAGCAATAAAATCTTCGAAAACTAATGTTCTGAAGCCAATATAATAACTGAGAATTTTATGGGTGAAATCCTAGGATTCCCCTTATTCCTTCTGACATGCCATTTTAGCTCAAGCGTTTACAATTCCCAATAAAATTAGTTTGCCATGTCTATAAATAAAGCTGAGGGACAAAGCCTTAATGTTGTTGCATTTAATCTTCAGACACATTGTTTTACTCATGGACAGTTGTATGTTAGTTGCTTACTCATTTGAAGTCCTGAAAACTCTACATTTACTCATGTTGGTTATGCAGGTGGTCTTACAAATAAAAGAGACAGGTACGTTTACCAGGCTTTTATTTCATTAACAGAATAGATTCCTTATGTCACATTAAATAATTAAAACAAAAACAAACTTAGCAGTTTTAAGATATGCACTATGATATAAAATAATAATTGCAACTAACAGGACCTATGAAACTTCCACAGCTAACTCTGTCATATGTAATATATTGATGTTAGCATTCTGTGAATATTCAGCATAAATTGAGACGCCCTAGTATCATTGTAGCTTTTTTGTTAAAACTGCAAAAGTATTTATCTAAGCTATCAGGAAGGCCCGGCGTGGTCTAGTTGTAAAATATGCTTAAATATGTTCGTATATATTATTATAGAGTCAATTCGATTATTATATAATATAAAGTTGTGGTTTCAAAAGTAAATTTACAAAACACATCCATATGATTTTGGTGCATCTGCTTTGATCGAAACCGAAACCAAAACTTCTGAAAGAATATATATATATATATATATATATATATATATATATATATATATATACATATATATATAATTATTTTTTAATATAATTGACTTCCTTCAGCTTTAATTCAACCAGAAACTAAAACTTATGAAGAAGTCTTGGTAAAATTATTTATAAAAAAATAGATGACTTGAGTGCTATATGCTATAACTGAAAGTTAATAATTGAAGCTATAATTGAAACAAAACTTTAAAAGAATTTTTGGTAAAATTATTTATTACAAGAAACGAAAGGTCATAACTAAGGCTATGACAAAAGATATAATTTTCATTGTTTTGATACTCGAGTATATATCTGACACAAAACAATGCAATTTAAATATGTTGAAAAATAGGTTAGGAAAAAACAGGAATGAGAATTCTTTGTCTGTAGACATGGTTTGGAAACATGTGCGAACCACGCATGATAAGGCCACGTGGGTCGATCACGTTTTTGGACACACGTATGACGTCATGGCAGAAATGAATTCTCAATATAGGAGCTAGAGTCGAAGATGAGTAAGACAGAGTTGGAGACGACGATAGGAGACAGAGCTTACATGGTCAGAGGAGGGACCCTTTAGAAGCGAAGGGGGGGTTAAACATGTAAAAACAATTTTGAATTCCTGGATGTCATCATCATTTCGACCGGTCAACTGGAATAAAAGAACATCATCATATTTTTGTAACTGCCGTCTTCGTGTCATCATTCTACCAAATTAAAGATATAATGTGAAGTCATCTTTAATGAACTTTGTATAACCCCTCTCCAAAAAGTAATGTTTCACTTTATCATAAGTAATGGCGGTCTCCTCTCATGTGTGTTAAGAGACCCGATCCCCCCTCCTCCAGCAATAAGTAAAACGTATAAATGTCTGCTCTCCCTCTCATCAACGTATATCTTTTATTACATGTACCCGTTACATGTCCCGTCTCTTCTTAATATGATCCCCAATATGAACGGTCCCGACTATACAACACTAGTCCTATTTTTGTGCCTTCTTTTTTTTATTTGCTCAACTAACACTCTTACACACACCTCTATTTTCTTTTCCGCCTTCTAGTCACGGGTTCGATCCTGCCTACTAACTTTTGTTTTTGTTTTTGCTCAATACACGCCTCCAAATACCCGGGAAACGCCGGGCACCGAGGCTAGTAACAATTAAACGACAGGTACTCGGAAAAAGATGATGTAAGCATAACACACAAAACAACACACGCGCTATCGTATTCGTATATAGATTATAACATCATATTTTAAAAGACGAATTACTAAAAGATAAAAGATTAAACTAGAAAATAAATTAGGGCTGCTGTCGAGACTTCTACAGAATAAAACGCACCTACTGCTTCTACCTCAGGGGGGATTATTGAAAAAGTAATTATGAATTAATGTTTCGTTAAATCAATTATATAATTATGTATTAAGATTGAATATTTAAATCTATAAAATACAACATGACAACGCCGCGTACTTCAGCAATTTATAAATATTTATGCAATAAAGATAACAAATGTAATGTCCATTTCAAAACTAATATACAGGTGGTTTCATCAACAGGCTGAGAGAAGGCTCATAGCGTACGTACGAATAGTTGTGATGCATTAGCCCATGTTAAGTCAAAACAATTCATGAGTATCCATCTAAGGACGCGTCATAAAAAAACACTGCTGATAAAGCCTATCGCTTAACTCGTCTCCTTGACAATCAGCTGAAACACATTATTAGCCAGCGTTTCTTAATTGAGATAAGAAGAAAATAAACGTATAGCGATCAATTTATTTGTTTCTCTGTTTCGGCTGATTCCACTTGACCTACTGATTTTCTGTAGTCGGCAAATTTTAGCTAAATGTATAGAATAATGATGTAATCTATCACGTAAAGACAAATAAACACATGGGTATTTTTGTGGTTACTTAAATCTATTATTTGTCGTTTTTAATGTAAAAAGTTGATAATGCCTCACCAGAAAATAGATAAAAGAAAATATACACTTCACTTTAAGAAATCTCACGAAAATAAATATTTTAATTCATATGGGAAAGGAAAAAAAATCTCAGTTCTCTTTGTACATGTCTCCTTAATGTGTCCAATAAACACACATATGTGTGTGTGCGTGTGTGTGTGTTATGTAATAACTGTTCATATTAGTGAGAGAGGCTTATATATTTATTGTTGATACAGTTACATTTTAATACAGCCGGGAAAATGTAATACACCATGAGAAGGGGTTTAGGTATATATATATATATATATATATATATATATATATATATATATATATATATATATATATATATATACATATATATATATATACATATATATATATATATATCTACGTCCATATGGTCAAAGTAACAGTCAGTGAACAGATATACAGGCCTATAATTCTAATATAAATAAAGTTGGCATACCTCTCTCTCTCTCTCTCTCTCTCTCTCTATATATATATATATATATATATATATATATATATATATATTTATATATATATGTGTGTGTGTGTGTGTGTAGGTGTGTGTGCATAATATATACATGTATAATATATATATTTTTTATATGTATGCATACTACATATATATTTTTATGTATGCATACTATATATTTGTTTGTGTGTGCATTATATATATATATTTTTTTATATGTATGCATAATATATATATTTACTACTTAATTTACTCACATAAAATATAAGTACTTAATTTACTCACATAAAATTAATATACGAAAGTATAGATTTATGCGTAAACTTTAAGTATTTACTTCAAAACTGCTCAATACGTAGGTAGAGCTAGTTAGTAATTTATATAATATATATGGCGATTAAGCTACACTGAATATTCGGCGTTTCATCCACTCTAGGATTCCTCAGGCTTATGCGCGAATTCTGTGGTTGTTTATCGTTTTTATATGGTCCTCTTCAATTGAGGATTTAGTTAGCCGATCAGCTTTCTAGTATCCACCGCGCCCCTCCCTATCAGCCAATGGGCATACATTTTATCGAACAATGGATTTGTTTTAAAACTAGGTTAGTGGTTTAAGGCAGACATTTTCTTTTTTTTTGTTAGTTTATATATAAATATACATATGTGTACATACATATATGCACATATATATACATATATACATACATATATGTGTGATCCTTTATGTATATTCATGTTTGTTTAATTTATTTATTTGTTTATTTTCTATTGTTTTTGTTAATTTTAAAACTATTTTGTATGGCTATCCTAGAGTAAATTTTATTTTGTGAACACAGTTATTTGCTATTTCTCTTCTACAGTTTAATAGATGTTGGGGTTCTTTAAAGTACAGGATAGCACATTTTTTATGAAGGCATAATCTACATAGGTCGTCTAGATGCCTACACGTGGTAGCTTTTCTTATTATTTTCCATTCGACTACCGCCGAATGTCCGCTTTCTTTGAGTTCCCAGTATTTATTCGCTAGTGTTGTTTTTATATGGTGTTTTTCATTGTTGAATGCACTTTTGTGGTCATACTATCGCCGGTTGTCGAATGGAAAATAACAAGACAAGCTACCACGTGTAGGCATCTTGTTGCTGGTAATTTCCACTTTAAAGTTCATACTTGCGTGACCTTATGTATTTATTTCTAAGTCACATCTTATGCTTGTGGCGTCTTAAACTATCATGAAACGTCGCTCCTGTATAAGCCTATATCAGCGATTTTTATGTCGCTATTTAGGTAAATTTTATGCAGCATGAATAATCCAACTAAGTCCGTGGCTTCTACCGAGTCAAGAGAGCTTATGTCGGTGTCGAAGACATCATTTAGGTTATTTTTGTGCATTACCCACCTTTACTAATAAGTACCGCAGGACAGCTTTTTATTAATATATCGATGTAACTCTCTGGGACACAAGTGTAGTTATATACCATCCCATGCGCCAACGATTTATTGGAAAGAATTTGTTAGAAACTGTGCCAAGAAAATAAAAATAAAACAAGAGAAAATCAAAAGTTTTAACAAAAAATTTAAAAAATCCAAATAAATTATCTTAGTGTATACTTTGTTCGACTTTTTGTTTTGACCTATTTTGGGTTTTCTTCTTTTTTCTTGACGAACTTGTATTTTAATTCTGCTTGTAAGAAATAATTCCTTACGTATTTTTTTAAAAATATTTAACGACAATGTGTCATTACGTTGACAGATGAAAAACTAACTTAACTGTTTAAATAGCGAGAACATAGGTTTTGTGCTTTCAGAAATTACTTATTCAGAGCCGAAATGTTTCAGCTTTGTTGACCAAGTTTAAAATTTATGATGTTAATAATATGTTACAGGGCCAATTAAATCGAAACAAAATCAAATCCTTGATCCTTTGAACAGTTTTTTTTATGTATGTTGGTTTCGCGATAGTTATTAGCACAGACATAAATGGAGTCATTTTATTTAGTAATAATGCCAGTTTATTGGTTATCGCAAGAGTCTTTATGTCACATATGTTTTACTGTTTATACTATTCCAAGATTCGTTTGTTACTTTTTTCGGTCGTGTGAGTTTTATTCTATGCGTTCTTTTTTTCATGTTTCTTTACACACATCGAGTCGTTCTCGCGCAGCTTATTAATTAAAACATTAATATTTCTCTCATTGTGTTCGTTTGATAGATTTTCACGCCAACTGCGCAAATAGTATTCTTTTGGTTAAAATTTAGTCTCCGATATTCTTAGCCAAACTAGTAAGCAAAACCACTTGCTTAGTACAAACTATTTGCTTCTTAGTTGTTCAGCTTCTTGTAGTTATATGATTCGTGACAACATTTGTTAATTTAACATTTTGTTAAGTACCCCTTGTTCTCTCTTAACTACACAGTCTGTTATGCCTAGATTATTCGAGACACAGTTGACATTCGACCCAAAAAAGTATAAAAGCTTTATCCGTGGCAACGACTTAATCGAATATCAACGTATACAAGATTTAATGCTTTGTCCTGTTTGTACGTAGCAATACTGAGGTTTTAAATTATTTATCTTCCATTCAACGCGAACACATTCGACTACACTTAATATTTATACTTTCCTACATACTTACTTACTTTTATTTTCCTTTCTTCACTCGTTTGTGAATCAAATCCTAAGAAACATCAACTAAGTTACGTGTATTCCCGTGAAATCTAAGCCGTTGCCCGTTTTTTTTTTTCGGCAAGGTCCGGTGCACGTAAAAATTTGTTTTCACCACACCATTCATTTCTGTACCCGACGATTATAAGTACCTTCATGCTTAGCTGAAACTTATCTTTCAACACCACAGCGATGCAACCGCTGGGTATTATGCTCATACAGAGTGTCCGTTTTAGGACTGAAGTATAATGTTCAGTTAGTCCCAATTATATCACGTGATCACAGAGCAATTTTCCTGCTATTAGTTTCAAATTAGAGATGGTCATTGTTATATTTTCATTTAAATTGTTTTGTTCTTACTATTTAAAAAATAGATATTCTTTCTCTCTTGCTTTAGTAGCTGTGAATTTTGTTCAATAAAGCCTTGGAAAGATGTTTTGTTTTTCGTCTTCATTTACTTACAACACTACAATTTATTGAACAAAGTGTTATTTCCCTCATAGAGAAGATCATTCGTCTGGACAAATTTGACGTATCTCGGCAGACCCTCAGGCTAGCAAGCTTTGGATATTGTGATATCGTAACTTTAATTACTATTTATCAACTGTTGCTTCGTTTAACCCTGATAAATTCGAAGTTCTTTATTTAAACATCGATCCCACCGTTGCTGACGTTATCGAGGGTTTTTCAGGATTTGAACACGCTGTCGAATTACTAAAAGATGTTTACGACAAATTTCAAAGCGTTATTCATGCTAAACATCCGCTTTCCGCGCTAAAAAAAAACGAATCTGTCGACCAATATTTTCATGCCTTGAATCGACTTGCCGCTGACTGTTACTTTAAAGACGTTACTGCAACTACTTGCAGGGATGAATCTGTCCGTGATGTGTTCATAAGTGCTTTCCGGTCCTCAGTAATACGTGCTAGACTACTTAAAACCGATACGCTAACTCTCAAAGAAGCTACCCAATGTGCTAGGGCTTTAGAACAAGCTCACTTTCGTGCCGAATCATACGCTTCCCCGATTGGAGCATCCACTACTACTACTACTTCTTATAGACTAACAATATGTCTACTGACCTTGCCGAGGCGGCCACTATTAGTAAAATGTCTGATTCTATTGATTCCTGTATAGAGTGTGACTCTGCACAATTTTCTGCTGCCCTTCCTGCTCATGGCAAGTGTTACAAATGTGTTAAGGATGATCGCCGTCATTGCCTTGCCCGCGATAAGGTATGTCGAAACTGTAGTAAACTCGGTCATTTCTCCAAAGTTTGCTGTTCTACTATGCCGACACCTTTACGTTCTACTTCTGCTATTATGGTAGGCCATGCTAAAGGTGATGATAGGTGTCCCGCCATTACTAAAATTGTTGAATTAAAAAAAAAATTAACTGCCCTCGTAGACACCGTTAGTTCTGATAACTTTATCAGTCCTCGTATTGTTAAAACAATGAAACTGTCTACTTCAAAACGTAATTCCGTAATTTCCATGGCATCATCCGCCATTTCCCTCAAACTACTGGAATATTGAACAGAGAACATTTCGTTCAATGGTTGCGAGTATAAAGAAACTGACTTTACAGTGCCTTTTTGAAACTAGAGTGTCTTTCTAAAACTACATCAGGGTATCACTATTTCTTTTGGTGGACCTCAGGATATTCTAAAAATCTGCACGTTATCCAAGATCAGCTGTGCCCCTGTGAAATTATTACCAAACTTAACCCCTGATTGCAAACCTATTGCTGCTAAATCCCGAAATTACCGCGCTCGATTCATTGAAAAGGACATTCTATAACTGTTGGAGTATGATGTAATTGAAACAAGTTATACACCATGGCGTGCTATAATTGCTGTGACTTGTCGCCTAATAAACAGAAATGATTAGTAGTTGATTTCTCCCAAACTTTTAATCGTTTCACCTTACTTGAATCAAATAGACCAATATCGTATATTTAGTACAATTGACTTATCCAATGTGTACTACCAGATCGAAATTAGTCCCGAAGATCGGCCATACACGGCCTTTCTAGCTGGAAACCGTTTGTATCAATTCAAACGTATACCCATGGGTGTCACTAATGGGGTTTCTGCTTTTCAACGGTTTATGAATTCTTTCATTTCTGGCAACAAATTCTCCGGAACTTTTGCATATATAGATGATATTACTATTTGCGGTAAAACTCAGGATGAACATAATGTAAATTTGGAATGTTTTATAAAGGCTGCCTCGACATATAACCTCGAAATAAACCGAGAAAAATAAAAGTTTTCACTTCAATTAATCCATTTGCTTGGGTACTAAATTTGTAACGGGAATATGCAACCAGATCCTGGACGTTTGAGACCTCTTTTACAAATGTCTCCTCCTTCCAATTCAGATTCGTTAAAGAGGTGTCTTGGAATGGTTTCATACTACGCGAAATGGATACCTAAGTATTCATACAAAATTCGTCTACTGGTTGAAAAGAAACAATTTTCCATGCCTCCTATAGTTATCAATTAATTTGAAAAACTAAAGAAAGACGTTACCAAATCGTCTGTAACAGTTATTGATGATGAATTACCATTTACTATTTAAACCTATGCCTCAGAAAAGGGTATCGGAGGCACTCTCTTACAGGCTGAGAGGCCTGTAGCGTTCTTTTCTCGATCGCTAAACCCATCTGAAATACGACTTCATATCGTCGAGAAAGAGGTTTCCGCCATAGTCGAGTGCGTTCAAAAATGGAGGGACCTCTTTGCTGGGAAGCACTTTACTATTATAACAGAGCAGCAAGCCGTATCTTTTATGTTAAAACCGGCTAACTGAGGAAAAATTAAAAATGTTACGGTGGAAAATGGAACGTTCCCGTTGTCATACGACATAAAACACCGTCCCGGAAGTGAAAACATTTTTGTCGATGCATTATCGAGAGTATGTGGTGCTGCTGCCTCTTCCTTGGTCGAAATAAAGTTACTACATAATTCATTAATACATCCTGGAGTAAAGTGCTTTTGGCATTTGTAAGATCACGAAATATGCCATATTCAATTGATGAAGTCCGCCGTATTACATCTGAATGTACGAAAATATAAAACCTCAATTCTTCGATTCTACTAATAATATACTGATCCGTTCTACTGCTCCCTTTCAGCGCCTCTCCATAGACTACAAAGGACCTCGACGGGATATCGTTACATATTTACTGTCGTCGATAAATACAGTCGATTTCCTTTTGATTTCCGTTGTCGCGATTGTTCTGCGCAAACCGCAATCCAGTGCCTGACAAATATTTCCTCCATATTCGGACTCCCCTCATTTATCCATTCCGATCGTTTATGTCGGAAGAATTCAAAAAATTTTGGACGCGACTTGGAATTGGATCCAGCAACACTACTGCATACAACCCAAGAGGCAACAGTCAATTCGAGCGCTATAGTGGCATTATTTGGAACACTGTTATTAGCTCTGGAATCTAGATGATTACCCCTTAGAACTTGGCAGGATGTTCTACAGGATGTTTTAAATGCTATTCGCTCCCTGCTGAGCACACACTACAAATGCAACTCCTCACGAACACATGTTCAACTTTGAAAGGCGCTCTTCTACTGGTATTGCTTTACCTGTTTTGCTCTGTGACCATGGGGAGATATCATTAAAACGGTTTGGGAACAGGAGAAAATATGACGCGATTGTTGAGGTAGAGGAACTCCTCGAAGCGATCGTCACATATGCAAGAATACGACATAATGATGCCTGGGAAGATCAGTAGCTCTACCTCGCTTTCCATGCTCTGATAAATCTTAAATCTTGCTAAAAGTATTCAACCCAACATTGCAAATGCAGACCCGACCCAGTTGACCGAAACAAGTCCTGTTAGTACTTCACCTAAGACAGAAGATGAATTTTATTATAATAGTCAGAACTCTGAGAACCAACCTTCCCAGAGGACCACCGGTCCTTCGAATAGCGAACTACCGTCACACCGATCTAACAGAATTCGCAGACCATTCCAGCAACTGGATGTATAAAACAAAAAAAAACTATTTACAATCTCTTTTACAAGTTGGGGAGATTGTTATATTTTCATTTAAATTGTTTTGTTCTTACTATTACCAAACAATAGATATGCAAATTCAATTTCTTGCCACGTGATTTTGCACGTGTTTCTTTTTCTTTAAAAGACTGAGTGCTTTCTCTCTCGCATACATATTAAATTTTCTTTTTTCTGTATTTGATCTGTAAGAATTAAAGAACAAGACTCCGGAAAATAAAAAAAATCAGACACGATTCACAACTTCAAACTGAAAAATACGTATAAATCTCTAGACATAGACGTGTTTTATTAGAGGTTCAGCATGGATATGTGGTTGTTTTTTTTTACATTTTGAATCTTTAAAAAAAAAGCTGCATATATTTAGTCTGTTCAGCTTGGATTTGAGTATCATTGTAATAGCTCAAGTACAAATTTACAAGAATATAAATATGTTCAAGCCTTAATGTATTACGTTAAATACATAATTGAAACCGAATAAGTTATTTGATACATATATTTCCTTGTATAATCGATTCGTAATGCTAGACCTTTTGTCTTTAACATTAAAGCTCATATTGAGGGTGGATCATGGTCCTTACGGAAACCTTTTTTATTCAACTGGCCGGATCGGCACTTCGTTTGCTGAAACTATCCCACGAACAAAAACCTTTTCTACCCGTAATAGTGTACTCATCTACATCACCCCCGTCAGTCACGATGTACAAGTGTGTGCTAGTTGAAACCGAACGCTCTCATCACGAATGGCTTTCGTAAATTCACCAGCAAACTCATCGGTACTTACGTCAGAAAGTGTTCCGGGTTCATTTTAGTGTATAAGTTATTTCCTATTTATCCTATTCCTTAATATTTTACTATTTCTCATTCTTTGCGCAAATAAATTATGACTAACAAAACAGGAGAACAGACCGATACAATTCAGTTTTGATCATTCCAAGTTTTTTTACTCAACTTGGTTCGGTCCTGGATATGATCTTATACTATACCCGATCGTGAAACCCTAAATGGTGAAGTTTTGGGGAGTGAGGAGCCACCCTTTAATTGCCATTGCTCCTAAGTCCACTCTGACCCGGACTGATAGTACCTGTTAGGGTCTCAACTAAAGGTTAAGTAGAAACCGACTTTAAAAAAAAACAAATATATTCAATTAAACTGTTTTTCTTCAAAATCATTGGATTCAGCATTAAATGACCTATAAAGGGCTGATATGCCGTAAAACAAAAACAACCAACCAAAAATCCAAATCAAATGGTTTCTTTTTTTCTCTATTTGTTATATAGTTGTAGAACACAAAAAAATATTTGTTATTTATCTTTCTGTCGATTTATCTCTATATATATATCAATATGTATTATTGATCTATCTGTCTATCTTTCCATTATCCACCTATCCAGTGATATTGTTAAAATAGTTTATATTGGAAGTTATTTATTATTTTGAGATGTTTGATACATGTGTCAGAACTATAAATTGGACAACTAGCGCCGGGAGAGTGTCCGATAGCTAACCTGAAAGAACGTGGTTGTCAGGTGATCAGGTGAGCTGCAACAGTAGTTTTACATTTTCAGTCGGACCCAAGATGTTGTATGCAGGGGCAGTCACAAATGAAGGAATTTATTAAAGGTATTTTTCTAAATTACGCCTGCATTTTCTTATTTTGTTTTTTTAGAGTAACTATATTAATAAAACCTTGTGTCTAGATAAAATTGTATCCTATTTGTGGTAATAGGTTCCGGTTAAAAAGTATTTCCTGTTACTTCCGGTTTGAGTGATAAATAAGAATTATTTCATTTAAAAAAATATGTGAAATAATTCTATTCTCACTTCGTATTTGAATGAAAATAGTGTAAGATGTTACTGAAAATCTCAATCCTTGTATGGGAACAAAAATCCCTAAATGTGTTTTGTATACATATAACAGTGAATGTTATTTAAAATCTATCGCTTCCGGAAATAATCTGGGTATTTTTTACATTTTTACATATATTTAACTTGAATCAAAGCTGTTATATATGTTATATATGTTATGATAAAGAGTAGTTAATCTTATATTTAGAAAACAATTAAATACCAATTATTCCGAAAGAAATAATAGTTACTGTTTGAATAGTGTTCGTACGTGTTGCAGTGTAATATTTTATGCTTACCGCCATTCCCTGCTGATTCCGATTCAGGACTTAACTCGTTACGCCGTAGAAAAATAACATTAGATTATATTAATATGGGAAACATCGGCTGGAATGCATATAAATATCAATTGATAATATTATGTTATTTCCGAAATTGAAACAGACCACATGAGTTGATAAGTGTCCATGATCTATTGCGGCTAGTCTCATTTACGACTAAAATGATAACAGTTTACAAACTATTTTTCTGCTGTGCATCAAGTTATATGTGCATTTATTTGAAGCTTGTTATCGACAATATGAGATAAGCAGCCAAGTCGATAATCTTTCTGACAACAATTGAATAAACGGCAGCTCAATTAGCACGGATTTTTGCACGGAAGAAAATGGAGTGATTTATCACAGCAATCATCTATAAAAATGGATATAATCGCGCTAATAGTGCATTTACAATAATGGGAGAAACTATTTTTATGTACAGACTAAATCTAATAACGACCAGAGAAGTGCAGTATTTTCAACGCGTTTAAAAGCATACACATACTACAAACACGCACACACATAGATACTGCTGCATACACAGACACACGTATATATATATATATATACGTGTGTGTGCATGTACTGTATATATATAAATATATATATATATATATATATTTATATATATATATATATATATACATATGCATTATTGGTATGGAATTCTCTTAAAGAAAATTGGGATAATACCGTACGTTTCCATAAAAATTCAAAGAAGTGATTAAGTTGAGTTTTTGAATTTTTTGCATGAAAATACATAATTTGTATTATTTCACTGTTTTTATTTTTAGTTTTATGCGAACTACATTTCAGTTGATGTAATTACCAACTTCTTCTTAGATGAATCGTGTCGAACTCGGGACTCATTCTGTTGAACTCGAAGATTATCCCAGATTAAACTTCATTGTTCAAAAGATTGTCATTTACAATTGAATTTTACGACGTATGTCCTTGCTGACAATTTTAATATAGAATTGTGTTGGCATTAAAACAGTATTGCTTATTGTTCTCCTTCTGATGTAAAACTCATTATATATTGCACATTGAATTCTAATATTTTTATATATTTTATGCTGTTGCATAAGCCTGCATCCTGGATGAAGTAATTTGTGTTGGTACGGAGTGGAGTAGACTTCGTTATTGTCTGATCTAATTTTATTGCTAAAGTGTGGCAATATTAGAGTATAGATTTCGAGAGCGTTTACTGTGGTTGCTTGAGGTAATATTGTGTTTGGTGTCTGAAGCATCTCTCTTCCGATATAATACGTGTTGTCTAACAGAGATGATTTTGTCAATTTTCTTAAGTACATTTTTATGAATGCTGAATTTACTCATACATTAGTTTGACATTAGTGAACAGAAGTTATCTTTACTTTATGGAACTATTTTTGCAGACTTTTTTTTATTGAAGTTGATCTGCATGATGTGGGCCCATGGTAGGAACCGCAGAAAGAAAACACGGAAGACGGATTAGGTGTAAGAAATATATATTGACAAATAATGAGAAAGATAGGGTAAGGGTTAGGGTTAGGGTTAGCTTATTATCCGGTGGTGTTCAATATGGATAGACGTACACGATGCGCACTACTAGTACATCTGCTAATTCTATGGTACTAGGATACTGCCAATTAAGAGTGGTATCTAACCTCGTACATTTCCTTCTCACAACAGTTTCAAGTAATGCTGAGGCAATAAACTAAATAATGCAATTGAACCAAAGAGTGAATTTTATAGGAATGTCTTTTGTAAATCAAAAATATTTCCTGAGAACGTGAGAATGTAAATGTCCAGATACAGCGTGAAGATAGCATTATTGATGTAGATGATATAAAGTAATGATTAAAGGTTTTACATTCCTGGTATTTGTTGGTAATGTTTGTCTGTGACTGTGTGTTATCGACTATTGTGCTTAAAGTTGGTGCATGTTGATAGGATTGAGACCGAATAGATAGAGGTCAATGAAGGAACTGCAGTTTGTGATAAGCTCTGCGACTCGGTATGGCATTACAAACTTGTACAGAAATACAACATCGAGACTGACTCTGTATCTGTTGATTTGTAAGTCTTGTGCTTGGAAAATGATACCCGATTATATGGAGAATAAAAACTTCAGTATTATATGAGAGTAACAAGAAGCTTATTTGAAGGGGTTTATCAATACGTGAGACTATGAGTGCAGAGTTGTTTTGTGTGATTATATGAGGTGGAAAATGAAGTGCCTGTTGTTTCATGTATACTATTCCATGTGTAGTCATATAAAAGTCTAATATATTTCTGCGAGAAAAAATGTTTGTGATGAGTGCTTAAGATATGCCATCTTTGGGGTATTCTCGTGCAATGTCGTCATACATGTGTTAGTGGCTATATGTAGACATCGTACACGCATACACTACTGATCAGAAAATTAACATCACTTAAAAAATCTTTAAAAACAAACCTTTTTTAGGATAGATTTTAAACTCTTCCGACTTAAGGTTACTAATACTAGAATCTGAAAGGTTATGGAAACAAAAAGGTACATCGCAAACATTTTATTTAATCATTTTCATTTTTATAAAATTAGGCTGATCAAATCATGATCAAAATTATAAGACCAAGGGTATAAATTGTAATATTTATGGTAATTCTAATGTTATTAGTTTACTTAGAGATTAGCAATCACTGGGTAAAGGTGTTATCTTACCTAAAGCAAGAATTTAAACCGAAGTTGAGAGCTCTCAAATTCTAGGATGCCATAAGCAATATTTGTCACAGCCAGCGATAGCAGCTAAGGTAAATCGCAGAAAAACTGTTATTTGAAACTTTCAAAAAAACACTGAGAATTATGGTAGGCCTTCCCAAATTTCTCCTGCATTGAGTAGAAGAATCAGACGGGTTGTTATGAATGACAAAGGACCTTCATCTAGTCTAATTAAGGCGGTTACAGATGCTGATTTCAGTTCAAAAACCATCAGACGACACTTATGATTACATATCGTAAGTTTTGTGCTATTTCCTTGAAAATAATTTAAATTTAAAAACCGTTTAATTTGTTTTTCTAATATAAAAATTTGATTAGAATCTCAACCGTACTCCAGGAAAAGTTATTTATCTTACGTGGTTGTCGTTTAAATATGACGAATGAATTTACTATATATCATGAAGAGTAATGTTGATATTTTGTGCTAGCTAATTGAATACTATATATCTTAATACTAGTATCAGGATAATAGTTTGTAGTACTGCATCAATTTTATACAGACATTTATTGTTGAGAGAAATAAATATATATTGTATATAATTAGGTATGTTATGTGTGTTACTTTAGTTTTGTCAAGAACTATTGATGGGTTAACTAATCTGATCAAAATAATAATATTTTACCACTTTTTGTGAATAACTGTTTACGTTTAATTTTGAATTAAAATACGAAAAATGTAGATGTATGGCTGTAAATCAAATATGACGTCAAAAATATGGTCTTCTTGTGAGCTTGAAATATCTATTGTGATTTTAAGGCTGCTTATATATAGTATCTTATAATTTGGCGAACATTAAAATATTCTTATTTATTTTTATTAACAGTTTGCATTCTCCAAGTCATGTTTTATCAAAAGAAAAATAAAACTCCCCAACTATGTTTTTTTTCCGATGAACACATATCTACCTCTGCTTTGTTCCTAGATATAAGATGCACTTCATAAACATATGGATACATATTATGAATGTGAAATAGGTACATTTTCTCGTTTGGAAATGATAAATAAAGAGTCACACAAAAGTTTGTATTTAGTTCAAAATCATTCAATGTTAGGTTTCATAATTTAATATTATATAATAATAATAATTCGAGTGAAATTATTACCAAAACACAGGCATTTTTTCTGACTATTCATATAAAATCTATGCATATCATGTACAAGATATACACAACACATACGACTGAGGAAAAATTGAAAACGAACCGTAAAACTTTTCTTCTCTTACACTTTTCACCAAACGGTAATTTAGACTTGAAAAATATTAAATGTAGTGAAGAGTTCAAGACAATCTATAGCAATTAAATTGTATTTTCATTTCGAATTTTAAATATTCGCTCAGTTAGGTAAGTAATTGGTTGAAGATGGAATTTTATATCTCATTCATTTAACTGATGTTTAGTTTATCGGGAAAATCGTTTTGGTATCCCTTAGTTTAAATGCTTTAGGTATCCATACTTTCCAAGCAATTCCTCTATGAGGCTGGTTTATGAACTCAAACTACTCTATCATTACGTCATTAGATTCCGCCATACGAGAGAGCTAAATGTCTTCTAAATATCTAATATCATATTTTAAGAATTGAGAGTGATATGCTGACGTTAGGTAAACAGATGTTTATGTAAAACCCTGTGTATTGTTTTTTATATGGTGTGGTTGGTATATTTTCTAATTCGGTTGCTTAGAGACTTGGGTAAAAAAGTATCAGTCAAGGATCTGTTCTTGACAATCAGCCTCCAAGGTATGGATCAAGAATTGGTCGACTACATATCGAATTGAGGTACGCCGTCTGGTATTATCAAGGAGGTCCGACCTTCCAGGCCTTGCCTCCCGTTTTCAAGGTATGAGTAGGTTTTGATTGTTGCCTGAGGCGCCCCTTTCGGAGAATACCGACGGAGATGCCCAGGCAATTTTTGTTAAGCCAGAGTGCTCCAGATGCATTTGCTTGAAATTCCCACTTTCTGAATTTGTGCCATACTTCGCTCGAGTAGGCAGCAAATAAATATCAAACCTGTACTAAAATTCGTGTGTGATATGTAAGTAAAGTGATCATATGTGGCAGCACTCAGGATTTACCTTTGCACTATTTTATGTGTGGATACATGTTTAGTCGATATTTTCTCTTCGACGCAATACGTACAGGATTGAGCCGAAAAAGATTTCAACCGAACAATAAGTTGATGGTATTATTATCGGCAAATAAGTGGAAAGTAGCCGTGAATGAAACCAAGCGTAAAGCTAACAATGCCTCTGTGGCGCCACTGGCAACGATCTTCCTAGCTTGAGGGAGGAAAACGCATTCATTCATCGGCCATCTTGTTTGGTAGATGCGAACTAAACAATTGAAGTTAAGTTTATCGACACAGTAAGAAATGAAGTTATTTGTAAAACGAAAAGAGAAAAATAAGGAAATATAAAAATACTCAAAAGGGTCAGAGGTGATTCACAGAAAAGAAAACGACGAAGATACATAAAAGTGAATGTGTATTTTTAAGATACGTCCATTTAAACAGCGAATTGAATGACAAAAATTCTATTTCAGATATAAGCATGTAAGACCAATTGATTGAATAATTAATAAACAGGAATGCTAATCAAAATTTAGCGTGCAGACCAACAGATGGTGATGTATACTGATCCAACATAACGGATTGATGAAATTAGTATTTCGGATTAATATGTGATAACTCAACGAAAAGTATTTTGTAAATTTAAGACGTAACAGAACTGAGAGAAAATAATACTTTAATGTTAGCTTTATACATCCAGCACACTGTCCACAATGTCCGTTGGGATAGATTCACGAAATTGATGTTAAAATATTAATCATAGCAGAAAAACGAAATAACATTACAATGTAAAGTATCATACAAAAATAACTTGATTGTTAAGTATGACCGACCGAGGAAAATGATATTTCAAATTTAACTTGGTTACCGATGTTACAGATGGAAAGATATGTTACAGGTTACCGATGTTACAGATGGAAAGAAATAATATGTAAACATGAAATATGAGAGACATAATACCGTTCCGTAATATGTATTGACTATTATTTATATTGTTCTTTCTTTTTCACTAATTTTATTTTAATTTTACGTCTGTAAAATCATAATGACATTTTTTTCTTGTGGCTTTTATAAATCTGAAGATCGTCAACATTTTTCCGAAACCTCATTTTTATTGAATAAAGCCTGATTCTCATAATTGTTTTCCTGTCATTATATATATATATATATATATATATATATATATATATATATATATATATATATATATATGTGTGTGTGTGTGTGTGTGTGTGTGTCATCTTCTATATTTCTTATATATTATCTCACCTGTTTGTTCAAATGTATTCATGTATATATGCCTAAAACTTTCGACACAGGCGACAGATTTGCATGAGGTTGGTATCGTTTGGAAGCTCGACCCTTCGGACGAGAAATATCGGAGAATTGGCTAAAAACAGTAATTCTAAGACCTTCGAATGGGCACTTTTCTACAGGGAAGAGTCGATTTTTTCGCCGTATTTTCAAATGTAATCACTCTTTTCGATTGACTAGCCTTAATTAAAACGCCCGTAACTTACGATTTAGCGATGGACGCAACGGAAAAGACGTGACGTTTTTTTGGTTTTTCACGTTCTTTCCCCCCTTCGCATAAGGGGTTCGAACCGCCAACCTACTAACTCATTTTCTATTGCTGAACACATACCTCCAAACACCCGAGTAAAGCCGGGCACCCAGGCTAGTATATATATATATATATATATATATATATATATATATATATATATATATATATATATATATATAACTACTTCATTTACTCACATAAAATTAATATACGAAAGTATAGATTTATGCGTAAACTTTAAGTATTTACTTCAAAACTGCTCAATGCGTAGGTAGAGCTAGTTAGTAATTTATAAAATATATATGGCGATTAAGCTACACTGAATATTCGGCGTTTCATCCACTCTAGGATTCCTCAGGCTTATGCGCGAATTCTGTGGGTGTTTATCGTTTTTATACTGTCCTCTTCTGTTGAGGATTTTAGTTAGCCAATCAGCTTTCTAGTATCCACCGCGCCCCTTCCTATCAGCCAATGGGCATACATTTTATCGAACAAAGGATCTGTTTTAAAACTAGGTTAGTGGTTTAAGGCAGACATTTTTTATATATAATATGCATATGTGTACACACATATATGCATATATATACATATATATATATATACATACATATATGTGTGATCGTTTATGTATATTCATGTTTATTTAATTTATTTATTTGTTTATTTTCTATTGTTTTTGTTAGTCTTAAAACTATTTTGTATGGCTATCCTAGAGTAAATTTAATTTTGTGAACACAGTTATTTGCTATTTCTCCTCTACAGTTTAATAGATTTTGGGGTTCTTTAAAGTATAGGATAGCAAGTTTTTCATGAAGGCATAATTTACATGAGTCGTCTAAATGCCTACACGTGGTAGCTTGTCTTATTATTTTCCATTCGACTACCGGCGAATGTCCGCTTTCTTTGAGTTCCCAGTATTTATTCGCTAGTGTTGTTTTTATACGGTGTTTTTTTATTGTTGAATGTACTTTTGTGGTCATAGTATCGCGTTTTGAAATCTAAGGAAGTCATTCCTACGTAATATTTCTTGTTAATCGGGTTTTGTTTAGCGAATATTGTTTCCTGATAAACTACGCTTTTTGTTAGACATTTATTTTGAACTGGGAAAAGTGTGCGGTGTCTACAGTTGCATTTATCTTATGTAGACACACTTTGTTTATTGAAATAATTTTCAAACATGGAATGAACTAGGAAAAATGCTTAGAACACAATAACAACATAGCAATTGCTACGTTGACATAATTAGTAGGTGATATATGCGATCTTTTTTATGAATGACTTGTGAAAGACGTTGGTCCACAGAATTAATCAAATTTGTGATTTCGTCAACAATTATTCTTCGCTATACCGCTTGGAGAGCTCCCAAAACTCATCTTTGTTCTTAAATTGCCGTCCACTTGCATAGAGGCGTCGCTTAAGAATGCTCCAAAGGTTCTCAATTGGGTGCAAATCTGGTGAATTCACAGGCCACTCCATCCTCCGTAGCCCAGAGGATACCAGTTGTTGTAAATACTTTTTACTGTTGTTTGCTGCATGCGAGGGAGCATTATTCTGCATAAAAATAATGGTTCTTCTGAACGTCAACCTTTGCTTCTTTGACCATCGTTGAAAATGCTCCTGCATGTAAGCATTCGACGTCATGGCGTTTTTTTCTTGTGGCTTTTACAAATCTGAAGATCGTCAACATTTTTCTGAAACCTCATTTTTATTGAATAAAGCCTGATTCTCATAATTGTTTTCCGGGCATATATATATATATATATATATATATATATATATATATATATATATATATAAAATAAAAAAAATAAAAACTATCCAGTCATGTGAAATCTTTTTATCATTTTTCTTTTACCTCCTATTCCCTTTACCTCACCCTTTATTTTAACCAAGTAAGATCTGTGACTTGCTTGTAGTTTCATTAAATACTTTTATATGCAAAATCCGATCCCGCATTTTGCTAATTCCTGCCCTCTGATGAGAAGGAGAGTATTTCTTCGAAACTCCGCGGATTAAGGACTATCCACTTATCTTGTGCTTCCTTTTTAAAATAAAATATGTTTTTAACTCTTTTTCAAGATGTCTTTTAACATGTTTTATTAATCATTTGTTTATATATATATATATATATATATATATATCATCTTCTAAGACTCTCCATGTAGCAACTAAATATATATATATCATCTTCTGAGACTCTCCATGGGCCAACTAAAGTACCTCCGATAAGCCCAGCCCAAATAATTATCCAACACTACCTTTGTGGTGCCTTAAACGCTGATGACGATGTCGTCCATCTAGGAGACATCCCTTGCTTCAGCCATCTGGGCTATCAAGAATGACACGCACTTCATTCGCGAAGAAAACTTTGGAAAAATCCGTTTTCATGTTGTCATCTGCCCATTTCAATCGTTTTTGTATGTGTTGTTGCTTTAAGTGAGGCTTTGTCACAGGCATAACAGTATTTGCCACTTCTTCAACAAGGTTACCTCGAGTAGTTTTTGTTCAGCTTGGTCAATGACTGTCTGACTTCTTTGCCCAGGGTTCTTAACAACTTCACGTTTAATTTGGAGTAGAGAACGACGTGAAACAACTCTAGATTTACCTTTCTCAGCTCTCTTACGTACCTTTGTAGGGTCCTTGACAAATTTCTTCATAGTTTAATGGTACCTTCCTATCATTTTCGATATTTCGATGGTAATTTTAAGTTTTGCTAGCTGTTCGATATAGTACTCTTTTAAGAACCACCTTTACGAACCATTTTATTGACAAAACAAATTTCTGTTTATCTTATGCAACATGAGAACATGTCTATCTATCTATCTATCTATCTATCTATCTATCTGTATTACTGGCTTTCTTTCTGTTGTTTTATTCAAGATTTTTCTTAAAAATATGATTAAAGGAATAATTCTTAGCCGTGAAACATATTTTACTAAACACTTATATGAAAACACACCCGAAATGCAAAAGGCAGTAATAAATTCTAAACAATAAAAACAAATGTTGGATTGGTTCCGAAACCTAGCATAGACATATCTATTTCCGACTTAAATAATTCTCAGAATTTTGTAACAAGTTTAATAGTTCGTTAAACAAACTTTTGAATGATAAGAATATAATACAACAATAGATGCCTAAAGATTTCTACTCCCATAGTTTCTGTTTCGGTCTGCCAAACTACGGAATTCCAACCATGTTTTATTCTTCCGTACCTGTACAAACACGGTAAAGTTTAAATGTAATATGAAAATACATCTTATTTGCTAACTTCAAACAGTAACCCATTTAACACTATCCTTAGAGTAGCAACTTATTTTAAGTAGTCCTCGTTTGAGGGGAAGTTGTATACGGAAAAACTATATAATGCTTTAATTTTCGCACTACAGTTTTAAAAAAAAATCAACACTTGTTAAAAGAGTTTTCTAAAACTTTCCGATGTCATTTCTTTTTTTCTATAGTATTGAACAGTTTGTTTGTTTTTTTATCATCATTGATTCATATAGTTTTCGTGGCAAAAATCTGTGAGGTTTGAAATGAAAGAAGAACATTTCGAAAATGACACATGAACACCTTCGGGGCAAATATCTATTTTAGCACATATACTTATTTAAAATAGCGGGAAAGATGAACTCAAAGAAGCGTCAACCCTTTGATATGTGAATCGGTAACTATGGTAAATAGGTATGCTTCTCTACTAAACTTTCGGTGCATAAACGGCTTCCAAAGAGTAATAGGTACACACGAACCTGTATATAACACACAAACACACACACACACACGCATATATATATATATATATGTATGTATATATATATATATATATATATAATAAATAAGAAAGGTCACCTACAATTGCTATGTATTTTTTAACATTATTTTTATGTTCTTAATTTACGGACTGCAAGACAAAACATACTAAATTTTCAAGTACCTTATGCCATAAAAACCAAAAGATGGGAAAGATAAAAAGAAAGGGAAATGAAAAAGAAGATGTTTATTATATTCAAAGACCTCACTTGTCCTCTCCCCGCTTATGACTCCCACCCAAGTTACATTCTAACTTTATAAACGAAATAGGAAAATGTTTTTGTTTGAAATATCAGTTCTCGACGGTAATTCTTGGCCTGAAGACGTAGTCCCCCAACGCGGGTGATTACAGAAACATGTATGCACATATGTAGTCATTAATGTTTGTATAAATAAATTTAATATACCTGCTCTGTTCACTCATTGAGCACTCTTTGGTAGACACATGTTGTTTCATTGGATGTACTTCTAGGAAACTAAACTCTACCACCACTATGCAGTTATGATATATTTTTTGTTTAAATAATCAAATATTGACTTTGTACACAAGCAATCTATTTATTTATATCACTTTATCAATCTATACGTATTTTATTCCTCGTGGAATGCTCATCATGTAACAAAACTTAACGCATATAAATGTCGAAGAATTCCAGAAGGTAAGATTGTGTGTAATGGTTAAATCGTGCACGTGAAGCCAGTTCGACACTATTCCAAGTTATACTTAGACCTGTGATGCGAAAATAATCAACACATGGAAAAAATTGAATTACTTGAACAATTTTCAAATGTTAATATTAATCATATAGAGATGGGGAGAACAATAGAGAAGGAGGGAGATTAATTGATAAGTATATACGTGTGTGCATGGTGTAAATTATATTACTAAATACTAGTGATTCGACGATTCCAATATTTTTCCCAATTTCGATACAATTACCGATTCCGTACTAAATTCCCGATTCTGATTCTGTTTATTTCTAAATCTAAATATTAAACTATAAAATTGTTATTTTGTTGCGATTATTGTAAAAACACATCTTAGATGTGCATATATTTTCTCAAACGCATTAACACACTTGCGGGGGATGATCTACAGATTTTAGTCTTACTGAAAGTTTTAATTTATTTATTAAAGTATATTTATAATTTTATTATTCCTACAAGTAGTGGGAGATGTTTCTCACACCGAAATCAAATAATCAAGATAATCAGATGAATCGGGTTTGGCATCGGAAAATAGGCTCATTTCTTTTCGATTTCGATACCGATTCTGATACCCAAAAAGCTCCGATTTTTCCGATTTCCGATTCCGATTAATCGTCCCAGCACTACGAAATACATTTATCAACATTATCGAGATGAACTTCAAAAAGAGAATGTAAAAATGTTATTGAATTAACTATTGCATTAAATATCGCCACTTTATGTTATCTATTCCATTCACATGCTAGCCACGTTTATATTACATTTTCACATACTTCACACCTGAAAAATATACACACACACGCACGCACACACACACACACACACACACATATATATATATATATATATATATATATATATATATATATATGTGTATGTGTGAAAAAAATAAACTATATGAAAAGTAGATGTAGTTTGTGAGAGATAGAAGACATTAGAAGGCTAACACAATGCAGAGAATGAAATGTAGTTGTGTTGAAGAAGACGAAAACTAGTGCCAATCTGGAAATCAGTATGCACACACACGCACACACGCACACACACACACATATATATATATATATATATATATATATATATATATATATATATATATATAAAATTATGTATCGATATGTTCTAATTGCAGAGGTCTACGGTGCGTGGCAATGATCCAATTAAAATGAATGTTTAAAAGAATATGCAAATTAGCTACATCTTTTGCTAGTGAATACAATTCCACAACCCATATACAAGAAAATCATATTTTCTTTTTAAGTAAATATAAAAGAGGCTTTTTAATATGAATATCAATACACACAAAAGAAAAATGAATTTATAGATAGATAGATAGATAGATAAATAGATATTCAATTATGTATCAATATGTTCTAATTGCAGAGGTCTACTGTGCGTTACAATGATCCATAATATATACTGGGGAAGCGCCTTTATTATTATTATTATTATTATTATTATTATTATTATTATTTTAATTATTATTTTAATTATTATTATTATTATTATTATTATTATTATTATTATTATTATTATTATTATTATTATTATTATTATACATATTGTGGTTAGTTTTTTATATGCTTTTTAGATAATTTTATTCTTATTTTTAAATAATTTCGTATTTTACTTTTACGTTGAGACAACCTGGTCTACATAAATCAAGTGAGTCGCTCGTCTGAATGGGTTAAATATTGGAAGATTGAGGGAGCGAGTTGACTAACTGTAGAAATTTTGATTTTAATACAGTTAAGAATAATAGAAACAATGAGAAGAGGAAAGAACAAAGGAGGAATACAGGACAATTAGTATGATACTAAATTTTATTCATTTATTTATTATATTATTTATAACGTCTACCCTTTTATTTAAATTGGAATTTATTATAAGTGACATGCTTTTTTTCTTACCCAACTATCCGTATTTACTGATTAAAATTAGCACATTACAAATATGTATATATATATTAGATACTTCATATTTGAAACGGTGTGCTTGATAATCATTTGTTTTTTAATTTTAATTAAATATATATTATTCATCTTTTTGTCACGGGTAGCCATTTAATAAAAGTGGATGTTTTTATATGCCGGCCGTACATATTTAATTATTAATCCTAGATTTGTTGACAAGTTTATTGTTATTAATTTATTTTTACTTATATATACACACACATACACACACATATATACATATATATATATATATATATATGTATATGTATATTGACAGGGTCATGTAATTGTTAATACGTGTAAAACCTATGTGGTAGTGTTTCTATACTCTATTTATTTGTGGTATCAGTTACGATATATATTTTAAGTAGTCTATCTAGTCTTTGTTATCTAATTTCATTTTTACTAACTAATTAAATTTTATTTATTTTATGTTTGTTTATGATTTAAATCAATTATTTTATTTCTTTTCGATTAAATTTTATTGTTATTTTTTATGATTGAAAATTTGTGTGGATATTTTCGGTATAAGGAAGTATAATTAAGGGTATTTAATTGTTTTTTGTTAATGGTTTACTTGATTTGATTAGGTATTTTAGCTTAATTTTAAGTTCAAGTTTATTGTATTAGTTTATGTGGTTACTTTTATGTTTGATTAGTTTAATTTTTATGTGAGATATTCTTAAAGTAAGGCCATATTTGTACTAGTTGATTAGCCATGTTGTGTAAGAGAGAGGTACAGTGGTATTGCTATGTCTGTTGTAGTAGATTAGCAGAGTGGAGTATGATGAGATGGTTGTGGTTGAAGCTATATGAAATGCTATATAATGAATGATGAGCCGAGTTTCAATCTTTTTTAAAATGTCTTGCGTCCGTTAAGATGAAGCAATTGCCACATAACAAAAATATGTAATTATCGTTGCACACAATGTCTCTTTTTTTCTATTTATTATATTTGGATGACATGGGTTATTCGATAATTATAATATAAGATTATTATGGTAAACTTGTTTTGGAACTTCATTACAACACATATCTAGTAAGATTAGAAATAACATATTCCGTCAACGGACATTCTAAATAATAGATGCAGGTGTTCTATCATGCTACCATATACATCGTTTGTTGGTAATGGATCTGGAATGTTCGTATGTTTTGTCATGTTCGAAATATTTTTAAATATTGCAGCATATTTTTACACAAAAACTATACAATCTGGAAGATTAAAATAGTAGATTCATCTCCAAAAAAAAGTTAGGTTAATTAAATGTATATGTTATTTAACACTGAGTTACAAAATGAAGTTTATAATTAAAAATAAAGATGTTAAAAGCAGATGAGGAGATTAAAAAAAGTCCTCTAGAAGCCAAAATGTAGACAAAACATGTAAGAAACTGTAAATGCAGAAATGTAGAATAAAAAATATAGATAGAAGAGTGTGGAAGCAAAAACGAAGAATAGGAAAATGGGAGGAACTCGCAGTAAAATGATATAAAAGGTAAAGACGTAACGAAAACTCAGTATAGAAAAAAGGAGAAATGGTTAAGAAATGCAGTATGCGCACACAGAAAAGTGTAAGAAAGAAACGACTAAAAGAAATAAAACAACTTGGTGTCGGATAGGATATAAAATAATAACAAATAAATGGTTGAAATCAAGCAGAGAAACTGGAAAATAATCACACGCATATATACATAGATATACATGCGCACTAGTAAGTAAGCCATCAAATTTTTAGACGCAAAAAGTTGTGAATAGATGGAAAATTGTAGTTATGTCATGACATTAAAGCAAGTATTTTGCATTGAGCGTTTATTTTATTGATAGTTACAGTTTAGGATTGATGTGCATAGTCTCCATAAAGCAACACAGAAATGTGGCTGCAGGAATTCCCTTGGGAGATTCGTGCAGGGTCCCTTTCCATGCCCGACAGGGAACTACACACATCCCGATATTATACAACTGATAACAAAATAAAGCATCTACTCCTGGCTCTACTAAAGAGTAAGGGCATATGTACTTTACGTCGGAATACAACAATCACATAAACTATCAAACTATGATATCACACAAAGATGGCCCAGTCTAATCGTATAAGCATGGATTGTAAACAAGCAGGCCAAAGATACCCAGGTTTAGGGGAAGGGAAAAAGGCGAAAATGGGAAATACCGTTCATTGTCCTAGTCAGAAAAGAAGGCAAGCACTAAGCGTTTCTAATGAGTCCAAGTTATCGTACATCTCTTGACAAAGATAAAATCCGTGTAATAGGCAGAGTTATTATCATATTTTTGGCACGGTCCAAAAGAACCATCATTTCGTCTTAAAAGTCCTTCAGAAAAACGTTCAATTAAAGGAAATATATATTTTGAACTGCTCTTTCCAACTCAACAATCGAATTCTAAAAACAATGAATAATAAAGAAATTACAAACGATATTTCAAAATTCCTTTGTTCAAATTTAATGATCGGTTACATGGCCTTTAGCCTTAATTCTGTAGTTGTTTATTACAGTTTTCCACTAACTTGTAGCATTTTTCTGCGGTAAATTTAGCCCATTCCTCCAGACAATAATCCTCTAACTGAGCGAGATTCTTAGGCTTCCTCTCCATTACCCTCAATTTTTAAATCCTCCACAAATTTCCAATGGGATTGAGGTTCTGGCTCTGGGATTGCCACTCCCAAATATTGATATTGTTGTCCTCAAGCCATTTCTTAGTCAAATAAACCGAATGTTTTGGGTCATTATCTTGCATGAAGCACTAACGTTGACTAAGTGACAGCTCTCTAACAGATTTCTTCAGGTTTTCATTTAGGATTTTAACATTATCCTCCTTTTTCATGACGCCTGTGATCTTAACAAGTCGTCCTGGCCCAGTGGCAGCAAAACATACCCAAAACATCAAACTGCGTCCACCGTGTTTCACAGTTGGTATGGTGTTCTTAGACAAGAGGGATTCGCCAGATTTCCTGTAAACAGAAGAAACACTTATTATTTTCGTCGGACCATATAACATGTTCCCAGAAGGCAGCATCTTTATCAATATGACGCTTTGCGAACTCTAGCTTTGCTTACATATGCACAGCTTTCAATAAGGGAGTCTTCCTCGGGCGACATGTTTTCAAACCTCCTCTCTTCAAAACTTTACCAAATGTGTGTCTCGACACATTCACTCTAGAGCTTCTCCCTTCCTCTACAATCGCCCCAGCAGTGATGCTTGTGTTTTGCTTGACTCGTCTCAACTATTTTTCGCTCTGCTCTCGCGGACAATAGCCTTTTTTCCCGCCTTGCAAATTCATAGCGTGACGTTGTGATTTGAACTTTTTTTACGATGGCTCGAACGGTGGATTTGGGAAGGTTTAGCTTCTTAAAAATCTTAACATAGCCCTCCCATTTGGAATTAAACGCTATCACAAGCTTCCTAATGTCTTCGCTGTGTCCCTTATTCTTAACCATAAAGAAAATTCCTTGATTTAAATTAATTCAAGGCAAACGCTGTCTAAAAATTATCTGAAAAAGAATTCTTTTTTAAATTAACATTAAATAAGCATAATAAGGCTAAAAATAGGTAATGAAACCATGTCAACCATGGAATTGGTTGTAATTATACTGGTAATACATGAAAATGATAAGCCGTGCCAATAATTTTGAACACTGTAATTTAGAAATTTCGTTCGTAATTTCTTTGGTATTCAATTTTGGGGGGGAAATCCAATTGTTGTATCAGAAAGAGCAGTTCAAAATACTTATGGTACTACATAATAACCTTCGATTCTGACCATTTTTTCTGAGATTCTATGAACAAAATATGATTTTTATTGGACCGTGCCAATAAATATAATCATGACTGTACTCTTTAAGCAGTTTATGTTTGCTAACCGGTGATTTGATCGAGTTACCAGGAAGGTTATCGAATAGGACTGAGGAAACCTCTCTCCACCGTTTGGTGACAAAAAGTATGAATTCAGTGGTGCAGGTTTAACATTAGAGTTTTCCATTTCCTAAATAAATAAACTGACGACGTTTACAAGTTCATCAGCAATGAGAGGAGTCGTTCCGCATCTGCTTTAAATGCCAAGAATTTCTGTGCCCTGGTATGTGTTGTTAGGGTTAATCGAGTTATTATCAAAGATAATTATTATTTGCTATGAAGTTATAATCATCAAAATTGAATTAAGACAAGATTGGAAGAGGGGATTATTCATATGTTATGAGTAGAATCGCCAGGGGAGTATGTATATGTATTGGGTGTAGATGTTTGGTTTGTATCTACTAGTTTTAAACGAGTACTAATTATAGTTTATGGATTAATAAATACATTTAAAAAACGTATCGTACAGAGTTGGGATACGATTCAAAATGAGCTCCGAACTTAAGATTTTAGTTTTCATGTCATGACATTCAATAGTAGTTTGGCCCATCTAAAGGAAAAAAAGATATAAAGAGTTTAAATTTAATATAGCCAATTTAAAGTATAAGTATAAACTATGGTGTATAAGTATCTACCTTATGTATATAAGATATTAAGTATAGGTATGAATTAAAGTTAATGCATGTCTATTCAGCGTAAATAACTGTATATATTTAGTATCGATTTTTAACGTTTTGCTTTCTAAAATTAGGGACAAGAAGTATACCCCCTCTTACATGATAAATATTTTTTTTTATTATTCAAGTTTTATCCCAAACAAGGCAGAGTGCCACTTTGAAGTAGGGGGCTACTATCGGGGACATAATTTGGAGGGGCACTATGAGGGGAGATGAGTAGCAAAATGCTTGTTCACATTGCACTTGAACTTCTGCATATCAGTACTGGTGGGAAAGCAGAATCGCGGAAGGGAGTTCCAAAGACCTGCAGTTCTGCGAAAGAAACTATTGGAGTAAAAGGCTTTCTTACACCGCGGGATCTCTACTGTAAAGGGGTGGAAATTAGTTGCTTCTCGGGTTTGTCGGGTGTAATTACGTCGGGGGATACACTTGCTTGTAGTTCGTCAGAGCATTCACTATTAAAGTATTTATAGAACAGACAGGGGGGTGCAATATTTCGTAGATTGGGACAGGGGCTGAAGTCTAAATGACAGTTCAGGGTCTATTTGGTTAGAGACACTCTTTTGAACCCTGCGAGGAGTGAGAGACAAGCAGTAGATGCACCAGCCTAAATGTGACAACAGTACTCCATACATGGGCGAATTGTGACCTTATAGAAGTACAGGATACTTTCAAGCGTAAGTAATTATCTAGCACGGTAGAGAGAGCCCACCTTCTTTGCAGCAGCTTTGGCAATGCTCTCAATGTATTTATTCTAGTTTATGTTCCCTGTACACATTAGGCCGAGGAGTTTAAAAGAAGTACTTTAAGTTAATGTGTTCTTGGCCATTGCTATTGATGGTAGGGAAGGTCTCTTGTCGTTATTGAAGGAAATAAGCTTAGTCTTGGAAGCATTGGATGTATCCATCCATTTTTGTCCCCATTCCATTATAGATTGGAGATCATCCTCTAGTGTTTTTTTTTCAATTTTCACCCCAAACAAGGCACAGTGCCACTTTGAATCAGGGACCTACTATCAAGGACTTAATTAGCAGGGCCATTATGAAGGGAGACGAGTAGAAAGATGTTTGTTCACATTACACTTGAACTTCTGCATATTAGTACAGTTGGGACATAGAATCCTGGAAAGGAGTTCCAAAGACCTGCAGTTATGGGGAAGAAACTATTGGAGTAAAAGACTTACTTGCACCTAGGGATCTCTACTGTAAAGGGATGAGACTTACTAGCTTGTCGGGTTTGTCGGGAGTAGTTACGTCGGAGAGGTACAAGTGTTTGCAGATCGTCAGAGCATTCACCATTAAAGTATTTATAGAACAGGCAGAGGGATGCAACATCTCGTCGATGGGACACAGGCTGAAGCCTAGATGACAGTTCAGGACCTATTAGGTTGGCGACTCTCTTTTGAACCCTGTCCAGGAGCGAGAGACAAGCAGCAGATGCACCAGCCCATATGTGACAACAGTACTCCATACATGGGCGAATGGTGACCTTATAGAGGTACAGGATACTGTCAGGCGTAAGTAGTTTTCTAGAACGGTAGAGGGAGCCAATCTTCCTTGCAGTTGCCTTGGCAATGCTCTCACTGTATCTATTCCAGTTCATATTCCTTGTAAACGTTAGGCCAAGGACTTTAAAATAAGCACTTTCAGGCAATGTGTTCTTGGCCATTGCTATTGGTGGTAGAGAAGGTCTCTTGTAGTTATTGAAGGAAACAAGCTTAGTCTTAGCAACATTGAATGTGACCATCCATTTTTGTCCCCATTCCACTACAGATTGAGGTCACCCTCTAGTGTTTCTGCCATTTCCTTGGATATGTGTTCATTGGTTTTTCCCTCATATCTGTTATAGAGAGTGGTGTCATTCGCAAATATACCCATCTCCGAAACAATTTTATCAGGGAGGTAATTTATGAATATCAGGAATAATAGAGGTCCAAGGATAGACCCCTGAGGTACTCCCGCATTTATGTCATATTGTTTAGATGTACGACCGTCGAGGACAACTTTTTTTCTTGCTTAAGAAGGATTTAATTACATTATGAATTCTTCCAGTGATTCCATATGATCTAATTTTCTTTAGAAGACCATCGTGCCATACACTGTCAAACGCCTTAGATATATCATGGGCTACCGCTCTAATCTCCCCTGTTTTATCCAATGAATGGTATATACGTTCAGAAACTACAGTTAAGATATCTGCTGTTGAACGGTCTTGCCTGAATCCATATTGTTTGTCAGTCAGGGGTTTAGCAGCTGTTAGGTGCTGGACTAGGGCTTTATTAACTAAGGACTCAAATAATTTGGCGAAAAGCGAGAGGAGGCTAATGGGGCGATAATTTAGTGGGTCAGTTCTTTCACCAGAATTCTTGAAGACTGGTACCACACAAGCGGTTTTCCAGCAGTTGGGAAAGCAAGATGCGTTAAGGCATTTATTGTAAAGTTTGGAGAGAATTAGAGCCACCTCGGCAGAGCATTTTTTAATAGCACAGCCGGGATGAGATCTGGTCCACATGCTTTTGAGGTGTCTAGGTTTTTTATAATAGCATGTACCTGAGAAGGGGTGATTTTCAAATCGTCTAGTGTGGCGTCTGTTCGCAGAGGAAAATCAGGGAGGGAGTGGTGTACCGGGTTCAGTGTGGAGTTTGAGGCAAACCGACTGGCAAGCAGATTAGTCTTTTCAGTTGTCGTGCAAGTAACCTCATGATTGATAGATGGGGAATCGTTGACTGCCCATTATTTACTACACTGTTTTAGATTTTTCAGAAACCACGGGTACCTAATTTCTGTGCTTTGACGCGTTTACCGGTTGTTTCAGTGTTATCTGTATGAGCTGTTGCTATTACTCTTTTACAATTACTTCTAGCTTCTAAATACTTCTGTCTGTTTGACCTAGGCTTATGTCAGCTGAATCTGCTTAACGCATGCTGCCTTTGAACAATGGCAGCTGCATAAGAAGTAAACCATTGGGGAGAGTGGGGGTTGCTATAGAATTTCCGCGTGGGAACATATGCTTCAATTACAGTTTTGAACCACTCGGTGGTCTCATTCGCACACTGTCCCGTTGGAAGAGAAAAGATATTTCGCCTTGAGGCATCTCTGATGAGTTTCCTGATGGCTTCCCAATCAGCCTTTTTGTAATACCTCGTTGTTTTGAGTAGTGGGTCTTAAGTTTTAGTGTGAGAATTTAGGGTGGGTTCTACCATTATCACAGAGTGATTAGCATTCCCGAGTAACCTGTGGGAATTTGTTGTACAGTCATCGCGAACTGTTGTCAGAAATAGATATAGAAGTGAAGCATGTTGATCTTGCTTGTCTGGGAAACGTGTCGGAAATGTAACCGTCTGAGATAGGGAATGGGCTATAGAGAAGCTATGCGTTGTGCTACCAGCTACGTCTGTGTAATTAGAGAATCCAAGCCAGTTACTGTGGTGGACATTGAAGTCACCAAATACATATACTTGCGCGCTAGTATCGAGGGAGAGTGCTATATCTATGCTGTCAGAGACTTTGTTTATTAGGGCACAGACCTGGGTTGAAGGAGAGCGGTAGAGAAAATGTTTCCTAAAATTAATATATGCTAATTTATTTTTACTTAATAAATTAGAGTATCTTATTATAACCGCATCCAATAACATTAAAGCATTCCACAAACCAGAGGAGCATTCATACTATCAGCATTTCTGCGAGGATGCATCGCGGGTCAATATAAAATCAGTCTTACTCAAGCAAAACAACAGGGAATCTTTCAATACTTATTTCTATTCTAAACATACTGTTAATGTTAATTCAATGGAGCGAGCAAAGAGTGCACAAAACATCATCCAGTTCGTACCGAACCTTCTAAAAGAACACTATGTCTTGTGAAAGGAAATGGTGAAGAGGATCCACGTTGCAAAGCATCTGCCATTGCAACGCAAGCTGGTGTAAATCACAGAAAATCTTATAGGTATCTTCACAAGTTGGACTTATATGGTAGAGTTGCAAGAAGAAAAACGCTACTTCGTCCTATCAATAGAAAGCGCAGTAAGGATTCGGATTATGAGATGATGGAGAGACCAATGACATTGGACTTTTGGACCAATGAGCTTTTGGACCAATGTCATTTTTTTCTGATGAGCTACGATTTGCATTATTACCCCACAGTGGCAGGGTATGAGTATAGAGGCTCCCTCAGCAAGAGTCTGACTAAAATAAAACGCAGCCAATATTAAATCAATAACGTTTATAATCTAATATATATATGTGTGTGTGTGTGTGTGTGTGTGTGTGTGTGTGTGTGTGTGTGTGTGTCTGTGTATTTTTTTAAGGACCATACCGGACAATTTTGTTCCGTATACATTAACACTTATTAATCTTTAACATAACATCTTCACGAAGGCAAAGATACATTTTAATTCAAATCGGACTCATAAAAAGAACATTTTGAAAATCTAAGATTAATTGATAGACGGTTTGATTTATTGTTCTTTTCGTTTTGCAAAAAAAAACAATAATTTTCTTGTTTTAAAGTTAACAGATCGTATATTTAAATTGTCGCAGACACAAAAATAGATTAAATTTCTGATAGAATAATGAAAATTTACAACAATAAATCTCTCAAAGAAAACAAAAAACCTGATGTAACAGAAATAACCTAAAAAATAACGTCTTTAAATGTCTGAAACGATTATCTAATTATCTTTGCACAAATATACTCGTGGCTAATTCATGAATATATGATATATGATATCAAAATAACTTACCTTTGATGATAGGGAGAAAGTTGTGTTGAGACCATTAATCGGACTGAACTCGGGAATCCGAAAAATTGAAACCTTTGTTGATATCGGAATCGGTATTGAAATTGGAAAAATGTGTACCTATTTTCCGATGCCAAAAACGATTCCTTTATTTATCTCTATTGATCTGTTTAAGGGTTTTGAAAAGGTTTTTAACTATTGACAGTTATAATAAAATAACTATTTATTGATTCGAACTTCCAACTAGATTAAAATCCATAGGTCATTAAGTGTGTTGTTACGTTTGAGAAAATTACGATGTGTTTTATGGTCATCTGGACAAAGTAAAATATTAAGAGATTTATAAAGAATAAGAATGTGTAATTGCATCAGAATCGGAAATATATTGGAATCGTCCCATTACTATTAGGAAGTAAAACTCTGTTTACACACAAGCACGCATACATATGTGAAAATTACAGAAGCATGCGTATATATAGCAATATAAATGTAAATAAATAATACGTGTCAGTTCATTATGAGGCTTCTAATGAAATAAATAACTTACGAGTGGATCTGCTATAAAGTTTCATCTGCTATATAGTCAACATATTCTTTCGAATATTCTAAAAACATTTTATCGTATAAGTGATAGAAATTAATAGCAACTTTACTGTAGATTTTAAATTCAGTAAACGTTTTTGATAAAAATACTATTAAACTGTCTTTCTCCACTTCAAAAAATGTAGCTTTATCTGCAATAGAATAAAATATCAATAAAATACAAGGGGAACGCCGCAGACATGATAAGCATGGACTTAATACCTAAAATGGAACTGAAAATGACTCTAAAAGTAATAAGAATAATGACAGCCTACTAAGAGAGAACTGCTTAACTACAAATGTAGTATAGAAATGTAGAGAATTGACTGAAAAGAATATTAAGAATTATGTTGTATCCACTATTACTAGCTTTAAGGAAACATACAGAAACCATTCGTGTTTTCTAAATCAAATTTAATGCTGGATCTGATATACCACCTATTTCATTAGCTAAATATTCTAGCGTATTAGTTAAAAAATTATTACGAATTAAATAATAATAAAAAGTAAGAGATTATACAAATGTATAGTCATATAACTAGGTACATGTTAGACTATTTTAAACTGTGTGATATAGCAATGGTTTTATGCTAAATATCTTATATAAATTTTGACCAGTAAAGTAAGACAGGTTTAAATAAAATAATTTCATTGCAGTAATATAATGCATTATGCTGATTTCAAATTTTAATTGAGAATAATTTCGAAAATTCTAAAAATTAATAATTGCCGACTCTTAATAAAATTAATTATATCAATCTCTTAAGTAACGTTGTATGGTTTATGTGAAGAAAATTTTTAGACTATAAAAGTTGGAGTACAATTGTTTTACAAGAGATTCACCACTTATAAAGATCCAAATATAACTTGAGGATAAAGATTAATGGGTATATGATGGTCAATGAGAGATGGGCAGAATTTAATTATGTGACGGTTAAAAATAACTTATTGAGATTGGATTTGGAAGCGACCAAGTGAAGTCTTAGCAAAGAGTTTGTTCATAGATTTTTTTAATAACTTAAAGTATTGGGTGTTAATGGCTTAAACGATGGCAAATAGCTTAAAAACGATGATAAACTGCTTAAGGACCATGGAGATTAACATACTGTCGCTAATAACTTCACCAGACATTTTTCATGAATTTGCTGTGGTTTCTGTCCTTGTAATATAATCTGTAATTTTATCGGCCTCCAGACATTTTAGAGATATTAGCTCAGTATATTAAGAGATAATTTTTTGGTTTTCCTTTCAGCATCCGTCGAGGTCTTCTCGCAGTACCAGTGATAGACTTCTGTCATCTAAGCACTGTCTTAATTTCGCAAAGTCAGTTGCATTCTTTTTCAATAAAATATGGGTCGTATCTGCTTTCAGCTTGTTCCTGAATTACTTTGTGTAACTTTTGGATTCGTAAACACCCTGAAAATTTCACTTGCCACAATTCAAATTTTTTTCTGATCCATCAAAGTAAAGTCTCTCGTCGGGTCCATAATTTCTTGGTTGCAAGCCATGTTTAGTTCCAGAAGAGTTTGCGATGGGTAGTCCTGTAGATGAAACATATTTATTGAACAGCTCTTCTGTACAGGTTCCAGACTTTATGATTTTGCAGCCAAAGAGAAAAAGACCCTTCTTGTGCTGACACGAAAAATATGTGCAAAACATTTCATTTTTATGCAACAATTCGTTGGTTGATAGCATAACGTTAATTAATTTGATTCGTCGGTTTATAGCAGCAAAGCAATACATTCTAGCACATTTATAAAGAAACCATTTTTGTAATTTTCAAATTCAGATATTAGAAACAACATTTAATAGCTCCGATTACTCTAGAGATGAATATTTCAGCACATTAAATGTTCTTCTAATGACGCTGTCTTTACTTTTTTCTGTCGTTGTAATATTACAATCATAGATGTTATTTCATTTTTAAAACGTCTATTGTAATATGTTTAATTATAAACATTGCGCATTATTAACATAGGATGTTTTTAAAATATATATTTTATGTATCAAGTTGATAGAGAAAAGTATCATGAAAATATATTTACGCCAATAAAGCTATATATGAGTTTTTACTTTTAACTATAAGAGGAAACCGACAAACATACTAGCCTGAGGATTCTCTTAGGGGATGAAATGCGAGCCGTCTGCTTAGTCGATTTCTCTCTCTATGTCTCTCTATCTCTCTCTTTTTTCTCTACTTTTCACTTTTTCTCTTTCTATAAATGCAGCACTTGCTTGGGAGAGAAATGCCGACGTCGAATTAAATAAGCATATAAAGAGAAGGAGTAGAATGGGCCGGCTGTGCTCGACGGGTGTTCAGAGGAAATAAAAAAAGAATACACCAAGGACAGCGGGCGAGATGGACGATAGCGAGAGATTTTTAAAGAGACGGGAAATTAACGGTAATAAAAGATATTGTTTATAAAGGACACAATGCCGATCGGACATTTTATTTATTTTTCCTCTTGTTTCCATGAAACAGCAACGTTACAGTTGTTTTCTTTTCTTGTTTTTATGTAACAGCAACGTTAACGTTGTTTCGTATTCTTGTTTGTATGTAACAGCGACGTTAACGTTGTTTCGTGTTCTTGTTTGTATGTAACAGCAACGTTACAGTTGTTTCGTTTGCTTTTTTTGTATGTAACAGCAACGTTACAGATGTTTCGTATTCTTGTGTGTATGTAATAGCAACGTCACGGTTGTTTCGTTTTCTTGTTTGTATGTAACAGCGACGTTACAGTTGTTTCGTTTTCTTGTTTCTATATAACAGAAACGTTACAGTTATTTCGTGTTCTTGTCTGTATGTAACAGCAACGTTTAAGTTATTTCGTTTTCTCGTTTTTATGTAACAGCAACGTTATAGTTGTTTCCTTTTCTTTTTGATATGTAACAGCAACGTTACAGTTGTTTCGTTTTCTAGTTTGTATATAACATCAACTTTACAGTTATTTCGTTTTCTTGTCTGTATGTAGCCGCAACCTTAAAGTTATTTAGTTTTCTAGTTTGTATGTAACAGTTACTTTACAGTTGTTTCGTTTCCTTGCTTGTATGCAACAGCAACGTTACAGTTGTTTCCTTTTCTTGTTGATATGTAACAGCAACGTTACAATTGTTTCGTTTTCTTGTTTGTATGTAACAGCAACGTTATAGTTATTTCGTTTTCTTGTTTGCATGTAACATCAACGTTACAGTTGTTCGCATTTTTGTTTGTATGTAACAGCAACGTTATAGTTGTTTCGTTTTCTAGTTTGTATGTAGTAGCAACGTTACAGTTACTTCGTTTTCTTGCTTGTATGTAACAGCAATATTATAGCTGTTTAGTTTCCTTGCTTGTATGTAACAGCAACGTTACAGATGTTTCGTATTCTTGTGTGTATGTAATAGCAACGTTACAGTTGTTTCGTTTTCTTTTTTGTATGTAACAGGAATGTTACAGTTGTTTCGTTTTCTTGTTTCTATATAACAGCAACGTTACAGTTATTTCGTTTTCTTGTATGTAACAGTAACCTTACAGTTATTTCGTTTTCCTTTTTGTATGTAACAGCAACGTTATATTTGTTCATTTCCTTTGCTGGTATGTAACAACAACGTTAAAGTTGTTTCGTTTTATTATTTGTATCTAACAGCAACGTTACAGTTATTTCGTTTTCTTGTTTGTATGTAACAGCAACGTTACAGTTATTTCGTTTTCTTGTTTTTATGTAACAGCAACGTTATAGTTGTCTCCTTTTCTCTTTGATATGTAACAGCAACGTTACAGTTGTTTCGTTTTCTGGTTTGTATATAACATCAACTTTACAGTTATTTCGTTTTCTTGCTTGTATGTAACAGCAATATTATAGCTGTTTAGTTTCCTTGCTTGTATGTAAGAGCAACGTTACAGTTGTTTTATTTTCTTGTTTATATATAACAGAAACGTTACAGTTATTTCGTTTTCTTGTTTGTATGTAACAGCAATGTTGCAGTTGTTTCCATTTCTTGTTGATATGTAACAGCAACGTTACAGTTGTTTCGTTTTCTTGTTTATATGTTACAGCAACGTTTCAGTTGTTTCGTTTTCTTGTTTGTATGTAACAGCAAAGTTACAGTTATTTCGTTTTCTTGCTTGTATATAACAGAAACTTAAGAGTTATTTCGTTTTCTTATTTGTATATAACAGCAACGTTACAGTTATTTCGTTTTCTTGTTTGTATATAAACGCAACGTTACAGTTGCTTCGTTTTCTTGTTTGTATGTAACAGCAACCTTATAGTTGTTTGGTTTTCTTGTTTGTATGTAAACGCAACGTTACAGTTGTTTCGTTTTCTTGTTTGTATGTAATAGCAACGTTACACTCGATGCGTTTGCTTTTTTTTATGTAACGGCAACGGTACAATTTTTCGTATTCTTGTTTGTATGTAACAGCAACGTTACACTTGTTTAGTTTTCTTTTTAGTATCTAATTTCTTGTTAGTATCTAATAGCAACGTTACAGTTACTTCGTGTTCTTGCTACAGTTGTTTCGTGTTCTTGTTTGCATGTAACACCAACGTTACAATTGTTTCGTTTTCTATGTTAACTTTGAAATATACCATTTTCTTAACCAGACGTGCTGATTGAATAGAGCCATATTTAGAATGTTCTTTTCTGCTACTCTCCATTAAGTAGAACTACTCGTATTTGTCTTGCCTTGAGTAGATGATCGTCTATTATCATTGTCCGCGGGTTGTACTTTAAGAGGAAATAACTAACTGACATTCAACAAACGCCTGGAATGTATGCACATCTTTAAATGGTTAAAATCAATATTATGAAGCGTGTTTTTTATATTCGAGTGTATGTGTTTATTTAGTACCAAAATAAAATGTTTGTTTTATTTAATGCTATTCTCAAGTTAATGCATTTCACTTTGGTGATGTTTCTGACGGATGCTGCTTTTGTTATTTACGTTGTTTATTTTACTGATACGTGTTAGTATGTTAAGAAATGTCCATATTTTTGGCCTTCTTAAACTACCTTTTGTGTTAATCGACATTTCGGAATGATTCGATTAATACTCAATGTTTAATGCATTATATATCTAGTTATGCGCGTTTACATCGATAATTTCATGTGGTTTTCTATCTACTTCAATATTTAGTGTCTCTCTCCAGATGTTAATTGTGTATATCAGTTTCGATTGTCTTGAATAATATCGCTTTTATAGTTATTTATATCTCGTCTTTATCCATGTCTAAATTCAATATAAGTATAAATAAAACCAATTATAGATTATTCTAATCTGTAAAAGATGGCACAAAATTATGAAAATATTTTCCAAATCCGATCCCAGACTTCAGTGTATTAACTTAATCTGTAGACAACCCTATATTTTAATTTTTTATATCTTTGTTGAATTATTTTTTTTTAATATTGTAGAATTTTTTCTCAAATTTTCTACACCACTTAGTCACATAGAAGCACAATAAATATGTATTTAAAAAACTTGTTGGCCTAAAGTTCTTCCACGGTCGTTAGAAATGAATCAAATCAGTTAATGGTTGCCGAACTGAGTTACAAAGCTCAACCCAATCCAGGAAAAACGTGATGACTGAATTGCACTTGAAACTGGATCATCAAGAATATGTCACCTGCAACATAAAAGAGTTATTTGCTGAACTTGGCATGTCACGGAAATTTCTGAAATTTCATCCAGCAACATGGCAATCTAAACGTGATTGTGCTAATGGTGTAAGACGGGTAAATTCACTAAAGAGGATCAATGATGCAGCGGAACGTGAATAGGCACTTATCCAAAAATTCAACTCATCACTTCTCTGTCAAGCAGACCAATAGGAGTACTTGTTGCAAGTCGTTAAAAAGCACCGACAGGAGTTTCCCAATTAAAGAAATTGTAAACTGACTGTTGACTGTTCTGAACATTTTGAATGAAACATGTTTCGAATTAAAGCAATAATAATAATAATAAAATATACTTTATATGCAGCTTTATATAGTTTTACATTCTACGTAATAAAGAATAATTCTTTAAAATCCCTGTGCTATTGATGCATATATTTCACCATATACAGTACATTATTATATTTCATTATATATAGTATATTGAAGCCAGGTGGGAATATAAAACAATTGAAACAATGTTTTTGCTATTGATTCTAGACATTAATAGAAACAATATTAAGGCGTAAGACCTAACAGTTTCACATATTTGATTTTCATTGGAATACTAATGTATATATATATATATATATATATATATATATATATATATATATATATATATAATAAAATTGACACACCATTTCCCGCTGGATTACCGACGTTAAGCAACGTTGAACCTGGTCAGTACTAAATGGGTGACCATTTGGGTCTTCAAGGTGCTATTTGTGCTCTCGGCTTATCTCGGCATTGTTTCCAGTCGTCCTAGACTTTTTTTTGCTACTGTATTCAAACAGTTCCGATTCAGGAGAGGTGTGGTTAGGGGATTGCGAAACCCTTTCTCACAATTACACGCGCAACTGCCCCTACAGGGGCATCCTTTCTCTTTCGAGCCTGAACAGAGGCATCGCGATATATATATATATATATATATATATATATATATATATATATATATATTAGTTGGCGCAAAATTAATGGCGTTTTCTGACGTTTAAATTCAAAATATAACTCCTTTCATATTAAACTTTATCAATCGAAATTATCGAAATCTACTGTACACTCTTTAACCCTTATCCTCGAGCTGCCTCTTGGCCTTGATAAGTGGTGATACCTATGTAAAAAAAAACAAAAAAAAACATAACATTTTAAGTGCAATTTCGACTTCGGGAAGTGTTATGGAAGTTCTCCGGCATCCAATCCCTGTGCCAAACATCGCCAGTTCTCATCGAGGATCCACATCACAATCCACTCAAGAAATGGGCCGTTTTTGCTGCACAAAACGGGCGTAAAACACACCTAAAAACGACGTATTTTTGTCGTTTAATTCATGTGGCATCACATTTATCCAACTTTTTACTTCCCTATCTGCTTTAAATATAAAACGGCTCTAAGTGGTCGACTTCAAAAGCAACTGCTGGTGTGGTTTTACGAGAATCGGCTTAAATTAAGGTTTTCAAATTTTCGTTGTCAACTGCAGTCTGCCGGTCGCGACCGTCTTTATCTTCGAGACTCTCGTCACCATTACAGAATGTCTTGAATCACCGTTGTACACCACGGTCATTAGTGGTTCCATCATTTACATCAACTTTCCTAACAGCTTTTCAGCCTAATTTTAACTAGAACAAGATAATCGTGCTGATTTGAATTTTGTCTGTACGTCCAAAAAATTTGCAAAAAAATGAATGAAGACCGCGTTTCTAAATGATATATAACATAGCGTGTATATATGTCAATGAATAAATTCGAAAATCATATATAAAGTAATATATGTTAGAAAACGATATTGTTTTTCACAAACATTTTCACTTATATATATATATATATATATATATATATATATATATATATATATATATATATATATATATATATATATAGTATTTTCAGAATGTGAGAGATTGTATATAATAAATTCCACAGCCAAACAACGGGCTACGACGTTGTTTGGCTGTGGAATTTATTATATATATATATATATATATATATATATATATATATATATATATATGTATATATATATATATACTAGCATTTCAGCCCGGCGTTGCCTGGGTGTTTGGAGGTGTGTGCTGAGAAAAAAAAATGATAATGTTTTTTAAACTTTGACCCCTATTATGACTCTTTTAAATTTATTGTTTTGGGCTCAAATCGAGTTATTAAGTTATATCCATGTCCAAAGAACCTATATCTAAAATTTCAAGTGTTTAGACCCCTAATTTTCGGAAGAGTTTGGTAGAGTTCTCAAAGGTCAAATTGTTTCTGGCCTAAAACGGATCACATAGATTTTTCCCAAATCTCAGTACCTTGTATATCAAATTTCGAGTCTGTAGACTGAAAATTGAGAGAGTTATTGCGAAGGAAAATGTGCACATATAGACCGAACGACAGACATATAGACACTTTTATTTTATAGATATAAATATAGACTAGCATTTCGGCCCGGCGTTGACCGGGTGTTTGGAGGTGTATGCTGAGCAACAAAAAAAGTCAATTTTTTTACATTTGACCCCTATTATGCCCCCTTAATATTTATTGTTTTGGGCTCAAATATTATTATTAAGTTAGATCCCTGTCCAAGGAACCTATATCTAAAATTTCAAGTGTTTAGACCAAAAATTTTCGGGGGAGTTTGGTAGAGTTCTCAAACGTTAAATCGTAAAACTTTGACCCCTTAACAGCCAATTTTTTGGCCGAAAACCGATCACATCGATTTTCCCAAATCTCAGTACCCTGTATACCAAATTTGGAGTTTGTAGACAAAAAATGACAGAGTTATTGCGTAGGGAAATGTACACAGACAGACAGACAGCAGACAGTCAGGCAGACACACAGAAACACAGAGACGTTCACTTTTATAGATATAAAGACTAGCATTTCGGCTCGGCGTTGCCCGAGTGTTTGGAATTGTATTCTGAGAAAAAAAAACTGAATTTTTTTTAAAACTTCGACCCATATTATGACCCCTTCAATTTATTGTTTTGGATGAAAATCAGGTTATTAAGTTAGATCCATGTCTAAGGAATATATCAAAAATTTCAAGTGTTTAGACCCAAAATTGTCGGAGAAGTTTGGTAGAGTTCTCAAAACTCAAATCGTTGAACTTTGACTCCTTGACAGCCAAATTTCTGGCCGAGTACCAATCCCAAAGATTTTCCCAAATCTCAGTACCCTTTATATCAAATTTCGAGTCTGTAGACTAAAAATTTACAAAGTTATTGCGTAGGGAAATGTACACAGACAGACACACAGACAGACAGACACACGCAGACAGGTTCACTTTTATAGATATACTAGCATGGGTGCCCGGCGTTCCTTGGATATTTGGAGGTGTATGTTGAGCAAAAAAAAAAAAGCGGTCAATTTTTTTTAAATTTTACCCCTATTCTGACCTCTCAAATTCTATTGTTTTGGGCTCAAATAAAGTTATTAAGTTAGATCTATGTCCAAAGAACCTATATCTAAAATTTCAATTGTTTAGACCACAAATTGTCGAAGGAGTTTGGTAGAGTACTCAAATAGACACAAAGACACGCACACACACAGACATATTCAGTTTTATATATATATATATATATATACTAGCATTTAAGCCCGGCGTTGCTCGGGTGTTTGGATGTGTACGTTGAGAAAAAAAAAAGTAGTAGGAAGGCAGGCTCGAACCCGTACCGCAAAGGAGGAAAAGAACGAGGTAAAATCTAACGTCTATGCTGTTACGACCACCGCCAAACCGGAAGCGACATTTTTTTAAATATCGGCGAAAAATGTGACCTCCCTTTAGACAATTGCCTAGTTGAAGGGGAAGCTATTAATGTTTTTAGCTAATTTTTCAATATGTGTCGTATGAAAGGTCGAACTTTAAAACGATACTGATCTTGGTAAAATCCGTCGCCTTTATTGAAAGTTTAAGTCAGACATGCAAACAGACATACATTCATACATTTATATATTGGTAACAAAAAATTTTCGACCCAAACTGATGAAAAAGCTTGCCCTATCTCTGAATACCCTTTATGTAAAATTTCAAATATTTAGACCAGAAATTGTCTAAGTAATTTTGAAGAGACCGTAGAGGTCACTTTTTTAAAGTTTGACCCATGTTATGACCCTTAAAATTTATTGTTTTGGGCCCAAATCAAGTTATTAAGTTAGATCCCTGTACAAGGAACCTATATCTAAAATTTCAAGTGCGTAGAGTTTGGAAGAGTTTCAAAGGTCAAATCGTTGAACTTTGATCCCTTAATCGCCAAATTTCTTGCCGAAAACAGATCACATCGATTTTCCCAAATATCAGTAACCTGTATATCAAATTCCGAGTCTGTAGACTAAAAATTTACAGAGTTATTGCGTAGGGAAATGTACACAGACACACGGACACACACACAGACACGTTCACTTTTATAGATATATAGATAGACTAGCGTTGCCAAGGTGTGAGTTGTATGCTGAGTAAAAAAAAAAAAAAAAAAAAGGGCAATTTTTTTAACTTTGACGCCTATTATGACCCCTTCACATTTCTTGTTTCGGGCTCTAATCAAGTCATTGAGTTAGATCCATTTCCAAGGAACCTATATCTGAAATTTCAATTGTTTAGACCCAAAATTGTCGGAGAAGTTTGGTGGAGTTCTCAAAGGTCAAATCGTTGAACTTTGGCCCCTATTATGTCCTCTTAAGATTCATTTTTAGGGCTCAAATCAAGTTACTAAGTTTGATCCATATCCAAGGAACCTATATATAACATTTCAAGTCTTTAGACCCAAAATTGTAGGAGGAGTTTGTTAGAGATCTCGTTGAATTTTTACCCCTTAATCGCTAATTTTGGGCCGGAAACCGATCACATCGTTTTTCCCAAATCTCAGTACCCTGTATATCAAATTTCGAGTCTGTAGACTAGAAATTAACAGAGTTATTGCGTAGGGAATGTACACACACAGATACACAGATACACAGATACACACACAGACAGACACTTTCACTTTTATAGATATACTAGCATGAGTGTCCAGCGTTGCCCGGGTTTTGGGGGGTTTATGTTGAGCAAAAAAAAAGTGGTCAATTTTTTTTAATTGACCCTTATTATGACCCCTTCAAATTAATTGTTTTGGACTGAAATTGAGTTATTAAGTTAGATCCATGTGCAAAGAAACTATATCTAAAATTTCAAGTGTTTAGACCCAAAATTGTCGGAGGAGTTTGGTAGAGTTCTCAAAGGTCAAATTGTTGAACTTTGACCCCCTAATTGCCAAATTTCTGTTCGAAACCGATTACATCGATTTTCCCAAATCTCAGTACCCTGTATATCAAATTTCGAGTAAACTTAAAATTGACAAAGATATTGCTTTATAAATGTACATACAGACACACAGATACACACTTTCACTTTTATACATATATAGATAGATCATCCGTGTAAATCGTTTTCTGATTTACTGATCATTTTTTTTTTGTTAGTAATTTGGAAAAATAGATGTCTCTACACTGAAAGAGCATAGCAATTTGCGTTAGTTCCATAATGTTGGTGGAATTCCAAAATATATTTTTAAAGTTATTGAAACTTTTCTGTTTTTAAGTTAAACTGTCCACCATTTTAATGCAAGCAGAAATATATATTTTAGGAAATAAAACGATCAATTCATAATTCTTTTGACAACATAAACAAAAACGAAGGACGATGTTATTATTGTGTCAAAACAAACCATTTACTTGTTAACATTATTTACATTTTAAAAATTACATTTTGTATATATATATATATATATATATATATATATATATATATATATATATATATATAAACTGGTACGCACTGGTATCTACTTATTACAGAAACAGTGGTAACTTAAAACATTCTTAAGCACTGTTTATCTGTGAACACAAACCGTATATACACCAGCAGACTTACGCTGACTTTCCGCTGCCTAACTTTCGCTATTATTATACCTAATTATATTTATCGAATTTTCACTACTTTTATTTCACTGGTTCTTATCTAAATCTGCTTTCTTTCGTTATTTCCACATATGATTATGCGTGGACCATAAAACCGAATCAGCTTTTTAACCACTCTCTATAACTTTCCTGCATTGTGCTTGGAAAATTATCTCAATCCCTATACGGGGTAAACATACTCTAACCTGTAATTTGGCTTTAAAACGATACCCTTTCTTTGGCCACGTATCACATAGCTGTGCTATTTTTGTTATTTTTTAAAACTAATTTAATGTCCACTCTACCTTCATATTTTCTCTTTGTCTCAAATTTATATATACTACTTAAAATCTGCATTAAATAAGTCGGAATAAATTATTTTATATATATATATATATATTTAAAGTGATGGTTGTGTAGTTCCAACGAGAGAAAAAATGTATATTTAAAAGAGTGTAGCCATCAACAATTGTGTGCGCGTGTGTATACGTGTATGTGCGTGGGTGTACACATATGATTATGTATGCGTGTGTGTGTAATTATATATCATCTGTTATCTATGCTACATCTTGTTTGTATGTATACGTGCACTTATGTTTGGGTTACCGAATCCATGTATGCATATGTGAATGGATTGGAAAGGAAACTTCAACCAATATATGCATAAGGTGGGATGTATGAATATGTGTGTGTGTGTGGGATTGTGAGTGCATGTGCCCATATATATATGGGTGGATGAGTGTATACACATCCGTATGTATGTGTGTGTATGTATGTATATATACATATGTATGCACATGTATGAGTGGGTAAATGTGTTCGTGTGAATATGGATATACGCGTATATGTGAGCCCCTGCATATGTCTGTGTGTGTGCATGTGTGTGTGTATGTGCCTACATAGTATGTGGATGTTTGTGAGTGTATGTGCACATACATATATGTGTGTACATATATGTGTGTATGTGCGTGTATGTGTGTGTATATATATCTTCTACCTATTATTCTCCATCTTACTTGTGTGTGTGTGTGGGTACGTGTACGTATGTCTGAATGATTAAGCGCATATATACATGCGTGTTTTGGTAGGGGAAAAAAAAAAAAAAAAAAAAAAAAAAGTGTATATATATATATATATATATATATATATATATAAAAAATAAAAAAATAAAAATAATTGTTAGCGGTGGATGTATGCGAGTACGTGTGTGAGTGTGTAGGTGGGTATGTATATGTGTATATATGTATGCTCCTACACATATTTCTATGTATGTACGTGTGTGTATGTGTGTGTGCCTGTGTGCGTGTGCATGTGTACATGTACATGAATATATATGTATGCGTATGGGATTGCGTGTGAGTATGCTATACATGGGGAAAGAAAGTTTTTAAAAAAGAACCCTAAAGAAGCCATAAAAACCTTCACCATATGGACTAAAAAACACTCTTTGAAACTAACTTTGACCGGTCACAGTGAAACACTTACAGCTGGAGACAGAATGTCTAAACACTGAACACACGCATCGCACCAGTCACCACTATGAAAAACATATTTAATATCAGCGGAGGCATATCCACAAACTCCCATTTTAAAGAAAAACTTTTTTACGAAAATATCTGAAGAGAGCACACCCTAAGCTCGAAACGCGTTATAAAAATATTTTAAAATAAAAATATGATGAAAACCTTTTAAAAAAACCCACAATTGTTGATCGCTACACTCTTTTAAATATATATATATATATATATATATATATATATATATATATATATATATATACATTTAAATATGATTTATCATATCTACTATGCTTTATTTTGCTGGTTTAAGAATACTTTACATCACTTCAATATTCAGTATGCTACCACCTTATTATACGCTTACATATATGTTCATAATAAATATTTTTGTATTTTGCTCTTATATATATATACATATATATATATATATATATATATATATATATATATATATATATATATATATATATATATATATACAGTGATGATCATATTTATTGGCACGGTAAAATAAAAGTTAAATTTTGTCTAATAAATTCTAAAAAAGGGATTAAATTAAAGAAAATAACAAAGTATATTATGTATTTTTAACTGGCCTTTCCGATGCAGCAATCGGATTTTAGAAAAAATAAATAACAAAGGAACAACAAGCATAATTGCAAAAAACCCTTGTTCAAAATTATTGGCACGATTTATTTAATAATCAATTGTATAGTCTTTGGCCTTGATTACCTTCCTCAGTCGCTTTTCATAGTTTACAACCAAGTTGTTGCACTCTTCAGTAGTAATTTTAGCCCACTCTTCCTGACAATAATCCTCCAATTCAATAAGATTCTTAGGCATTACCCTCAATTTTAATGTTCTCCATAAATTTTCAATTGGATTAAGGTCTAGGCTTTGTGATGGCCACTCCAAAACATTAATATGATTGTCCTCAAGCCATTTCTTAGTCAGTTTAGCCGAATGCTTTGGGTCATTATCTTGCATGAACCACCAGCAGAGTCTTTCAGGTTTTCATCCAATATTTTAACATAATCTTCCTTTTTTATGCTACCTGTGACCTTAAAAAGTCGCCCTGGTCCAGAGGCAGCAAAGGATCCCCAAAACATCAAACTGCCTCCACCGTGCTTCACTGTGGGTATGGTGTTCTTAGGCAGGAAAGCTTCGCCAGATTTTCTGTAAATATAAGACACTTTACTATGGCCAAATAACTCTATTTTCGTTTCGTCAGTCCATAGAACACGTTTCCAGAATGCAACATCTTTATCAATATGACGTTTTGCAAAGGCTAGCCTTGCTTTCAGGTGCATAGGCTTCAATAAGGGAGTCTTTCTCGGACGACATGCTTTTAAACCAGCTCTCTTCAAAACTCTACCAACTGTATGTCGAGATACATTCACTCCAGAGGTGCTCTGTTCATCAACAATCTCCCCAACAGAGATCCTTGGGTTTTGTTTTACTTGTCGAACAATTTTCCGTTCATCTCTTGGGGAAAGAATCCTTTTTCTCCCTCTACCCTCTAAACTCATAACGTGGCCTTGCAATTTGAACTTGTTTATTATGGCTCTAACAGTGGATTTGGGAAGGTTTAGCTTCTTTGAAATCTTATCATAGCCCTCCCCATTGGTATGACATGCTACAACAAGCTTCCTGACGTCTTCGCTGTGTTCCTTAGTTTTAACCATGGCGATTGAAAATTATAATTTAGTCACTTATAATAGTTTAAATAAATCTCTATGTAAAAATTATCTGAAAAAAAATTATTCACTGAATTAGCGTTAAACAAGCATAATATGGCTATAAAAAAGTTCAGAAAGCACGTAAACCGGAAATTGATTGATATTATACTGATACTAAAAGAAAAACAAAGCCGTGCCAATAATTTTGAACAAGGGTTTTTTGCAATTATGTTTGTTGTTCCTTTGTTATTTATTTTTTTCTAAAATCCGATTGCTGCATCGGAAAGGCCAGTTAAAAATACATAATATACTTTGTTATTTTCTTTAATTTAATCCCTTTTTTAGAATTTATTAGACAAAATTTAACTTTTATTTTACCGTGCCAATAAATATGATCATCACTGTATATATACATATATATATATGTGTTCGTATATATATATATATATATGTATATATATATATATATATATATATATATATATATATATATATATAAATTAATAAATTATACAATTATTAATTATTATAATAAATTATAGTCAGGTCATGTCATATGCTACTGGTACCATGTAATCCAATATTACCTGCCTCATGGTCGGATCACCGGCGACTAAACTGGTTCCCCCACCAGACTTGTTTGGTGAGAAGGGTGGCTAGTCTCCCTTAAGGATTAAAAGCAACACCTTCCAAAGGGCGAATGAACCCTTTTTCGGGTTAAACGGCCTACTACCACCGTGTGTGTCTTTGTGTGTATATATATGTGTGTGTTGGGGTGGAGAGTGCTCCCGTAAGCCGTGGTGAAGGCAATCTTTCTAGGAGAATCAAATCTCTGATTTAAAAAAAAACATAAGGCGAGAGACCAGCACCCTCATCATACTGGTCTGCAGTTTAACTTGTTGCTGGCTATCTTGCTCTTGCTTGTTGCTGGATCTCTACATTTTGAACCGAGAGAGAGCGACTTAGCTGTCGTACAAAGCTAAGACTATGTAACATTATCTGCGTATAGATACTCCCTCAGGCATTTGTCTATAAAAATGGTCCTGTGGCGATGGGAGTCATTTGGGGCTCAGGGAATTTAAGTGCCTGAGGGAGTGGCACTCATCTGACAAGACGTTGCAATCATCATATAAATTAATAAAGAAATGAAAATGACGATATACAAATATATACTAATATACATAGATTTATTCATTTATTCAATAAGGGTATATATTAATTAGGGGTGTAGGGCGAATGAGAAGTTTTTCTACAATATTATTTCGAAGTTTTAGCTTCCTATTAGAAAAGGCGAGAAGATGCTAAGTAACATAATAGGGATGCGACATCTAACGATGGTTACATTAGGAATGTTACCTAGCATTTTCTCTCCTATTCTTATGAGAAGCATTAGGCTCCGGAATACCATGGTATAAATGAATAAGCCTGACGAATTTTCAGGAGAATGAAACACAGAATCTTCTAAATATATATAAGTGTACTGATGAATATTAAATTCTGTAGATTAAAATATATATAAAAATATATTCAAGTTTAGAATTTATTGCTTGAACAAGATATATATGGAGAAGAATTATATTTATTTCCTTAATCCATGGGTTTTCAATAATGGCTCATATCATCAGAGGAAATGAAATGCAATTAGCAAAATGTTCAGCTAAGAATAAACAAATATTTTGCTTTTCAGCACATATATTGAAAATGTTATTTAAAAGTTAATTAAATAGTCCTTAAAAGTCATAGAAAGGGGATATCATACAACCTGGGTAGTCCAATATAAAGATAAGTTTAATAGTTTCCGGGATATTACTGCCAGGTCGGATGGAAGAATCAGAGGTGATCGAGTAATCCCATAGATTTGAAGCATATACCAAATTTGTGGTGATATCCAGAATATTTTATTCTCCCATACCGTGATTTTGAAAGGAATATGAGATGGTCGTCCTCTTCAGCGATGTAAAGATCCGTTTATGTTGAGGTTTAGAAAAAATCTAGAGTCCTTGGGGTACGGAGCTATTGCATCAAATAGTGAACAAATATTCAATTCCATTGCATATAATTCCGTCGATAATGCGTATATGGGTGTGTAAATTTTCAAAGCTTTATACGTTGAGTCATACATGCAAATTTTGAGTGCGAGAATTCCCGAATTCCGCAGGTCTTTGATTGATAAATATTCGGCAAAAATCTTTTTTCAGTCTGATATTCACAAATACTGGCTTCTAATATGGGCCGATTTTTCTGAATTTTAGAGGATCGTTTTGCTTGAGGAGAAGAATGGAAATAAAGCTAGTTTACGGGAGAAAAGAGAAAGAATAAGAAGACAGAGTTAGAAGGATAAGGAAAGAAGGGGAGAGGGAACGTCTGCAAGGGCTGGCATCGAAGATCAATTGTAGATATTAAAGATATTGAGTATCCTGGGGGGTTTAGGTGTTAGGTTTCGGTCAAGTTTTATTTACAGCGGCCTTTTGTTTTTGCTGTGTTTTAATGGGAAATATGTACTCTGTGCTCTTTTTAACGGGAGGGGGTGAGCAACTCACATTTAAAGCGATTCTCTAGGAGGTGGGTAAATAAGTGAGAGGAAATAAAAACACGCAATAAATCCGGAATTTTTAATTATTCTGAGATCATACTATTTAAGTGTGAGTTAAACAGATAGGTATAATTATAAAAGGAATGGAAAAAATAATTTTATTTAATTTGGGTGGAACTGTTTATTAATTAGAGTTTAATTTGGATATTAAAGGGAAGGGTCTATGAGTTTTTATTATTTATTATTATGAGTTATTATACATGTGAGAATATGTTAAAGTAATCTAATGTGCTGAGATAAAGTCTGATCGCTATGTTGTCAGAGTAGTATAGTCTGGTTTAATTTAATTTAGTTAATTAAGTGTGCATATTATTGGAGACTGAAAAATAGGTTCTGCTATTAGTTGAATTGGAGTGAATATCGAAATAAAGATAATTATATATCCAGGTTGTATCTGCTGCTGTTAGAGTGGGGAAAATTTGATGGACATGTAGGGTTAAGGACAAGTTTGTCAAGAAACTGTTATAACTATATATATATATATATATATATATATATATATATATATATATATATATATATACATATATATATATCTACGCTCCCCGCTAAAACAGCACACACAAAGGAACGGGTACAACCGGAGGTCAACTGGGCCTTTGTCCAGTAAGTGCCTGCTCATTGGCTGATTAGAAAGGGTGCGGTGGAAACTAGAAAGCTGATTGGCTAACTAAAAACTTAATAGAAGGTGCGTATATAAAAACGCGAGATAACCACAAAATTCTCGCAAAAACCTGATTAATCCTAGCGTGGATGAAACGCGGAATATTCTCTGTAGTTTAATCGCCATATATATTGTATAACTTACTACATATATACATATATATATATACATATACACACATATATATACACATAAACACATACACATACATGCACACACAAGCATATCTATCCATATACATACACACGCATATACACACACATACATACATCCATAATTATTTGGGTCTGTCTAGTAGTAATCCCTCCAGTTTGGATATGTTGCCCAATATACCTTTGTGTACAAAATAGTCACTGAGACTCATTCATTTTGAGTATGCTAACTTACTGTACACGCGTATATAGTCCTGTATATTATTAATACATATATATATATATGCATACATATACGTGTACATTGTTATTGTAAATTTAAATAAAGTGAATTAAGTAATTTTGAACTGGCTATACTTGAATTTTTTTCTATGTTTGCATGGCCAGATTAGTTCATTTTTTACGGTTATTGTGGCTTTACGGTACGTTATTATTGCAACAGCTTCTGAAATGCAAAGATTACAGAATCTGGATCGTGGAGTGTAAGAGTTGAATTTTTTTCATTATATTCTATTTTAAGGGATATGGATTTTTTTTTCTGCGTGACAGGTTTTTAATTAGAGTTGTTAGGGAATTGCCTCGTTACTATTTGCATTATCATTAGTAAAGGAACGTATATGGTTGGAGATTCTAAGTTTTATTAGATTTGCCGTTGCACCGATTTATGTGTGGGATTTAACATTTAAGTTTATGGTAGTTATATAGTTTAAATTTCTGATCTGGATATGGGATATGTCTGTAGATGAGAGAGGGATAATCAGGTCTATGTAATTTTCAGTGTAACTTGGGTGTTTATTTGTGCTTCAATAACGGGGACATTGTCGTGGAGATTATTTGAGTTCTCTAATGTTGTTGCTTCTGTGGTTAATGTATTTGGACTGAGGTTGTTGGGGATTCTATCAATTACATTTGTTGATATTGGGAGTCCGGAAACTGTGCACGACTATATAACATCTTTGTGTATGCAATAAGTCATGAAAGGGCATAGTTTTTTGTTTAAACAGAACAATTCACTTGATTTCTCATTTGTGACTTATCTCATGTATATATATATATATATATATATATATATATATATATATATATATATATATATATATATATATGTATGTTTTCCTTGGATCCAATGCCTGTTTTATTATAAAACTTAGGACAATACGTATTTATATGCACATTACGTGAAACCCGTTTTATTATATGTATAGTGTGTTAATTTCCTACAACTTTGTCATTATTTTAGAATTTTTAAATACTTTTAAAAGTATATTCTTACACAAATTCCTCTTGCGATTTTAAATGGCTTTACCATACCCAACATATATATATACAGAGAGAGAGTAAGAAAGAGAGGGAAAGAAATAAAGAGAGAAAAGGAGATATATTGATATATGTGTGTGTTTGTCGTCTATATCTGTGTCTGTTTTTGTGTTTCTATCTATCTATTTTTATCTATATATGTGCATATATACAAAGGAGAACATTAGTAACAATACAAAGAAGATACCTGGATGGAAAGACGGCATGATCATGTGGATATGTTTGATATGTTTCATGTGCTTATTGTTGGCTGGGTTTTGTGTGTTTTGTCAAATTCTGCACTAAGAATTACATGTGTTGTTGTATTTATGTGAGTGTGTGTGGGTATAATGATGTGACATTTCTGGCATCGCCAATATGACAAGTGATGCACTCAAAATTTAACAAATATAAATAAACGTGCTTTCTTAAACCAACTTTCAAGGAAACGAAAACAGAATAACTCCTGAGGCTTTGTGATCAATTGCGTCATATTTCTAGGTTTCTATCGTTCGTACTTTTTTTATAAATCGAGAATAGCATGCGTAAAATCATACCCATAGGAGTAAAGTCTGAAGTCTGTCATAACAGAGCTGAATAGATTCAACACACACACGCATATTGATATATATACATATATATATATATATATATATATATATATATATATATATATATATATATATATATATAGAAAGAGAGAGAGAGAGCGAGTGAAAGAAATAAAAAAATTAAATATTAGGTTTCTATATTGTAAAATATTTAAACAGTTTGCCGGGAAAATATGTAGCATAAATTCATGCAAATTAATATATATATATATATATATATATATATATATATATGTATATATATATATATATATATATATATAAGTGAACGTGTTTGTGTATCTGTCTGTCTGTGTGGCTGTGTGTCTGTCTGTGTGTGTACATTTTCCTACGCAATTACTCTGTCTACAGACTCGAAATTATATATAAAATGTACTAGAGAGAGAGAGAGAGAAAGGGGGATAGAGAGAGAGAGGGGGGCAGAGAGATTGGCAGACAGGCAGACCCGCGATATTGTTGTACCACAGACGTGCTGTATAAGGAAAAAACCCCTGCTCATTGGAGTCTTATTTAGCTTTAGCCATAGATAGAAATAGTCATTTCTTATAGTTGCTGTAGCTAAACAACTATTTTCCGGGAAAGAGCAATAGCGTGAGGCTCCGTCGAGCAACTCCAATATGAACAACGGTAGAGTAGAGACATGGCAGAATTACTTAACCTCCGAACGTATTCGGCTCTTACAGGTAGAAGATACATTGGATGTTACGTACCTTCAGGTCGAAAGATCCAATATTTTTCTGCGACCGTAGCAACAGATGATATTCATATATAAAGATTCAGTTTTATCGTATTTGCATATTTCTGTTACGTAATTTTTTATTGTCACGTTCACTAGTTTACATTTTTATTAATACATCCGAAAGATACTAGGAATATATCGCTACAATTATTTGGTTTCTTATCATTTCCTCTGTCACCGGAAACATGTGTTCTTGTAACACGCTTACTAAATTTTCTATAGAATGAAGTGCATGCATACAAAAATAACAGTACGTGCGTCCATTTAATATTTTTTTCTATTTTCTTTTTCATGAGTCTCGTTCTCCGAAAATTATAGGCCCTGTCGGAGGGCATTAGAATACGACGACTGCCCCCCTGCAGAGGGTAAAAGTCCCTCAATGGGGGTCCTGGATATGACCTTAAACTATATCCAATGGTGAGGCCCCAGCTTGTGGGCTTTGGGGAGTGTGGAGTCACCCTTTAATTACCATTGCTCCCAGGTCCACTCTGACCCGGAGTGGTAGTACCTGTTAGGGTCCCAACTATTGGTTAAATAGAAACCAACGTGAAAACAACAAATATATTTTATTAAAAAAGATTTTCTTCAAAATCTTTGGATTCGGCATTAAATAACCCGAAAAGGTTTGATATGCCGTAAGAAAAACAACCAACCAACCAACCGAAAATTATATTTTTTTATTTTCTTATCAAAATGCCGCACTTTCACCCGAGAAATCATTTTAACATGAGTCTCTTTGTTTGTATAGTTTCTAATAAGATTGTTTTTCTCCTGGTTGCCCTATATCACAATGTCAGGTTTAATAGCTTTGTTCTCTGGGTACGTAGATGCAAAGATTGCATAGTCATACTGAATGATGTATGGCATATTTCCAACTGTTCTTTCTAATATATATTTGCAGGACTTGTTGCTGCAATCGATATTTATACATTCCATTGTGTCGCGTCGTAATGTAGCCTCCCCCAGCAAAGCCGTACAGCTTGAAGTCAAGTGGCTTACACTGTCAACTTTATTGTAGCTGAACCTGCACGTGTTGTCATTACTGAGATCACCTATTTTCTTAAAAGCATTGGTAATCAAGCCTTGATCTCGGCAAACCATTATTTACACAAATCTCCACTCTCTTTTCCGCCTTCGTCTATTACCACTTTTTTCTTTTTTTTTTCTTTTTTTTTTTGTTCAATACACATCTCCAAACACCTGGGCAACACCGGGCACCCAGACTAGTACGGACTAAATAGAATGTGCTAATTCGATAAAAACAGAACTTTATATCTGTTATTTTCCAACGGCATATTTATGTTTGATAGTGTTAAAGTCTCAAACAAACACAAACACATATCTGAATGTGAAACTAAAGTTTATCTTGAATCTACCTTATTGCACTTAGTTCCTTAAAACCGGTTCGATCTTTGATTGTATTTTGGCAGCCATTGTGTAGAAACAGTCTGATGATTGCGATAAAAAAGAAAGTGGTGGAAATTAGCGAAGACTAATGCGTTTTTTCGGGGGGGGGGTCACCAACGCAGAAACAGGTGGAAAAAGAAAAGAGGAAGACGATCTGTAGTTGTATTGATAAATGAGTTCTTCATGTATTCAATCGATAAGAGAAGAAGAGATGAAAGCGGTCGGATGGAAGATTCTTAGCAAAATGGCTGACAAGATACACATCTTAACATCGCAGATGCAATAGAGTCGTACGCGCGTTCAGAATATCGGCGATAGTCAGTGCGATTAATGATGTCTGTTTCCACAGTAACACTTTCCTTTTCGTTTCTCTTTATTCACACCAAACAAGACAAACTGCCACTTAGTCGCAATGCGCTACTATTTGGAACAATATCTGCAGATGCTATGTAGGGAGTTTAGCAGATAGACATATACGTTTATACTATATTTTAATTTCTGTGCACAGGTACAGTGAGAAAAACAGAAAGGGGATTTTAAAATATAGTTTTTCAAAAGAAGAAACTATGATAGTAGTAGGCTTTCTGCAGCCTTAGAGAATTATCAGCGAATGACAGGATTTTGCTTTTTGTTGGATTAGTCGGTGGTATTTGCGACGAAAGGCGCAATAACCACGGGTAGGAATATCATATTGCATTAAAAGAAATGTATTATTTGCATTATTCCGTCTACCAATCTCATTTTGCATGTTATCCGCATACATAGAGAACTATTAACACTTAAAAGACATGCGATATTATTAGATAAGCGTGATTATCTATTATTAGTAGAAAAATCTAACAAGGTTTTAGAACAGCTGTTTTTTTTCTTGTATTTCTGTGGATTTGTATGTGCATTTGTGTTTTTATCATCATAATGTTTTATCACTGTTGTTTGTTCGGGTCGGGGTTTCATATCGGAGACACATGAGACAGGGACTCAAAACAGAGGATGATAATCACAATTATGTACTTCTTACATCACGACGACGACTGTGATGATTCCTAGGAACTTCATACGATTATTAATACGGAGTTGAGACATTTATGCAACAGTTCTTGTTAACACAGATAGAGACGGGAGAGTCATTATTGATGGTGGCGTAGGAGACACATGATACTTTGAAGGAGTTATACAAAGTTTGTTTACAAGATAGACAAAACACATTTACCTTTCAGTTGTAATTTAATGACGACGATGAGACAAGTTTACAAATATTAGATGATTCTTTATTCATACCAGCTGGATGATTGATGATTGTCAGGGATTCAATCTTTTATGATTACATTGTTGTATCTTCCCCCTCTCGCTCCCAAGAGGGTGGCAGCTCCTAGTGTGGCTCTCTGACTGTGTCTGTCCTATCTCTAACTTAGAACCCCGTCTCAATATATTAAGTATCTCCTTTCTTGATGATGTCAGAGGCATGGTGAAACAATTTGACTCCCTCACGTTTCAAATCACACGTGCCTTTGCACATGCATCTGCACGCCTCTGGTAAACACAAGAAATTCCTAAATTGAATTGTATCGTTTTTAACTATTTTGTTAATAATTATTTATAAACTCGTATTGTCCATTCTTTTAACTGGCATATTTATTATCCACTTATTTCTAAAAGAATGAACTAACGACTGCATTTCTAAATAAAATATCTATCTCTGACATAAATAATATTTAGTTATTTGCGAGAACAATGACAATCGTTCTGCATTCCTAGGATTTACATACGTATTATTTTTAACTTTTTTTTACTGAGTTCGATTCTAACCTTTTCCAAATATCATTTCCAAACTTATCTAATTTGCCTTCTTACTTACTGGAGTGTGTCCATTTTCATAACATCACGGACTAATTCAGCTAAAGCTTGTCAAAGTCATAATCGAGAAACTGTACAGAAATTTGGAACGAAAAACATTTATGCAATCCACGATAATCCAAAGGCAATCCAGAAAAATACAAAGTTTCGAAACAAATAACACAATGTATTTAAGAAGGTCGTTCTAAAAGTAAAGCCTCTTATAATTATTCCGCCCGAATAGATCAGAAAGGATTGCAAAGTATATCATTATTGCACAGGATTGTAAAGTATATCATTATGTTGACTGAAAGTTTCATCCCTCTGTTACAGGTATTGATCGTCTGACATTCTACGAAAGCAACGCTTTCATCAACGTATGTCAAAAGCACAGTTTCGTCATTGAATCTCTTCACGTTAAAATAATTAAACCGATCAATATTTACCAGCGCCTGTTGAACGTTAACAAAGGCAATGCAATTGATGCTAGCGCAGTCAGAAGATGGGGTTTTTCGATTTCGGAATATCGACAGAAATGTAAGTGACAAAGCTATAAACATTTACGAAGGAGGCGTTAAAAGGAAGCAGCAACGCTCTCGTTCATCGCTGGTAAAATTGAATTGAGAATGGCAGAGACTTAGTAGAAAACTTATATCTGAAGCACCAAAATGCCGATCGTTTTAATGGTGCACTTCCCGTCTCTGTAGATCTTCAACATTTGAGTTTTTGAGTTAAGAAAGTAGAACGGTTCTCGTAGTTTAATCTTGAAAAACGAATAGAGAGGGTATACAATATTTCAATGTATTTCAATTTTGATATGTTTATGCTACTATTATAATAGTATTATGCGATGGGATAATGAATGTAATTAAATAATACAATGATAAAAAATTGATAAAAATAATAGAATATTACGAAATGTCCAGATTAAATCAGTGTTAAATAAATGAATATCAGTAAATCAATGTCAGTTATATTAAAAATAAATATTAACAATATTAACAGACATTCAGCAGACAAAATCTCCGAACAAGAACAAAATAAACTGAGAGATATTTTCAGATGTCAATGTAATTATTAAAATCGATGATAAATTATTATTAAAGGCTCGGAAAATCTATCAGAAGATGAAAATGGGCAGCGTAATAATATTATCATGAAATTTATTGTTATCAAAAAAATCGATAGCAAGAAGCAATATTAGCAAGAGCATAAGTTAGTAATGAAATTGCTCAACTACGCTTTACATAATCGTAGACTAAAGTTTTTTTTTCTGGGTTTTATTTCTCCATATTGAAAGTAATGATAACACAAAAGCTATGCATCTGATCAAGTTAAACAGTTGCATAGTGATTACTGTTACAGTGGTGGCTCATGCCAGTATATTAAGAGTATAGTGTTTTCAACGGATCGCAATACAATATCTGTGAAGAAAACAAAAACACATAATTGGCAATTTAATGAGTGTGCTACAAACAACCCCATCACCGGTCCGGCTGACACTACTGTCAATAATCTTCCCCACTCTTTATATGTGCCTAAATCCAAACGTAGATTCTATGAGCAAAGCTTCTTTCTTAGAACTGCACGCCAGTGGAACTCTCTGCCGCTTGCCTGTTTCCCACCTGATTACAACTTGGACGTCTTCAAGTCCAACATAAACAAACTCCTGACAAACCCCTTAAGTAAGACACTCTATCAAAACCCCCAATACTAATGATTACTACAATACTATCTCATTGATTACTGTACACGCAATAACCCTTATCCCTGAGTGGCTTTCGGGTCTCGATATGTGGTGACCCCCATGTAAAAAAAGCATCCTGTAGATTATGTAGCCACACTTTGTGGGCACCCTGTATATATATATATATATATATATATATATATATATATATATATATATACATGCGTGTGTGTGTGTGTTACAGGGTGCCCACAAAGCCTGGCTACATAATCTACAGGATGCTTCCACAAAGTCTGGCTACATAATCTACGGGATGCTTCCACAAAGTCTGGCTACATAATCTACGGGATGCTTCCACAAAGCCTGGCTACATAATCTACGGGATGCTTCCACAAAGTCTGGCTACATAATCTACGGGATGCTTCCACAAAGCCTGGCTACATAATCTACAGGATGCTTCCACAAAGTCTGGCTACATAATCTACGGGATGCTTCCACAAAGCCTGGCTACATAATCTACAGGATGCTTCCACAAAGTCTGGCTGCATAATCTACGGGATGCTTCCACAAAGTCTGGCTGCATAATCTACGGGATGCTTCCACAAAGTCTGGCTACATAATCTACGGGATGCTTCCACAAAGCCTGGCTACATAATCTACAGGATGCTTCCACAAAGTCTGGCTACGTAATGTAGCCAGACTTTGTGGACACCCTGTATAACAGCGACAAAAATAAATATTTTCAGGTTTGTACAATTGTAAAGCATATTTCATCTATATAGATACAATTGAAGTAATAGTCCTCATCATGAGCATCTGGAATAATAAAATATACAAGACAGAGATAAACTTCTAATATATCAACCCTTGAATAATTCAAAGGATTCTTCTGTTTTATTTTGTGAGGTTATCAGAATTTGAAAGGTGCAGTTGGATGTTCTGGTAAATCAATTCACGGCGTTACAAAGATCACTTAGAGATTATTCTACAAGTTAGATAAAATACATCAATAGAAAAAAGATAACTAAACCATCAGTCAGCCATACCTCATCATATTGTATTATGTTAGGTTGGGAGACTCTTTTTTTAGAAAACATATTTCTGAGTACCCTGTGTGATGCTGCGCCAAAAATATCCTTATAATTCCATATTCTACAAAAATTAGAGAGGAAACATTACTTTTATTTAGTGACTTTCTTGACAAGTATTACAGAAACATGATACATTTTACATACCAGGGATTTAACAGTACTTTATAAAATATATATTGTTGTTGATGCTAACTTTATTATATAACTACCTGAATTACGCGGCGTTACCTGGTTGTATATAATATATTTGAATATTTTCTCCTCGTACATTATAATAAAATACGTTAAACACGAGATAAATGACTAATGGTGGATACTTATTTTTGTTGCTATCAAAATCGTATTCACAAAAATGTACTATTCTACTGTAAGTGAAGTGTCGTTCTTAAACTAATGGCAAAAGAATGGAAAATTTGAGCCTTCGTCATTCCAAATTTCTTTAAAGTATGACCTGCATTCGTCTTCTGTCTTTATTAATTCATTCAATCATTACAATGAATTAGGAACTTTGTTACAAAAACTGCAAAATAAAGAGAATCTAATCATCATTTATAATTTATTAGTTACAACAATTTTATTTTAGATGACAATAAACGTCTGTTTTGTGTTATAATTATCTTTAAATTATTTGAATGCAGCAAATGTTTCAGGAAAAATTTCTAAAAATCCAACAAGTGAAAACAACGAAAACTTGTAAAGAAATTTATATCAGAAAAATACAAAATAATATAAACGCAAGTACTCGGAAAATTGACATTTTTGTTAGAAATCAATATTTCTTTATCTAATCGACGAACGAATAACATATATATAGGCATGTTTTCGTATATGCAATGTAGCGTGCGAAATTCTAATTTTTGAGAAAGAAGAAAAAACGCATGGATTCGAAAACGTTAGAATTTTTCTATGAAAATAATATTTGTTGATTTAATCGGTTGAAGAATAAAGAAGATGTATGTATATGTGTCCACGTATCTGAGTTTACGTCTGAAATTCTTAAGTTATTAGAAATAAAGCAAAAGAAACGTCTGAAATTCTTATTACTTTAAAAACTAAAAGAAAACGTACACATTCGGAATCGAAAGAATTTTTCGTACTAGTGCAGTGTACAAACCATGGTGAAATAACTATTTTATTATTTAGAAAGCTATTCTTAACATGTTGATTATTCTGCACTTTAGCCTAACGATTTAATGAGAATAAACCATACCATAAAATTATAATTTAACTTTGAAATCTTATCCAAAACGTAACACGATGCATGCATTGCAAAAATACCGATTTTTAAAAAAATAATCTGTGTTTATCTAATCAGTAAAAGAATAATACGAACACATATAGATCTGAGCATATTTTAATTAATGTCGTGAATGTTTATTTCTTTAAAAATACAGAAAAAATGCAAACATTCGGAAACGTTAGACTGTTTGTATGAAACTAATATTTTTTATCTCATCGGTTAAAGAATTAAAAAAAATGATTATGGTATGACATCGTATATTAAATTCAACGTCTGGAATTCTTATCTTTACAAATAGGAAAAGGAGATATTATTTCTAGATAAGCTATGTAAATAAAGGAAGTTATTTGGATCAAATTAACTTATCTCAAGGAAACAGGTGTATTAATTAATAGAAAAAGTAAAAAGAATTTTAATATACTTACAATATTATAATGTCGATTCGCACATTGGTATATATCCGGGGTGGATGAACGTAAACTTTATAACGTTTATTTTATTTTTGAGAAAAATCGATTTTTTTAAATTTCGTTTTAAAAAATAATTGCCAAGAGACATTTCTGCACAAGTCAAGTCACCGCTACGCGGATTTTTCAAATTTATCTTACCGACCCGCGGTCGGTGTCTAACAACGCGGATTTTTTTTTAATCTTTGCTTTTCTTTACAGCTGCCGACTGCAGATCGTACCATGACACACAGTCGTCAGACAATGTTTTTGTTCAAAGTTCGGTTTGCATCTTGTTTTAATAGTCCCTCTTGCACTCACGCCTCCTTTCAATTCTCTCTCTAGATCACGAAACCAGAGCAAGCCGAACACCATCCATCAGGCTACTGACCAAAAATTTTCAACAAGACTCTCTTACAAATGTGACAGAATATGAAAATAAGTTTGCTACTAAAATAGTCTATAAAAGTCGCCAAAGATTTACATTCATTGTAAAAATTTGAAGAATGGGGAAAGCAACAAGTTGACAAGTATTTTTAGGTTAATTCATCCAGGACTATATAGATAACGAGGGATCCTTTGACTGGCTAAAATAGACAGGCGGGATGTATATACGCTGTCCTAAATAAAGCCTAGTTGGTCAATATTTTTAATAAAATACGTAGTCTTAGCAATGACAACAAGTACAGGTTCTACCACACAGAAATATTGTGAGCCATCAAGTGTAAAGTTCTGCTACTATACAAAGCGACGCATGTGTGTGCATATCTCTACTGGGTGATCTGAAAATAGATGAATATCGAATGCAGGACTAGTTTTGTGAACATATAGCAGGCATAACTAAGGCTTGTATAGTCATAGACGATGGTGCATGACAAGCCTTAGTGCTACGTACTTAGAAAACAGACCCATTAAACCTGACATGTTTATATGGGACAAAAAGAAACCAAAAAATACATTGGTAGTACAAGTTATTATCCCAATGATGCGGGGATTGACAGAGCTGAGAAGATAAAGATAACAGAATACCAATTGCTTATCCGCCGCATAAAAAATGGAATCTTAAGAAAATCTCTATCATTTCTATATAATAATTATAAAAGGCAACTGGTCTTATGCAAAATAATTTCAAAAACATACTGACAATTATACCCAGTAAACCACGTGCAAGAGATTTAAACAATTGTCCATAGAGGCATTTTTAGAATCTTAAAAGGATATCTCGGTTAGAATATGGGTGATAAAAGGTGAATGTCTTGCTTTTGCTATGGTTGCCATATCGCCAGTGTAAAAAACATGACAAGAAAATTAAAATAAAATAGAAAGTCATCACCATCATATTTTATGAATCCGGTCATTCTTTCGTCGATATAGGCTTCTCCGATATTTTTGTAGTTAGAATTCTTTCTAGAAAGACACCGGTTATTTACGGGAGGGTCCACAAAACATTTTATCTTAAGTGTAATTAATTTTCGTGGAACCAACTGGGTTTGAACTAGAAACAGCATAGTCCGTGTGTTTAACCAGTTCACTAACTTAAACTCCCATAATACGTAATACTATACTATTAAGTAATATTATAAGGATAGGTAATAATATACTATAATGATATGTAATAGACTTATAATAAGTAATACCATAATAACATAAAACAGCGTACAAATATCGTATAATATACTATATGTAATACTATAATAATTTGAATGGGAAATATCTCAGTGCATGGTATCAAAATGAAATTTTGTTGAAATTTTAAATATAAAAAGGACTAATATTTGTAATAATCTCATAATAAACGACGCGTTCTAAATTTGAATCTGTCATCTCATTTATCTCAGTCAGTGAATTGATATTTGTTTGTTTTCTATTGTTTTATTTGCAGACATTTTGAAGAATGGAGCTGATAATTGTGTTAAAATTGGACCAGTGGGCGCAACTAGCAAAGACAAATGTTTTGCCAAAAAAGTACAATCATGGCAGAATTGGAATCGTGTTGATAAATGAGTTGCGTTTTTTTTTTTTTTTTTTTTCGAATCGATGCAATAGAGATGAATATTTGGGGACGACTTGACAAGCTACAGATGTTAAGATGGCAACTTCACGACGATTTTATCGGCGTTCATAGCAGTGCGCACGCGCGCGCGTGTGTGTGTGTGTGTCTGTCTGTCTGTCTGTGTGTCTGTCTGTCTGTCTGTCTGTCTGTCTGTGTGTCTGTGTGTGTGTGTGTGTGTGTGAACATCGTCACTGGCGTTCAAAGCTGTGCACGCGTGTGTGTGTGCCTGTCTGTGTGTGTGAACATCGTCACTGGCGTTCAAAGCAGTGTGTGTGTATGCGTGTGTGTGCGCGTGTGTGTTTGTATGTCGTGTGTGTGTGTGAACATCGTCACTGGCGTTCAAAGCAGTGTGTGTGTGTTTGTGTGTGTGTGTGTGAACATCGTCACTGGCATCAGGTTTTATAGGGTAAAATAAGTAACAAAATAAACATTATCAAATGTTAGAAAGAGAATATAAACATGCTAAACCTTTTATGTAAATGGAGGTAATATGTTTTCAGAAATCGAAGTTGTAATAAAGTATTCGAAAGATGCCAATACATTTCAATTTACAAGGAAAGCAATGAAACCTAAAAGTGATGGTGATAGGATGGACACACTTAAACAAATGTCAATTACAATAGCAACATTATAAAATGTTGAGGAACAAATAAAACAGAATGACAGCACGAAAGAGTATTGACTGATGTAGGGACGCAATTAAATGTTGAAATAAAGAACAATAGCAATAGTAAAAATAACTGAAATGTCACCATGTCGGAAGTATAAAAGGCAAAATAACTTATAAACGTATATTATTATAAAAATTGCTCGAGGTACGATATGTGGACATTTTTTCTTTTTACGAAGAATGAAACATGGTTATTTCGAAAACACAAGATGACTATTAACATTAATGTTGCTGTAACGTGGCCGTTACAATAACATTAATGTTGATGTAACGTGGCCGTTACGCTCGAACCGTGTTTGTTAGAGTTTAAAACTCTCTCGGACCTTCACATTGTTCAACACCGTCGAAAAGAGACAAACAGAGAAAACAAAAATTATCTGACGCGGCTTTTCTTTCTGTTGTAACCCAAGTCGTTTATTACCATTTTTCTTTCTTCCTCCGTCGACTCTAGCTTAAAAATCTTTTGCTGTCACTGCTTGGCCACATGTCCATCTGCCATTATGCATTTTTATTTTGGTCCGCTACACACCGTCTATAGACACAAAGGTAGATGGTGAGGATAATGTTGGACAACAGAATGGACACTTGGTGAACCTAAAAGGTCAAGAACAAGATGGATGGACGACTTGATACACCACATGCGTCCGACATGGTAGCGGATTCTCGGAGCAGAAATAGATGGTTAAAGTCCAGGGAAGGATTGATCATTGAGTCATAAAACCCTTATTGGTAAACTTATTGGAGCAATACTACAATACACATGTGATGTAGTAGGTAATTTGGACGCAAAATATTTAATGAAACTTTCGCAAGGAACCAAAGAATAAAAAGAAATTCGACTCGCTTATTTTTTTATTTGAAATAAAATGAATTTATTCAGGTACTTTCAAAACTACGCCTGCATCTTAGTTTTACAAGTGTTTCTGTTCGCCATATCGTCATTTCGCGTCTTTGACTTTACATGTCTATATTTTACAACCGCCGTGTTCCTTCACCGTACTACGTCGTGTTCTTTTTTCTTTTACCTGTCGCACTAGCTCGCGCACACTTCCTAATTAGAAAAATGTGCATTTTAGTTACTGCTATTAATATCCTCGCAAGCCAGCTATCTTACTGCTGCTGTTGATATTTTCCCACGCGCTCATATGTGCTCTGTTTCATTGAAGAAATAAATGCTGTAAATTAGCAGAAACAGTTGAAGCAGAGTTCTGCAACTTTGCAGCTATCTCATACTAGACTACTGAGTCAAACGAGCTAAAAAAAGAAAGCAGAGATTAGATCAGCCAATTCTTATGAATCTATGCCATATTTGTATTTACGAAACAGAGTGAATCTAGCAGTATCACGTTTCTTACATAGAGAGAGAAAGGTTGCAATAAAGAAGAAACTAATAAAACAAGAGGTACCTTCCTTCAGTTTATAAATAACTTTCATTTGGGACAGATATTTATAATCCGACATATGACAAGGCTATTCCAGGCTGAAAGTAGATTTGTGGAGATCGAAAATAAACTCACGTGTAGGTAAGGATTCGCGGAATATAAACGAGAAACACTAGCAGAATAGAGAGCGTATCATCCGTATCAACATTATCTAGACATTTATTTATAAAGAGGAGAAATTGTGCTGACCTTTCAATAGAGCAATTTTAGGAAGACAAATAGGTATATACTATCCAGTATTACTCACAAACTCACACACACACACGTATATATATCAGCTTGATATGGGATCCCTTTGAATTATCAAATTCGATGATTATGTAATGCATTATACAGGCTGTCTTCGGATGCTTCGAACTGTACAATATCTATGTCTTGCTAAATACACGTTTGAATTTGCTTAATAGTCCTGGCTATATATTCTAAGAATAATCCACTGTTCATGAACAGAGCTGCTATTCATTAGCATTTGATTTTCAACGTAACTTATGACGTCTTTCCAAAGCGGCTTTGAAGGTCGGTATTTATAGCTTAAGAAGCCAATCATATTGTTATAAGGAAGGAACCCGACTATAATCATATCTATCCGCTTATATTCCTTTAGAGTGCTCTATACTATTTCGTCGTTTTGTGTTAGATTTTATATACTATGTTCAGAAAAAATTGACAGTGATACCGTGAACCAATCTCTCTGCAGATGGCTATACGAGCCTAACCTTCCACGGTCTTGGGTAAAGAGCATTAGTTAAATTATATCTCCTGATACTTTATTAGAGTAATACACATCTCTTTGCGTTTAAATATATTAATGGAGAACTTTAAAAGTGCTAGTCAGTGTATATATAAAGATATTACTGATATAATTCACGAAAGCTTATTTTCAAGTAGAATTTCAAGAAAGAATGAACAGCTGTAAAACCATCTGTTTGTGGATGACTATATGACTACATATATGCATATGAAATGAAAAAATGGATTCATGTCGATTTCAACGTATGAGGTTCCGCCACAAACATTAAGTTGCTTAGAAATCCACACAGATTATTTTTTTTATAGTGGTGAAGGCTTTGTGGAGAACTATCCAAATTTTTTAATATTATTGAAACCACCGTCGGTGGAGATAACTGCCACAGGACAGAGTATACAGCAGACTGCAGGTTTTTACATTAGGGTTTCCTTCTTCTAGATGAGTGAGAATGTGTTTAAGACACTTTTCAACTTAAATACTTAACAAATTTTGAATCTACAGACTTGATATTTGGTAAAAAGGGTATTCAGATACGTGGAAAATTATTTTATCAGTTTTCTATCTAGAAAAAACGGGTATATAAGGTGTCAAAATCGAAAAATGGGTAGTGATGATCATCGGATATATACGTTTGTAAACTGTTTTACGAATGCGCATGCGTGAATGGTTCACATTACAGATTATTTGTGTAAAGTATAAGTAGGTATGAGAACACTTTTTAGATCGTGAATAGTTATTATAGTTGACTCATCGTCTTCAAGTTTTGGTTTTGATCTCAGCTTGAGTATTTTTTTAATACTACAAGTGAGCAGTTTAGAAGAGACACATTATTCGGATGTACATGTCTCAGTTTCTATATAAATTAAAATATAATATTTATGCGCATTTTACGATCGGGTAACGCTGGGAGGTCTGCTAGTGTGTAGATATGCCGTATTGTGGAGTAATTGCTTCAAATCCGGGGTAATCGCCCCAACTAAAATACGTGCTCTTTACATGAATGGTTGCCAAAGGAGGACTTTTAACCAGTTTTAGTGGACTTGACACAATTACCCCAAAGTACTGTATATATATATATATATATATATATATATATATATATATATATATATGCAAATGCACAGAAAAATATAAAACTGACCTTAAAAGAATTTGATTCATGGTTTATACAATATAGCATCAACCCGACAAATATTTTACAAAGAACTAACGAACATAAAACAAGCCCAATAAAATAGTCGATAAGCACATATAACTCTATTGAAACTCACTCCATAATAAAGAATAAGCCCTACCCCAAACTAAAACGACACATCAAATATACTATAAAAACAAACTATATACTAACTACAAAACAGATAAAAATAATAACAAACCTACTTAAAAGATACAGCACACTCACCGACCAGAACAAAAAAATGAAACTAATAATATATTATACTAGATTTAAAAACCTCTAAATTAATAATTAAAAACAATAATTATACTAATACCACACTAAACCAAACTAATGTAGGGTATGATTTACTTTATCTTTAAAGAATGTCTTCGAACCCACTCAAAAACTTATACAACGTATGCATACATCTAACATCCCATGATATCAACTTAAAGTCGTCTGACATTAGAAATATCTTAGCTAACAATATTAAAATTCGACACATCAACAATTGCACACGACGACTAACACAAAAAGAAAAAGACAATAACAATCGCTCCTAATGATAATTGGATGTACGAATAGAAAGCACCTGAGAAGAATATGGCTACACAGCAACTTTTAGTTGTCATTGTATACAATATACCAGCTGAAATAAAAAAGACCGTTCGGTGAATGAAAAAGTTGACAAAATGTTAAAAACGTATTTTAAATAATGTTGAAAATTTTAACCTTGTCACTTCCATCGATTAATATACGATTTCTATATTAGATGATAATATTGTAGTTAGCTCATATTTAATTTCACAAAGTCACGATTCGATTACGCAGGCAAATTGCATATATTTCACCATACATGTAAATTTATATTTGTCACGTACTAGTTACAGGACAGGATACATGCATACTGGTTGAAAAAATCATAACATTACACGAGACAATAGCTAAAGACCTGAGATGTATACAGGAAACAAACGTGCCAGATTGGATGACAAAAGGTAGAACTACACTGACACAGAAGGACAGAGAGAAAGGAACCACCTCCAGCAACTATAGGCCTATCATGTGCTTACCCACTATGTGGAAAATACAGCACAACTGGGGAACAAATCTACACTACCTGAATAATCCTGGCCTTGTGCGACTCTACGTGAAAAGGAAAGACGGTGGGAGAGGACTGGTTTGTATAGAAGGCTTTATAGAATGACACAAAAATGGACTAGAAAAATACATAATGCAGAACACTGAAAGGATAATTATAGCAACGAGATATACGGAAAATTCAATGAAATAGAAACAAAGGATAAGACAAGAAAGGAATAAAAGAGAAACAACTTCACATCATATTCATGAGAATGACTAAAGATTAGAATAGCGAAAACACTTTAACATGGATGCGCAAAGGACATGTAAACCAAGAAATTGAATCCCCAACAATTGCAGTACAAGATAACTCGACAAGAATCAATAATATCAAAGTTAAGATCGATAAAACGCAAGAAAACAGCAAATGCAGAATTTGTAGGAAAAAAATAGAGGGAACGATAGACCACATAGTATGCGAATGCAGGAAACTGGCACAAAAGGGATACAAAAACAGACATGAGCGACTGGGGAGGCCAGTATACCTGATTTTATGCAAACAACTGCTTTTCCAACGCATAGAAAATAGTACAAGCATAAGCCAGCAAGACTACTTGCAAACAAGAATCACAGAATCATAGGGAATATGGATATACAAAGAGATAAATGCATCCAAGCAAAAAGACCAGATGTAACAATTAACAAGAAAGAAAATACATATCTACATGTAGATTTAGTTGTTCGAGCTGACCACAGGGTGATTATCATAGAAAAGGAATTGCCCCCATACTTACAAAACTGTTTAAGCGTTGCCTTAAGGAGAACTGCTTTCCAACACCCTGGAAAACCTCATCAGTATTCCCTGTATTTAAGAATTCAGGTGAAAAGTCATCTCCCTCTCAGTACAGACCAATAAGTCCCCTGTGTGTCATGAGTAAGTTGTTGGAATCCATATTAAATAGAGAAATAGTCAACCACCTCAACAGAAACAACATTCTTAGTAACACACAATATGGTTTCCGCTCAGCAAGATCTACAGCAGATGTGCTAACCGTAATCTCACATAGGATTTGTGAATCTCTTGACAAAGGTTTCCTTTCCAGGGCAATTGCTCTTGACATATCGAAGGCCTTCGATAAGATATGGCATAAAGACCTACTTCACAAGATTTCCAGCTACGGTATTACTGGAAATGTTTTCTCAATCATTAAATCATTTCTATCTGATAGGTTCATAAGATTAGTAGTTGATGGACAGAAATTAGAAGCCCACAGTATTAATGCTGGAGTCCCCCAGGAGTCCATCCTAGGCCCAACCCTCTTTTTGATCTACATCAAAGATTTCCCAAAACACATACTTAAATCATTCGTTGACATCTATGCTGATGATACGACCATCTGTGGCAACACACCAAATGCCGTAAATGACAAAGTTCACTCTGATTCTCTCTCCTCTGATCTTGAGCGCGTGGTACAATGGGGGAAGAGGTGGCTGGTCACTTTTAATGCATCTAAAACCAAGCTTCTATCTTTATATCATCAACCCTTTGATCCCCATCTGGCATCAATTAAAATGGATGACTCTCCTCTTGGGGAGGCTCCATGTTTTGATAAGCTTCTGGGTTTTACCTTTACTGTTGATCTGAAATGGAACACATACATCAAATCTGTTGCCAGGGAGGCTGAGAAAATGGTGGGATCCTTCTACTGATCCAATTATCTATCTGTATAAAAGCCAAGTACGTCCAATGATGGAGTACTGCTGCAACATCTGGGCAGGAACTGCTAAAAAAAAGGCTATCCTGCCTTGACCGAGTACAAAATAGACTTCGTGGTTTAATGGAGGATGCCCTTTTCTCTTCCCTGCAACCTCTCTCTCGCAGAAGAGACGTTGCAAGCCTGTCTTTGTTTTATCGTTATTTCCATGGCAGGTGCTCGCCTGAACTCCAATCCCCCGTCCCCCTCGCCAATCTTTCACGAGAAACACCCGTCTGGCTGAAACTACTGTCAATAATTTTCCCCAATCTTTATCTCTGCCTAAATCGAAACGTAGATTCCATGAGCAAAGCTTCTTTCTTAGAACTGCACGCCAGTGGATGTCTCTGCCGCTTGCCTGTTTCCTACCTGACTACAACTTGGACGTCTTCAAGTCCAACATAAACAAACTCCTGACAAACCGCCCACTTAAGTAAGACACTCTATCAACACCCCCAATACTAATGATTACTACAATACTATCTCATACTGTACACGCAATAACCCTTATCCCTGAGTGGCCTTCGGGCCTTGATAAGTGGTGACCCCCATGTAAAAAAAGGAAAAACGGCGCAAATACATAGAGCTAGACAGAGAGTTGAAAGGAATATGGATGATGAATAAAATCAGGATAATAACTATAATAGTAGGAGCACTAGGAACAATACCGAATATCTTAGAAAAAAGAATGGGAGAAATTGGAATCAGAAGGATAGCTGAAATGATACAACGAATAACAATAATAAAAACAGCCGAAATATTACAGAAAACCCTTGAATGCGGAGACTAATACACATGGGCCATATTTGCAGGCCAAACAAACTGCTGCTGAGGAAAACATTAAGAAGCGTGGCATAGAACCAAGAACATTAAAGCAGCAAATCTATAAGTCTGGCTCAAACTACTGTCAATAATTTTCCTCGCTCTTTATCTGTGTCTAAATCCAAACGTAGATTCCATGAGCAGAGCTTCTTTCCCAGAAGTACACAACTGTGGAACTCTATTCCGTTTACCTGTTTCCCACCTGACTACAACTTGGATGTCTTCAAGTCAAACATAAACAAATTCCTGACAAACCGCCCTCTTAAGTAAGACACACTATCAGATCTCCAATACTAATGATTACTACAATACTATCTCATTGATTACTATACACGCAATAACCCTTATCCCTGAGTGGCCTCCGGGCCTTCATAAGTGGAGACCTCCATGTAAAATAAAGTTATCTACCCCCTTCCCATCCACTCCTCTTGCCCTATCACTGTCCCCAAAAGAGTGATACCAAACAGCCGACAGAGATGAAGGAGGATGGAAATCTCAGCTGGGTAAGTGCAAAGAGATCTAGGACCTTAAGGAGGCTCATTTTCACTCAAATTCTGGGGTAAACCAATGGCCGCTCCCAGCGAGAAGTCAATTGTAAGCGGCTGTTGCGATAACGCAAATCTATTTGCAAATGTTATTGAAAGAGGTAGAGAATACAAGAAATCTGGGGAGACTTGTTGTCACTCAGCTTCCAGGGAACGCCACAGGTTTTTTTTTTTTCAAGGAGATATACTAAATGATCTGTTACGCTATCAGGGATAATCAACATCAAACTCGTTATCTTCCAAGGAGATTCTTTTTCGTTACTTCTATTCATAATAGTATACATACTATTTACACATGTACTTAGAGAGACAAAGATGTGATACCAACTGGAGAATAATGGACCGAAAATTAGCCACACGTTATATAGGACGATCTGAAATTGTTTGGCAGAACAGGAAAGGAAATTGACTTTCTGGTTTAAACTGTTCAACGGTGGAATAAGGAATATATATTGAGTTTGGAATTTCCAAATGTGCAGTAGTTAGTTTTTAATGACGGAAGAGAGGGAATGAAAAGCATAATTTTACCAAATTAAACGATTCTAATTCATAAGTTTACAAGGACGTGAGGGTGCTTGAACTTGATACGATGCTTTGCAATGAAATAAAAGAGAAAAAAGTGGATATGAGGAGACTAAAACTGCACCTGAAATCTAGACTGAATGGCAGAAACCTGTTCTCAGCCATTAATTTATATGTGGTTGTTGTAATTCAATACAGTATTCCTTTTGTAGGATAGGCACAGGAAGCAATGAAGAAGCTGGATAGATACACGCGGAAACTGTTGGTCAAGTATAGAGTACTTCACCAAAATTCCTGTGCTCAGAAATTATGTGCTCAGGCTGTATATTACATGTACAAAAGAAAGAGGGCTAATAGCGATTGAGGAGTGTGTCGAGGGATAAGTAAGAAGTGGTCACACCAACTTAACTGTAATGAAGTTTTAATCGCAGCAGTGTCGAAAGAATAAGAGCGAGGTAAAGATTAATTTGGAAGATAAGCAGAAGTACAAGGAAATGATTGAAGCAGAAAAGTTAATTGAGTTATTAAAAAATAAAACTTCATGGTCACTCTGAGCGAGATACTAATGCACAAAAATGCCAGGACACATAGTATTTTGTGTCTAGAGTTGTTTAAAAAGCAAACAAAAAAAACTTATATTTGCTGCTCATGAACAAGCACTAAATACAAATTACGTCTTGAATTATTGTACCTATTTACAATGCCTCCCCACGGGACAGAGTTAAACACCAGGATCATTTTTTAACGTGAAGAAAAGGTACAAAAAAAGTGTCTCAGTCGTGAAGGGCTGCTCACCCACCGAAAGAGAACAAGAAATGGAAGTGCAGCTTCTGAGGAACAGATACTACACTTTGATCGATGATATTGGCCAAATGTAAACCATGTTTCATTTCAGAATAATTTCCGATGGATAGTTATTCTAAAGAAGTCCTGAATATGAAGAATTCTCAGTAGGCAGCTGTTCTCTACAGGTTCTTGACTATATAATTTTGCAGCCAAAGAGAAAAAGATCCTTCTTGTGTTAACTCGAAAAAATTATGTAGTGAAATGCTGAAAGATTTAATTTTTATAGAGCAATTCTGGTTTCTGATTGGTTAAGCTAAACGTGAATTAATTTGATTCGTCAGTTCCTATCAGAAGTGTGTCTAAATAAAATCTGACAACTCTGGCGGAGCATATCCCATATATTATCAAAACTATTTCCACATGCAATAAATAAAAACATTGATGAGAAGGAATGTTTCGATATGTGAAGGTTGCGGTGTATATGTCTGGAAATAGTGTCACACATTGTTAGTGCGGGTTCTATACTTGCACTACATGATGCTCACGTCGCCATCAACAAATCTGTATGGAGCTTGTGCCAAAAGTTTGGAATCTAAGTGACGGAAAAAGGTATTAATATCACCCAGCCGGGACAGTAGAGAATGCGGACGTTAAGATCCTCTGGGATTTTATGATTCAGTGTGGCCGAAAGAAAACTCACAGAAAACCGGATATTGTAGTTGTGAACAAAATGATCAATGAATGACAAATTATTGATGTGGCTTGCACAAACGACATAAACTTAACAGGTAAGAAGAATAATAAACTACAGAACTATCAAAAACTGAGGAGGGCGATAAGAAAACTTCCATCGTGCCAATAATCATAGGTGCGCTTGGCTTAATTCCTTATGATTTTATGAAACAGCTGAACTCCTTCAGAAAAAAATACAACATAACCGTACTACAGAAGTCAGTTCTGCTTTGCTCAGCAAATATTCTACGGCAGGTGTTTTCCATCTAATTGGCTATTAGATTATCCGCACTGGCTTTGGGAGAAAAACAGTGTAAAGCATCAGAAAATTGTGAAGTTAAATATTATTATTATTATTATTATTATTATTATTATTATTATTATTATTGTTATTAATATTATTATTATTATTATTATTAATATTATTATTATTATTATTATTGTTATTAATAATAATAATAATAATAATAATAATAATAATAAGATTAATAATAATAAACTTACCAAAAAACAATACCGAAAAACTTAAACCAACTGCAAATTAATAGTAAACGGCTATTTCGATAACGCAAAGTAATTTGCAACATGTATCGAAAAGGTTGCAAGTATTGAAAATCTTAGTAGACTTGTTGTCATTCAGATCAAGGAACACCCCAGAAAGAGTAAAAATAAATTGATAAAAATTAAGGAGTGTGGAATCTAAGAACAAACTGCGATGATACAACGAGCAGCCATGATTAAACCAGCTGAAATCTTAATCAAAATCGTCGACTGCGAAAACTAACCAACATTAACTAGAAACGCTAAGCAGCAATGTTGAGGTTTAAACGCAAATAAATAAAATATGATAGAAAGAACATCATAAATACATGGAGTGGAGTGAACTACAAAAGTAATAATAATAGTGAACATTTAAGGAGTATCGACTGAGGAGTTTGACATTTATCAGGCCTCCGCTAAAATCTACAGAAATTAACGGAACTCTGAGTATGTGTATTGCAATCTAAATCAGAATAGATACGTATGGTTGTGCCAAGCAATAAACAATGGCAATTGGTTGTTGTGATAATGCAAAATCATTTCCAGTGGTTTTTAAAATGGGTATCGTATACAGGAAATCTGGAGAGACTGGTTGTTCTGTAAACTGCAGAGAACATCACCGATTGCTGTCAGTTTGAAATCATTCATCATGACATTTTGTGAGAACACCTAGTGTGTCAATAATAACAGCAATAATAATAATTTTTCCATACAACTTGATAAAAAACATAGCGAAATTATTCAGGTTTAAGACTAATGCATTGTAATTGTTACACTTATCGTTCTGTTTTTTTCAATCATGCCTGTCGCACGACACTATAAACTTTATGATATGTTACCACTTTTGAGACATTGACAATGATAAGCAAATCCCGTCGATTATATTTCAGTTGCTGTACGGTCATTCCACCATACTTCTACATTGCTATCCTCATTTATAATAATCAGGTATCTCCCCAAACATCTTGCTAAAAGACTTAGCTCCAAACTTCCTAAGTACCTACCAACTTAGTAATAATTTCTGCGGTATGCCCTCTGAGCCAAACCGCTACACTGCACCAAGATGAGCAACTGATTTAGAAAACTTTTTTTTTAATCCAGCAGTCTACCAAAACATTTTCTACTAGGACCACTTTCTTGAGCAGTTGCGTCCCCAGTGCCTGATCTTGTGTGCACACAGAATAGCGTCATTGACTTAAGTCGAATACGCAGCCTGAAGCCATTGCTATGATATTTTTTTCGCCAGATCTGCTACAGAATAGAAAACGCTCCGTACATCTTCACCCTGCCAATTTGTCTGCTCTTTCTCTGTACACACACTCAACATTTTAAGCTTGGCTTGGCACTGCTGATGAGATGCTGGATAAAAATGATGAAGTGAGAGTGGTTGTTGAATGGCTGAAGGAGATTATCGTAGAAATAAAAAGAGTTGGTAGAATTATAGTTTGAAGAGCTAGACAGAAAAACTCTGAATGTTTAGGTGGACAAGGAAATAAACCAATGGAGAAAGTGACCATTACAGATATAAATATTTTTCCCATATCAAAAGTGGTAGGGTCACAAAAAAGAAATGAATCAAGGTGAATGTGATGGGATGTGAACTTGCTTGAAATGACAATTTGATGAGAAGAATAAAGAGAAAGACAAACAGATAAATGGAAAATATAAAGTTGAATTAAAAACTGCCCTCGAGGAAATCGAGAAATAATTTTATTTTAAAAAAAGTGCATAGGTTGCGAAATACTAAGAGAAGGGTTTAGAAAATGTGAGTTGGTTTTACGAATAACTTAATATGATATCCGATTGCTTCAATAAAATACCAATTCAGAAGAATGTATACAGATTTGGGGTGATATTTCAGAGGAAAGAAGAAATATAACGGAAGTGTTTTGTTGTTGAGAGATTTGAAGCTCGTAATAGAAAGTTTTGTTTTTTTTTCCACTGTGGGCACCACTTATCAGGCCCGGAAGCCACTCAGGGATAAGGGTTATTGCAAGTACAGTACGTTAGTGTGGAGATTTAATGAAGTGTTTACTTAAGGGGGCGGTTTATTAGGAATTTGTTAACGTTGGACTTGAATAAATCAAGGTTGAAGTCAGGTGGGAAGCAGGCAGACGGAACAGAGTTCCACAGGTGTGCAGTTCTAAGAAAGAAACTTTGTTCATGGAATCTACGTTTTGATTTAGGCACAGATAAAAAGTGGCGAAGATTTTTCACAGTGGATTCAGCTAGACGGGGGGTGTTTTTCGTGAAAGATTGGCGAGGGGGGGCAGAGATTTGAGTTCAGACGAGGACCTGCCATGGAAATAACGATAAAACAAGGATAGGTATGCAACGTCTCTTCTGTGGGAGAGATGTTCCAGGGGTAAGAAAAGGGCATCCCCCACTAAGCAACGAACTCTATTTTGTACTCGGTCAAGGCAAGATAGGCTGTTTTTAGCAGCTCCTGCCAAGATATGGCAGCAGTATTCCATCCTTGAACGTACTTGGCTTTTATATAGATAGAGAATTGCATCAGTAGTGAGGTATCTTCTGGAGCGGTGGAAGGATCCCAGCATCTTTCCAGCGACCTTAGCAACAGACTTGATGTACGTGTTCCATTTCAGATCAGGAGTAAAGGACAAACCCAGAAGCTTGTCAAAACACGGGGCTTTTCCTAGACGAGAGCCATCCATTTTAATTGATGCCAGATGGGGATCAGAGCGTTGATGATGTAAAGATAGGAGTTTGGTTTTAGATGCATTAAAGGTAACCAGCCACGTCTTCCCCCACTGAACTACGCGCTCAAGATCAGAGGAGAGAGAGACAGAGAGAACTTTGTCATTTACAACCTTTGATGTGTTGACGTATATGATCGTGTCATCAGCATAGATGTCAACGACTGATTTAAGCATGTGTTGCGGGAGATCATTGATGTAGATCAGGAAGAGAGTTGAGCCCAGGATTGACCCTTGAGGAACTCCAGCATTAATACTGCAGGCCTCTGATTTTTGTCCATCGACCACTATTCTTATGAGCCTATCAGAGAGAAATGATTTAATGATTGAGAAAACATTTCCAGTTATACCGTAGCTGAACACCTTGTGAAGTAGGCCCTTATGTCATAGCTTGTCGAAGGCCTTTGATATGTCAAGACCAATTGCCCTAGAAAGGAAGCCTTTGTCAAGAGATTAACTAATCCTGTGGGATATAACCGTCAGCACATCTGTGGTAGATCTTGCAGAACGGAAACCACATTGTGTGTCACTAAGAAGGTTGTTTCTGCTGAGGTGGTTGACTATTTCTCTATTTAATATGGATTCCAACAACTTACTCATAACACACAGGGGACTTATTGATCTGTACTGAGAGGGAGATGACTTGTCACCTGAATTCTTAAATACAGGGTATACTGATGAGGTTTTCCAGGGAGTCGGAAAGCACTTCTCCTTAAGGCAACGCTTAAACAGTTTCGTAAGTATGGGAGCAAGTTCTGGTTGAAGCTTTTTTAACACTATAATTGGGATGCCGTCAGGGCCAGTCGCTTTACTGGAATCAAGGTTCTTGATTAGCTTGGCGACATCATGCACAGATATTTGTATGTTACCTTGCGTGTTCTGTGTTATAGGAGGGAATATAGGAAGTTGATGGCCTTCGTCGCATAGGGTAGAATTAGCTGCAAAGTTCTTTGCGAATAGTTTGGCCTTGTCTGATGCTGGCGAGATAACCTCTGGTTCATTGATAATGGTTGGGATAGAACGCACACTTCTGTTCAGGATCCTATTTGTTATTTGCCAAAACTGGTGGGAACCAAGCCGCTGATCAGCTACTTCGGATTTAACAGACTGGGCATATACCTCTCTTGCATGTTTAATTACTCTTTTACAGTGGTTGCTGGCGTTCCTGAAAGCAGCTTTAGTCTCAGTGCTTCTATTACGTCGGTAGCTATGGAAAAAGTGATTTCTGTGCGCGATAGCAACAGCACATTCTGGGGAGAACCATTGCTAGCTGTTAGGTTTTGTTGGAATTTTTTAGATGGTATGAATCGGTCTATGCCTGCAATTAACCATTCGATCAGATCTGATACTATAGAGGACACCTCCTTTTTAAACATAGAATACAGAAGTAAATCAGATATGAATGTACGGAAGCTATCCCAGTCAGTTATAAAGTATCGGTATACAGTACTGTGGCGGGGTACGTCTGGGGGCTTATTACATTTCATTTTTATCTTAACTGATACGACGGAGTGGTCGGAGGATCCTAGAGGAGAATGAACGGAACATGAACATAGCTCAGGAGAAGTTGAGAGAAAAAGGTCTAGGAGGCTTGCTTATTGACCGGTAGTATCCGGCACACGGGTGGGTTCCTGAACAATCTGAGTGAGGTCATAAGCAATGGCAAAATCATGACAAAACCTCGCCTTATCGTATGTCTTTCTTGAGTAGGTCAGCCATTCAACGTTATGGACGTTGTAGTCACCACAGATGTGGATGTTAGCCGAGGGATATGCAGACAGGATATGGTCTATTTTCTCAGATATACTCTTAAAGATAGTAACTCCGCTATTATGGGGCCGATAGAGGGCAAATACAAATGCAGTGGTGTAAGCAAGTGTGACCCGGAAGCACATATAGGGTAAATTAGAATCTTCTCTAGAGATACCACTGCCACACGGGAAGCCATGTTTTATGTAGGCACATATTCCATACCCATGGCGATCTTGGGGGTCAGATTTAGCTGTTAAGTTAGAGTATCCGTTAATTATGAACTCATCTAGGGAAGTGGTCGGCCCTATTCCAGTTTCGCTTAGAAAGAATATATCCGGTTTCGTCTCCTGTAATTGGGGTTCAACCTCTGGAAAGTTCGAACGTAGACCCCTGATGTTGGAGAAGGAGACCTGGTAGTAGGGGTCTACGTTGGAAGATGGGGTTCTAGGTTTATTCGAGTTTTTTTCTGGAGATATTTCAAGTTGAAGTTTTGGGATTTGTGGAACAGGTCGGTAGACTTGGTTAGAGCAGGACAGAGAGGGAGAGTAAAAGAGAAAAAGACAGGAATTTTTTTGTAGCACATGAAAAGGTAAAGCTATAACAATTACCCACTAGTATGGCATCGAGAGGCCCCACCAGAGACTACTGTATGGTCCAGAATCCATTCACCTAATGGCAATACAGCAGTCGCAGTACGTTGCACTTGCTGATAGGACAGCCTCCTTAGTGGTCAATCCAAGGTTCGGGTCCCTGACTATCAGGCGGATAACGTCAGCTCAGACAAAACGTTTACTTCTAGCAACCTTACTAGTAACATGGCCACAAGGATAGACATAGAGACAGAAAAATTCCCGACATCTCAGACTACAGTTAACGAAGTTATACCGACCTTTAAAGCAGTTTTTTCTTCAGCCTTTGTCAGAAAAAAACACTCATTTGAATGAGGACTGAGGGACAAAAACGGAGAAGCGAGTGTTACCGGAGCTGCCGATAACACATCCACTGTATTATCTACTCTCCATTAAAAAAATAAAATAAATAAATAAACGGGGAGGAGGGGAATATGTACAAGGAACTTAATATCTACTTAGTAAAGTCCGGTGCTAAATTATCAATTCAGGACACTTTTGATGATAATCTCCCCTCCCATATTTATGGTTGGATGATTTTGGCGTTATCTATCTCGAGTTTGAATCATTGGAGCTTCACCTTATAATTAAAATCCAATAATTAACTTTTATTAATTTTGTGAAGTCGGCTTTATATTAATTTATATTTGAGTTTAGATAATTATTCAAGGTTTTAATTTGGGAGGTTCGTTTTCATAGGTGACATTTTCTTTGCTTATGTCACTGTGTATTATATTTCGAATATAATTGAAAATACGACTAACTATATTATATTGTTTGATTGGCTAGCTAGGAAGCAAGCATTTTCAATATAAGCAAGCTTATAGTAATAGTATATATTAACTATTTTACTTAAATAAAGTCCTAACTTTATCTACTGTAATATAGAAAATAATTCCCGGCATTTTTTTTTTGTCGCGAGTTTACTTCTATGTAGCATGAGTGAGCAGTGTGTTGCCTGTTTCAATAGTAGTCACGAAGTGGGGGGGGTGACGAATCTCATTTTAAAATAATTAAAATTCGGAAAGCTCACGACCATACGGTGTTCACTGATAATGGATAAAAACCTTTAAAACTAGCAGGAAAATTTCAAATTGACGGAATATTGACAAGAAAGAAAGCGTAGACGAGCACTGCTTTCACAGTATATATATATTGGTATATCAAAGAGCACTGAGGTCAAAACGATCGGCCAAGCACATGCTTCCATTGATGTGGTGATTTCTGACAACATGTTAGCAGATAAGATTTACCAATATCTAGAAACGCACGATATCTTAGATGAGGAAAACAACGCATTATTGATCTTGTTATACATAACTGAATTATGTAAGGCATAGAAATATTTGAAGTAACACGGCCGTGAAACTGAAAAGAAGAAAAATTGTTTCATATAAAGAAATAAAGCTTTTTAATTGGAAAACAAGGAAAAGGCTTCTGAACGTAGGACAAAAAGATTTTAAACTTGTAGAAATAGATTCAAAGCAGCTTCAATGAAAAAGTGTCAAAGGAACAGAATACAAGAGAAGATGACTGTTGGTTCTTAGGTCAGAGAATACTAAGAAAAACAAAATATTTGCATTAAACTCACAGGCTGTAGTTATAATTTATAAAGGGGCCGGTATTATGGAAAGAAAATGAGTTGGTATGTACAGAGAAGAACATAAGTAAACGGTGGCTATCAATGAAATTTTTCACTCAACAGTCAATATGTGAAAAGAAAAGATGGGAGACGATGATTAACAAGTGAGGAATCTAGTCTGAAATTTTGCATCACCAATTGTAAAGAAAACGTTTATAAATAGTGCGTTAGAATATGAATGATTGCAAGCGAGCGAACAAGTAGGGAACAAAAACTTTAAAGCAAGAAACAAAAAAAAAGGTGAATTGAATTGATTCGAGAAAGAAATACATGAAAAAGTCAGTAGGGATTAACCGAATGAAGTGGGAAAAACAAAACTCGGCGACTGTTATCCAATTGTGTCTTTAAGATTGGGACAGAAGTCCTAATATGTCTGCACATGATTAGTCGTTACCTACAGATTATATGAAGCATCTCGTTAATAAAACGACTGACAGTCCCCTGTGTCGACGGGTGGGCTAAAATGTGAATATATACAACGTATTATCAGTAGTTGTGAGAATGTTGCTCAGGAGTGTCACGAAAGGCGACATGATCATATTGCGAGAAATATCTATTGGGATATACAGTAGAAAAATATTGAGATGCGATGAAATATGGTACTGTTAGGAAATAGATCGAAAATAAGAAATAAATATATTATAATTTTACCGGAAGTGAGGGTCAGCTGATCGAATCTGCGTGTGAGTCACATGATCAAGTTAGCTGGTGTCAGTGAGTTTCGGTTTGGACGTAGAGGAAAACAGACGGCTTAACAGGTCGTACACGTCCACTTCACTGGGGTGGGGGTGGGGGGTGACGATGACGTGTGTGAAAATAAGACCTATGCAAGCAAAGACATTCACTTTCCATTCTTCTGCGATCGACATTCATCGTCTTGGAGTGAATGAATATTCGTCCAAAACAGGTTTCCAGTCTCCCCTCCAAGACACAAGATGAATTCCAGGTGGACAAGGTCAACGACGCATGAAGAAGGCATGTCCAAAATACATGTACCACACACGCACACACACACACACACACACAAAACATATGAACAATTAGATATGAATATATCACAAATAGGCAGAACATATTAGATGATCATGTACGGTGCCCCTTTTATGATAACAACACAACAGTACGAGAATGTTGTAACATTTCTGATGGTGAGAGATAATGTGTATTTACTATGGAATATAAATATATACTGTGACAATTTTTTGAAGTAATATTTAATTTGTAATCTTTTTAGGAAAAAAATATCACAAGGTAACAGTCATGGTTCAGAAGTAGTAGCTAATGTGAATATAGAGAGAAAAAACAAAATAAAAAATTGAAAAGCAACATAAACAATAAAGAAAGAAAGAAAGAAATATGAATTTCGTGAATTAAAATAATTATTAAATAAACAAAATAAAATCGAAGGATAAAGAATTTAATAAACGAAAGCGACAATAAATAATTTTTCATGAAAACGATTACAATTAAAATAAATACTTTAAATACAAAGTTACTAATACAGAAATATATCTGTTTAAAGAAAAAAAAAAGGAAATCAGTTGATAATTGAAAACTGCTGAGTAGATGTTGTGATGGGAGTATAAAAGAGGATTTACTTTGTTTGTAACTCGCGGAATCTTGCGAATAATACCCTGGGACCTGAGAAAAGAGATGTTAATAGTTCATGGTCATTTGTAACGATCCGCCTATCATTATGAAACCGATAATAACAGCCACACACCAAAATGTAACAAAATATTAGTAGTTGAGGGTGAAAGGAAAACACTATGAAAACTCAGTGATTAAAAAGAGGACGGTAGTAATAATGCCAAAATCAATCTTACCTTGAAAGAAAACAAAGTGATCTCTCTCTTTCTCTCTCTCTCTCTCTCTCTCTCTCTGCCTCTGTTTCTGTCTCCCTCTCACTTTCTATCTCTCTCTATCTCTATCTCTGCTACATGGTCATGGAAACCAGAAAAAAGAACATGCAATATGTCATTATTTATCGAGAAGACACGATAAGCCCACGTGAAATGAGTAAAGAGCATAAAAGGAACCAATCCGATTTGTTGATTCAATTTCGATAAAAAAAACTTAAATCCGACCGAATAAGGTCTTGAAGAAGCTTATTGCAACCTAAATTTCAATGATGAAAAATAGTCATTGCCAGCGATAAATCAATTTCAAGCGACTATTACGTCGATAGAAATTAATTTGCAAAGGTTATCCACGTTGTTTAAAACACTAAAAATTTGTGGACAAATATTGTTATCCGGACTCCAGGAAACACCGCTGTTTTTCGTGAGTGAAAAATCCCCTACTGAGTCAATAATAATAATAATAATAATAATAATAATAATAATAATAATAATAATATTATTATTATTATTATTATTATTATTATTATTATTATTATTATTATTATTATTATTATTGGCTCATCTGGAGCTTTCACGCAAGTTAACAAACGATCTGATTGGAGACCTCTGGTGTTCTCTGGAAACTGAGTTACAACAAGTCTCCCCAGACGTCCAGCTCTCTCTCTCTCTCTCTCTCTCTCTCTCTCTCTCTCTCTCTCTCTCTCTCTACCTCCTTCGATAGCATTTTAAAATAAATTTGCATCATCGCAACAGCCTACCATTGATTTCTCTCTGGCAGTAGCCATTGGTTTATACTGGAATTTGAGATCCCAGCTCTCTTCGCGCTTGTTCAGCGGAGGTCTGGCCAGTGCTCCCTCCTCGGTTTTTCCGTCCTCCTTGCTCTGTAGTATCACTTTTCTATTGAGGTGAACGGTGATACAACAATGTAGAGGATGCATGGTTGGGGTGTAGAACTTGTAGATTTGCAGCTTCGGTGTTCTTCATTCCCTGAAACGATGGATGTCTCTCGTCTGGGAGAAGCCCAGTGTTTTGACAAGCTTCTGGGTTTGTCCTTTACTCCTGATCTGAAATGGAACACGTACATCAAGTCTGTTGCCAAGGTCGCTGGAAAGGTGCTGGGATCCTTCTACCGCTCCAGAAGATATCTCACTACTGATGCAATTCTCTATCTATATAAAAGCCAAGTACGTCCAAGGATGGAATACTTCTGCCATATCTGGGCAGGAGTTGCTAGAAACAGTCTATCCTGCCTTGACAGAATACAAAATAGACTTTGTGGCTTAGTGGGGGATGTCCTTTTCTCTACCCTGCAACCTTTCTCCCACAGAAGAGACGTTGCGAGCGTATCCTTGTTTTATCGTTATTTCCATGGCAGGTGCTCGTCAGAACTCCAATCTCTGGCCCCCTCGCCAATCTTTCACGAAAAACACCCGTATAGTTGAATCCACCGTGAAAAATGTCCCCCACTTTTTATCTGTGCCTAAATCAAAACGTGGCTTCCATGAACAAAGCTTCTTTCTTAGAACTGCACGCCTGTGGAACTCTGTTCCGTCTGCCAGGTTCCCACCTGACTACAACTTGGATGTGTTCAAGTCTAACGTTAACAAATTCCTAATGAACCGCCCCCTTAATAAATACTTCATAAAATCTCCACACTAACGTACTTTACTTGCAATAACCCTTATCCCTAAGTGGCTTCCGGGCTTGATAAGTGGTGACCACCGTGTAAAAAAAAAAAATAACGCTTCTTCGTTATATTGTCTTGTGTTATTCTCCGCATTCAATTTTCCTTAATATTCCAGCCGCTTTCATTATCGTTAGGCGTTGTATTTTTTCAGCTATTGCTCTGATTCCAATTTTTGCCATTCTTTTTTCCGTTTTTCGGAATTGTTCCTAGTGCTCCTACTATTATCGGTACTATTTTGAGTTTCTTCATCATCCAAATCCCTTTTAACTCTCTGGCTAGTTCTGTGTATTTGCTCCGTTTCTCTTTTTCTTTCACACTGACCCTGTGGTCAGCTGAGACGGCAAAGTTTACGATTTGACAGGATTTCTCTTTCTTGTTAATTATTACGACATCTGGTGTTCTTGCTTGGATGAGATTGTCCGTCTGTATGTTCATGTCCCATAGGATTTTGTGGTTCTGGATTTCGAGTGCTGTTGCGGGTTTATGCTTGTATCATTTATCTGTACGCTCAAAATGCAGCCGTTTGCACAATTCACAGTGCACCGCCCTCTCCACTTGGTCATGCTAGTTTTTGTATTCCTTTTGAACCAGTTTGCTGCATTCACTTACTATATGGTTTATCGTTTCGTCTCTTTGTCCACAGAGTCTGCATTTGCTGTTTTATTGTGTTTTATAAAACCTTGCTTTGATATGGTTGGTTTTATCAAGTTAACTTGTGCTGCAGCTATTAGAGATTCATTTTCTTGGTTTATATGTCCTTGTATTTTCGTTATTCTCATCTTTTGTCATTCTTATGAATCTTCCGTGGAGTTGTTTCTCTTCCAATTTCTCTTTTCTCGTTTTGTAATTTTTCTTTCTATTTTCTGTTTTGTTGGTTTTCTACGTGTCTCTCGCTGCCATAATTATCCTTTTAGTGTTTTGCATTATGTATTTTTCTAATTCTTTTTTTGTGTCATTAACACAGTCTTCTATACATATCAGTCCTCTCCCGCCGTCTTTCCTTTTCACGTAGAGTCTGTCAATATCGTCCTTTGGGTATAGTGCATTATGCATGGTCATGAGTTTCCTGGTCGAGCTGTCTCAGTTCTTCTTTTGTCCATCCTATAAACGGTCCAGAGTATCTCACTAGTGATACTGCCCAGATGATGATGATGATGATGATGATGATGATGATGGTGATAGTGATGGTGATGATGGTGATGATGATGGTGTTGATGATGATGATGATGATGATGATGATGATGATGATGACGACGACGACGACGACGACGACGACGACGACGACGACGACGACGATGATGATGATGATGATGATGATGATGATGATGATGATGATGATGATGATGATGGCGGCAAGAAAAAGAAAACAACTATATGAGAACAATAAAATCTAAACTTCCGGAACAATTGGGAATACAGCCTTGACATGCGACACATCACAACATTGTTAAAAGGCAAAAAGGATCGAAGGACCGAGCAAAGAGAGCGTTTACCAGACAGCCACTTTCAGAGTGCGGATAACACTTAAACTTTCGTGAGACCTTTTCCGCCTTAATCCGAATTAATACCAATAACATTGTCAGCGAAAAATCAATGGTAAACGACTGATGCGAAAATGCAATGTCATTTGCTATGGTTATTGAAAGAGCGAAATAGCACTGGAAATCTATGGATACTAGTTATCACCTGGACTGTTAGCAAAACTACAGGTTTTCGATGGATAGAAATTTCTGGATGAATCAATACTTTTCTGAAATCCTTGTTTTTTTTTTATATGCTTGCTTTGCAAGTTACTGTTAGTAAATTTTTTAGCTTTGCTTCCTTATCTTTGGATGAATCGTTCTAAAATCTGATGGGGGAAGAATGGTGGCAACACGATTCATCTTCAAAATAAGCATAAAACTTGATTTTATTCTTTTGCATCTGCTGGGCAATTGTTGTCTTTTAGGATTTTTTTTATCTAGAGCTCGTGATCGACTTTATCCCCATGTATGAGAGCTAATTACGTTATATACCGAATATTACACATTTCTAAATGTGAAATCGAATATATCATTCACGTTCTTACACATGGAAACAAAACCTGTCTGACCTTGCATGGCAGTTATTTCTTATTCTATAAATAACATTTTTGATTTAATATCAGTAACATTCATAAGGAAGACTTACACTTCGCTTGAATTTCTTCTAATGTTAAAGTCGATGACTTAAATCACAACAGAATCGCAATAACAAAAATATTCAATAAAGGTTAAAACTGCTTCCTATTTGCGTAACACATTGCCATCGAATTGATTACCTTTAGACTACAATATGTGTGTCTCCGAATCCAGTATCAACAAATACTTGCCATAAACCGTAATCAAATATAATAAAATATAGTGTAACTGTTAATTGTTATCGATGATTGATCACTTTTAACGATTTCAGATTAAAATGAACAGCTACAGCAGGAATAAGAAGGCACCATACTAAAGCCTCATTTTCACAGTTGGTGGATTTAAAAGGTAAAATATGGACGTGGGAACACTTTAGAAGAATGATATTAAGTAACTAGAAAATATCGAGAAAACCAATGCCAAGAATTGAATCATCGGATTCATACGATATAACGATGAGCACTCGCACATTCAAACAATGACTTTATTGCCGTCGATCCCTACAGTCCGGTGGAATCATAGATGATGCAGCCTTTCAGAATTTACGTCTTCGAGGTGATTAGATATTTACTAATTGAGAAGGGGATATTAAGGTATTGTTTTTAAGCTATAAAGCATTTCCTCATATTAGTTGACTTTCAAATCAACAACTGGGTCTAAACCTCTGACAAGAAGTGAAATAAATAAAATGCGGTCCTGTGCTTATTATTTAAATATATAAAACTGGGTTTTTGTACAATTTAGTGTATACTGCCATTTATGGAATCGATTATGCGGCTTTGCAGACAGCTATATTGTAGACAACAGGAAAGCAATAAACTGTTTCTCTGTTTCGCAAATAAAAAGTAGCAATATTTCCAGATACTTATGCACTTATTGTACCTTGCTACAAAATAATGGTTATTATTTAGAAAGACATTCTTAACATGCAGAAACGGGAGAGTATTTTGTAATATTTTGTAATTATTCGGCACTTTCACCTTGCATTTTAATAAAAAAAAACATATAGCAAAACTTTGATTTAACTTCAAATACTATTAAAAAAACATAGCGCTATAAAATAGGTGTATACGCACCCTTTTCTTAAATGATTTAACTGTTTCAACTCTTTTGCAATTCAATTCATCACATAAACTTTGGAACGGTAAACTGAGTTTTATTGTTTCTCTCATTACATACTGTGAGCCAGACTTGAATGTTAAATTTGAATGACATCTTCAGTGTAGTAATTCCCGATGGAAGTCCTGAAACCACGTCACTTCCATGGAGATATTATATATATATATATATATATATATATATATATATATATATATATATATATTCACTTACATTTCAAGCAGAACATGCATGTACGGTAGGTTGTGCCCAGAGCTGCCCATCAATATATTTCTGTTTAACTGTCTTTCTCTCCCTCATTCACTACACCGATACACAAATAGCCTGTCGCTCTGATGTTTTCTGTGACCGTCTCTCTTTGTAAATGAAACTGTTCTTTGTTTATATAAATCGATATCGGCGTTCGAATGATTGTATCCTCATAGAAGCAAGAACCGGGATTCCCGACGAAAACACGTACGTATAATTTTTATACATGCATTAGGAAATGTATAACAGCATTCTGTACTAGATGGAAAGTGAATTCGATATTAATGACAACTAATGATAAAGACTAATTATATGGTATTCAACTCATGGAAATTATTTCTAATGGTTCCTTAGGTCTATATTTACTAACGATGTACAATGTTTGTGTATTTATTTCTAGTTTAAGTATCGGTCATAGAATATATATATATATATATATATATATATATATGATTGCAACGTCTTGTCAGACGAGTGCCACTCCCTCAGACACTGAAAGTTCATGAGCCCGAAAAAGACATATAGTCCTCCCAGCGAATTCACATGCTAAAGCAGACATGACACTAAAGACGGTCATTGTTATACATACATATATATATATATATATATATACACGCACGCACACATACATATGTACACATATCACACACATATATACATGCGTACATACACAATACACAATACGCACACATACATATACATGCACACACACACACACATGCAAACATAAATAAGACGGTCATTGGTATACATAAATATAAATATATGATGATGATGATGATTGCAACGTCTTGTAGGACGAGTGCCACTCCCTCAGACATTTAAAATCCATGAGCCCAAATGTATGAGGGAGTATCTATACAAATATGATGTTACAGAGTCTTAGCTTTGTACGACAGCTAAGTCTCTCTCTCAGTTCAAAATGTTGAGATCCAACAACAAGCAAGAGCAAGATAGCAAGCAACAAGTTAAACTGCAGACCAGCTTAATGCGGTTCTGCTGGGTATAAATATATACATGCATACATACATGTCTATAAGCATACGCTCATATATACCCATATACATACGCAATGCATAATACACAAACATACATATGCATACCCACATGCATAATACTCATCCACATATAAAAATACATACACACATATACTTACGCATACATATACGTACACATATGCACATATATATACATACACTTACCTACATATACATACACATCCATATATATGCATCCATACACATACACACATACGTACACACATACACATACATATACATACACACATGCATATATACACATACATGCAATATACACACATACATGCATACAAACATATATAAATGTATATATATACACACACAAACACATATACACATAGACACATATACATACATATACACATAGATATAAATACATATAAACTCACATGTACATATATAAATATACACACACGCATACATATATAAATATACGTACACATATGCATACATAAATACATATAATGATGGCAGATTAATTGTTACATGCATCCAGCATTGCAGGCGTACACATGTCACAGCTTTTTTATCGCAACACAGGACTTTTTTTTCCTTTTTTTTTTTAATAGACAAATACCTGAGGGAGTATCTATACAAAGATGATGTTACAGAGTTTTAGCTTTGTACGACAGCTAAATCTCTCTCTCTCTCTCGGTTCAAAATGTTGACATCCAGAAACAAGCAAGAGAAAGATAGCCAGCAACAAGTCAAATTGCAGACCAGCTTAATGCGGGTACTGGTCTCCCGCTTTGTTGTTGTTGTTTTTTGTGGTTTTTGGGGTTTTTTTTAAATAAAATGTTTGGTTGAGACAAAAACTTTTGGAATAGTAAATGACGATGATATAAACAAATTCACACATTATTTCACAAATAAACTCAGCGACGAAGAGTCAAATGTAAACACAGTCCAACCTATTAAAGGCGCTTACTTTTTTTAAAATAAAAAGTTTGGTTGAGACCGACACTTTTGGAACAGTAACTGACGATGATATAAACAAATTCACACATTATTTCACAAATAAACTCAGCGACGAAGAGTCAAATGTAAACACAGTCCAACCGACATATATTAAAGACGCTTACTTTTTTTTAATAAAAAGTTTGGTTGAGGCCGACACTTTTGGAACAGTAACTGACGATGATATAAACAAATTCACACATTATTTCACAAATAAACTCAGCGACGAAGAGTCAAATGCAAACACAGTCCAACCGACATATATTAAAGACGCTTACTTTTTTTTTAAATAAAAAGTTTGGTTGAGGCCGACACTTTTGGAACAGTAAATGACGATGATATAAACAAATTCACACATTATTTCACAAATAAACTCAGCGACGAAGAGTCAAATGTAAACACAGTCCAACCTATTAAAGGCGCTTACTTTTTTTAAAATAAAAAGTTTGGTTGAGACCGACACTTTTGGAACAGTAACTGACGATGATATAAACAAATTCACACATTATTTCACAAATAAACTCAGCGACGAAGAGTCAAATGTAAACACAGTCCAACCGACATATATTAAAGACGCTTACTTTTTTTTAATAAAAAGTTTGGTTGAGGCCGACACTTTTGGAACAGTAACTGACGATGATATAAACAAATTCACACATTATTTCACAAATAAACTCAGCGACGAAGAGTCAAATGCAAACACAGTCCAACCGACATATATTAAAGACGCTTACTTTTTTTTTAAATAAAAAGTTTGGTTGAGGCCGACACTTTTGGAACAGTAACTGACGATGATATAAACAAATTCACACATTATTTCACAAATAAACTCAGCGACGAAGAGTCAAATGCAAACACAGTCCAACCGACATATATTAAAGACGCTTACTTTTTTTTTAATAAAAAGTTTGGTTGAGACCGACACTTTTGGAACAGTAAATGACGATGATATAAACAAATTCACACATTATTTCACGAATAAACTCAGCGACGAAGAGTCAAATGTAAACACAGTCCAACCTATTAAAGGCGCTTACTTTTTTTAAAATAAAAAGTTTGGTTGAGACCGACACTTTTGGAACAGTAAATGACGATGATATAAACAAATTCACACATTATTTCACAAATAAACTCAGCGACGAAGAGTCAAATGTAAACACAGTCCAACCGACATATATTAAAGGCGCTTACTTTTTTTAAAATAAAAAGTTTGGTTGAGACCGACACTTTTGGAACAGTAAATGACGATGATATAAACAAATTCACACATTATTTCACAAATAAACTCAGCGACGAAGAGTCAAATGTAAACACAGTCAAACCGACATATATTAAAGGCGCTTACTTTTTTTAAAATAAAAAGTTTGGTTGAGACCGACACTTTTGGAACAGTAAATGACGATGATATAAACAAATTCACACATTATTTCACGAATAAACTCAGCGACGAAGAGTCAAATGTAAACACAGTCCAACCGACATATATTAAAGGCGCTTACTTTTTTTAAAATAAAAAGTTTGGTTGAGGCTGACACTTTTGGAACAGTAACTGACGATGATATAAACAAATTCACACATTATTTCACAAATAAACTCAGCGACGAAGAGTCAAATGTAAACACAGTCCAACCGACATATATTAAAGACGCTTACTTTTTTTTAATAAAAAGTTTGGTTGAGGCCGACACTTTTGGAACAGTAACTGACGATGATATAAACAAATTCACACATTATTTCACAAATAAACTCAGCGACGAAGAGTCAAATGTAAACACAGTCCAACCGACATATATTAAAGACGCTTACTTTTTTTTAATAAAAAGTTTGGTTGAGGCTGACACTTTTGGAACAGTAAATGACGATGATATAAACAAATTCACACATTATTTCACAAATAAACTCAGCGACGAAGAGTCAAATGCAAACACAGTCCAACCGACATATATTAAAGACGCTTACTTTTTTTTTAAATAAAAAGTTTGGTTGAGGCCGACACTTTTGGAACAGTAACTGACGATGATATAAACAAATTCACACATTATTTCACAAATAAACTCAGCGACGAAGAGTCAAATGCAAACACAGTCCAACCGACATATATTAAAGACGCTTACTTTTTTTTTAATAAAAAGTTTGGTTGAGACCGACACTTTTGGAACAGTAAATGACGATGATATAAACAAATTCACACATTATTTCACGAATAAACTCAGCGACGAAGAGTCAAATGTAAACACAGTCCAACCTATTAAAGGCGCTTACTTTTTTTTTAATAAAAAGTTTGGTTGAGACCGACACTTTTGGAACAGTAAATGACGATGATATAAACAAATTCACACATTATTTCACAAATAAACTCAGCGACGAAGAGTCAAATGTAAACACAGTCCAACCGACATATATTAAAGGCGCTTACTTTTTTTAAAATAAAAAGTTTGGTTGAGACCGACACTTTTGGAACAGTAAATGACGATGATATAAACAAATTCACACATTATTTCACAAATAAACTCAGCGACGAAGAGTCAAATGTAAACACAGTCCAACCGACATATATTAAAGGCGCTTACTTTTTTTAAAATAAAAAGTTTGGTTGAGACCGACACTTTTGGAACAGTAAATGACGATGATATAAACAAATTCACACATTATTTCACGAATAAACTCAGCGACGAAGAGTCAAATGTAAACACAGTCCAACCGACATATATTAAAGGCGCTTACTTTTTTTAAAATAAAAAGTTTGGTTGAGGCTGACACTTTTGGAACAGTAACTGACGATGATATAAACAAATTCACACATTATTTCACAAATAAACTCAGCGACGAAGAGTCAAATGTAAACACAGTCCAACCGACATATATTAAAGGCGCTTACTTTTTTTAAAATAAAAAGTTTGGTTGAGACCGACACTTTTGGAACAGTAAATGACGATGATATAAACAAATTCACACATTATTTCACGAATAAACTCAGCGACGAAGAGTCAAATGTAAACACAGTCCAACCGACATATATTAAAGGCGCTTACTTTTTTTAAAATAAAAAGTTTGGTTGAGGCCGACACTTTTGGAACAGTAAATGACGATGATATAAACAAATTCACACATTATTTCACAAATAAACTCAGCGACGAAGAGTCAAATGTAAACACAGTCCAACCGACATATATTAAAGGCGCTTACTTTTTTTAAAATAAAAAGTTTGGTTGAGACCGACACTTTTGGAACAGTAACTGACGATGATATAAACAAATTCACACATTATTTCACAAATAAACTCAGCGACGAAGAGTCAAATGTAAACACAGTCCAACCGACATATATCAAAGACGCTTACTTTTTTTTTAAATAAAAAGTTTGGTTGAGGCCGACACTTTTGGAACAGTAAATGACGATGATATAAACAAATTCACACATTATTTCACGAATAAACTCAGCGACGAAGAGTCAAATGTAAACACAGTCCAACCTATTAAAGGCGCTTACTTTTTTTAAAATAAAAAGTTTGGTTGAGACCGACACTTTTGGAATAGTAAGTGACGATGATATAAACAAATTCACACATTATGTCATAAATAAACTCAGCGACGAAGAGTCAAATGTAAACACAGTCCAACCGACATATATTAAAGAAGCTTACTTTTTTTTAATAAAAAGTTTGGTTGAGGCCGACACTTTTGGAACAGTAACTGACGATGATATAAACAAATTCACACATTATTTCACAAATAAACTCAGCGACGAAGAGTCAAATGCAAACACAGTCCAACCGACATATATTAAAGACGCTTACTTTTTTTTTAAATAAAAAGTTTGGTTGAGGCCGACACTTTTGGAACAGTAACTGACGATGATATAAACAAATTCACACATTATTTCACAAATAAACTCAGCGACGAAGAGTCAAATGCAAACACAGTCCAACCGACATATATTAAAGACGCTTACTTTTTTTTTAATAAAAAGTTTGGTTGAGACCGACACTTTTGGAACAGTAAATGACGATGATATAAACAAATTCACACATTATTTCACGAATAAACTCAGCGACGAAGAGTCAAATGTAAACACAGTCCAACCGACATATATTAAAGGCGCTTACTTTTTTTAAAATAAAAAGTTTGGTTGAGGCCGACACTTTTGGAACAGTAAATGACGATGATATAAACAAATTCACACATTATTTCACAAATAAACTCAGCGACGAAGAGTCAAATGTAAACACAGTCCAACCGACATATATTAAAGGCGCTTACTTTTTTTAAAATAAAAAGTTTGGTTGAGACCGACACTTTTGGAACAGTAACTGACGATGATATAAACAAATTCACACATTATTTCACAAATAAACTCAGCGACGAAGAGTCAAATGTAAACACAGTCCAACCGACATATATTAAAGACGCTTACTTTTTTTAAAATAAAAAGTTTGGTTGAGGCCGACACTTTTGGAACAGTAAATGACGATGATATAAACAAATTCACACATTATTTCACGAATAAACTCAGCGACGAAGAGTCAAATGTAAACACAGTCCAACCTATTAAAGGCGCTTACTTTTTTTAAAATAAAAAGTTTGGTTGAGACCGACACTTTTGGAATAGTAAGTGACGATGATATAAACAAATTCACACATTATGTCATAAATAAACTCAGCGACGAAGAGTCAAATGTAAACACAGTCCAACCGACATATATTAAAGAAGCTTACTTTTTTTTTAAATAAAAAGTTTGGTTGAGGCCGACACTTTTGGAACAGTAACTGACGATGATATAAACAAATTCACACATTATTTCACGAATAAACTCAGCGACGAAGAGTCAAATGTAAACACAGTCCAACCTATTAAAGGCGCTTACTTTTTTTTAAATAAAAAGTTTGGTTGACACCGACACTTTTGGAATAGTAAGTGACGATGATATAAACAAATTCACACATTATGTCATAAATAAACTCAGCGACGAAGAGTCAAATGTAAACACAGTCCAACCGACATATATTAAAGACGCTTACTTTTTTTTTAATAAAAAGTTTGGTTTAGACAGACATTTTTGGAATAGTAACTGACGATGATATGAACAAATTCACACATTGTTTCACAAATTAACTCAGCGACGAAGAGTCAAATGTAAACAGAGTCCAACCGACATATATTAAAGACGCTCACTTTTTTTAAAATAAAAAGTTTGGTTGAGACAGACACTTTTGGAATAATAAATGAAGATGATATAAACAAATTCACACATTATTTCACAAATAAACTCAGCGACGAAGAGTCAAATGTAAACACAGTCCAACCTATTAAAGGCGCTTACTTTTTTTAAAATAAAAAGTTTGGTTGAGACAGACACTTTTGGAATAATAAATGATGATGATATAAAAAAATTCACACATTATTTCACGAATAAACTCAGCGACGAAGAGTCAAATGTAAACACAGTCCAACCGACATATATTAAAGACGCTTACTTTTTTTTAATAAAAAGTTTGGTTTAGACAGACACTTTTGGAATAGTAACTGACGATGATATAAAAAATTCACACATTATTTCACAAATAAACTCAGCGACGAAGAGTCAAATGTAAACACAGTCCAACCTATTAAAGGCGCTTACTTTTTTTAAAATAAAAAGTTTGGTTGAGACAGACACTTTTGGAATAATAAATGATGATGATATAAAAAAATTCACACATTATTTCACGAATAAACTCAGCGACGAAGAGTCAAATGTAAACACAGTCCAACCGACATATATTAAAGACGCTTACTTTTTTTTTAATAAAAAGTTTGGTTTAGACAGACACTTTTGGAATAGTAACTGACGATGATATAAAAAATTCACACATTATTTCACAAATAAACTCAGCGACGAAGTGTCAAATGTAAATATATATATATATATTTAGTAATGTGATTGATAATTTAAACATCAAATTATAATGAAATTAAAAATCTGTTTCATAAGAAGGACCAAAAGCAAATCAGTTATTTGTACGATCGTTTCGGAAAACAGTGTTTTTATTGTGGTAGACATCAAGTTACGGACAATAATTATTACACATAGTTTTTTAATAAACAATGTTTCCTCGTCAGCAAATATTGTGAAGGTTTTTTATTAAATGTGAAAGACACCATAAATAAACCTAGCATTAAAAGTAAGGCACATGTATCTGGAAAAAATTAAAATAAATGTACGGACTTAAACTTGATAAGAAAATTAATATGGGTTAGAGATAGAAATAAATAGAGTAAAATATAAATTTGGTTTAAGTACTATATTATACATACATACATACATACATACACAAATAGATACATGCATATATATGAAAAATAGTCACATATATACATATACATAGATATACAGATATATACATAAAAACATAGGTACAAATATTTACCTTTTAATTTCTCGCCATTTGAAATCAGGAACTATGGTTAAAGTACTCATATAGATGTTTGCTATAGCTTCTCAGCTTATTAAATGATAAATTTTTAGAAGAACGCCCGTGCAATAATTTATTTCCGTTAGCATACTTTTGATTTAAAATCGGTTTATAATTCGAAAGAAATTTTAGGTTGATGTTATTTGTATACTCCAATATAACAATAATGCAAGGGGGCATAATTAGTCATATTTTCTTTAATTAAAGGATGTAAGGGGGATAATTAGTCTAACTTAACTTATTACAGAATAATAAAAAATTGTAATCTATTTTTACTAATAAGTATTTTTTTATGATTTAAGGTGGTTAATATTTATTAAATTTAAACCAACGTTTATGACTGCATGTGAATATTAGTCTCTGTCTTAAATTTAATAGGGTGATTGCATTTTTTATATCGTCATATTTCAAAATTTTTAGGCTCTCTTTTGTACATAGTGCACAGAATTTATCTCCTGGTTTATATGGTTTGCAAGATTTAATTACAAGTTGAAAGAAATATTGCTATTTTTTAGTTGCCAAATATAGTTGGATAGAGTAGTTTGGTCTGACAGAGAGTTATTTTTAAAATAATATTTGTGCGTTAAAATTCTATGTTTTATTAGGCCAGATGTGGAACCAAAATATATTTCCCCTTGCTTATTGTGATTATTTTCCGTTAGGTCTGGTGCTGGATTATTATATGGTGGGTTGGTTTGTAATTGAGAAATAGATTGGTTTAAGTTGGTGTCATTATTTAATCTGGTAGTTGAGTTATGGCTGTTAATAGATTCATGTAGATTTGGGTTTTTTTATACTGTGCAGCTATAGATTATATTTTTAATTTTACATGAGCCTTGTAGGGGACATTTATTTTTTCTTCTACAGTTACAGTCTGATATATTTTGTATAGTTGTATTTTGTAGCTTATTAATTTTCTTACTATTAGAGCTAATTATTTTTGGATGAAGGTTAGGCATAGTAGAGTAAGAGACTTTGATTGTATTCTTATTGAACATTTTATTATATCTAAGGGGGGGCTTTAAAGTTCTTATCTAATATTTTAAAAAATTCTCTGGCTATGTTTGTCTCTAGGTTTTTGGAATATGGAGGGTTGAACCATAGGGTCTCCTTATGTCTATTCTTACGTTTACGGGTTTTGGTTTGTTGTTTATTTGTATTATTATCTAATATTTGTGGTTTGGTTTTATCTTTTTTGTCTCTTGGTCATTTTTCTTAACTCGCATACGGGAAGACATTGCTATATTATATGTTATTACGCTCTTAATAGGTTTATTTTCAATGCAGTTTATGTTTCTATCATTTTTATTTATGAATTTAATTTGCGAATTGTATCCCGAGTTTTTAAGGGCTTCATTGTAATATTTTTCATTTTTGATAAATATGGATTTAGTAGAAGACAGTCTAGAAATTCTTAAAGCGATATTGGGAACTATTGATTTTAATATTGATTTAGGGTGGTTCGATTCATTGTGGACATATAGTAGAGATTGGTTAGGTTTATGATAAGGTTCAAAGGTAGAATTCTCAAGATTTAAGGATATGTCTAAGAAATTAACATTTTTTTTATTAGGGTCGATTTTTATACTAAGTCCATAATTTTTAAATAATTTATGTAGAGCTTTAATTGCTTTTTCTTAATTATTATTAGTAGAGTAAGTTACGAAAAGTGCATCATCTCTGTTAAGTCCTCCTTCAAGTTATAATTTGATTTTTAAATTATTAATCACATTACTAAATATTAAATTAGCTCTAGGATATTTACCTATCGAGCTTATTATATATCTAAATTACAACGAGCACTTTTTGTTTCCTGTATTTTAATTAAACTAGTAATTTCACTGTTACATTGAAATACACTCTGCTCTTTAGACTATTCTTCTAATCTCCTTTAAATTATATATATATATATATATATATATATATATATATATATATATATATATATAAGTATAAATTAAAATTCTATGAATTTGGGTTTACAATTCGACACGAAACACGAATCATTAAATTATTTTAATATTGCCAGATGAGTGCTCACAGTGTATAAGTGTATTATCGATAGATGCCTCTTTGTCCAGTCTTTGCTGTTTATAACTGTTTGTGTCGTCTAGATATTTTAGTTGTTAACACCGCTTCTATTTTATTTTATTTTTATTTTTTGTCTAAAATAGATTGGGTGCTTTAGGTCTAATTTGATTGTTTTTATTTCCTTTTGTTCTTCCCGCATGGTAACACTACCTCTCGGCTATGTATATTGTTTAATTGAAAAACTTTTACATGGAATGAATTCTATCTTACCACATGGTAAATCCTATTACAGATTTAATTTAGTTAGTTTTTTTGTCACCCACCGTCGATATAACCGTTACGAATTTAAAACTTGAAGTTTTGCACGGATTGTTATTCACTTTATCATTCTTTGAATTTAGCTGGTCTTCATCTAAATTTCCTTTCATATATGTATTTCTGCTTTTTCGTATCTTTTTTTTTCACTAACTCTTATGTAAATATGATTCCATTCATATTTTGAAGTTTATTTCATGCGCTAAACAGCGAAATAATTGTTTAACTATAATAGTTTGCTTATATATTTCCTTTGAAGAGAATAAGCATTCAAAGAATTTCTGCAGAATAAAGGAATTTCTAAATGTTCATTTGCTGTTTAATAAATAATAACTTGTTTGTAAATCCTAATTTCAGTTTTAATTTATACTCCTATAATAAGTTCTATCCGCGATTAGGTTTATCGGGCTTTTCGTTTGTCCTATAAATAGTCATACTAATGTTTATGTTCGATTTTAGATCGCAGAATTAGTAAATTAGTAAACTTTACAATTGTTTATATATATATATATATATATATATATATATATATATATATATATATATAATATGCATGTCAGCTTACTTGCCTGAAGTCAACTTTCTTAATACGACTGATGATTCCTCAATATACAATTCTTCTCAGTAACGTAGTCATTATTTAAGTTTATGACACTAAACGTTTAATTTAATACAAATTTATTAGGTCAATTATTTAGAATATATATTTTCATTACCAACATACATTTCTATAAAAGTGGTTTTAATTAATACACATACCTAATTGTAATTATTGGTAGAATTTGGATTGAAATTATATAATTTAATACAAATTGTAATTCTTTACAATACCTTATCTATTTTGAATATTAAATAATAACTTTTTTGTATAACACATCCTGGAACAAGACGCACTATACAAGGATATACAACGTAAAAAAAAATCCGAATCTCTTTGGTCCAGCGAATCTCTAACTAAAATGACGTTGAATAAGCTAAGTACTGAGATATGGCAAGTAATTAAGAACTCCATAAAAAGATTAATGTTTTCCTATTTATATGAATACATTTTTTACAAAGAAGTCACCACTTATCAAGGCCAAGAGGCCACTCGAGTATTAGTATTAAAGAATATACAGTAGTCAATGTGACAATATAGCACTCTTTAGAAGGGTAAATTTGGTAAATTGGATTATTTAAGAGGAACGGCTAAAATTGAACTTGTTTACGTTAGACTTGAAGACGACCGTATTGTAGTTAGCTGGAAAGAAAGAATACAAAACAGAGTTCCACATGTGTTTACTTCTAAGAAAGAATCTTTGTTCATGGAATCTATGTTTAGGTTTAGCACAGATAAAAAGTGAGGGAACTTATTGATAGTGTCTTCAGATAGACGAATATTTCTCGTGAATGTTTGGCGAGGGGGGCATAGATTGGAGCTCAAACGAGAACTTGTTATGAAAATAACCATAAACAAGGGACGAGCTCAAAACGTCTCTTCTTTGAGAAAGAGGTGGCAGGGAAGAGTAAAGGGCATCCCTAGTAGGCTACTAAGTCTATTTTGAACTCTGTCAAGACAGGATAATCCTTTCTAGCAGCTCCTGCCCAAATCATTGGACGTATCTTGCTCTTATATAGGTAGAGAATTGCATCAGCAGATAGATATCTACGGGATCGATAGAAGGACCCTACCATTTTTCAAGCGATATTCGCAACAGATTTGATTGCGTGTTTTATTTTAGATCATGAGTAAAGTTCAAGCCCAGAAGCTTTTCAAAACATGAGGCCGTCCCAAGACGAGCCATTCATTTCAAGTGATGCCAGTTGGGGATCAGAGAATTTATGATGTAAAGATAGAAGCTTGGGTTAAGATGCATAAAAAGTAACCAGCCACTTTTCCTTCATTCCACCCCACGTTCAAGAACAGAGGAAAGAGAATCATTGGGCATTTACAGCTTTTGGTGTGATGCCATAAACGGTAGTCTCGTCAGCATAAATGTCTACGTATGAGCTAAGGATGTGATTAGTCATTGCTATAGATTAGGAATAGAGTTGGACCTTGATGGACCCAGGATGGACCCCTAAGGACCCCAGCCCAAATACTATGAGTTTCTGATTTCTGCCCATCAACCACTACTTTTATGAACCTATCGGAGAGAAATGATTTAATAATTGAAGAAGACATTCCCAGCTATACCATAGTTGGAGAATTTGTGGAATAGACCTTTATACACTACCCTATCAAAAGCCTTTGATATGTCTAGAGCAATTGCCCTAGAAAAGAAGCCTCCGTCCAGAGATTCGCTAATCCTATGAGATATAAACGTAAGCACATCTACTGTATATCTATCAAAACGAAAACAACATAAGAAGTGTATTTTTGATGAGGTGGTCGACTAATTCTCTATTTAACACAGATTCCACCAGCTTCATTATGACGCATAGGAGACTTATTGGTCTGTACATTGCATACTGATGAGATTTTCCAGGGTATTGGAAAGCAATTCTCTTTAAGATAACGTTTAAACAGCTTTGTAAGTATAGGAGATAATTCTGGTTGAAGCTTTTTCGACATAATAATTAGAATGCTATCAGGGTCAGTTGCATGGCAACATCACGCGCTAATATTTGTAAGTCGCATAGAGTGTTACTTGATACAAGAAGAAAATACAGGGGGCTTGATCGCATAGCTGCAAAGTTCTTGGGAAAGAGTTTGGCTTTGTCTGATACTAACGAGATTACCTCAGGTCCTTTGATAATAGTTGGGATAGAGCACACGCTTCTGTTCAGGATTCTGTTTGCTATTTGCTAAAACTGGTGGGAACCTAGCCGCTGCTTATCCAGTTTGGACTTGACGGACTGAGCATACAACTCTTTCGCGTTCTTTATTATTTTTTTACAGTGGTTGCTGGCAGTCCTGAAAGCGGCTCTATACTCAGTACATTTATCACGTTGGAAGCAATGAAAAAAGAGATTTCTGTGCACAATGGCAGCAGCATATTTCGAAGAGAACCACGGATGGAAGTTAGAGTTTTGCTGGCATTTTTTGAGGGTATAAAACGATCTATGCATGCAAGTAACCAGTTCGTTAGGTTTGATAATATAGAGGACACGTCCTTTTTAAACATGAAACGCAGACATCGATCTGATATAAATGTACGAAAACGATCCTAGTCAGTCATAGAGTACCGATATACTGTACGATTGAGAGGGATCTCTGAGGACTTATTACATTTCGTTTTTATTTTAACTGATAAAATAGAGTTGTCGGAAGATTCCAATGGGGAGAGAATGGAAGACGAACATTGCTGCGGGCAAGTTCTGAGGAAATGTCTTGAAGACTTGCATACTGGCCGTCACACGAGTGGGTTCGTGAACAGTCTGAGTGAGGTCATAAGGAATGGAGAAATCGTGACAGAACCTCCCCTCATCACGTCTTGTTTTAGTAAGTTAATCATTCCACAATGTGGACATTGAAATCTCCACAGGAGTGAATGTTAGCCGCGCTTAAAGATAGTAACTTCACTGTTTTGAGGGCGATATAAAGCAAATAAAACGCAATAGTGTAAGGAAGTGCTACCCGGAAGCACATATAGTGTAATTTAGGATCTTCTCTCGAGATGCCCTTACCACACGGAAAGCCATATTTAATTTAAGCACATATTCCATGCCCATGGCGATATTGGAGGCCAGGTTTGGATGTTAAATTAGAGTATTCTTTTAATTACAAACTCTTTAAGGGAAATAGTCGGCCCAGTGCAAGTTTGGCTTAGGAAGAATAAGTCAGGTAAAGTCTCCTGTAATTTGGTTTGAACCTCTCGAAGGTTGGAATGTAGTCCCCTTATATTCGAGAAGGAGACATGGTGGTGGGGGTCTATTTTGGAAGTTGAAGGTCTGAGTTTTATTGGGGTTTTTTTCTGGAAAATTTTCTATGATGGAGTTTTGTGTTTGTAGAATAGGTTGACGGATTTGCTTAGGGAAGGACAGAGAGGGAACGTAAGAGATAAAAAGAAACGAAGAAATATATATTTTTTGTAATACATTATAAGGTAAAACTATAACAATTAATCGCAAGTATGGTATCGAGAATTCGCACCATAAGCTACTGCATGATCCCGAATCCATTCAAAACTTGGCAATACAGCAGCCTCAGTACTTTGCATCTGCTCTTAGTGGTGAATCCAATGTTCGGATCCCTGGCTATTAAGCGGAAAACGTCAGCTTAGTTTAAACTTTAAACATAGAAACAGAACATTTCTGACATCTCTGGCAACTGTTAACTCAAAATACTGCCAATCTATGATCCAGGTTTTCTTCTCCTTTTGTCAGAAAAATCACTCATAAAGATGAAGACTGAGGGACAAATTAGGAGAAGTTAGAGTAACGGGAGCTGCCGATAACGCATCCGCAATGCATTGTCTACTCTCTATTAAAATGAAAAAATAATAATATAAAGTATTGTATTCATATTAAGTCCAACTGACATGTTTAAGTAAAAGTATGGTGATAGATTCCCCTTCTTATCAACTGAAAATAAATAGAATTGTTGAATCTATTCATACTATAAGACAACCAAATAAAAATATGTATGAATTGAAAACTGAGATACATATAAACAATATTAACATTTGGCTATAATAAAACAGAGAATACATATCACAATTAACAACTTATCTGCTAATAGCCTCCGTTTTCAATGCAAAATTATTAATGATTTACATGAGCAAGGTTTTGTTTCCCGTTTACAACAAATGGTTAAATACAATGTATATTATTTTAAATTAATATTTTAAGTATTTTAGTTATCGAAATTTGCTAAAGTAGCTGAAAATTCAGCTAGTAAACAAAATATATAAACATTGGTTTTATTTCATCGATCTAGTAATCAGAACACAATGGGATATGTTTCTACTAACATTTTAAGCCTTAAATAATGTATTATTTATAAACATATATTTCTGGTGAAATATTAGCTACTACAAAGATGAGGATAACAGTCTGCAAAAACAGATATACATATTATGAAGCCTTATCTTAAAAATAAAAATAAAAAATATATAATTTGCCTATCCATATAAATACACGAACAAGATTCTGTTTCCTATTTACAAGCAAAGTCTGAATACAATATGCATTATTTTAAATAATTATTTCAATTGTGGAAATTCGCTAGAGGAGCAGCCACATTTAATAATAAGTATATATGTACACTGGCTTTATTTCTCTGATTAAGTAAACGGAACACAATAGAATATATTGCTACTAACATTTTTAACCTTAAATAATTTATATAGCTTAACGTACACGTATTTCTACTGAAGCCTCCAATGTTGCGCAACTATGATAACCGTGTTTATGCGTTCCCGTGTGTTTAAGATGATTCTGCGCGATCAGTTGACTATTTTCCACATCGTTCGTTACATTGGCCTCTCACCGCCTATAAATACGCGTACGCCGTTGCTAAAGAGGAAAATTCTGATACGTCAAAACTTTTTTTTTTAATCTTTCTCCCTTTCATGTCTACATCAATCGATATATCCAACTCACGGAAGGCCAGTTTCTTCCGGGTAGATACGGATATCTAGATCGACATAGATGACGTTACTTGTATTGGAATCTACTAAAAAAGCATAAAAAAACATCAAATAAATAGTATTTCTTTCTTATTATTGATTTAATGATATTCTTCTTTAGCTCCGTCACAGTAAATGAGTGGTTATTCCTCTTTTTGGTCTCTGCCTTACGACTTATCTCGTCTTTCTTCCCCTCTCATTGTTGATTTCCTGTTCCTTATAAGATTGAATATTCTCTTGTATCCATGCTCTGTGTAGTTTCTCCTTATTTTCGCTTCGGTTTCAAATACGTCCTTTCGTTAATATGCGTGACTTCGTCAGTTAATTCGGAATGTCGATGGTAGAAAGTATTGGCATCGTGTATGTAAACTGTAGTGAAGAACAGTTCTTCGATATGAGGGTTGTGTATATGGTGTGTGACCACATGGTGACAGCACGTGTCAGTCCGAATAGGGATAAATATACAGTTTAGCTCATGGTATACGTGGAAGTTTGTTAGAAACAAAAAAATAAAAATAAAACTTCTGTGCATCCTTTTTAAAGGGCCGACCAGATGGTCTGCTAAACTTCTAGTTTAAAATATAATTTCTGTTTATCGGTCACGATTTAGTTTGGAATAAACGTGCTCTTGGTCTGTTAAGCTTCAATTTGAATATCCAATGTGAACAAGTTCTTTAAATCGTCCTGATAAATAATTTGATTATACAATATTTCCACTACTAGCGATTACTACGCCAATGACAACAATACACACATTAACCATTATCCTTTAGTGGCCTCCGAACCGTGATACGTGGTAACCCCTTTGTAAAAAAGAAATTTCCTTGGATTTTGAGCTTTCATTTGAGAATGTATATGTATCTCTAGCACCTTTCAGTTTAAAAAAACAAACATAATATTTCCCTTTGATTTGTCCTGCGTTTTGTGATACAACTATTCGCCTTAAAATATATTGTCCATTGGTCTGTCACATTTCAGTTTTAAAGAGCGTCTTTTTTTTTTCTTTTTACAATATCATTTTCATTTAACTATCAGTTTTAGGTTTCAAATCACATTCCGTTTGTTTGTCACACTTCAGTTTAAAACAGCATTCCATTTGTCTGTCACGCTTTTTATCTAAACGTGAATATGTATCCTTAATTTATTGGATACATTATTTTTTAGATTCGTCTATGCATCTGTGAATTTGTTGAGCATTTTTTGTTTTGTTTTTATTTTTATTTAACCTGTTTTTTTTACCCTAAAACAACAGGGGATACTATTTGGAACAAAATTTGCAGGTACACTATGTAGAGAGTTGGGCAGCGAGATGTCTGTTCATATTTCACTTGTGATTCTGCAAGTTAGTATTATCAGGGAAGCGGGGTTCTGGGATGGAATTCCAAAGTTTAGCAGTTCGAGGAAAGAAGGTAATATGCATATATGTTTAACGTTTTAACAGAACTTTAGTCAGCCTGTCATTATTCAGTAAGAAATAAAACTTGTGTCGCTAAAAGAATCGATTGAATATAACATTTTTACATGCGAATAATTTGTCAGTTGGTCTGTCACGTAACAGAGTGCGCCTTTATTTTATCAAGTTTAAGTTTTAAATGTTTTTAGATCTGTCACGGTGTCGTCATACAAAGTCAATGCCTGTTCGTTGATCGACTATTTGATCTATCGATTGATTTGTCACGTTCATCTTTTATATAAGATTTTCATCGTAAAACGCGCAAACTGAGTGGGCGCATTTGTAGAATAACCGTTATTTTGTTATCTAAGTTTTCTCTTTTTCCCTTTCAAAATAATCTCCCTCGAAAGTCGACTTGCAAAGATGCTTTAGTATAATTCAATTATTTTTCCTTCCAATTTATTTTTTTTCATCTATAATGCTTTATTTTTATCATCTTCTTAAGAAATATTTTTTATTATTTTTTATTTATTTATTGTTTGTTTTTCTGATTCCACATTTAATTATGGCAACAGTTTTATCTGCAGTTTTCTTTTTCTAAATCTGCAGTTTTCTTTTTTTTTCCTTTTTGTATTTTTTCTTTTCATTGCTGAATTCACTAAATTATATGGATATGTTTGTCTTTATATTCCTTCCTCATTTTCTTCACTATCTTTATAATTTATTTCTTTTGCTTCCTTTTCCTTATGTTCTAATCTTTCTCTCATCTTTTGCTGTATTTTTCTTTGTTACTATTTTCTGTCTCTTTTTCTCCTTTTTCCTTTTCCTCTTGAAATACTGTTATTTCTACGATCATCTTCCTTGTCGTCATTTACCAAAACTTTGGAGATGTTTATCCTTATTATTCACATTATTCCATTTTTCTTTGTTTTTATTCATTTTCATTCATTACGACTGCTCGTCGCATACTCCTAGTTTTACTACTGCTATATCTTTGTCATCTTTACTTAATCTTCTGTGAGAAAAGTGAATTTAAGGAATAAATGATGTTCCAATATATTATGACGTAAATACTGTATTCTGTCAAAACATGAAAGGGAGCTACAAGCAATATTTCTTTAGATGCGGTACTCTCTTGTGTGCTGTATTGGAATTATATAGGTACATCACGTGTCACGTAAATTACAACAACTTTCGCATAAGCTTTTCTGTATATATTGCACTTATATATATATATTACTCAATCCAAGGATATTTTAACAGCAAGGATCTTACTTAAAACAAGGCTTAAATCCGACAGTAATGGTGAAAAGAGATAATTTGGTTTTGAAGTTATTAAAGACAACAAGACATACTTCGTCTCATCGCTAAAAGTGTTTCTTATTGAGAGAGGGAGGATTTTTATCACTAATGCCCTTGGAAGTGATGCCATAGGCAGTTTCTTACATGTAAGTGTATATTTATAAATTTGCGTATAAAGCACAGCTCTGTATTTTTTGTGTTTTTTTTACACAGGAATCACCCCTTATCAAGGCCCGGATGCCCTCGAAGATAAGGGCTAATGGGTATACATTAGTCAATGTGATTATAGCGTAGTAAACATAAGTAGTGTGAATTTTGTAAATTGGATTACTTTGGGGACGGTTCATTAAGAACTTGTTTACATTGGACTTGAAGACAATCTAATTGTAGTCAGCTGGAAGCTAAGTTTTTGTTCTAGTTTGAAATGCGCGTCTCCCCAATTCAAGATAGAAGAACAACTAAATGACCAGAGCGATCATTTTATTTTTTTAATATTTTTATTCTATTCTCAACCCAAATGCGAGTATGTAGCTATTAGATGGGAAACGCTATTATAAAATAGAAAAAACAGTTGATCAGCGAAACAAAGGTATATGAATTAATTTTATTAGAAAGGTTCACTAAAGAAAACAAAAGTGTTCTAAAATAGAATGATTAATCAAGTTGTAGAGGTAAGGACCTGACATGAAGTTCAATTACATTTGTAGTTAGTGTACAGACAGCTTTAGAAGTTGGGAGGGCGTTTTATAACAGTTTACAACAATTAACAATGTATAGACTGTCTTGAGTTTTCGACCGTGAACGACAGTGCTCAGTTGTGGGCAGTTGAACGCAGTTTGTTGCTGAAGAAGATGAGTAGAGAGGATGACGTCAACTTATCAGCAACAATCCTCGACAAACAACTAAATTATAGAGATTTGCACTTAGAAGTTTAATGATGTCACACACACACACACAAAGAACACACAAAGAACACACATACACACACACATACACACATATACACACGCAAAGCACACACATATAAAGCACAACGGATATCCACAAAATGTGTTGATGTTCATGGTGCGTGCGAGTGTATAGTTCTGTTTTCAATAGATGACAAATTATTTCGTCTATAAAACAATCGCAGTTTGTTTGACAACTGACGTGTGGCATGTGGCGGAGAAAGAGGTAGGATAATCGCGTTTGGCGATAGGATCGACTTGTACAATGTCTATTGGCTTGTGTACCCTCTCTGATAGTCCTTTTCGTCTTAAAATTACTTGTTTTTTTTTAATTACGTTTGCATACTGCCAATCTGGTTGTTTCTTTGTTTAGCATTGACGTGCCCGTCTCGCATCAAAAGTCAGAATCTAGGCCGCTTTTATTATTCAACTTATTCTTTTAATGTAACTAGAGATCGCCTTGGAGTTTTTTTTTGTTGTTGTTGTTTTAGTTTTTTTGTTTTTTTTTTTCATTCTTGTTAACTCCGACGTTGCCGGTCTCATTATTTAACAAGTTGTGTCACCGGCATAGCATCAACAAATTATTTCAAAATATCGTTCGGCGAATAAATGGCATTGTTCAGAAAGACGTACATGCCTATAATTTATGTATCAGATACGCCGGTGTCGTTTATGTATATATGCATATACTTTCAGACATCGAGCAGAGAGAAATGATTTGAAGCGTTGGGAATGCATTCCTCGAATGTCAATTGTTAGTAAATCAAAGAAAATCCTGTAACGAAAGATTTCAGAGCTGATAATATGCATTGAGATTTATTATTAAACTAAATAAAAACACCCGGATGCTTGTGTCTGGGGAGGGATAAAATAAATAAAAAAAGTTTTGGTAGGTAAGTATGAAGGATCGAACCAAAACGCTTGAATCGAATTGGAAATTAAAGCGTGAAAAAAATGTACAATGTTAACCACTGGGCCACCACGAAATAGTAACGGAAACATGATTGAATCTATTTACGTATTACGAATTGGCAGGTGCCCGTACTTAACGAGGTCAACTTTGACTGCGGGGCAGTATTTTATTTACCGTAGGGCAGGATTTTTTACTTATTTGTTTTGTTTCCCCAAGATGTTGAGGGGAAAACCAGCTCCCCATAAAAAGGGGATTGTCCAAATTGAATAGCAATTGTCTGATATAAGGAGAAACTCCACATTGATCAAATCTGATTGCTTTCGGACGTTTCCGGCGATCGCGACCGGAAAATGCCGCTAGAATTAGTTTCGCTTTTATTATACGAAAAAGCTTAATGCACATGCGGCGATCAAAAAATGTTGAATATTTATTTTTTCAAAGTTGAGAAAAGTAAATACACACGCGACCCCCGTTCGTAACTCTTAGATATCATCGTTTAGACGTGATATAAAATGTTTTAAGAAGGAATGAACCAACCGAGAAGTCCAGCGAAAAAAAAGCCTTTTACAGACATGCACAAAAAGCGAACATACATACGTACATACACACATTTTCGTTTTTATATTTATAGATAATCTTAGCGGTGTTAAGGTGTAAATAAAAAAATGTATCCGTAAGAATGTAAAGTAAAAGATGTGTGTGTATCGTAAAGTAAAAGATGTAGTGATCGAACTTGTAAATCAACTACATTTCAGCTGCAAATTCTAATACAAATATACACACGTCTTCTCGCCATTCTGCTACAGATACTACTACTACATTTTTTTTTAAATTTCTCTTTCCACTTTGGCATAACTACTAATTCGTGATGAAAAGCATTTAACATACAATATTTTAATATCTTTGTTTCCTCTTATTCTTATTCCTCTTTTACTACTACTACTACTACTACTACTACTACTACAATTTATATATTTTGCTTTTTATTTTTTACATTGAATACTACAACTACTATTTCTTACTCTTCAACAAATACTTACCAGTAATACTATGTTTTTATTTCTAGTTACATTCTTACAACTACATAAATTCTCACCAATCTTTTTTTTTTGGTGAATATCCATGTGGAGTCTGCCCCTGTTTATGGTGCTACAACCTGGAAACCCACCAAAAGATTGGAAAGAAACCTAGACAGGATGTCCACCCGAATGCTACGAATAGTGTTAAATATATCTTAGACAAATCATCCTACGAAGCAGCAACTTTATGGCAACCTAGTACCACCCGGTAGCAACGTCTACGATTTTTCTGGTCACTGCCAAAGAACCAAGCAAGATTTGATAGTAAATGTATTGATGTGTACTACAGGTACCGAGCACATGAGCATAGAACGACCTAGATCCAAGCACATCCAGCAAATACCACATTGATCCTGAAGATTTGTAGAAGCTTATTAAAGACAGGGATACCTTTTTTTAAGAAATGACTACTTATATCGGTCCAGAAGCACCTCGAGTATGAGGGTTAATAAGTGTACAGTAGTCAATGGGACAATATTGTAGTAATCGTTAATAGTGGGCATTTGGTAAAATGGATTACTTCAAGAGACGGCTCAGCAAGAACTTTTTCACGTTGGATTTGAATACCATATTGTAGTCAGTTGGCAAGCAGTAAAACGAAACAGAGATCCATGAAGGTGCGGTTCTAAGAAAGAAGCTTTGTTCATGGAATGTACGTTTAGTTCTAGGCGCAGATAAATATTGGGGGTAATTATTGACAATGGTTTAAGCTAGACGAATTTTGTTTGTGAAAGTCAGACAAAGAGCGGCTATAGATTGGAGCTCAGACGCATACTTGCCATTAAAATTACAATAAAGCAGAGAGGTAGAGAATTGCATCAGTATCGGAGATACCCACTGATCCTACCATTTTTCGAGCCACTTTGGCAAAGGATGTGATGTACGTGTTCATCTCAGATTAGTAGTAAAGCTCAGACCCAGAAGTTTGTCAAAACATGGAGCCTCCAAAAGACGAAAGCCATTCTTTTGCACTTGATGCATGACGTTGGTTAGAGCGTTGATGGTGTCAGGATAAAAGTTTGCTTTTAGATGCATTTAAATTAATCATGCACCCCTTTCCTATTTACACTATGTGATCAAGATCAGAGGAGAGAGAATCAGGGTGAAAATTATCGTTTACAGTCCTTGAGGTTTTCCAATAAATGGTAGTGTTGTCAGCATGAACGTTTACAGATGATCTTGGGATATGATGTTGGAGATGATTGATGTAGATCAGTAAGAAATTTGGGCTCGGGATAACCCCAGAGAGACTCTAGCATTAATACTGTGAGCTTTTGATTTCTGCCCATAAACTACGACTCTTATGAATATATCAGAGAGAACCGATTTAATAATTAATAAGACATTTCCAATTATACCGTAGCTCGAGATTTTGTAGAGTACACCTTTATGCAATCCCTTATCCAAGGATATATTAAGAGCAATTGCCCTAGAAAAGAAAACCTCCGTCGGGAGATTCGATAATCCTATGAGATATAACTCTTAGCGCATTTGCTGTAGATCAAGGAGAACGAAAGCCATATTGTTTTAAGAGGGAGATAATCGATAACATGAAATTTTAAATACGGGATATAATGAGGAGATTTTCCAGGGTGTTGATTCAAACAGTTTTGTAAATATGGGAACAAGTTCTGATTGAAGTTTTTTAGAGCACTATAATAGAAATGCCGTCAGGGCCAATATCTTTATTAAATTGAGGTTTTTGTATTAGCTTGGCAACATCACACACAAATATTTGTATGGCCACTATCGCGTTTTCAGGGACAGGAGGAAATACGGTAAGTTAGCGGCTCTAGTAGCATGGGGTAGAATTAGAATTAGAAGCTATTGGGAAAAAAAATTCGGCTTTGTCCGATGTTGACCAGATTACCGCAGGTCTATTGATAAACATTGAGATAGAGCACACGCTTCTATTAAGGACGCTGTTTATTATTTGCCAAAACTGGTGAAGCCACAACCACTGCTCAGCTACTTTGGACTTGGCGGACTGAGCATATAACACTCTTGTGTTCTTTATTGCTCTTTTCCAGTGGTTGCTGGCAGTTCTGAAAGCGGTTTTAGTCTCAGTACATCTGTTATGTTGGAAGCAATGAGGATAGTGATATCTGTGTGCGATCTCAGTAAGAGGGTAGGTCGATTTTGGTATTACGACTATGTCTATGCAGAGAAAGTTGTCAAATAACACTGAGAATAACCACACAAAATATTTTTTTCAAAACTCTATCGTTTTTTGAGCAATTGAAGTTAAAGATTGAAAAATTCAATATTCCGTCGCTATGTTGCCAGATGCCGGTGTTAAATGAAAGAAAAAGCATGCCATATTAATGGGAGTTTTAAAGAAAAACCCGAAAACAGTTGTTTCTTTTGTTTGTAATATCCCTGTGTTTTTGTTTCAGAATACTAAATGAGAGTCGATACAAAAAGAAATTCTGAAAAATATTTCATTTAAAATAAATTAAAAAAACAATAACCCTGGGCTTTATTTTAGCTGGGTAATTTTTCCTTCTACACCGTCAGGTAATCGGTTTCATTTTCATGTTTACTCAGTGACTCACCTATGTTTACTATGTTTATCGGCTTAATTCAAATATGAAAATAATTATATTCTGCATTTTATGTCTTAGCAAACTATAATTATAAAGAAAAAAAGTTATATTTTAAATCTGTGTGCTATTTATTATTTTTTTATTTAAAAATAAAAACATTTTTCTTCGCAAGATTATTTTTCTGTGAATTATTATACTTGGTAAGTAAAATAGTTATTATCATCATTTCTTTTTTATATTTATTTATTTTTCCTAATTTCATTTTGATTCATAATTTCCTTTGTTTAATTTCTAACAATATCATAAAATATATTTTTCTAAACGAACTATTTCTACATGCAGTACTTATTCTACAAAATTTATGGCCCACTTTCCCCATTAAATACTACAGAACCCCCTATTTCCCCCAAGTTATCAAATATAGTTATTATATGGAGAATTCTCATCCAAATTTAAATACATTTGTTCTTTCAAAAGTAGATAATTGGAATGCAGTAAATCCCTATTTGCCCCTATTAACTGAACTGCTGATTGTGCACAAACTGCAAGACACCTGCCTTAAAAAGTTAAGCAAATAAATAGAAAACTTTATCCACATTTGCCAAAAATGTTCTTCTCAAAACCTTATTTGACATTTCATCTTTTTCATGTGACCTGCTAATTGCATGTTGTAATGACAAAAATGTTAAATGCAAAAAAGAAAATCGTTAGTCAAGGCATATAATCTGTACCTGTCCTATCAAAAACAATGTCGATAAAAAGGGAAACAAAAATCAAAGAAAACCTTAAAGACAAGAGTGCCACTTGACATTTACAAAAGGAGATGGGATGTGGAAGTAAGAAGGGGTATCTTACACATAGAGAAATACTTACTGTTGGAGCAACTGGTGTTGTTCTGCCAGATGAAGTTCTCAAAGTTTTAGAACAGTATGAGAGTATTGATACATAAAAGAGTTTTTTTTTTTAGACAACACAAGCACTTACACTGGATGCAAATCAGGCCTGGTTTCATCATTAGAAACTAAACTGCAAAGAAAACTTCATATAATCGGTTGTTCCCTACACCAGAATGAGCTTCCTTTTAAGGCATTATTTGAATCAATTTATGGAAGTGTAAAAAGCCCAACATCATTCATGGGTCCAGTCGGAAAATTATGTGCCAATAATCACCATCATTTGCCCCAAGTTGACTTTTTACCAGTGAGTAGTCCTCTAGAGAGCATTTATTCTACACTAACAAAAAACAACGATCTAACTGGTGACCAAAGATTACTTTTAAAGTATGCTGTTGGGATTTCAAGGGGTAAAGTAGACCCTCAATATGCAGCGTGCAGGATCTGACTTTTGAATGTGGCTTACTCTGGCAATCGGATTAATGTGTTTTTTGAGTCGAAAAATTTATCCATCAGAACTGACCATTAAAATGCACCACCTGGTTAGATTCATTGTAGAAGTTTATGCAGTTAGCTGGTTTAAAATTAAACTAGACAATAAATTTCATAAACAGCAACTATATATTAGTAAAATCAGTGGACAAATAAAAAAGCAGCCTCCAGAAATTCAGGAAATTGCGTTCAGAAATCTTTAATTTAATTCATTTTTTTTTGTTTTGTTTTCAATGTTAAAAACAGACGAAATGGAAATGAGAGAAGAAGCTATAATAAGAATTTTAACAATTAGGTAAGTAAACATTTATTCATATAAAACTGATCAAATTGTTTACGTTGATTTATACGTCCATTTTAAATTAGTATTTTAATAAAATAAATAAAAGTCGTTTTCATTTGTTCAAGTCAATAAAATAATTTGATTTCTCTTTTATTTTTCAGAAGTAGGGAACCAGTGAAAAGGCGTTTAAACTTTTTTTCAATAAATTTTGACGCTTTACATTGGTCACATTTGATAGACCTTTCTCAAAGTGGAGTGTCAGAGTCAGCATTGACTGAAGAATTATCAGGTCATAAACTTCAGGAATTAATGCTGAGCAGCAGAAAGCCAGAGTTACCTGATTTGCCTGCACATCCACATCGAAAGGGCCGTAAAATTAACAACCGAAGCCTGCCAATTAGTCTATGGACTTGAGGCAAGACATAGACATATAATCGCTAAAATTTTATGTCATGAAAAGAGGCTATTTATGTTTCAAATGGGTATTATAGGGAGAATTTTAACATTATGTTAGAAAAATAGCTTTATTTTGTACTTAGCAAGTTTGTGTTTTATACACGCATAGACAACTTCCTAGAGGTAAGTAAACAATTTATTTTAGTTTATATTAAAACTTTTTCTCCAAATAGAATTAAAACATTTCTTTTTTCATTGATAGCAAACAGAATTGATTATTTTTGTTATGTGTTACAGTTAAAATGCAATATAGTAAAATGGAGCATTTGAAAAATATTTCGGGATAGAGGGGGGTATTTATAACTTTTTTTAATGTTTAGCATATCACTCATTATATAGTTTATTTACAAAAATAACCACAATCCTAAAAATGATTAAAACTGTAAAATACTAAATAATTTCATATGAATCTTAAATGATAAGGACTTTTCCGTGTCTCAAAGAAGACGATCTTTAAAATCAAATGCTCATCCAACGGCTGATGTTACAAACCTAGTTTTTTAGATTTGTATTCTCCATATGTGTGTGCAATTTTCTCTGCTCCGACATTTTCCATTTTCCAAACAAAGTCGGAATTCGACCTAAATTATGGCAGCTATATATTCTGGAGAGAATCAGGACTAGTTGTTAGGTTTTTGCCGGAATGTTTTGGATGGTTTGAAGAGGTCTATACATACAATTAGCTATTCCATCGGACGTTACACTATTAGGAACATTTTTTTAAATAGAACGAGAAGGAAGATCTTATATAAATTTACGGAAGCTATCCAAGTCAGCTATATAGTATCGGTATACTGTACGATGGAGAGGACTTATTACATTTTGTTTTTATCTCAACTGATACAATCGAGTGGAGAAGACTTGCATACTGACTGTCAGCGTCGGGCACACCGGTGGGCTCGTGAACAATCTGAGTTGGGTTATAAACAATGTATAAATTGTGACAGAACCTTCCCTCAGTATCTGTGTTGTTTGAATAACCATTCTACATGGTGAACACTGAAATATTGTTTGTGAATGTTAGCCAAAGTATGAGCAGACAGTATGTTGTTAAAGATTGTAACACTGCTGTTGTGGGTACGATCGAGCGCATATATAATCATTGTGAGGCATTTCATGGTCTTCTCTTGAGACGTCATCAGCACATGGATAGCCATCTCTAAAGTAGGTATATATTTAATGCTCATGCGATCTTGGGCGTCAGATTTGGATGTTAAATTTGAATAACCATTTAATTAAGACCTTGGGGAAAAGTCGGTCTAATGCCAGTTTCGCTTGGGAATAATATGTCTGGTTTGGTCTCCTGCAATTCGGTTTCAACCTTTGGAAAGTTGGTACGTACACTACCTCATGTTAGAAGAGGTAGAAATGGTAGTGCGGATTTACGTTGGAAGTTGGTGTAACCATGCATTTTTTTCTGAAGGTTTTTCCTGATACAGTTTTGGGATTTGTAAAATAGGTTGACAGACCTTGTAAGGTAATGCAGAGAGGGAAATAAGTCAGAAAAAGAAGAGAAGAAATATATTTTTGTAGACCAAGATGAAGTAAAGCCGTAACAATTACACACTAATGAAGCCCGACCAGAAGCTCCTCCATGATTTAGAATCCATTCACCAAATGGCAGTACAGCAGCCCTAGTATTTTGCACCCGCTGATAATATGGCCTCCTTATTGGGTGATCCAATGTTCGGATCCCTGACTATAAGTCGGATAACGCCAGCTAAGCAACACGTTTATCAAAACAACCTTATTAGTGGCATGGCTACAATGATAAAAATTGAAATAAAAATGGTCTGACATTTCAAGCGACTGCAGCTTTTTCTTTTCTCTTTATCAGAAAAGAGTTAAGCGAGCTGCCGACAGCGCATCCACAATGCATTTTTAACTCTCCATTAAATAATAACAATAATAATAATAATAATAATAATAATAACAATAATAATGATATTATTATTAATAATAATAATAATTATTATTATTATTATTATTATTATTATTATTATTATTATTATATCGATTTTTGCTTTGATATAGTAAGTTTCAATCCCATAATCTTGTGCAGCTGTTATTAGCGATCTAGTTTCTCTGTTTAAATATCTTTTTTTCAAAGTCGAGTCGTGTTTTGGTAAATCTCATCTTTTATCATTCTCATGAAATGTCGGAATAGTTATTTTCTTTCCCAATTCTCTGTTCTCATCTTAACATTTTCTTTTTTGTTTTCAGTCATGTTTATATTACAGTGTCTCTTGCTGCAGTGGTTATCCTTTCTGTGTTTTGTGTTATTTTTTTTTTGTCATTCAAACATTCTAATATACTCATATGTCTCCTTTACGTCTCTTATTTTTCACAGGTAGCATCATCTTTTATGAGTAATGCATTGTATAGTCATAAGTTTCCTTGTCTTCTGGTCAAGATGCATCAGTTTGATATTTGGTCAAGATTATATAACTAGTGATGTTGCTCACGTGTTTATGCCGTTTGATTAGGATCATACTATATAAGTAGATTCCATGGGGTTTCTTGTACTCCTGAGGAATTCTATCGCAAGTTTCTATTTAATTTCTGTTGAGTTGATGGTCTCTGCTTCCAGAACTCCCAAGTATTTGTAGTTGTTATGGTTTGCCTGCTGTCAATCATACTCCAGTTTTCTCATTCTTATAATTAGTAATGCACACTTTTCCACAGCGAATGTAATGGTGATATCATGGCTAAAGATTCTAGTTGTGTTTATTAGGGTTTCTAGTTACTTCTTTATTGCGAGATCTTTCAGCCCACTAATATTCGTCACGTGGTTTATTCGTTCATTTTGTTTGTAAAATTGTATCCGGTTTGGCATTTTCTTTATATGTCGTTAAGACCCATCTTGGCTATGGTGAACAGTAGCATTGATATAAAAGGCCATTGTAAAATACCTCTTGGTATTTTGTCTGCGATTGATTTGCAAACTGTATTGTTATTGCTTGTGGAAGGTTATACTGATGCTGTTAAATGTCTCCGAATCTCTTATTCATCAGGTCGTAAAAAGGTCGGCACAAATCGCATTCGATAAACGATTTGAAGTGTGCAAAGGTAAATATCGTCGGACAATAGAACCACTTTCAATCCTTTCTGTCAAGGACAACTGGTTATCTTATTGAAGGAATGCAAGTGATATCTAGTGCTATCGGCTGAAATCTTTGAGAACGCTATGTTTTGTGAATCTGCTACCACTCATTCGAAATAGAAAAATACGGAGCATATAAGATAGCGTTCCAAAAGTAATGCCTATTATTTTTCCGCCCAAATGGATAAGACAGAATTGCAACTTATATATTTATGATGATTGAACTTATGGATTATAGACCTGAATATTCCCTCTATCTTTTGCAGATATTAACATTTTATGACTCTAAGACATCCAGCCCTGTAATTGACATGCATCAGGCGCAGAGATGCGTCATTAAATTCCTGGCAAAATGCATTGAGAATAGTGTGACATATATAAAATATAAAGTCTAGAGCACACAATGTTGCTTGTTCTAATGGTGCTACTCCCGTCTTCGGAGCTCTGTGCATAAATTAAAACATAGATTTCATGAACAAAGTTTCTTTCTTAGAAGTGCACACCTGTGGCACTTTCTTTCCTTTACATGTTTCCCACCTGACTACAAATTAGATATCTTCAAGCCCAACATAAACAAATTCCTGATACACCGCTCCCTATAGTAAGACACTTTATCAAATCTACATTACTAACTATTACTACGAGATTATCCCATTGAATACTGTACACGCAATAACCCTTATCTCCTAGTGGCTTCCGGGCCTTGATAAGTGTGACTAAAGAAAAAAGCTCATTAACTGTTTGAGTTAAAAATAGAAACTTTTGCTTTTGGATCTAATTTCATCAGATAAATCGCCATCCAAATGTTTTAAGAATGGTGGTCACTATATAAAAAAATAAATCCTGCCGCACAAAATGCCGCTCGTTTTTATGTTACCATTCCCGTCTTTGTAAGCGTGCAATTATTTGCTTGGGAAAAACAATGATTTTACTAATAGAACGACCCCCGTAATTCCATCTGGCGACCAGAGCCACAGATGTGAAAGTGATCATTCACGAATTTCTGTAATGGTCACCGACTACATGCTCAGAAGCCGAGATAACAACTGTTAAAAACACGGAGGTACGTGGCGAATTTACAGCTTTAAAGCAGGTAAAACTTCGTTGGCTGCAGGACGTTCTTACAAGTTCTTACGTTAATTCCAAAACACCGATTTGATGCTGTGTGCCTCAAATTAACGTAAGAATCTTTTCTAATTTCTACATCAGATAATTGATCTTTCGATAAGTTATCTGTCCGCCTAAAATTAAATTTTCCATGATACTTTTTCGATTTCATAAATAAGTTTTTTTCCTGTTCCGCTACATTTAGAAATATGATTTTTTATGAGAGAAAAAAAAGAGAAGGATTAATTACGTTTGTGGCATCAGCAAACGGGTCAAAAATCCAAACTGACTGTAAAAACGACAAATGAATACATACAATAGGAGAGGAGGTGGGGGGAGTGTGTTATTAGTTATTAAACACTGCCTTAAATCAGTCAAAATATTGAGTCTATTATTAGCGATACGTTACTACAACCCTTAGTTAAAGTCTCCTTCTTCTACCGAATCGCTATCACAACTTCTTTGTGGAGCAGACAGCGCAACCCGTGTTAACAGTTGCTTTCTGTTTCCACCTACTTTGTTCTACTTTCTTACTTGATCCCAGTAAGGGGGGTCGCTAGGAGCATTCTTCTGCAACCCCAGAAGCTTACGCGACTATTTGGTTAATTCCCGTTACATATCTTTGCTTGATTGGTTAATTCTAGGTCTATATTCGTCGGCTTCTTTCCCAGTAAATGGGGGGGGGCGACCTGTTAAACCGTTCGCCCTGCTACATGTCCAAATTCCAACTCCAATGATACTTCTCGGCTAACTAAAATCATGTGACCTACACGTACTTCCGTCATCTGACCAGATGCTTTCGGTGACTTGTCTATGATATGGTTGGATATGCTTTGACAGCATTTATCAACATATCTTCATATCCATATCTTGTTTATCTCTCCAGTTAGATAGATAAATAGATAGATCGAGATCGATAGGTACAGAAATAGATAGATAAATAGATCCAGAGATATATCGATATGCACATGGATAAATAGATAGATAGACGGACAGATAAATGACTTTCAAATACTTTCTAGTGTTCGACCTACTACATAACATTCCTTTCCCTTTTTTAATCAAAATGTATGGCGAAGACATAGATTTTCTACTACTCACATTTATTCAGAAGGGAATACCTAAGCTCACCACACTTGTAAAGAAGGCTGTCATCCCATAATGCATAAATAATAACATAATAAATAAAATAATATCCAAAAATAATACCATGTGGCGCTAATCTTTGCGCCCTCGAAAGGCAATACATTCCAAATCAAGCATCCTTTACCTCCGTCGACACTACATGTAGTCGATAAATTCCCGGCAATCAATCGAACAACACAATCGAGGTCATACTGCCTTTTCAACACCGACTATCATCGTCCCTGGCTACATAGGTTATATTTTCTTCCCATAGGTGGCATAAACAATTTTTTTCCACATCACAGGCCTACACATTTTTCATCATTAACCTACAATTATATTACTAATAGTTTGTTGGACACAAAAATATTCTGCTCTTTATGGTGGTCAGCACTCTATTTTCGACATATAGATGTAATTCTCCACTCCCATCATCTCTTGAGTGATTCGCAACATAATTGCCATACGTTACAAAATATAAATTCCATCCAAGCCCAATTTTTCTTTCAATTTCTTCAGCTAATTAATTTAACTCAGTATCTCCCCTTTTTTTCTTAACTAAACTATTTGCTCAAAACCTCACCCATGCCGGTTCTATTTATTCTTCACACATGAATAGTCGAAGCACAATGGCCCAGTGGCATTATGGTTTCAATGCATATCATTGAGGCATCCTTTATCCCCAAGAATGATCTTTTACAAAGTACGTAAACTGACAGCATGGCCGCATCTCACATCTTAGAATGATGTAGAGATCACGGTAATCTCTCGTCACAGCTATAACGCGCTTTCATACGCACATAGCCCCTACAAGATAACAGATTTTCCTTATAACATTACGAGAGCATTTTCCTATGTCTTCCGCCGAATTACGAATCCAGAGAAAATCTCACAAAAAAAAAACAAGACAAAAAAAAATATCCGCGACCACCTCGAAAACTAGACCAAGTTCCAACTAAAACCTTAATTTTTCCAAAACTCAATAACTAGTTGGTCCCTTACTCATAACTCAGTAGTCTGTCTTTTTTTTCTATTTCTTACTTGAGTACACTGCTTAAATTTTCTTCTTATTGCTTATTTCTTTTTCTAATTTTATTATTATTATTTTTAATTAATCTCATGTTCTTACTTTTAAATTAATCATCATTTAAAGAAGCCCCACAAGGCAAAAATCACTTCTCCTTAATACAGGTAAAAAAATAAAACCATTGACCAACTTAAAAAAAGACAAATACATACAAATAATAATAAAAATTCCTTATAAACATCTATAAAAGTCTCATCACACCATAGAGACGAAATTATGTAATATTTTTTTCTTTTGCTTGAAAAAGGAAGATCTCAATGACTTAATAAAAATGGTCTCTAGAATTTGTAAATGAAAGGACGAGTGAGACTTACTCAAGATCATACATTTAAAAAATTCTAGAGACTATTTTTATTAAGTTTTGTATACCTTCTCTTTGTAAGCAAAAAGAAATTTTTTAGGACTTAATTTAGTCTCTATGTAATTTTCCCCCGTTTATTTTTCGTTTATTCCTTCCCTCCTACCATATTCATGACTTTTTTTTCTTTTCATCGTATTCTCCTCGATTTAGCTCTGTTATTAAATTCTTTACCTTCCGAAAAATGTTCATATATATATATATATATATATATATATATATATATATATATATATATATATATATATATATATGTAAATAAGGGAGTAGTCACCAACAATGTGTATTTTTAACATTATTTTATTATTCCGTGTCTTGGTTTTTCATTGAGAATTATGTTCGGATCATTGTAATAAAGTTTTTAAGTCATTGAAATCGTTGAAATTGAAAACGATTTCAATGACTTGAAAACATTATTACAATGATCCGAACATAATTCTCAATGAAAAACCGAGACACGGAATAATAAAAGAATGTTAAAAAATACACATTGTTGGTGACTACTCCCTTATTTAAATATACATCTTTCTTTCGTTGGAATTTCTTAACCCATTATATATATATATATATATATATATATATATATATATATATATATATATATATATATATATATATACCGCTTCAAAAATTGTTTAGTTAGGTGTTGTTGTATACGATTACATTTATATAATAGCAAATAAATACATATAATAAGGTTAATAGGCCTGAACCACTAATCTAAAATATTTATATAAGAATGAAACATGACGTCGTGTCTGTAGTCTATTTGCCATAGAAATATTTACACACTACAAAACTCTATTCAGCATTTGATCACTGTCATAATAAATAACGAATATATTAAAAATTAGCAGGGAACCCCGACCTTGCCCAGGATTGAATGATAGTTGACGAATATTTTAAACACATATTTTATTGTCATTGAAATCCGTGAAATCGCCAGGGAGGAAACTTTACATGCCTTCATTAAGTAACTTACTTCAAAATAGGTTATTCTACATTGCACTCTAGAGAACCTACTGTTTCTTTAAAAGAATTTACGTGCGGGGTATGAACCTACAGACCATGTCATGCAAAAAACATGCTATCAACTTACCTACAGTAGAATTTTCACGGCCCGTTGTTCTATCATTGTTGCTAAGCGACGACATAAGAAATGGCTGGAGCGATTATAGAAAAAATAAAATAATGGTTTAACTTATCGATTATCGGTAATTATCGGGGGTATTCTGAGACAAAACGTAAGAAAATCCCAGACTTATGCACTAAAGTTCTCTGAATTTTTAAGAAATTTGTTTAGCCATTCATAATTAAAGAATTCACACACGCACACATACAAATTGGCATTTCTGTAACTGTAGGGATATTACATTTATTTATCACATTACATATGTATATACACGCAATATATATATATATATATATATGTATATATATATATATGTTTGGATTTTTTATTACCGTTTTATCTGTTTGGCTACATATGTTTCGGGTGTTGGACCATGTTTACGATCCAACAGTCTCGTCAGACCTTATATAAATGGTTGTCAGTATTTGGAAGACGTGTTTTAGAAGAAATACGTAAAAAGGGGGGGCTAAGAAATAATAAGAGGAGCGAGACGGGTATCAACAATATTTAAGTTTTTAAGATTGTAGTGTGTGTGGGGGGTAGCAGATTCAGGAAGGCGTGGCTGGAGATATATGGATATAAGGAGGGGGAGGGGGAGAGAGGATGGTAAAGAAAAAAGAAAGGGGGAAAGGAGAGGAGGGGAGTTTCAATTTTTAGGTTTTAAAATGTATCTTCATATGTATATGTATGTGTATGTGCGGGCATAATTGGGTCTATATATATATATCCTTATGTGTGTTTATGTATATGTTTCTATGTGCGCGTGTATGAATGCATGTAATCATGGATTGTGTGTATATACATGAATATATATATATTGGTATATCTATATCTATGTGCACATGTATGTGTTTGCGTACCTCTGGGTGTTAGTGTTTGTATACATGTATACAGATATAGCTATATCTTAGTTTATATGCATGTATGTGTTTGTATGTATATATCCATAATACATTTGACACTGAAAATAATGTTAAATATAACCACTGCCCAAAGCACCATGCTAGGAGCCCACCCCATATATATATGAACTTAACGAAACTACAAGACCCCCTGGCTCATTATAACTCAACCACCACTCTCATAATCTTTAACCTTTAAACCTTTATACCCCCCTTTATAACTCTCTCAATCTTTAAATTTATTCTATCTTAATTCCTATCTGCATCCCTACTTTCCCCTAGATCCCTATCATTTATTTTTAGACACTATAATTTAATCCCTATACAATAAGCTAAGCAAATCAATACAAACCATTAAATATTAAACCAACAACATGTTTTGAACATATTTTACAATGCGTCTACCTAACCTCGCATTATTAACTACACCCGTGTATTTATTTCTTTATTAATTTATTTATCCTAACTTTATTTTTATTTACTTGGTATACATATACACATGTATGTATATATACATATATATATATATATTATATGTATAAATATGTCTATATATGTCTGTATATTTACTTCTTTATGAATATGTATATTTATGTAATTGTATATACGTGTATATGGATACATGAGTGTGTATGCATGTATTTATGTATATATGTGTACATCTTCTTCTTACTGGAGATCTATATCTCCACGTATATGTATATATGTAGGTATATATATATATATATATATATATATATATATATATATATATATATATATATATATATATATATATATATATATAACAAAATGACGGCAACTAACGATAAAAAAAATGCCGGAAATTATTCTAATAGAATAGATAAACTTAGGACTTTATTTAAGTAGTATACTTAATATATACTATTACTACAAGCTTGCATGTATTGTAAATGCCTTCTTCTTGCTGGCAAATCAAACCATCTCATATAGTTAGCCTTATGTTCAAGTACATTCGAAATATAATACAGTGCAAAGAAACAGTTACTCATGAAAACGAACCTCCTAAAGTAAAACCTTGAATAATTATCTAAACTCGAATGTAAAGTAATATTAAGCCGACTTTACAAATTAATAATGGTTAATTATTGGATTTTAATTAATTTATAAGATGAAACTCGAATGATTTAAACTCGATAGATAACGACACTTCCACCCATTAATATGGGGGGGCATTATCATCAAAAGTGTCCTGAATTGTTAACTAAGTACCGGACTTACTACTTAGATATAGATAAGTCACTTGTCCCCATCCCCCCCACTTTTTTTTTAATGGAGAGTAGATAATACAGTGGATGTGTTATCGGCAGCTCCAGTAACTCTCGCTTCTCCTATTTTGTCATTCAGTCCTCATTCAATGAGTGATTTTTCTGACAAAGGGTGAAGAAATAGCTGCTTAAAGGTCGGTAGTACTTGGTGACCAGTAGTCTGAGATGTCGGAAATTTTTCTGTCTCTGTCTGTGCTTGTGGTCATGTCACTAGTAAGGGTGCTGGAGGTAAACGTTTGTCTGGGCTGACGTTATCCGCCTGATAGTCAGGGACCCGAACCTTGAATTAACCACTAAGGAGGCTGTCCTAACAGCAGGCGCAAAGTACTGGGACTGCTGTATTGCCATTTGGTGAGTGGATCTGGACCATGCAGTAGTCTCTGGTGGGGCCTCTCGATGCCATACTAGTGGGTAATTGTTACGGCTTTACCTTTTCGTGTGCTACAAAAAAAATCCTGTCTTTTTCTCTCTTACTTTCCCTCTCTGTACTGCTCTAACCAAGTATGCCGACCTATTCCACAAATCCCCAAACCTCAACATGAAATATATCCAGAATAAAAACTCGATTAAACCTAGAACCCCATCTTTCAACGTAGACCCCTACTACCAGGTTTCCTTCTCCAACATCAGGGGTCTACGTTCCAACCTTCCAGAGGTTGAAAGCCAATTACAGGAGACGAAACCGGACATATTATTTCTAAGTGAAACTGGAATAGGACCGACCACTACCCTAGACGAATTCATAATTGACGGATACTCAAATTTAACAGCTAAATCTGACCCCAAGATCGCCATGGGCATGGAATATGTGCCTACATTAAAGATGGCTTCCCGTGTGGCAGGAATATCTCTAGAGAAGATCCTAATTTACCCTATATATGCTTCAGGGTTGCACTTGCTAATACCACTGCATTTATATTAGCCCTCTATAGGCCCCACCACAGCGGAGTTACTATCTTTAAGAGCATATCTGAGAAAATTGACCACATACTGTCTTCACATCCCTCGGCTAACATCCACATATGTGGTGATTTCAACGTCCATAACTTGGAATGGCTGACCCATTCAAATAAGACAGATGATGAGGGAAGGTTTTGTCATGATTTTGCCATTGCTTATGACCTCACTCAGATTGTTCGCGAACCCACCCGTGTGCCCGATACACCCGGTCAATATGCAAGCCTCTTAGACCTTTTTCTCTCAACTTCCTCTGAGCTATGTTCATGTTCTGTTAATTCTCCTCTAGGATCCTCCGACCACTCCGTCGTATCAGTTAAGATAAAAACGAAATGTAAGAAGCCCCCAGACGTACCCCTCCACCGTACTGTATACCGATACTCTATGGCTGACTGGGATAGCTTCCGTACATTCATATCTGATTTACCTCTGCACTCCATGTTTAAAAAGGATGTGTCCTCTATAGTATCAGATCTGACCGAATGGTTAATTGTAGGCATAGACCAATTCATACCATCTAAAAAATTTCAACAAAAACCTTACAGCCAGCCATGGTTCTCCCCAGAATGTGCTGCTGCTATTGCGCACAGAAATCACTTTTTCTATAGCTACCAACGTAATAGATGCACTGAAATTAAAGCTGCTTTCAGGTCTGCCAGCAACCACTGTAAAAGAGTAATCAAAAATGCAAGAGAGCTATATGCCCAGTCTGTTAAATCCAAGGTAGCTGATCAGCGGCTTGGATCCCACCAGTTTTGGCAAATAACAAATAAAATCCTGAACAGAAGTGTGCGTTCTATACCAACCATTATCAATGGACCAGAGGTCATCTCGTCAGCGTCAGACAAGGCCAAACTATTTGCAAAGAACTTTGCAGCTAATTCTACCCTATGCGACGAAGGCCATCAACTCCCCATATTTCCTCCTATATCACAGAACAAGCTAGGTAACATACAAATATCCGTGCAGGAGGTCGCCAAACTAATAAAGAACCTAGATTCCAGTAAAGCAACTGGCCCTGATGGCATCCCAATTATAGTGTTAAAAAAGCTTCAACCAGAACTTGCTCCCATACTTACGAAACTATTTAAGCGCTGCCTTAAGGAGAAGTGCTTTCCGACTCCCTGGAAGACCTCTTCAGTTTGCCCTATATTTAAGAATTCAGGTGATAAGTCATCTCCCTCTCAATACAGACCTATAAGTCTCCTGTGTGTTATGAGTAAGTTGCTGGAATTCATATTAAATAGAGAAATAGTCAACCACCTCAGCAGGAACAACCTTCTTAGTGACACACAATATGGTTTCCGCTCTGCAAGATCTACCGCAGATGTGCTGACGGTTATATCCCACAGGATAAGTGAATCTCTTGACAAAGGCTTCCTTTCTAGGGCAATTGCTCTTGACATATCAAAGGCCTTTGACAAGGTATGGCATAAGGGTCTACTTCACAAGATTTCCAGCTACGGTATAACGGGAAATGTTTTCTCAATCATTAAATCATTTCTCTCCGATAGGCTCATAGGAGTAGTGGTCGATGGACAAAAATCGGAGGCCTGCAATATAAATGCTGGAGTCCCCCAGGGGTCAATCCTGGGCCCAACTCTCTTCCTGATCTACATCAATGACCTCCCTAAACACATACGTAAATCATTCGGTGACATCTATGCTCATGACACAACCATCTACGGCAACACATCAAAGGCTGTAAATGACAAAGTTCTCTCTGATTCTCTCTCCTCTGATCTCGAGCGCGTGGTTCAGTGGGGGAAGATGTGGCTGGTTACCTTTAATGCATCCAAAACCAAACTCCTATCCTTACATCATCAACGCTCTGATCCCCGGCTGGCATCAATTGTGATGGATGGCTCTCGTCTGGGTGAGGCTCCGTGTTTTGACAAGCTTCTGGGTTTGACCTTTACTCCTGATCTGAAATGGAACACGTACATCAAGTCTGTTGCCAAGGTCGCTGGAAAGATGGTGGGATCCTTCTACCGCTCGAGAAGATATCTCACTACTGATGCAATTCTCTATCTATATAAAAGCCAAGTACGTCCAAGGATGTAATACTGTTGCCATATCTGGGCAGGAGCTGCTAAAAACAGCCTATCCTGCCTTGACAGAGTACAAAATAGACTTCGTGGCTTAGTGGGGGATGCCCTTTTCTCTACCCTGCAACCTCTCTCCCACAGAAGAGACGTTGCGAGCCTGTCCGTGTTTTATCGTTATTTCCATGGCAGTTGCTCGTCTGAACTCCAATCTCTGGTCCCCCCTTGCCAATCTTTCACGAAAAACACCCATCTAGCTGAATCCACTGTGAAAAATTTCCCCCACTCTATATCTGTGCCTAAATCAAAACGCGGAATCCATGAACAAAGCTTCTTTCTTAGAACTGCACGCCTGTGGAACTCTGTTCCGTCTGCCTGCTTCCCTCCGGACTACAACTTGGATGTCTTCAAGTCCAATGTTAACAAATTCCTTATGAACCGCCCCCTTAAGTAAGCACTTCAGCAAATCTCCTCACTAACTTAATGTACTTGCAATAACCCTTATCCCTGAGTGGCTTCCGGGCCTTGATAAGTGGTGATCACTGTGTAAAAAAAAAAAAAATATGCCTATGAGTATGTATATATGTATAGGAGTTGCGTGTATGTTTGTGTATGTCTACATATACATAGTTTATATATATATGTGTATGTGCGTATGTGTCTGTATATTAATATGTAGAAATGTACATATGTGTGTATGTATGCGTATTTGCGCGTGCGTAAGTGTATGTATTAATCCTTACCTACCTAAAAACAACTCATTTGTAATTGAAATGAACAAGTCGACTTAAAGGGTGTACGAAAATTCTAAATGGAACCTTTTACTTTTCAAACACCTATGATACCTGCACAAACCCTTTCTCTCTCCCTCCCTCTCTTTCTCTCTCCCTCTCTTTCTCTCTCCCTCTCTTTCTCTCTCTCCCTCTCTCACCCTCATCTACTTCATATACATGGCTAAACAAGCAAAAGTAGTCAAAATTTTAAAACCTAATAATTTAAACTCCTCCCCTCTCCTTTCTTTAACCCCTTCCTTTTTTCTTTTCTATCCTATCCCCCCCTCCCCCTCCTTATATCCATATATCTCCAGCCACACCTACCTGAATCTGCTACCCACACTCACTACAATCTTATATATTTTAACCTTCAAAGCTTAAATATTGTCGATACCCGTCTCCCTCCCCTTATTATCTCTTACCCCCCTTTTTTCTCGTATTTCTTCTAAAAAACTTCTTCCAAATACTAACAACCATTTATGTAAGGTCTGACGACGCTGTTGGATCATAAACATGGTCCAACTTCCTAAACACGTGTAACCAAACAGATAAAACAGTAATAAAAAAAATGAAACACATATTTGCTCTGCAATAATATTGAACACTCTCCTCAGGTTTTTACTAATTACAGATTTTAACAAATATATATATATATATATATATATATATTCACTGTGTATCTCAAAAGTGAGTACACCTCTCACATTTCTTAAATATTTAAGTATATCTCTTCATTCGACAACAGTGAAAAGATTATTTTTGACACAATGAAAAGTAGCCTATCAGTAGCATATATAGCAGAGTTAATTTATTTTCCTCTCAAAATAGCTCAAAATATGGCCATTAAAAGTTAAATCCCTGACGACAAAAGTGAGTACGCCCCTTTCGAAAAGTTGTCAATATTAACATACCTTCAGTATTTTTGTAGCCACCATCATTATTAAAAACTGCATTTAATCTCCTCGGTATGGAGTTTACCAGAGCTTCACATGTAACCATAGGAATGCTTTTCCACTCTTCAATTACGGCGCCACGAGGCTGGCGGATATTTGAGACTTTGCGCACCTCCACCTTCTGCTTGAGGATGCTCCGAATGTGCTCTATTGGATTCAAGTCTTGAGACCTGCTCGGTCAGTCCACCACCTTTACCCTCAGCCTCTTCAGTAACGCAGTGTCTTTGATGTGTGCTCTGGGTCATTCATGATGAAACACTGCTCTGCAACCCAATTTCTGGAAGGAGGGGATAATGTTCTGCTGCAGTATTTTACACTACATGTTGGAGATCATGTTTTCCTCAATGAAATGTAACTCTCCACGCCCATGACATTCCTAACATCATGCTTGACTGCAGGCATGACACGCTTATCTTTTTGCACCTCACGTGGTCGCCGCCACACATGCTTAAGGCCATGCGAACAAAACAAACTAAATTTCGTCTCATCAGACCAAAGGATATGGTTCTAGTAATCAATGGTCCTGTTGACATGTCTTCAGCAAACTGTTTGCGGGCTTTCTTGTATATTGCCCTCAGAAAATGCTTCCTCCTAGGGTGACAGTCATGCACACATATTTTAGGAGTACAAAGATAAGTTTATCGACAATAAAGCATAGTGGTGGGAATGTTGTCAATAGAACATCTTTGGGGCATTCCTAAATAGTTCTATACAAACTATAAATTTAAACGTCCTAATTGTATTAAACAAGTCTCCCTAGTATATCAAAAAGAATATCTAGGATGTCACAAAATGAAAATATATTCGATAAAAATAAGGATTTCTATAACGAAGCATTAACTTGATCAGAGTATCAAGGAAAGATCAAATACATACACCAGGTGGATAATGAAGATAGTAGGATAAACTACACAATATCATTTAACATGGCAATGAAAGAAATAGAAATATAAGAAAATAAAAATATGGATAAATAAAGAATAGAATAAAAATAATGTAGTTAAAAGTGATAAACAAAGCTTCAATAGTAATAATGCAGTAATAAAGAAGAAAAATAGACGCAAATAACAAGGTTAGTTTAATTCACCTTTCAGTAAACATATACAAAAAAATAATTGATAACAACTGACTCCCAGAGAGTATTTTAAGTAATATAATTTATACGAACACAGTTAAAACTAAAACTTCATTCTCAACCGCTGAAAATCTAAGTAAAACTATAATAAGTTAAATAATAAAACAAATAAATAAAACAGTGAATAATAGTAGGATTGGATCAGGAGAATTAATTATTAAGAAAAATGTGACTGCAGAATACCTAACAAATGTCCATTGAAAAGCAAGTATTTCATTTCTTAAACTATATATTAATGTGAATTAAGCGGATGATAGGAAAATATATATCTACATGGAAATGCACGTAATTAAAGGGAAAGATACAGAAACAATAGTTTATCATTTAACATTGGATCAGAGAAGAAACTAAATCGAAATTATTATAAGGATATAAATAAGGATATAAATAAGGATGGTACAAGATAAATATTAAAATGAGAATAAGAAACACGACTGAATTAAGTGATTGGGTTAAGGAATTACGTAAGCAGAAAATAGAATTTGAATTAAAATGGTCAATAGTAGATAAACCTAGTAAATGTAATCCTAGTAAATCAAAAGATGTATGTGCTTTTTTACAGGGTAGTCACCACTTATCAAGGCCCGGAAGCCACTCGGGGATAAGGGTTATTGTGTGTACAGTACGTTAGTTTTGGAGACCTGATAAAGTGTCTTACTTAAGGATGCGGTGCATCAGGAATTTGTTCACATCAGACTTGAAGACATCCAGCTTGTAGTAAGGTGGGAAAAAAGAAGATTTATTCATGGAATCTACGTTTTGATTTTGGTACAGATAAGGAGTGGGGGAAATTTTTGACAGGGGTTTCAGCTAGACAGGTGTTTTTCGTAAAAGATTGGCGAGGGGGGACCAGAGATTTGAGTTCAGACGAGCACCTGCCATGGTAGTAACGATAAAACAAAGGCAGGCTCGCAACGTCTCTTCTGTGGGAGAGAAGTTGCAGGGAAGAGAAAAGGGCATCACCCACTAGGCCACGACACCTATTTTGTACTCTGTAAATGCAGGATAGGTTGTTTTTAGCAGCTCCTGCCCAGATGTGGTAGCAGTACTCCATCCTTGAACGTACTTGGCAGTTATACAGATAGAGAATTGCATCAGTAGTGAGATATCTTCTGGAGAGAAAGAAGGATCCTACTGTTTTTCCAGCTATCTTGGCAACTGACTTGATGTACGTATTCCATTTCAGGTCAGAGGTAAAGGTCAAGCCCAGAAGCTTATCAAAACATGGAGCTTCACCTAGACGAGAGCCACCGATATAAACTGATGCCAGATGGGGATCAGAGCGTTGATGATGTAAAGATAGGAGCTTGGATTTAGATGTATTAAAAGTCACAGCCACCTCCTCCCCCACTGTACCACGCGCTCAAGATCAGAGGAGAGAGAATGTGAGATAACTTTGTCATTTACGGCCTTTGATATGTTGCAATAGATAGTCGGGTCATCAGAATAGATATCAACGAATGATTTAAGTATGTATTTAGGGAGATCATTGATGTATATAAGGAAAAGAGTTTGGCCTAGGATGGACCCCTGAGTTACTCCAGCATTAATATTGATGGCCTCTGATTTCTGCCTATCAACTACTACTCTTATGAGCCTATCGCAGAGAAATAATTTTATGATCGAGAAAACATTTCCAGTTATACCGTAGCTGGACATCTTGTGAAGGAGGCTCTTATGCCATACCTTATCGAAGGCCTTTGATATGTCAAGAGTAGTTGTCTTAGAGAGGAAGCCTTTGTCAAGAGATTCGCTAATCCTATGAGATATAACAGTTAGCACATCTGCTGTAGATCGTGCAGAACGGAAACCATATTGCATGTCACTAAGAAGGTTATTTCTGCTGAGGTGGTTGACTACTTCTCTATTTAATAGGGATTTCAGCAGCTTACTCATGACACACAGGAGACTTATTGGTCTGTTCTGAGAGGGAGAGGACTTAGCACCTGATTTATTAAATGCAGGGTATACTGATGAGATTTTCCAGGGTGTTGGGAAGCACTTCTCTTTAAGGCAACGCTTAAAGAGTTTTGTAAGTATGGGGTCGAGTTCAAGTTGAAGCTTTTTCAGCACAATGATTGAAATGCAGTCAGGGCCAGTTGCCTTACTGGAATCAAGCTTGATTAGCTTGGCGACATCACGCACATATATTTGTATGTTACAGAGCGGTCTGTCCGTTATAGGAGGAAATACGGGGAGTTGATTGCCTTCGTCGCATAGGGTAGAATTAGCTGCAAAGTTCTTGGCAAATAGTTTGGCCTTGTCTGATTCTGACCTCAGGTCCATTGATGATGGTTGGGGTAGAACGCACGCTTCTGTTCAGGATCCTGTTTGCTATTTCCCAGAACTGGTGGGAACCAAACCGCTGCTCAGCTACCTTGGATTTAACGGACTGTGCATATAGCTCTCTTGCATTTTTTATTACTCTTTTACAGTGATTGCTGGCAGTCCTGAAGGCAGCTGTAGTCTCAGTGCATCTATTACGTTAGTAGCTATGGAAAAAGTGATTTCTGTGCGCGATGGCAGCAGCACATTCTGAGGAGAACCATAGTTAGGTTTTTGTTAGAATTGTTTGGATAGTATGAATCGGTCTATGCCTACAATTAGCCATTCGGTCAGGTCTGATACTATGGAAGACACATCTTTTTAACCATCGAATGCAGTGGTAGATCGGATATAAATGTACGGAAGCTATCCCAGTCAGCCATAGAGTATCTATATACAGTACGGTGGGGACGTACATCTCCAGACTTATTGCATTTCGTTTTTATCTTAACTGATACTACCGCGTGGTCGAAAGATCCCAGAGGATGAGAGGATGTTTCATGTAAGTATAAAAATAGAGAGATTAGTTAAAATGAAAATAAGAGAAAGCAGAAATCGAACCCTGGACATAAGTTTTAAAGAACAATAGGTTTAAATGGAATGTCCAGTAAATTATTAATTCAGATGAAATAAATAATAAATAAACTATTCAATTGTTAGAAACAATGTGGATAATAAAATATGGGTTAAATAAATTAGATATGTAGGTTGAATTCTTTTGTGAAAACAACAAAAGAAAAATAGGTTATTGGGAAATCATAATATTGGAAACGTGCAAGTCCACGCAAGTTGAGGGCACGTGAATTTTAGTCACGTGGCCGGACATGCATGGATTTCTCAATATAGGAAGTAATAGTTAGTTAGAGACAGTCAATGAGAAACTCATAGAGAGTCTGAACGTCTAGAAGCGAGACGATCACTTTGAAACTAAAATGTGAAGCTTTGAATTGTTGATGATGGAAATCACGGCCGGTCGTGTGAAGAATAATCCTCATCACGCGTTTTATAAAAATGTCGGCTTGTCTTATGATTCTTACAAAAAGGTAAAGTGAAATTGTATTATATATTTGTGTTATAAAATGTCTTTTCATACACGTCTCGACATCTCATGTCTACACAATGTCTGAACAGTGAACACTATCTCATCATTCTAAGAGCTTTCTTTCTTCTACACGTCTAAGGAATGAACATTTTAAATATAGGAATCTCTCATAACACGAACACGGAACGAACAATCTCTCTAAATCTCTCTCACAACATCCCTCTCTAGAACTCTTACAACAGCATCTCTTCTCCTTCTTCAACAGCATGACTTATAATAAGACTCTTTAATGAAACGAAATATAACAAGGAGACAGAAACTGAAGTTGAACATATCCTAAAGGAAGTTGTGAGAAAAGGGTCTAGAAAGCTAGCATACTGACCGGAAGTATCGGGCACTCGGGTCGGTTCGCTTGTTTACATAGTAAATTCTAAAGGAGATATTTAAACAAACAGGTTGATGTAATACAAAGCTGTCTGCATAGAAATAAATTCCTATCACGCCTAAGACCTGGTTAAAATAGCATTTACATAAAAATATTTCGAAATATATTGTTAGTGAAATGCTAAGAGAGTTAAGATGTTGAGAATTTTAAATTTAATACGAGGAATTAAGGATGATGCAATACATAAAGTAGTAGGTCGTTTAGAAAACATATAGAGGAGAGAATAAATAAAAGGAAGAAAAATAAAATTTTAGTACAATAATTGTTTTATTTTAAAAAAACGATTACCTAAATATTTAAACAGCAGAAAAATCGAATATTAAGTAATGGCGAAATATTGAGATGAACAGATAATGATCGATTAAAATAAACTAAATAAAAAAAGCTTCAAATAAACTAATTGAGAAGTTTAATCTAGAGAGAATAAAAGTAATACTGGCGGTACTACACGTATAAAACAAAGCATTAGAGATAATAAAGACAAAAATTAAAATAGTAAATATAAAATATAAATGAAATTTCAAGAAAATTATGAATGTGTGCAAAATGGAGTTATGTCCATTACTCTGTTTCGATGATGCGGGGATATTTAAAATTTTTTAAATATATCAAGTTTATATTATGATAAGGTTGAAAATTATGAATATAACTTTTAAATCAGTTAGATAAACAGTATGTGATGAATATAAATATAAACTAAAATTATTTAAATAAACCTTTAAATTTATAGGTTTTTCTTAAAAAATAGCAAGTGAAAGGGAAAGAAAAACTAAATATATACTAACATGTAAATAAATATTCATAGGAAACAAGAAATTTGAGAAATTATTAGCTAGACATCTTAAGTTATGCAAAAATAATATCGTTTTATGACGTCCAACTATATATATGTGTGTGTGTGTGTGTGTGTGTGTGTGTGTGTGTGTGTGTGTGTGTGTGTGTGTGTGTGTGTGTGTGTGTGTGTGTGAGTGTAAAAATGATATTGTTTTTGCACTAATCTAATGACAATAGAGACTATATCTGAAAAGTGTATAGGATTTAAGAAGCAAAACAATCAATAAATAAATCATAAATTTATAAAAATAAAAAATAAAATAGTATTAGATTTAATTGATATAAGAATACAAAATTCTAGAAATATCATCTAAACATAAGAAATACGAAAGTGAAATACTTACTCAATTAGAAAGAAATAAAAAAGAATAATAGAAGATGAGAATAAACGAGATGAGTCCAATCTACTTGTTCCCTTAACATAGATATTATGAATATATTAATGTATTTTTGTGTGTGAATATTAACTATTTAAGGAATATTAAATAATATAATTTTTAAATTTATCAAAATTGTTACGAAAAATTGTAGCACATGATGTTATTATTTCATATTTTGTGGTCGAATTTTAATATATAAAATTTTTTGTAAAAAATATAAATAAGATATATATATATGTATATATATATAAACTTTTTAACGGGAAGACGAGAACCTTGCTTCTTTCAACATCTATTGGATATTAGACCTACTACAAATAGTAGCTTCGCCGAATGAAGAGGTCTGTCCCTCATGCTTATAAATGTGAAAGTATGTATTCCATTTTCTAGGCCTTGCATTTTAATAAAAAAAACATAAATATGATTGCCTTTATAATCGGATATTAAGAAAGTTAAAGTTTTAATGTTGACTCTTGAAGCTACCTTTCCCAGTGAAGGACTTCTTTAATATAAACTTAAGGTTTTTTTCCACCCGAACTCTTCATCTGCCTGGCTAATTCAACATCTACTTTTAAAATAACCTTATCTTTTCTTTTTTTGTGCGTGTTATTTCTTTGTGTATCTGTGTTTGTATATATATATATATATATATATATATATATATATATATATATATATGTGTGTGTGTGTGTGTGTGTGTGTGTGTGTGTATATATATATAGTTACTTTTATTTTATTGTATTTTTACGGGACCATTCACCCTCACCTCACCATTATTCCCTGTTATTCTGAACCCCCATTTTTCTGTATCCCTTGCTTTTACGCATCCCCTAGTAACTATTATTAACCTTATTAGCAGTATTAGTAGCAGAAGTGGAAGTGGTGGTGTAGGAAGAGGTAGTGGTAGTAGTATTGTTATCATTATTATTATTATTATTATTATTATTATTATTATTATTGTTTTGTTTTTACCGCTATTATTATTATCATCATTATATTTCATCATTATAATTACTGTTATTATTATTATCCCCGTTCTTATCCCCGTAATTATCCCCGTTATTATCCTCGTCATTGTTACCATAACCGTTACCATTATCTTCATTTTCATTGTTATTACCATTAACATTGACTTTACTTTTATCATAGTTGGTAATATTATTTTTATTTTTATTTTATTTTTATTTTTATTATTATTACTATTATTATATTTATCTTTATTATCATTCTCATCACTATAATTACCCTACTATTATCGGTATTATTACCACTTTTATAAGTAATAAATATCTCCTTACTCTTCCACCTTGCCAACTATATGTATCCTTAAACTTTTTCATCAAGTTAAACGCACCCATAGACATTGCCATCTTATCCTCCGACTGTCCCCTTATAATTGCACTCCATACATCATAACAGAAAAAACTTTAAAACATTGCTGCATATTACCTAATCAATAGTATAACCTTGCATTTACCCCCCCACCACCAAATTTTAGGCAGTTTTATAGCCGCTATTTGCCGTTTAGGTTGCACCTGTCAAAAATACCACTCCATAGATAATAGACCCCCCTCCACAAACCGTTAAAATAAATTATCACGCAGCCACAATATACCCTCAATTTAACCCTAAAACATATGCCGCTTAAACTCAACACTACATGCCATATACAATTTTATATATCATACTATATATAACACACTTCTCTTTTATTTATTTATTTAGAATTCAATAAAGGTTCCCCCAAAATTCTATGATTCCTCTTAATCTTTTTCGTGCCTAATGAACGCTACGCTAGATACCGCATCTCCTCCATGCTACCTAGCACCTTCTCTACTCTTCTGATGAGAAGCATTGGACTTCAAAATGCCCTGGCATAAAGAGTCTCTTCCACCACCCCCAAACTTTGCTAGTATTCCATTATTCAATAAATGAGCCATTCTATATCTACCAATATATAGTTTTGTGATTTCATTTCATACTATTATGTATATATATATGTATATATATATATATATATATATATATATATTGTATTTTGTGTACAGTAGTTGTTAGATGAGACAAGTCATTGGTATTGTCGGTTCCAAGCCCGATGATTAGGACCGTTTAAGATATCCATATCAAGCTCTCTTCAGTCAATACTCCTCTCAGGAAATGCCTGTTCATTGTGTATAACAAACATTCTCGGTCCTTTGGTGTAATCATTAATTGAAAAAGCAAAGAGATAGAAAACATGAAGCAGAAAAGAGAATTTAAAAGGTAGATGTGAATTGAGCGCTTCCTGTCCGCAAACATCGAGAGAACGTTTTCACAGTGTTCCAGAAAATACAATATCGCAGTAAATTTCTGTAAGGTCTGAATTAGCGCCATAAGATAAATTGTATTTTGTAAAATATTATAATAGTATACATTGTTATAAGTGCAATATTATTAATGGTAGTTGTTGATTGAATTTTCTAACCTGTACAGTGATATATATGTATATATATATATGTATGTATATATATATATATATGTATGTATATATATATATATATATATATATATATATATATATATATATATCTTTGCTTCTGACTCTGCAGAAGTTTCCGATTTAGTGGGACTCTTCTTACTGAAAGAACTTAAATACCACTTTAAACATATCCAAGGGGGCCTTTATAGAGACGATGTCCTTTTTACTACAACAGTCAGGCCAAGAGAGTACAACAAAACAATTAAAAAATTACATAACTTCTTTAATTACTTTGGCCTTTCTATAATTATCGAACTAAATAAAAAACACTTCAAATTTTCTAGATGTTTAACTTAATCTTAACACCGAAACTCATAGCCCCTATCATAAACCCAACCTTACGCTTTTATACGTCCATAAATCTTCTAACTACCCCAACTCAATTCGTCTCTAGAAGAATGTCTGCTCTTTCTGCTGATAAAAAACTTTTAATCAAAATGCTACTTTCTTCAAGAAACTCAGGACACAAGGAAAAGATTAAATACAACCGTTATGCTCCTCCTACTGGCTGCCTTAAATCTGTAATCACACACAATATGACTCGCAAGAAACCAGTTCAAAGAACAAGATCTGCCGCTATCAATAACAAGGAACCTGTGCACATATATAATCCAAACCAAAATACTAATCGTAATATCTCTAACCCACCCAGTCGCACCGGGAGAAAGAAAAATATTTGGTTTAATCCTCCATTTAGCGTAAATGTCCAAACTAATATACCTAAGGAATTCTTCAACATTGTACAAAACTCTTTCAAATACCAACACAGATATAATTCTATTTTCAATAAAAACTCAATCAGAATTTCTTATTCAACAATGCCTAATTTAGCACAAAGAATCTTAACTTCTAATAACAAAAAAATTAAATCAGCCCAAAAAATCCCTTTCCCAATTAAACCCAAAACTAACTGTAATTGTAATTGTGAACAAAACCCGATATTATGACCACAAAAGTACATTCAACAATAAAAAAAGACCGTAAAAAAACACCACTAGCGAATAAATACTGGGAACTCAAAGAAAGCGGACATTCGCCAGTAGTCGAATGGAAAATAATAAGACAAGCTAACACTTGTAGGCATCTAGACGATCCATGTAGATTATGCCTTCATAAAAAATTTGCTATCCTGTACTTTAAAGAACCCCACCATCTATTAAACTGTAGAAGAGAAATAGCAACTAACTGTGTTCACAAAATAAAATTTACTCTAGGATAGCGATACAAAATAGTTTTAAAACTATCAAAAACAATAGAAAATAAACAAATAATTAATTTAAATAAACATGAATATACATAAACGATCACACATATATGTATGTATGTATATATATGTATATATGTGCATATATGTATGTACACATATATATATTTATATATGAACTAACAATAAAAAAACACTAACCTAGTTTTAAAACAGATTCTTTGTCCGATAAAATGCATGCCCGTTGGCTGATAGGAGGGGGCTCGGTGGCTACTAGAAAGCTGATTGGCTAACTAAAATCTCAATAGGAGAGGAGCATATAAAAACGATAAACAACAACAGAATTCGCGCGTAAGCCTGAGGAGTCCTAGAGTGGATGAAACGCCGAATAGTCAGTGTAGCTTAATCGCCATATATATTTTATAAATATATATAGATATATATATATACATACATGCATATATGAATCTATATATATATATATATATATATATATATATATACATATATAGATAATATATATAGAAGATATCTACATTTTATTTCATGAAATGTTATTTTTCGAACAGTATACGTAAAATTTTAGCCAATTTGGGTTAGCTTTTTATTACTTACTGTTATATAAATTAGGTACTGATTTAAATGAGATAAGTTCATACACCAAAAACATTACCGTGGAAACAAAGATGTCGCTCAAATGAAAACGTAATATTGGTAACTAAAACTTAATTTACCGCCAGAGAAAGGTCCTTTTCCAGTGATGGGTTACGGGGTTTACAGTGTGAGTTTGTGTATCGAGATTAACTATTCGTACGTCCTTATGTCTGTCTCTCTCTTAGACATAACAAAAGATACATGCTTTCTATTTCTGAAATATTTTATTTTAATAAATCAACATCGGCTTCCGGCTGGTTTTATATCAACAACCTGGTCTCCATGACGATGCGGATTTATACAGATGTATACGCGCATCAATAAGTGAAATAATATCACGTCTTCGTGATGTAAAAGAGCGTTTCAGGCAAAGGATATTCCGCCTTTAATTTATTAAAAGCTTTTTCATGCTTCAAGATCGGTATAATCAAATTACGCATAAATATAATAATCAGTAGTTTATAAAGAATTCTTTAATCTTATTTATCTGTCGTCAATTGTTGCTTTAAAGCAATATAAGAGGAAATTGTAGTAAAGAATTCTTTGATTTTGAAATTGTTATTGTTTTACTATATATGTAAATTGAAGTTTGAAATACGTACAACATGGCACAATAATCACTCCTGTTTTTTGTTTTATTTGTTCACTCAAGCAACCTATGACGACGGACAACAGGTGATTTTATATTAAAGCAATCTCAGTACGTAAAAGCAAAAACGGATTAAGTCACAATATTCAGCCAGTTAAAACTAAACAAATATTAAAATTTTTAAATCCTGAATAAAAATTAAATGTAAGCAACTTCTTTGAAGTGAAGAGGGTTGGCATGATACTTATTATTATTTTTTTTTAATACGAGTCAAACGTAAAAAGTCAAAATAAATTCAGCTGTAAATGTGAAGTCTTGCATTCAAAAACACCGAGGCAATCTTATCGTCCTTTTTCAAGTAAGGGGCATCTCAGGCAATTACTAATAAACTAATCTCTTCTCGGAAAGAAGATAAATCTTGGGAGGGTAAACCTCGTCATTGTCATTTTGGTTTTTGGTAAATATTTAATATCAAAACAAAAATAAGCACTTACTATGAAAGCAAAAACAAAAATGTTTTCCTTAAAGAAAACTTACTTATCTCTTTACAGTAAAAGTTGTGGTACCTAGTCGCAAATTGGTCGTGCCTTAATTAGCCTACATAAATATTAAAAATGCTGAAAGCTGCGTTTTATTTATATAATGTATTGTAAGGAGGTACACACTTGATTCGTTCAGTAAAAATGGCTTCACAGCTTCGTACATAGAATGACAGGTTGTTACGCATTTTTTTAATGTCATACGTGTTCTAAAATGGCATTTCCTTAATAAAATTGGTAAAAAACGCAACAAATATCCCCGCTGGCTAACAAGCATTAAGAGATTATAAGAACATTAAGGACAGCCTTAGTTTTTACGTTAAAAATTTATGTCTTCTTTAGAACTACCTCATTACCTTCCACCGTAAGTAAATAATTTATTTTAATCTCTTAGTCTTTCTTTCTTTCCCTCCTTCTCTTCCTGAGATAGAGAGATGAAAAAAGAAGAACAGAGAGGTTAAGGTTTTATAGAAGTTCTATTCTTCGGGATTTTTTTTTTTAAATGAGATTGTAATTTCTATACATACATGTCTTACAAAATATCAGAAAAACATCGGTACCCTCGGTTTCAAGTAAAGCGAAGCTAAACCTGTACTTAGCCGCTTACGTCCGACTCTCTTTAGCTTTTATTTATATTTGTCTTTACGGAAAATAACGTCTAGTGAGCTGTGTCGCCATTTTCTAGGGAAGCAAATATTTTCTAGTGATTTGCGGGTTTGCTGGCATCTGGTATCTCTACTGTGTACGGGGTAGGATTTTGCTGTTTTCGGGTTCGTCGGAGATATTTACCCTGAGGGGATACAAGAGCCTGTAGTTTGTCAGAGCATTTACCATTAACATATTTGTAAAACAGACAAAGCGATGCAACATTTCATCGATAGGACAGAGGTTGAAGCTTAGTTGACATTTCGAAACCGATTAGGTTGGCGACTCTCTTTTGAACCATATCCAGGAGTAAGAGACTAGTAGTAGACGCATCAGCCCAAATCTGACAACAATAGTCCATGTATGGGCGAATAGTAGCCTTGTAGAGGTATAGGATATTCTCAGGTGTAAGTAATTTTCTACCACGGTAGAGAAGGTCCACAATCTTTGCACAGGCCTTGTCAATGTGTTCAATGTATCTGTTCTATGTGTATTTCTTCTCGACGAAAAGTACAGAGTTTGAACCAATATTTTTCAGGTAATTTATCATTTGCCATGGTTATTAGTGGTTGAGAATGTGTCTTGTAATAATTAAAAGAAAAGAAACTTAGTCAACCAGTATTGAATATCACCTTCCATTTATGTCGCCATTTCATTACAGACTGAGGGTCTTTCTCTAGTGTTTTCGCCATTGCCTTAAATATGTGTTTATTCGTTTCCCATCGTGCCTTATATAGACCGTGGTGCCGTCAGCAAATATACGCATCTCGGAAACAATGAAATCATAGAGGCCATTTATGAATATCAGGAATAATACAGGTCCAGGGATCGACCCCTGGGGCACACTCGAGTTTATATCATATTGTTTGGACATACGTCCATCGATAACATACTGGGTTTGTTTCTTCTATAAAAAGGGTTTTATTATGTTAAGTATTCGTCCAGTAATATCAAATGATTTGATTTTCACAAGAAGACCATCGTGCCATACCGTGTCAAATTCTTAAGATATATCTGGAGCTACTGCCTTAGCCTCCCTTGCCTTTTCCAGGGCAGAGTATATACGTTCAGAGATTACAGTTAGGATAGCTGCAGAAGAACGGGCTCGCCTAAATTCATGCTGTTGCTCGGACAGAAGTTTAGCAGTTTTTTTGTTTTTCTTTACATGGGGGTCACCACTTATCAAGGCCCGAAGGCCACTCAGGGATAAGGGTTATTGCGTGTACAGTAATCAATGAGATAGTATCGTAGTAATCATTAGTATTAGGGGTGTGATCGAGTGTCTTACTTAAGGGAGCGGTTTTTCAGGAGTTTTTTATGTTGGACGTGAAGACGTCCAAGATGTAGTCAGGTGGGAAACAGGTAAGCGGCAGAGAGTTCCACTGGCGTGCAGTTCTAAGAAAGAAGCTTTGTTCATGGAATTTACGTTTGGATTTAGGCATAGATAGAGAGTGGGAAAAATTATTGATAGTAGTTTCAGCCAGACGGGCGTTTCTCGTGAAAGATTGACGAGGGTGGACGAGGGATTGGAGCTCAGACGAGCACCTGCCATGGTAGTAACGATAAAACAAAGGCAGGCTCGAAACGCCTCTTCTGTGGGAGAGAGGTTGCGGGGAAAAGAAGAGGACATCCCCCACTACATCACGAAGTATATTTTGTACTCTGTCAAGGCAGGATAGGCTGTTTTTAGCAGCTCATATCCAGATGTGTCAGCAGTACTCCATCCTTGGATGTACTTGGCTTTTATACAGATAGAGAATTGCATCAGTAGTGAGATATCTTCTGGAGCGGTAGAAAGATCCCACCATTTTTCCAGCGTCCCTGACAACAGATTTGATGTATGTGTTCCATTTCAGATCAGGAGTAAAGGTGAAACCCAGAAGCTTGTCAAAACATGGAGCCTCCCCAAGACGAGAGCCATCCATTTCAATTGATGCCAGATGGGAATCAGAGCGTTGTGGTGTAAGGATAGAAGCTTGGTTTTGGATGAATTAAAAGTGACCAGCCACCTCTTCCCCCATTGAACCACGTGCTCAAAATCAGAGAAGAGAGAATTAGAGAGAACTTTGTCATTTACAGCCTTTGAGGTGTTGCCGTACATGGTCGTGTCATCAGCATAGATGTTAACGAATGATTTAAGTATGTGTTTAGGGAGATCATTGATTTAGATCAGGAAGAAAGTTGGGTCCAGGATGGACCCCTGGGGAACTCCAGCATTAATACTGTGGACCTCTTATTTCTGCCCATCAACCACTACTCTTATGAACCGATCAGAGAGAAATGATTTAATGATTAAGAAAACATTTCCAGTAATACCGTAGCTGGAAATCTTGTGAAGTAGGCCCTTATGCCATACCTTATTGAAGGCCTTTGATATGTCAAGAGCAATTGCCCTGGAAAAGAAACCTTTGTCAAGAGATTCACTAATCCTATGTGATCTAACCGTTAGCACATCTGCTGTAGATCTTGCAGAAGGGAAACCATATTGCATGTCACTAAGAAGGCTGTTTCTGTTGAGGTGGTTGACTACTTCTTTATTTAATATGGATTACAACAACTTACACATGACACACAGGAGACTTATTGGTCTGTACTGAGAGGGAGATGACTTTTCACCTGAATTCTTAAATACAGGGCATACTGATTAGTTCTCCTTAAGGCAACGCTTAAACAGTGTTGGTTGGAGTTTTTTCAGCACTATAACTGGAATGCCGTCAGGGCCAGTTGCTTTACTGGAATCAAGGTTCTTGATTAGCTTGGGGACTTCACGCACAGATATGTGTATGTTGCATAGCGTGTTGTCTGTTATAGGAGGAAATACAGGGATTTGATGGTCATTGTCGCATAGCTGCAAAGTTCTTGGCAAATAGTCTGGTCTTGTCTGATGCTGACGAGATGACCTCAGGTCAATTGATGATAGTTGGGATAGAACACACGCTTCTGTTCAAGATCCTGTTTGCTATTTGCCAGAAATGGTGGGAAGCTACTTTGGATTTAACAGATTGAGCATATAGCTCTCTTGCATGTGTTATTACTCTTTTACAGTGGTTGCTAGCATTCCTGAAAGCAGCTTTAGTCTCAGTACATCTATTACGTTGGTAGCAATGGGAAAAGTCATTTCTGTGCGCGAAGGCAGCAGCACATTCAAGAGAGAACCATGGCTGGCTGGCTGGTAGATTTTTGCTGGATGTTTTTGGATAGTATGACTCAGTCTATGCCTACAATTAACCATTCGGTTAGGTCTGATACTATAGAGGGCACATCCTTTTTAAACATGGAATGCAGAGGTAGGTCAGACATGAATGTACGGAAGCTATCCCAGTCAGCCATAGAGTATCGATATGCAGTACGGTGGAGGGGTACGTCTGAAGACTTATTACATTTCATTTTTATCAACTGATACAACGGAGTGGTCAGAGGATCCCAGAAGAGATAGAACGGCACATGAACACAGCTCAGGGGAAGTTGTGAGGAAAAGGTCTAGAAGGATTGCATATTGACGGGCACACGGGTGGGTTCGTGAACAATCTGAGTCAGGTCATAGGTAATGGCAAAATCATGACAGAACTTCCCCTCATCATCGGTTTTTATTTGAGTGGGTCAGCCATTTCACATTATGCACATTGAAGTTACCGCAAATGTGAATGTTAGCCGAATGATGAGCAGACAGGATGTGGTCAATTTTCTCAGATATGCTCTTAAAGATAGTAATGCCACTGTTGTGGGGCGATAGAGGGCAAATATAAATGCAGTGGTGTAAGCTAGTGCAACCCGGAAGAACATATAAGGCAAATTAGGGTCTTCTCTGGAGATACCCCTACCACATGGAAAACCATCTTTAATGTAGGCACATATCCCATGCCCATGGCGATCTTGGGCGTCAGATTTAGATGTTAAGTGGGAGTATCCTTTAATTATGACGTGGTTTCACTTAGAAAGAATATGTCCGGTTTCGTCTCCTGTAATTGTGTTTCAACCTCTGAGAGGTTGGAACGTAGACCCCTGATGTTGGAGAAGGAGACCTAGTAGTAGGGGTCTACGTTGGAGGATGGGGTTATAGGTTTATTCATGTTTCTTTTTTGGAGATTTGTCATGATTGTGTAGGTTTTGGGGTTTGTGGAGCAGGTCGGTAGATTTGGTTGGAGCAGGACAGAGAGGGAGAATAAGAGAGAAAAAGATAAGATTTTTTGTGGTTTAGAGCTTGATTAGTTAAGAACTTAAATATTTCGATGAAAAGAAGGAGAAGGCTAATGGCTTAGTTTTTTTATGATATCATGGAAAGGATAATTTTCATATCAATTAGTGTAGTTCTGTCCGCAAAGAAAATCAGGGAGGGAGCATTTAAAGGTACTTTCTTGGAATGTACTAAAAAACTTATAACTTAAACTTGTAATACCTAAACGTAAATAATCTCGATCTAAATGGATCTAGCAAAATTCTACCCCTTCAATGTAGATGTTCCGAGATGCCGCAAAAACTTTTTATTTAAATAGCTTCTTTCCTCAAACTGCCTGATTTCACAATTGTTCTCTGTTCACTGTTTCTTCGATTGCAATAGTGGGCAGAAAATACATGTAACGTAAATAAATATAACATTAGGCAGTTTGAGGTAAGAAGCTATATAAAACGCAAGTTTTCCAGCATCTCGGAACATTCACCTTAAAGGGGTAGAATATTGCTAGTATTTTAGTAGATTCCAGAAAGTACCTGTAAAGAAAGAAAGAAATGTTACATTGCATCGATGAGACAGTCTGAGGTTTTGGAGACAATGCGGGAGCTTTTAAATTAAAAACTGTTTTTACGTACCGTATTCAAAACAGATGTGGCACTGGTAAAGGTGGCGTAATATATATAGAATAGTGGTAGGTTTGAGAAGTTTACTAGTGTATTAGAGAGTGGTTACATTTTTGACGTTGACTTTCTCTCTGGTAAAATTATCTCCAAAATAGGTATATTTGCTAATGACACCATGTTCTATAACATACTCGAGGGGAAACAAATGAACACATATCTAAGAAAATGCTTAAAACTCTAGAGAACAACCTCCGGTCTGTAGTGGAATGGGGCTATAACTGGATGGTAGTGTCCAATGCTGCTAAATTTTCGCTAATGTATTTTAATAATTACGAGACATCTTCTCTACTACTGATTGCCATGATTAAATGATACACTGCTAAACATATTTTGGTCAAGATCCTTGGCTTAAAATGTACGGTAAACATTACCTGGAACAAATACATTGAGGTAATTTCTAATATTGCTAGGATGGATGGTGGGCTTCCTTTAACGTGATAGAACCTGAGTATCCTGTTTCTCTACAAAGTCACTATTCACGTGTGAATGGGTTATTGTTGCCACATCTGGGTTGGTGCGTCTGCCACTAGTCTCTCGCTCTTAGACGAGTTAAAAAAAAAAGAATCGCCAAGCGAATAGGTCCATCATTATTAACCAAAATCTTACTTCTATATGTTGATATGTGGTATCCTTGTACCATTTCTAGAAGTGTTTTAATGAAAAGTGCTCTGACGAACTCAAAGTGCTAATACCCTTTCGACGTTTATACCCTCGACAAACAAGGTGGATAAAAAACCTCACATCTCTAGATGTTGTTAAGCCTCTTACTTTAATGGCAAACTGCTAAACTATGGAATTCCCCTGCGGGCACCTCTTTCTCTAAATGTATTTATATGCAGAAGTTCAAGTGCAATATGAACAGATATAACGCTGTCCAACTCCCAATGTGATATCCTTACAACAGTGATACAAAATAGTAGTCCCCTTCAACTTAGTTGTACTGTGCCTTGTTTGGGTTAAATGGCAATAAAAAATCATTTTATTTGGATTTATGGCAATTCATGTTGATGACGGATTTTTATAGCACATGCATCTGTTAAATAAATCGATGCATTACTTTCGTATATTAAGTCTGATCAGACATGTAGAGATAGAAATGACTACTATAGAAACAGACAGTAGACGTATTCCCTATTCTAATGGAACTAATATATCTCGATGACAATTAAGTTTACTTTCTCGTTCTTGGAATCTAGAAAAAAATCGCTTTACCTGTGTGCATTAATCTTGCCTGGGGCAAAAAGTAAATATAATTGAGAGATTTATGGAGACGCAATGTGGTGCAAGATAGAAGCCATGCAGTACTGAATTCGAGCATTATTTCCTGGGGAAGATAGCTCTACTTACCTTTCTTGTATCAATTATTCTAATATTCGATTCTATAAATGGATTGGAGAGAAAACATAGAAAGACAGTCCACACTGCGACAATATTTCGAAAGTGTGTTGAACCAATGAATACGGCCTATATCTTGTGGTAGAAGAATAAAGGCAAATGAAAAGAGGAAAAAAAAGAGACAAAAAGAAAGAAAGAAAAAATATTTCTGAATATTTTAGATGAGAATTGATGATTTATATTATTTCGATTCTTCTTGGCTGGTATTTTAATAATGTTTTGGTCGATATAATCCCCAACCTTTTTTCATGAGGGCCCTGGATAGTAGATGAAATACTTGGTAAAATTCAGTTGTATGTTACACTCATCTGTTGGTTAAAGTGTAAATCGTCAATGCAAGCGACATTCAAAAATATAAATCTGAATGACTTACCACCACCAAGTCACCGCTGACGGAACCATGGCATGTTTTCCTGTAGATTAAATAAAAAGGTTTATTCGAAATTCTGTGAAGATCTCCGTGTGTGACAACGTTTTCGCCGATGTAGCCTCTAACCTCAAGAATCTGTGGCATTAAAGTAAAGTACTGAGTCCTATTAAACTGAACGTGATCACAAGGTTGAAAGTTCAATACTCAGTGCGAGGGATACTAAATATAGAATAGTTAATTACTTTAAACTTAATGAAAGCACGATACTTTTGTAAATTAAATTCTGTGCAAATTCCAGATTTTGACAGACAGATTCTGGAGTTTGAAAAAATATACCTGAAAAATGTCGATTACAACAATCGACGCTTTGTGAAAATAGGACTCAAAATAAGAACAGAACTCCGAATAATCGTAATACTACAACGTATTATCATTATTCAGATTTTTTTCGAAAATGAAACTTGCGTTAATCTGCTACACTTAATAAATGTTTGCATGGTCTATCATACTAAAACTTCAAAAGGAGATTAGCATTTGCCTATCAGTTGCAAATAGGATGTTATTATTTGAAATGATTTTAAAATCAGATTTACGTTAAAATGTCACGCTTATATTTGAAATAGAATTCACGTTGGTCAGTGAAGCCGAAGTTTAAAAAAGGATTCGCATTAATCTGCCACTTGTAATTTAAAATAGGATTAGTGTTAGACTGTCACGCTAAGGTTTTCAACTTTAACTTTATAAATATGAGTTTCGTTGGTTTTTCAAGCTAAATATTCCAATAGGATTTTGCTGGTCTTTCACGATTTAGTATTGTATTTTCTCACAAAACACCGAGAGTGAATAGATGTATCTTAATTCTGTGTATATTTAGAAATTTATAAATTATTTGCTCTCTTTTGTATTCCATTTATTTATGATTTTATTGAGACGAAACCGCCATTGTTCCGATATTTAAACTTCGTTTCCTATAAATATATTTCTATTTTGTCCGTGTAGACATTTTGGTAACACGTGTTTATAGCCCAGACAGCGTCAAGTGGTAACTTGCTTGATATTTAGTCCATATTTTAAGAATATAGTTTGTTTGTTTTTTATTCCCAGGCGTGCTGATCAAAGCAATAACTTTAGATTTGTGTCAAAGATTTGTTTTCAATGATTGGCTGTAGTTTCATCTCTATGGTTTTATCATCTACATGATGATTGCGTTAACTTGAGGTTTCCTCTTCATATCCAGACATCCGATTGAGATGAATGAATACAAATAGCGTTTAATATTCATCATAACGATTAATGCATGCATTATATAATTTGTTTCTTATGCAGTACAATCGATTGAAACTTCTACCTCCAGAGCAGTGTAAGTTTACAACAGCAAATTACTTAAGACTTTTATCACGTGATAGCTGACAGAATGATCGAATACTACTCACGTTGATGAAACAAAGGGTTCCGTTCGAATTTCCTCGTGGATTCCCAGCTTCGGCTGAAAGTTTCTCACGTACGACAAAATATACTTGAAGAAAATCGGAGGTTATATCGACCGAAAAGTATACTAAAGATGAGAACAGTAGTCTGAAGAATTCAAATAATACGAATAATCAATCCTCATCAAAAAAAAATAAAACATCTGTATATTAATTCGATAGCGTGTGTGTTATTTTCTGTGTCGTTTAATTGTTATCTACTTCCATTTTTTGCAATAAATTTTTGTTTCGGTTTCGGTTATATCTGATGGCGCTTAAGTCATCTATTATTTTTTTTAATAATGTTATCAAGAATTCCCGATAAATTTTGGTTTCGGTTTCGATTATAGCTAATGGCACTCCAATAATCTATTTTTAAAACATAATTTTATCAAGAATTCTTCATAAGTCTTGGTTTCGATTTCGATTTTAGCTGGAAGGTTGGAATTCGGTTTGTATTCAAGCTGATGAACCCACGTCATATAGATATATATATATTTTTTTAATCCAAATTTTATAATACATAAAAATCGATACAACATTTACTTTATAATAATGTATACGAAATCATCAAGAATTAAAATATATTTAAGCGTACTTTACGACCTGGCTACGCCGGGTGTCCCTACTAACTGGGATAAATACTTTTGCAGTTTTAACAAAACAGCTATAATAATATCAGAGCGTCTCCATTTATGCTGAACATCTACATAATGCCGACATCAATATATGAATCAGTTCCTTGTGGAATTTCCACAGGTCCCGCTAGTAATTAATTAATACAATTGTGCAAAGAAATCGGTCGGGTTCGTTGCATTATAACTTCTTAGAATATTTTAATTAACATGAACTTGCTATGCCTCGCACTTGCTGTTTTCGATACATTAAAAAAACGGCAACATATAACACGTGTAGATATTTCATGACTGCTACTACTGTCCTTTTATATTTGGTTTTCGTTATCCCCCCCCCCTTCAAAAATAGATACTAACGAAAAGTAATTGTAACCAGAAGAACATGAATTATTTTGAACGTTATTTAGTATTCTTTATAGAAAAGTAATTCATGCAATAGTTCTTACGAATTAGATAATTTTTTTTTACATAGGCATCACCACATTATCAAGGCCAAGCGGCCACTCAAGGATAAGAGTTAAAGAGTGTACAGTAGAAATTGGACAATATAGTAATCATTAGTAATGAAAATTTTGTAAATTTGATAACTTATATGGAACGGCTCATCAAGAACTTATTTACGTTAGACTTGAAGACAACCATATTGTAGTCAGCCGGAAAGCAGGAAAACGGAAGACAATTCCACAGGCGTGCAGTTCTAAGAAAGCTTTGTTCATGGAATCTACGTTTAGGTTTAGGCACAGATAAAGAGTGGGGGGAATTATTGATAGTGTTTACAGCTATACGAGTGTTTCTTGTGAAAGTTTGACGAGGGGGGACCATAGATTGAAGCTCAGTCGAACACTTTCCATGAAAATAACGATACATCAGAGACAAACTCGCAACATCTCTTCTGTGAGATAGAGGTTGCAAGGAAGAGAAAAGGATATCTCCTACAAGGCTACGAAGTCTATTTTGAACTCTATCAAGGCAGGCCAAGTCCTTTCTAGCAGCTCCTGCCCAGATGTGGCAACAGTATTCCATCCTTGGACGTACCTGGCTCTTATATAGATAGAGAATAGCATCAGCAGTGAGATATCTACCGGATCGATAGAAAGATCCCACCATTTTTCCAGCGGCCTTGGCAACAGATTTGATGTACGTGTTCCATTTAAGATCAGATGTAATGGTCAAGCCAAGAAGCTTGTCAAAACTTGAGGCCTCCTGAAGACGAGAGCCATTCATTTCAATTGATGCCAGATGTGGATCAGAATGTTGATGATGTAAAGAGAGAAGCTTGGTTTTAGATGCATTAAAAGTAACCAGCCACTCCTTACCCCATTGTACTACGTGCTCAAGATCAGATGATAGAGAATTGGAGAGAACTTCGTCGTTTACTGTCTTAGATGTTCTACCATAAATGGTAGTGTCGTCAGCATAGATGTCTACAAATGATGTAAGGATGTGATTTGGAAGATCATTAATGTAGATCAGGAAAAGAGTTGGGCCCAGGATAGACCCCTGAGGGACACCGGCATTAATACTGTGAGCTTCTGATTTTTGCCCCTCAACTACTACTCTTATGAACCTATCAGAAAGAAATGATTTAATAATTGAGAAGACATTTCCAGCAATACCATAGCTAGAGATCTTATGAAGTAAACCTTTATGCCATATCCTATCAAAGGCCTTAGATATGTCAAGAGCAATTGCCCTAGAAAGGTTGCCTCCGTCGAGAGATTTGCTAATCCTATGAGATATAACTGTAAGCACATCTGCTGTAGATCTAGCAGAACGGAAACCATATTGAGTGTCACTAAGAAGGTTATTTTTGTTGAGATGGTTGATTACTTCTGTATTTAACACAGATTCTAGCAACTTACTCATGACGCACAGGAGACTTATTGGCCTGCACTGAGAGGGGGATGAGCGATCACCTGAATTCTTAAATACAGGGCATACTGATGAAATTTTCCAGGGAGATGGGAAACTATTCTCCTTAAGACAACGTTTAAACAGTTTTGTAAGTATGGGCGCTAGTTCAGGTTTAAGTTTTTTGAGTACTATAATTGGAATACCGTCAGGGCCAGTTGCTTTACTGGAATCAAGGTTTTTGATTAGTTTGGCAACATCACGTACAAATATAGGTATATCACATAGCGTGTTTTCTGATACAGGAGGAAATATTGGGGGTTGGCGGCCTTGATCGCAAATAATATATCCTTTTATTAATATTTTTACAAATGAGTCACCGATTATCAAGACCCGGAGGCCACTCAAGGATAAGGGTTAATAAGCGTACAGTGGGCAATGGGACAATGTCGTAATAATCGTTAGAAGTGTAAATTTGATAAATTGGATTACTTAAGAGGAACGGCTCATCAAGAACTTGTTTACATTGGACTTGAAAACGATTATATTATAGTCAGCTGCAAACGGAAGAGAGTTCCACAGGTGTGCAGTTCTAAGAAAGAAACATTGTTCATGGAATCTAGGATTAGGTTTAGGCCCAGATAAAGGGTGTATTTGTATTTTTCTTAATTAATCTTATAATATCTAATATGTATGCGGCAAAACCATGTTAGCACATCCGTTACCGGAAGATCAATGAAGTTAAGCAACGTTTAGCCAGGTCAGTACTAAAATGGGTGACCATTTTTAGAATTACATCTGCTGTGTGTGCTTTGTCAAGTAAGTCTTGAATCTCTTCTCGTCATTGGAGCTAAGCAGTGAAGATTCAAGGAGATGTGCGCAACTTTTACCTCACAATTACATGCGCAGCAATCCTTACAGGGGTGTCCATTGTCTCTTGAGACATAACGGAGGCATCGATATGAAAAAAACAAAAAGCTAAAAAATATGTATACTAACATTTCCTATTTATTTCAAAACTTTTCTCCATGCAAATAATTTGAAGAAAAACATAAATGTCATGTAATGCGGTTTAATAATAAATTCTGTTTTTTTTTTGTTGTTGAACATTCTAAACTTATGACATATAATTAAATATTAACTGATAAGTAAAAACGCTATTATTTATATATTTTTTATTGATCTTTACAGAATAATTTAATTTAAATTATTCTATTTTATATTGGTCTCAACTTAATATACATGTATATATATGTTTGTATGTTTGAAATTTCGATCATATATCTAATATATAAACGGCTATATGTCTGTCTGTCTCCATATTTCAAACACTACCTCCTCCACAACTAAAAGTACCAGATGTTTTATGGACCGTTCTTTTATTGAACGGTTAAAATAGTTTTAAAGAGGTCAAAAATAGGTAAAAATTGAAAAAGTCATCATTGATTTTGTACATCCATCTTAGTTTTTATTTTTAAATTTTTAAGCAGTTCATATGCATGTTACGTTGATACTGTAATAAAGTCACGAGCTTTGAATGCTTCGGTTTTGATTCTATGAGATGGCATCCAGATACTTTATTTTTACTTTTAAAATCACAACTCTATAAATAATATATGCAAAATCCGGAAAAATTAAAATTTACGCACGAGTAAAGTCGGGGTCAGGAGCCCCCTGCGCTTATATATATATATATATATATATATATATATATATATATATATATATATATATATATATATATATATATATATTAAATTGTAATTCAATGAATTTCAAATAACTCTCATTGAAATGAAATGAAGTGGTTGAGTTTCATATCAAAGAATTTTTATTATTCTAAGCAAGACAAAGAATGTTTTAGAAAGTTTATCTCCTTAACCTATAGGGTTTCGATGTCTACCATCTCATCAGAGGAGTGAAAATATTAGCAAATAGTTATAAAGGTATGCACCCTATTTGCTAAAGTCAGTGAGACATGGAAAGTCAAAGTGAAAATAATATATTTATCAGAAGTTTTCTACAAATACTCCTGCTACAGAACTTCTGATAAATATATTATTTTCACTTTGACTTTCCATGTCTCACTGACTTTAGCAAATAGGGTGCATACCTTTATAACTATTTGCTAATATTTTCACTCCTCTGATGAGATGGTAGACATCGAAACCCTATAGGTTAAGGAGATAAACTTTCTAAAACATTCTTTGTCTTGCTTAGAATAATAAAAATTCTTTGATATGAAACTCAACCACTTCATTTCATTTCAATGAGAGTTTTTGAAATTCATTGAATTACAATTTAATTTATTTGCTCTATCTTGAATATCGAGCAATTCTCGTTTAGATGGGATAACTTATAGAATATTACTGCCAGTAATATTTTGTAAACCTACAATCTCACGTTTACATAACCACTGATTGTTAAATAAAAACTACTCCGAAGCATATATATATATATATATATATATATATATATATATATATATATATATATATATATAGATGTCTCGTGTTACGGGGTTCAAATTGCACTGAAGATTCCCGAAAGGATGAAACACTAGTGTCTGTAGGTATTTAATTATTATAGTAAAAAATAATTATATATATATATATATATATATATATATATATATATATATATATATATATATATATATATATATACAAGCTGATAGCCCGGCGTTTTCCGGTCGTACAATACGCTTAAACATGATATTTTAATTTATGCAGATTATATATTATTGTAACCCCTCCAGTGCAGCTCAGCTCAGGTGCATAGGCTCGTGATTGAAATGCACCTGTAGCCGTTGCCCGTGGTTTCGTCTAGTGGTCAAATTCGTCTTCGGATCGTCGTCGGTCTCCTTCCGGTTCTGCTTTCAAATCAGCTTCCAACCGTCACCTGGGCTATCGGAGAAATATATTGCATTCACAACGGCGTTCCAATCAAAGAAAAGAAAGTCAAAACTTAATTGGTTTTCTTAACATAGAATTGATTATTGTCTTTGATTTTACAAATAATATTTCCACACTGGCCTAGTCATGCAACTTAGGGGGATGACAGCTTTGTTTCTTTTACCAAGCTCTCCGTTCTTCATCTACCGTCAGTCCACGGGAAGGGATCAGCGAAAAAAGTCGCCAATTAGCTAAGTGTCTTGTTTTTATCAAAACAGTAATTCCTCCGTCCACCTTTTTGGAGTTATTCTTTCTTCCTTTCCTTTCCTCTCTCTCTCTCTCTTTTTTTATCGTATCAATTTGTACTCCCTTTTCCTTTTTCCTCTTCCTCTCTCTCTTTCTGCTTCCCTAATTTCTACTCCTTCTATCGGCTTTTATCTATACCAATTTTCTACCCTCATTGCACTGAGGTGTTACTTATCATGTAATTAGTCACCTCCAGGTCGACCATGTCACTCAACAGGATTTTAAAAACAACCTCTTCGTTGTTAACAGATTTTTAACAGCCATTATATCGGAACAAATTCTCGTTTGTCTTTCTCTTAAAGACCCCACCCCGGCCCTGATATGATAAGCGACAACTATTCATCTCCATGAGTCAACCATTTTCGGCTGGCGAGTTTGTATTGCCCTTTCTGGCCCTAACTTCCTATAGATGTCGGCCAGTAAGACCGCATCCCCCCACGTACCTTTCGATAGAATCTTGTTTCTTTAATAATTTGAATTGCTGTTCTAACCTAAACCATAAAACGACCCTGTATTGCTTTTTCTGCCAACTCGAGAATCTCATTATGATATTTATTTATTTATTTATTTCCAATCGAAATATCCCCATTTCTTCTATCATAAACATCTGTTTTTCCTTGACCAAGTGTGTCAGTATGTTCCCCCCATGCCTCATCCTCTCCCATCCTCTATTTGAAAAGCAAAATCATCTGGTGTCGCCAGGGATCTCGTCATATTATGAGGAATGATTTTTCCATTGGATTAATTCGCTTAAAAGTCATAAAATCTTTCATGAAATTCGGTCTGTGTTAGGTTACAATATAACGTCAGCTGATATTTGAGCTTGATAATGAATGGCCTGGAAAAATCACTTCTGATTAATGTTTAGTTCTAAAATATGCAAACCAAAGAAATTATTTGCGGCGTTTATGAATGGTATTTTTCTACTATTGAACTCATTAACAAGGAAACATTAAAATGGCATGCCCAACTAAACTCGACCTTGAAGAGAGGCCCTGTAGTCGAATGCTCTATCATTAGCTATATTTCCAGAATATAATAAATCTGTTTTTTGTGTTTTTGTTTGTTTTTGTTTTTTTGTAAGAAGAAATGATTTTCTAAGATTTATCTCCTTTTATCGGTGTAACGTAAAATATCTGCCTGTAAAAATGATTCATTTTATCTATAAGAGAGCCAAGCAAGTTTTAATTTGATTGTTTCAATTTTCGATACTTATTGGGTGAATTTCTGAACAAAAAAATCTAAGAACACTGTCAGACATATACATTTCATTTGTGTGAAATTTGCCAAGATACCCTCACACGTTTGAGAAACTATGAGAAAGGAACTCATACACAAAGCTACTTTTATATAATAGTAAATATATATATATATATGCAGAATTTATTATATATATATATATATATATATATATATATATATATATATATATATATGACAGTCAACGAACTGGAAGTCAAAGACTCCAGTAGCTCAATTGACAGACTGGTTGCCTGGCATGCAAGAGGCTCGGGTTTTGAATCCTGAGTTCGGGTGTGTTTAATTGATAAGCCCAAATGAGTCTTGGACTTCCGGTCCTTTTATTTATTTCGGATTCTCTTCTGTTTCACTACTTCTTTTTGCACTAAAGAGAAACACTTGTGTATTTTTTTTAATTGGAAAATTTAACGAGCTTTTCTGGAGCGCGTTTACCATTGAAAACTCTAAAAACACAATAGGCATTTTCATTGCTTACTTTATTTAATGTGACATGAACTTATGGTTTGTTTACTTTGGATGGTCGGGAATCCCATGTTATTGGAACCTAGTAAATATATAGGATGCCCCCCCCAAAAAAAACATGGTAAATCTACTCTCAATTTTCATGCGGCTGATGACACATTCATTTTTTTTGTTTTCGAAAATACATCACAAATGACTTTTATTTATTTTTACAGCAGTCTTACTATATTTGTTATTAGAACCAGTTTAAAATAGTTCTACATCTCAATGTCCGCGCCATTAGCAATTAAACTCATACTTTGTTTATCGGTGCGGACCACAGAGAAATAGGCAGTCACGAGTAGCATGTTCCTGTTGTAAAAAAAGAGTAGCAGGAAACTCTTCAAGCATTTAAGTTTAAGGGGGGCGATTATGCCAATGTAGTCTCTTATAGGAGTCCGAAAATGCAGAATAAAAAGTGACTAAGGATTTGTTGGAGATTTTAATGCCGCATCGTTTGCAAATGTTCTGTTGTTGGTGAAAAAATATCAGATAGGAAAAAAGACTGCTGCTTATGCAAAGAATGTAGTTTTCGTTGTTTGTGAAGTGGAAAAATAATCCGATTCGAGTGTGTATTCTCCCAACTGTAAATAATAACGTGGATGAGCTATGAATTTATTACCTAAATATGAGGTGCCTTTAATAAGTTTCGAGACATTTTTATAAAGCCATTTAAAATTGTTGTAGACTCTTGAAAATTCAATATGTTATTTGCATGCATCAATTTTTATGATTTCAGATTGGAATGAACAATTACAGCAGGAATTAGAATACACCATACAGAACCTGATTGTCACTAATCTCAGTTAGTGAATTTCAAAAATGCAATCTCGACGTGGGGATACTTTAAAAGATTGATATACAATTAAATTTCTGTTTCAAACTTAGTAAAAATACCACAAAAACGTATGGAATGGTTAAGACTGGTTTTTGACCACCTAGCATAAATTGAGCATCGTTTCTTGAGAGGAATAAGATATCCAAGGAGGGCAGCGATGGTGAGAGCTGAGGAGAGGTGTGACAAAACTAAGGAAGTCAAAATACTAGAGAAGATTTGCTAAATGAAGATTTCCATGAATAAGCCCTGCCCTGTGTCTATAGAGATAATAAGTGCACAGTTTTATGCCAGTGTAGAAACTGTGCGTACATATATTCGCGAGGAATTAAAGATTCGTAACATTTGTGCAAAGTTTGACCAAAGGGTGCTCAATCTTTTACACAGATTATTTGACTAAGGTGGCCATAAATACAGTACCTCACGTTCCATATAGGCCAAACTTTACTCCCTGTGACTTTTACTACTTCTCTAAGCTCAAGGAAAACCTTCGACGCTGTCGTTTTAAGAAAATTGTGGAAATGAAAAAGCGTGTGCCGAGGATCATTGACACGCTATCACAGGAAGATTTTCATGATGCTTTTCTGACGTTTTTGGAAGGGCACAAGCGCATTGCAGCTGTGGGAAGTTACTCCGAAGGTGACTGAGTTCTATAGGTGTAATTTTAATAAACATGCTCATACGAAAAAAGTCTAGGAACTTATTTTATATATCGCCGACTTTTTCGGTAATTATATATATATGGCTCTTGTAGGTTGCGACATTGTTTGACTGTGGAATTTATTATATATTTTTTTTCTCCTTTCTCTTTCCAGATTTTTTTTATTTATAGTTATGTCTCGGAAGTAGAGTGAAAAGCACATCTTATTTTTCTTTTATTAATATTATTTTTCCTTGTACACATTTTTGTGAAGTATTCCATGGATTTCTGCCTTTGGATTATTATGGACCATCTTCTTCCAATTACGGGATTTACTTGGATTTTACTTGTACAAATGGAAATTCTTTTAACTTTCTGGAAGTTTTACATTTGGATTTTACCGTCACTGGATTTTTTATCTTCCACCAGACTATCCATTAATGTGTAATCACCTTTTTCTTTACCATATTCCCTCTGCTTAACTTATTTTGTTTTCAAGTAAAATCTTTGACTTATTTGTTGTTTCATCAAATACTTCTGCATGCAAAATCCGATCCCGCATTTTGCTAATTCCTTCCCTCTGATGAGAGGGAGAGAATTTCTTCAAAACTCCGCGGATTAAGGACCATCCATTTATCTAGTGTTTCCTTTTCAGATTAAATATATTTTTAACTCATTTCAAAGTGTTTTTAACATATTTCATTAACTGTTTGCTCATATTATAAGCTCTATTTCCTATTTGGTATTATCGAGCTTTTATATCTGGCTGAGATAATTTTATAAATATTAATTCTTTAATATTTATAATTTACTTTAATTTTACCATCTTGGATCATTTTGGTAAATTCAATTGTAATTTTTATTATATATATATATATATATATATATATATAAAGGATTTTAGTCGTACAAAATACTATTAAAGTTTTAAAAAGGATAAGTGGAGTCATTATTAGAATTTTGAGGAAGATCGATGGGGGAAGAAAAAAATTAACAGGCACGAAAAATAGTCAAAAGATTATTCGACTAAAAAAAAGAACCTCGATGTACGTTTTGTCCGACTCCTGTCAATATATTACTCGGCAGCGATTAAAATAAAACAATTTACACATAATTGAAAATGGAGGCGAAGGGCGAGGGGTGAAAAAAAAAAAATTATAAAACTACACGGGGTGAATTAAATTAAAAATATTTGCTCGAATGAAAAAATGCTGCCTAAATATATATATATATATATATATATATATATATATATATATATATGTATAACCTCAATAATTTGCTAGCAGTTTCTTCATAGTGTTTATGTTTAAAGGGGTATAATCATTGATAACCGCGCAACTTTAATGAGTCGATCTTAAGAACATTTTTTATTGTTTAATCAGAGAAAAATGTGCTAATTTCGGAGAATAATATAATCGTAAAATAAAATAACGCACGCTGGTTCTAATATATTTTTATTCGCCAATTAATATAATATTCATTATCGGTTTTGTAATATTGAACGATAAAAGGCAGAACGGCGTAAAAGAAGAGGTTTACTTGACAGCGATTTAAAGCAGTTCGAATTTCTAGACACGTTCAATCAATCAGATCAGCGTTTTGGGTTCCCATCTGTCCGATTAGCACGTTTAATCCGCGTCAAATATGACAAGTTAATTGCTATCAAAGATCCACATCTTCAATGGCGTCCATTTATTTTCAGCTTTCTATTTCCTTTTTATAGCGTCATTCCACTATTTTAATGCCGAGCAGTTTATTCATGTTTTTACATCATTTTCATTTTTTGAAATTCTATTTTCTTTTTTATTTCAGTGTTTCTTTTATTTGTTCTATAAAGAGTTAACAATACACCGTTCATCTGCCATAAAAAGCAAATCGCCATATTTCTTTCTTTTTCTGATTTGTTTCTCTCAACAATTCTTCTATTTCTATCATTCTGTTTCCTTCAAATGAATATGAAACATCTGTTCTTACTTAAGCCCAGCTGCTACTCTTGTTCTAAGATTTTGCGTCACTTTTCTATAAGTGCATTCGTCCATCATAATGTTTGTCGTTCTGAACCTGCTAAAGATCTAAACTGTATTGTCCCCAAAGTAGTGCAGTAATTTAAAGTTCTGTTCCGGTTAACTTGAAAATAACATTTTCGGTTGCCAATATCGCCTAAATTTAATCAGAATCATAGACGCCCAGTTAGAATTTAGACTGAAATAGCGTTTTCAATAGCCAATCACTCTTCAGTCATAATAGCATTTTTGGCGGTCAGTTACAATAAATATAGTTTTAAGTTTGGCCATGCGTTTAGGTTTGGCCATGCGTTTAGGTTTGGCCATGTACGTTTAGGTTTAGGTACGGATAAAGAGTGGGGGAAATTATCAATAGTGGTTTCAGCTATGCGAGTGTTTTTTTTTTATGAAAGTTTTGCGACAGTGACTATAGATTAGAGCTAAACGAGTGTTATGTAGTAGGGAACACACGAAATTATTTGTTATTTATCTGTCTGCCGATCTATATATCTATGTACATTATCGATATATCCATCTGTCTACTAATCTATCTACCTGTTTATCTATGTATCTATCGATCTATATATCTGACTGGCGCAGTAAACGGGGAGGTGTAATCTGTGTTTCGATATATTGCTAAAACATGTGAAAGTCACGTCGAACTCGGTGACTTATCAATTGCACCGGAAGAATGTCTGATAGCTGACCCGGAGCTACGTGCATGTTATCACGTGTTCTAGTTAGCTGAGAAAATAGTCGAAGTTGGATTGAGATCGTAAACAGACAAAGATGATCTGAAAGGAGTCTCCTCTCGAGAAGGGGGGGTGCGCCTCAGACGTTGGAAGTATAAGCATCAATCACACAGAGAAAGATCTGCGATCACTCCTCTGCTAGATGTCATGTCTGGGAGTGAATAACCTACATAAAAATACACGAATTTGAAAACGATGTGCGTGTTCAATTTCAGATTAGGAGTAAAAGTCAGACCCAGAAACTTGTCAAAACATCAAACTTCCCCAAGACAAGAGCTATTTATTTTAAGTGACGCCAGATGGGGATCAAAGCGTCAGTATATATTTATTTTAATGTTATTAGAAGTCACCGCGCTAGATTATTCCATTCTACTTTATAAATATGTTTAATTCTGTTCTCTCTAATGATTTAATTCCACGTGTGCTGCTGTTATTGCGCATAACCAGCAAACATTATGTGACATCAACTCATATAAATGAGGAAGTCTTGATAATAATCACTAATACTCCCGGTCGCCAACGGCAATGATATTTTTTGTACAGAAATGAATAAGGCTAAACAAATTGACCCGTGTTCGCTGTAGGCATCGCACAACGTAACAAGGAATGATCATTTATAACAATAGGAACGACTTATAACAAGAATTTCCCGGGCAAGCGAACCTTTTGGCGTCATATCTACAATGACTTGTACCTGGATAAAAATAACACAAGGTGGGGACGTGTCACAAAGTTCATGCTTATCGTCCGACGCCGGATACTAAAGGACTCTATAATCGACTAGATTCCAACGTAATATTTGGTAAACTCCTGGAAAAGTTACCTTTGATGTCTGTGGCTTCCAAAAATTTACATTAGCAATAGTATATAGGATTTTAGGCTTTGGATTTGATGTTTTCAGAAATAATGAATATTGATTTTCTTGCAATAATCAGATGAATTATGTAACCGACGTTCATTTGTATACTTTGTATACATGCAAATTTCAGTAAAATTGAGAACGTACTCACCAAATGATACTCTTAACAACTGCATATCTCAGGACAACAATATTCACGTCTTGAAATTCAATGTCATCGAATATTTGACATGGTGCGTCCAAATAAGTAATCAAACATTGTCAACGTTATGAAATATTCTAACTTTTTTCGTAGTATTCTTACAAATTTACTGACAGTTTATTTTAACATTACCAACAGCGGTAACTGGTAAGTAAAATCGGACGCTCATTGTATTAGTTATATCATAAAAATAGCAGGATTTGTGGAAACTTAACGGAATGAAAAAATATATTTAATCAGCAAATGTGTTTTAATAAAGGCAATATTTTTCTAGATAGTGAACACATTTATACTTTTAGACAGAAACCCAATAACACGCAATACATATAAATATAAATTTATTAACATTATTGAAAAACGTATCCATTGTGTATTAAATATTGAACTTACCCAAACGTGATTAATTGTTAAGTACTAATAAACTCACAGAAAGTAGTAATACGCTACACTGTTCAATACAAATAATAAAATCACATTGTAAATGACGATATTTAATTTATTTTTCCAATCTGTCATGTTCTTTTTTTGCCATGTTTCTTTTAATGTTTCCTTTTTACGTAATGTTTCCTTGACTTCCTTCTTTTGAAATTACGTTTTCCTCACATCCTTACAGCAATCATCATATATTATTGTAATTATATTTGAAACAAGGCTGTATCCAATGAATATCACACTCATGTGTCATATATCAAGGTGGCTAGATTGGCCTCTTTAAAGTCAAATTCCATGAATCAAAATGTTTACGGACTAAAAAAGTACAAGCAGAATATATTGATTAAAAATATTAATCATTCCGCGCTCAGTAAGATTCACTCTTTACTAGAAATTGGTTTTCTGTCTATTTTGATCCACACTCGATATAGTTGATTCACAATATTCATTGATGCGTTCGCCCACGAATGCAACTCTCTTCGTTTTCTAGCACCGGCCAACTATAATTAATTTTCCACTAAGATCGAACGATGCTTATTCTCGTAAGTTTAAGTGATTATAAACTTCATTGATATTTCAGTACACTCTGAACCTTTCTAGTTCAGATCTAGTGCATTCTGTCCATTCTCGGCCTTTTCATCATTTTACAAAATCTACCTCTGATTCTATAAAATCCTTTTGCCTCTACCATTTTATAATCAGCCAGAGCAAGTCTTAGATTTTTCAAAGATAAAATGTTATAAACACTTTGTTATACATTTACGTTAGCAGTTTACTTTCGTTAAATTAGTGTATTATTCTCTTTACATTTGTAAGCTATATTTACGTGTTAACTTTGGTCAAAATACGACTTCCACCTGTAATCGAATTTTTCGATTATCGATTTTCGATACTTATCAGGTGTACTACGATTAAAAACCTACGTAAGAGCATCGTCACTCACATTAAGTACTTTCGTGTGAAATTTCCAAAATCATCTCAGACATTTCCGTCCATATGGAACGAACGCACACACACAATGTTCCTTTTATATATATTATATATATGTGCATGTATACACACACGCATATATATATATATGAGCAAATAGTTAAGAAAATATGTTAAAAAAACACTTTGAAAAAGAGTAAAAAAAACATATTTAATTTGAAAAGGAAATACTAAATAAGTGGATAGTCCTTAATCCGCGGAGTTTCGAAGGAATACTTTACTTCTCATCAGAGGGTAGGAATTAGAAAAGTGCGAGATCGGATTTTGCATGCAAAAGTATTTGATGAAACTGCAAGTAAGTCAAAGATCTTACTTGATAAAAAAAAGTGAAGCAGAGAGAATATGGTGAAGAAAAGGTTATTTCACTTTAATGGATAGTCTGGTGAAATGTAAAGTATCCAATGACGGTAAGATCCAAAAATGTAAATCCAAGAAAGTTAGTTAAATTTTCATTCGTACAAGTAAAATCCAAGGATATCGTTTAATTGGAAGATGGTCCAAAATGATCCAAAAAGCCGAAATTTGTGAAATAATTCACAAGGAAAAATGGGAAAGAATTCCAATAATATTATTTTTAAAAAATAAGATATGCGTTAAATGCGGCTGCGGAGACAAAGTGTAATTAAGAAAAGTGATTGAAGAAGAGGGAAAAAAGAGTTGAAGGATTATTGAATTCAATAAAAAATAGAAAAGCAAATGTCAAAATGACCCAGACAATATGACGTTAAAAGGTTCCCAAAATATAGGGCAAAAAAGCGCTCAATTGAAATGTACAAGTTATTACTTAAGAAAATATCAGCAGGAGTTATTAAAAGACACTAAATGAAAAATAAAACATTTAAGGGGGAGGATGGCCGGTATCTGCAAATTCCGGATAAAGCAAGTAAGTATGTAAGTAAATTTATTTAGTAAAATATAAGTAAAATATACATAAAGGATATGAATGTGTTGCTAGATTGATATATTTTATAGATAGGAATATTTCAACACTAAAACGGAAATTGCAGATAAAAAAACGGCCGAACAAAAGAATTAAAATAAATAATTATTGAGTTATAAAGTATTAAGAAAGTATGTAGAAAAAAAAAGATAATAGTAAAGAAAAATTATATATATATGAAAGGTTAAAGTAATAACTATATAATTTCAAAATTACTATAATTAAAGTTGGACTTATGTTTACAGAAAGAGATCAGTTCGTTTTTAGAATTTATTATATTGTTACTTTGAGGGGAAGTAATTATAGTTATAGGTTCGGTTGTGCAGAGGCGACATGACTTAAAGCCTGGAGTATAAGACTTAACTTTTTTTTTATTATAGTCCATTTGATTGAGAAGGGGGTATTATTAGAATTAAGTTTTGTAATTAAAGTGGTTAGAGAAGTTCTTTGGTTATTATTAGAATTATGGTTGTTAACAGAAGAAATGTGGTTTGATATTCTTTTCTTAATTAATGTTTAAGTAGCGCCGATATATGTATGTACTTGTTTAAAAGCTCGAGGTCTGAAATTAATATTAATTTGTTGATTTGTATTATATATATATATATATATCAGAAATGTATATTATCATTTATTAATGCTAATAAAGAATAAGTAGATAGATTCAATTTGAAAAAAACACATCGCGATAAGCAGTCCTTCGGACACTGAATAATATAAAATCATAAAATAAAGACACCGTAGAATAAGATAATTATTAAATAAAGAAACGGTTTATACTAGCTCATTGACCGGCGTAAATGCAGTTCTTGAGTATGTCAATTCCGGTCATGAAACTATTTGCGAAATTTCATGAATAAATACGCTATTTTATATTTACATGAGAGAGTATATAGATTGTGTTATTTGTAACTAACATTGTATATTTTGTTTGAGAAAAAGAATTAGTTTTAAATAAATTGCCTAAACAAAAACGGATCAGATAATGCTTGGGAGATTACCTTGTGACAACAAAACAGATACTGCTCTTCCCCCCTTGTCTAAAAAAGAAAGCCTGGTAATTCCTGGCTGATTTTCCTCCTCCAATTAGAATGTATGTAGGGCCTGAAGAGCGACATCAATTTATTGGTTTAATTTTATTCAAATCCCATCAGAATGTAGTTAGAGCCTTATAAGCAACACCAGGTTTTGTTTTGATTACTCACTTTGGACTAGTACACTTTCATTTTAAGGGATGTCAGACTGATAACGGTCGAAGCGAATTAGCGTATTAATATATAGAAGGTATAGATAATAAACATAATAATCCTGATTTGGTTGATAACGTCTCTTTATAATCATGAGTGAGCGAATAATAATAATAATAATAACAATTCTCATTTTATTTGATGACGTCATTTTATAATAAGATAGAATTCATTCTAATAGAACTCTCCTTGTATCCCTACTATAAAGAAAACGCTTACAAGATCAATTAGTTTCCTTTAGCATATTTGTAGTACTTACAATAAACAAACGTCTAAAAGCTTCCCAATGCATCAGGGATTCGTAGTTATTTCAAATGTCTTTCCAGTCGACTTACAACCTGCTTCATGTAGATCCGCACCAGCATTCTTTCTGTTCAAGAAAACACTATTGCTAAAAACATGTCCATAAACTTTGCCTGCAAATTGTCAACAGCCTCCACACGCTCGGCTCATAATTGTTTACAACTGTTCCCATCGAACATTCCTTCTGAATCCATGACGTCATTCTACTAACAAGCCAATCAGGAAGGATTCCCTAATCAATCAGCTCTTGCTGGGGGCAGCATTTGGTTAATGAAGATATTGAACCAGAAGATCCTCACTCAAGCTGAACTAGTAACCTTGCAGTTCTTAAAATACCATTCAGTTTTTAATTTTCACACAACAGCAACAGCAAAAACAACAACAATAACAATAACAATAATAGTCTGCATAGGCTTGTTAGGAATATCGCCGGTGGTTCTCAATGAGTAATCTCTGTAGGAAAACTTCTGATGATGATGATGATGATGATGATGATTTGCATAAAAAATACTAATACTCTCAAAAGAACTACCACTATACCCACTTAAATACAACTTCAAAATAGAAGTAATGATACAAACCTCGGATAATTACCACTACAAATACCACCCTAATTCCTGACTATTCTAATGCATATCAATATAGTATTTTTTGTAGGTGAGATAATCTCTTTTATTTCAACGAGAAAACTAATTTCACTTCTACCCAAACTGCTATAAAATCACATACATACACGACCATGGGAGAAGGGCTTATCTTCCAGTTCTTACACTGTGAAGATAGAAATATAAAAATCGGTACAAAACAGCTATAGTTACATGTTAGTATACATGCATTATCCATAAAATACCTTTATTCTATAGATTATCTATAAAATGCATAGTTATTAGCCATAGTTTGAATTTATATTTGAATTTATATTTCATAGCAACTCTAATTTTTTTTTATCCCCTCCATGGGCAAACGTACTGGTGATTGTCTCTGCATAAAAACTAAAATCTGAAGTACGGAGCCTATTTTGAATCGCACCCAAACTCCTTATACGATATTTTTACCAATGCGTTTATTAATTCACAAAACATACTTAATCCTTCATAATCTTCTTTGCCTACTAGCAAGGACTAGAGGTGCGATCAAAGGGACGCATTAGAGATATTCAGTGCTCGGCCTTATTTCCTAATTAGGGCAACTAACGCAGTTCCCCATACCTGCCTAATTCCTTTCCACTTAAAATTAGCAGCTACGTGGTGCTTGTTTACCATGCATGCTAACATGATTACACTTGGCCACTCTTATCTGACAGATTTGAAAGCAGCGGTTTAACAGTCTGTCAGGCTGCTGTATTCCGACTTACACTCCGTGGGCCATAACTCGTTGGTAGCGCTTAAAGCGCCTGCTCTATAATCAGTTGTATAGTACCACGGTGATTGTAAGTGCCATGTCGCACATCAAAAAGGGGCCCTGTACTCATGTGGGCATTCTCTAAGCCACATTCTTGAGGACGACGAGTCGGCTGATGGTTAACTTGTTTGGCATGGCTGTGGCAATGCACATCCACTTCACCTAGCACTCCTTAACCTAAACTTAAAATAAAAAATGACAGTTCAGTAACTAACGATTAAACGCACGCTCGAGCAATGCTTCGCCTTCCCTTTTAAGGTTTGATTTACAAATATCTGTGGACTAAGAACTAAATTTCACAAAAACTATTTCTCATAGAAAACTCCTCAAATATCTTAGCGCTAGTTAGAATTTATTTGCACAATTTAACATGTCTGGCGATCTTCCACTTTGTCTTGAGGACACATAGACTTGGAGTCTATATGCGTACCATCCTCCCCATTACTAGGAAATCTAAACTAGAATCAGACGACTAGGCTTTCATATGCTTTAGACTAATTTTAGGACATATCGTTAGCTACTTGTATTTTGTATCGCTCCCCTTAAACCCAAGACTCTACTTTAATCAATCATGTCTCTGACAGCATAGATGTAGCACTATTCCTAGACTCTAGCATCCAAATGATTGTATATCGCTACTTTAGTGCCAAACTCAATAATGAGATTGCTTCTCTAACTACGCTGACACAGCTGGTAGTATCTTACATAACTTTTCTACATCTAATCGCTTGACACAAATAGTAATGTTCCCGACCTGTACCCAAAATCATTAGAACTAGCAAGTTTCACCTCTGGGCCTATTTCTGACCACAGTTCCTGGGGATTGTATAACAAATACCCATTGCCGTCTCAGGAATGCTGATTACACTGTGCTAATGATAGACATCACCCTAGACTCTCAACCCCAAGTTGAAGAACCACTGCTCCAAACTACAAGTTATTACCATATAGGTAAGGTGAGTGTCATCAGACATCTTATTAGAGATGCTCCATGGGGAAAATTATTTTTTTCTTCCTGCTGAACAGCGCTCAAATGAAACTAATGAATGGTTTAAAGCAACAATTGAAGCATATGTTCCCACAGGTAAGTTGTATAATGAATCCCACTCTCTCCAAAGATTTATTTCTACTTGCGCAGCTGCCATTGCTCAACGTTAGCACACATACCACACACGTATTCAACATAAATTAAGTACGAATAGACAAAATTATATAGAAGTTAGAAATAATTGTGAGAAGGAAATAGCGGTAGAAAACACATTGAAGCGCAGAAATACGGAAAATTTATAACATTGTGGTAAATAATAGGCAATTAACAAATTACTCAGACAATTTTTGGTCTAAACATTTGAAATCTTGCATAAAGTGTATTCACACGCAGGCCAAGTTATGAACAGTACATAGGGTCTGAGCACAGCCGGGCGTAACTGCTAGTACTAAACATAATTACATCCGTCTTAAATAAGGGAAAATCCAAGGTTCGCCTCAATGATCGTATGTCCAAAGAACATGATATAAATGCAGATGTACCTCAAAGATCTATCTTTGGATCTTTATTATTATTGATATTGATAAAGTACACCTCCTGATGAAATTGTCTCTAAGATGGCTATATTTGCTGATGACACAACGTTCTATAACATACATCAAGGGAAAACAAATGAACATGTATCCAAGTAAATGGCAGAAACACTAGAGGAATACCTCTAGTCTGTAGTGAAATTGGGACATAGAGAGATATTCACGTTCAATGCTGCCAAGACTAAGCTTCAATCCTTTCATAACTACAAGAAAGCCTCTCAACCATTAATATCTATGGCTAAAAGTACATTACCTAAAAGTACTTCTTTGAAACCCCTCGGCTTTAAGTTCACGGGTAACATGAGTTGTAACAGATATTTTAAAAGGCATTGCTTATGCTGGGGCAAAGAAAATACTGCTACTTGTCTCATCTTCTTAGACAGAGTTCCAAAGAGAGGCACCAACTAAAAGGTAATGTACTATAAGCTTAGCTTAAGCCGCTGTTCTATAGACGAAATGTTGCATCCCTCTGCCTGTTTTACAAGTATTTAAATGGTGGATGATCCGACGAACTACAAGCTCTTGTGCCACCTCGACGGAAATACACCCGACAAACCCAACAAGCAGAAAATTCCCACGCTTACACAGTAGAAATCCATAGATGCTTGGAAGCTTTCTGCTCTAATAGGGTCCTCATTAAAATTGCTACACTTTGGAATTCACTTCCGTGTCCCTGCTTCTCAGACTCTTCTGACATGCAGAAGTTTAAGTGGGCGCTTCTACACTATCAGAATGAAATTTTCTAGTCGATAAGTACAGTTTCCAGATATAAAAAACCAATGGTTCTGCTGATCGTTTTGTAAATTCTAATAAATTACCATATTAGTTCCAAATTATGCAGTGGAAATTGCCTGAATATTACTGAATTATTAAAAAAAAACAACTTAAACCGTATTGGTAGGTGAGAATTTGAGGCTATGTTGTTTTATTTGAAACGGGAAATTGCCTCTTTTTTAATTTTCTTCTTTTGAAGATTGTAATACTTGGTATGGGGCAGCCAAACCAGCTGCCAACATTACCCTGCTTTTTATTGAAACCAACCGAGAGCTGTTTTTAGTATCCTGGTTGTTCCCTTAAGTGCAATTGTATTGATTTCTTTTGCACTTGGTTCACCAGGAATATTAGTTAGATAGGACGTCAGTTTCTTCTTCATAAACCCTGTAGCACTTCTAATATATAATAACTGGTATGAATGATATCTCCTTAAGATTCCAGTTACTTTTCATGTCATACATGAAACCTTGTTATTTGGTCTGTTTCTCTATTTCAGCTCTGTTCAGACCCCCATCATTAGGGACACTCACTTCAACCAAGATTGGCACTCTTTCTGGCTTATTCAATATAACTATGTCAGGTTTCACAGCAGCATTTTCAAGGTAGCTGGCTGTAGGGATTACATCGTCGTAATGTATTGTATATAAGTCATTTCCACCTGTCCTTTAAGGTTGATGTTCCCAGGACTTGCTGCTTCACTTGATGTTTAATTTTTACAAATGGTCCAGGTGAAGTACTTATATACTCTATCATATCTCGCTGTATAGTAGCCGTCCCCTAAAAGAACCTTGCAACTCCTGTGCCTTACATAAACAAATGCGATCGTTTTCTTCAGATTCTTGTTTCTTTTTTCTTTAATAAGTAATTTTCTGTCTCATCGATTTTCGTAATTTTTGGATGCAATCATCTTAAAAATACGGAGAATACGTAGATACCATTGTTTCCACGCGAAATTCAGTATTAGGATTTCCGAACTTTCGTTCTGATAGTGTAATGAAAACACACTTCTTGCTGCTTAACTCCCTACTTCGTGCCCCTACAAATTATGTCCCAGATAGTATCCCGCTTACATCAAAATGGCACTTTACCCTGTTTGGGATGAAAATGCATCCTTTTTTTAATTGACTGTAAAAGAGCATACAAAGACTGAGAAGGTAGGCCGTAACGAACCTCGTACTGTCAGATAGGAGACAATCTTGGGAAGATTTTTGGCTACTGAAATTGAGTAAAAATGACAACCGTTTAGAATAAGAAACAAGAAAAAGAACGACTAAAAATATAACGTAAATTCGACATACTTATACAAAAAGGAAAATGGTGCTTGATATAGAAATTCACACTTCAGGGAATAACACTTGTTATTGCCATTGAATAACCACTTATAATTTATACAATATTATAATAGAATGTAAACTATCTTTTCTAGTAAATACTTATAATACTGTTCCCAACAAAAAATAACAACAACACCAGCAATAATAATATAATAATGATCGAAAACCACAAAATCATTTCAGATATGCAGGTACAAATAGATAAAATCATCGACACTAGAAGACTGAACGCCATAATTAGGACTATGACGAAAGGATTTCTTTTCATTATTCTCGAGTATATATCAGTTAATATCTGATATGTGTTTATATAGATTAATATGGTTTTCGATTGATTAACTTTGTCTAACTGTGTCGGATATATACTCAAAACAATGATAAGAATATTTTCTTGTCATAGCTCTAGTCATAATATTTAAGGAGAAGAAAAGAATATGTTAAATTGTGGATGTTGCCTTCTGCGTGAGAGAACTGAAAAGAATCTGGGACCTGGAGAAAATCAATATACTAATAATTGTAGGAGCATTAGGCATAGTCCCAATGAATTTAGAAAAAAACACGAGAGGCAATCGGAATCAAGATTGTGTATTAAGCAACAATGCTAAAACAGCTCAATTTAAAACTATTGATTCGGGAATTAAATAACCATCAGTGATCAACGCTTACCAATAAAATGGAAAATGCAATAGACGTAAAAGAAAAAAAGTCAACCAAAATAAACTGTAATTGCAAAATTGTAAGATAAAAATTGACTACACCCCCCATTAAAAAATCGCAGTGCCGACGTCGGCTGTCACCTTAGCAAGACTCAACGGGTCAAAGAGGATGGACAGATCGAATAGTAAAATCATAAAACAAACCATTACTGGATTAGATCGAAGGAGACTGAGACTTTCCAGTGAAGGTCAATGGGCATTGCCAATGTAAAACGATTGTTGCGATTACGCAACACCATTTCCAAAGGTTATTAAAATAGGTGAAGAATACTGCTAATTTGAGGAGACTTGTTTTCACCCAGACTACAGGGAACACTACTAGTTCTTGTCAGTGAGCAATCTCTGATGATTGCACGTGTGAGAACTCCTAGTGAGTACAAATAATAAATGTACTAATTAGAATGATGGAAATAATAATAATAGTAATAATAATAATAATAATAATAATAATAGTAATAATAATAATAATAATAGTAATAATAATAATGATAATAATAATAATAATAATAATAATAATAATAATAAAAATATTAATAATAATATGAAATAATGTAATAATGCCTTTAAGATACTGGGGAAATGAATTTGCCAATAATTGCTTGTTACAGAGCAGGTAATTAGCAATATTTCCACCAACTGTGAAAAGTAGGTTGCTACTGATGACGATAATAATGATGATGATGCTGCTGCGTTCAAGGACTGACCTTGCTCTCATTATAATCCATTTAATTACTAGCTGCAGAGAGAGAAAGCAATCATACGCTAAAGTCTGTGAAGAATCGTGCCAATTATATTACAATCAATTCGTCCGGGATGAGAAGCAATTGCTGGCGGACAACTTCCATGAAAGCGAGAATGGAAGGTTGAGAAGAAGATGAAGGCGTTTAAATAAATGATGCACTCGACTTCATTGCAATTTCCATTCTTGCATTCTTCGTAAACGGTGACATTTCAGGCTAGTATCCAAACATTTGATTTTGCATAATTTCGATAATGTTATTTTGTTAATTTCTGATTAAGAGTTTTAATCTAATTAAACCTATAACAGCAGCATTTATAAATCATGTTAATTCGTAATAATGCTCTCGGGACGAGTCAGTGTTATTTTCATAGAATCGAAAATTATGTTACGAAAATTGATGCTATCGCTAATACTACTTCTTCGTATATAAAACGTACATATCTCTTTCTCTCTCTCTTTCTCTCCCTCTTTCTCTCACACTATTTGACTGTGTGATTTGTCTCTTTATGTATATTTTTCTCTCGCTCACTTTAAACGCGGATCGCTCTAAAATCAAAGCCTCCTATTGTTTAACTTAAAAAAATAGAACAGCTAAGAAAACGGGAATAGTACCACAAATACAAGCGGCATATTGTGCATCAGGATTTATTTTTCTACTTAGCCAAGAATTACGCATCTTTGACTTTGACGCATCGCCATGATACAGGTCTCTTTCACAGTCTCACGCCGTCACTATCTGCAATAAAGAGATGAAAGTTTCAGGTAATTAATTAAAATGTTCAGTTATCATCACAATGAATTTTTACTCCTCTCTGATCAATTTGATCGGAATAAAGATAAGACACATTAATTTGGAAACGGCACCTATATATCTATACTCCTATATTTTGTTTTGTATGTGTATTGATATTCATATTTAAAACCTTCCATTTTTTAAAGAAAACAAACTATATATATATATATATATATATATATATATATATATATATATATATATATATATATATATGGGTCGTGTAATTGCATTCCAAAGATCTAGCTTAATTGCAGATTTTTACACATTCATTTAAATTAATTCCCCATTAGTGTTTTCGTTTTTGTTTTTTTATTGGCTTATCCCCTTTAGTTAACTATTACGTATAATTATATTCATTCAGATATTCCACATGATTTATACTTGCGTAATATTTGCGAAAAAGGCTATAGTAAACACAAACCTCTTTCTATATATATTTATGTATGCGTATAAATTTGTTTAAGAAAATTTGCCCACCAAACTCCTCCGTTAGCTTTTTGTCTACAGACATATAAACTTAATATATAGGGTATTCAAACCGACGTGAAAGTTTATATTAGGGGTTAAGCCGGGGAAAATTTTTAAATTGCATTTTCTTTCTAAATAACGCTCTACAACCGCTCCCAGTTATCACAAGAAGGTATTCTGCACTTCAGAAAGATCACCCTTCGTAACTGCATCATAAACTCATTGGGATAACATAATATTTCCCTTTTCCGTTGCAAAAATCATAAAGTCTCCCCAGAATTATTCCGCTCCTTATGATTGGATGATCCCTGACCATTCCTATACTTTGGAATAACGGTATTAGCATCCTAAATGAAAGATAATGTACCATTTGAACATGGCGTCGCAATGATACCTACTTTTGTACTGTGAGTAAATTGCTCGCTCGCCTGACTTGTAACTTTTGTTTCAGTAATTAATTATACTATTAACAAACATAGCGCACTATACTGAATTTTTTCTTTGTATATATTTTCCCCAACTGTCCCCTCTCTCTTTCTCGCTTCAAAGACAAATATTTTTGTCTCTCTGTCGCTCGCTCACAATTTAGATTTTCGTAAACAAATAATTTAGCTTTTCTAAAAAAAATACTTATTCCAAATACAATGGTTTAAAGAATCCTCACTTACCCTACACCCCTAATTGATGTACCACCCTTTTATTGAATAAACGAATAAATCTACATTCATTAGTAGATAGTTAATATAATTTTCTTTCTTTACTGATATTACTAAGCTCCAACACAATTTGTTGAGTTTTGCATTATCTAGATGAGTTTCATGTAAAAGAATTGATTTCATTATGTTACTTTTAATTCCTATATATATATATATATATATATATATATATATATATATATATATACATATACATACATATATATATATATATAGAGAGAGAGAGAGTTTTTTAGAGACAGAAGGGGGTTTCGTATTATCTACTTAAATGTAATAACTTCTGTTTTTACTTAATTGAATACGATATATTTTCATAACTTTTCATATTTTAATAACCTACCCTTATTTAGGCATTGATCACAGGTGAAGTAATTACTGAAAATACTTGAAATGATATATAATATGTATGTATATTTACATGTATACATATATATATTTATATATTTACCCATGTATATACATACACACGCACACACACACACACACACATATATATATATATATATATATATATATATATATATATATATATATATATATACATGCGAATAATGGAAATATTATTCCAACGAAATAGAAAATAAAAACATAGTCTTGAAATAAAGACTAAACGCTGATGAACACATAACTCGGTTTGTTCCTGTTTATTTATTTCTCTTTCTCTCTGTCTCTCTATCTCTCTGTTTCTCTCTGTCTCTCTATGTCTCTCTCTCTCTCTATATATATATAAAATATAGAGAGAGAGAGATAGAGAGACAGAGAGAAACAGAGAGACATATATCTATCTATATATATATATATATAAACATAGATATCTTGGAATTATTTATTTTAGAGCTATACATTACATATTTTAGGATGAACAATATTTTCATTGACAATAAGGATTTTAAATTTTCAAGTGTTTAAACGGATTTTAGGATGCATAATACCAGGACATTTTATTCGTTTTAATTTAATGCTTGTATCGACTTCATATTTGAATGTATAAAAAAAACAAAAACATCCATTAGACTGACATTTCCTATATATATATATATATATATATATATATATATATATATACCTGTGTATGTATGCATATATTCGTATGTGTCTGTGCGGGTTTGAAGCACGTGTGAGCCGCCGATGAAGGAGATACATACTGTTCTTCTTTGTGTGGAGTTGCTTTGATAACTCATTAATCCATACGTATGCATACCACAATACGTCAATATTGTAAAAATACATGATAAAATTGAAAAAACTTTGCAAAAAACAAATACGCAAAAATGTATATCTTTTAATAAATTAGTTTGAACATTATTATCTTTATTTGTGTTTATTTAATGTCTTATAAAATATTTTTACCAAAACATAAATACTGTATTTCTCTTTATAAAATTAAAAGCATAGTATTTCAATACATCATTATTTTTATATATAAAATTTTAATATTCTAAAATAAAAATTTAGTTACAATATTTGTTTTAATACTCTCATATTAAATGATTGTATTACAGACATTTTTAAGACAACATTTTTTTTCAAAGAATAAACTAATAAAATAGTAAACAAGAAAACAAATCAAATGATAATAAATTACATTAACATGTAATATTTTAAAATCACATTAAACAATATTATTTTAAAAACCACATAAAATATATTATTTTTAAAATCACATTTAATATATCATTTGACAAATAATATCAAAACATCCCTTTTGTAAAATCACATTACATATATTGTTTTAAAAGTCCATTAAAAAGTATTAATTCTTTATTTACATTAAAGAATATTTAAAAATACAATATCTATAAAAAATTATTACTATCATAATGACATTAAAATTAGTTTCAAATTACATAAAAACATCATTAATAAAATAATAGTATACAAATAATTACAAAATATTATTGTGAAAACCATTAAATGGGTAATACTTCTAAACTCAAATTAAAATATATAATTCTAAAAAAATTTACATGAGTAAATCTTCCCAGTAGTTTTATAATTTTATAGTGGAAATATTATTTGAAAAATACATTAAATATATTATTTTAAAACTCACAGTAAAAATATTATTTTAAAAACACATGTAATATATAATTAAAAAATACAATGCCTATTACAAGTAAAAAAAAATCACATTAAAATGTGTTATTTTTAAAATTACATTAAAAATATATATGTTTAAAATCACATTAAAAAGTGTAATTTTTAAAATACTTTAAGAAGTACTATGTAAAAAACAATTAAAAATCACATAAAAATGTACTGTTTCTAAAATCATTAAAACGCATTATTTTGAAATTGCAATAGCTATTAAAAAGTACTATTTTGAAATTGCAATAGCTATTAAAAAGTACTATTTTGAAATTGCAATAGCTATTAAAAAGTACTATTTTGAAATTGCAATAGCTATTAAAAAGTACTATTTTGAAATTGCAATAGCTATTAAAAAGTACTATTTTGAAATTGCAATAGCTATTAAAAAGTACTATTTTGAAATTGCAATAGCTATTAAAAAGTACTATTTTGAAATTGCAATAGCTATTAAAAAGTACTATTTTGAAATTGCAATAGCTATTAAAAAGTACTATTTTGAAAAGACTTCTACAAAAGTAAACTGTACAAGTGGTTCCGATATTTTTATAAGTGACAAAAATATAACCCGTATGAGTTGGATTACTTTTCCAACACGTCAGTCGATGTAACATCAGACCTTCTTAAGCTGACACTTTTATGGGTGGTTGAAGATTTAATTCTCAGTGGTGGCCATGTTTCGAATACAATTGTAAATAATATGAACGATATTTAATAATTTCCCCGTTATTGGTAACGGAATAAAAGTAAAAATATGCCCGTTTGATATTCCATGTAAATTCTCGTATCCCACTAAAAATTTTCCGATTTCGACAAATACGCCTGACGAAGAAAGGAGGTTAAATTGCGTGAAACGTCATGTACACTACAATAAAAACGAGAACAATAGTCCGAATAATCTAAATAACAATAATTAGTAATTATCAGTTTGATGTAATATGTTTGACTGAAAAAAACTGTCAGCAGTTTGATGACTACACATTTATCTGAATGTAATTTGATATTTCTATTTGGCTATTTTTAGTGTTCAATTGCAGTATCTACGGAAATTTTCAGGTGCTACCTTCCGCAGAAATATTAATACGTAACTTAACGTATTCTATCTGATTCATAGTTCTCATCGATATCGATTAAGTAACTCAAAAGTCTACAACAATTAAATTTTTCCATGTTTTTGTTTCATCCAACTTCTGTAAGTATTCTCAGTAATCAAGGGGCCTATTTCCTTGAACTTATACTTTATCTTTATAGGAAGTATTTTGATATTCGAATATTGCATTAAAATATTTCTCAATATTTTCCCAAACACTGAGATAGTAAAAAAATAGATAATATAATTTTCATCTCCTTATTTTTCTATTCAAATATGTTATGGTATATCTTTCTCACGGTCTTTTGATCTTAATAGCTTCCAGGATAAGAATTAATTAAGTTTTCTTAACTATCTAATTGCGTTCCGTTACTCGAGCTAAAATCATGAAGATTAGGTGCGTTATTCCTCGCAAAAAGCTAGTGTGGATATGTAATTCCGAGTAGATATAATTTGGTTTGGGAACACTATCTAATTTTGAATATTTGGTGAAGGTTTACTTGTAGAAAAAAAGTATCCTTATTCCAACATGATAGCTACTAGACACAAAATTTATATTTAGTAGAAAGTTAGCATTAAATTTTGAATGATCTTACTTAAACTTCTGACCACATGTACAGTTCGTATATCGACTTTTATATGCCTTGCCATCGCTAGAATTAGTTTTTAATCTCTAGGTAATAGATGTAAAATAGCACCAGCGTGTGCCATTTTGTCTATCATTAAAATAGTACACGTTTATGCAATTTTATCTATTAGAAAAAAATAGAGAATAAGCAAAGACACATTGTAGAAAACGAGTCCCGCAAATCTCAGAAGGGTCCCAAATATTTAGACAGTACATAAAATGCATCTTAATAATTGCATTAATTTTTAATTGGTCACGGCGTTCATTTATTTCGCGATTTGAACTTACATGGTTCAAATATCCGACGGACCTCTCGTCGGAAACAGTTGCAGTAAAACCCGTACACAAACGGATTCAATGAACTATTGAGAGCCCATAGATTTAAAATTATGTGATTGAAAATCTTCGATTCGATAGAAATTTCTTTTATGGGAAATAATTTGAAAATAATTTGATGAATCACCAGCGGTAAAAAACTGATAAAGAACAGGAAAGTGATGCCGAATGTGATCTTGGTTGTTTGGATTAGTTTTTTTCTAGCTGAACTCGATAGAGATCTGATACTGTTTGGAATATCCGAGGACGCGTGGCTTATTGTGATGTGTATGTAATAGTCTCTTAGTTTCCTCCACATAAAAGCATACAGAACGAGAATTACTATGATAATAGTAATTGCCGAAATACAAAGGAAACACCAATAATAAACTACAAATCCATTAGTTGGATCTTGCATACATTCGTATCCTTGACTATTTGACCCTGCAATTTTTCTGCGAGTTTTTTTATAAATGAAGATGCTTGGAGATGCTATTGTCGCTGCTGAACAAGCGACGATTATTGAAACACAGGTTATAAAATTCGTTGGCAGGAACAACTGAGTTGGGCGACACATCTTTTTGTAGCGCTCAATTGCGATTACTAAAAGTGTGAACGCCGAAGCAATAGCTGAGCCATATACAACGAAACCTGTAATTTTGCAAAGTGCTTCGCTTGGGTAGATCAAAGGGAGACGTAACACTATCAGACATAAAGGCAGTCCAATTGAACATGATAACAGATCAATAATCGCGAGAAGGCCAATAAAACGTTGAACAAACGTTTTCTTTAAACGCCGTACAAATACATAAATAACTAAAATGTTACCAATGACGCCAAAAACCATGAGGAACATGAGAATTATAAATGCTGGAATCCTGAATGTAAATTCATCTTCGTTATATTCAGAAATAGTTCGAGAAGTATTAGTAAAGTTGAAATTAATTATTTCCGCCATTATATATATATATATATATATATATATATATATATATATATATATATATATATATATATATGGAGCAAAAATTAGGATATTAAATGTTTTATAAATTATATCAAAGGTACTTAGGTTTCATTATTTAATGTATTTTAAAAAAATAGTATAATATAAGCGAATAACTACAATAGTTGTTTTTCCTTGATCACACTTAATTAACAATGATATTAATTGAATTATTTAATAATTGAAGTTCCTTTTATATAGTACCAAGCTACTTTCAATATTTAAATACTTATTTACGTAATTTTAATAACTATTTTCCAAAGAAAAAACTTATAAGTTAATGTTTAATGTTATTATTTTAGTTTTATTATTTCATTTCTATTAAATATGCTATCTTTAAAAAAAACAGTAATTCATTAAAGTACGTAAATCAAAAAATAAGTCACGAAACAAATTCGCTATATAATCTGCTAATTAATTTGTTAAGAAGTAAGTAAAATAAAAACGATTTTTATAACAAATGAGCTGTGTTATTTTTAAGTAATACAATAAGAATCATCTCATTATTGTAACAAAATATGAGTTGTGTTATTATTGTAAGTAATAAAATATGAGCGGTGTTATTATTGTAATAAAATGTGATCTATGTTATTATTGTAGATGAGAAAATATTAGTTGTGTCATCATTGTAGATAAGAAAATATGAGTTGTGTTATCATCGTAGATAAGAAAATATTAGTTGTGTTATTATTGTAGATAACAAAATATGAGTTGTGTTTTTATTGTAAGTAATAAAATATCAGTCGTGTCATTATTGTAAGTAATAATTATGAGTTGTTTTATTCTTGTAAGTTATAAAGTATGAGTTGTGTTATTATTATAAGTAATAAAATATGAGTTGTGTTATCATTGTAGATAACAAAATATGAGTTGTGTTATTATTGTAAGTAATAAAGTATGAGTTGTGTCATTATTGTAGGAAATAAAATATGAGTTGTGTTTTTATTGAAGATAATAAAATTTGAGTTGTTTTATTATTGTAAGTAATACAATAGGAGTTTTGTTTTTCTAAGTAAGTAATAAATGATAATGAGTATTTATGACAATGGTCGCAATTGGCGTTTTTGCGGGTATCTAAGAATTTGGAGAATTATAAAAATAATTACAAAATTTAAATGATATATATTAATGCAGATATATAAACAAATAAATGATATTTGTATGTAATATACACATGATATATATAAAATACACCGTAACATTCATCATATAAGTAACATAAATATTCATATAGCAGACGAAATCATACAATGAATATATAAAAGATTACCGTATATATTGTTCAATTGTTATAAAAAATAAAGCAGAACCCAGAAATATTTTCAATCCAGTCGAAATTAAACATAACTTTTAAACACTTTCAATTGGTAATCCAGAATTTGCTTTGATCTCTTTTCTGTTGGTAACTATATTTGATTAGAAAACATTTTAGTACATAGTAAGAAGGTCAGCATTATACTGTGACATATCATTGCGTACATAAATAATGTGACGTTAGATGTGACGAGATCATAGATATATGCTTGAGTTCAATAAATAGTTTACTGTTGATTAGTCCGGTGAATACGCTTTTAGTCCAATACTTTGTGTAACCAATATACGTTGTCATTATTTCTTCTTTGACGGATCTATTGTTGTTGTGTTAATCCAAGATATTCATCGCGAGAATTATCTTTTCTGAAAAAAGAAACATTTTTTAGTTTCAGAATTATTTTCTGAAATTGAAAGTCTGCAGAAATTCCTGATAATTGGCGTGTATTTTTATCGACTGGAATTATGAACCAGAAATTCCAATTAGTCGGTAAGCAATTCACAGTTAACGTAAGATTTTTCGTGTTTATGTTCTCCAAGATCCGAGTACATGAACAAATGGAGTAAATAAGCCATTTAAACCACGAAATCAAAATGACAAGTTTGCACAACTATAAGTGATAAATACAATATTTTTTCCTTTAATCAAAATATTTATATTTTTAAAATATTATGCTCATTGAATAAATATTTTTTGATAATAAAAATATTAGTCACAATACTTGAATGTGAATTTGAACATGTCAGGAAGCATCTTAATTGATCCGCGCTCCAGAAAATCCATGGTGTTATGAGAATGCTCATAACGTTGTTGATTTGTTTTCATAAGGAAATCACTCCGAATGGATGTGTGTTGTTTATCTTAAAGATCCATATTGGCGTGCTTTCCAGAATACTGCACGGAAAAAGGCGAGCAGGGTATTTCCATATTGCTTGCGAAGTCGTTATTGTATGCGTTTCTCTTGAAAATATACATAAGTTCATATGAAATATGCATAAATGTATTAACGAACCAAACATTTCGCATCATTTATTTGCTTTTTGTGCACTCGGCATCCTTATATAGGCAACGATGTAATTCTGGTGGTAATGAGTGAAAGTCATCGTATTTAAACAAGGAACTTAAATAATAAAAACAATTGCCCATATCCGTCTTTTTTGAAAAACACCCGTGACCGAATTACTAATAATAATGAAAATAACCTGAACTCTTATTATTTCAAGCAGTTAATAATATGAAAATTGTCAATTCGAATGCATCACCCTATTATACGCATTATAAGTAGGATTTACTATGTAACACCAAAATAGAACAAAATTGAAAATAAAAACGTTCCTTTATTTGGAATTTCCACTTCGCATTTAAGCACACAGTTATTATTGTAATAGAATCACTCGACCTTAAATAGTAATAGAAACTAAAGAAAAAAGAATGTACAGACACATTATTACTGTTAGTATCAATATATTTTATACTAGTAGGCTGCCCGACGCTGGGCGGTCGTGTAATACGCTTAAATATGTCATTTAATAAATTCATGTTTCGTATTTAGCATTATAAAGCAAATTCTCTATTCATTATATTCTAGAGAATTGGTAAATATAGAAAACTTAACTTTGACATTCGTAAAAAAAAATGGCCGTTCCATTTACTTCCCTTTTTTCTGTTGAAATCACAGTGGTTGGTGATAAATATATGATGGTGGTAATTACTGTCTATAGTTGTTTCATCTTTTATCTATTTATCCTAATCTATAATATTTAAGAATAAATATTCTATAGTTCATTCTCATTTTATTATTTTTTGTCGAGAAATAGATGCTAGATTCTCCATAGAATTGTATATAAGAATCAAGTCCTCTGTCCATATATACAAATATGTTTATTATAATAATGTTACGTTTGTGTTCAACAAATTGTATCGATTAGACACGTTACATGAGTTTAAATAGGGAACAAGCCACACATAAAATATTAAACAGAAGACATTAAAGTTTCGTTTTTATTGTTTCATTCGAGGAGGTACTCAGTTATTTACTAAGATTTTGTAATAATTTTATTTTTAAACTGATAAACTTCATTATGAGTGGAGTTCCCACCGTATGCAAATTTTCAGTTTCAATTGAACTTTTTGTAAAATTTGATTTTTTATACGAGGTTAAAGCTTAGACTCTAAGTAATAATTTTAGTCCGAGTGAGCAACGACCAGATTGTGTCTTCATACATTTCCGCCATTTTACAAAATGGGCGCCAACCAAATCTAATTAACGTCGATATCTTTGAAACTATTCAACCTTGAAACGTAAATTTGGCATTTATACCTAGATTTTCATAGTGACGGAATCCAATCAGACAATTTTGACTACATTAGAGTGTTTTTGTCTTGAAAAGGTAAATTACACGATATGTGTTATAGTACATATTCTCTTGTTGTGTTTGTGTGTATGCATACTGGTTATGGGTGCTAATTATATACTGTCAGCGTGTAACATAGATCTGTCATTAATAATCTCAAACTCGTAACAATACTTACATGCTAGTGTGATTGATCAGGCGATGAAATGTGAGCTGTGCATCCTTGGAAAATATGCAAATCAATTATGAAATTACATCTCGATCGGATGCTGTGGGATCAACAGAGAAATATATAACACTATTTCGGGATAACGTAGCTACACCAAAAATGATTCGATATAGTACCTAGTCAAGAACACAACCAGGTTCCTCAATTCACAGTAAATCTCAATCATGGTAGTGGACCAGCAACTCCCTGATCTTGCCAAAAAAAATGCAATGGAATTTCCCTGAACTATTTGAAAAAGACAGGTTCCTGGTGATATTCAGAGGGATCCATATTGAAATGGCTTCGTGGGCGACTATTGGAGATTTCCTTCGAGGGTCTGGATGGCCTGAAGCTTTAGCAGAAGCTGGCATTGCCTTGACAGAAGCTGCAGCGACATCTTACTTGAGTGCAAATAATCCAATGAGAACACGGTATTGTTGTGGGATACAAATCATCCCTATTTGAGAACTAAGTGGAATCAAACCAGTCCTATTTCTGGTTTCAGAGACTAAATGGAGACATTACTACCATGTTTAACCGCATGCTACCAACACGTTCCTCTCATACCACTTAAGTGGTTCCTGTATTCTTTATGATAAATACATATTTTATTTTTACACTTTACTTTGGTTTGTTCTATTTGTAAATCCTAGAACGGCTCTACACTACTGGCTGACGAGGATGAATGAAGGACTTTTCGGATCAACAATGATGGATGACGAATATTCGGGCAAGGATTCACTCTAAAAAACAGCCATTGGAAAACATTTGACGACCAAAGTGATTTAAGAAAAAAGAACACAGGCGGAAATTCGGAATAATTTATCCTACACTCGGGGGAAATTCGAAGCTTTAAAAGTATTTATTTTTCGAAAGTTCGGTGAAGAACTGGAAAAACTACTTGTCTACGTTGGGAAAAAAACATTCAAGCGTAAAAATCCAGAAACACGGGGTAAAGAAGACTTAAAAAAAGGACAACAATTATTTCCGAAATGAGGATTTTACAAAGACATCGTCAAAAGCCTTATCTTGCTGTTGAAAACGATACCAGAAGTGTAACTAAGATTTGAAACAGAACTCATAAGACAACTGCGTTGAGAATTATTACAATTGAATTAACGAGACCAAGTTTTCAGTAAGTACAAAAATATTTTTCCATCTCTATAAATACAAGTAATGTTGAAAAAAAATTTGTCGTTCTAAAAAGCATGTCTCGCTAATGCGTCTTATTGGTAAAAGGCATTAGCATTAAGAAAAGGAAAAAAAGCTCCTAAAAAGTAAATGATAGCAAATTTAATTTTCTTTGCTAAAGCGAGTATTTGAACAAAATAAAGAAGACGTCGGATTTTAATAAGATTAAAATGCACGTCAAAAAAGAAAAAAAAACGATTTCGCTAAGCACGAAAAATAAAGTGTTAATGAGAAAAGGACATTCTTTTTCGTACAGAAATAAAAAAGAATAGCCACTATTAAATAAATGCTATAAACTGTCTTTCACAGATAAAGAGCTAATTCTTTATAAGGAAAAAAGAGGGGGTAATGTGTAGGATCAATAAGAAATTGAAACTAGTTCCTACACGTTACAAAAATTTAAAAATGGCGAATCAGATTTTGGAAATGGTAAAATTCCAACAAAGTCAACAATTAGAACTTGAAAATATGTCCCGAAAAGAACAATTGGCAATACAGAAAAAAACGAAGAGAAGCAGTTAAATCTAATGATCTACTGCGAGGTAAAACAGGAAAGAGAAAGGAAAGAAATGAAAGAACCAATATTGGAAAAGCAGTTAGATTTAATGAAATACTTCGACGAAAAACAGGAAAGAGAAAAAAAAAGAAATGAATGAACAAATATTCGAATTGAAAAAAATTACATGTAGAACAAAAAAAGCAGACATATAAAAAATGGATTTGATAACAATTTTTAGTAAATAAGAACAGCGGAGAAGAAACCAGCACAGCCTTTTCCCAAAATGCGATCTGGTCAGCTATTGATACATTTCACTATGTTCCTGAGGAGGATTTAACGTTTGAGGCATATTTCAGAATATTTAAGATTGATTGCAGTGGACGGATCAAAAAAAGGTTCGTTTATTGCTATGGAAGTTGGGTACATCCGAATATAACAATTTCGTGGACTATATTTTACCAAGTAAAACCAACGAATTGTCGTTTGACGAGGTAATCAAACTGTTAAGCGAGTTATACTGTCCCAAAAGAATCATTTGTCATAAAAGATGGAAATGCATGAATTTTACACGTAAGGAGATTCAGGAATATACGTTTATAGTTAATAAGCACTGTGACGATTTCAAGTCGTCATTAACGGTGGGCAATTTCAAATGCTTAATATTCACACAAGGTTTGATAGCCACAAAAGACGCCGATATAAGACGACGTGCTCTAAATAAATTGGAATTAGAACCTGATTTGACGCATCCGAAACTGGCTGAAGATTGTCAGTGGTTCGTGGCAATGAACCAACATTCCCGAAACATAGAGGAAACAGGTATCGGTCACATTAAAAAAATACGCTTCAAAAAGCAATTATCAACCAAAAGGCAAAAAGAAAGCTTTACAAAATTATCAGGATAGACAAAATCCTAGGACCCCTTGGAGCAAATGCGGAAGACCTCCTGAGCACAATGCATGCCAGTACCAAAGAAAAATAACATGTGCCCTATGTAAGTGAGAAGGGTACAAGGCCTCATATTGCAGAGCAAAAATAGCAACAAAGACCTGCGTAAAAACTGCAAAAAATGGACCCTTCACTAACAGATAACTTAAGGAAATAGTTTACGGTGAGAATCAGAAATAAAGAAGTGAAACTACAGCTGGATTAAGGGTCGGATTTATCAATTATAAATTTTCACACGTGGAAGCGAATAGGACAGCCCACGATGACAAAGGCGAATATAGTCGCAAGATCGGTAACAGAAGAAAAAACAAATTTTGAGGGTGAGGTCACTAAAAAGAACGACAAAAAGCTAAAAGTGTTCATTCTAAGAAGCGCAACAAACTTATTCGGGACCGATTGGATTCAGGAATTTGAATTATCGCCAATGAGTGATTCTTGTCACAAAGTCAAAAACTTAACGGCCGAAGCTAACAAACTCAAAAAGATCTAAAAAAAAAAACTTCCCCGAGTGTTTTCTGTGAAAAGCTTTGATGCTGCACAAAAATAAAGGCGAGATTCGAATTGCTGGATGAAGCAAAAAACATATTCAAAAAGCCACGGAGCGTACCGTTCGCTTCGAGGGGAAAAAATTGAAGAATAATTGGAAAGACAAGTTTACACTGGGATTTTGACCCCTTTTAACTGGAGTGAGTGGGTAGCTCCCATTGTATACGTGAAAGAAATCTAAAGAGATGGGGATATGCGCGGATTTCTCTACCGGATTGAACGCGGAACTCAATGACCATAACTACCCGCTACAAACCCAGACGAAGTATTCGCTAAGTTAAATAGACTTAAGCGAAGCTTACCACAAAATACCAGTAGGGGAATACAGGTCGAAACTCTTGTGTATCTGAACGCATAAAATACTTTATAGATTAGCATTTGGTATAAGAGTAGCACCTGCAATTTTCAACAGGAAATCGATACTTTGCTGATCGGTTTAGATTTCGCAATAGGTTATCTGGACGATACTCTTATGCATTGCACAATATAGAGATCATGTATTTCCAGTGTTTGACAGAATAAAAGAATACGGCTTCACATTAAAGGAAGCAAATACGCATTTTTAGAAGGAATTAAATACCTGGGTATTATAATAGATAAGGACGGGAGGAATCCCGATCCGGATAGGTCCACGGCTATAAAAGGCATACCAGACCATCATAATATACCTAAATTGCAGAGTTCATTACGAGCATGCATGAATTACGTGCGCAATTGAATGTACTATTAAAAAGGATAACAACATGGGAGTTGACGTTTGAGTGCCAGGCAGCATTAGAGAAATTAAAAGATGTATCAACGTTAGATTTATTCCTGGCTCATTTCAGTCCGAAAAAAGAGATTATAGTCCCAACCAACGCAAGTTCTTATCGGATAGCTGATGCTGAAGCATTTTTCCTAACAAATACCCCAGATATCTTAGCACTAAGTGAGACTAACCTACACTCCTCCATCCCCTCTAACTACTTTAACATGCCTGGCGATCTCCAATCCTGCCGTAAGAACTCTGACAGACATATCCACGGACTTGGAGTCTACATTCGTAACTTGACTAGAGAAACAAACCTAGAACCGGACGATCAAGCCTTATGTGCTTTAGACTAAACATACAACGCAGCATTAGCTACTTTTATTTTCTCTACCGTTCTCCCTCGACCCAGGACTCCATCATAATAAACAAAGTTTCTGACAGCATAGACACATCACTCTCCCTCGACACTAGCGCACACGTACATGTATATGGTGACTTTAATGTTCACCACAAAAACTGGCTTGGATTCTCTAATTAAACAGATGCAGCGAGCAGCACAACACATGACAGGAAAACAAATGAACACATATCTAAAGAAATAGCAAAAACATTAGAGGATGACCTCCAATCTTTAGTGGAATGGGGACAAAAACGGATAGTCACATTCAATGCTGCCAAGACTAAACTGGTTTCCTTCAATAATTACAAGAAACCTTCTCTGCCCCCAATAGCAATGGCCAGTGACTCTTTATCTGAGAGTATATCTTTCAAACTGCTTGGCCTTACGTTCACAGGAAACATGAATTGGAACAATTACATTGAAAGCATTGCCCGGGCCTCAGCGAAGAAGGTAGGCTCTCTCTACCGTGCTAGAAAACTAATAACACCCGAAAGTATACTGTACCTCTATAAGGCCACCATTCGCCCATGTATTACTGTCACATTTGGGCTGGTGTATCTGCTACTAGTCTCTCGCTCCTAGACAAGGTTCAAAAGAGAGTCGCCAAACTGATAGGGCCTTAAATGGCGTCTAAGCTTCAGCCTCTGTCCCATCGACGAAACGTTGCATCACTCTGCCTTTTCTACAAGTATTTTAATGGAAGACAGTGGTAGTTGTAGTTCGTCTGATCAGGCAGGATCAGAACCAGAACCAGGACCACACCCAGAACGAGAACCACCTCCACACCCAGAACCACATCCACACCCAGAACCACACCCAGAACCACACCCACACCCAGAACCTGAATCCGAGATTGTAAATACCACCCTTCGCAGAAGCCAGCGAACTAAGAGGCCACCCCCGGAGTGCACTCTATGTGATCATCAGATCAGGGGGGAGTGTAGTACTTACCAACAAAACAAACGCCCACGTGTTTGTGCCTTGTGTAGGCCAGCGCGACAACAAAACTTGGGTTTTTATAAGCGGAAGTCTCGAGGTTGTCAGGAATCTCCGGGCGCATACTCAAGAGGAGGGATTGAGAGAGTGGTATAAAACGCAGGTCGAGTGAGAAGGTTGTTGTTGTTGTTGTCATTGGACGTTACAGTGACGCGTGCGTTAGCAGTTTATTAAGAAGTTGTTTTTTTGTGTGTCAAGTCGTGCACCTCGGTGAAGGTGAAGGTCATACAGGCTGAAGAAGATAGTTTCATCAAAGAAACGAAACAAAAAATTCAATCAGATGAATCGATGGCGGAAGCTTATTCTATGTGCAATGAGGTACTGTTGTACCGAGAAAGAGTAGTAATCCCAGCTATACTACAAAACAAAATTCTAAAAGTTTTCTATACGGGGCATCCTGGGGCTACGCGAATGAAGAGCCTCATGAGGTCCTACGTTTACTGAAAGAGAATGGACACTGATATAGAAGGCACAGTAAAATCGTGTAAGGTATGCACATTGGCTGCAAAAGCTCCCCAGTACAATTTTGCCCGTGGCCCAAAGCGAACTTTTCATGGCGAAGAATACACGTAAATTACGCAAGGCCACAGGATGGAAACTATTATATAATAGCGGTAGACAGTTTTTTAAAATGGCCTGACGTATTTCGATGTAAAAGTTCAATGACGGATTTTATAATCAGTGCTCTTCACGAATTGCACGCTAGGTTTGGTGTGGTTAATTGTCTAGTGCCAGACAATGGCACACAAATTCACTTCAGCAGATTTAAAAAGCTTATGCGAGGATTTCCAGGTTAACCACATGACGACGCCAACCTATCATCCCTAGTCAGGCAAAGATGTTTGTAGACACGCTGAAAAGAGCGCTGAAGAAGACTAAAGGAACGCTCTCAGAAAAGGTGCAGCAGTTTTTACAAGTTTACCGAATTATGCCAGATGAAATCACTCCGTCGAAGATGTCGCTGGCAGAGTTAATGTTCACGAAGAAAATTAGGCAGTCTTAGAGAAACTTTTGTTAAAACAGGTTAAATACGATAGTTTCGAAAAAGAGATACTTACCTGGTGAAAAAGTTATTTTCCAGGAACACAAAAGTAATAGCACGATGTGGGAACAAGGAAAGGTCCAGAAAAGGATCGGACGTATGGTCTACATTATCCAAGTCCAAGATTTACGCACAAGAAGCATTTAAACCAAATTTTGAAACGTATCACAGAAGATGAAAGAAAACCTCCTGCTGAACAAGAAGACGTAATGGACCAGATATATGACACGTTCGACCTGGTAACACCACAAACAGCCGGACAACAACCGTCTTACAGAAAAAGGAAAATGACCGACCCGATAAAGATCCACTCCAGGAAAAGGAGCTATACGATCATACGAGGGGCGTGAAAAGCTCGGCAGTGGGTGTTGTGGGGTGCAAATCACCCCTATTTGAGAACTAATTGGAATCAACTAGTCCTATGAATACCACTGGTTTCAGAGACTAAATCGAGACATTCATACCATGTTTAACCGCATGTTACGAACATGTTCCTCTCATACCACTTTAGTGGCTCCTGTATTCTTTATGATAAATACATATTATATTCATACACTTTGCACTACTTGTGGTTTGTTTCATTTGTAACCTATAGCACGGGTATACAACAGGTATGCACACCAGATTACTGTAGTAATGCTTGATATTCTACTGAAACGAGCCAGTGAGGGTGGCAAAAATGAAATGAGCTTCGACGACTGGGTCTCTAAAGCTTGCAAAGAGAAACTAACAGTGCAGTTCTGGTTACCTATTCACAAGTACGAACAATTAAGAGAGCGAAAATTCGAACTTATGGTGGCTACTCTAAAAAGAAACATTTGGTTTTGTTCTTTTTGATCATCAGAATTATGTAAGGTAGGTTTCCGTATTCATCAGAGATAAATGGACCACATTGCTCCTTGCTAAGGATGTGTTTAATCTAGACGTAAGATGCACATTCACAAACACTGCTCAACATGCAATTGCAAAAAGGCTGCTTTAACGTGCTCACGTTTATGCAAGTGTAAATGTCCTAACTAAATGGCCATGAGTGTAGTGAGAATAAGTAATGAATAAAATATCATTAAGAACAATGAAAATAGACTGTTCAGTTTATATTCATTTTATTTTACAGAATTTACATTTAAATGTATTCAATTGTTAACATGCATAATTATGTTGCATTGTACTCTAACTTTTTTCATGCAATTTACGATTTAGAGACAAGTAAAATGTCTAATCTAGTCGAAAATTGCCTTATTTGATTCCTTGACAATGAAAACCTATGTATAGACACCAAATTTACATTTCTAGGTTGAATAGTTTCCAAGATATCGACGTTAATTAGATTTGGTTTGCGGCCATTTTGTAAAATGGCGGAAATATATGAAGACGCAGTCTGATTGTTATTCACTCGGACTTAAATTATTACTTAGACCCTAAGCTTAGAACTGATACCAAAAATCAAACTTTTACAAAAAGCTGAATTGACTGATCCCCTGCCCCCCCCCACTATATGTTTAGCCTTTATGTATTCCATCCAAAAATTTGAAAAAACACATTGTATAATTCCAATTATATTTTTAATTGTGCCATTTTTATTTCCGTATTTACTCGTGTCATTGTTATGTGTGCTATTTTCCTGGTGGAATTGTAGTCAAATATGTTATTATTATCAAAAGATTTTAGTAGTAAAAATAAATATTTACCATTGTATCGTTAGTGCGAACAAGAAATTTGAAATATTATTACGTATTGAATCCAAAACATTACTTTTTTCGATTAATTGCTAAAGATTAGATCAGATTAGGTTTTTCATTTCGCGAGGTGGCGTGAAATTTGTTGCAATCAAAACTTAAGCTTAGTAAAATTGTTAAGTAACGATTATTCTGAACGGGTTGATACCACTTGGATTTAGTTCTAGAATACAGTTGTTGAAACGATACTTCAGTCAAATATTGGCGTGGAATGCGTGATTATTTGACGGATAATTTTAGCATAACTTTTTCGCATTTGACGTATAATTTATAAGCGAAAATGATCCCTCATAATAAATTCTAAATGAATTGAGTTCTCTGTCCCTTCGATGAGCAAACGATTCACCTTAATCTATAAAATTTCATTTTATCGGTGAAGTCTTGTTAGGAGTCCACATCTGGATTAAATGTAATTTTCTTCTTTTTTCTTAAATATGAGCAACTTTTAATGTGTACGCATTGTATCAGATCTGGTGAGAAACACATAGTGAGATTTCTATAATTCTTTTATAATTTCTCCTCTTTTTTATATATCCAGTTTTACCTGTCCAATTACATCGTTCAATTTTTGCTGTTACGTTTTTTCCAAATTATTTTTTACGATAAACCGGCTGGAACAATAAAATTGCCGCCATAGAAAAAACGATATGATTCCGTTTCCGTTTGATTGAAATCAGTTTTTGTTTTTGTTGCAGACTATTTACTAGTCGGCCAGTTATGTATAAATTCCTAGAGCGATGGGAGTCTTCTTCCATGTTTTATGGTGACACAATGTTCATATAACGAGATCATAGATGCGCCGCTGTAAAACTCATGCTCTCCACCGATCCAAGTTATGACAACAGGACCGTTTCCAGCATCCTCTAAATTCATCGCTAATTTGCCACGAATTACATGAATGTGCCCAGGGTGATGAAAATAAAGTTGACGACCACGGTTATAGTCTCTGGTGTGGTTTCAAGTGAAGGCCACATCAGTCAAGTCACATCTTCGAAGTCGGCCTGAAAGTCACTACTAAAGTGTACCTGCATGTGCTGTAAAAGGTGAGTATCGCCTGGTGCAATCAGGTGGCCGCTGGCAGACCCTGGGTGTGGCAACAGGACTCGGCGCAGGCCCACAAGTTCAAAGAGACGCAGGCTTGGCTTCAAAACGAATATTAAGACTCTGTACCCTTCTCTCACTGACTCCCCATCTTTGCCCCGACTTGAATACGCTGGACTACTTCGTTTGCTCATAAATAAAAAACATTAATATGAACTCGCACAACATCAAAGCTAGCCTTATCGTGGTCATTCGCTGAGTATTCGGCGAGATCCCCCACGCGCTTGTGGAAAAGTTATACTCCCAGTTCCGGACCCGTATCAAAATAGATATTGAGGCTCAATGCGGCTACATTGAATAGATACAAGCTATACTACATAATTAAGTTACCTGAATTATTTTTTCCATAAAAGTTTTAAAATCAAACTCTAGTATTGTTTTCTTTAGTGCGACACTTTTATCATTTTATCCTGTAGTTGTACATTTTAGTTCTATTGATTTTTTTTCATAATTTTCATAATTTTACCATTCAACTATTAGTATTTCTTAAATAAAATATTAGGAGTAAAACTAATTTATTTTTCAATTTCTTTAATTCCTGATTCAGATTCAGATTAATTCTCCACCAAAAAGTTTCAACAGTCGAAACATTGTGAAAATAACCATCAAGATAAGAACAGTAGTCCGAATAAACAGGAGATATATGAAATAAACAATCAGTTTCTCTTTCGATTATTTTTGTTACGATTAATTGTTGCTGTTATTTATGATTTTTACAAAATACAGTGAAATAATAAACACTTAAAACACGTTTCATCACCTATTAAGAAATAAGAAGAAGATAGTTGAGGACTTGAGAAGATTAAATAAGATAATTTTCGCGGGAATTTTTTTTGAAAACAAAACAATACAAAATGTAGACAATGAAGACTAATGTAGAAGCATTTTAATAAATTTTATTTTGGACAGTGAAATATACTTAATAGCAATTTGAAAGAAAAATAGTAAACGCTTATAATTGGAATTGAAGTAAACAATCACAAAAAAAATTATTTTTATATTCCTTATTACCTCACGAGTTGTTGTCACACAGGCAATCATTAAGCCTTCACTTTGAGTACAGTGTTTGATGTTCCCTGGGTTCTGAGTGACAACAAGTTTCACCGGATTTCCACTACTCTCGACCTTTTTCGATAACTTTTGCAGGTGAATTTGCATAATCGTAACATTCGCTTACCATTGATTTCTTGTTTCTAGCGACCATTTGTCTTAACTGGAAATTAACTAATGTCTCAGTCCTCTTTAAACGTATTATTATTATTATTATTATTATTATTATTATTATTATTATTATTATCGTCATCATTATCATTATCATTATTATTATTATCATTATTCTTATTATTATTATTATTATTATCATTATCATTATCATTATTATTATCATTATTTTTATTATTATTATTATTTTTTATTATTATTATTATTATTATTATTATTATTATTATTATTTTTATTATTATTATCATTATTATTATTATTATTATTATTATTATTTTTATTATCATTATTATTATTATTATTATTATCATTACTATTATTATTATCATTATTATTATTATTATTATTATTATTATTATCATTATCATTATTATTATCATTATTCTTATTATTATTATTATTATTATCATTATCATTATCATTATTATTATCATTATTTTTATTAATATTATTATTTTATATTATTATTATTATTATTATTATTTTATTATCATTATTATTATTATTATTTTTATTATCATTATTATTATTATTATTATCATTATTATTATTATTATTATTATCATTATCATTATTATTATCATTTTTTTTATTATTATTATTATTTATTATTATTATTATTATTATTATCATTTTTATTATTATTATTATTATTATTATTATCATTATTATTATTATTATTATTATTATTATTATTATTATTATTAGACAAGAGGAAAACTAAAAGTAATGCAACTTCTCATCCAATCTAACCAACGATGTTCGCTCCTATTGATTTTTTTTATAAAGAAAATATATCATCAATAGAGTAAGCAATAATATTGTAATTTTGATTATTGATTAACTGTTGACAACTAAACTGAGAAATTCCTCCCGCTGTTTATTTGTGAAAAAAAGTCAAGAAAAACACACTCGACTCTATCTTAACCATCATGACTGATCAGCATCAATAAAGCTCGCAAGTGTTTCCATATGTGCTTCAAGTATCTGTGTAAATCGTATGGCCTAAATATGTGATTCGGGATATAATTAATAAAATTCAGACGTCAACTCTGATAACAATAAATCCAAATGCATATAGTATATATATATATATATATATATATATATATATATATATATATATATATATATATATATATATTTCTTATATTTCTGTAGAAATATATTTTCTTATTATATACCAGAAATATATTTTCTTATTATATATTCCAAAATTCAAGATGTTGACAATCTTATAATTTATTCCTTTCATTCAGTTGACTTATACAATTCTTGACAGTATCTGTTTCGTAGCGCAGAATCAATTACTTAATTATTACATCAATCAGTGAATCTATTATGCCCTTAACTCATCAGAAGAAATAGCAACAATCAATCCGTCAAAAGGAAATGAAATGTGATTTGACATGATTAAAATCCGAAAATTGGAAGAGAAGCTGCAGATACCTTTATATTTTTCCATTAAGCAGTATTGAATTTCATATATATATATATATATATATATATATATATATATATATATTCATAATATTAAAAACTAACTTTTTTTTATAATTCTTCTGTTAGAGAATAAAATAAAAATGAATGCTTATTTAATGTCTGTTCATATTTTTAAGAGTCGCTGTAAATTTACTTTTAAGCAGCGTAATCGTGTCCTTTATGATAACGTCAGCACAGCAAAGTCATGATCTCTAGTTTCCTTCAATAATCGAGTTGACCAGTTTGACAATTCGGTTAAGCCTATAATTGACGACTCAAATAGCGAATTCGTAGTTCAAGCAAGTGTTCCAAGAAAGCTCTACGGATCGAACCATTAAACACATCCAATTTAATTACGAAATTTTCGATTAGCACCGTAGTAGAAATATTATTATAACGCTCGATGCAGATGACATAATAGCAGCCGGGCAGTGACTTCCCCCAAACTCGTTTTAATAAAACTAGGTGCTGTAGCGAGAGTTGGCGGGAAATGCTGCCATTTTAGTTGACGAAATGATTAAATTTTCACTGACAGAAAAGACTGAATATTTACCTCTTACTAGTTGAACGCGTGTCAATTATTAACTTTAATCTAGTTTCCTGGATTGAGTGTCACTGTTCGTCCATCTTGGGCGATTTATATGAGAAAGCAACTTATTCAGAATTTTAATTGAAAATCGTGTTTCAGCATGGTTAAACACATTGCCTTCTCATAAATATTATAAAAGTGTTGCTTTATATTATGGTAATGCTTATATTATACGTGTTATTTTTTCATGTGTTTCTATCAGGCTTATCTCAATATTGTTTCTTACAAAGGAGTCGCAACTTATAAAGGCGCAAATGCCATTAAAGGATAAATGGTACTGAGGGTAAGGTGATCAGTGAGATAGAAGTCAGTGATCGTTTTTGGTGGAAATTGGACAAAATTGAACTTTTAAGATGACAGTATAAAGAAAGACCTTGTTCACATTGGACTTGAAAATAACTATGTTATGACTAACTGGGAAACAGGCCGTTGGAATGTAGTTCCATAAGCGAGCAGTTCTAGAAAAGCAGCTTTATTTATAGAATTTGATTTAGACACTGATAGAGAGTACGGATAGGAACAAGTAGGTAGTGGTTATAGCTTGACGAGTACGGCACGTCATTTGTGCTTTTAACGATATGCAAAAGGAGTGGAGCACGTTTGTAGAATTAGGATATTCTGTTATTTCAAAACTAATTGTGGAGTCTGTCATTTTTTTAAAGCAAAACTTCTTTCTCTGACATTATTAATAGGACACAGTTGATATAAAATCATTAAAAACTGATGTTGATAGTTAATGTTGGCCGTCCTTCATTCAGCTTCGTATGAATCAGATGGTTATTGTTGGCATTAGTTTCCCCGATATCTTTCCAGACAGATGTCTTTCTAGAAAGACATCGGGTACATACGAGGGGGGCTAAGTGAAGGTTGTTAATATCCCTTCACGTGATTTTGTTGAATGAACTCAATTCTAAATTGCTCAGTATAAATTGTGACTCCATATTTTTGTAAGCACCGCACTCTCCCTAACATAGTTGACTGTCTAGTGTGCACCCGTTTCCCAGTATATTTTTATTTATTTTTTTTTTTACATTTTCACCCCAAACAAGGCACATTGCCACTTTGGTGTAGGGGGCTACTATCAGGAGCAGCAACTACCGGGGCACTATGTTGGGATTTAGGCAGCAAGATGTCGGTTCACGTTACACGTGAACTTCTGCATGTCAGTACAGTTAGGGAAGCAGGGACCTGGAATGGAATTCCAGAGTCTAGCGGTTTATTTATAAAAATATTAAATTAAATAAAAATATATTTCGTAACTGCGAGATTGTCCGCCCTTTCATTTCCGGTAGAAATGAGCCTTTCACTTATTGAGATAAGCATTATTTGTATTAATTTTTATGATACTCATGCAGAGAGTGATCGTGCTGAAATAATAACGTTATTATTTAAAAGGCCATTCTTAATATGGGGAGGGGAGGATGTTTTGTACCTATTCTGTACTTTAACCTTACAATTGAATAAAAAAATCAAACAAAACTTTAATTAAACGTGGAAATCCGATTTTAAAAATAGCGCGGATCAGTAAGTGCATTAGCACCATTTTTATTTATTTCGGACTATTATTCTCATCTTTATTAGTTGTTGTTTCACGACTTTTCGGCAAACTATTCCTCTGGCCTTCATGAAAAGAAGTACGTGAGAAATTATTTTTTCCTTTTATAAATGTTTAGTAACTTTTTCCTTTTATTATACTTATAGAGTAAAACTTTTCTTATTCATGAAAAGAGTTAAGCCTACGTAAATAAATAAATGTTTGTACACGTGACAAATTATCAATAAATGGTTTAGTTACTTTTTTTAAATTATTTATGAAAAGAGTTAACGTAAATAATGTTTGTAAAAGTGCGAAACGCAACGTAAGTGGCGTAGTTGTACAACCATCACCCCTATGCGTAATTTCTATACTTATAGGTTTTTGGAAATTTTTTTCACTGGATTATTATTGATTGGACACTAATTAAACAGATTATTAAAAAATCAGTCCCCCATTTTGTAACCAATAAAAACGCGGTATATCAAAACCATAGAAAGTAAAAATAATATGAGCCTCTACCGCATTTGTAAGTCAGAAATATATTTGTTTCTCCAAGAAAAAAAATAGATTGAGAACATGACTTTTTTTTTATTGTTTTTATGAAAATAAAGTTTAGAGTTTTTTTAATATTTTATTTTTTTACTTATTTAGTTAAAAGTCAGTTTGTGGGTGTTTTTTTTTTTAAATAATTTTTAATAATTTGTTTTTATGAAAGGTGAGTTTGTTGGTGTTTCTTTACAATAATTTATCTTTTTTTATACACGGTAGGTTTTTTTTTTCAAAACTTTTGTTTTTTCTTTAATTTTTTTAGTTAAATATTATAAATTTCACTAACATGCTGGAGAAATGTTTAATAATTTGGTATTTTTTTTAGATTAGATTCACCTCCACAATTTTCATTAAATGACCACATTTAGTGGTTTTCGAGTATGCTGAATATGGAAATCGCATTGAAATTTTGGGGAAATAAGTAGTTATCAAGATATAAAAAGTTATATTATGCATTGCATTCTTTGGCGGCCATCTTTTTACGCGCGCACGCGCCATAAACAAATGCACGTGCGTAAAAAAGATGGCCGCCAAAAATTACAATGCATAATACAACTTTTTATAGCTTGATAACTACTTATTTCTGCAAAATTTCAATGCGATTTTCGTATTCAGCATAGTCGAAAACCATTACAAGTCGTCATTTAAAAAAAAATTGAGGAGGTGGACCTAATCTAAAAATTTATTAATAATTTTCCATCCTGTACGCTTCCCGATACATTTCTTCGTCAACATGCGACCATTTTATATCTCCCGAAGATACTTCCGTATTTAGAAAAAAAAAAAAAATAGGTGACCGATTTACCAGAACGTGGTAACTAAAAAGTGAGTACCCCTTTCAAATGTTGAAATGATTTTTTTTTTCAATTTTTTTTTCATAATCTGGTTAGTGTTCAATCAATAATAATCCAGTGAAAAAAATTCAAAAAAACTATCAGTATAGAAATTCGCATGGGGGTGATGGTTGTATAACTCCGCCACGTAAGTAAATAAATAAAAAATGTTACATGCACATGCGTTAGCCTTGACTAGGGGGGGACTAAGGGAACGACCATTAAATAATTCTGCGGGTCGCCACGGAACTCAACGCCCAAGGAGTACCAACATAGTTTTCATGATATGAAGAATTTTTTTTCTCGAAAAGTGGGTGATCACTTTTCCATGTAAATTTAACTTAAAATGAGCACCCACTTTCTGGCCACCTGAGGAAGGGGCATTTATTTTCGTGTTTATTGGCTTAAAGGTTTTTTGACAAGGCAGTTTGGTACGCGAGTGCATATTTAACAGTTTTCGTTTATGCTCACGCATAGCATAAACAAAGGTTACGTCTGTGAAATGGAAAATAGTACCAGAGTTCAGGGGTTATTACCATGCAAAATAAACCAAACAAAAAACTTTTAAGCCAAGAAAAAAAAAATAGCATCAATTTTTTTTCCTTTTTTATTGAAAACTATTTTCCCCCAGATGTTTTATCTAATTTTCCATTAAGGGCCGTGCGTCTCACGTTCGTATATAACAATTTTGTTTTGTAGATTTCGGTGTGCTAAAAACGAATCTGCAAACCGTTTCCGTCGCAAAAAAATAGTTTTATGAAATGAAAAAATTACTTACAGAGTTCATGGATTATTATCATGCAAAAGAAATCAAACTAAATCTTTTTAGCCAAGAAACACACAGAAAATGCCCCTCTCTCAGGTTGCCAGAAAGTGGGTGCTCATTTTAAGTTAAATTTAGATTGAAAAGTGATCACCCACGTTTCGAAAAAGTCATTTCATGAATATCATGAAAACTTTCTTTTTGCTACGGAAACGGTTTGCATATTCGTTTTTAGCACACCCAAATCTACAATAAAATATTTCGTTATATACGAACGTGAAACGGGCCTTAAAGTAAAATAATACCGGATATTTTGGAGCAGATTTGTCCGTTTAGTTGTACAAATATCCTCAAACCAGGTTATCACTAAAAGGGACTCTTAAAAGTCGTCACCTGTATCGAGCAAAAGTTTAAAAGCACCGATTATATGCCAGCCTACGTCATGGTAACATATATTGAGTGAGATCCTAACAGTATTTTGTATAGTTTTTTAGTTTAAACTCATTTTCCCAAAATTTCCCCAAACTTAACGTGTTCGATACAGTCTGCCGCCATTTTCCGATATACGGATAAACATTGAATGTTTTTGAACCGATTATACATTACATAAAAACACTAAAATCTTATCCAGTTAGGTAGAACATTTACTTTTCTTGCCTTTGATAACATTTATTTGTTATATATTTAGTTTTTGACAACTTCTCTGTGTCTGTGTTTAGTAATAAAAACCCTTTTCATTTAATGTAACGTTTAGTCGGCTTGAAAAACAGTGTTTATCGGTGTATTTGAAAGCTACAAATGGTGGCAGACACTGTTAATTACTTTAAGTTAGAGAAAGTGAGTTAAAACTAAAAAACTATACAAAATACTGTCAGAAACCCACCGATTATGCCAGCCTATGTCATGGTAACATATATTTGTGGGGTTTCAGAAATTGTTTTGTATAGTTTTTAGTTTTCAACTTACTTTCCCAAACTTAACGTATTCAACAGAGTCCGCGACCATTTCTGTTTTTCAAGCCGATTAAACATAAAAAACTAAACAATTATCCAGTTAGGTAGAAACGTAACTTACGTTACCTTTGCTTTCATTTATTTGTTTTTGGACAACTTTTTTGAATATGTGTATAGTACCCCCCCATCACCCAAATATTAATTACTAACTCACATTTTTGTACACAGAAAACAACAACAAAAAAAAAACATTTAGCGTTTCAACATTTTTGCTACGTTCGGCTTCATCCACTGATTTTTTTTTTACACAGTGATCACCACTTTTCAAGGTCCGGAAGCCACTCAGGGATAAAGGTGATTGTTGGTCGAGTCCAAACCATGAATGATTGACAGAAACTCCTGAGGATCCAGATCAAATTCTGCAAGAGTACAAATTTTTTTCATTTTCGCCTTCTTTTTCATTTTTGGGGTTGGATTGCTGTACTAAGAATATAAGAAACATGTATTTTCTCTTTTTATTAAATTTTTTCATTGCACCAAATTGAGCCACTGCAACGCGTGGCAGGGTACAGCTATTATATATATATGCACCAGGTATACTTGTTTTATTAAACACATCATTATATTTCAAAATTGTTAGATGCTTCAGTTAGTTATTCTGTTTAGTTTACTGATCTTAGTTAAGCAATGTTCCGGCAGATGTAAATTAATAATCTTACTGTCGAACATGGGAACTCTACGAATTACGATTGGAACTATTTATTTTATTATCAAAGGTAGCATGTATGTTGGGTTAGAAGTCGTCAGTAACTCAGAATTGCACCGCAGGTTAGACTTCCAACCTCCAGATGTTTATTATTTAGAACTAATTTTTCTTGGCGTTGTATCACTTACATCAGGACTTCTATTGGACAATTCTCGTATGAATTATGACAGCTTTAAATTTATGCCAGATTTTAAATGTATAAATTTACTTATTATATCTATTGAAAATTCAAGAATTGGCCAGGATACATCTGTAGAAAGTCGTTACATTGTCAGCGCAATAAGTCAAATAATCAACATAACACCATAAATATGTCTTCCTGTATATAATATCGTGATTGCCGAAATTCCCATCTGAACAAAATTACCGAAGGTTTGCAACAACAGATGCCACATACAAATTTATTATGTCTAAAACTACGTGATCGATTTACCTTTTACATGTTCATCTATGTTAGATTTTTAACGTATGTTTCTGAATAAAAAAACTGTGTTTCCAACATTCTTTTAAGTAAAACAAGTCGTTATGTTAATAATTTATTAATTTGTATTATAACAAAACAGTGTTTTCAATAAAGAAAATAAAAGTGTTTTTAGATTCTTGCACTTTTTTTATTTTGCTAACTCGATTGTCTGGATCGCCCCCCCCTACCGCAAATGTAAACATCTAATATTTATTTGGGGGGGGACAATATTTTTGAGGGAAGGGTGGGTGCTCGGTTTACGTTACGTTGAGTTCATTGTAGCTGCTCCCACCCAAACTGGTGGCAATAAAATGGGAGTTCATTTTACGTAATATTATTAGAGGAAAGTGATCCCACACTTTCTTAAAATTGACATTTCCTCATATTTTCGCACTACGCGTTGGCAATAATTGTAAACGTTATATTCGTACTGTTAAATGCTTTTTTCTCGACAGTGGCAATGTATATATAACCACTTTCTTCTCACCCCCTAAATAAAACGCCATGATAAAAAAAAATGACGGGTAGCAATATTGATTTTTAAGATTTTCGATCCTTACCGCATTTTATATTACTTTTCTTTAATTTTTCTTCGCTGATATTTTCTGATGACCACTTTGTATTTTTTTTTAATTTATTTTTACTTTTTTTTACATTAACTCCAACTTGGGGTTTATACCTTGCCTTACTTACTTTTTTATATTTCGGCCTGTGCCCCCATGGCTGACACTGTCGGCAATTGGAGAGGGACGGCAGTGGCCACTAACAACCACCGTAGTTTTTTTTTACGAGGGATTTATGTTTCCACCTGGCAACGCCCGTTAACGGGTCCTGCTAGTTGAACATATTTAAAAATTGAAGTATAGAGCACTTTGTCGAAATTATCTATACATTACTACTGCTGTACCTTTGCCTCGCGTACGTAGTGTGTCGTAGTTTTCAGATTATAAATTATTTGATCGAAAGATTATATTTATTAAAAAAGAATAGAATGTGATAACGAACATTAAATTAGTATATAGATGCGCCAAGTTAATGTTCGTATTATGTGATGATCTTCCGTCCTTGTTTTCAATAAATATGATCCCCCGATCACCGAACACGCAATAAAAAATAAATAATAACAAACTTTGGACTGTACGTGAAACTAAAATATACGGTATATGGTAACAGCTGCTCAGTCTAAAGAGGTATAATAATATTATTGGGTTTCTCTTCGTACCAGATGTCCATAAAATGGAAATATGTCAAAGACTGCTATAAGTGCATTGCAGGTAAACCGTAATAACTAACCAATTCTGACACTACATTAACCAGATACTTGGATCATTACTTTTACAGTTTTAACAAAAGGGTTACAATAATATTGCGGGATCTGAATTTATGCTGGGCGTCTACAGATTGCCAAGCAGCAATATATTTCACATGAAAAATGCCGCTGTGGAATTTCCACAGGTCTCGGTAGTAAATAAATATTGTGTGTGTGTGTGTGTGTATGTGTGTGTGTGTGTGAAGCTTAGATGCGTAAGTATGAATTACTGAACTCATTCGGTTTTCCTAGACAAAGCATATGCACGAACCTCGATTGTTGAATATATTTTAAATATTTAAACAAACGTCAGAAAAACGATATGCTATTCATTTTAAATTAGTAAATAAGACATTTACAAATCTATATGCGATATGACGTGGAACGTTATGGCGAACAGCGAGGCAACAACTATTCGCAAATCATTACATTGACGCAGGGATCAACAAAAGGGGAAATTGCCTGAGGAAGTTCGTTTCACATGTCAGCATGGGAAATGGGTCTTTCGAACATGTGTAATCTGCGTTCATTCTATCTGCGCGCCTATTTCTGATCATGATATTTTTAATGATCGAACTTAGTTCTGAGAAGTATATCTACAAAAATATGCGCAATATAAATAATACTAGAAATAAGAAAACATAAGAAAAAATACGGATAAAACAAGGATAGAAGGTGATAGCTAAAAGAAAATTAAATATATACGGAAATAGATCGAAATAGAAAGGAAATATTTTTGATGTATAATTGGGTTTGACAGTTCCACAAAACATCGATTCCCCCTCTCTCTTTCTCTTTCTCTCTATTTTCTCTCCCAACCTGTCGCTCACATACGTTCTTTATCTTTCCTACCATTCGGACACAAATATTTTATCACTATGTATCCTTTTCACTTATATTTATTTTTTTTTACATGGGGGTCACCACTTATCAAGGCCCGAAGGCCACTCATGGATAAGGGCTATTGCGCGTACAGTAATCAATGAGATAGTATTGTAGTAAGCATTAATATTGGGGGGGGGGTTGATAGAGTGTCTTATTTAAGGGGGCGGTTTGTCAGGAGTTTGTTTATGTTGGACTTGAAGGCGTCCAAGTTGTAGTCAGGTGGGAAACAGGCAAGCGGCAGAGAGTTCCACTGGCGTGCAATTCTAAGAAAGAAGCTTTGCCCATGGAATACACCTTTGGATTTAGGCACAGATAAAGTATTATGTTTTGCTTGTTTCCCAAAGAAGATGGGGCGATTAAATTCAACACAACTTTGGTCTTACATTATAACAATCACTAAACTGAAAACCTAATTTGTGGAAAACATTTTTTTAGTATATAAGAGAATGTGTTCTAATCTTGTAAACATTAGAAACTACTTGTTGATCCGAAACTCAGTTATAAATATGCCAGTTATCTTACATGACATTTGTATGAATATTTTTATCTGCTTAGCATTCCTTTTAATATTATCAGTTTAATTTTGATCAGTTTAACTCTGTCTCAAACATCAAGCTTTCATATTGAAAAAACTCATGCTTGCTATATGTTTGTACTTTTTAACTTCTTGATAAATTGAACGTATATCATATAGTCATATTACATATAGACAAATAAAATATATTTAACGTTTGAGAGAAAAGAAAATATTGAATTTAAAGAACATTAGCCTTTGTGTCTTGATTACATAAATACATGCTGAGGAAAATCATGGTCGCGTACTAAGAATGTATTATTGTTAATCTACAAAATTCACGCTATGATCATCTGCATCAGCTTATATTATATACGACATGAAGTGAACTTTTTTCTAATAAACTTGGATCATAGTTTAATCTTTTATTTACAATCATGTTTGAAAGAAATGTTGATAATTAGGTAAATCACGAATTACTAACATGCTGTATTGTTTTCAATAATACAAATTCTTTATACATACGCGTTTGAGTCTTTTATCGTTTTGTATGTTACCATTATTTCCCTTCATCGTCGCAGTTTGTTCTAGTGTTTGTTTACATAAGCTTCATCCCATGACGGAAAGACACAAGTAGACGTTTGCTGAGAGTTTTCTGAAGATTCCAGAGCGAATTAACTCAGAAGAACGAGATTCTAATGTACTTACCTAATTATGAAAATCTTTCGCCAACTTATAAACTGAAATATTGATACACTAACTGATATATCAATGAAACTGTTTACAATAAGCGATTAACAATATTTATCATAACACTGAGAATGTATTATTTTTAGCTAAAAATTTCACGGTATGATCATCTGAATTTGCTTTTATACAAAGTGAAGTGAGATTTCCCCTGGATTATAGCTTTTTCTTTAATTTATAATCGTGTTTAACATTTTAATATTTAGTTCATTCACAAATTTAACATAATAACGTTATTTAATGTTTTCCATTATACAAATTCTTCAAACAATAAGTGCTTGAGTGTTTTTATCGCTTTAGCTGTTGCTGTTTCCTTTTTTATCGTCTAGTGGTTGTTTTCCGATAAGCTTAGTTTACAGAAAAGGCACAATCAGCCTTTTGATGAGAGTTTCTTAAAGATTTTCTTTTGGAGAGAATTATCCCAGCAGAGTTACATAAATATTTGGTCCTTGATCAACTGCCTCGCGCAAATCGTTGTCGACTCGCATTATTTGATGTTTTCTGTGCATGGCCCTCATAGATAGACAGGTTCGATAACTTTTAATTGGTATTGACGTACGGTTTATCTTATTTAATAGATAAAAAAAGGTAGTCGCATGTTATACACTTTCTAGAGTTACAAGTCTTCTCACTGCTACCAGAAGCACCGTTCTCAAATATTTAGCACAGGAATTTTACAATGACGACATATGATTAATAAAAATGTTCATTTTGGTAATATTAACGTTTAGAAAGATTTTATCATTTATTTCATCGCATTTATTTCATTCATCATTTACGAGTAATATGAAACACGTATATTATTAATAATCAACAAGAATCATTAAAATAAGCATTTCAATCATAAATAAGCGTCGTTTCATCTAGAAAAAACAAAGTAGGCGTTTACTTCGAGAGTTTCTAAAATATTTTTTGAGGGAGTATTGGATCAAGGGAGAATGACTAATGTTCTCTTAACAAATTATTTTTTTTTATTTAGTTAATATGTAAACTTAACCGCAATGGTAACATGCATTAGACATTGTGCAATTAGCGATTATCAAAGTTTCTTATATTATTAAACAAGAGTCTCGCGCTACCCATGACACACTGGCATTGTTCGATGTCTCCATCGCATGGCTTCCATATATGGACTGATTTAAAATCTTTATTTTTCTCAACTAAAACAGATGATTCTATTCGTTATCCTTTTGTTGTATCTACCCCGTTTAGCTTTAACCTTACATATCAGCCATCTTTTAATTTGATCTTAAGACTTATTCTGTTTTACAAATCCGGGTTATAATGATACACTCACTGTGATTCAAAATTGACATCAGCAAACTTAATCCATCTTGCCATACGGTTCCTAATATTTAACTATTACATATTGTTAGTTAAACTCCAGTCATAGGGTTAATTTAGGGACATACCTCTCCCTGTATACTTGTGTAAAATTAAGCTTATCGTTATTACAATAATAATACTCTAACTACTAATAATAACAAAAGCAATAGGATTTTTTTTCTCGTTTCTCATATATCATCAGGTAAATCCCGTTTATACATATTTTATGAAATGTGAAAGCAGTATATGAACTGTGAAAAACTTCCTACAGTCAACCATCTACGATACATCGATGAACTTCTTGGAGTGAAATCTGCATCTGCTTGATACGCCGATGAATACGAGCAGATTACTTACTAATAACATTAGAATGGGATGGAATTTGACACTACCAAACGTGCTCTGTTTGTTCTGAAAAAAATGGTAAGCTTCCCCATACAGATAGTCTTTAACTTCCAACAAAACGTCTAAATCAAATATTGACATTCAGAAAAGACTACAAATATTTACTAAAAGCTGACAAGATTAAAAACAAAGAGAGGAAATAAACAAGGTAAGAGCCGAGTACAAAAGGAGATTCAGGGTTTATATAAAACGGCACCTACATAGTCGGATAACAATATAGGCCGTTAATGCCCGAGCAGTAGCTATCATATATCGCTGATATACTAGGCTATAAGGCAGGTAAAAAAGAATGTTCAGATACAAAAACACGTAAATATCTGGGGGGGGGGGGGCTTTCGCTTTAAAAATGTAGATAGATTGTATCTCGTACCTAGAAAGCAGTTGGTCATGCCATACTTAGCGTTGAAGGTGTAGTAAATATACAGGCAATTTAAGAAACTCTTATCATGAAGTGAAAAATAGAGTCAGAGGTTGTAAAATTGGGGGGAGAATTATTTAGAAACGACCTACACAATGTATTCTTTTAGAATACTACATTTTGATATATTTGAAGCTAGCATTGGCTGGCTAAGGTAATCTTAAAATATATGAGTGCATTTTAATGGTAGCCCTAGAACAAGCTACTCGCAGTTGGTCAATGAAATAGTATATCGACGAAACTACAGCATCCCCGATGTGCAGAGTGTGAAAAGAAAGGGAGGAAACATTAGCGCATACTATATCAAGAAATACTATATTAGCTCAACATTAGGATTGAAAATCGAGACACGATAATATAGCTTGTCATACACTGAAATATATTCAAACTCTACAAATTAGAACACAATGAGATGTAGCATGTGCATAAACTAGAAATTATACAGGAAAACAAAAGTGCAAGAGAAAAACGTCCAAAAAATATAAAATGAGAATAGTGTGGTATATGTAAATGTAAAAATGTTGATGTAAATATTAGTCATTTTTTCATCGAGTTTTAATTTCATTTGCATCCGTTAGAAAAATTTTATTTTACGGTTAGAAAGCGAAGAATATATATTATTTGAAAATTAAATAACTTGCTACATCTTTAACCGAATAAAAAAAAGTAATATGTTTATTTTATTTCTTTTCTAAATATTTTAGTTGGCATTAGAAATTATTTTTACAATGGAAATAATATTTTTCTTACGAGTTTTGAGCTTGAAAAATACTTACTATATAAAAAATAATATAATTAATATAATATAATTATCAATAGTAAAGTATACAGATTTATATATACAACTCTGTTGAATTTCCACAGGTTTCACTTGTTTGGCTTATACTCTTCTGTTTCGATGATAATCCATACTATTCTTATCATTTCACAACACGTGTAGGAAATCATTAGTTTTATATCTGCCATAATTAGATACGCTAAATATGTTTTGTCGTATTCCGGCTTATTAAGAACTCTATTAGTTATGCCTGGTAATTACACTTTTGGCGAGAATAAAGTTCAAAGTAGTGACTTATTTAATCTTCGTGCAAGGTTCAATCTAACCGAACAATTGTTTTTTGGTGTGTGTGATTCTAACCTAATTCCTAAAATTAAAGATGGTTGTCATTTGAATGATTTCAAATTCACACAAGATAACGATTATTAGTAAAGAGAAACAAAACTAAAATGGAGAAAATAAAAGTAATAACAATTTGGCTTCTATTTGGTTGCGATGATATAGAGGATCTAATTAATGCTAAAACCAGGTAAAACAATGATATCACCGATTAAAACTTCATCACATTCATCCCTCTTCATGCAAAACCGATATATATATTTATACTAAGAAATGACTATGTAAACATGTAATTATTTACCTTTAATACCTTTGAAATTAGTATTTACTTATTTAATATTTTTTATTCATTGTTAAGTTTTATTTATATTAATTTTTTATTCATAATTCTGATAGAGTGAAATATCCTGCCCCCCCCCAGATAATGTATTACTGAGTCTATAAGAGACACTATTAAACGTTAAAGTATGATAGATTATGAAAAGGACGGGTTGTAAGGAGATAGCTTCGAATTTGGGGGTATCAAACCAAAGCAAAATATGAATAAAGTAAACACCCAATAATTTCACACTGAAACACTTATCACAATATTCTGTGGATCTATATTTAAAAAAAAATGTTTTGAGGGTGTTATTAATGGTTCTCTCGGCTGGGATGGGGCGATCGAATTGCATTTTCGAAATTGTGCCCTTGTTTGTCGGATACTGGTGCCTAGACCGGGCCAAAATAATCGTTGACATTCGGAGTTAATATAAAATGGCACCTACATAGTTCAGATGGACAGAGTGTAGTGCCTCTAATACGTCAACTCTTAGCTACTTTGTTATCATAATTTTATCTCCTTTTATGGATACTCCTTTCAAGACAATATAGTCAGCCTGTCATCGGTGGCAATTCGTGTTGTGACTTCTGGAACCAATCTTATATATGTGTGTGTTTGTGTGTATGTATGTGTGTTGGGATGGAGAGGGCTCTCGTAAGCCGTGGTGAAGGCAACCTTTCTAGAAGAAGCAAATCTCTGATTTAAAAACACATAAAGCTGTAGACCAGTACCCGCATTAAGCTGATCTGCAGTTTAACATGTTGCTGGCTATCTTGCTCATGCTTGTTGCTGGATCTCAACATCTTGAACCGAGAGAGAGACTTAGGTGTTGTACAAAGTTAAGACTCTGTAACATCATCTTTGTATAGATACTCCCTCAGGCATTTGAGCTCATGTCTGAGGGAGTAGCACTCGTCTGACAAGACGTTGCAATCATATATATATATATATATATATATCGCTTACGTTCGACATTACTCGTCGGTAGCGGCAGCTGTCACGATTATATCCCCGAAATATCAGTCGTTTTCATTATCGTTAGGCGTTGTACTTTTGCAGTTATTCTTCTGATTCCAATTTCTGACATTCTTTTTTCAAAGTTTTTCGGAATTGTTCCTAGTGCTCCTACTATTTTCGGTACTATTTGGATTTTCTTCATCATCCAAATCCCTTTTAATTCTCTGGCTATCTCTCTGTATTTGCTTCGTTTCTCTTTTTCTTTCATACTCACCCTGTGATCAGTTGGGACTGCAAAGTCCACGATTTGACAGGATTTTTCTTTCTTGTTATTACGATATCTGGTCTTCTTGCTTGGATAGGTTTGTCCGTCTGTATGTCCATGTCCCATAGGATTTTGTGGTTCTCTTTTTCAAGTGCTGTTGCGGGTTTCTGCTTGTAGCATTTGTCTGTACTCTCAAAATTCAGTCGTCTGCACAATTCCCAGTGCACCGCCCTCCCCATTTGGTCATACCTGTTTTTGTATTCCTTTTGGGTCAGTTTATTGCATTCACTTACTATATGGTTTATCGTTTCATCTCTTTGTCCACAGAGTCAGCATTTGCTGTTTTCTTGTGTTTTATCGATTCTTGCTTTGATATGGTTGGTTCTGATCGAGTTATCTTGTGCTGCAGTTATTAGATTCAGTTTCTCGGTTTATTTCGCATCCATATCCAGGTATTTTTATTATTCTCATCTTTTGTCATTCTTATGAATCTTCCGTGGAGTTTTTTCTCTTTTCTCGTTTTGTCATTTGTCTCTCTGTTTTCTGCTTTGTTGTTTTTTTTTTCGGTGTCTCTCGCTGCCATAATTATCCTTTCAGTGTTTTGCATTATGTATTTTTCTAGTTCTGTTTTCGTGTCCTTCACACAGTCTTCTATACAGATAAGTCTCTCTTCCTTTCACGTAGAGCTTGTCCGTTGGGTGTAGTGCATTATTCATAGTCATGAGTTTCCTGGTTTTCTGGTCGATTTGTCGCAGTTCTTCTTTTATCCACCCTATAAACGGTCCAGAGTATCTCACTAGTTACACTGCCCATGTATTTATACCTTTTATTAGGTTTCTGATATATAATTTAGTTTCCAGGGGTTTTCTTGTTCTCCTGAGGTATTCCTTTCAATTTTCTCTTTCATTACAGTTGCTTTGATCGTGCCCGCTTCCAGAATTCCCAAGTATTTATAGTCGTCATGTTCCCCTAGTGCACTCATTTCTGTTTGGTTGGGTAATTCCATGCCTTCTGTCGTTTCCAGTTTTCCCTTTTTTATAACTTGTTGTGCGCACTTTTCCATTCCAACTTTAGAGATTAAAACCGTATTAACACTATCGCCGTTCCTAACGGGCCAGCCTTTTGCAAAATTGTACGTATCCGTTTTGAACTGAAGATCTCTAAAAAAAAAAAAATTCCTTTAACTTGAAAAGAAATTTCTAGTCAATCTGATTAAGCCATTCATGGTGTCTTTTCTTATAGTCCGAGGCTTTTTAATTACAATGGGAATCACTTTGATGTTCCTATGGTTGAAGGTGTTGGCATTGTATTATTATTGGCTCACATGGAGCTTTCACAGAAGTCAACAACCGATCTGATTGGAAACCTAGGGTGTTCTCTGGAAGCTGAGTGACAACAAGTCTCCCCAGATGTCCAGTTCTCTCCACATGCTTCGATAACAGTTGCAAATAAATTTGCGTCATCGCAACAGCCATTTACCATTGATTTCTCGCTGGCAGTGGGCATTGGTTTATACCGGAATTTGAGCGGAACTAAGCCTCGTCAAGGTCCCAATTCTCTTTGCGCTTGTCCAGCGGAGGTCTTGTCAGCGCTCTCTCCTCGGTCTTTCCATCATCCTTTACCATTATCGGCTCTTTGGTATCTCTTTCTAATGGGGGAACGGTAATGAGACAATTGGAGGGGATGCTTGATAGGGGTGTAGAACTTGTAGATATGCAGCTTCGGTGTTCTTCATTCCCTGTAACGCTTCTTCGTAATATTGTATTCTTATATTCTCCGCATTCAAGTGTTTTCCTTAATATTTCAGCCCTTTTCATTATCGTTAGTTGTTCTATTGTTGTAGGTATTCCTCTGATTCTAATTTCTGACATTCTTTTTTCAATGTTTTTCGGAATCGTTCCTAGTGCTCCTACTATTATCGGTACTATTTTGATTTTCTTCATCATCCAAATCCCTTTTAACTCTCTGGCTAGCTCTATGTATTTGCTTCTTCTTCTTCTTCTTCTTCTTATTATTATTATTATTATTATTATTATTATTATTATTATTAATAATAATAATAATAATAATAATAATAATAATAATAATAATAATAATAGAATCATTTACTCACTAGGTTTTCACGGGTCATCATCAAAGAATACTCTTTGAGAACAACTTGTGGCGTTCGTTGGAGTAACAAGTCTCCACAGATTTCCAGTACTCTTCACCTCATTCTATACAATTTGTAAATGAATTTGCGTTATCGCAACAATCATTTACCATGTATTTTTCGATGGTTGCGATCATTGGTCTTCGCTAGAATTTGAGTGTCAATAAGCCTTCTTTAAAATCCCAGTCCTTCTTGCACTCATAAAGTGGAGGTCTGCTTAGTGCTTTCGCTCCTCGGTCTGTCCATTTTCTTTGATCCTTCGACTATTTAGTGCGGTACCAGTCGTGCTGACGCCAGTTTTGGGGAGGGTTGAATGGAGGAAATGAAGGGGAAAATCAATGAGTGAAAAAGGAATAGTTAGGCGTCTGATTTGTGTTGTGGTATTTTCATTTTTGAAATATCTATAGTTTCACGTAATAGCTGTAACAGTAATGTTTAAATTACACAGTATTTCAAGCATACGTCACATGCGACCAACAAAATCACTGCAAGAACGACACTGCTCATTTATAAAGCATATTCTGTAAGGTTGTATTGAAAACGACATCGATCACATCAAAAGTTAAAAATAAGCTATCTATGAATTACCTGTATCAAAAATACATGAAATGTTCAGTGATCATGTTTTTCAAATACTCTTTCTAATGTTAGCTGTTCTTATTTTTGCATCCTCTGCTCAATAGCAATAACGTTTCAAATCCTCTCAATCATTATTCAAGTAGTACAACAACACCAAATATCAAAACCAATTATGATGAAAGCGGAGCAAAATTACGTGACTCAAAATGGCATAATTAACATAATTATTCATAGTGAATGGAATTTCCGTTTGTAAATAGATACAGCCATGTACACACCATGTCTGTTTATCTGTTCCCTTAATTGAGGTTTGCGAAAAAAACAACTTTATCACTGCAGTAAGTGAGTCATATTTGGCTTGTATATTAAAACGACTCAGCGAAGAATCAACCGCATGATCCCCACAAACAAAACCACAATTTTTTAACAATTGTTTTTGTTGTTTGAGCAACAGAAAATATTATTCTTGTAGATGCTAGTCTACCACTATTCTCGACATAGCAATGTAATCTATAGATCTACAAAAGTTACATTGGGTGTGTGTGTCTGTGTGTGCAAATTTTCCTACCAAATAACTCTGTCAATTTTCAGTCTACAGACTCGAGATTTGACATAAGGGGTATTGAAATATGAAAAAAATATTTTAACAGGTTTTCGGTAATAAATTTGGCTTTCAAGGAGGCAAAGCTCAACACTTTGACCTTTGAGAATTCTACCAAACTATTCCGCCAATTTTGGGTCTAAACACTTTTAGATGTAGGTTACTTTAGCATGGATCAAACATTTTTATTTGTATTTGAGCTGAAAAAATAAATGTTAAGGGGTCAAAATTAGGGTCAGAGTTTTTAAAAAATTGATCCTTGCAGTATCTACCAAATTACTCAGCCAATTTTTGGTCTGAATATTTGAAATTTTACATAAAGTGTATTCAGACATAAAGCAAGCTTTTTAATCGGGTTCTAGCAGAAAAGTGTGCTGTCAAGCTGTCAGAGTTCAAAAGATTTTAACTTTGTGGTCTCTAGCAAAATATTCAGAAAATCTTGGGTCTAAATATTTGAAAATTTACATATAGGGTATTCAGACATGCAGCAATTTTTCTAATAAGTTTTGGGCGAAGATTTGGCTATCAATAAATCAAAGTTGAAAAAGTTGACTTTTGCAGAATCTACCAAACTCCTTCAATTTTTGGTCTGAGCACTTGAAATTTTAGAAGTTGCTTACCTGAACATGAGTTAAACTTGTTAATAGATATGTATATATATATATATATATATATATATATATAAATATATATATATGTGTGTGTGTGTGTGTGTGTGTGTGTGTGTGTGTGTGTGTGTACATAACGTTATGAACAGTACATAGGGCCCGAGCAAAACCGGGCTGACCTGCTAGTTGTTGAATAAATTGAAATATGTTGGGCTCACTGATTCCTTTCAAATGAATTTCTAAGGGGCATTCATCTTCATTAATATATTATTAGTTTTCAAAATGTTTTTGTTTTGTTTTGTTTTTTCTTTACTCGCATTCACGCATAAAAAGGTATCTCGCTACTTGGACGTAAGGGGCTAATATTTAGGACCATGCGTAGAAAAGATTAACAAGATGTCAGTTTGCGTTACATTAAAACTGCTGCATGTCAATTCAGTTTGGATAGCAGGTAGCAGGATGAGATTTCAAAGTCTAACTTTTTGAGGGAAGAAACTATTAGAGTAGAAAGCTGTTTGGAATTTAGGGACCTCAACAGTGAAGGTATATGATTTAGTTTCTAAGTAGGTATGTCGGAGATATGTACAACGATTCATAAGAGCACAATTAAAATTAAAGGCACATGTTAAATTTTAGTTTGTATTTTGTCTTGAATTTTGTGTAGTTTTGGACTAATTAGCGTCCTTATGGTTATTGTTATATTATAGAAACGGTAATTCTGTCTTATGCATTGCTAAGAATAATACAAACCCTTCTTGATCAGCCTTGTCTTAAATGAACAATATCTAAATTTAAAAAATATTCCTCTAAGTAAGATTACTTCAGTAGTTACTTGCATTATGCCGTTGAAGGTTTACATAATATTCAATTACCATATGGATATCCTATTACCTCTAATATCTCGTTAAAATAACTCTTATGTCCTGATGGAGTTTTCCTATTCTCATCACATAATGATTTATTTTTGAAAATGAAACGACCAAAATAAATACAGAGACATTGCACCTTTCTGCTCAATTCTTTATAGTTTTTGTTTTATGGTTTCCAGGAAACATTTAAACAACCTTCGCAAATGGTTTCCAAGTATGAGATTCGATACAAGGTAAGAATATATGATCTCTGACTAATTTACTTTTCATCACACATCTCCATTTTACTCTTTAAACTGTGTAAATCGAAAGGATTTTACCCGTAGTGAAAAAGATTCCAGTCTTCGTCGGATGCTTGACTAGTTGTTTTATCAGTTAAAATTTCATAGGTGGATTAGGGTAATGATATTCAATTCTTTTTAACAAATGGTTTATTAATGATCTTACGATCCCTAAATTACTTTCTCATCCCAAACATTCACTTCTGCATAAAATTTTAATATAAACTGACTGTTGTCCGAATAGGTGTGGATAATTTTCAAATCAACACAAATTATCAATTATCTGTTACCAAGGTCGCTGGAAAAAGTGTTGACTCACTCTACCACTCCAGAAGTTATCTTACTGCAGATGCAATTCTCTCTCTGTGTAAGAGAAATATACGCCCTTAAATTGAGTACTGTTGCCACGTCTGGGTAGGAGTAGCTCGGTACGCTCTATCTAGCCTTGATAAAGCTTCCAAACTAAGTAGATGATGCCCTTTTCTCTTCCCTATAACCTCTTTCCCACAGAAGAGACGTTGCGAGCCTGTCGTTCTATCGTTATTTTCAGTGCAAGATCCTGACTGAAATTCAATCTATGATTCATCTTGCAAAACTTTCACAAAAACACTCGACAACCACAATAAAGGATTTCCTTACTCTCTATCTGTGCTAAGACTTAAACGCAGATTCCATAAACAAGGCTTCCTTCCCAGAATTGCCCGCCTGTGAAAAACATAGTAGTCCTCAACTCCAATGTAAACAAATTCTTGGTGTAGCCGTCCCTATCAATAATCATATTTTACCCAATATACACCATAAATGATTACTACACTATCACATTACATCCATTAACTTTTTTCCTCAAGTGGCATTCGGGTCTTGAATAGTGGGAATTCCAAAGTAAAATATCGTGTTTGAGTAACGCGGTTTATCAAAGACTTGCATCAAAGTTTACAATATTTTCATCAGTTTTGTAGAATGTCTAATAAACAGCAAACGCATATTGTTTTACTGTTATGGAAAGTTACACATTTTACTCTCATTTAAGGAATGTCTATTAGTAGAAGATTCTCAATAGTGCTATATTAAAGTAAGTTGTTTTCTTCATTAAAAAATTCTAATAAACTTTGCTATGAGTTCGAATGAGACATTATTTTGCGTCTTTCTACAATAAGTAGCTTTTTGGAGGATGGAGAATTTGTGAGGTGGAATTTTTGTGAGGTGGACTTTTGTGAGGTGGACTTTTTCGTGAAGTATAGTTATTTTTTAGCTGTAGTTTTTTTTTTGCGTGCAGTGAAGTTTGTTGTGGGATAGAGTATTTTGAAATGTGGAGTTTTTTTGTGAGGTGGAGTTTTCGTGAGGTGGAGTTTTTTGTGAAGTGGAGTTATTTGTGAGATGGAGTTATTTGTGAGGTGGGTTTTTTTTGTTAGGTAGAGTTATTTGTGAGATGGAGTTATTTGTAAGGTGGAGTTATTTGTGAGGTAGAGTTTTTTGTGAGGTGGAGTTTTTTTGTAAGGTGGAGGTTTTTGTGGGGTGGAATTTTTGGGAGGTAGAGTTTTTTGTAATGTTGAGTTTTTGTGATTTGGAGGGGGTCTTAAAGCCAGTAACTGTTATGCTTAATTTGAAAGAATTACCTCCACGTCATTGAGTTTTTTTTTCTAATTTAATAACTTATGCATTTGAATTCTTATATTTGTAAGAAAAGAGAGTAAAATATACTTTGTGTGTAGTGGGTTTAGTATATGAAGAGAGGAAAAGATGGCGGTTTAACGAAGGGAGAAAGTAGTAAGGGTAGGTCAAATGCATTTATATCCTATATATCATATCAGCAGGGCAAATACATGGAAAACCTGCCCCAATAGCTCTTCATTCTAATACAATTTTCAGATAAAAATAATTTAAAATAGAATAATATTTCAATATTAGGCACGGCAGTAAAGTTTAAAGTAATATTTACATGAGGTTATCAATCAATAAAAATTATTAGTGAATATTTATTCACGTTGCGTTTATTGCAGACAACCTTAAAGTAATCGAAAATATAATTTCTTTGTTTAGAAAACAAATATAAAGTCTAAACAAAAAGTAACGCCGATTTGAATAATTGTGCTTATTGGTGTTTCACATATTTAAATATATTATTCACTGAGTTGTTATTTGTCTGTGTATATATATATATATATATATATATATATATATATATATATATATATATATATATGACGATTAAACTTAAACGTAAAACGCATATATCCTAAATTCGAAGGTAGCTGGATATCTATGTAATATGCTTCCAGGCGTGGTCATCATGTTTTACTACTGATAAAGCATCCGTCGATCAAATTGAAGTAACCACCACTTCGCTGGCAAAATCATGATTACAGTCTTCCGGGCCATCAGAATATCGTGATGACAGATTTTCTAGCAAAGGGTTAGGGTCTTATCATTACCGTAGCATATTATGTTTCACTTTTCAGGAAATTAAGAGAAGATATAAAAATCTAGATCACCAATAGAACGCCCAGCTCCACAATGCGCATGTCGCCAGATCACGAACATATGGCCATGAAATCTCACTATTATTTTCTATTAGCTTTCACGTCTAGCCATTAAAAATTTTAAAGGAAAGTTTTCCTAAATGATGCAACCTAGATTTCCGAAGATGATTCTGTGATTGAAGGACCAATCTGGGATCTTCTGTAAAAAAGAATCTGGAGAACTGCATAATTCGATGGAAGAAAGGCATAACTCTGCTAAACTTCTGACCGACCAACAACATGGATTTAGGCAAGCCTGTTATACAACAGAAAACCATAACTGTAATTTCTACATGTATATACTGTACATTGGGCAAAACAGGGCAAGGTCGAACGGTAGCCCTAGATATATCTAAGGCTTTTGATAGGTTATGACTCGATGGGTTTCTCAGGAAATCAGATCATACAGCATCAGTTGACGATTACTTAACATTATTAAATCCTTCTTCAATAAGAGAAGAATCCAGGTTGTCCTCGACGGTCGTATATCTAAACAATGATATAAATGCGAGTGTACCTCAGGGGTCTATCATTGGACCTTTATTATCCCTAATATTCATAAATGACCTCCCTGATAAAATTGTCTCTGAGATATGTATATTTGCTAGTGACATATCTGAGGTAATGATAGAAACACTAGATGAAGACCTCAAATGTGTAGTGGAATGGGGACGAAAATCGATGGTCATATTCAATGCTGCCAGGATTAAGCTTGTTTCCTTCAATAATTACAAGAAATCTTCTCAACCATCAATGCTATAGATAAAGATACATTACCTGAAAGTACTTTTTTCAACCTCCTCGGCTTAACGTTTAGAGGAAACATGAGTTGGAACAGATACTTTGAGACCATTGGATAACTTCGAGGAAGGACTCTCTAATGCAAGAAAATTACTTACACGTAAATGTATACTGTACCTCTAAACAGCCACTATTCGCCCATGCATGGACTATTGTTGTTACATTAGGGCTGGTAAACCTGCTACTAGTCTCACAATCCTGGAAGGGTTATAAAAAAGAGTCGCTAACCTGATAGGTCCTGAAGCTTCAACCTTTGTCCCATCGACGAACTGTTTCATCCTTTTGATTGTTCTACAAGAATTTTAATATTAGATGCTCTGACGAACTATAAGCCCTTCTACCCGCTTGACGTAAATATTCCCGGCAAACCCGACAATCAGTAAAATCCCACCCCTTAACAGTAAAAATCACAAGATGTAACAGGGCCTTCTACTTTAATAGGTTCTTCCCCAGAACTGCTAGACTCTGGAACTCCCTTTCCGGTCTGTTTTCCCAACTCTACTGACATGCAGAAGTTCCAGTGTAATGTGAACATACATCTTGCTGCTCAAATTCATATATAGTATCCCTGCAACTTATGTCTCTGGTAGTAACCCACTACGTCAAAATGGCACTGTACCTTGTTTGGGGTGAAAGTGAATATTTATCTATCTATCTATCTATCTATCTATATATATATATATATATATATGTCTCTCTCTCTCTATATATATATATATATATGTGTGTGTGTGTGTGTGTGTGTGTGTGTGTGGGTGTGGATGTGGGTGTGGGTGTGTGAACTTGAAATATGATTATTGCTTATAAAACGAAATTCAAGAAAAAATGCCCAAAAAGATGGCGGATAGACATTGAAATATTTCATCATGCCTTAGGCTTCATTTGCTATTTTTGGTTTCTTTGTAGAAAACGTATTTGAACACAATGCATCTGATATATTGCTAATGAGTTGAAAATATAATGCAAAGCAAAAACAATGCATAGCATAAATAGTGACATCAAATTAAATAGTCGGACATTTTGAACATCGCGTACCAGTTTATAATTCTTCCTGTTTATAATTCATCTGAACTATTTGCACTTTAGATATTCTTCATTAAATAATTTTAAGACTAAAATATGTTTTTCTTTTATTATGTTTTTTCGGCATATCTATTTTAAATCGTATTTAAATATTTTCTGAAAAATAAACACTACATATGCATATGTATGTATATATGTATGTATGTATATATGTATGTATGTATATATATGTATGTATGTATGTATGTATATATGTATGCATGTATATATGTTAGCTTGTATATATGTATGTATGTATGTATGCATGTATGTATGCATGTATGTATGTATATATGTCAGGTCTGAAAGTCATCTGTCATGTTTACTGTCAACATGTATATGTGTATTGGGGTGGAGAGGGCTCCCGTAAGCCGTGGTGAAGGCAACCTTTCTAGGAGAAGCAAATCTCTGATTTAAAAAACCATAAAGCGGAAGACCAGTACCCGCATTAAGCTGGTCTGCAGTTTAATTTGTTGCTGGCTATCTTGCTCTTGCTTGTTGCTGGATCTCAACATTTTGAACCGAGAGAGAGACTTAGCTGTCGTACAAAGCTAAGACTCTGTAACATCATCTTTGTATAGATACTCCCTCAGGTATTTGGGCTCATGGATTGGCACTCGTCTGACAAGACGTTGCAATCATCATGTATATATGCATGTATTATGTATGCATGTAAAGAGAGAGAAAAAGACGGCTACATGAAAAATGAAAAACGAAAACCATGTTAATCGATTATTAGCTTGTATTGTTCAAAATTCTTATTAAAATAGCTGATACAAGCCAAACAAGTAAAAGTTGAATTCTAAAATTATGTGTCTATGACAATGAAAAGAATTGTTATAAGATAGTCGTTATATTTCTGAATGGGTATTTCGATTACTTATTATTTTCACTTCACTGCAATAAACGGAATGAGAATTTGAGGCTTTAATGTATGGAAATCAAATGTACATAATAACAACAGCATGTGCGCTGACGTCGAAAATTCGTTTCAAAAAGGCGTATCATCCTCGCATCTGCTAGAATTACAGAATATAGTGCAATACAAACTACAGAGCAATCAAACAGTCATTACAACCGATATATCAATGGTAAACGGCTATTGCGATACTTGATAGTGTGTTGCAAATGGAAACAAATGAAGCGCGAATAACTATATTTCGAAAGATTTATGTCTCTTAGAATACAACAAAGAACACCTGTTTTGTTGATTACTGGTAATAATTTGTAGGTGAACTCCTTGTAGGTAAATAAAAAGTCACTATTCGCTCATGCATCTTGGCTAGTACATCTACCACCAGTTTCTCAATCTAAGTCAACGTTCAAAAACGAGCCCACGCTATCAACTTCCCTCAAGTCTCAATAACATTGTCCTAAATTTGTATCGTTGTTTTACAAGTGCAAGGTGCCTTCAATAAGTTTCTAGACTTTTTGTACAAGCATTTAATATTGTCGTAGACTCTTGGAAATTCAGTGTGCTATTGCTATACATCTTATGAGATGACTGACCAAGTTTTATGATTTTAACTGCAACTAAACAGCTAGAGCATGAATCAAAATACACCCTACTAAAGCCTGACTGTCACAGCTAGTGAATTTCAAAAATGTAATCTGGATGTGAGGCCACTTTAGAAAAACGATATTCGATAAACTTCTGTTTAAAACTTGGAAAATATTCCACAGAAGCATATGAAATTCTTCAGGCTGCTTTTAAACCATCTTTTATGAAGCGAGCATCAGTTTTTGAGTAGCATAAAAGACTCAAGGAAAGCAGGAAGTTTGTTAATGATGATGAGATGTGTGGGAGGAGTAAATAAAACAACCATTGATAAGGACCGTTGTGAGTCTATAGAGACAATAAGTGCACAGTTTGTTGTCAGTGTGGGAACTGTACACACAATTATTCGGGAAGAACTGAAGATGCGGGAGATTTGCGTGAAGTTTCTCTGAAGGGTGCTCATGGAAGGTCAGAAAGAAAAGCGTTGACTAGTAAACATGACAGATGACTTTCAGAAAATAAAAAAAATGAAAAATAAACTTTCATTAATGAAGAAAGACTTAAGAAAATAATGGAAAATTCGAAGACACAAAATTAAATTCTTCTTTTAAAAACTCACGATCTTGCATTAAAGATTAACATAAAACTTCAGACGTGTTCATTTTAAGAAGGAACGAAAGTGGAGGAATAAATATCCAAACATAAATCAGGAAATAATCTGATGCAACAAAACCATTAAAATCTAATGACCGATAAGTTAAACGTATAAGCCTAGGGCAGTGTTAGCCATACATGAAGTCCCGTCTAACTTTACCGAACTTGATAAAGGTGTAAAATGAAATAATGTGACAACATCAATCGATGATGATGATTAACTTATTAAATATTCTTCATTGTTTCTAGAACGCACCTAATACCAATGTGGAGCAGAGCTATAAGAAAGACACTATTACGATTGATTGCGACTCGGTTCGAAACAGGTGGATCTAAATAACTCTACGAATATGCATAGCCAATAGAATATAAGCACGGTCATTTAGAGAAAGTAGCTACTTTAAATTCTTATTTTTTCAACCTATTTAATTAGCCACTAATGTGCAATAACTAAGTTGGAAAGAAAGAATTATTCTCTATCCTTCATATATTTCTGTTAGCAATAATAATTATGTTATGTAATATCACTAAAACGATAAGACAGAGATAAAATAAACTCTGACATAAGATCTCTGATTTGCAAAGTTATCATTGTTATATTACAAGAGGCATTCCATAAATAATGTTAATATTTGGTAACTCGAAAACTAAATTATTGATTAGCTACAAAAACGGGAGTGGTACAATTTAAACAAGCGAAATTTTGCTCTCCAATATTAATTTTTTCAACATAGTAACCATTATTTTCAAAGCACATTTGCCAGGAATACAATTATGCATCACTGCTTTTCACGTACGTTCATTACAGAGATTGTTTTCTCAAAGTATCACACCGTCAATATCTGCAACAGAGTGATAAAACGGTTGGGTCATCAATGCATAAGTTCAGTAATCATTATAATACAATATGCAGCCCCTTCTGATCTATTTAGGGGGATAAAATAATAAAGAGGGATTACTTTTGGAACGTCCATCATATGTTATAAGCACGTTATAATAGCACACTTCACTACATTTCTTGACTCAAGAAAATGTCAATAACTATTGCATATTTGTAGAGCTCATGTAAAATGTATACACCTTACATAATAAAAAGACAACATTCCTATCAACTGTTTGTATGCAATTCCTAATCCAAACATTTTTTTGTAATGATAAGACACAACTTGTTTTATATAAAAAAAATGGTGTAAAAAAAAAACACTAACCTTTATCTCATTATTCTCTATTCAAAATCATTTTTTCGAAATATCTAGTTTACTTTGTCTAAGAAAATACCAGCTAGATCTCGTCTTCTACCTAAATTGAAAGAACTCTCTTAATTTTCACCGAATCCCAAACGCCAAAGAAAATAAAATGTGCTTTTAGGGAATTTTTAATTTTCGTAAAACTTGACCAAATTGTTGCGTCCTTATTATTTAATGCCAAAAAATAGGACAACATTGTTCATTCCATCTATCTTTTTAAATCCATCCATAACATTCATTGCTACCTAGTGTAAGATAATTCTTTTCTTGCGGCCCTGTTTTCACGGAAAACGTTAATAGTTTTTCTTAGCCTTCCTCATTATTTATGATAGATGATTAACTGCTTAACTGCTTAACTCTGACCTAATCCTATGAAAAATTCAGAGCAAGAAACGGCAACCAGCATTAACAGACACTTTTCTCAAATCAGATTGAACTTATATGAATATAGTTTCTTTCCAAGAACATTTTATTTCAAAAACGCGTTATCGCTGAAGCGCTTTACTGCTTTCTACAACATAGTCGTTTTCAAGTACGATTTCAACACCGAATCGTCCTGTTAAGCCATCATGTTTTCTCTAACTCTTGCGTTGGTTTTTTTCTCTTCGATCTTCAACTTCATCGATGCTCATAGCTCACTTGTCCCTTTTGCATTCTGACCATATCATCATGATGTTCTCTGAAGTGTACTACTTATAGTAGGTTGCAATTACTTGCTATAGATGCAATTTTTATACAGAATGGGTACTCTTTGCTATCTATAATATAAATCTCACCGGTTTGTTTAAATGTATGTGTGTATATATGTATGCATGTTTGTGTGTCTGACTTAAACTTTCGACAGATTTTCACAAGATCAGTATCGCTTTGAAGCTTGACCCTTAGGACGACAATTATCGAAGAATTGGCTAAAAACATTAATTACTTACCCTCAACTGGGCACTTTTCTACAACCAGGGGTCGCTTTTTTCACCGATACTTTCGAAGATCACCCCCTTTATTCAATGGCCTAGTCTTAATTTAAACCTTCAACACTTCCGGTTTGGCCATGGAAGAAAACAGCAAAGGCGTTTTTTTTCACGCTCTTTTCCTCCTTTGCGGTACAGATTCGAGCCTGTCTGCCTACTACCACTTTTTTTTTGCTCAACACACATCTCCAAACACCCAAGCAACGCCGGGCACACAGGCTAGTTGTATCTCAATCAGTATTATTTGACTAGAGTTGACTAATTTTGGCAGAAATAATCAACAGTTCATTCATTATCTGCCTGCTGTAATTAAATGGGTTATCGACTTTGGCCGATGTTCCCCAACTGGATAGGGAAGGAAAAGTAACATCTTAATGCTTCCTTAAGGAGACATATTTCATCCCACCAACCCATACAGCGCCTAGTATTCATAAGTGGTCATTTATCTAATACTGGTTCGACTTATCGTTACAATACTTAATCTATCTGAAAATCGCAATAACCATTAAACTGGAATGGCTTTTGGACATGGCAGATAGAGAAGTATTAGTTTATAAAAGTTATCGATAAAACATTCATTATTATCATTGACATAGGTAAGAACAATGATTGGATTTTCTTGATATCTAAAAATTTCGGACGCACATTTGTCTAATGTTAAGCTATGAATATATTTATTATTCTCCCACGGCAGAGTGATGTGACACAAGGGACGCTAAATGGTGTTTGTAAAGCCAGCGCCCTAGGAGAAAAGCATTCTGGCTTGCAAAATATTGCTTGATAACTATTGTCGGCATTCCCCGGTAGAACCCATCAGACAATTATTTATCATTAAAATCGTTTAACCGGTAAAGGTGACCTCTTAGAAATTCACAAGGCTAGAGACATATCTCAGTCAACAGGAAATAAACTTTCCTTACAGTGACGTAGACATTACTGGTTTTTGTGTCTAGTAAAATACATACAAATAGTTTTATACATGGCTATATATTGTTCCTCGCATTAGTAAGACAATTGTGAGATCTTAAAATAAATGTTATAATGTCAGAATGAAATATCTTTTAAATATATTATTACTAATAATAAGGTCTATGAAACAGAATATTTTTCATTGTTTTGACTCTCGACTATATATCCGACAACCACATCACTACATAAAAGCATATAAGATATCTACGGATACACGCTCGAGAGTCAAAGCAATGAAAAGAATATTCTATGGTCCTAACCCTAACCCTAACCCTAATAATAATATTAGTGGAGTTTATTAGTTTTACAACCACCTTTATTATGCAATACTCTATTTCGAAAATCTTAAACGATATGAATGTTTTCTTTTAGCAAGACAATAATTAAAAATCAATTGTTGGAAACACATCTCGCGTAATTAATGTTTCAAAGATTGCATCTTTTGTTTTAATTTAAAATCTCTCTTTTCATTTAAAGTTTTCGCTTTTTTGTTTGTCAGGCATTTCTTTTGTTTCATTAGTTTCGGCTTTTGAGTCTGTTTTTTTTTTAAATTTTATATTGGTATATTTCGTGTGTTTTTTGTTTGTAAAATCCGAGTAAATTAAAGTTAGACAGCATAACTATCAAGACAAAAAAAAACTTGAAAGATTATATGCTGTAAACAGAAAACAAGACTAATAGAACTATGGAACCACATACAACATATTAGAATTTCCAACGTCATTCTCTCTTGGGCTTAACATGTTCTTTAGTTTCATTTTGGATGTGGACACAATGATGCAGATAAAAGAGTGCAAACGTTGACTTTTATTCCTAAAGTCCAATATAGATTGTACTTGTAAAATCTGGGGCGTTGAACTTATTCTATTTTAAAATATTCTTCATAATTCAACTGTGAATATCGTTGTCTGACTAGTTAGCTTCTTATATCCAGTCGAAGATTTTTTTCTGAATAACTAAGAAATACCTGGATATTAGTGTAGTCTAGTTTTTGTTTTAAAAAAGGTTGCATTCTCTTTGTTTTTATTTCGATCGTCGAATTAACGCCAGAATCAATTTTTGAGGACGCACTACAGAAATGTTTTAAAATATTGAAACAGTTATGTCACAAACCTGTGTCATTTATTGTTGTTTTGGGGTTGGTTTTTCGTATTATATTTTTCTTTGTCAGTAATTTCGTCTGTTTTATCTGCCGGGGCTTTGCAATGTTTCTTATCATAAATTTGGTTTGTTTAATTTTGTTTTCTTTGTGAAATCAACATTAAGAAGAGATAATAATAATGAAACAGAGAGAAGCACGATAAATTATACAAGAAATAATCAACGCTGCTAGAACGCCTTTCAAACGAACTCACATAACATAATGGAATTGTGCACGAGTTTTATTGGGATTGCAACGCTCCTGGCTTCAAAACATTCTCCAGTTTTATTGTGGATATAAGCATAATGATGTTAGTCAAAGAGTTCAAGCATTGATTTCCAGGCATCAAATTCACGATTCATTTCTCTTGGAAGATCCGAAGCGTAGTATTATCTTAAAACCATTATTATTATTATTCATCACTTAAATGTGAATCGAATTGTCTTAATGCTCCTTAGCCTTTTGTGCCTTTTAACCCCGATAATGTCTGGTTCTTATGACTGATGAAACAGATTTTAGTTTAAAAAAGGTTGTTGAACACAAAAGTACAACGGAAAAAACTTTATATATCAGCATTCATAACCAAATTCAGTAGATTATAACATTTATGATATAATTGATTAAAATTTTAAATATTGTAGTCAAATTCCGAAAATCACAACAGTGTTTGTCCATATTTATGTGTGGTTCCCAAAAATAACTTTTCAGATGCTGCACTTCCATTTCTTGTTCTCTTTCGGTGGACGAGCAGTCCTTCACGACCGAGATATTTTTTTTACTTTTGTACCTTTTCTCCACGTTAAAAAACGACCCTTATGTCTAACTCTGTTCCATGGGGAGGCATTGTAAATAAGTACATTACAGGAATGTTTAAAGATTTAAAAATGATTTTCCTTATCAACATATAAACATTATAAATTAGAATTCAGATAACATTCATTGGATATATTCTCAAACAGTTCTAGAACAAAACAATGTTCAGGTAGAGGGGCCAAATAAACGACAGTGTTTGTGTAGTACAAAGCGACTTTTTATTTTAACAGAACTGACCCATGCCTGGATCATCTGAACAATGAAACTGAGTTTAATATAAACAAGTGAAGCATGCACAGTGAACGAGGCACAAAAAAGAACTAAGTTATAAAGCACTCAACAATGACGTTTCAATTTATCCGAACAGTCGTCTCCATTCTAGCAATTTTTTCCAGAGATCAACTGTTCAATGTGCGTATTCCGTAGTAAATCTAAAGCAGTTGTAGGAGTCTAGATTGGTTTGATTGTTTTGCTTTACAACGTATCAACCGTTTTTCTAATAATTCTTAAAGATTTTTTTAAGCTGAAATTATTTATATCTCTAAGTCGTTATTCATGGTGTTTTAGGGGCAAACAGTTGTTTTTGTTTTTGACATTACAGAACGTAATTTACTTTTTCAAATGGAACGAAAAAACAATAACATCAATATTTGGTGCATTTAAGGTCTGGTAGCTAAGATCTTCAAATAGCCTAATCTAGTACCACCGACTGGGTGTCTAGAGTCTATAACAATCATCGATGGCTTATCGTTCAGATATTTTTCTGGGTAATCGTCTTATAATAGTGGTGCATGGAACTTACTTCAGCTTAGAAGAACCCATTCCTGTCTGAAGATAAACACATTATTCCAGTTTCTATTACTTATTCAAGCATCATAGATCTGGTTGACAAATTTCCTTATTCATGTACTTTGTCTTTGGCATATTCTAACTAATATTTCCGTCTGAATAATAAGTTACTGTATCTTTTTTTTTACATGGGGGTCACCACTTATCAAGGCCCGAAGGCCACTCAGGGATAAGGGTTATTGCAATGTACAGTAATCAATGTGATAGTATTGTAGTAATCAGTAGTATTGAGGGTTTTGATAGAGTGTCTTAAGGGGGCGGTTTGTCAGGAGTTTGTTTATGTTGGACTTGAAGACGTCCAAGTTGTAGTCAGGTTGGAAATAGGCAAGCGGCAGAGAGTTCCACTGGCGTTCAGTTCTAAGAAAGAAGCTTTGCTAATGGAATCTACGTTTGGATTTAGGCACAGATAAAGAGTGGGGAAAATTATTGGCAGTAGTTTCAGCCAGACGAGTGTTCTCGTGAAAGATTGGCGAGGGGGGACGAGGGATTGGAGCTCAGACGAGAACCTGCCATGGAAATAACGATAAAACAAAGACAGGCTTACAACGTCTCTTCTGTGGGAGAGAGGTTACAGGGAAGAGAAAAGGGCATCCCCCACTAAACCACGAAGTCTATTTTGTACTCTGTCAAGGCAGGATAGGCTGTTTTTAGCAGCTCCTGCCCAGATGTGGCAGCAGTACTCCATCCTTAGACGTACTTGGCTTTTATAAAGATAGAGAATTGCATCAGTAGTGAGATATCTTCTTGAGCGGTAGAAGGATCAGATCATTTTCCCAGCGTCCCTGGCAACAGATTTTATGTGCGTGTTCCATTTTAGATCAGGAGTAAAGGTCAAACCAAGAAGCTTGTCAAAACATGGAGCCTCTCCAAAACGAGAGCCATCCATTTCAATTGATGCCAGATGGGGATCAGTGCGTTGATGGTGTAAAGATAGAAGCTTGGTTTTGGATGCATTAAAAGTTACCTGTATCTTAGGAAAATTCGCTTTCTTTGTTTATTTATGATGGACTCTTCTATGTTTATTTTCCCTCCGAAATGAGGCACATTTAACATTTAACATTTAACCACTGGAATTTAAGAGACATTTTTACTCACTTTCATTTCAAACAAAACATATTGCCGCTTGGACGTAAGGAACTACTAATTGAGACCATGCCTAAGAAAGATAAACAAGACTTTGGTTTACGTTACATTTGAACTTCTGCATATCAGTACAATCAGGGAAGCAGATAGCAGAAAAGTAACTCAAAAGTATATCTGTTCGAGGAAAGACGCAATTAAACTAGAAAGCCTTCTGGCATTTAAGGACCTCAACAGTGAAGAGTGTGATGTTGTCACGGATATGTACGTCAAGGGACACAGATGTAATGAGTTCATAAGAGCACATTCCATTAAATTACTTGTAAAATAAGCACAGAGATGCAACATTGCGTCGATAGGAAAGGGGTTGAAGCCTAGTTTACAAAGGTTACAGTAAATTGGTAAATAATTGTGAAGAGGGCATACTAATTGGGGAGTTGTGCAAAAATGTTTGTTCAAATTACAGATAAGGTTCTATGCGCTGATACAGCCGAGGGAAAAGAAGGCAGGAAGCTATTTCAAAAACAAGCGTTTAAAGGTAAAAAGAAATTAGAGTACCTGACGTATCTAAGTAACATCTGCGTTGAAAGAGCTGATTGGAGTAAATACGCTGATTTCGTCGGAACGCATCCCATTGAAGTACTAATAAACATGGCTACAATATTGCATCAATGGGGCAGAGGCTTGAGCTCTATAAACAATGTGAGAGCTATTAGATTGAAAGATTTTTTATATATGTGCAAGTAGGCGATATTATTAGTTGGTGCACGGTATCAGATGAGGTTAGCTAATGGCTTTGTAATCATATACAATCTTGACAAAAATGAGAATTTTTATAATCTAAGTATGTTTCATGTACATGTTCCTGTCCGTATGATGTTTGAATGTTCGCTGAGGTTTATAAATATCCTTACATTATCATTAATGATGGTTTCATATATCACATACTACAGAGCTCAAGCCAAATAGAGATAGATAGAAAAGCTAGTTGCCGGATAAAAGAGAATAAGTTTAGGCAGATGAGTATATTATCAAAGTGAGATACATATATTGTGAAATAGACAGGTAAACAAAAATGTATAAATCGAGTGGTATATATATATATATATATATATATATATATATATATATATATATATATATATATATATTTATATATGACTGCTTCATTTAATCACATAAATTTATAACAGAAATATAAGTTTATGCGTAAATTTTTAGTATTTACTTACACCATAGCTCAACACAAAGGTAGAGCTAGATAGTAAGTTATAAAGATAGATGTGGTAATAAAGCTACAGAGAATTATTCGTGTTTCATAAGAAACGAGAATGAACCGCGAAATATTCTGTGTAGCTTAATTGGCATATATGCTTTTTTTTCACTTACTACATATATATATATATATATATATGTATATATATATATATATATATATATGTGTGTATATATATACTTACAGGGTGACTTAATGTTTCCTTGGATTTAATTATAAGCCATGAATATTTCGTATCTCATATTGTAGACACAAATTGCGGTGCACCGGAAAGAAGCTTTACATGCTTCTTCCAATGACTTAGTCTATAAAACATTATAGTCCACATTGCACTGTAAAGAACCTTCTGTTGATTCTATAAAATTATTTTTGTATATAATGGCTTACATTACGTTTCAAATTTAAAAGTCAAGTATCGCAATTCAGTTGTACGTTAAGCAGAAACATTTATTTCGAAAGCTCTCTTGTCATATAAAAGAATCTACTGTTGATTTTATTGGGTTCAACTTACTGGTTGTTAATTGCTTGAATTTAATTTTAAAATTAAAATGTCAAGTAGTATGATACAATTGTGCTTTAAACAGAAATATTCATTTTAAACGCGCCACTGTTATACTGAAAAACCTAATATTCATTTTATATGGTGGTTGAGATGGTAATAGACCTTCTCAAATGCATGTGATGTTAGGTTGTGTGTAAGGTGTTAACTTTGGCCAAAACTGCCTATTCTTTCATTTACAGGAGTATTAAATTATCGATTATCCATATTTATCGAAAACATTTTGCTACAAAAACTATCTAATAACACTGTACAGTACATGAAATGCTTTCGTATTAAATTTTATAAAAATCGGCCGAGCCATGTTCGAGTCCATCGGAAACAAAATTGTCCACACACAGATAAATTTCCTTTTATATTATGATTATGAAAACGTGTAAGTCTAGCCGCAGTGATGAGTTGTGGTACAATTAAACAGTACTGTATGTGGATGACTATATATATATATATATATATATATATATATATATATATATATAACATAGACGACACAACCATATCTAAAATAACAAAACTCTGCACAAAATACAATAGTACATTAACTAAAAAAGAAAAAGACTTCCTTAAAAACTTCACAACAAAAACAAAGATCTTCTATGGGCTACCCAAAATACACAAATCTAACCAGGTAAGACATGCCATCAACATACAAAAGTCAGAATACATAAGCACCCCAAACCCCAACGACCTCACATTCAGACCCATAGTAGCAGGACCATCATGCCCAACAAGAAGACTTAGCAACCTAATAGATATACTATTACAGCCCTTCACCAATCTAGTCAGAAGTTTTGTAAGAGATAACACACACTTCCTTAGCTCCCTACCACAAACAGTAGACGATGGGACTATACTAGCCACATTCGATGTTAGCAGCCTATATAGCAATATCCCACACAATCTAGGAAAAGAAGCTATCGCATATTGGATTGACAAACATACACAGACTTTACACCCCAGATTCAATAAACAATTCGTGATTGATAGCATCGACATAATCCTCAATAACAACTCCTTCCAATTCAATAAAGACAACTACATCCAAATACTAGGCACAGCAATGGGTACCATGCCACCCTTACACTCGCCTTCCTAGAAGAGACCCTTTATGAAAGGATAGGGCAAAAGTACGGGCACAATATAAAAACACTCTTCATAAAATCTTAGAAAAGATACCTAGACGACTGCTTTATCCTCTGGAGAACCCCATTGGGGGATATCAAAGAACTCCACACTTTGCTACAAAATCTACACCCAAAAATAAACTTCACACTAGAACAAAGCCCACAGAACTACCTTTCCTAGACATCCTAGTAACAATAAAAAACAACAACATAATTACAGACATCTACCACAAACCCACAGACACTCAACAATACCTCCACTTCAAAAGCCACCATCCTAAAAATTGTCTAAAATCAATACCCTACTCCCTAGCACGTAGAGTCTGCACCATAGTAACAGACAGACACCTCCGTTCAACTAGACTGAATCAACTACAAATAACACTGCGGAGAAGAGGATACCCACTACCACTAATACAGAAAGGTATTGTACTGGCTGAAAAAATTCCAATAGACCAACTAAGAACCCCAAACGAACAAAACAAAGAACAAATTCTAGCATACATCTCTACACACAACACAAACAACCCAGAACTATTCACACAGATAACAAAAAACGATTTCAATGACTTAAAAACATTATTACAATGATCCAAACATAATTCTCAATGAAAAACCAAGACACGGAATAATAAAATAATGTAAACAAATTCACATTGTTGGTGACTACTCCCTTATTTAAATATATATATATATATATATATATATATATATATACGTTTCATTTTTTATTACCGTATCTTTCTGTTAAGTTACATTATTGTTTCAGCTACGTGGCCGTTTTTTTGGCCGTCTGTAGCATCCTCAGACGTTTACAGAAATGTTCGCTATTTTGGCATCCCAAAATAGCGAACATTTCTGTAAAAGTCTGAGGATGCTACAAACGGCCAAAATAAAAGGCCAAGTAGCTGAAACAATCATGTAACTTAACACAAAGATACGGTAATAAAAAATAAAACGCATATCTGCTCTACAACAGTATTGAGCACTTTCTTCAGTTTTTATTAATTACCATTTCCACTATATCTATATATATATAATTATGTATATATAGATATAGATATATAGATATATATAGAGAGAGATGACTGCTTACTTTAATCACATAATATACGAAAGCATAATTTTATGCGGAAATTGTAAGTATTTACTTCAACAGTGCCCTATGCATAGGTAGAGCTAGGTAGTAAGTTATAAAATTATACATGGCCATTAAGCTACACAGAATATCCTGTGTTTCATCTACGCTAGGATTCGTCAGGCTTATGAACTAATACTCTCGTCAGGCTATGAACTAATACTTACAATAAACCAAAATTCACAAGCAACCAATTTTAATGCATTCTAATAAACTACGTTGTTTTAATGCATAAGTCTGACGAATCCTAGCGTGGATGAAACGCAGAATATTCTGTGTAGCTTAATTGCCATATATATTATTATAAGTTACTATATATATATATATAGATAGATAGAGAGAGAGAGAAAGAGAGAAGAGAAAGAGGGAGGTAAATAGATAGATGTTGTAATTAAATTGATTCACATCTGATAGCTTTGATTTTTTTCCTTTAATGTAGTTGTTATTATTTCTCACTAATGGAGGTTTTTCTCCATACTTATCAAAACTCCATTTACTCAAATTACACCATTATCCACTTTTTTCTTTTCATCAAAATCTTTTTATTTATTTTTTATTTTTCAAAATACTTCCCTGTGTTTGCTGTCTGGGTGATGTCTTTCAATTAAATTCATGGAAAAACGTTGACTACATTAGACAAATAGGGTTATGTCTGAGAGTAAATACATTAATCCGATTTGGCAGATTAACCCGAAGGTGCAGCTAATATAGATATATATGGAGAAACGAGATTACGGTTTTCTTCCATTGTCTTTTGATAGTTAAAGCATTAGATGCATCGAGGAGTAATGCTAATGCCAAGGGAAACGTCATTAATTTTGCATCTTTATTTTCTAATACTTCAATAATAATAAATATAAGCAAATTGTCAAATTGTTTGTTATTTGAACAATTAACTTTACTTGAGTTTGGACTTGATGATTGACCATGTGTATAATCATGATGGTTTATACTGTTGTAGGGAAAAAGGGGTGTTTGGTTATATTGAGTCAATGTTGATTATTACGGCACATCAGCCTTTTCGGGGGGGGGGGGGGTATGAAATAAAAGCAGAGCGTACCGTTTTATCTCTTCTTAACATGTCTTGCCAGTGATTTGTGTCCTGATTTCGGCTCCTAGAAGAAAAGTTATCTCATACATAACAACAAAGGCAAATCTCATTTCTCTGGACCATTGGAACTTTATTCGTTTAACAATCGCAGTCGCGCCATGCTTATCCTTAGAAGGAGGTTGGACATTTTTCTCTCGATTAATCTGTCATAAATCGCTAACTTTCGTCGCCTCCAAAGAAGTCTTTCATCTTCTCAGAAATAACTGACTCTACTCTTGAGCTGAACTCTAACTTTCTAATCATGTGTGCTCCTTTTTTTCATATTTGGGGGTGCGGTATTTTAACGATGGATTCTGAACGGATGCACATGCAGCCAACACGTTCACAACACGTCAGAGCAGTGTTGCCGGGTTTGATGAGTCTTAAACTTTTGGCTCCTTATCCTGTTCGGGGACATTCAGCATATTCAGGCTATTCATATCATGGACTCTATCACAGAACTGTTCATTTTATCTTTTATGTAATTCTCACAGGGTTTCGATCATAGAAGCGTAGTGCAATGATTTACGTGTTCGATAATAATGTATTATAAGTGATAGTTATATAATATAATATAGAAATTAATGGGTCAACCGATACAAAAAATATAATTGAGATCACTTACGAATTCTACCAAATTATGACTGTCAGAACTAAAAAAATATACCCTGTTCGTTAAACAGTAAGTCATTTTTAAATCCCACGGATGTTTCCATTATCTTTACCTGGTTCGATGAGACGCACCAGAAGAAACTCGGAGATAATAGGGGATGAAATATGGTGATAATACAATCCAATGTAAAAACAGAATCAACCAAATTATTCACTTTAACCTTATTTTTAATTTGAAAAACATTTGTATAAATAAACAATTCCCATTAAAATACAGCATGGGCCATCAGTCGACCCGGAACGTAATAATAGATATTTTCAGAATAAAACAATATAAGTAAGTATAATATAGACAAATTATATTCTTTTGGGGATTCGAAACATAACAATTGCAAATAAGGACAGAGAAATGTAACTTGAGACTTATAAATAAAGCGACTGCCTTTACTTTATATATTATATGAGAGTTAAGTACTGAACCTCTTCAACATAAATAATTAAAACCCTATGTAAGCTAATACTTACAATAAATCAAAATTCAAAAGCAGCCAATTTTAATGTATTCTTATAAACTACTTTATTTTAATATTATTATTAATCTTTTCATGCCATTCATTTTTTTACACGGTAGTCACCACTTCTGTCATAAAACAATCCATTTATTACATTCAATCTAATCCACGGCATTTTATGGGTTGTAACTGAATATAAAAATATAGATAATAAATTAAATAACTACTTTGCACAAAACTATGAATAATAAGACGTTTATACTCTTTCCTGCTTTGGTTTTATTTTCTTGTTTACTTCTCTTTCTTATATCGTTTTTAACTCCACCGATTGAGACGTTTGTTCATATTGGAATATTAATGGCAGCGACAATTATGCACTGGCGATGTATTATTTTAGCTCTAAAGTTGTATATCATTGTATTTTTAGAAGAGAACGGACATTATGTTCAAAACAAAATAACAGTATCAACACAGCGAAGCTTTGAATTATAAAAGCTTGCAGACGAATATGGTTTTCAATAGGTAGTCAATCCGAAAAATTTATGAATTTGAAAAGCTTGCAAACGAAAACAAACAGTATGTGAAAAGGAAAAGTTATGTTCGGAAATTCAAAATGATTTAGTATATTTTATGGAGCGATTCTGGTTACTGATTGGTTGGAAGTTGAGTGTGCTTCCATCTGTTGGATAGTACTTATCATCCTCGTCTTTATATAGAACCTTCTAATTATTCGAGCTATGACAACAACATATTCCTTTCATTGATTTACTGTCGAGTCTATATCCGTTAGATACAATTAATACACCGATAACCACATCACTATACATAAGAACATATAAGATATCAATGGATATATACCTCAGAATCAAAACAAGAAAATACGCTGTTGTCATAGCCTATTAATTATTCGATGAAAAGTATTGCAATACCCCGTTTTTTGTGTAATGTTTAATTCCTTTCAGTTTTAGTATTGTCCGAAAAATATAAAAAAATTAAAACATACAAAAGGGAAATTAAAACAAAAAAGTTATATTTGTTTTAATTTTGTTCAAATATCCAAGAAAGTAACTATCCATATGAAACTTTTATTTTATGTATTCCTTGAAACAGTGTGCATGTAAAAATCAGGTCATTTTAATTTAAAGTTTGTTAAAAAAAAATATAAGTTTGCATATTGTATGTATTTATAGAAAATAGAACATATGTATTTTTCAAAAACAATTATTTTTATTTGGTAAGTTAATGTTTCAACATTTGTTACGCATTTAGTGTGTTAGGTTCGTTAATACATGTTACGAAAATTAAGATAGATTCAATTTTATGTTTACTATGATTAATTATTCAGTTTTTGTTCCAAATTAGTATGAAATAGACTTCTTATCTGAGATCCTGTAAATAAAGTTATTTAAAGCAAAATTCTGACAAGCGTAAAAACAAAACGTTTTTGTTTGATTTTTGCAGCAGTTTTTGTCTATATATCGGCGATATTTTTTTGGTTTATATATCGGCTAAATTAATTTTGCTAATATATCGGCTAAATCTTTTCATGTATATATCGGTTATATTTTTTGTTTATATATCGGCTATATTTTTTGTTTATATATCGACTATATTTTTTATTTATATATCAGCTATTTGTTTATTCTAAGTAATTTATAAGAATGGATTCCTTTTTACTTTCTTTCTCATGAAGTTTATTTAATATCTATATGTTGAGATCTTTGATGTATTTCTGGGTTCTGTGCTATTCTCTCTTGGTTATCGCAATTAATTAATACGAGATTTCAGTTGAGTCTGATTTTAAAACACTTTTTAAAATGGTCTTTTTACGCGGTTCTACTTTGGCATAATGAGAATGCGATAAAGATTTAAAAAGTTCCACAATCTTCCGCTCCTTAGATTTCAGTATTTTGATAGCCTGACACAAATGTACTTTTCCAAAATCTGAACCTGGAAATACTTCTTATTTTAGGGGTAGTGTGCAATTTCAAAATACTAATGATAACTCCTTGCTTTCTTTTAGATAACGAAGGACTTGTTTGGTCCTATTTAATCCCTCGATTGTCGTTCTTGATAATTTTTTGTGTTATAATTTTGTCATTGTATAGCATATATTTGGGCTAGAGGCCGCCATTAAATATACAAGACATCCTATGATCCCTCGATATATTTTATCATAAATTATTTCAGAGTATAAACCGGTATTTGTCTTAATATGTTCAGTGTATGTAATGCATCCTTTGAAATCTTATATTTATAACTTTAATCGGGTTTTGTCAATGTACCTCGATTGATTTATTTTTAAGGTTCACATTTTTCATCGGTAAATTGTATCGGCCATTTTGATTTTTTTTATTGAATCAATTATTAACATCTATGAACATTATGCCAACATTTTGTTCGACTAAAATTGTGATTAAAATGTTATCAGCGCACAACACAAGAATCATTTTATTGATTACATTTAGAGTACACAAATAGGGAGCCGCTTGAAACTGTTTGAATTATTACTTATGAAATAATTTTGTTTTAATTTCTACCACTTTTCTTTAACCGATAAAATGATTTCTAAAACTTTCCGATTTTTATTTTTCCTTTTGAATCCCTCGGAATTGGTAATATAAACTATTCCGCCTCTCATGACCTTTAAACAAGCATATTTACAGCCATATAATGGAGGTTAAGGTTTCAATAAAACATTGTACAATTCCGACATGTTTGCAACTAAACCATCAGCATTTGCATCATCGTTATCCTCACTATAAAACTTTTGTCGGCGTCAGCGTTAACGTCGTTGTCGTCGCTAGATAAATAGAGATATATTAATCTGTTTTCTTCGTCTAATTGATTTTTGTTTTTGCTATTGTGTCGTTCAATATCACCCATCGGATTCGTCTGGAAAAGATACTTGAGATATAACAAAGAACGATGCCCTATTCACTTTTTATATTTAATTTGCTTTTCTTTCTATCACTTCATAGCACCTTAAACCGATTATATACATTCTGTTTAAATTGCAGAACAGCTCATATTGTGTTTTGCACAATCTGTAATAAACAGATCAGTTGCATACATATATATATATATATATATATATATATATATATATATATTGTCTTTACATAAGCAGTAACTACTGCTTATGTAAAGACAAATGTAACTGCTCTACTTCTGTATTGTGCACTCTCGTATGAACCTAGTTATATTTCACTGGTTAACCTACCTTTGGAAAATAGCAACCTCAAAGCATATATATATATATATATATATATATATATATATATATATATATATATATATATATATATATATATATATATATATATATATATGCGGCTACCATAAATGCATACGTCAATAAGATTTGAGGGAGGTTAGATTCAATATGTAGACATTTTTTCATTTCAAAAAAACGTCATCCACGATCTTTTAGCAGTTTTTTTTTGGTGTGTCCAATAAAGCGCCGATTTCTCCTACTTCGTACTATATTTAATTCATAAACGTTCAAAGTCTAAGTTAGTAAATCGAAATTCATTGTTCGATCGAATACACCTAAGTAGCGATATCAGTATTTCTGAGTAAATAGATGTTTTTCTTTAAGAAATAGATTATTGTTAAACTGGAATAATCTCCTTCAAGATTCCATGCATGCCTGAAATTTTCTCTGCCCATCATGAACGATCAAGTCGCACTCCACTAGTATCTAGCGTCTTGTTTTAGTACTTCGCGAATTTCTCCTGTTTACAAACGTTGAAGTATGTGCAGTTTCTAGAAGGTTTTACTTCCATCCAATCAACCACATACCGCAGCTTTTGATATCTTAAATATCGCAGTGTCCTAGAATTGTATACTAACTTTTCAAACTATGGCAGGCATTTTTAGTGGGGCTACACCTTTTTTGTAAATAGGATAATCTTCAATTTTCTTTAATATCGAATACAGTTCTATTTGGGTACACGAATTCTGGCTTCTTGGGGTTCAAGTTTATACTTACGCGTTGTTTATTAGAAACTTGTATGTAAAATTTATTCTGTTCAAACATCAGAAATAAAAGAGCATTTTACAGAATAGAGACAAAAAGTCATCTTTTATAATTTCTTAGTGAGATTTTACTCTTGTCTCATATCGAAACGATATAATTTACTTGACTGACACCGACTTCACAAAGAGTCGCAAATTGGCTCTGCAGCTTAAAGCTTAAATCAAAATTGATGAAATCAGATTCCTTCGTAATTACATGCGCGGGGACAGGGGCAACAAAATCTACAAGAAAGTTTTTACTATGTAGCACACATATATGAAAATAAACATGTCTGTTCACTATATCTCCTCATTTTTTAGAATATGTCCTTGGAAATTCTTGGATCCAAATGAAAAACTCATTTTTTAATTCGTTTTGATATGGAACAACGGTATCTTTCGTACAGTAAAAAAACTTCATGCGTCGTATTTTCTTCTACCACGAGTGTTAAGATCTACCGAAAAAACAGACACAGAAAGAGAAAGAGATAGTCGTCTTCGACACAAAATAATTATTATCTCAATTGTGGGCATTATTACGCAATATAGTTTAATATAATATGTGGTTGCTCTACACTATCGCAAAGTTTTCTAATTCAATTTTCACAACCGGATAACAGATTAAGTTCATAGACTATACCGCATTATTTCAGCTTCCATACGTGTCGTAGAAAAAATGTGGATTGTGTGGAATGACGAAATAAAAGTATGACATCTCGATACTTAATAAACAAATTAAAGAGAAAATATCGTGTGAAATTACCACGTGTGAATTTACAAAGAAAAAACTTACGAATCGAATTCATCAGAAATAAGAATGGCTCTTCTTTAATAAGCATCCGTACTTTAAATAAAAATAAAATAAGAAATTATGATTTTAACACAAACACATGTTTGAAAGCTGAAAGAAATTGAAGTTCAAAAATTATTTACATAAATTTGAAATATGAAAATACATAATTAAAAAAATATATAATGGGACTCGAACTTTTTAATTGAATTCTATCTTAGATTATTTTGTTTACTAAATAATATAAGAAATAACTCAATTAAACAAGCAAAATCAGGAAACCAAAAGTAAATGGATACTTATTGCAAGCTTAAAGTAATCCACATTATTTAATAGAAAAGATAGAAACACATCCACTGAAGAATCTCAATTCAGCCTACTTTACTTTCTTTAACATAAGTGACCACAACCAATTTCCAATACAATGTAAGAGGATAGCAGACGTACTCGCCGGCTCTCGGGGCTCCTAAGTTACTTCGATTACAAGGAAAATGATATGAAAATGTAATAATAAGTTAATTAAAATTATTTACTTACAATTCTTTTATAAAATAGGAATATAAATGTTCTTCATTTCAACAAACACGATACTGCAATTTTACATTTATCAAGGTCTGTATCCGAAGACATCGATGATCATGGAACATCACCCCCTTCTGCATTCGAACTGTTTAACCGTGACGTTCTTTGCAGTATAGTATAGTAGGTTGACATTATTGCTTAGAAGCAGTGCTTAAAGTGCGTAATCTTAGTCATTGTATCTCAATCTGTTTCATGTCTTTTACACAACGAAGAGTTGATTGATTTAGGAAGAAACTATCACCTGCTGGGACGTTAAGTACCCTGATTGCGAGGGGTCCTTTTTTTATTTTTTTACACAGTGATCACCACTTATCAAGGCCCGGAAGCAACTCAGGGATAAGGGTTATTGCAAGTACATTACGTTAGTGCGGAGATTTGATGAAGTGTTTACTTAAGGGGGCGCTTCATTGGGAATTTGTTAACATTGGACTTGAAGGCATCCAATTTGTAGTCAGATGGGAAGCAGGCAGACGGAACAGAGTTCCACAGGCGGTTAGTTCTAAGAAATAAGCTTTGTTCATGGAATCCACATTTTGATTTAGGCACAGATAAAGAGTGGGGGAAATTTTTCACAGTGGATTCAGCTAGACGGGTGTTTTTCGTGAAAGATTGGCGAGGGGGGACCAGAGATTGGAGTTCAGACGAGCACCTGCCATGGAAATAACGATAAAACAAGGATAGGCTCGCAACGTCTCTTCTGTGGGAGAGAGGTTGCAGGGTAGAGAAAAGGGCATCCCCCACTAAGCCACGAAGTCTATTTTGTACTCTGTCAAGGCAGGATAGGCTGTTTTTAGCAGGGTCCTATTAGTTATCCGAGGGGGGAGGCGCTTTATTGATTCTGTTGGTCGAATTACTTTCATTTGCAATCCTATAAGGCGCCTAGTATTCCGTAATAATCACTCATCTGGTACTGGGCAGGCTCATCGTTGCTTAACTTCGGTGAATTAGTGATAAGCGTTATTTCAACATGATTACGTCGTATAAAATACTTACGCTCTGCATATAATTATGAAAGCCTTATTACGTCAATTTACTCTTTCCAGGAAAATGGTGGTCAAAAGCAGTACAGGCGACTTCCATTCCTATTTCACCTCTCGCTCTCACTTTCTCTCTCTCTCTCTCTCTCTCTCTCTCTCTCTCTTTCTTTCTCTCTCACTTTCTCTCTCACTTTCTCTCTTTCTTTCTCTCTCTCACTTCTCTCTCTCTCTCTCTCTCTCTCTCTATATATATATATATATATATTCACTAACATATGTAAAGATATATATATATATATATATATATATATATATATATATATATATCTTTACATATGTTAGTGAACATCAGATTTCTGTCCCTTATAAAATGATCTCGATTTTATTGATGGAGTTATCTGAGGTTTTCAGTGTGAAAGTAACGTATAAACTCTCCAATCATTCTAATATAAAGAAATGCAATATTTAACAAAGTTCAATACTCAGGCTTTAAAATCAAAACATAAAAGTCATGCATTAAAACATGAAGTACACATGGTGTAAAATTCTAATGAAAATAATTAACACGATTATAACCAAGCATTTAAATAACTGTAATATATCGAGTGATGGGTATGTTAATTAGTTTTATATTTGATCGCCTTTAAGTGTGTGTGTTCCAGGACGACATATCATGTTAAAGTTTATATTAACCAAATATGGAAAAGGCAGTGGAAACAGGATAGAAAATGATATCATATTATTATTTTATAGCATTATTCAACAATAATGGATTTATGTGAACGACGAATTTGATTATGTAGTTCTGTTGTAAATATGCAATGAATCATCTTATTTTACGTTTGATTCACTCTAAACAAAGCATATTTTCAGAGAGAAATCAGTGATTAATATGATTAATAGCCAGGGTTTTTTATCAAAGCGGGGAGTGGTGTTGCAATCTATTTAACATAACATTTAAATCCCTGCATGTCAGGAAAAATCGAACGAAAAAGGAGCACATTTGACATTCGAAAGCAAACGAGTAAATGACAGAGTAGTAGAATGTTTATTTTCCTATCTTTAAAAGAAGTATTTTCTGCTAGGTAGGTTTATATGAAGAATTTACTTTGAGATGTTAAAACGCATAAAATCTATCGTAGCAATTATATTCTGTAAAATAACCACAAAGATGAGATAAGGCACTTGGTAGACGATACAAGATTCACGATTCTCTTTTTGTACCATATCCATGTCAACGATAGAATAATTTTCTTCTGGAAAAATCAAATATTTTAGATTTACATAAAATGTGATGCATATTAATCAGAAAACAATTTCAACTAAATTTTCTTTAATTTTAATTTCTTCTTACGACTTCTTATGCTTAAGCCTAACATGTTATATATTTTCTAGAAGCCAAATTTTGATTAATATTTTACTAAGGATTCTTATATAAGATATCGTAATATTGTATATTTATTTTAATATCCTTAAGGGAATATAGAAATGTCTCAAAAGTGTTCTATCTAGGTGATTCAGTTTACGTGTCCTGAGAACGAATATTATGTGTGCTCATTATATTTTATTATCGCTTCAATTCCAGTAGAAAAGACGGAATGATATTAAGAAAGGTAATCGGGAAATCGAATAGAATAACAATACATAAAACTAACTGTTAAAAAAAAACATTTCTCGCCCATGATCTCTACCAGGCATTTTCTGGAATCAGCCGCACAACAAAGTGTTGAGTATTATCTCTCACTGGGATATATTATCGGTACATTTTGTCATGAAAAGTGTTCAGTGTTAACCCTTTACCTCATATTATATCCAATTAAAATCCAGCGTATGGCCAAAATGAAATTGGGTTCAGGCTAGCCACCTAGCAAATTATCTGAAATTAGTTTAGCTTTAATAATTGGATTCTTACAAAATTAGATTCGGACTAAGTAATGCTGATAATATGTAATCTAATTCAGACTGTTCATTTGAAGATTCCACGAAATAAGATTTGCTACTAAAATAAAATATGATACAGATGTTGCCTGTAGTGATAATATAAAAATCTTGTTTAGCAGACTCATAAGGATGTTATTAAAATCTCTCGCAAATCTATAAATGCAGTTGGTAGGTTTAGCTTAAGGTTAGCACATGGGAATGATTTTGGGAATTATTCGATATTCATTTACGCGATAATGTGGAATTGATTTCGCCTTATCAGATAGTGAGGTAAATTGAATTGAGGTAAAATTGGAAGTTGTGGTAATGAAACCAGTTTATGAAAATAAATTTGATGGATTTGATTTTTATTTTTAGATCAGGATTCACTTTTTGTAATGTGTGGTGCATCAGATTACTGTTCTTATCTTGACTCTATTTTATAAACGTTTCGGTCGATGTAACCTCCGACCTTCTTTAGGTGTATTTTTTCGACCTCGGGAATATTTCTGTAAAACTCGAAAATGTCTCTGTATAACTCTGGAATGTTTCTGTAAAACTCTGGAATTTTCACGGACTTTTGAACTAAACCATGGGGGCAGCATAATCTCGTTCTGTAAGCTAAGACTGGGTAAAAGTTATTTGTAATTGAATTTTAAGTGTTAGCTGCCCGGGCCCATATTGTGTAGTACTTTGTAAAACATCAGTTGTAAGTTATACACTTCAGAAGGATCAAGTTTCAATACTCATTGAAAATACAATTGAAAATTGTTTAGGACTTTTACAATGTCATAACCGATATAGCTTGCTACTATAATATACACTCTTATAAAATAATTTGTGTGTGTATTGATATTCATATTAAACCCCTTATTTCTATTTATTTAAAAATAAAATACAACTTTGTTATATATGTGCCGTGGAAGATCTAACTAATTGACATATTCTTTTAAACATTCATTTAAAAAACTTCCCTATTAGTTTTTTTTTTAATTTAGTTAACTATTACTATTCATGCAGATAGTCTATATGATATATTTTTCCGCAATGTTTGCCTAAAAAAAGGTTATAGTAAACACCAACATCTATTTATCAATTTTTCTACATCTATTATTAATATTTCGTTAATACAAAAAATAATTCCGTGTAATTATAAAATTCTATTTAAGCAAAACAGACAAATTTATTTCAAAATTATATATATTTTAAATGACGAAGAACAGTATACGACGAAGATATCAACCCAAATCTTATCAAAATAAGACGATCTTTGGGGGAACCCTTTTAGGGTTCCTATTTGAAAGGCAGATTTTTAGGGATGCCAATTTTAAAATAACATTTATAGTGAAAATTGTTTCAGGTTTGGAATTAAATGTGAGAAAACGGGAGAAATTTTATGTGATAAACGCAAGCAAACTAATGTGTTCAAACTAATAAATACGAAAGAATATGTTATACATGTTTATAAAGTGAAGTCTGCATCAATATCAAAACATAAAATGCTAATTCATATTTTAGAGTCCTTGTAAGAACGAGGAAGCTTTCGTAGCTTAGATATCGAATTAATCGAATTCGATGGATTATGGGCCGTGCATTCACAGGCCTGAAAAACGTAATCAAATTTACCCCGTTCAATTATACAAATTATAATTCATTAAATGTTGTAAAAAAGTCATTGTTTATTTGTTTTCGAAAATCTCATAAGAAAGTAAAGGGATATTTCAATGATTACGTTCATACAGTGTTTTTTTTTTAATCGCATACGATAATGAAAGAGGTAATGAGTTGTGTGTCTGTGTGTTCGTTAATGTCTGCATGCGTATGCTTATGACTGTTCGTAAGCGCGAGTTTAGGTGACATCAGACTCATGTCCCAAGAGAGAAATATACGAAGAGGCAAGGTGTCGTAGATCTTAAACCCTTCGTTGATTTCGAATGTACGTTTTTTGAGGAAATATATCGCTTTTTTTACATCTGGGAATGATTGGAAACAGCGATTCGTATAGACTCACAGAAATGCATATGATTGGCTTAGAATGTTTTATTTGTTGTTTTATTAATTCAAGCGGGTTATGCACAGAAAAACTTACGCAAGAGTGTTTAAGCATTTTTATTTTTGACGCCGAAATGTAAATATCGGTGCCACAGATCCGAACAGAAAAGGAATAATAAAGCCGCACAGCTAAATAAGTACATTTCATTCTGCAAGATTTAGTAAATAATGAAGTTGTAAGTATTGGACAGATGTCAGTGAAAACGTCGTATATCGATTTCAAAAGATATATATCTAAACTCTATCGATCGATATAGGTATAGCAACACGCTCATAAGTGTTCTATGTTTATCATGTGTGAATAGTATCGCCACGGAGACGAGAATGTCGCGGAAGCCTGCAAATAGTTTCCAATCTCCTGTGTGATTGTCTCGTTGTCCATAATATATCATCAGCATGATAGGAGATAGGATACGCAATCAGGTTTTCGATAACCTCAAGAGTAATACGAAGTCATTTTCAGAAGATTAACGGCAGATAAATTGAACGGAGGTGTAGTTCGAAAGGTAACCACCCGATCACTTGATCGGTCGTTTGCAAATCGTACAACGCACGCAGATGGCGCGTTGTGCAGATAAAATGTCCCTTGGGGGGATTTCAAAGTTATGTGACAGAATTTAATTTCATGCTTTATGGATGTACATCGGACATATTCCACTGGGATAACACCGTAAAGAATGACGTGAAAGCGGTATATATATATATATATATATATATATATATATATATATATATATATATATATATATATATATATATATATATATATATACTTCAGGATAAAATTATCTAACGATCAACTACTGGAATGAAAACCTGTGATTATAAGTTTTACAAAATATTACTGGCAGTAATATTCTATTGCTCGATATACAAGATAGAGCAAATAAATCAAATTAAATTTTTAAATTCACATCATAAATTTTTAAATTCATTGAATGACTAAAATTTTGAGTGACATTATTGTTTCAGCTACCCGGCCGTTTTTTTGCCGTCTGTAGCTTCCTCAAACTTTTACAGAAAAGGTTTTTCTGTAAAAGTTTGAGGAAGCTACGGACGGCCAAAAACACGGCCGGGTAGCTGAAACAATAATGTAACTTAACAGAAAGATACGGTAATAAAAATCAAACGCATATTTGCTCTACAACAGTATTGAGCACTTTCTTCAGTTTTTATTAATTACCATTTCTACTATATATATATATATATATATATATATATATATATATATATTAGCATGTGTGCCTGGCGTAGCCCGGGTGTTTGGAGGAGTATGCTGAGCAAAAAATAAATAAATAAATAAACGGTCATTTTTTTTTTAATTTTGACTCCTTAAACTTTATTGTTTTGGGCTCAAATCAAGTTATTAAGTTAGATTCATGTCCAATGAACCTTTCTCTAAAATTTCAAGTGTTAAGACTAAAAATTGTCGGAGTAGTTTGGTAGAGTTCTCAACGGTGAAATCGTTGAACTTTGACCCCTTAACAGCAAAATCTCTGGTCGAACCCCATTCACATTGATTTTTCCAAATCTCAGTACCGTGTATGTCAAATTTCGAGTCTGTAGACTAAAAATGGACAGAGTTACACACACACACACAGACACGTTCACTTTTATAGATATATAGATAGATAAGTATGTGATGCTTCTTTACCTAAATTGTAAGTAAACGAACTGTTCAAATGAATATAAACTACACCCTTAATAATTTACTAGCTGTCCTTTTCGATTGACGTGTCATATAAAAAGTTTAATGTGTCATATTTAAATTTTAACTTGACTAAAACAAAACAAAAATTACATGAGCGGAACTTTTTCTCACAAAACTGCTTATCTGTGGAATACAATACCACAGAGTTTTATATACAAAGGGGTTAGCATGTTTTTCTGTCAGTCATTACCAGGTAGAACTTCCGTACAGCTTCTCAAATTCAATACAAACATTGTTAAATCGGAGGTTATATTGCCTAACACATTGTGAGAATAACACTTAGGATGAGTATAGTAATGTTCATATTTCCTGTCAATGTTCACTTTACGGCACATCAGTTCTTTTGGAAGGTTTATAAAAACGAAGCACAACGAACTTTGTATATCTTATTTGCATCCCCTGACCGTTTCCTCGCGTTGTTTGTGTCCAAAAATCAGCTTACTGGAACAAAAGCTCTGTTATGCAAAATAACAAGCGCAAGTCTCATTTCTCTGGACATTTTGAACTTTATTTAATCTCACGATTGAAGTTACGTCCCGTATTCTCTGCTCATCTTTAGAAAGATGGTAAGAATTTTGCTATCAGTTTATCTGTCATCCGTCCCCATCGCTCGCCGCCTCCACGAGGAGTCTTTTATCTTCTCAGAATCGCGACAGTAACTGCTTGCGATCAACTGTAGACTGTTGACTGTCGAACTGTGCAATATGGACTGTCGAACTCGAACTGACTAGAAAACGCATGTGCGTCCTTATTGATTTTACAGTGTGGCAGTAACCTCCGTTAATCGGCTTGTACTCAAAACCCACTGATGTGCCTCGTGACATCTGCTAGCATGCATATGAAGACGTTGTCAATGGAAGTCAATGGTTTGAAACCTGCCACTCTCAACCCTTCGACTTCTGTGTGCTTAACTTTGAACATAAACCAGTTGCGGTCAACTCGTTTCGCTCTAACCGTGTTATTTACATACAACAAATGCTCATCTCAAAACATGAGAAACTGGAAGTTTGTCGTCTCTTTCTTCAGGTATGCTGTATATCTATGTGTCCTAATGCGCCTGAAATAAAATTTAGCCGGTGACTCAAACGAAAAGTTAAAACAAGCTCTTGCTTTCATTTCCTGTTTTGATATCAGCATTAGCACACCTGCTAAATGACACCCACTCAGTTCCCCATAATATTCAACCCAGTGTAGTTAGATTTGGATTCACAAAAACATGGCAAATACATACCAGCATACAGAACTCGAAAAAAGAATGTTTTTGATGTGATTATAAGTCAAGGAGTTAATCACGCGTGACACTAAATATAAAGTAGACAGAAACAAGTATTCCACAAATATACCAGTCTAGACATACAGAATATTTTCACACCAGATTTCTAAAGAAGAAAGGAACATCAGTTGATGACTTCAAAGTTTATATATTTATATTACTCTTACATTCCTGACGCAGGTGTTTTGGAATTACTAATGATATTTTGCAAATTTTCATATGATTAATGTTGACTTTGTTCATACGTTAATATGTCTTATCTATAAAATTAAATAGTAATTTATCGTGTCCTAGCGAAATAATAAGAAACTATCATATTTCTGAATATTTTATATGACGATTCGTAATGTCTATATTTGTATTATATAGACCAAATTCTGACAATAGTCTTGCAACGTTTCGACAGATGTAACATCTGATGTGCTTAGACTTCGACCTGTATAATTCGAGAATCTGTTGGGAACTTTGAATGAAAAGATTTCTGTATAGCTATGGCTATATAGAACGAGCAAGTTTCCACATTGTTTATTTATTCAATCTAAAAAAGAATCCCCGATATCGACAAGCCTGCACTTGAGTAATTTTGAATGTTACGTCAAGCGGAAATGTGTTCTAATAGTATATAAAATAGAACAGAAGTCTGAATAATAAAATAATATAACAAAACGTACATACTTAAATACGAAGATGATATCTAATTAAAAGAACAATGCACCTGATAGTGGCCATGAGTACAACAGATATAGGAATATCGAACATGATGATAATTATACGAAAATAAAAAGCAAACGAATTACGTTTCATCACAAAATTATAAAACTTTAATGTAAAAGTAATGTACTTTGCTTAAAACATTGTGGGTATTTTATAATTTATTGCATTGAAGTACGACGTGCTAAACGGTAGTGTAAAAAAGTACTTAGGCAAAGGAACAATAATAATAGAAGGTTATAATTTCCTATATACATTTCTATATATTTTATACTAAGGGGTAACGCACGGCCTTACCCGGTCGTATATACGTTTTAATTCATGCAGATTTCGTAGTTATTATTACATAGCCAATTTTCTCTTATATGTATATATATATATATATATATATATATATATATATATATATACTTCATTTACTCACATAAAATTAATATACGAAAGTATAAATTTATGTGTAAACTTTAAGTATTCACTTCAAAAGTGCTCAATACGTAGGTAGAGCTCGTTAGTAAGTTATAAAATATATATGGTGTATATATTTTATAACTTACATATTATAATTTCGCTAGGACAGATATATGGCATATATATTTTATAACTTACTATATATATATATATATATATATATATATATATATATATATATCGGTTTAAAATTTTTTTTAAATGACTTAACTTTATCAGTCTAATTTGTTATGGTTCGAGCTAACTCAACAGATAGATATGAAAGTTATAAAATTAAACCACTTCACGCTTTTATTTTTGTTTTGCGGATGTGCAAACTAATAGAAATGTCAGCAAGTTAAACTGATCATTTTGCATTTCAACTTGCAGTCTTCTGTACGCGTTAATCATCCATCCAAACAAAGATATTACTCGTTATAAAACATCTTTGGTGAATGATTATTATTTCCTGTTAATTTAAGAGTTTATTAGTTTAATATTTACACACATAGACACGCATACATACATCTACTATTTATTTATATGGATTTATTCACAATTTCCCAAATATAACGTGGCCCAGAAGAAATGACGTATTTTAGATTTAATATTAATTTTAAAATACGGCACTACTTCTGAACCACACTGTATATCGATAAAAACATTTGATTTACTTTCGTAAAATGTATTCGTATAACTCCCGCTGCTCTTATTTGGGCATTTTTTCTCACATTTTATATGCGATTCTTCTGATAAACGGGATATAAATGCTGTTTCTGAGTCAAGATACCGTGATTTAACAGTTATCTGTGGCTATTTTTTCGGCTTAGATTTAATGTTTAATCTCATTGGATATAGTTTAGGCACCGCCAAAAATGGACGCAAAATCAAGTTGTTGTTTTTTAAAATGAAATTACATTTATTAAAATCCATTATTTCTGAGTAACTTTTTTTCCAGAAAGATAAAAACCTGAATTTTATCATATAGAAAACAGAATATTGTAAAACTTTTTCTACTATTTTTAATTAAAGTTTAAATGTTAAATTTTCCCCAAAAGTTAACAATTGACATGTTTGTATTGCACAAAAAGCGTACATAAATATTTAAAAAAAAAAGGTTTTTGAAATAATTAATTTATTTATTCATTGTCTAACTAAGATTTAGAATGATTTTCTAAGAGAATATGAAAAAATATTATGATATAAGTACCTGGATTTCAAATAATTCCACTTATTCATATAGGTACCCGGTTATTTCGCGCCGATCTAGAGTCTAGATCGACACTGTTTACGTTTGCGTTTGATAAGAAGCAAACTATGGAAGACCAAGCAGGCCAAAATAACTTATTTTTCAGTGACGAAAATTTCAATGTATTATTAAGCTGAGGCTGGCCAGTACCAGATGGGTGACCATTTGTATGAGTTTGGTTTTTAATGTGTATGTGTGTGGGGGCCAGGCTCCCCAAAATGGTGGGGGGGGGCAATTTAAAGCAGAATAAAAAAAATATTTCAGCGAGTTTTGTCCACCGTAGTCGAAAGGCGGCAAACGTTTTCAAACGGGGTCGAAAAAAATGATGCTATTTTTAACACAAAGGGCACAATATTTATCGAATTTTTTTTTTTTTTTGGTATCGATTCTTTAAAGCATGCCCTGTTTAATAATGGTCATGCATTATTCGGCTCGCTAAAAAAAATGTTAATTTATTTATCAAAGATTTTAAAATGGCTTTTTTCGTATAAATATTAAAAAAAATTGTTTTTGTTTTGCTTAACTTAAATTAATTATTTTACTTAACATATTCACCGAATTTCACACTTCAAAACTCAAAAGCGGGATAATTAAACACAATTGAAGTTCTGATATTCAGACGTCAAAATAAGGTATGCAAACAATTTTTTTTAATCTATAATTCTGTCCCTTACAACAACACAATACGTTGAGTTCAGTTTCAGATGATTATTTTAAGCATATTTGTTCCCACGTCAAAACAAGGGGGGTTTTGTATGCAAAAAAAAAAAAATATATATATATATATATATATATCGTTTATGAAAAATAAGTACACTGTTATAAAATGAATTCTTCTCCTAATAATCGCTGAAAATTTCGTATTGATCGGATAATTACCTGATTTTTGGTAGATTTTTAAAAAGACGGTCTGTCAAAAAGTACTGACCTGCCCCCCCCCCCAGTTTTGGCGGTGCCTAATATAGTTGTTTTATGTCTTGTGTGGAGCGATTTCAATGATCTAAAAAAGGAATAAAAAGTTGCATGCCAGCTGTTCATCTTAACAGGAAGTCGTGTAATCAGAAGTCATCGTCAGTTTTCGTCATATACAATAAACGTATTCGTAACATAATTCGTATCTAATGAGGGCAATGCTTGATTATTAGGATTTTTTTCTTTTTAGTTTTGTTATATTTTTCATTTGAAATTAATATCACTTTCATCTCATATACAAACACGTTTTCCAGAGACAGAAAGCGGTAAATAGAGTGTTTCTCCCATCTCTCGACTGTTGTTTAGAGTTGAGGTTTAATGGTTGCGTGATTATCTTATAAAATGAAGTTGAAAGTAAAGTGTTTTGTTGTTGTTATTATTGTTGTTGTTGTTGTTTTTGTTGCTGTTGTTGCAGTTCATTACGCCAGTCTTCCCTTTTCCTGTCACTAATTACACTATAAGTTAACTTTGCCGAACAACTTTAATGGAACTTTTTTTTCGTTATTCTTTTACTTCAATCTATCAATGTGTCATTACCATGTTTCTTTTAATAAATTATCATCATATTTTTCAATAAGTTCAATCAGAATTTTCAGAGCGGTTTTCTCTTATCTCCGTTGTTTTCGGATAAAGTGCTATGTGATTCATTTCCCCTAGGCATCTTATCTGAGCTCTATTGGATCAACAAAAAATGTACTTATCCATGTAATTTGCGTTATATAATATTCATATTTTGTTTCTCTGTTTGTTTGTATTTCTGTTAGTTCACATTTCTTCTTGGAAACTACTGAACCAATATGACTGATGTATTTTATAAACCTTTGTTATGATAAGGTGCTGCGAAGTAAGAGCATAGTATCCGTTCGATGCACAGTTATTGATTTACATGATTGAATTTGCACAATATCAACAATGTATGTAGTAGTTATCTGGGTTGATCTGGCTGAGATTTTTATGGACCTTTGTAATGATCAGAAGCAGCGTATTGGGAATTATGGTATCCGATAAAGAGTTAGTGATTAATATCGGTTACTCACCGCAATACTACATTTACCTTAGAGGTTTAGTATAGAGCATACATTCTAATTCAAAGGGGCTGTAAATTTTAACGCATTAAAACACCACATATATTATATATAATTAGCCTGGGTGCCCGGCGTTGCCCGGGTGTATGGGTGTCTATGTTGAGCTAAAAAACGTGGTAGTAGGCAAGCAGGCAGGCGTGACGCGAAGGTGGAAAAGAAAGTAAAATAAAATCTGAAGTCTTACCGCTACTCCATGGCGAGCACAGAAGTTTGGCACGTTAAACTGATGCAAGGTCAATCCAGCCGATACGATGACTTGCAAAAATGGTTCGCAAAAAGTAGCCTCCATCTGGAAAACTGCGCAGTTGATGATAAAGGAATTAATGTTTTTAGCCATTTTTTTATATTTGTCGTCCGAGATGTCGGCTTCAAAATGATACCGATCTCGTGAAAATTCGTCGCCTCTGTCGAAAGTTTAAGACATACATACGTACATACATACATACATGCATTTAAACGGACAGGTTAGATTTAGATTATAGATAAAGAATGCCTGTTTAATACACTATAGTCTTTCTGCATTACTCCAACCTCATTATAGTACTGTCCGAGGAACGAATTATTCAGGAGTTTATACGAGTGCAAGTAAGCGATTGAATATAACAACGCTTCTTTTTTTTAAATATTAAGCTACACAAAACATTTTCCTCCCGTGAAGACTGATTCTTCCATACAGCAGTTTATGTTCATGCATTTACCATTTTAAAATTTTGTCCTTGCTAGTTATGCTTAATTAATATAAAAACAGGTGTTTCAAATACATAAACATGCATAGAAATGAAAATGTTCTAGAAAAATACAAGACTGTGTCTTTACAGCTAATACAAAAATACTATATTCGTTACTTTTAACTTGTCTTTATTCGAGGGCTGTCGGTATGCGCGGAAATCAAACTCTCGAAAAAAGAATTACTTAAAGTTTATGAAAATTTTATAAGTCTAAAATATTTTTTTTATTCACCGGTTAAAAGAAACGATTAAGTATCGTGAAAGAACAGGTACTACACTTGCTGCTAGTCAATAAGCGAATGTGTCACCCTTTGATGATTATAATTTTTATCTACTCATCCCGACAGGTGTGTTCTTCGACTAGTTGAAGCCTCAATTCAGTTCGAAAGATCATGGATGCCCCCTGTACGGGTAGCTGCGCGAGAAATTGTGAGGCAAAAGTTGCGCAATCCCGAACTACAGTCTCCTGAATCGGCACCGCTTGAATCCAGTAGTAAGGAGAAATCAAGGACGATTAAAAACAATGCTGAGATAAACGGAGAACGCATACAATTCCCAAATGGTCACCCTTTTTAGCATTAACCAGCCTCAATGTTGCTTAACTTTGGTGATCTAACAGCAACCGATGTATCAAAGTGATGATGCCGTATATATTCGACTAGTATCTATAAACGTAATAGAAATGTTGAGCTGGTATTGAAACATTATACCGCAAGATGAAGACAAGTAAATCTCGCAAATTAGTAGAGCAGAAATTAGTTGATTCAAGTCCAATTTCCGGAGCGACAGACTCACCACAGAAGGGATATTTATTTGTCTTTCTAAAGTAATGTTGGTTACCAAATAGACTTCTTTTTTCTTTCATTTTTACATACTGTTATTTTTTGTTGTTGTTTTCCTAAGAACAAAAAAGTATTTGTAATTGAAGTCGGTTTGACAGATCCACTCTGACCGAATGAACGCTGAACAATCTAATTTCGAGCCCAATAAACACGAATCACACGCCTGGACGGATAAACTCTTCCAGATTTATCTTTTTTTTGTTTTGATTTGATAAAGCAATGCAACTGAATAAGCTTTGATTCGACCGGAGATGCAGGCAGTAGTTGGTCAATCACTGGTATGCAGCACTTCCTTAAAAACATGATGAATTATACGAAACACACAATGAATGATAATTGTAAGATGCAGTCACTCAATCGACAGACGCAACTAGGTGGACGAAGCTAAACCAAGATGCACCGCTCCCTTTGGACGTTATGCCATGATTACGTTATTTAGTACAAAAAATCAATCGAATCACTTATTGCAGATTTTAATAAATCACGAAAAATTTCGACAAGACCAACTTTTATTACGGGTCGATGGAAAAAATCTAACATATTTATGTGAGTTTACTATTGTGGTTCTCATGTGTCAACATACATATATATATATATATATATATATAATTATATATATATATAATTATAAAACTCAAATGGCCTTGTAATGAGTGATGTAACCCACTTTCCGGTTTACGACATCTGGTTGCGCATGCGGTCATAAACATTAACCCATAACAATGTAAACAAATAAACACAAATCGCTTTATTTGCAGATTTTGACCTGCGCACTGAAATATTAACGTTATTATTTCGAAATTATTATTTAACATGGGAAGAGTGGGGGTGTTTTGCAACTGTTTTTTAATACAACTATACTGTCGCTATTTTCTTACAGCAAAACAACTTTAACCCGTTGACAAACATAAGAACAATTGTAATAAAGAAAAGACTACTACTACTACTACTACTACTACTACAACTCTGTATCCATCATTTTTCCTTCCTTCCTTCCTTCTTTTTTATGTTTTGTTTATATTTCTAGATACAAAATAGTTGTGTGAGAACGGTGAATTTGTTGACACATTTACTAATCTGTTTCAATAGTAATTTTATTTTATTTTATTTGTTTAGGGTTTTTTTTTCTTCGGGTTTTATTAATTATTTTTTTTTTCGGGTTTTATTAATTATTTTTTTTTTAGATTTTAAGTTTCTATAACTTGGTTGAAGGAAACCAAAATGGGTTTTTAATTCTTATATTTCTCATCGGTAGGTTCATGTGCATTTTTGCTACTAAATGACTTTTGTCGGCATTCGATTCGTAGGAAAATCATGTTTAATTATCGATATTTGAGCGATTATTCGGAAAAATACGTAACTTTACACGAATAGGGAGGATTTTTTTTCACGTTTGAGTGATCCGTCCGTGATTTTTCATTTTAATATACTTTCATAGAAATGTTTCTGTTATGTCAAAAAACATATTTTCTTTAACATACTGACCTAACGGGTCACGGGTAGTCTACGAGGGGCGTGCAATAAGTAATGCCCCTGACCAACTTCCCATAGCAGTAGAGCAACGACACTTGGCACAGTTATAAGTATTTCTTTACATAGGAACCATCCAGTTATGCATTTCTCCCATCGTTTGATGCAGCTCTGGAGACCGTTTTTGCAGGAATCCCCAGGTTGATCATCCAACCACGACGTGACTTCAGAAATCCTGGCTGCATCATCTGCGAATCGCTTTCCTTTCAAAAACGACTTCATGGCTAGGAAGAGGTGAAAGCCAGAGGAGAGACGTTGCGAGCCTGTCTTTGTTTTATCGTCATTTCCATGGCAGGCGCTCGTCTGAACTCCAATCTCTGGTCCCCCTCGCCAATCTTTCACGAAAAACACCCGTCTAGCTGAAACCACTGTCAAAAATTTTCCCCACTCCTTATCTGTGCCATGAACAAAGCGTCTTTCTTAGAACTGCACGCCTGTAGAACTCTCTTCCGGTTACCTGTTTCCCACCTGACTACAACCTGGATGTCCTCAAGTCCAATGTGAACAAATTCCTGATGAACCGCCTCCTTAAGTAAGACACTTTATCGGATCTCCAAAACAAACGTACTGTACACACAATAACCCTTATCCCCGAGTGGCCTCCGGGACTTGATAAGTGGTGACTACCTTGTAAATATATATATATATATAGATATATATAAATTCAGGTAGTCTAGTCAAATTGAATATTGGAATATACTTATCTTTGCTGTATGGAACTAAAATTTCCAGGCTTTTTGAAGATTTTAATGCTATACCATGCTTCAAATTCATTACAATTGGTAAAAATTAACTTATATTTCAAACCAATAAATTAGCCTTCATGTGTCTACATTTTTCTATATAGTATCCTGCAAGCCAGTTTCAGTTTTGCTAGGCCTAATATATATATATATATATATATATATATATATATATATATATATATATATATATATATATATATAATAGGAATTCACTGTTTTAGGTACTTTTGAGATATGGAATACAGAATCTAAACTTTAACGGGTTGAAGACCAAAATTAGTGCAGACATTACTGTTTTAATTTTTAAAATAGATTATTATCTTATTTTCGTTAAACAAATTCAATTTTTGAATTACAAAAAATTCTACATCAGGAACGTCCAGTGTTTCTTTAATGTCTTATGGCGGTTATAATGCTTAGGACGTTTTCAAATCTTTTTTTTAAATTTTGAATGTTCAAAACAGTGTGAGCGTTGGTGGACGCTTGTGCCATATAATATAGAAATTCACTGTTTTATGTGCTGTTCGGATATTGAATACAAAATTCCAACTTTTTAAGATGAACACTAATGCAGACTTTTTTTTTTAATTTATTAGAACAAATTCAATATTTCAAATTAGAACAAATTTTATATCAGGAAAATCCTATGTTTTCTTTTTTTACGTTGCATGGCATTAGACGTTCAGATATTGTTGAAAGTTTAAATGTTCAATACACTGTGAGCATTGGTCGACGAATGGAACGTATAAACTAGGAATTCTCCGTTTAAAGCACTGTTTATATAAGGAATACAGAATCCAAACTTTAACGGTTTTAAGATATTTTTATAAATAAATATATTTATTTATAAAACAAATTCAATATTTGAATTATAAGTCTTCAAAACGCTAAAGTTTGAATTTTGTATTCAATATATCAACAATGAATCCTTATATTATATGATACACCCGTCGACCAACGATCACACTGTTTAAATCATTGAATATTAAAATCTTAAAAAACATTTGAAGATGTCCTCAGCATTATTACCTCCATGCAACGTAAAAACAAAATAAACTGGATTTTCCTGATGAATAATTTGATATAATTTGAAATATTGAATTTGTTTGGATAAAAAATATATTTAGTTAGTAATTTTTAAAACATTTCTGCACTAGTTTTGGTCGTTAAACGGTGAAAATTTGAATTATATATATATATATATATATATATATATATATGAAAATAAAATTAAAAAATTCAAAGTAATTATATTCATAATTATATAAGCTCGTTTCAAATCCGGTCCTTATTGTTTGGTACGCTATGTTAAAATTAAAGTTAGCATTAAATATAGTTATAGTAATAATTAAATATATATAATAGTTGTGTGTGAGTCTCTGTGTGTATATTTCCCTAACAAACCACTCTTTCAAGTTTCAGTCTAAAAGCTCAAGATTTGACAAAGGGGGTATGGAGATTTGGGAAAATCTTTTTAATCGGTGTTCAGCCAGAAATTTGGCTGTTAAGAAGTCAAATTCACCAATTTAACCTTTGAAAACTCTAGCAAACTCCTCAGCAGATTTTAGGTTTAACCACCTGAAATTTTAGTTATAGGTTACTTGAACATGGATCAAACTTTTTCATTTGATTTGAGCCCAAAGCAATACATTGTAATGGTTCAAGATTAGGCTCAAATGAAAAAAAAACTTGACCTCTTACTCAGCCAATTTTTTATCTAAACATTTGGAATTTTACATAAAGTTTATTTAGACATGATGCAAGATTTTGATCATTTTCTGGCCATATATTTATTACCAAAAGGTCAAAGTACAAAAGATTTTAGATTTGCGGTCTCTAGCAAACTATCCAGCTAATTCGGGGTCTAAAAAATGTGTCATTTTACATAAAGGGTATCAAGACATGCTGCAAAAATCTGGCTGCCAAAAGGGTTTTAATGGTCAAATCAAATTAAAAAGTTTGATCCATGTTCAATTCTTCTAACTATCTATTATTAGTGGATATTGATACAAAATTTAGTAAACAGATCATAAAAAGTATTATTAATTATTTCCCTTCTGTTTCCTTTCCCCCACCGCCCATTGTGTGTGTATGAATATTTCCTAAATAAACCAAGTCTGTTTTATAACAAATTGTCTCGTATTCATTGATAAATGAATCAAGTGTCATTTTAAACACTACACAATTTCCAACAGACATATACATACACAAGGCCTGCTATTCCTTCATTTCGTAAGGAGTAGATAATACAGTGAATGTGTTATCGGCAGCTCCAGTAACTCTCGCTTCTCCTATTTTGTCATTCAGTCCTCATTCAATGAGTGATTTTTCTGAAAAAGGGTGAAGAAAAAGCTGCTTAAAGGTCGGTAGTACTTGGTGACGAGTAGTCTGAGATGTAGGAAATTTTTCTGTCTCTATCTGTCCTTGTGGCCATGTCACTAGTAAGGGTGCTGGAGGTAAACGTTTTGTCTGGGCTGACGTTATCCGCCTTATAGTCAGGAACCCGAACCTTGGATTAACCACTAAGGAGGCTGTCCTATCAGCAGGCGCAAAGTACTGGGACTGCTGTATTGCCATTTAGTGAGTGGATCTGGACCATGCAGTAGTCTCTGGTGGGGCCTCTTGATGCCATACTAGTGGGTAATTGTTACGGCTTTACCTTTTCGTGTGCTACAAAATAAAATTCCTGTCTTTTTCTCTCTTACTTTCCCTCTCTGTACTGCTCTAACCAAGTATGCCGACCTATTCCACAAATCTCAAAATCTCAACATGAAATATCTCCAGAATAAAAACTCGATTAAACCTAGAACCCCATTTTCCAACGTAGACACCTACTACCAGGTCTCCTTCTCCAACATCAGGGGTGTACGTTCCAACCTTCCAGAGGTTGAAACCCAATTACAGGAGACGAAACCGAACATATTATTTCTAAGTGAAACTGGAATAGGGCCGACAACTTCCCAAGATGAGTTCCTAATTAACGGATACTTTAATTTAACAGCTAAATCTGACCCCCAATATCGGCATGGCATGGAATATGTGCCTATATTAAGGATGGCTTCCCGTGTGGCAGGGATATCTCTAGAGAAGATCCAAATTTACCCTATGTGTGCTTCAGGGTTGCACTTGCTAACACCACTGCATTTATATTTGCGGAGTTACTATCTTTAAGAGCATATCTGAGAAAATAGATCACATACTGTCTTCACATCCCTCGGCTAACATCCACATCTGTGGTGACTTCAACGTCCATAACGTGGAATGGCTAACCCATTCAAATAAGACAGATGATGAGGGGAGGTTTTGTCATAATTTTGCCATTGCTTATGACCTCACTCGGATTGTTCGCGAACCCACACGTGTGCCCGATACACCCGGTCAATATGCAAGCCTCCAAGACCTTTTTCTCTCAACTTCCCCTGAGCTATGTTCATATCCCGTTCATTCTCCTCTAGGATCCTCCGACCACTCCCTCGTATCAGTTAAGATAAAAACGAAATGTAAGAAGTCCCCAGACGTACCCCTCCACCGTACTGTACACCGATATTCTATGGCTGACTGGGATAGCTTCCGTACATTCATATCTGATTTACCTCTGCACTCCATGTTTAAAAAGGAAGTGTCTATAGTATCAGATCTGACCGAATGGTTAATTGTAGGCATAGACCTATTCATACCATCTAAAAAATTCCAACAAAACAGAAGTGTGCATTCTATCCCAACCATTATCAATGGACCAGAGGTCATCTCGTCAGCGTCAGACAAGGCCAAACTATTTGCAAAGAACTTTGCAGCTAATTCTACCCTATGCTACGAAGGCCATCAACTCCCAAAATTTCCTCCTATAACACAGAACAAGCTGAGTAACATACAAATATCCGTGCATGAGGTCGCCAAGCTAATCAAGAACCTAGATTCCAGTAAAGCAACTGGCCCTGATGGCATCCCAATTATAGTGTTAAAAAAGCTTCAACCAGAACTTGCTCCTATACTTACGAAACTATTTGAGCACTCCTTAAGGAGAAGTGCTTTCCGACTCCCTGGAAGACCTCATCAGTTTGCCCTGTATTTAAGAATTCAGGTGATAAGTACTCTCCCTCTCAGTACAGACCAATACGTCTCCTGTGTGTTATGAGTAAGTTGCTGGAATCCATATTAAATAGAGAAATAGTCAACCACCTCAACAGGAATAACCTTCTTAGTGACACACAATATGGTTTCCGCTCTGCAAGATCTACCGTAGATGTGCTGATGGTTATATCCCACAGGATTAGTGAATCTCTTGACAGAGGCTTCCTTTCTAAGGGCAATTGCTCTTGACATATCAAAGGCCTTCGACAAGGTATGGCATAAGGGTCTACTTCACAAGGTTTCCAGCTACGGTATAACTGGAAATGTTTTCTCAATCATTAAATCATTTCTCTCCGATAGGCTCATAAGAGTAGTGGTAGATGGACAAAAATCGGAGGCCTGCAATATAAATGCTGGAGTCCCTCAGGGATCAATCCTGGGTCCAACTCTCTTCCTGAGCTACATCAATGACCTCCCTAAACACATACTTAAATCATTCGTTGACATCTATGCTGATGATACGACCATCTTCGGCAACACATCAAAGGCTGTAAATGACAGAGTTCTCTTTGATTCTCTCTCCTCTGATCTCGAGCGCGTGGTTCAGTGGGGGAAGATGTGGCTGGTTACCTTTAATGCATCCATAACCAAACTCCTATCCTTACATCATCAATGCTCTGATCCCTATCTGGCATCAATTGTGATGGATGGCTCTCGTCTGGGTGAGGCCCCGTGTTTTGACAAGCTTCTGGGTTTGACCTTTACTCCTGATCTGAAATTGAACACGTACATCAAGTCTGTTGCCAAGGTCGCTGGAAAGATGGTGGGATCCTTCTACCGCTCCAGAAGATATCACACTACTGATGTAATTCTCTATCTATATAAAAGCCAAGTACGTCCAAGGATGGCATACTGTTGTCATATCTGGGCAGGAGCTGCTAAAAAAAGCCTACCCTGCCTTGACAGAGTACAAAATGGACTTTGTGGCTTAGTGGGGGATGCCCTTTTCTCTACCCTGCAACCTTTCTCCCACAGAAGAGACGTCGCGAGCCTATCCTTGTTTTATCGTTAATTCCATGGCAGGTGCTCGTCTGAACTCCAATCTTTGGTCCCCCCTCGCCAATCTTTCACAAAAAACACTCGTCTAGCTGAATCCACTGTGAAAAATTTCCCCCACTCTATATCTGTGCCTAAATCAAAACGCGGATTCCATGAACAAAGCTTCTTTCTTAGAACTGCACGCCTGTGGAACTCTGTTCAGTCTGCCTGATTCCCACCGGACTACAACTTTGATGTCTTCAAGTCCAATGTTAACAAATTCCTAATGAACCGCCCCCTTAAGTAAACACTTCATCAAATCTCCACACTAACGTAATGTACTTGCAATAACCCTTATCCCTGAGTGGCTTCCGGGCCTTGATAAGTGGTGATCCCTGTGTAAAACACACAAACACACACACACACACACACACACACACACACATATATATATATATATATATATATATATATATATATATATATATATATATATATATAAATTTAGAAAATATTTGTTTACGTTTTGCGTGTGTGGGACTACGATCGTACAACCTAATTTGGGAATTAAATTAGAAATAATGAATAGTGTCTCAAATAGTATATATAATATTTACAAGAAAAGAACGAGGACGACAAACACAATCTAGGTGTGAGCGTACATTCATCGTTTTATGTCTGTAATTAAAACAAATATCTATATCGATGGCAAACGTTAATTATGACATATATAGGTGCAAACTCCTTAGATTATAATTTTCATCATTGACAGGACACAAAAGCATCATCATAATTTAGTAAGCAATGACCTTTTTACTTCTTAATTTGTTCTTTCTTACAGAAGAGACGTTGCAAGTTTACCCCTGCTTAATCGTTACTTTTATGGCAGGTGCTGGACAGATTATCAAACTATGGTCCAACACAGTAAAACGTTCGCAACAAATACGCAACTCTACAATAACCATCATTAATTTTTCTTACACTTTATCTGAGCCTAAAACTAAACAAAAATTCCATGAGCAGAGTTTCTATCCTAGAACTATTCGTCTGTGGAACACAATACCGTGGAGCTGCTTCCCCGCTTGCTATAAGATAGCCATTTCTAAAACGTACATAAATAAGTCCTTGCTCTAGTTCCGGCATAACTAATCATGCTCCCTCACCCTATCCATAACACTTATTAACAGGTATTCTAGAGTTGACTTCGGACCTTAAAAAGCAGAGTCCCTCTAAGTAAAATAAAGTAATGATGACACGTGATAAAAAGAAACAAGGATTTTACGTATAGGTCTAAATGCACAATTCTATCATAAAAATTGATCTCTATATAATTCATGGCTGTGATTAATGTGGAATGATTTCCATTGGCGGTTCAGTGGGGGAAGACGTGGCTGGTTACTTTTAATGCATCCTATCTTTACATCATCATGGCTCTCTTCTAGGAGAAGCCCCATGTTTTGACAAGCTTCTGGGCTTGACCATTACTCCTGATCTGAAAAGGAACACGCACATCTAGTCTGTTGCCAAGGTCGCTGGGAAGATGGTGGGATCCTTCTACCGCTCCAGAAAATATCTCACTACTGGTGCAATTCTCTATCTCTATAAAAGCCAAGTACGTCAAAGGATGGAATACCACTGCCATATCTGGGCAGGAGCTGTGTTGGAATATTTTGGTTCTATAATGGGGTAGTTATTTAAATGCTGTTCCTGGCCCCTCACCTGTTGGGCTGAGTGTCAAGTGACGAATCCTTGACTTGTACTACCCTGTCACCCTGCAGCCGAAGCAGCTAGGAGACACATCCCATCATAAAAGATTTATAATGGGGTAGTTATTTAAATGCTGCCCACCTCAGCATTATTTGGCACAAGGCCTGGAAAGTGGGAACCCCGCAGGCTCCCCTAAAGGAGGGGCACTCCTGCAATTTTAAAAATTGCCTGAGTAACCCCGTCGGCATTCCCCAGTCGGGGCGCCTCAGGCAGCAAGCAATAAACTTGCCCAACCGGAAAGCCCGGTGGCAAGGCCTGGGAGGGTGGACCTCCTAGGTATTACCCAGGCGGTGTACCTCAGCCCAACAGGTGCTGGGCCGGTTCCCGGCCCCTCACCTGTTGGGCTGAGTGTCAAGTTACGAATCCTTGACTTGTACTACACTGTCTCCATGCAGCCGAAGCCGCTAGGAGACATCCCATCATAAGAGGTTTATAATATATTTAGCCGTTTCGGCCCCGGCCTTGGCATTATCTACTGCCAAGGCCTCATTTGGGGTCCGAAACAACTTAGGCACCAGGGCCAGTAGGGGAAGTGGGGAAAATAGGGGTCTTTGCTAATGTTCCTAGGCTAGACTTGCATTGGATAGCAAGTACTTTATTAATAAACCTATACTAGAGTTTCTATCATACTAGAACCGCCTACATTCTTACCAGGATCTACTTAAAAGAACAGCTCCCCAGCTTACGGGATGGCAGGCGACATTCATGCAGGTATAAAAAGAGAAAAATAACATATTCACAAAACAAAAGGGAAAAACATATTTACAAACTTTAGTTTTTTTTTGTTTTTTTTTTAAATATAATGGGGGTGAGATGATGGGGAGGGGGCAAACTATAAAACACCCATAAAAGAAAGAAAAAGAAAACAAATAAACAAAATGCCTATGGGGGCGGATTAGTAAGGGGACCCTTCCTACCTAATAGCTGGTCTGTCATGTGAAACGCTCACTGTCTTCCCGTCCTCTTCCTCCGGGGGGAAGAGGTGAAAGCAAGCAGGTCGTTCCCTAGAGGGGAGTGGAGGACCTAAGGGACTGTGTGAAAAAATAACTTGGGGTTGGGGTCCACAGGGATGGATGGCGTCTTCCAAGATAAACTTCGTAATGGGCAAAAACAGGGCCGGGACAAAACAAAACAAGTGGATTGGGCATCTTTGGAAGCTCTCCTATTGCCAACTATCGAAAAATAAAAGACTATAGGAACAGGATCAACACACATACTACCCTAGTCTAGGCCCTAATAAAGCATAGAACTATCCACTCTGGGTGGTTACTTTTCTATCTAGCCTACTCCTACCCATCTTATAAGGTAAACCTTATATTAAAGTCATAAAGGGCTGGGTTCCGAGAAAATTATGAAACCTCAGCACCTTAGGACCAATACCACTAGGGTTTAAACACGAATTGAACCTAGCGCCTCGTCGGATGCACAAACTAGTGTTGTGCACCCATCTCCTATCAAAGTCTATGCGGTGCAATCTTTTCCAATCACATCTGATGTTTATTTTAAGTTGATGCTTAAAATAAACAACCAGATCCTGATCCGAAACAGATCGCCTCTCATAGACAATGCCCAGACGTGTAACCCACGTCACTAACCGAGCTACCGCTAGGATCGCTAGAAACACCGCCCGTTTCTCCCTGTCAAACGGCGAGTCCACATTGTCAACAACGTACGCTAAATCAAGTGGTACCGACTGCTCGGGGTCGATGCGAGCCGTTACCTCTCCGACATACTCCCAGAGACTCCGGACCCCGCTGCAAAGAAAGAACGCGTGTTCTCTCGTCTCCTCCTCCTCTTCGCCATTGCAGCGTGATAATAGTGTTCACTATCCCTGAAATCCCTGGCTAGTCTGCCAAAGAGTGGCAACGCGTCCTGGGCTAGCCTCCATGTTATGGAATATTCCGCATTATTTATAAAGCTACTGGCAGGCGCCCAACTCCACAGCGAGAGAACGTCCCCCCTCGAAGGATGCAGCCGCTCCACCAGCGGATCTTTTGTCGGTACCCACCACTAACTCCTCATATAGCCTCCTTCTAGGCCGTGCAAGGTCCCTGGACCCTGGCAATGCCCTAAGGGCGGCTCGGCATTCGGTCAGGAAACACCGTTCCCCCACCGGTCTTCTGCGACCTTCAGCGGCAGGGGCGGATATGAGCCGTGGAAAAGCTCGTTCCACGACTGGTACCCAGTGCGTTTCCTCCATCAGTGTCCTACTCAGGAACGCCAGTCTTTCTGCGTGCTTGTGACTTTTCAAATCCGGCATTCCCAAGCCTCCCTCGCTAAGCTTCTGCGTACAGACCTGTCTGCGGACATACGGCTTTCCTCCCACCCAAAGAAGTCTGAAAAGACGGCGCTCTAAAGCCTTACAGCGATCCGCAGGCAGGGGAAGTACGGACAATCGGTAAAGGATCAACGAAAACACGTATGTAGCACATGCTTCAGGGCGACCCTTCAAGGACAATCCCCTACGAATCCAAGTCCCTACTGACGACTCGACCTTCGTCTGTACTTCCGACCAATTCTTGTCCAGCTGGAGGTCCGGCCCGAACCACACTCCGAGGATCTTTACCGGGCCATCAGTCCAGCCGAACACACCTGGAAGCGAGTTTACCCCGGTCCAGGCGCCCAACCGCAGGCCAACGGACTTGCTGCTATTGATCACGGCCCCTGTAACAACTTTATACTCAGCGATCGCCTCTATCACCGCTCTAATGTCGCTACGCCTTGCAGCGAACACAGTGACGTCATCAGCGTACGCGGACACCCTGGCAAATTTGCCGCCAGGTAGAGCTATGCCGCGCAGGACTGGTCTCGCCGCCTCGTCCCTTAATTTGCGAAGGAAGGGTTCCAACGCCAGGACATACAACAGAGGCGACAGCGGGCAACCCTGCCGCATCGACCGGGAGACCGCAAAGGACTCCGACAACCTACCGTTTACTTGCACCACTACCGCGGAAGTCCGGACCAAAGCCGGCGGTTTCCAGAACAGCCCTCAGGAACCCATGGTCCACCCTGTCGAATGCCTTGGACTGATCTAAATTGATCAGCGCGGCTTCAGTGTCGTCTTCTAACCCCTCTATGATCGTGCGAACCAAGTGCAAATTGTTCTGAATCGATCGACCCTTCACAGCGTAGTTCTGATCCGGTTCGACCAAGTCATCGATAACAACCTGCAGTCGATTCGCAAGAACGCGGGCCAAAATCTTGAAATCTGCATTAAGCAGAGTTATGGGCCTATAGTCATCTAGATTCTCCCCTCCATGTTGATCCCCCTTCTTCAGAAGCGTGACCACTCCTTTGGTAACCTGCCTCGGGATCGAGCCCTGGGAAAACCAGTGGCTAAACACGCCCGTCAGAAGGGGCACAAACATGGGCGACAGCCTCAAGAACAGTTCGTAGGGCAAACCATCGAGCCCCGGAGATTTGTTGCGGCCAACCTGCTTCAACGCAGTAATGACCTCACGCTCCGTAACCATCCCCTCGCAGCTAGCCGCTCGGGCCGCAGTAAGGCGGGGCGAGCCAGCTAAATAGCCGCCAAACTCCTGGCCGCGGAGTCTGGGTAGTTGGGTGAAGCGCTCCTCCAAATGTTGCCGAAAACCCATTGCCGATCTCCCGTGCCGACACGAGAGAGCGCCCTTCCAGGTTTTTCACCTCCCGAATGTACCCATCCGAGCCGCATCTTAGGGCGGCCTTTCGCTCAACAGCATCAACGTTCACGGCTTCGTTGGAGACTCTGTTTAACCTAGCTCTAACTACCTGATTGCGTATCGCTCGCTAGCCAAGCGATCCAGATCCCCCTTAACTAGAGCTAGTTCTAGGGAATCCCCCCCTGCCACCGCCCGGGTCAGTCTATCATCTAAGTGCCTTTTGGTCCGAGTCCTAGTTAATGCGAGGCTTTGGCTGTATTGGACACAAAAGTGCCTAATAGTGACCTTAAGCTTAACACACCAGCTACTCTCGGTAACCGCCCCCACTAACTCCCTTTGAATTAGTGACGTCAGCTGCTCCTGGAAGTCGTTCGACTCCAACAAGGAGACGTTCAACTTCCAGTAGCCAGCCAACCTAGGCCTATTACCTAATTTTAGACGGGCCAACAAAGTTTGTGGTCCGAATGACCTAGCCAGTGGAACGTGGGACAAGATAGGAAATCTGTGTTGCCCCTTCTAATCAACATCCTGTCCAAGTATGTACTCGAACAGGCGGCCGAACTAGCATGCCACGTCCACATCTCCCTCCCGGGGTGATCCAGACGGAACCTGTCGACCAGATCGCACGAGGCCATCAGGTCAGACAGTCTGTTGTCACCCCGCCCCGACCCTCTAACCCCCCCCGACCTTATCTATCTTGGGGTCCAGGATGGCATTCCAGTCCCTCATTAAGACTACCCGCTTCGGACCCGAAGAGAGAAACACCTCCACCCGCCGAAAAAAGGAAATGGATGTTTGGCGCATAAACTGCCACGATCCGAAATGCGCCGCTTTTAACGGCAACATCGACCACGACAAGCCTCTCATGAGCGTCCGCGTGGACAACGGTAACCGTCGCAGACAGGGTGCGACTCACTTGCACAGAAACCCCCGGCTCTGGAGGCTCTCATATGCTGAGTAAACATGAAAATCGTTTACCAGCACATCGCAGTCCCCAGCCCCAACAAAGTGGGTCTCCTGTAGTGTAGCTACATCTACCTCAAGGGCCACGAGATCCCTCAGCACGCGAGCAGCCTTGCTTCGAGATCTCATGCCCCTTGCATTCAAACTAGCTAGGTTCAAGCCCGTGGCCATGTTTCCCTAACAAGTAGTATTCGTCGACTAGGGGCCTGAAGTCCTCGGGGGTCAGTACGTCGAAAGCCTGACCGAGACTGCCCGTGAGCAGGTCGGACGTAAGCCGTCCGTCTCGAGCCAGGCCCCCCACGTCCAAGGGGAACGTCATCTTGAGTGCCCTATAAAAGGAGGGGTGAACATAAAGCGGGACCCTCCCTTCGCACTGATTAGCTATTTTGCTCAACGATGGGTGCTCCCCGTCGACGATTTTCAATTCTTTTAATGCCGTTTTCCCCTCCATAACGCCTTGGCTCTGCCTCCCCGGTTCACCCGGACGAAGGTGATAAGCGACGGGGCATCTTGGAAGTTCTTTGGGTCAGAGACCTCTTTCCCGTCGACTTCCTTGAGGGCTTCCAAGTCTCTCATATATATTTTTCTGGCGGCCGCTGAGGTCACTGACCGTATGGCTCAGGTCGGCAGCGCATATCTTCTCCCCGGGCCAGAAAGGGAACTTCCTGGTTCTTTCTTCCCTTGGGGCCGCCGCCGACTTTGTCTGGTCTTGGGATTCTGCTTTGTTTTCCGCCTTTTCTGGGTTTTTCACTTCCACGGGAGCTTCCGGTTGCTCCATCTGAGAATCCTGGGTGGTGAACAGGGGAGGGGTGGGCTGAACTTCCTCCTGGGGGAGTGCTTCTACAGGAAGTTCAGGGCGCTGGTCTTTTTCTCCCCGTTTTTCGGCCTGCTTGTCTTCACTTCCCTCGCTATTCGAGCCTGAGGAGCTGTCCCTTTGTTTTCTCTTTGTGGTTGTTACCACAACCCTGCTTACAGCCTGTGGAGCCGGCTCTGTCTTCTTTCCTCTCCGTGCCACAACCTTGCTCCACTTGCTGGTTTCCGGTTCCTCCTCCTTCCTCGTCTCTTGTACTTTCGTCTTCCCTGCTTCTTCTTCTACCTTCCTGGTTGCTTCAGTCACGTTTTTCTTCAGAGGGCAGAATCTGGCTACGTGACCCGTTTTCTGGCACTGCCAGCATTGAGGTCTTCTGCCCTCCACTATGACAACCATCGACCAGCCCTCACAAATTAATTGGGCAGAGATCCCATAGAACTCCTTCCGGGTCAGTCTCATTTGGAGCCGGTAGTCCCCGGTCAAGATATTCCTTGGTCCCTTTATGGCCTCAATCGTCTCTACTTCACCATATTGGGACATGATAGCCCCCAGCTGCTCTTCGATTAGGAAGCACGGTACCCCTGTTATCATCACCGCTGTTCTCCTCTTGGAGAGGTACTCTGGTCTGACCTTGATGTCTCTCCAAACCAGGTCTCCCCTCGTCAGCTTCTCTGCGTCCTCCTTGGTTGGTAAAAGGACCTCCCACATTGCATTGAATCGCCGCACTGCATACTGGGCCGTGATCTTCAACCCCCCTGATAGCTCCAGCATGCGGTCCTTGGGGACGCCCTTCAGACCTTTTCCCTTGACGTCCAGTGTTAACAGGGATACCGATCTTTCCCGGATCTTCGTGAGGGTTTCCGGGGCCACCTTGATGTTGTTTCCCTCTATGCTGGTCTTATACTTTTCTTCGAAGAGCCGCTTGAAGTATTCAGGGGATATTGTTTCTTGGGGTTTGGGACCCCAGCTCCGCTCTCCCTCTGCGGCTTTTTCCACTCCATGCTGGTTCTGCAGTCGTTGTTGGTGCTGGCGGAGTCTTTTGGATTGCCGGTATTGGGGAATCCGTAATTGCGAGGGCTGGCCACTCCTCCTTTGCCGGCTCCACACTTTCCGATCCCCCAACCCCCAGGGAGCACCTATCCACCACGAAGACATCCAGGGATTTCGTTCTCCGCAGACCCTCCGCCGTCTTCCGGGGGCTACTCCTCTACGACTGGGTCTGTTTTGGCGGCAATGCTGTTGGTGGTGCTGACTCCTCCTCCGAATCCCACCAGCACTTTACTGGCCGCCTCTTTTTCTTTTCTGCTGTTGCTTTCCATATATCCACCTTACTTCCCGGAGTTTGCGTGATGTAGGTTCTCCAGGCATCTACTTCCTCTTCTTTAGCCACCACTGTCTCTGGCGTTATCCAGGTTTTATTCTTGGACGCCACTACACCTGGGGCGTCCTCCAAGGTGGCAGGAGCAGCCGTCTGCTCCAGCTCGTTTGATGGGCCTGAGCCCAACTAGAGCCCGCCGATTCAGAAACCAAGGGGACCTTCGCCTAAAAAAGGCACGTCGGTTTCCCTTGGCCCTGCCGGCTGCTTAAGCACTAGCTGGACCCCGGACTATCTGTAACAAAAAAGAAAAACGAAAACAATTAGTTTAGTTGTCCGAGGGCAATAACTAAAACAATCAAAAAAGGATAACAAGCAGGTCCCAGCTGGTCCTCTCCCTAAAGAAGGGGCTGGTCCTTGCAGTGGCAAGCAAAAACAATTCTGTCGCAGATCGCAGCAAGCACACCTTGATCCTAGCCGGATCCCATCATAAGAGGTTTATAATGGGGTATGATCCCACACAGTCGGACGATTCTATTTATAAACGATGCTGCTAAGAACTGACGAATCAAATAAATTCACGTTCTTCTACCAACCAATCAGAAACCAGAATTGCTTCATAAATATTAAACCTTTTCTGGAGCAATATCACATGTTCTTTTCCCGGGTTTCGACACGGTAAGAATATTGTTCTGTGGAACTGTCTACTACAAACAAGTCACCTCCCAGGACTTGTGTGTAACAGCGAACCATATGAAACTGTTCTGAAACTCAAAATGGCTTACACTTCTAGAAGCTGCTAAAAACAGACTATCCTGCCTTGACAGAGTACAAAATAGACTTCGTGGCTTAGTGGGGGATGCCCTTTCTCTTTCTGCAACCTCTCCTCCACAGAAGAGACGTTGTGAGCCTTTGTTTTATCATTATTTTCATGACACGTGCTCGTCTGAGCTCCAATCTCTGGTGCCCCTCGCCAATCTTTTACAAAAAACACCCGTCTAGCTGAAACTACTGTCCAAAATTTTCCCCATTCTTTATCTGTGCCTGAATCAAAACGCGGATTCCATGAACAAAGCTTCTTTCTTAGAAGTGCACGCCTGTGGAATTCTGTTCCGTCTGCCTGCTTCCCACCTTACTACAACCTTGATGTCTTTAAGTCCAACGTAAACAAATTCCTGATGACCGCCCTCTTAAGTAGAAACTTTATTAAATCTCCACACTACGTACTGTACATGCAATAACCCGTATCCCTGAGTGGCTTCCGGGCCTTAATAATGGTGACAACCTTGTAAAAAAAATTGTCAGGAGGTTGCCTACTTTTGTAAGCGTACTGAGAATACTTCCATTGAAATATTGAATAACTTATACATTTTGAACGTTGGTGGTAATCTGAAACAATTTAAGGCTACAAACTAAAAAATTCTGATTTTAATGAATTTTGCACATTTATTTCTCACATGAGATGCGGTTGATATAATTTTAATACACACTAACAAGAGAATTTGAATGCCTAATCTGGCACTGTGCTCGAGTGTCTAAGTTCTGTGTACATGCTCCATCAAGCAAGATGAATTCTTGTCCTGCAATGCGGTAAGATATATAAACCAAAAGGAAAAATATATTACGTTGAGGAGAGGTAAATTATTTTGTGAATTTCTTTACAAATTCAGTATTTGAGAGGTAAAAGATAACTTTAATAGAATAATCAAATATTGAAAGATCGAGTGTTAACCCCAGGATAATAGCCTATTCATTTTTAAAATATTCGGATGAAATAAAACACCGCCCCCATACACACACACACACACATATATATATATATATATATATATATATATATATATTATATATATATATATAAGTATATACATATATATATACATATATATACATATATATACATATACATATATATATATAAGTATATACATATATATATACATATATATACATATACATATTAATGGTTCAACCCCCCATATTCCAAAAACCTAGAAACGAGCATAGCCAGAGAATTTTTAAAAATATTAGATAAGAACGTTAAAGCCCCCCATAGATATAATAAAATTTTCAATAAGAACACAATTAAAGTCTCTTACTCTACTATGCCTAACCTTCATCAGAAAATAATTAGCTCTAATGATAAGAAAATTAATAAACTACAAAACACAACTATACAAAATACATCGGACTGTAACTGTAGAAGAAAAAATAAATGTCCCCTACAAGGCTCATGTAAAATTAAAATGTTATCTATAGCTGCACAGTATCAAAAACTCCAAATCTACATGAACCTATTAACAGCCATAGATCAACTACCAGATTAAATAATAACACCAACTTAAACCAATCTACCGATCAATTACTAATCAACCCACCATATAATAATCCAACAATAGACCTAACGGAAAATAATCACAACAAGCAAGAGGTAATATATTTTGGTTCCACATCTGGCCTAATAAAACATAGAATTTCAACGCACAAACATTCTTTTAAAAATAACTCTCTGTCAAACCAAACTACTCTATCCAACTATATTTGGCAACTAAAAAACAGCAATATTTCTTTCAACTTAAAATGGCAAATAATTGAGACTTGCAAATCATATAAACCAGGAGAAAAATTTTGTGCACTATGTACAAAAGAGACCCTAAAAATTTTAAAATATGAAGATATGAAAAATACAACCAAACTATTAAATTCAAGACAGGAGCTTATGACATGTAGTCATAAACGTTGGTTTAAATTTAATAAATATAAACCACCTTAAATCATTAAAAATTACTTATTAGTAAAAATAGATTACAATTATTATAATTTTTTTAATAAATTAAGTTACACTAACTATCTCCCTTACACCCTTCAAATAAATAAAGTAAAGAAAACATGACAATTATCACCCCTTAAAATATGTAATAGTAATATTCTCTATATATAAACTGTAACGTCTTTAAATCAAAAATACGCTTACGGAAACAATTTATTGCACGAGCGTCCCCCCCTTTTTAAAATTCATCATTCAATAAGATAAAAAGCTATAGCAAACATCTAAATGACTATTTTAACCACAGTTCCTGATTTCAAAAAACGAAAAATTAAAAGGTAAATATCTCTATATATTTTTAAAGCAAATTTATTATGTAAATTCAAAAATATATATTTTTCTCTCCTTATTTCTATCTCTAACCCATATTAATTTTCTTATAAATTTTAAATCCAGACCTTTTATTTCAATTTTTTCAGATTCATCTGCCTTACTTTTAATGCTAGGTTTATTTATGATGTCTTTTAAATTCAATAAAAACCCTTCAAAATTTGCTGATGAGGAGACCTTGCTTATCAAAAAACTATATATAATTATTGTACATAACTTGATCTATACCACAATAAAAAGCATTGTTTTCCGAAACGATCGTACATATAATTGATTTTGTTGTTGTTCCTTCTTATGAAACGGATTTTTAATTTAATTATAATTTGATTTTTAAATTTTAAATCATCAATCACATTACTTAATATATATATATATATATATATATATATATATATATATATATATATATATATATAGGTTTAAGATATGTCACGCTTGTGGGAAGAGGTTTAATGTATCTTTTTTGATAATTTATTCAAATATTTTAATGATCATAACATGTCTTTTTTGATCATTCGGTCCCTCTCGCTTCCCTTAATTTAATCCTGTCTTACAGAGTTGACAACGATTATATTCAAGTTCGTCCATACCCTTAAATATTAAAAAGTTAGTTCGCTGGGATCGTTGACTCCAAATCTCGGCCGCTTTCATCAAATCCCAAATCGATCGAGTCAATCCTCGAGCACACTAATCTGACATCAACCTATTTACATTAAATTCACTAAAATTATACTTAGGTCCAATAAAGAGTCTAAAATCTAATAGGTCCAGAACTTTTGATTAGACACTTCCCTCTGTCCCATCGCAACAGTGTTGCATTTATCTGCCTTTTTTACAAATAATTTAATTGCATGTGTTTTGATAAACTCGGAGAAATTGTGCATACTTTCGATTGACCTAACAAGCGTCAAAATCCTGTCATTCACTTTAATAAGACCTTATTTCAAACTGCTAGATTTACGGATTCTTTCCTATTTATTGCTTCCCTGACAATAATAAGTTTCAAAAATTTAAATGTAATGTGAACAGGCACCTCGCCGCCAAACTTCTCTCAGTTCCCCATATAGTAGCTCCATACATTTCAAGTGGGAATATGTTTTAAGTTTGAAAAGCGTAAAAAAGAAATCTATTATACAACACTAGCCAAGATAAAAACCGAATTTATCATTACGTCGTTGAGTGCGCAATTTGGAATGAAGTGGTTTACATTATGTAAAACATTTTCAAACAAATATGTTATAGTAACAAAATTATACTGACATATCATTTATGTAAATCGCTATGATATTTGGTCTGGTTTTAGTAAGAGTAAAGCAATCAACACTTGTAAGTGAACAGCTGCTATCAACAGCTTTAGATTATGATCTTGCGTCGGATAGTCAGAAAGATCACTATGTTCATGCATGGTGTATAACCTTTAACCCTATCAGTTACTTGCAGAACACGATTCTATATGCCACGTGGCCGTTACGCTCGAACTGTATTCGGTATACTTAAAACCTCTCTCGGACCCCCCAACGCCGTCAGTACGTCGCAAAAAAACAAATCCACAAAAGTAAATCTATTTTTTTTTTATGTTATACGCATTTATTACTTTTACTTTACAAACAATGCTTCTTGTGTTTTTACTGTTCATTTCCTCTCCCGTGAGATAAACAAAATTTCGCCGTCTAGACACCAGCTATAAAATCACTTGCCGCTACTACGAGTCTACATATCCATTTCACGCTTTTCTTTCCCCCCCCCCCGAACCTACACTGGTACTGGACACCCATTTCTCGCCTTCGACTTTACACGTCCATCTTCTCCGTTCCAAACTTTTCTTCTCTCTGACCACGTGCCGCCTTTCCTTCCTGTTTCTTGTCACGCAAGCCCTCGCAGACTTTCTAATTTGCATATGTGCTATTTTTGCTACTGCTGCTAATATATTCCGAAACCAGCTATGCTGCAGCTGCTGCTGATATTTTCCTATATGCTTGACGCGCTCATATGCAGACTGTATATATATGTATATGTGTGTGTGTGTGTGCGTGCGCGCGTGTGTGTGTGTGTGTGTGAGGATTATTACGTCTTTTACTAAAACGCACTTATAACTACGCATCCAGAGAAAAATGTTTTTATCAGAAATGTTTATTGTACTTGGACGTTATACACGCCCTAAAAACCTGATTTATTTTGTATTGTTTGCGCACTTATGGTATTAACAAAATCTTGACTCGAAGTTTGTATGAATAGCTTTCTTTTACAATAGAACCCCGGGATACGTTTTTAAGGTTACGGTGTGTAATACGATGTTTTGACGGCTCCTGGTTACAGTATTTGCCCAGCGTTCTTTACGGTGTTATTTATAATGTTTTTTTATTTATTATTATATACATGTATATTTTATGCTGTACTGTATTTTGTTACTTTTTTAATGCCGTATTAGGTGTTCTACTGTTTTCATGCTATTGTATCTGCTCTATGTACTTCTATTTCTGTTTAGTATTTCAATTATTTTTTTTCTCTTTCTTCCTTCCCCTCTCTCCCTCCATGTTTTGGTCTCCATTTTCCCGTATAAAATCATTATTCTCTTTCTCACTTTGTGCTTACACATCTAACCAAAGCCCAAGAAAGTCTAATAAAACTAATTAGATCTCGTTTATCCAATTGACTATTTTCGGCTTCTCGGTCAGATCGTTAACATGATTTAAAGACAAGACTTCTATGCATGATAATGTCTCGACGTTTTTTATATTCATTTTTTACATGCTCATTAAAACCTTTTCATAGTCGCGAGGATTTGATTATTGGAGCAAACATTTGTGTTGAATAAGTTCAATCACAATTTCAATGGAATCTCCTTCAGCATAAAGCGCGTTTTGCTTTGCCTTTGCTATCTTGACCTTGCAAAACGTTATATTAACATCGATGAGCTTCGAATGAATAATTTCGTGCATTTTTCGAGTCGATGGAGACGTTGAAATAGTTTCGGATTTCTCAGGGGCCTCTTCATCGTATAACTGATTTAAGATTTTACACACGATATAATCAAGCATATTCTATGAAGAAAAAAAAATATATATATATCATTCATAAACTACATTTACCATCAAAATTAATGCTTTGACGATGATACTTACGACTTTTAGAAGGCGAATCATTAAAAGGTATATATATTTTTGTAAAAATCTTTTAAAAAATATCATCTCTTAACCTTCAATCCCATTTTATTTTATTTTATTTTTAATTTTAATTTTTTTTTCATTTTATCAACATCAAAAAATCAACTATTTCCCTTTATATTTTAAATATTTTCCAGATACATATATGCCTTACCTAAATGAATGCTAGTTTTATTTTTTGGTGTCTTAAAAATAAACACCCAATATTTTTGCTGATGAGGAGACTTTGTTTCAAAAAACTATATGATAAATTATTCTCCAAGACTTATTATCTATCTTAATAAAAACATCGTTTCCGAAACGATCGTACAATTTATTGATTTGTTTGTTTCTTCATTATAAAACCGATTTTTAATTTTTTATTTTAATTTTTAATTATAAATTATCAATCATCGAACTCAATATTAAAATAGCTCTAGAATATATATGCCTATTGAGCTTATTATACGTCTGCATTGCAAAGAGCACTGTTTTATTATATTTTAATTGTATTAATTTACTAATACATAAAAATATACTCTGCTCTTCGGGCTGTTGTTCTAATCCCCTTAATATATATATATATATATATATATATATATATATATATATATATATATATATATATTCAACGGACGTTAAATGAATCAGAGTAGATTGCTAAATGTATTGTAATCATGGCCTAACGTATTCATTCGAAACCTAACTGTTCCATTTCTCTGTTGCAGATATTGACAGTTTGAGGCTCTTAGAAAGCATGCAGAAAAATTTAACATTCAACGCCTGTTGAACCTTTATGAAGCCGGTTCTGTTGATGTCAACACAAGAGTTTGGTTCGTCGATTTCAGAGTGACGACAGGGTGTATGTGACAGAACGAACTCCAAACTTTTACAACTTAGGTAACAAAACAGGCTGGAGAAAGTGCTTTGAAAACGTCGCGACTATGTTGAAAAATAAAGTATGGAGCACTAAAGGTCGTTCGTTTTATAGTACTATACCTGCATTTGTACTTTTGCGAAGTTTTAGTTTTAGCGTAAAAAAAAACTAACAAATCTTCGAAGCGAGATGGTTATAAAAACCGTGTAAGTTATCCAAAATCGTGTTTTTATAAGATTCTTAAGCTAAGTATCTGATGAGTACGTGACTAAATATGTAGCAATAACATACATTTTGCAGACTTATAAGGCGGAATACTAAACAATATAGTAATGGATACCTTTTGAAAAGTCATACATGACCAAATGAGAAAAAATTACATTTGGAACTTGAAAAAATGTTATATGACACTAAATATGCTCTGGAACCCAATAAAAAAGGCATTTATTGAGATTAGATTATTTTCAAAATTTTCAAAATTCAGGCTGAATAAAAATCGGAAACGTCACCTCTTGAACACTTTGTGATTATATATATATATATATATATATATACATATATATATATATATATATAAGAGAAAATGTCTGCCTATCTGTGTGTGTATCTGTGTATCTGTGTGTGTACATTTCCCTACGTAATAGTTCTGTCAAATTTCAGTCTACAGACCGAAAGTTGATATACAGAGTACTGAGATTTGGGAAAATTAATGTGATCGGTTATATATATATATATATGTAACTCTTGGTTCGTTCGCAATTAAAAGTCTAAAAAACCACTTGACGGATGGCTTCCACGTTTTGGTATAATATGTTTACTATATCCATGTGTGTTTTTATATATTTCTTTTTAATTATAACATTATACTATATTTTTCTATGATAAATAGGTGTTTTTCTTTGTACCGATACGCCATTTTTTTATTTAGGGGCAATTTTTTATTACCGCTTCCTGTCACGTGAGCAGTGTTACAATTTAGCGGTTTTCCTGCTAGATCTGGAGATATCGTTTGCAATCTAGCGGGGAATTCTAGAAAATCTGGAGATATTTGGCACCCACACACCCGCAATTTTAGATTAAAAAAATAAAGAAAAGCGCTTGAAAATACTTTAAAACATAAAATAAACTCATTCAAGTAAGTAAAAAAAGTAGCATTTATTGCCTTTGGTTACAATTATTTATTCATTATTTGTTATGTTTTTCACCTTTTTTCGGCTAACCATTCTTAAATCTCACTATAAAATCGATTTTTCCGAGTACATTTTAGGTGGGGGGCATTCCAACCTCCGAAGTTTAGTTTAAAATACGATCTAAGCAACCCTGCTTTATTTAGAAGTATTTAGTCGAAAATTGTAAAAAGCAAGAAACAACAGCAAAAAAAAAATCTTGTACCAATACAGTAGAATTTAATTATCTACCAACCTAAATACTTTTAATATGTTAAAGCAGTTGTTTTTTGTTTTTTATTTTTCTAATTTCAATGTTGCACCATTATTGTGCTGTTTAATTTGCAGTATATTTCAATTTAACTTTTATTATAAAAAGTTTGAGTATATGATTTGTTTCCTACAAAAAAAAATACCCTCTCTGAAAAAAAAACAGGCAAAACTAGCTGATAAACTTTGTTAGCCTTCTGGGGAGCTAATCGCTTCAATATAATTCCAGAAACATATAGTGAGAAAACACGGAACATTTTATATATTGAATATACTATATTTATAATTTTTTATGGTAGGAAGTTAAAATATGGAGTTGGGAGGGGGGAATTAGCGATTTTTTAAGATTTCAGACGATAAAAGTTAAAAATCCAGCGGTTTTCTGGATATTTCAGTTGCCAACATTGCATCACTAAAAGAAACACTACAGGCTTAATGTAAACAGAATGTGTTTACAATATCGGTAAATTTTCAATGGGTTTAATCATATGATTATTGATAATGTTACCATGTGATTGAAATTTAATTTAAATTAACCACACGTGGTCGCTTTGCTATCAAATATTCATCGAAAAATGGTAGGTACAGACCAAATGAAGGCCGACGCTCAAAGTGTATAAACATTTTGACTTCTCCCTTTACTTAAAAATTCACCAAAAATCAGGAAATTAACGAATTTTAATGAAAATTGCAGTATTTTTAAAATAATAATCGCAGAATATAATGAACTAATTATTTTTACTTAACTCTTAGTGAAAATGTTTTTTTTTCGTTTAAATAAAAATACCTTTACTAAAGTTATGGTTTTCAGTAGTAAATAAAAAACGCAAGAATTTATTTTTGCTTTTTTTATATAAATAAAGCATCGTAATTTGTAACAATGAAAAATAATTTTTACAGTAACATTACGAAAAAAGCCCCTAAAGTCCGTATTAATGAATTCGATATAACTCGAAGAAAAATGAATACTATTCACGAAATTAAAGATTCAATTAGATTCCTATTTCAGTCACCTAAATTATTTAGGGTGAAATGAGTTTAGGAATTTATAGCTACACCTAAATATTTTTTTGCTTAAAAATAGCATTAATACAGTAAGTTATGTAAAGTTTGCATAGAATGCTCTGCTTTACGGTTGTTGTAAGAATAAAAACGGAAATTTGAATTTCGTTCCCTTTTAAATTCGGTACATTTTTACATTACGTCCAACTCATCGTTCACATTCGACACGTCAACTTTTATAGCTTTTCGGGTATTCTCGCAAGGTTAGGGGTGCTTATTCCGAAAGCCGTTCTTAACATGGGTAGATTGGTAGGTGTGTCAGAAATTTCGTGAAAAATAGTGAATAATTCCACCCCGTCTTTCCAAGCTTATAACTCCTCGAAAAATGTAACTCAAGCCCTAATTTTTTTTCAATTAAAGGAGCAAGGAGATTTTTTTTATTGAAAAAAAGATTTTAAGCTTCGGACTTTACAGGTAAAATTCTAAACAACACTACCTTTTTTATTTTAAATTTGAATATATTACTTATTGACCTTTTCTCTTCAATATGTGATATATAAAACTTTGGTGAGTAAATTAATTATTTACTTTTTACTACACACTTGAAAATGGGGGGGGCGTGAATTAAAAACAAAAACGTTTGTCTAAAATATTATATTCGGTTTATTGGAAAGAGCGTAAAATTTCACATTGACCCTGAAAATATCGTAAAAATAGAATCAATAGAAAAATTTGGATAGATTTTTAAATTTTAAAAATTGAAAAATATTGAGTTCGTAAAATTCTTTACTGTTTTTAAAAAAAAATTCTATTACTTTTAAAACAACTTTAATAGTTTATTTTGGAAGTATAATCCATAAAGAAAATAAACAACCCACTTTTAAAAGAGAAATTACGAGATTTTTATATTTTATTCGCAGTTTCGTGATAGGGGTGTAAAAAATTCCTACAAAAATTCTAATACATCTGCTAGATATGAGTGTTTATTCGTTGTAAACGTACCCGACAACCTATAAATGTCGACATTTCCAATGTGAATGGTAAGCTGGACTTATGTAAAAAATAACAAAAAGATATACCAAACTGACTTTTTCGTTTAAAAATGGAATTATTTCCTTTTCGTTATTAACTTTTTTTTTAAATAAATATTTTGTGTTTTAAATTCATGAAGTACAATTGTTGAATGTTACTGTTTTGATTATATTCGTTTGGGGGGGCACAATTAAAAAATTAAGAAAGATTAAAACGAAGCGAAATTTAAATTTCCGTTCCATTTTTGCAGCAACCGTAAAACAGCGCATACTCAGCAAGTTTTATCGTAATTTATAAGCATAATATTGAAACACTAAATCAACATTTTATTTATTTTTTTGCATAATTAATGATTGAAGTATTTTTCTGTTAATTTTCTTTACATCTGTTAAAAAAATAATAATTTGTACATTCTCTTGAAAAAAAGAATCAAACTTTTCTCTACTTTCACATGTGCCCATTTTAACAAACTGAGCCACAGCAACGCGTGGCCGGGTACAGCTAATATATATATATATATATATATATATATATATATATATATATTATACATAAAAGTGAAAGAGTGTGTGTGTCTGTCTGTGTAGCTGTGTGTCTGTGTGTGTACATTTCCCTACGTAATACCTCAGTCAATTTTCAGTTTACAGACTCGAAATTTGATATACCGGGTACTGAGATTTGGGAAAATCAATGTGATCGGTTTTGGTTGCACATATATCTCCAAATACCCGGGAAACACGGGACGCCCATGCTTATATATATATATATTAGCATATATATATTAGCATATATATATTAGCATATATATATATGTTTGTGCACAGGTGTGAACTGTTTAGCTATATAAAGCAATGCTCTGAGTCACTACATATCAAGGCTACAGGCAACTCGAGGATAAGAGTGTGTCACTTTTGTCACTTACAGACATGACAGATGGCTCATATCACTTTTGGGATTTGTACACAACTGTCCAATTAATAGATGGTGTGCAACAAAAAAAAACGGTTTTCATCAAATGGAAGTAGAAATATGTTGTCTTCTGTAAGGCGACAATTTTATCCTCACCATATAGTGGAAATTTGCTAATTTAGATTACTTAAGTTCTTGCCAAGAACTTGTTTACGTTGGACTATAAGACAATCGTATTATAGACAGTTAAGAAATCAGGCACACAGAAGAGAGTTCCACATGCGTTCAGTTGTAATAAAGAAGCTTTGGTCATGGAATCACGTTTATTTTTAACCCGATCGCTTTTATTTTAACAATTAAATATGTTGAAAGAAAATTATTTTGCATATATAAGCAATATAACCCGTCTCACTTGCATACAATACACACACAGATACAGACAAGTATATATATATATATATATATATATATATATATATATATATATAGAGAGAGAGAGAGAGACAGAGACAGAGACAGAGACAGAGAGACTCTCATGGATATTCTTGGCCTGAGGTGATTTTCCCTGGGAGGGTAGTCACTGAAACATGTTTGCATATGTGTAGCCATTAGTTATCACATCCAACATATATATATATGTGTGTGTGTGTGTGCAAACAATGTTTCCTACAAATGTGTATACTCCCGCAACTCGTTTAGAGAAGCAACGACTTCGTAATTGCCCTTTAGTAGAAGATTTGGTAGGAAAACACTGCTACTATGAAGAAACTACAGCAGAAACATGTATGCACATATGTAACCAATAATTGGTCTATAAATAAATATACTATGATTACGCTCTGCTTCCGATTGAACACTTTTTATGGACACGGGAGTTTTAGTTGATTTACAACTATGAAACTACAGCAATACAATCATTTATTATATCATCCATACATATATGTATGTATATATATGTGTGGGGGGATATGCGTGTAAGACAATAATAAATTAAAAAAGAAAAAGAGATAGACACACACACATGTGACTCTGATTGTTGTCTACTGTAGTGTTGCCGACTTTTGCCGACCCTATTAAATCGACAATCAGATTGTGCTCTTGTGGAATCAAATGATATTTTCCAATGCGATTTGATTTGTTCGTATCTCTGCTTTGATTACATTTCGTTCTTTTGGTTTCCCGCTTTCTATCTATAATCTTTAATTTCGTTTTGTTAAATGTTTACAGTAAATCAATAGAAAATAATTTGTCGAAAGTAGAAAAACTTATTTGCAGACGATGTACAAGTTAATTAAAACTATAAACAGATTTCTTCTTCCAAATTATTTTCATGAATCATTGAATTGCTTATATATTCGTTCGCATATTTTGATGTCTGTCAGCATGTACACGTGTCCGTTCTTGCTTAACGGAAACGCGAGATGATCATATACGCAATATTTTAAGCTTAGAACGAGTGGATTTTGTTTTTGTTTGGATCTTACTTTCTATTGTAACATAGTGGGTATGAGAACGTGGGGAAATATCAATAGCAGCGAAGGAGGGATAGCTTGAAAAGATATTAGAAGCACCAATAACAGTAGCCGAAAAACGCGCATATGCAAATTAGAAAGTGTGCACGAGAAGAAAAAGAAAAAATAGAAACAATCCACAATATTGTCGACAAAAGCAAAGTGTGCGTCGAAGAAAATGGGCGCTTAAAGTTGAGGACGATAATGGACCGGCTGTGGCGAGCATGCGGTCAGAAAATAAAGAAAAGTGTACACCGGGCGGGTGTTGCATAGTTACAAAAGGGGTACCGTTGTATGATCGTCTAATGTTCTGTCTATTTGTGATATATTCATATCTAATTGTCCATATGATTTTGTGTGTGTGAAGGGGTACATGTATTTTGGACATAACTTATCTTCATGCGTCGTTGATCTTGTCCACCTGGAATTCATCTTGTGTCTTGGAGGGGAGACTGGAAACCGGTTTTGAATGAATATTCATTCACTCCAAGACGATAAATTAGTTTTATATAGTTTTTACTCACTTTCCAGATATCGATCGCAGAATAATGGAAAGTGAATGTCTTTGCTTGCGTGGTTCTAAAGATCTTATTTTCACGCATGTAAGCGCACCCCCCCAGTGAAGGGGAGGGGACGACATGTTAAGCCGTCTGTTCTTCTCTACGTCCAAAACCCAAACTCACTGACTCCAGCTAACCTGATCACGTGACTCACACGCAGATCCAATCAGCTGACCCTTATTTCTGGTGAAACGTGTCTACAATATGATTTATCATATTTCTTTCTTATGTTCGACCTAGTTCTTAACACGGGGTAGACGATGGCAAATAACTTTTAAGTGGAGTCGAGTCATGAAAGTAACGGTAATAAAATTGTCTGTTAAACAAGAAAAATGCCGCTCGTATTTATATTTTTTCTTTTCTTTTTTTTTTTATAACTGCAACCTTAAAATAATATCGATTTTAGGCACACGCTTTGTTTTTAATTTGGTTTAAAATAACTAGATTTGCTTTTTATTTAATATATGTGTTTTTTAATAACACAGATATGTGGTCCTAACGACGTGAATTGATTTGGGTAGATACTTTAACTTGTTTATATAAAGTCTATGTATAATGTTCTACCTAATATTGAGTAGTTTTGTAGAAAATATGAGTTTTAAGGTTTATCAACAAATTTGAAAATTATGAATGAATTTTAATTTATTAATTTATATATATATGTGTGTGTGTGTGTTTGTGTGTGTGTGTCTGTGTGTGTGTCTGTGTGTGTGTCTGTGTATGGGTGTGTATGGGTGTATTTCAGTTTTAATTTATACCAATCCTTTAATTTAATGTAATTGCAGAGCATTTAACAAATAAATGAGAAGAGTCTATATTCCAAATTTTCAAAATGTTGACCAGCTTACAAGGTATCCCTAAAAGTATGTTGACATGCGCAGTTGTTGACAGCACAGATTTTGTAGCGCAAAATAAGTCATATAATTAATGAATTTACTCTGCCCTTAACTCATCGAAAGAAAACACCTATAAATTTATTAAAACTAATAAATGCATAACAGCACGATTGCAAAATCCGAAAATTGGCAAAGTAGATGCAATTTTATATATATATATATATATATATATATATATATATATATATATATATATATATATATATACCGTACATCACAAAAGTGAGTACATCTGCAAATATTTAAGTAGATATGTTCATTGGACAACGCTGTAAAAATGGCATTTTAACACAATGAAATGTATTTTTGTGCAGCTTATATAATAGAGTAAGTTTTCCCCTCAAAATAATTCAAAATATAACCATTAAAAGATAAAAACATGCCAATAAACATTAGTACACCGCTAATAAACTACACATCTAAATGTCTAAAATGAGTAAAGTTTGTCATGGTCTTTCTAAAATATAATGTAACTCATTAATGTTACTCGGCCTGTATGTGCATAGGGAATAAGTATGTTCCAATTAGTAATACAGCTATCACACTCACTCTTACTGGGAACTGAAAGTTTCAACATAGTACCATATTGCAAAGAATTTACTTAGTGATATTAAACGAGGAATTCTTGTGCCACATGAGGATTGCAAAGGCTACATGAAGATTGCAAAGGCTACATGAAGATTGCAAAGGCTACATGAAGATTACAAATACTACATGAAGATTGCGAATACTACATGGAGATTGCAAATACTACATAAAGATTGCAAATACTACATGAAGATTGCAAAGGCTACATGAAGATTGCAAAGACTACATGAAGATTGCAAATACGACATGAAGATTGCAAAGGCTACATGAAGATTGCTAAGACTACATGAAGATTGCAAATACTACATGAAGATTGCAAAGGCTACATGAAGATTGCAAATACTACATGAAGATTGCAAATACTACATGAAGATTACAAAGACTACATGAAGATTGCAAAGGCTACATGAAGATTGCAAAGGCTACATGAAGATTGCAAATACTACATGAAGATTGCAAAGGCTACATGAAGATTGCAAAGACTACATGAAGATTGCAAATACTACATGGAGATTGCAAATACTGCATGAAGATTGCAAAGGCTACATGAAGATTGCAAAGGCTACATGAAGATTGCAAATACCATATGAAGATTGCAAATACTACATGAAGATTGAACAGGCTACATGAAGATTGCAAATACTACATGAAGATTGCAAATACTGCATGAAGATTGCAAAGGCTACATGAAGATTGCAAAGACTACATGAAGATTGCAAATACGACATGAAGATTGCAAAGGCTACATGAAGATTGCAAAGACTACATGAAGATTGCAAATACTACATGAAGATTGCAAAGGCTACATGAAGATTGCAAATACTACATGAAGATTGCAAATACTACATGAAGATTGCAAAGGCTACATGAAGATTGCAAATACTACATGAAGATTGCAAATACTACATGAAGATTGCAAATACTACATGAAGATTGCAAATACGACATGAAGATTGCAAATACTACATGAAGATTGCAAAGACTACATGAAGATTGCAAATACGACATGAATATTGCAAATACTACATGAAGATTGCAAATACTACATGAAGATTGCAAAGGCTACATGAAGATTGCAAATACTACATGAAGATTGCAAATACTACATGAAGATTGCAAAGGCTACATGAAGATTGCAAATTCTACATGAAGATTGCAAAGGCTACATGAAGATTGCAAAGGCTACATGAAGATTGCAAATACTACATGAAGATTGCAAATACTACATGAAGATTGCAAAGACTACATGAAGATTGCAAATGCTACATGAAGATTGCAAATACTACATGAAGATTGCAAAGGCTACATGAAGATTGCAAAGGCTACATGAAGATTGCAAATACTACATGAAGATTGCAAATACTACATGAAGATTGCAAAGGCTACATGAAGATTGCAAATGCTACATGAAGATTGCAAAGACTACATGAAGATTGCAAAGGCTACATGAAGATTGCAAATACTACATGAAGATTGCAAATACTACATGAAGATTGCAAAGACTACATGAAGATTGCAAATGCTACATGAAGATTGCAAATACTACATGAAGATTGCAAAGGCTACATGAAGATTGCAAAGGCTACATGAAGATTGCAAATACTACATGAAGATTGCAAATACTACATGAGGATTGCAAATACTACATAAAGATTGCAAATACTACATGAAGATTGCAAAGGCTACATGACGATTGCAAAGACAACATGAAGATTGCAAATACTACATGAAGATTGCAAAGGCTACATGAAGATTGCAAAGACTACATGAAGATTGCAAAGGCTACATGAAGATTGCAAAGGCTACATGAAGATTGCAAAGGCTACATGAAGATTGCAAATACTACATGGAGATTGCAAATACAACATAAAGATTGCAAATACAACATGAAGATTGCAAAGGCTACATGAAGATTGCAAAGACAACATGAAGATTGCAAATACTACATGAAGATTGCAAAGGCTACATGAAGATTGCAAAGGATTCGTCAGGCTTATGCGCGAATTCTGTGGTTGCTTCTTATTTTTATATATGTTTAAGCTTTCTGGTTAGCCAATCAGCTTTCTAGTATCCACCGCGCCCCTTCCTATCAGCCAATGGGCTGTAGGAATAATAAGTCTCGTTTAGTTTTCATATAATTGGGTTTAAACCTCATGGAAGGTTGGAACGTGGGCCCCTGATGTTGGAGAAGAACACATGGTAGTGGGGGTTTACGTTGGAAGTTGTAGAATTATGAGTGGATGAAACGCAGAATATTCAGTGTAACTTAATCGCCATATATATTTTATAAATTACTATATATATATATATATATATATATATATATATATTCTTCAGAATATATAATCAACAATCAACTGGTATGGAAACTTGTGATCATAAGTCTTACAAAATATTATTGGCAGTAATATTCTATAAGTACTATCCCATTGTTCGATATACAAGATAGAGCAAATAAAACAAATTTTAATTATTCAATAAATCTAAAAATTTATGACGCGAAATGGTTGACTTTCAAATAATTGTATTTTTATTATTCTATCTAAGACAAAGAATACATAGGATGGTACACATCGAAATCCTATATGATAAGGAGTTATAATATTTCAAATGTATTCCTTGTCTTAAATATTAAAATTTTGTGGATTTGAAATTTAGCCATTTCACCTCATAATTTTTTTTTAATTTAATGGATGAGTAAAATTTGATATATATATATATATATATATATATATATATATATATATATATATATATGATTGATATATATATAATTGGTATATATATATATATATATATATATATGTATGTATGTATGTATAATTGGTATAGATATATATATGTATAATTGGTATGTATATATATATATATATATATATATATATATAATTGGTATATATATTATTGGTTTATGATGAGTAAAATTTTATATATATATATTTATATATAATTGATATATATATAATTGGTATATATATATATATATATATATATATATACATTGGTATAGATATATATATATGTATAATTGGTATATATGTATATATATATAATTGGTATATATATATATATATTATTGGTTTATATATATATATATAATTGGTATGTATGTATGTATATATATATATATATATATATATATATATATATATATATATATATATATATATCCTCTACCGGATTTTTTGCCGTGATAAGTGTAGTGCAGCCATTCATGTCTCAAAAGATTATCACGGAAGCTACGGGAAGAATTGCTACACGTGTCTATGCAGGACAATTTTTGGCAACTTTAAATTGACCTATCTGCCATCTCTCGATAGCGAAAGCAGAGTGTGACAAGAACAGAAACAACTATCGATGTCCATGTGGTGTTTATGTGTGAATTAGCGCACATATCCTTACAGACTGTTCCTAAAGCGATATGGGCCTGAGGGATGTCTCGGCCATGCCGGACGATAGATCTTTAGATGGTTGAAACGCTGTCGTAATGATAAATTTACTTCTAATATATTTTAAGAATGGGATGTTATGTTAGTGAAAAATATGATGACATCTAAAAAAAATCTCCAAACGCATTCTAAAGAAACTGAAATCTAGAGAATGTTTCTAAAGTGATCTTTTATAATAATTAAGTTATAATATGACGTTATTTACTCTGATATGGTTTTATTTTTGCTATTAATGTTATTATTATTCCTTCTGAGCAAGAGTTTCTTTATTGAAGTGTATCTACTGTAAAATATCAAATTGGCTGTTCAGGCATTTAGATCCACGTGCGCTTATCACATTATGTTCTTTTCTCAAAACAGCGTATAACTTCGTTTCAGACATTTTGGACAGGATGAAAATAATTTATCTGGATAATTGTTATAATTTGGAAAAAAGCGAGAGATATCAATACGTTCACTTATATTTCCTTACACATAGTAGCCTCTTTCGTAAATTCATAATAAATCGGTTAATTAGTTCAGATAAAATGTTAATTAATGAATCGTATACATGTATGTATGTAAACAATGTACATATCTAGTGTATAGAAATCGAAATATTGCTGCTTTTCTGCGTCAAAAAAATCTTCAAATTATACTTGAGGACCGTAAACGAATCTAATTGCATCCCCTATCCCGTTGTATATATATATATATATATATATATATATATATATATATATATATATATATATATATATATGAAATTTATTATACAAATATTGATGGCTACATATGTGCATACATGTTTCTGTAATAACCCGCGTTGGGGGATTACGTCTTCAGGCCAAGAATTATCGTCGAGAACTGATATTTCAAACAAAAACATTTTCTTATTTCGTTTACAAAGTCAGAATGTAACATGGTAAGGGGTTATAAGCGGGGGGGACAAGTGAGGTCTTTGAAGGTAATAAACATCTTTTTTATTTCCCTTTTTTTTATATTCCCCTTTTTTAAGTTCATCTATCCCATCTTTTGGTTTTTATGGCATAAGGTAATTGAGAATGTAGTATTTTTGTCTTGCTGTCTGTAAATTAAAGACATTTACATGGACATTAAGTACTGACCGGTGCTGTTCAATCCACATACACACACATACTAAAAGCAAACATACGCTTATATCTATATTCAAGAGTGTTGTATTTTACTCACACACACTCACACATACGCACTAGAAACAGGCCATAACTATATCGACACAGGAATAAAATTGAAATTCCAAATTGAAATAAATTAAATAAATAAACAAAACAAAACGAAACAAAAATAAAACAAAACAAAAACAGAAACAAACAAACAAACCAAAAACAAAAATAAAACGCCGAAAGTTATCAAACTCCTCACGTATACATATATATAAATACACGTATATATACCCACACCTTGATACAACCGCGCCTATATACACATACACACACATATACACATACATAGACATATAATGCTCATATACAGTTATAATATGTTTACATCTCTACCTACATACGCAGTTATATCAATGCATGGACGCTCAAACACAGATATCTATGTACACACCTGGATACCATACATCATGACTGTTATTATATCTAAACTAATATTAACCCCGCTAACAATCCTAGTAATAATAATTCTTATAATATTGATCATACTCATGACACCACCAATACCAATAATAAGACTGTCGATTGGGAACCCCAAAACCTATGGACCCCAACCGGACAGACGTCCCAACAAAATACAGATATACATACATGCATATATATATATATATATATATATATATATATATATATATATATATATATATATATATTATATGCACATAGATACACATATACATATATATATACATACACACATACATATATACATACACATACACATAAAAAACATATATATATAAAACATATATATATATAAAACATATATATATATATATAAAACACACACACACACACGTGCACACAAGTATACACACTCCAGTCACCACGGCCGTATATATACAAAGACAACATACATGTATATATACCCAGACACCCATACATTTTTGTAATATACATTATTGCAATCATCGTATACGGGACAGCGTTTTTTAATAGTTCAGATATATATATACATATATATACATATACATTTATATGCACACATATACACATATACACATATATATATATATACACACATGCATACAGATACATACATAAATACACTTATACATACATATTTACACAAAATACAGCCACATATATACATATATATATATATATATATATATATATATATATATGTACACTGTCACCAAATGATACATCCAAAATAGAAACAGAAATGAACTCATTCACTACATAATTCTCTTTTCTATCCAACCCGATACGCAAAGTTATATTACCCGCCCCCACCCGCTTGTTATTTTTTCATAAGTTATACGTTTTTTGTACTACGTAAAAATTTATACTACGTAAAAATTATAGTGAATTCAGCTTGAAGTCCATAGGTCTATCCCCATATTCAGTAAGCACTCTTTCGAGGGTTACACAGATATACATACGATATATAACGATATAACAATAATATATAACATATGACAAAAAATCAGAGTATTTAGATTATATAAACGGAGTATAAAGGCTTATATATTGTGGTACTTACCTTCATCTTAATTCATTCCCCCTATTTCTTTATTTCATTTTCTTCTCTTTCACTTTTCACTCTTGCTTTTTTTATTTATCTATTTATTCATTATTATTTATTTATTTCATTTATTCTATTTCATTTCATTCATTCGCTTATTCATTTTTATTTATTTATTTATTTATTTTTATCTTTCTTTCCCTTTATGTCTTATTTCTTTCTTTCTTTTTTTTTCAACCGTCGTATATATACATACAGATAATAAACACATACATGTCCACACCCAAACATATCCACATCCATACATTATTACGAGGTTCGCCTAAACAATCTATTACTCGCTTGGTTCAAATATACTTTCATCCAGGTATTTATTTAGGTTGCTTGAGAAAGTAGAATATTAATCGACTCATGTAATCCATAGGGGTATGATCATAGTTACGATCTCAATTATCCTCTTTTTTTGGGGGGGTACTGGATGGGGTATATTTATACTCATAGTTGTTCTGATTTTCTAATTTAAAGTTCTTTAAGTGCATGTATTCTGAAATGTTTGCAGGATATAGCAGTTTCTTGTTTAATATTTAGTAGTTTATCCCTATCTTTAAACCTAGTTATTTCAAGTTTTTCTGATAAGCATAATGGACATGGTGAGTTTAATGAGTGGCAAGTATCGGCCCTTCTAATAATCTTCCATTCTATTCTAGGTGTTTTATTTTTTCTAACTAAATTCCAGTAGTATAACGATAAGGAAGTGTCCTTTTCATACGTTTAATTATTCATTAAACGCGTATGCCCATAGAATCTATTTTTGAAAGTCATTTGGGTACTACCTATGTAGAATCTTTCATCCCTTGGGTTCTCTACCGGGAATATCCTAGCCTGGTATACCACTGATGAGGTTAGACATTCATTTTTATTGGGCATTCCTCAGGCTTTTTGCAGTTACATTTATCCACAGCCGGGTTATCACTAGTATTTAGACTTTCTCTATTAGTCATTCTTTCATTATGCTTTTTTATAATTCTTTCCAAGTTATCAGCACAGCTATAACTTAACTTTAATGTATTTTTATTAAATATCTTATGCAATATATTATTTGGAGGGAAATGCTTCTTAATAAGTTGTAAAAATGTTGTTCCAAGTTTTGTTTTCAACATAATATTAAAGGGGGTGTTAACCAAATCACCTTCCTATTACGATTACTTGACCTATTTGTGCTAGCATTAGTTATTTTATATTTTATATCTATGTCCTTATACCCACTATTTTTAAGTGCTGTATTATAAATAGCTTTGCAATCATTGAAATTTACTTCATCAGATGAATTGTTACTTATTCTACTTTCAATAGATAACGGTATATGTTTAATAATGGATGGTGGATGGTTAGACTGCGGGTGTACATAAAGAGGGTTAGTGTTATCCTTCATATAGGGTTTATAAGTATTTAAATCAAGATCTAAAGTAATATCAAGGAAGTTAACCTGTTTTAAGTTAGCATTAACTTCTACTTTTAGGCCCAAATCTTTCATGTCCCTATGGATTGCTCTCCTAACCTGATCACATTTAACACTTGTAGCGTTCCTCACTATTATTAGCCCATCATCACGATATAAGCCCATGTCCCTTCCATCAATAATATTTTTCTTTCCTAAACTATAAATGATATAAAGTCCAACGAGATCTGTTGCTTCTGCGGAGTCCAGCGATCACATTGATACCCCGAAAAAGTCGTTTTGCTCATTTTTAGCCCATAGTTCTCCATTATAGACAAGGACAGTTGTGCGGCATTTCATAATGATTTCAAAATCCTCATCGGAGACATTGGTATAGGTCTTAGCAAATTCAATTGCCTTTCCAAAAAGATCCTTTGTAATTGACGGGTAATAATCCATTATGTCAAATTGCACAAAAGCACATTTTTTTGTTGGCAATGTTAAGAAACCATTTTACAGGATCTGCCGTATTTATCCATAAGTTAAGGTTGAATTTCTGGTTTAATTCTAGATTGATCCTCTCCAATATTCTTTTACTAATCTTTCCAATTTCGGGTCTGGTTGGGTTGATCAATCTTGTAGTTGTTTTGTGTGAAAGCTAGGTTTATGATCTTTTAAAAGGATATACGCTTCGTTTCCTCTAAGCTTTTTTACACTATCACTGATTTGTAATTCATCTGTGATTTTTTTGCTGTCCTTATTTATCAAATCAAATATAATATATATATATATATTTCCACATACAGTACTGTTTCGCAGCTCATCAGTGCGGCTAGACAGGCAACTACCTCAAGCTCGGATTGAAACCCGACCGCCTGTACAATTGTTAAGTCTCCTAACTACTATGCTAAGGGCAGCTGCTGATCGAGCCGTGAGTTTAACGATGGTTTAACACATTCCGAATTACCTAAGCTCGATTTGCTTACACAAAGAGCATCGCTTATACGTTAATGGTAATTCGTGTGTCACTTCTCAATATTCTCAGCTCAAGATGAGGAGCATTAAAGTCATCCACATACAATACTGTTTCGCTGTTTCACAGCTCATCAGTGCGGCAAGACAGGAAACTACATAAAGCCCGGATTGAAACCCGACCGAAGTCAAGGCTACTAACCATTACGATATCGGCAGCTGCTGAGCGAGTCGTGAGTTTAATGATGTTTTGACAGCGTCCGAAATACTGAGGCTCGATTTGTTTACACATTTATATATATATATATATATATATATATATATATATATATATATATATATATATATATATATATAAACTAGCAGTCCAGCCAGCCGGTTTTGTTCTGATTTTTAGACCCAACATTGGTGGAATAGTTTGTCAGAGACCGCAAAGGTCAAATCTTTTCTATATTGACCCCTTGGCAGCTCAAATTGTCGATCCAAAGCTTGCCCTATGTCTGAATACACTTTATGTAAAATTTAAAATGTTTAGACCAAAATAGCCTGAGTAATTTGATAGCGACTGTAGAGATCAATTTCTTTTAACTTTTACCCGAATTTTTACCCCTTAACATTTAGTGTTTGAGCCTCAAATCAAATTAAAAAGTTTTATCTATCTCCAAGAAATCTATATCTAAAATTTCAAGTGTTTAGACCTCAAATTGGCGGAGAAGTTTGGTAGAGTTTTCAAAGATTACGTTATTGAACTTTGTCTTTGTCTCCTTGAAAGATAAATTTCTGGCTGAAAACCAGTTAAAAAGATTTTTTCAAATCACAATACATCTGATGTCAAATCTCGAGTCTGTAGACTGAAAATTGACAGAGCAGTTTGGTATGGAAATGTACACCCGAACCCCCCACACACACATAGGTAATTTCACATTTATATATATATTTAGAGAGAGAGAGAGAGATGTAAATATATATACTTATATATACGTGTGTGTTTGTGTGTATATATATGCATATAATGCCTATCTATATCTATATATTTCTGACTTTTTATCTAATTGTTTCTATTTTCTATCTCTTTCTCGAGATACACATTTTGTTTATGTTTTCAACTTTTATTTATTGATAGGATTGCACGAAAATATCATACAGAATAAAAGAACACACCGATAAGGAATTTGCATTTGTTTTGCTTCATAAATATTTAATGCAATTGATCTTTTAATTCCTGAATTTTCAAACTTTTGTGATAAAATGTCTTTCTAATGATGATACGAGAGTGAAGTTCCTATTAAAAAGAACGCATTATCTTCATGTTTCCACCAACGTATTCTTACTTCTGATGATTTCTTCAAAAAAGCATTCTTGATTTAATATTCATATTGAAGTTATCGGTTATGTTTTTCCAGGGATTCTCGAATTTAATGATAAAGCTCTTTAATTTTTGGAAATAAGAGTAAAGACACAATCTGAAACATTTTCTTAAATGACTTTTTTGAGTGTAGATTAAAACAGAAATCAAACAAAGAAACGAAACATATTTGGGTTATTTGGAGACTTTACTTTTCCTAGTTTTGTTGGTATAAGAATAGTTGGGGATCATGTGATATAAACTACATAACAAAAAATGTTTATCAATTTGTCAAGAAACTATTATTTCGGATCGTGTTTAGCAATGACATGCCAGTTTATATTACTAAGTTACCTGGACATGAGTCAAACATTTATATTAATTTTTTGATTGTTAGGGAAGCAGGCAACAGAAAGAGACTTTTAAAGTCCAGTAATCCAAAGGTGAAAACTATTAGAGTATAAAGCTTTCACGTATCTAGGGCATCAAAATTATAGAGGTAGGAGTTTACTGATTTTTTTTAACAAGTCGGGAACATGTACATCAAAGTAGAACAAATATTGTAAGTTAATCAAAGCACACTGTACATGTAAAACAGGGACATGGATGCGATATTGCAATGTGACCCTTTGGCTATAATCACAGCACAGTATCTGTGTTAACTGTGGCAGGCAGTGCAAGAGTCAAAACATCATTATTATTGATGTATTCACACGACAGCAGGTCGCTGGATCGAGTATTATGATTAGAAAAATATAAAATAATCAGACTTTAAACCTGTGAGAGACATCTTAAATATAAAAAGCCTACAAATAAATGTGAATTTGGAAAATAAACGTAACCAGGGCACTGGAGGAATCTTTAGTTTACGTAAAGCAATTACTAGATTTAGATTTTAGTCAGTTGTTAGTTGAACGCCGGGAAGAACGGACGAATCAAAGGGGTGTAAGTCTCTCCCCATGAGGCGAGAAGGGGCGTGTTCTGAAACAGCCAAGATATAAAGATTAAAAAGAAAAAGCGTTGTAAATGTCTGAGTAAAACACGTAACTGTTGAGAATGATTATAAACGAGGAAAACAAAAAAAGTACCGTTGTTACTGCTAAAAAAGTAAAATGTTTTATATGGTGCCCAAGAGACGATATGAACCACAGTCTCCTCTACTGCATTGTTTATGGGTTTAGAGATTATGGTTAAAATATCTCCAATAGTAATAGCTTGCCTGAATACATATTGTTGGTCAGAAAGTAACTTAAAATTTACAAAATTGCGGAAAGAACTTATTTGGACTCCAAGATTTTTAGAACTCATTATTTTAGCTTTGTGGCGCAGGAGATTCATAGGGTGATAATTGAGTAAGTCATGTTTTTCACCGGAATTATGAACACTGGTTCAGCAGAGGCACTTTTAAAGCTATCAATCAAACAAGACTCTGCAAGACATTTGTGAAGTGTTTGAAGACGGCAGAAGATGGCTCAGCGGAGCATTTTTTAAAAATTGTATGTCTGGGATTAGATGAGGCTCACTCGTTCTGGAGTGTCTAGAGGTTTTATGAAAAAGAATAGGTGATTTTCAGATCTACTAGTTTGTTTTTTTCTGCAAAGGGAAATTAAAAGGGGAAGTGGTTTAAAAGGGTCTAACATGAGGTTGGAGGTAAACTACCGGGCAGAGTTCCGCGCAAGCGACCTCATTACTACTAGTTAGTGTGGATATTAGTAAAAGGAAGAAATTAACCCGTAGAGATCTCGAACTTCTCTGCGTTGTATTCCTATTCAACATGCAGTCGTAGGATTAGTTCCCAGTAAGCTATTTTTCCAACCTTGTAATGATTGTATAGTTTATTAATTTCTTGGGATAACTTACTGCATTTTCTCATAGTGCGTTTAAACGTTTATTCTTTTTATAACAAAATGTACATTCACTTGTATTTTTGCCATTTGTCTCCAAATACAAAGTAGACTGTTTTGTGTAGTCCCTGGTAACCTATTTATCCAAATATGTTTTTATAATTTATATTTTCTTGTAGTGGCAACGACTTATGGTGTGTTTAACTATGTTTTAGTTATGACAAAAACAGTCTACTGCTATAATATTTATATAGTTTAATAATTTGTTGAACCAGCTTACTGCATCACATAAGGTTCAAAACGCAGTCGTTTTTCTAGTTATCGGTAAACTATATTTCTAACACAGTAATGGTTTTATATAGTATAGAGCTAGATCATTGAATTTATTTATGATGTATTTAATGGCTTATTCTTTTTATAGAAAAAATCTACATTCACAGGTTTAAGGCCGTATCTATTTTTCGAATTATGTGCTTTATTTCTGATCCTGTTGTTTTTCGTTACATAATCTGTTTCTCTCCTGAAGTGGTTTTAATAGATCTCAAGTTCGATCTCAAGTTTCAATATTTTTCTTATCAGTTTCAACCTGTCAAGTACCAAATCATCGCCTTCTACCTTTCTACAATTGAGATATATTTTTATCATTTAGACCATCACTTTCGATGCGATTATTTGACTCTCTCTTGCTCATAGTTCACTGTGTGCATTTGCACTTGGTTTACCGGTTATACTTGTTTCTTGGTTTTCTTCGCTCATATATAAAACGTACAAAGCATCTCAATATGCAATAGCTCTCTCTGTCACAGAATTTTGTCTGTGTGTTTTTTTTTTTACAAATGAGCCTTTAATACCTTTTTCTGTGTCATTTATCTGCATATTGAAAATGTATGCGTTTTAGTCGACTGCTCTACTCACAGTTTTGTCTCATTTGATATATTGTAGGGTTTGTTTGATGCATATGATATTCACCATTTCGCCTATATGTCCACGGACTGCATTTTACTATTTGGGCATTAATAGTTCTATTATTAGTAATAATAGTTCTATTATTAGTAATAATAGTTCTATTATTAGTAATAATAGTTCTATTATTAGTAATAATAGTTCTATTATTAGTAATAATAGTTCTATTATTAGTAATAATAGTTCTATTATTAGTAATAATAGTTCTATTATTAGTAATAATAGTTCTATTAGTAGTAGTAATAGTTCTATTATTAGTAATAATAGCATATGTAGTATGAGTCTTAAATTCCGGATGCTTTTATTTAGATTTTTTTTTTTAGCATCACATATTTTTTTTTTATTTTAGACATCAAAGTTGTGCCTTTATTCTTCCGATGTTCAAAACGGGCAAGTTATTTGTAAAATTGAAAAATAAATTGTCTCGTCAATTTATAGTTTTGTTTACGTTACGTTCTCAAGCGCTCCAATTACAATGGGAATAACATTAATTTCTTTACATATACAGGGTGACCCTAAAAAAACAGAGGACATTCAATTGTTTTTCTGAGCATTTTACAGTCAACGGAGAACAAAAGGCCAAAGACCCTTGTGTTTTGATGTGATGTTTTGAATATAATAAACTAGTTATGACCAAAGTTTCATTTCATTCGGACAAAACACTAAGAAACGGGGCCTAATTAAAGTTGGGGCCCGTTATTTTTGGGGCACCCTAAATATAACCCAACAAATTCTCATCAGCCACACAGAAGTAGAGAGTGTGAGCAACCTGTAACGTTCTGATTAGCTACTATATAATTCGACACAAAGAAGCGCGCATAATTGGACAATCTATAAAAAGTTGAATATCAGTTATAGCAGCACTTTATAACAACCTCCCCCCCCCCAAAAAAAAACAGTCGGAAATAGTTCATACACCACCCGCTATGTCTACGCAGTCCCTGAATTTACGCACCTAGAAAACGGAGTTATTAAACCTGACATAGTGATATTAGCCAAGAAGTTGAAAGAAGCAACATTAATAAGTGTATTTGTTTTCAATGATGCTGGATTAAACAAAGCTGCGATGAAAAAGATAACGAAATATCAATGGCTTATGTACAACATGAAAAAACTAAAATCTAAGTAAGATGTTCGTTATTTAATTAATTATAGAACCAACTGAATTCATGGAAATGACAATTTAAAACTTCCTGACAAATATACCCAGTGAACTAAGTGCATAAGTCATTCAAACAACTGAACTTAAATGGACAATTAGAATCTTAAAATCATCTCTCGGTTGGAATGTATACGATAGGGGTGAATGTCTTGCATACTATAGAATGCCTAATCTGCAGTTTGAACAAAATGGTAAGAATTTTTTTAAAAACATAATTTTCTTTCCTGTTTTTCTTATTTTTTCAAACTGGTATCAAAACGTGCAGGTTATGTTCCACGATTCAGCAAGTTATTTTGTTTTTGCTGAGAAAAATGTTGTCGTGTTTCGAATGGTCAACGACCTTATAAGTCTGTATGTGCGTGTTCTAAAAAAATTGTAAATATCGTTTGCCTGTGCCACGTCTAGTTTGCATGTATTGCAGTATAGAACGTTGTCTTGTCTCCATTTTTATTGTTGATGGCATGACCGTCATTATTATTATTATTATTATTATTATTATTATTATTATTATCATCATCATCATCATCATCATCATTATTATTATTATTATTATTATTATTATCATTATTATTATTATCATCATCATCATCATCTACTCACTAGGAGTATGCACACAGGTTATCATCAAAGATTTCTCTTTGATAAGAACGTATGGGGTTCTCCGGAGTCTGAGTGACTAAAAATCTCCCTAGATTTCTAGTACTCTCCACCTCTTTCGATAACTTTTACAAAAGAATTTGCTTTATCACAACAATCACCATGCCATTGATTTCTCGTTGGCAGCGACCATTAGTCTTCACAGGAATTTTAGTGGAAAAAAACCTCCCCAAGGTATAATCCTCTTTGCACTTATACAGTAGAGATCTGGTTAGTGTTTTCTCTCCTCGGTATTTCCATCCTCCCTGTGACATACGCATATACTAAAAAAAATTGGACAAAAAAAATGGTCGGAACACAGGGGCGCATGGGAGTACTTTACAATTATACCGTCTTATGATTCCATGTGATGTTCCTTTGTGTTTTACATTTGTAGCAGTTTCTGTATGTCCAGTGTGTGTCTGTAGTTCAGTATTCTAGGTTTTTCCTTAACAATTTTGCAGTTTTTATAATTGTAATCCGTTGTATCTTTTCAGCTATCACTCTGATTCCAATATCTCCGATTCATTTTTCAAAGTTTTGCGGTAGTGTCCCTAGCGCTTCTATTATTAGTGGTATTATTTTTACTTCCCTCATTTTCCAGATCACTTTGAACTCTCTGGCTAGTTTGGGTCACTCACTCTCCTTGATCATACTTCTGTAGTCTACTGGAACGGCAAAATCTATAATCTGGCAGGAATTTTCTTAGTATATTGTTCAATTGGTGACGACATTCTCGTGGATCTGATTGGTTGGTTGTTTTTGCTTTACGGTATATCAACCTTTTTCAGGTTATTTAATGCCGAATCTAGTTATTTTGAGGAACGATTTTTAATGGAGTATATTTATTTTTTAAGTCGGATTCTATTTAACCCATAATTGGGACCCTAACAGTTACAACCACTCCGGATCAGAGTGGACCTGGGAGCAATGGCAATTAAAGGGTGACTCCACACTCCCCAAGGCCCGCAAGGTGGGGTTTCAACATCGGATATAGTTTTAGGTCATGTCTAGGACCTCGTGGATCTGAGTAACAAGTAACCTCATATTTTCAGTACTCAAAGTGAAATTAAAAGGGAGGTGGTTTGAAGGAGTCTGTCGTAAGGGTGGAGGTAAACTACCGGGCAGAGTTTCACCCAAGCGACCTCATGGTTGCTAGTTAGTGTGTATATTAGTAAAAGAAAGTGATTAACACGTAGATATCTCGAGCCTGTTTGTGTTGCATCTATATTCAACATGCAGTCGTAGGAATAGTTCCCAGTAAGCTATTTTTCCAAGTCTCTTCGATAACCGTTGAACAATGTTTTACCTTTTTTTTCAAATCGTGTTTAGAATGCATTTTTCGCTGGTTTTCATTGGCTATCGATGGGCATCCTCATTGTTTCAGTGGTTGTATGAATTATGTTCTCAATTATTTTACTTTCTCTCTCCACTCTATATTTTCTGTCTTTATTCTCTTTCGCCCCCTTGATCCTTTCTTATTTGGTTTCGCATGCATCGATATTTCTGACATTTCTCATCTTCGATTTTATCCTTGCCTTGAACAATAAATATCAAAATAGTGTACGCATTACTAAACAATCCCGTCTCATGTTTCGGCTAATTAAACCATTATGTATTTCTAATTACAAGTTAATTTGCTTTTCTCATGAATATTAATGAAATATTAGTTTGATTTGTAAAAGTTTACTCATTAACTTATCTATTTAACCATGCGCTTGACAGAACAACGAAACAAATTAGAAATCGATAAATATAAGAATAAACAAACGAAAATTTACATTGGATTTAAAATTAATTTACTATGCGATATTTCGTTCCCAAATCTTGATTACGCGTAACGAACGATGTCGTGTTTCTTGATAATATGAAGAGACCATTCATCACTAAAAATTATTTACGTTTCAAAAATAAAATGCAATTAACGGTTGGCGATGTTTTTTTAATGTAGAATATTCTTTTTTTATGGAAATCGCTAGAGACTAGGCATGAATCCACTTGATGTAAAAAGTTGCAAGAAACGGAAGATGGTTAGCGCAAACACTGAAGATGACTACTGACCTTATTCTTGAAAAAACCGAGGCTGCAGGTAGAAAGACAACAGTGAACAGGAAAAGATTTACGAAACTTGCAGTCTTCGAAAAGAAGCTACTTTAATAGAGAAGATATATTACAATGAGGTATTTAAACAGTGAATTGATGTAAAGACTACTAGACCAACGAGTCTAACGAGCTAGAACAAAGGAAACAGGGAATAGATCAGCCAATTCTGAAGACCACGTGCCATACGCATGTAGTTATAGAAAAGATCAAGGCTTGTTACATCACGTCTGTAATGAAGAAGAAAAGGTGGAACCAATCAAATTACACAAACGTTTCTGCAATCTATCAAAATGTTTAAATGGGACAAAGCTAACTTAAAGATAATAGCAGTACTCCATTCATGGTTTGATAGTAAACTAGTAGAGATAGAGAATAATCTCGAGTGTGTGAAATGTTTAGAACGATAGTGAGAACCGATTTTACGAAAAGTAGACTGATCAATGGATTTAATACATCGATTGTCAATAGAAATTTTATTAGAAAGAAAGATGAAGTTTTTAGTAAATTCTTCATCGAGGGCAGAGTTATACGTAAGTTTTTCAGGAAAAAAGGGGCTCACCTACGATGGAAAGATTATGGGTGGGTCTAAACAAGATTAAACAAAACAAGCCATTTTTACTCAAAGTCAATTTTTAAATCGTCTGCATATTTATTCATTGCAAGTGTTCGTCTCAGCTTCAATCTATGGTCCCCCATGTCAAATTTTCACGAAAAACACTCATCTTGCCAAAACCATTATCAATAATTTCATACACTCTTTCTCTGTGCCTAAACCTAAATGTAGATTCCATGAACACAGCTTCTTTCTTAGAACTGCACGCCTGTGAAACTGTCTTCCGTTTTCCTGCTTTCCAGCTGACTACAATTTGATTGTATTCAAGTCCAACGTAAACAAGTTCTTGAAGTACCATCCCCCTAAGTAATCCAATTTACAAAATTTCCACTACTTATGTATACCCATTAACCATTATCCTCGAGTGGCTTCCTGGCCTTGATAAGTGGTGACTTGTAAAAAAAAAAATAATAAATTTTTTTTTCAACTGATTCGAGGAAGATGAGCAAGTAGCAATAGCAATAGAATAGAATTGAAAGTGGTGTCCTCAGCATAAATATTAATTTTCTGAATAGTCTCTGTAAGGTCATTTATATGGATAAGAACTAGTGTTGGCCTTCGAATAGAATCCTGAAGAAAACCGGCATTAATAGGAAAAGAAAACCAAGATACACTATCCAGCGTCTAGCATGAAGAAAAACCTAATAATGTCAAGAAACTTATGACTGATACCATAGCCTCAGAGTATATGTAGAAGATCAGGATTTGACAATCTGTCGAGTGCCTTTGAAGTGTCAAGCGCACCGACTTTGATTTATCTATAAAACGACAGACTAATTTAATTACAGCAGTTAATAGATTACCTGTTTAACGAAAACCACACAAAATATACTGAGCATTAATAAATAAACCCAAACTGTATAGAAAATGGAAACTTACTGTTGACAAACCTCTTAAGATCTCTTCTAATAAAAAGAGAAGAGAATGAATTTAGAACGAAATCAATGTGTATCAGAAATTGCAGGAATAATACTTTAGATATATCATGTATTTCCTCAAGACAATACTTTTTCTAATGACGTTTTAATGTCGTTACATAAAAAGTAGATGAGATACCTATCAATAATATGATATGTTTAAATACAAGTGTGTTATTACGTAAAGCATTATCCATAAACATTTTGAAGTTTCATTAAATCTTTTAGTTTTAAGAAATATCATACACTGGTTTCATATACACCATTACCAATGAACAATACCCAGTAAGTATTTCAACAAACCCATCCTCTTTGAAATGCAATTGATGTATAATTTTTCTTCTGTTTCACGGCAAATTAATATTGTTTCAAGACAACTTAAACCAATTTTAATTTATTTTAAGATTTGTACTAATAAAGTATAATAACGTATACAGGTTTATATTCTCATTGAATTAGATGGTATGTACACTATTAAAGTATGTTTAATTGATCGAGTAATTGCTGAGTGTAAAACTGATAAAGCCAGCTATAAATACCCTTCATTTTAATAGCACGATGCTTTGGTTTATGTAAAAACTATGGTGTTTCATTTTATCTAAATATTACGTTGTTTTGTTTTATGTGGTTGGTTGGTTGGTTGGTTGGTTGGTTGTTTTTGTTTTACGACATATCAACCCTTTTCGGGTTATTTAATGCCGAATCCAAAGATTTTGAAGAAAATTTTTTTTAATAGAATATATTTGTTGTTTTCACGTCGGTTTCTATTTAACCCATAGTTGGGACCCTAACAGGTACTACCACTCCAGGTCAGAGTGGACCTGGAAGCAATGGTAATTAAAGGGTGGTTCCACACTCCTCAAAGCCCACAAGCTGGGGCCTCACCACTGGATATAGTTTGAGGTCATATCCAGGACCCCCATTGAGGAACTTTTACCCTCTGCAGGGGGGGGGCAGTCGGCGTATTTTAATGCCCCACCAACAGGGCCTTGTTTTATGTGAATCGTACGACACTTTACTTTATGTAAATAGTACGACGTTTTGTTTTTGTAGATAGCACACTTTTTTCCAGGTAAATAGTTTGCTTTTTTTAAACATTCGTTTTACGTAAATAGTAAACCGCGTTTTGTTTTGTTTTTTTGTAAATAGTACAACGCGTTTTTTGTAAATAGTACAACGTTTTGTTTTGTAAATAGTACAATGCTTCCTTGTATATAAATAGTACAACGCTTCGTTTATTTGTAAAAAAAATACGACGCTTTATTTATGTAAATAGTGCGACGCTTTATTTATTTAAATTGTACGACACTTTCACTTATGCAAAAAGTACAACACTTTGCTTCTTATAAATTGTACGACGCTTTGGGTTTTTTTTGTTTGTTTTTTGTTTTTTTTGTAAATTGTACGACGTTTATTTTATTTAAATAGTACGGCGCTAGTTTTGTGTAAATGTTTTGTTATTTATAAATTGCCCGACGCATGATTTTTGTAAATAGTGCAATGTATTGCTTTTTGTAACATATAATACGCTTCGTTTCATGAAAATAGTACAACGCTTTGTTTTACGTAAATAGCACGACGCTTCGGTTTCTGTAAATAATTATACGCTACGATTTATATAAATAATTTTACTATACGTTTTAATTGCTTCTTGGCCTTTTGACCAAGATGAAAGTGTAGTATGTGGGGTTACCCCACATATCACACCTTGGTCAATGTAGGGATCACCTTACAGACCAACAGTTACTATCCATCTCCCATTTCCCACCTCTCGGGAGCTGATTCCCTTTTCCCTCCCCCCCTCCCTCTCTCTCGACATTAAAAAACGGCCGTGTGCCTAATTGCTCAGTGGGGAAGCAAATAAATCGATCTGTCCGGCAGATACTGCAAGCAAAGACCATATGTGGAATTCCCCCCCCCATATAAGACCTTAGTCAATGTAGGGGCAACCCTTCATACCAATTGTCACTATCCAGCACTCCTACTCCCTGGGGAGTTTGTCCCCATTTCCCCTTCACTCCTCACATTAAAAATCGGCCTTGTGCCTAATTTGCTCGGTGGAGGAGCAAATAAATACCGCCTTTTTGGACTTTTGGCCCAGATCAAAGTGTTGTATCTGTTCCGCAGATACTGCTAGCAAAGACCATATGGGGGCAACCCCACATATTAGACCTTGGTCAATGTAGGGGCAACCCTTCATACCAATTGTCACTATCCAGCTCCCTACTCCCCGGGCAGTTGGTCCCCATTTCCCCTTCACTCCTCACATTAAAAATCAGCCTTGTGCCTAATTTGCTCGGTGGGTGGAGCAAATAAATACCCTTTTGGCCAAGATCTATGTGTAGTATCTGTTCTTCAGATACTGCACTTCCATTTATTGTTCTCATTCGTGGAGGAGCAGTCCTTCACGACTAAGACAATTTTTTATTTTTGTACCTTTTCTCCGCGTTAAAAACGACCCTGGCGTCCCGTGGGGAGGCATTGTAAATAGGTACAATTTATGTTAATAATCTTAAGCTACGGTTTATGTAAATAATTTTACGCTACGGTTTATGTAAATAGTATGATGATATCCGGATCTATATTGTATTTAAAAATAAATGTCGAAAAACATTTTATTTTCAATATATTAAAATTATTACTTGTTTTTATTTGATCTTAATTTTCGTAACAGGATATAAAGGTGGCGCAAATCTATTTTTAATGGAATTTAAATTTTTCATGCAACAAGTATTTTTTCTAAATAATATATCAAATGGTTAGATATTTCTAAAATACATATCAACTACCTAATATCACCTTCAGAGAATACCAATTGAATGAAGGGATTTTGAATCGGAATTACACCCAAAATGTTCAGGCTACCATTATTAAGCAATAGCGATCTTAGGAAATTCTATGCAAACCAACAATATAATCGCTCAATGGTAAAGCACGCGTAACATAATACGATTTTCCGTATTTAGGTGAGATCAAGCAGTGATCCCTTGTTAAAAAAGAATACTTACATGTAACATTGGTTCGGTTATTAACTTGGAATGGTTATGTGTTTATGATATTTGAGTGGAAGTATCCTAGCTGGTTGATGATTGTCACCCATGTCATTTCGAAACCCCATGAAAGCAAAATAATAATAATAATATGGTTTATAACTTGCAGGCAATGAAATGCTAAGAATTCAACTTCTTTCCTTCGTTGCCAATTTTGATAAGGAAAACCTACAAAAGATGTCGATGTTGTACAAAAATGGGTTCCGTTCTTCGAGTTTTTGCCTGGAATCGCCCGATCGATGTTTTCACTTCTTGCTGGTTCCTTGATTGCTTCGCTCTTGGATGCATTTGTTTGGTTTCTCTGTCTGATATTTTTGCATTTACTTCTTTGACCAACTGGACCTTCTACATTGTTTTTATTAAATCATTATAACACTTGTACAAAAACACGAACACATATTCTTAAGATGTGTAAATTAAATTTAATAATGCAACCTTATGTCAAATAAGTATGACAAGCCGATCCGAATGTAATGGCAAACCTTATTTTATAGGGTATAAATTGATTTCGTAATCTAGTTGGGGACGTCTTCTTTTACCACATAATATTTCTTTTCTCACGGAAAGTAATGGAATGAAGTGCACACGTTTACACACGGGACCCACGCGTTGTATGCAGTCTACATCGCGAAGAAGACCAAGAAAAAGAATAACTTGAACTCACTTTTTCGTGTAATAACGATATTTCATTTTTCATTTTCCAACCACGAGTGACTTCTCGTTACGGCTATGGCGTCTCTCACGAATCGCTGGTCTGTGCAGACGTTTTTTTATATGGTCTTTTTTTTCTTTTCGCACGCGGCTCGGCATTTGTATACGCACGTCCGTGGTCTGTTACAAGAAGTTGCTAGTCTTTCTCTTCTCTATTGTTTTTATTTTCATTCTGAGACCTACGGGATTCGTGGTCTTCTCACAGAAGAGATTTTCTTTTATTTCTATAAATATCATTATCGTTATTTTCATGAGGTGCGCGACTGAACTTCAATCAATACATCCCGTCACCTGTAAACAATTCAGCACAAAAAAATCGTCCTGCTTCAGTAACTGTCATTAAGTGGCCTTTCTTCTTTTCTGTGCCTTAAACTAAACGAAACTTCAATTAGTAAAATTTCTTTCCTTGAACTACCTGTCAGTCGAACAAAATTCCGTCTTCAACTATTCACACCAATTAACTAGCATTTATATACTTGTTACTACAAAATTAACGTTACTCTGGAATTAAAACGTATAAAACAATCGTAGCATTACATTATTAATTGATTGCCGATGTTGAATATTAGCACATGACACAATAGACGGTGCCATATGTTAATAAATTACGGGATGTTTTTATAAAGTACAAATATTCAAATCACACTTTTAAATTTTTGAATAAGTATGTTGGAAATGTTTTAGGCATTCTTCTGGCGTAGTACAATTCAGGTAGTGCTATCTATTCAAAGCCCCAGCCGACCTTGTTTGTAGACTTATGAAAAGAAAGCATATATATATATATATATATATATATATATATATATATATATATATATATATATTACTTACTTCGTCCCAAACAAGTGATGTTATCGTCGCGACCAGCTATAACCCAAGCCGATGTCTCACAAGTAGGGATTTTATACTCGCTAAGGATATCGTCACGACAAGCTCATTTAACGAGCAATAATCAATATCTGTTTTAGAATGTGAGAGAATGTATCGTTATTTCCATCGCGCCGAGTAGTAGAAATTTCCAGGTTGTATATCTGGGAGCGCGTTTAAAATAGTGAAAGTGGGAGCAATCTCGATTCAATACAGAAAGCAACAGGAAACTACCGTCTTTACTTGTCTTTCCCAGATTGCCATGGCTCTACAATTTGGAGAGCCGTGAGTTTGGACGCTGATAAAAAAAACAGCTGAGCACTATTGATGATGATAAGAATATTAGGCGAAGTCAAGTTTTTGTCATTGTTTATGGAAAGGGCACACTAGTATATGCACACACACACACACACACACACACACACAAACATATATATATACATATATATATATAATTATTATTTACAATAATAATTATTAAATACCTACACACACTAGTGTTTCATCCTTTCGGGAATCATCAGTGCAAGGTGTCACGATTAACGCCAGTCGAAAGACTCAAACCCTGGCAACAGAAGTAATGCCTGGCTTCATTAGCAAGGGCCCGAACCACTAGGCTGATATTAAACATTTATTCCTATTAAAGACTTTTATCGTCAGTCAGAGTGTTCTTACTATTATATGACGATCTGCGCGTATTAGATAAGTTGACCGACTTTATTACAACTGAAAGTGCTCAACGATATATATATATATATATATATATATATAATTATTTCCATAGCAAGACACCGTCGCAGCCCACAAAAGCTATGAAAGCCAACAAACCGGAAGTCTAAAACTGGAGTTTCCCCCCTCATTTGGGCCTATCACATCCCCTTTTCGAGACGACAGTAAATTCATTTCACTGTCCGATTTCGTTGCGGTTTACTTGATGCGTGTTAATTAAACGAAAACTTAACTTCGCATATGTCCACCTTAATATTCTTGTCATTGTCATCAGCGGCTCAGCTTATTAGCGTCCATGACAACGGCTCTCCAAATTGTAGAGCCACGATAATCTTGGAAAGACAAGTCAAGACGGTAGTTTCCTGTTTCTTTCCGTCTTGATTCGGGGGTGCATCCCCTTCCAGTTTTTTTAAACGTGCTCTCAGATATCAACCTGAAAATTCCTACAACTCCGCGCGGTACATAAACCCCTGGCCTTTCAAAATGTTCACTCATCTGGTACTGGCGAGGATCATCGTTGCTTAACTTCGGTGATCTAGCGAGAACCGGTATGGGAACGTGAATTTGCTGTATATTCTCATTAATTCATAAAATTACGTAATTATGCCCCACTATTTCCTGTAAAACCAGATTGAGTACTGCAATTACCATTGTCGTGATAGTTATTTTAGCCGAGCTGGCTTCTGAAAAAAATTAGAAACGAGTGTTTCATTGATGGTATTATCATTAAAAATGTATTTACACTTTTTTTTTTTTTTTTTTTACACAGTGATCACCACTTATCAAGGCCCGGAAGCCACTCAGGGATAAGGGTTATTGCAAGTACATTACGTTAGTGAGGAGATTTGCTGAAATGTTTACTTAAGGGGGCGGTTCATTAGGAATTTGTTAACATTGGACTTGAAAGCATCCAAGTTGTAGTCCGGAGGGAAGCAGGCAGACGGAACAGAGTTCCACACGCGTGCAGTTCTAAGAAAGAAGCTTTGTTCATGGAATCTGCGTTTTGATTTAGGCACAGATATAGAGTGGGGGAAATTTTTCACACTGGATTCAGCTAGACGGGTGTTTTTCGTGAAAGATTGGCGAGGGGGGACCAGAGATTGGAGTTCAGACGAGCATCTGCCATGGAAATAACGATAAAACAAGGACAGGCTCGCAACGTCTCTTTTGTGGGAGAGAGGTTGCAGGGTAGAGAAAAGGGCATCCCCCACTAAGCCACGAAGTCTATTTTGTACTCTGTCAAGGCAGGATAGGCTGTCTTTAGCAGCTCCTGCCCAGATATGGCAACAGTATTCCATCCTTGGACGTACTTGGCTTTTATATAGATAGAGAATTGCATCCGTAGTGAGATATCTTCTGGAGTGGTAGAAGGATCCCACCATCTTTCCAGCGACCTTGGTAACAGACTTGATGTACGTGTTCCATTTCAGATCAGGAGTAAAGGAGAAACCCAGAAGCTTGTCAAAACACGGGGCCTCACCCAGACTAGAGCCATCCATCACAATTGATGCCAGATGGGGATCAGAGCGTTGATGATGTAAGGATAGCAGTTTGGTTTTGGATGCATTAAAGGTAACCAGCCACATCTTCCCCCACTGAACCACGCGCTCGAGATCAGAGGAGAGAGAATCAGAGAGAATATTGTCATTTACAGCCTTTGATGTGTTGCCGTAGATGGTCGTGTCATCAGCATAGATGTCAACGAATGATTTAAGTATGTGTTTAGGGAGGTCATTGATGTAGATCAGGAAGAGAGTTGGGCCCAGGATTGACCCCTGAGGGACTCCAGCATTTATATTGCAGGCCTCCGATTTTTGTCCAACGAGCTCTGTCTATTCATTTTATCTTTAACCAGCGACCAGCTTTCCAAAATGTATTGCTATCACCTACAGCTGAATATCGCTATCTGCCCCCTAGTATGATAACGATATGGAATATAAGTACCTGTTACACATTGCCGAAGGGTGACTTGAAATTGTACTAAGTACGGATGTTAATCTCGAGGAGGTATTATAATACTTTCATACCTGAATAAACATAGCGCCTAGTATTCCAAAATGGTCACCTGTCTGGGTTTGGTCAGACCCTTCCTTGCTTAACTTAGGTGATCTAACGGGGATCGTTGTGTCGATGTGATTACATGTATTTTATCACTTTAATCCTGGTTAATCTCTCACCCATGTAATAAAAATGGGAGTTTCGTCCATCTGTTATGCTGAAGTTTAACTTAGGTTAACTAGTAAAATATATCACTTTCTTATAGCAAAATGATTCCCAGATACGCAATGTCTAAATACGTGTTATTCAGTCGGTTTTATCAGAAACAACACTAAAGGGGTGGTATGTGACACGCTTGGACACGTACTAATGATTATAACCACTTGACATACCCTCATTAGGCAGTTAACTCAGGCAAAATTATGTTGATAAATAAAATCAAATTTTGACTAAACGTTGTTTTCTTTTATTAGTTAAGCCAGGAACTTCAACACAAATCTGTTTCTGCTTGTCTGTATATGCAATCTTTCTTAAAAAATTTCGAGATTTTGTCAAACCGAAGGAATTTTTTATTCTAAAAGTTTCGATTTATTGAAAAGATTTACTGTTATGGTGTATACACTTAACGTATTGTAATTACTTTGAAAAATTAAAAAAATCAGTTCAGTACTACAGACTTCATCATAAATCTATCAAGTTGGCAAGAAAGTTCTTGCGGTGTTTAACTTTTAAATTTAGATGAAAATATCTCGGCTCAAACAGAAATTTATTAATCGAAATAAACACCATTAGAATTAACGCACATTTGCCAACGCAAAACACGTGTATTTATGCCATAACGTGAAAATATTGTGTTTTTTGGTGACGATGAAATCGCTAACAGTATTGTTGATATCGCTTAGGTTTTTTAAGCATTTCTCACGCAGAAAAGTTTCTAGATTTTTGAACAAGTGGTAGTTGATAGGTGAGAGGTCTCGAGAGTGTGGCGAATGAAGAGGAGTTTCGTAGCTCAATTCGCAGGGGCGGTTAGGTTACGTGCGGGCATTTTTCTGGAGGAAAATTGGGTCTTTTATTGTTGACTTATGTTGTCGAAGTTTCTGATGCATTTCATTCATTTGTTGACACTACTTCTCCGCTTTAATGGTTTCGCCTGCATTCGAAATACTGAACCGGATGTGATCGGTCACAGACTACTAAACAGTCAGCATGACCTTTTGGGGCAACTCCGGCTTCGGGTAATGTCGTGGACATTCGCGGCATCGAATCGCTGAGCTGAGCACCAGCAGTTGTCGTAAAGAACCCATTTTTCATCGCTATGCACAATCCGGTCGAGAACCGGATCGTCCTTGTTGTGTAAAAAGGGGAAAGTCACACTTAATAACGCCGTTTTATTTGGTTGTCATTCAATACGTAAGGCACCCATTTATCATTTTTTATTTTTTATTATTTTGCCTTTCCAATCTTTCTCAGTTGGTTGGAAATCGTCGTATACGTTTATCTAATTCAATAGCAAGTTCTCGAACAGTTGTATCTGGATTGGTTTCGACTAAGGATCGTTACTGATCGTTGTTAACATATGATGGTCGAGCACTACAATCATCAACTAGACTTCGTCGCCGCCACGAAATATCTTAAACCACTATTGTGCTATGCGTTCAGTATTGGTTCCTGGACCTAAAACTTCGTTGATAATGCGAGCTGTTTCAGCAGATTTTCAACCCAACTTTAATTGAAATTAGAAAATTGTGCGAATTTGCTTTATTTCACTCTTCTATTCAACGTTTTAAAAAGAAGACATAATTGTTCAAGACGATTGTTATTTAACGATTCTATAAGGCGGAAACCACTCTTTAAATGATATATAAATTAAAGGTATTATAACAAAATCTTATTTGAAAATATATCATTTAAAATCAAAATAAAAAGGAACTTTCTTCTCAACTTAATACACTGATCTGTATTTTGCCTTTAAGTAATCCGATAGAAAGATGGTATATATGTCATTTTACTTGATTGATAGAAAAAATATTATTTAACATTATTAGAGAGAAGTTGAGCAATAAAGCACATGGACCCAACAAAATCAAAAGTATAAAAAAATGATAATTTCGATTTATAGCTTTTTTCTTCATAAGAAATAGTTAATTTCAAAATTTCAACTCAAGTGCCAACCGACGGTGAACTGAGCTTATTTTTTACATAGGCATCACCACTTATCAAGGCCAAGAGACTACTCGAGATAGAAATTCGGTAAATCTGTTAACTCATATGGAACGGTTCATAAAAAACTTGTTTACGTTAGACTTGAAGACAACCATAATGTAGTCAGCTGGAAAGCAGGAAAACGGAAGACAAGTCCACAGGCGTGCATTTCCAAGAAAGAAGCTTTGTTCGTGGAATCTACGTTAAGGTTAAGGCACAGATAAAGAGTGGGGAAAATTATGGATAGTGTTTTCTGCTAGACGGGGTTTTCTCGCATAAGTTTGGCGAAAGAGGACCATAGATTGGAGCTCAGCCGTTCACTTGCCATGAAAATAACGATAAAGCAGAGACAATCCCACAACATCTCGTCTGTGAGAAAGAGGTTGCAGGAAAGAGAAAAGACATCTCCTACGAGGCTACGAATTCTATTTTTAACTCTATCAAGGCAGCACAAATCCTTTCAAGCAGCTCCTATCCAGATGTGGCAAGAGTACTCTATCCTTGGACGTACCTGGCTCTTATATAGATAGAGAATTGCATCAGCAATGATATATCTACTGGATCGATTGAAGGATTCCACCATTTTTCCAGATTTAATGTATGTGTTCCATTAAATATCAGAAGTAAAGGTCAAACCTAGAAACTTTTCAAAACAGGAGGCCTCTCCAAGACCAGAGCCATTCATTTCAATTGATATCAGTTGGGGATCAGAGCGTTGATGATGTAAAGATAAAAGCTTGGTTTTAGATGCATTAAAGTAACAAGCCACCTCCCCATTGTACCACTTGCTCAAGATCAGAGGAGAGAGAATCAGAGATAACTTGGCCGTTTACGGTCTTAGACGTGCTACCGTAGGTAGTAGTGTAATCAGCATAAATGTATAAGGATGTGACTTGGAAGATCATTAATTTAGATCAGTAATAGAGTTGGGCCCAGGATGAACCCCCGAGGGACTCCAGCATTAATACTGTGAGCTTCTGATTTCTTCCCATCAACTACTACTCTTATGAACCTATCAGAGAGAAATGATTTAATAATTGAGAAGACATTTCCAGCTATATCGTAGCTTGAAATCTTGTGAAGTAAACCTTTATGCCATATTCTATCAGAGGTCTTTGATATGTAAAGATCAACTGCCCTAGAAAGGTTGCCTCCATCGAGAGATTCGCTAATCATATAAGATATAACTGTAAGCACATTTGCTGTCGATCTAGCAGAACGGAAACCATATTGCGTGTCACTAAGAAGGTTATTTTTGCTGAGATGGTTGATTACTTCTATATTTAACACAGATTTCAGCAACTTACTCATGGCGCACAGGAAACTTATTTGCCTGTACTGAAAGGGAGATAAGCGACCACATGAATTCCTATATACAATGCATGCTGAGGAGATTTTCCAGGGTGACAGGAAGTAATTCTCCTTAAGAAAACGTTTAAACAGTTTTGTATAGATGGGCACTAGTTCTGGTTGAAGTCTTTTGAGTACTATAATTGGAATACCGTTAGCGCCAGTTGCTTTACTGGAATAAAAGTTTTTGATTAGCTTGGCAACATCACGTACAGATATTTGTATATCACATAGCGTGTTTTCTGATACAGGAGGAAATATTGGAGGTAGGCGGCCTTGGTCGCAAGGGGTTGAATTAGCGGCAAATTTCTTGGCAAAAAGTTTGGCTTTGTCTGATGCTGACGAGATTACCTCAGGTCCATTTCTGAGAGTTGGGATAGAACACACGCTTCTGTTCGGAATTCTGTTTGCTATTTGCCAAAACTGGTGGGTAACAAGCCGCTACTTAGCTACTTTGGACTTGACGGACTTCGCATACTACTCTCTTGCGTTCTTTATTACTTTCTTACAATGGTTGCTGGCAGTTCTGAAAGCAGCTTTAGCCTCAGTGCATATATTACGTTGGAAGTAATGGAAAAAGTGATTTCTGTACGCAATGGTAGCAGCACATTCTGGAGAGAACCACGGCTGGCTGTATGTTTTTTGCCGGAATTTCTCGAGAGTATGAAACGGCGTATACCTACAATTAACCATTTTGTCAGGTCTGATACTATAGAGGACATCCTTTTTTAAATATGGAACACAGAGGTAGATCTGATATAAAAGTACGGAAGCTATCCCAGTAAGCAATACAGTATCGATATACTGTACAATGGAGAGGTATGTCTGAGGACTTATTACATATTACATTTCATTTTTATCTTAACTTATACAACAGAGTGGTCGGAGAATCCAAGTGGAGACAGAACAGAAGCTTGACACAGTTCAGGGCAAGTTGTGAGAAAAAGGTATAGGAGACTTGCATACTGGCCGTATGTATCGGGTACACGGGGCGGTTCGTGAACAATCTGAGTGAGATCATAAGCAATGAAGAAATCATGACAAAACCTCCCTCATCATCGGTCTTGTTTGAGTGAGTTAACCATTCCACATTGTTAACATTGAAGTCTCCACAGACATGAATATTTGCTGAAGGATAAGCGGACAGGACGTTGTCACTTTTCTCAGATATGCTTTTAAAGACAGTAACTCCGCTGTTGTGGGGGCGATACAGAGCAAATATAAACGCATTAGTTTGAGCTGGTGCAACCCGGAAGCACATATAGGGTAAGTACGGATTGACCCCTTCTCTATAGATGTCCCTACCACATGGAAAGCCATCTTTTATATAAGGGATCTTGGGAGTCAGATTTGAAAGTTAAATTAGAGTATCCTTTAATTACGAACTCATCAAGGGAAATAGTTTGTCCAATGCCAGTTTCGCTTAAAAAAATTATGTCTGATTTAGTCTCCTGTAATTAGGCTTCAACCTCTGGAAGGTTAGAATGTAGACCTCTGATGTTCGAGAAAGAGACATGGTTGTGAGAGTCTACGTTAGATGTTGGATATCCGGGTTTAATCGTGTACTTTTTATTGAAACTTTTCATGGAGTTTTTGGATTTGTGGATTAGGTTGACAGACTTGCTTGAAGCAGGGCAGAGAGGGGAAGTAAGAGAGAAATAGAAATGAAGAAATATTTTTCGTAGCACATGAAAAGGTAAAACCGTATCAAATACCCACGTACATGGCATCGAGAGACCCCACCAGAAACTACTGCATTGTCCAGAATCCATTCACCAAATGCCAATGCAGCAGCCCCAGTACTTTGCACTTGCTGATAGGACAGCCTCCTTAGTGGTTAATCCAAGGTTCGAGTCCCTGACTGTCAGGCGGATAACGTCAGCCCAGATAAAACGCTTACCTCCAGCACCCTTACTAGTGACATGACTACAAAGATAGATATAGAAACAGAAATTTTCCGACATCTCTGGCAGCTGTTCATGCAAAATACTGCCAACCTAGCTTCGTAACCGGTTTATGTTTTATTGAACTGTTTGAATGTTGACAAGAACCACATTGCACATGCATCTTTATAATACGTTTATATATCGGAATATAACACGAACACTCAACACACACACGTATTTATTTGTACGCATTATATATACAAAACATTATATAGATGATACGAGTACAACACTGGATGACACTGTACGTTATGAACACTTTACGCATACATCTCATAGATGTATGGGATAATATTGATAGATGACCTGATGAGTCAGTAGTTGTTGTTTTGGTATTGCTAGAAACGCGTCATGTATTTTTGGAGCGGTTCATTGACAAAAATTAGAGTATCTGTCTATATATGACACTAGCAAGGCGACGTGACGTTTCTAGGGATTTAAAGAAGATCAACAAATGTTCCATGCTTTTAATACTTTTATTGTCATCGGAATCGGTGTAATCGCCCTTCGTTAATCAAACTGATTGCCATTTCTAGTCAGAAATACGCCGCTGTGCACCGGGAGGAAGCTTCACATGTCTCACCATAGTGACTTAGTCCAGAATTCAGTGTGGTCTACATTGCACTATAGAGAATCTACTGTTGATTTTATGAATATTTAAAAAAAATTTAAATAATGAATTAAGTTTAAAATGCAAATGTAAAGTACAATCATCAAATTATACTCTAAAGAGAAGCGTTTATTTTGAACGCGCCTCTGCCTTATGAAAGAACCCACTGTTGATTTTATAGACCGAACTATTTTGCTTGTTTGGTGATAAAACTTCTTGAGTGCAATTATATTGGTAGGCTGCATAAAAGTGTTTACTTTGACCAAAATTGGACTTTTTCTTCTTTAATCAGATTTCTTTGATTCTTGATACTTATCAGAGGTATTCCGACACACAGGCTATCTAAAAACACTCCCAGGCACATAAGCAATATGTGTGTGAGATTTTTAAAAATATGTCCAGCCGTTTTAGAGTATATAGGGTACAAACTCGCACACTCACACACAGACAATGTTCCTTGTATATTTAAGTAGAGAAGAGATAAACTTCTTCCCAGTAAACGAAAAATAAAGCATACAGAAATTTACGTGCAGGGTTTGAACCTACAGATTATGCCATGCAAAAAACAAACAGGTGACATGTCAAGTCTTGCATTTAATGAAAAACAAAGAAAGAAATTTATGTGTCGAGTTTGAATTTACAAATGACGTCATACAAAAAAGCATGCTATCAACTTACGGTAGAATTTTCGCGGCAGGTTCTTCTATCATTGTTGCTAGGTGACAACATGGAAAAATCAAAATAACGGTTAGGATTATCTATTATCTGACATTATCGGGGGTATCCTGGGACAAAACTTAACTACGATCACTCGCAGACTTATACACTAAAGTTCTGTAAATTAAAAACCAACTGTTCAGTCATTTCGGAATCTGTTAGGAATGAACACACAGAGAAAAATTGCATTTATATAATTGTAGAGGTATATGCGCTCTGTATATATATATATATATATATATATATATATATATATACATATATATATAGAGAGAGAGGGGGGTTGAGAGGGATAGAGAGAAAGCGTGGGTCTCTGTATATATATATATATATATATATATATATATATATATATATATAAATATATATATATATATATATATATATAATCTTTAAATTTTTTATTGAGCCCATAATAAATTTATATTACTGTTTCCATTGGATTTTCACCCCATGAGATGAGGTAGAGTACCAATTTAATCGGAATTTATAGGTGGACTGAAGTTAAAATTTACAGAAATGGATAGAAAAGTTATTTGGGGGGGTATTAAATAGAGTGGTGGCCGTGTGGTAGTGTGAGGAGGTTTTATAGTTGAATTTCAGTTGTGAAAAAAAAACGTTAAAGAGCGTTAGTATGTTTGAAAAAAGAAAGAAAAAAAATTTTTATCGGGATTTTTTACTTATTTCCCTTGAAAAGATATATATATATATATATATATATATATATATATATATATATATATATATATATATATATATAAGCTACATATATATTGCGAGGTGCCAATATTGCACATCCAAAAGGCAATAATAGGAATATATAAATCACAATATATATATATATATATATATATATATATATATATATACTAACAGAACCAAAATTTTGATGACATTTTCATGTACTGATATATATATATATATATATATATATATATATATATATATATATATATATATATATATATATATATATATATCAGTGATGATTCCAAAAATTTTTCTCAATTCCGGTACAATTACCGATTTCGTACTAAATCTCCGATTCCGATACCGCTACCGATTCCAATTCTGATTTTTTTTTTTTTTTTGTAAATCTCTAAATATTATACAATGAAGTTGTTGATTGTCCTGATTACTGGAAAAAATATATGTTAAACTGGCAGATATTTCCACGTGTGTAAAAAATGCACTTGTGGCCGATGATTACAGTAAAACGCATGCTATATGTGCATATACAGAATATATAGCCGTTAGATAGATCAATTTATAACATCAAGTTAAAAGGCTGAAGAAGGCATGTGCAATGTCTATCAGTATTGGCACGCGTGTTGGCTTATATATGTTCCGACACAAATGGTTGCGAGTAAAACACCGTCAGATAAATTATTTTGATATATTTAAGGAATTGACAAATTAAATTATACTCCTGCCTTCAATGTTTACCTAAAATAGGACGTTTCTTTTCTAGTTTCTGCTTTTACATCGATTTATTTATTTAAAACGTTTTCGTTTTTCTTTTTGATTTTATTTTAATTAGACAGATTCACAATTTATAAATATTAGTGCGAACATTGGCGAATGATAATTTTTACTATTTTGAACAGGTGTAAACTTATATTACCTATGTTCAATATGTTAGCTTTCTTTAGTCTTCACAGACTATATATACTCACGGTAAGGGTGCCTGTTTGTGAGATTTTGAAGCTAGAGTTGCGCAATCCCAACCAAATCTCTCCTTAGTCAGCGTTGTTAAATACATTTTGCTATTAGACGTATAGGATAACTGGAAACAATGTCGATTCAAGCAGAGGGCACATACAGAATTCTCAAATAGTCACCTATCTGATACTAACCAGAATCGACGTTACTTAACTTCGGTGATTTGAAGACCATCGGTGTCTCAACTGTATTATGCCGTATATATGTTCGCTATATATATTTGTACGGACATGTAATAGACGTAATGAAAGTGCATTCGATTTGTTGTCTGTAACTGTATAAATGTGGAGAATTGAACTAGTGTTGAAAATATGATGATAAATAAAATCAAAGTTTTATCAAAGATCGATATTTAAATAGTTTACTAAGATGGAATTTTCAAAAGAATCAATGTGATATGAATTGATGCGTTTTTCACACGAACTTTATATAGCGAATTTCCCTTCTGTCTCAATTGAAGATTTTTATGCCAAAGGTTGAATCTCGACCGACTCGCAACCCTAGAGTAGAAGTCGGAATTGGCAGTCTGACTCTTAAGAAGCGGAATTTATGGCGTTCATCCTTGTTGAATCTTATTGATGTATGGGATGATATTGCTAGTTGACCTTATGAGTCAGTAGTGGTTGTCCTAGTAAGCTAGGCACGCTCTTGTATTTTCGGAACGGCTCGTTAACAACAATTATAGCCTATATATATATATATATATATATATATATATATATATATATATATATATATATATATATATGATTACTTAATTTAATCACATAAATTAATATACGAAGATATAAATTTTTGCGTAAATTTTCCGTATTTACTTCCAGAGTGCTCAATACATAGGTAGAGCTAGGTAGTAAGTTATTAAAATATATATGGCAATTAGGCTAGGCAGAATATTACGGATTTCATTCTCGGGAGAACTCGTCAGACTTATGCATAAGCCTAAAGGATTCTCACGAGAATGAAATGCGGATTATTCTGTCTAGCTTAATAGCCATATATTTTCATAACTTATTATATAAATTAATATATATATATATTTATATAAATATATATATATTATTATATATATATTGATGACAAACCATACTCAAACACCCATGTAGTAATATATATATATATGTGTGTGTGTGTGTGTGTGTATGTGTGTTTGTGTTTGTGTGTGTACCTATATATATATGTACATATATATATATGTACATATATATATTGTGTGTGTACATATATATATATATGTACATATATATATTGTGTGTGTGCATATATATATATGTACATACATATATATATATGTATATATATATATATATATATATATATATATATATATATATATATATATATTAGCGATGCGACGATGCCAATATTTTTCTCGAGTCCGATACGATTATCGATTCCGATACATACCTTAGAACCGACTTTTCAGATATTCGATTCGAATTAATCGTCTCAACACTAACATATGTATATATGGGTGTGTTTGTGTCTGTGTTAGTCTTCATGTGTAACAAATAGTATAATAACAAGTTTTAATATACATATATATATATATATATATATATATATATATATATATATATATAGATTGTTGGAGAGCTACTGGCTACACATTAGCAAACGTGTTTCAATGACCCCCTAGCAGAGAAAATCACCTCATCAGGCCAAAAAACCATCCAGGGGATCATTGAAACACGTTTTCTAATGTGTAGCCAATAGCTCTCCAACAATCAATATATTGCTCTGTTTCATGCATTGAGCACTCTTTGGAATGACATATTGTTTTGTTGTTATGAGTTACGGAAAAATTCTAGCAACAGTATAATAATACATATATATATATATATGTATAAAAAATATATATATATATATATAAGTGAAATATATATATATATATATATATATTTCAATTCTTAATTTAAGAACAAGATGCTTTGAATAGTGGATATATACTTTATTTCTTTCACCTGATGAGGAACAGTTGTTTTTTTAATAAACCCATAGGCTCGTAAAGATTAACATGTTTGGTGTAGCGTGTACGTAATATTTGTCTAAAAATAAAATGTAAAAATCGTGCTCTTTTTTATTGAGCACTCTTAATACCTTTGTTTGAATTCATGTTATTTATCTCCTGAATATATGTAACCTGGAATATATATATATATATATATATATATATATATATAAATTATTTACATAAAATATATATGTACAGTATTTTATATAAGCAACGTGATTGCATTGCAGTGGATCTGCTTTTTAAAATGCTTTTAAAAATCCAGAAAAATTCTATTTTCTTAGATTATAAATAGGTATTTTAAACGTATATTTACTGCAAGGAAACCATAGTACATTTCTTAAATATGTAACCCATAATACATATGCCTTTATATAAATAAATTGCATTTCAGTTCTCACTGCGGTCTAGCATATTATTTATTTTTTTAACGTATCTTTACACTGTATATATATATATATATATATATATGTATATATATATAAATATATATATATATATATATATATATATATACTTCCGATCGATTTAAATATGTAAGCCATAATAAATATGCCTCTATATAAATAAATTGCATTTCAGTTCTCACTGCGGTCTAGCATATTATTTATTTTTTTAACGTATCTTTACGCTGTATATATATATATATATATATATATATATATATATATATATATATATATATATATATATATATATATATATATACTTCCGATCGATTTATCCAACTATCAGCTGGTATGGAAACATGTAATTATAAGATTTACAAAATATTACTGGTCGTAATATTCTACGTATTATCCCATCTAAATAGGAATCGCTCAATATACAGGATAGAGCAAATAAAGCAAATTATAGTGATTTAATGTAATTTTAAAAAATCTTTATTCAAATCAAGGATTTTTATTATTCCAAGTAAGACAAAAATACTTTCGAAATTTTATCTCCTCATCCTATAGTGTTTCGATGCCTACCATCTCTTCAGAGAAGAAAATAATAGCAAATAGAGATGACGGTATTCGCCCTATTTGCCAAAGTCAGTTAGACATGGAAAATCATAATAAAAAATTGATTAAAATAGAAGTCACATAGCGGGGGAAATTGAAGAAAATGATATAAAGGTTTAGTTTTAAATTGCGCGGTAAAATCCCAGGTAACTGTCCTTTAAAGCAGTGAGGTAATGAAATCCAAGCTGTATATTGGGTAATCCACATCATAGAGCAGAAATCTAAGTTGGGCATATTTCTGGAGTAATTCTTCGTCATGGGCCGGTGAAAGGTTTTTAAGGTCTAGTTGGATTTTTTTTTTGTTTAAAGACCTTGGTATTACTGGAATCAAATGTTAGTGAGATAGGATAGGTTGAAAGGGATAGTGGAGGTGAGAGAAATTTAAAATGAAGAGATGGATGGGGGGAGGAGAAGTCATTTTACAAAAGAGCACCTTATCATTTAATTGCTTGAGTAGACTGAATTTAATAGATTCAACCAGAGTAAAGAATTTAAGAGGTAATAAGGTTAATTAGTTTAAAGGTTGATTTCAGCTTGAAAAACGCAAAATTTCATTTGCTTCTTTACCTCTTCCTTTCTTTTATTTTATTTTCACTGCCTCTTTTTCTTTTTCCACCCTTTATCTATACCCAAGACTAACTTGACCTACCAAGATGGGTATTCAATATTTTTATAGCTTTTTATAGCGTATTTGAACTAGTCTATAGAGGTCACTCTCTGCTATATATACATATATACATACATATGTCTTCTCCTCCCCTCCATCTATCTCTTCATTTAAAATTTCTTTCCCCCCCCCCACTATCCATTTCTACTCATCCTATCTCACTAACGTTTAATTCCAATAAACCAAGGTCTTCAATAAAAAAAAAACAGACCTTAAAAATCTTTTCACCGGCCCATGAAGAAGAATTACTCCAGAAATATACCCAACTTAGATTTCTACGCTATGATGTGGATTACACAATATACAGCTTGGTGGATCTCATTACCTCACTGCTTTAAAGGACAGTTACCTTGGATTTTATCGCGCAATTTGAAACTAAACCTTTATATCTTTTTTTTCAATTATTAAATCATTTCTCTCATAGATAGGTTCATAAGCGTAGTGGCTGCTGGAAAAATGCTGTGGCCCTTCTATTGATCTAGTAGATATATCACTGCTGATGCAATTCTCTATCTATATAAGAGTCAGGTACGTCCAAGGATGGAGTACTGTTGCCACATCTGGGCAGGAGCTGCTAGAAAAGACTTATCCTGCCTTGATAGAGGTCAAAATAGACTCCATAGCCTTGTGGGGGATGTCCATTACACGTCCCTTCAACCTCTTTCTCACAGAAGAGATGTTGCGAGTTTGTCTCTGCTTTATCGTTATTTTCATGGCAAGTGCTCGGCTGATCTCCAATCTATAGTCCCCCGTCGCCAAACTTTCACAAGAAACACCCGTCCAGCAGAAACCGCTATCACTAATTTCCCCCACTCTTTATCTGTGCCTAAACCTAAACATAGATTCCATGAGCAAAGCTTCTTTCTTAGAACTGCTTGCCTATGGATTTTTCTTCCGTTTTTCTGCTTTCCAGCTGACTACAATATGGTTTTCTTCAAGTCTAACGTAAACAAGTTTTTGATGAGCCGTTCCATATAAATTAAACAATTTACCGAATCTCCATTACTAACGGTTACTGTATTGTCCAATTTCAACTGTACACTCTTTAACCTTATCCTCGAGTGGCCTCTTAGCCTTGATAAGTCGTGATGACTATGTAAAAAAAATTCGCAGTCAGTCAGAGTCAATCTGTCGCTGATTCCGAAAAGTAGAACTCGTGGGGTGACAAGATTAAAATGGATGGTAGATAAACCGATTGCTAAATTACCGCCCATCTTCTAATGATGACAAATAGAAACAGGGACGTGCCCAGATAAATGAGACTTGCGTCTGTTGTTATACATGGGAGTTTTTGTTCCAGGTGCGCTGACATCGGGACACAAACCACTACAGTACAAGGCCAAGATATACGAAAGAGTATATAACAGATACGTTCTGCTTCGTTTTTATAAACCGTTCAAAAGGGTTGATATGCTGTAAAAGTAAACATTGAGGGGCAAATTAACAGACTCTTTCTCCAACGTTACAGATGAAAATGTCTGGTTGTTATATTGATCCGATTGTTCGGCTCTGAAAGAAAAAGTTTTCTTAGTTAGTCTTCGAATTTCGATCGGCCACCATATCTATTACAAAATCAACCAACTGAACAAATAGTTTTATTTATATGTTTCAACATTTATTTCCCCGTGTTTTTTTATATTCTAATTGGGTTGGAAATAAACTTTTCTGTGTTTTATTTTGTAATTATTTTTCTCTAATTGCTTGTTTCTCAGTGGAATGTATTTATTTTTTATTCGGCGTTCCTAAGAAGAGACGGAAACAATCTTCGTTCTGATCATTTATTCTGCGCTGATGGCAATTACAGCTTATCTGTCGACATTACTAACATCAGACGTTAGTAAAATTAAAAAAAAAGATTAACTGACAAATACACCTTCTACACAAACATGTCCGCCAATGTGTAATAGTTAACAAAGAACAGAAAAAGAAACAATATTAAGATTCGTCCTTTTAACGTTGAAAATGTATTTCTCACTTAAAAGTTGCAAACTAGGGAAAGGTCTAACGCATCACTCAATAAGTCAGGAGTCTAACATATAGATGGTAATATTAATAAACAATTCAAATTATTTCATAAAGTACTAACCTCGAAATAGCACCTGTGAAAATGTGAGCCTTATCTGATTTAAGCTACGAAAAAATCCGAATTTTGTTTGTTAATAAAACATCGATTACTAATCAAAAACACGTTCAAGTGTAATGTCGTTACATTTGAACGAACCGAATACATTGTATGCAGAAACAGGGCGGGATCAAATCGCCAGTCAACTGAGTGCACAAGAGTAGGAAAGAGGCGTTAAAATCGGCAGTAAAAGAAAAAACAGAGATAAATATTGTATTTTGTATATCGATAAGTTAAGAATAGAATAACTGTCATTAGCGGATATTATTGCTGCGTTTGAAGAAATAAATCACCAGCAGAACAGCAATTAATTGGAGAAAGATACTCTTTTAGTAAGACAGTGCATCGCGCCACAATTCGATTATAACAGTGGAAAAAATACATTAATTGCACTTGAAATTGCTTACACACTAACACTATTGTCCAGATCTGACTCCACCGAGTACTGGCTGTAAGCAGACCTCAAAATTATGTTTCAGCGTAAAGTTATTGACTCCAATTCAGAAGCGATATCGGAAATGAGTCTAAAGACCAACCGTTCTTCAAATTGTTAGATAATTGCTGGAAAAAATGTATCACCTTAGAAGTGGACTATGTATTCGATTAAAGCTTTGGAAGCAAACTATTTTAATGAACAAATTCAAATTATGCTGGAAAGGTATTCTTTTATTGGTTAATTAGAGGATTTATTGAGTTATGCGTTGTTCCAGATGAAAGTGAGATACACTTCTAGGTGTTATTACACATGCAGATGTAGATGATAAAATAACAAAAAAAGAAAAGGTTTTGCTAAGATAAGTCTATTCGATATGTATCCAAGCTATTCAAGCGAACTTAATAATGAATGACACACTAGCGCAACGCGTGTATTAACTTGATCGTACCGGTGTGTGACTTTCTTTTTTCAGCACCCTGAATGGATCAGTAAGGGACCAGTACTATGATCATGGAAATCGAGAACGCTATAACGGTGGAGCTGAACGGGAACATTTCAAGCGCATTATGTTAAATATTGGCAGGCAATACCGGGAAGGAAAGAAATTCGATGCGTTGCACACACATAAATAGATTCAATGTGAGAAATTCGGTATCTTTCTCCATTGCCTTATGGAACGTCAAGGCACAGAGTAATAATTTATCATCAAAAGCTGGATTGTCGGTGTGAAATAAAAGCAATATATTTTTATAAATCAACTCTTTTGTGATGTTTACTTCGCTGTCAGTGAGTGTATATACTTGTACAAGCGACAAAAGTAGACGTTAGCATTTATATAGACTGCACATATGAATCTTGAACCACTTGCACAGCGAATATGTAACAATATGATCCGATGCTTAGTAGATTAAAGAAGGTATTTTGTTGTTTTAAATGTACATTTTTAGAACTAAACGAATTTTTGATGCAGAATATATATTTGTTGTTTTTAAAATAAGCCAATTCATACATATTTCAAAGATCCTTCTATTCATATTGTTTCTGATAAATATAAGTGAATTGCTAAGCGGGTTTTTCCTATTGAATGTATTGTTCAAATTTTGTGTCTCTCAGTTTGAATCTTTGCCGTAAATATTTAAATGCGCACAAGATTTAACATCTATTCCCCTAAAGTTGATATTGATATTTAAAACTAACCTTCTCTATTTAAAAAGATACAAATGAACTCCTTAATATAATCAGTCATAGATATACGAGCAACTACATGAAGTTTAAGTAACTTGCATGTTGTTTTGAAAAACGAATGTTGATTAATTACTCATTCGGATTTCTGTTTTTATAGGAATTTTTTAGTATCTTCGCGAGCGATGGACGAACATCACTATTATAGTAGGTTGGTGCAAAAATAAATCGTTTTTTTACGTTCCACTTAAAAAAAATCATGACTACTTTCATAATAAACTTTATTAATCGAAATAAGAAACATTAGAATCGACACATTTTTGCAAACCATAAAAAAGTTTATTAATCCTATTAGCATAGAAATCCGGAGTTCTGGAAGTGATGAAGTCATTGAAGGCCGATTCAGCATCATCTCAGATTTTGTAGTATTGTTCGCGCAGGAAGTTGTCGAGATGCTTTAAAAAATGATAATCTGTGGGTGTGAGGCCCAGTGAATATGGCAGATGAGGCAGAGTCTCGTAGCCCAATTCGTTCAGCTTCTGCATGATCAGTTGAGAAACATGCGGGCGAGCTTTGTCATGGAGGAGAAGTGGTTCGTTCATATTGATCAATATCGAGCATATAATTGGAGCTCCTGGTTCATTTCGTCAATTTGTCGGCAGTACTTCTCTGCCGTAATCGTTTTGCCCGGATTCAAGAAGCTATGATAATTAGACCAGCCGTAGACCACCAGTCACCATAACCTTTTGGGGTGCAATTTCGGCTTCGGGAAGTGTTGTAGAGCGTCCCCGGCGTCCAACCACTGTGCCGAACGTCGCCGGTTGTCGTAGAGAATCCATTTCTCATCCTACGTCACAATCGAGAAATAGTTGTTGTTTTTTGTTGTTGCGTAGAACAAGCGTAGAAGACACCTAAAAACGACGATTTTTTTCTATTTTCGTTCAATTCATGCGGCACTCATTTATCCAACTTTTTTTTTTACTTTTCTATTTGCTTAAAAGAGCGAACGACTGAGTGGTTGACCTCGATTCAACAGCAAGTTCTTGTGTGATTTTGCGAGTATCCGCTTAAATTAAGGCTTTGAAATGTTCGTTATCAACAGTAGTAGGCCGGACGCGACCGTCTTCATCTTCGGAATTTTTTGAACCAACAGTTGTGCCAGAGGAAAATCGTGCGAATTTGAATTTTGTCCATGCTGTCGAACAGCAAGCAAAAAGTGAATAAAGAGATTGAGAAGGGGAACGAATAATATGATTCGATAGAGCGAAATACGCGCTTCAAAATGACATATAAAATGTTTATATATATCAATAAATTAATTCATAAATAAGATGTAAATTAACACACGTGCACCAAACTTATATATATATATATATATATATATATTAAAGTTGATAAGTTTTTTTTTATTTTAGCTCACTCATTTTTCGACCAAATGTTAAACAATTATTACATTAATTATTATTATTAATTTTCTCAGCTATATTGTGAAACAAGAACTTTCAATTTTTGGTCAGTATAAAAAAAGTTATGATGAATTTTCTGGTGTTCAAAATCGTAAAAAAACGTAAAGAGGTGAGTGATGTTTTTTATGACTGGTTTCTATAGCAACCACGTCGCTTCAGTGACTACTGTTGCTAGCAATCCACCGCTCACGTAGAAAGAGAAACAACACGTGGAACATGGAGAATTAAAGAATGAAAGGGTGATAATTCGAGAATTTTATTGAAAGCAGACGAGTGCCGTACATTGTTATTACATATGTCTATTTTATGTTTATGGAGGCAAAAAAAAAATCAGACTTAAATTAAACAAAGAAAAAGTGAATTTACTTGAAGCCCTGAAAAATCATGAATTGCAATAGAAAAATGGGAGCATGTAAAGTAATTTGGTTAAGCTTAAATATAGAAACGTAAAGGACTGGAAAAGAAAAGGGCCAGATATTCTAGTTTAAAATATAATAAATGTATAACTTAAGAGAATGCAGCATTAAGAATTATTTAAAATTCAATTTATAACATTATATAATCGATTCTAAATGCGGCAATATTTTAAATTATAAATTTATTATAATTTTTACTAGAATATCATGTGATTTTCTTTTCCAGTTTTTACAAATAGACCTTTACTTTTCTATGTTTAACTTGACCATATTACTGTTCATGCTCGCATTTCTCTATTTTAATATATTAGTCTCGCAAGTAACTGCGAGACAACAAAATGTTACTTCGAGACTACTATTGAGTAATCCAACGTAGGGTACCGGTGGAAAAAATAATAAATTAATTTACTTGAGACATACTTATTGAACATTTTCTGAAATAGTACAATAATTACCTTGACATTCTTCTGTTTAGTTTAAGATATCATTTTCAGATATTTTGATACTAATACCGTTATTAAAAAAATAAAAATTGCCAGATTTTAGTTTCATAAGAGTTTTCCACTATAACATAAACAAACCACTATTCGTACTACCATAATAACAGCGACACAGAGAGAGAGGGAGAGAGACAGAGAGACAGACAGACAGACAGAGAGGGGGGGCTACTGTTCAGTATTTGTGTAAAATATTACATAACTGATTTTTCCCCTATTTTTGATTATCCGTTACATTAATACCATTGCTAAATTAATTTAGTTTAAATCCCGCATTTCCATCCATGCTCACCACCGCCCACCGAAAATTACCGACTATTACCGAATGAGCAGACGTTAAATTGTAACAAACACACATCCGTAAAGTTGTTTATTTATGAAACATTTTCTTGCATTATTTAAAACACGTAAGCGTACTATTTTTTTTTGTTTGTTTACAAATGCTGTGTCAATAAAATTCTTACTTTCTTTTATATTTATGCGTTATTGGTAAAACTTTGTTTATACAAATTCCTGGGACTTATGTAGGACCCCCCCCTGGAGTAAATGTGGTATTGCGGTGATTTTGCGGCCTGTCAAGAATATTATGAATATATTATTATCATTTTTAATTTTTTAACTGGCTGTAACATTTTCTTGCATTATTTTCAACTTTTTGTAAATAATGCAAGAATAATTTTTCCACTACAACGTAAACAAACCACTATTCGTACTACCATAATAACAGCGACACAAAGAGAGAGAGAGAGAGAGTAAGAGAGAGACAGACAGACAGACAGACAGACAGACAGACAGAGAGGGGGGGCTACTGTTCAGTATTTGTGTAAAATATTACATAACTGATTTTTTTCCCTATTTTTGATTATCCGTTACAATATTACTACCATTGCTAAATTAATTTAGTTTAAATCCCGCATCCCACCGAAAATTACCGACTATTACCGAATGAGCAGACGTTAAATTGTAACAAACACACATCCGTAAAGTTGTTTATTTATGTCTGCGTTGCAGCTCCTTACATGAAACATTTTCTTGCATTATTTAAAACACGTAAGCGTACTATTTTTTTTTTTGTTTACAAATGCTGTGTCAATAAAATTCTTACTTTCTTTTATATTTATGCGTTATTGGTAAAACTTTGTTTATACAAATTCCTGGGACTTACGTAGGACCCCCCCTGGAGTAAATGTGGCATTGCGGTGATTTTGCGGCCTGTCAAGAATATTATGAATATATTATCATTTTTAATTTTTTAACTGGCTGTAACATTTTCTTGCATTATTTACAACTTTTTTGTTGTTTGTTTACAAATGCTGTGTCAATAAAATTCTTACTTTCTTTTATAGTTATGCGTAATTGGTTAAACTTTGTTTATACAAATTCCTGGGACTTACGTAGGACCCCCCCTCCCCGGAGTAAATGTGGTATTGCGGTGATTTTGTGGCCTGTCAAGAATATATTATGAATATATTATTATCATTTTTAATTTTGTAACTGGCTGTAACATTTTCTTGCATTATTTACAACTTTTTGTAAATAATGCAAGAATATGTTACAGCCAGTTTTTGTCTTTCGATATTTCTTATCGTTTCTTCGCAAGTTTGCCGGCGACGACGTAATGTCCTAACCTCATTATTAAGAAAATAATAGTGTGTTACAATTAGTGCATCTGTTCTTCAGATGCTGCACTTCCATTTCATGTTCTCTTTCGGTGGAGGAGAAATCTGTCACGACTGAGACAATTTTTATTTTTGTACCTTTTCTCCGCGTTAAAAAACGACCCTGGTGTCTAACTCTGTCCCGTGGGGAGGCATAGTAAATAGGTACAATAAGTGCATGATCACCAACATTTTTACTATAAGGGTGTAACAAATACTCGTGTAACAACGGTAACATAAATGCAGAAGCACATTTTTACCTAAGTACAAAATTAACAAGAAGTAATATTACGACAATAATCATTATATAGATTTACATAGTAAAATAAAATGTTTTCTAAACTTCCCATTTCGCCCCCAAGGGCACAGAAGTTGTCAAAAATGCCCCAACAGTTTAAATCTCATATTTTTATTCTTGCTCAACAACGCCCACCAAAAAATCACCGATTAATAACGCATTAGCAGACGATAAATAAATTGGAAGACTCTAAGAAACGAAATAAACAGTCAAGTTTTTAAAACGATTTAGCAAATAAAGCCATCTTTGTCATTTTCTTTGATGATAGGCTGAGTTAGATTAAAATGACAAATTTATAGGGTATTATATTATTCTGGGGGTCATTTCTTTTATTTATCTTTATTCTCCTTTCACACATGTATGTATATATTACTACTGCACCTACTGCACACCCTTACTATACATTCGCCCCCCCCCTCATTTTCTACTCTCTATTTATCACTCTCCCCATTCCCCTACCTCAACGTCACTATTCCTCTACTTTTTCACTTCGTCATGTTCCCACCCCCCTTTCACTGCCCCTATTTTCCACCTCCCTGACCGATTCTTCTTCTTCTCAATAGTACTCTCAATACTTCTCAGTTCTCTCTACTATTCATTGTTGACCTTTATTTAATTATTTTATTTTTTTTATATTGCTCATTCAGATCATCCGAGACTTGAGACTACAAAGTGACAATTAGAGACTCAGACTGTTAATTAGAGAGAAAGAGAGTGACGAAGGAGGGAATATAAAAGATTGTAATGGAAAAGGAAGGATCGAGTCAAAGTAAAAGAAAGCCTGAGTGATAGATTGTTCAGGAACAAACAGAGAGAGAGATATGAGCAAGGAGAAAGCAAGTGAAAGAGAGGAAGAATATCGCCAAGAACAGACTTTCTGAGAGTGAGGGCACTCAGAACAGGAAAAGACAACTCAAGCTTGTCAAGACACTGCATAAGGCTTGTCACTCCTACCACTTGTTTGACCATTTTTATACATTTTCTGACTCGTTTCTTGTTCAATTTGCACATAATTGACATATTTTTGCCAACTATATTGCATTGCAAAGTCATTAAAATTGTATTTATGTTCATAATTATAAAAATGTAATATGTGATTATATTTTTTCTATTTTCACTGTGAACAAGATAAAATTTAATTAAAATATATCTTTTATGAAATAGAAATTATATTTCACAATTAAAAATTGCATAATTCATTTCGAATTTAAGCCTCGTTATCACAATAAATGCTACATTATGCATAAAAACAGATCTATTATTCTGATGCTTCTGATCATTGGTGGAGTCGAAATTAACCCAGGACCTATTGATAAGCAAAATGAAATGGAGTACACCAATGCAAATGATGGCAATAAAAAAGTATATGATAAAATTGCTGAAAAAGCTAGAAAAGCTGAATATTATAGAAAAAATAAAGATAAAATAAAACAAAGAGTTCAGAATTATAAAAAAAACTCAAGGCGGTAAATAATGATACTTATAAAAAAAAGCAAAAAGAGTCAAATAAAAAATATTTCAATAAAAATAGAGAAAAAATGCATGCGAAAATGGCCCAATATTATACAAAAAATAGAGAAAAAATTTGTGCAAAAGCATATTATAACAAATATAAAAATAAACATAGAAAAACAGCATCTAAATTTACTTGCAAATTCGAAATGTCAAGCAAAGATGCTAATTTTCATCGACACATTCTGATTAGAAATATGAGACAAATTAAAAAACGACGAAGATGTTATAATGAATTAATGCAAAAAATGATTATAATGCGGAAAATGATTATGTCATACAAAAAAATTGTCAAAGAGAATATAACAGACCTACAGGAACGCAGATTGGCTAATAAAAGTGCATTCAGCACTGTCAACAAGAAATATATTGAAGGAGTTGGCATGAGAAACTTCATGATCAACCAATTGAAGAAGTACTTCAGATGCATCCACTCTTATGTAGAAAAAGCCAACAATGACGGTCTGCAGACTTATTGGGGCAATAATTTGTTCCACTGCTTCACCAATGAGCACTTTCTTTGCGATAAAAGCAAATATGAATATGTGCCATTGGCTCAGTTGTCAAGACACAATTTTAAATTTATGCATTGCCAAGAATGTGATTGCAGTGAATTAAACACATTTGAAGTCCCCATAAATGAAAACAATGAAAATCAAATTAATAACAGTGACTACAGAATATCAATGACTCGTCTGTGTAGAATCGAAGATGGCTGTCCAGACTCAGCTCAGAAATTGGAATATGCTAAAAGATTGCATAACAATTTGTCTGATTTGAGTCCGAATTTGACAATTGCTCAAATGAGGAAGAAATTGGATAGTTTCCAAAGTTGCAAAGGTATGCATTCTGATAGAATTTATTGCTGTGGCCAAAGTGATTGCACGGACAAGCTGGCCCTGCTGAAATTCTTGTCACCACACTCGCAACACCTGAGAACAGTGATCAGAAAAGTATATCGATTATTGTCGATTGGAACATGGCTTAACAAATATGACATCGCAATACTTGAAGGTGACTGGTCATTATATACTGAGTTAATTTACCAGGTTAGCAGAGATGCTACTATTTCTGACCTTTACAATGAATCCTTTTCAAATGAAAATGAATTTCACCCTGAGGTTTATGTAACAACAAAATATGCCAATTTGTTTAAAAAATTTCAAAAGGCAATTTATGATTTTAAAATAAATCATTGTGACATTTGCAAAATGCGCAAAAAAGATTCAGAATTGCATGAATGGGACAACTGGGATAAAATAAAATCTCAAACAATACTTAACATTATTAAAGCAAATTACACATTACCATGTATTGTATGCAAAAAATGTCAATCGGATATGATAACATACAAAAAAGTACCAAATTTGGCATCGATTAATGGTATTCAAGTTGATGACATCCCACCTGAAATCTCCATTTTGAATATGTATGAAAGTCTTCTTATTCAAAGAGCCAAATGCTTTATGAATATAATTAAATTGGTGCCATACAAGTTTAAATGACTGCAAAGCCAGTTGATCCCAGCTATCAGAGGAATAGCTAGTCATTTGCCAATGCCAATGGAAACAACTATCAACCATGCTATGACTACATTGCCAAACAATGATCATAAATTACTTGAAATTATAGTTGATACATTGCCAAACAAAAAAAAATATTATTTGGCGCTCATTGGTTAATATGGATAAAGTTCTCAAAGCTTTGGATTGGTTGAAAAACAACAATATCTTGTACAATGACATTAAAATTGATCGAAATGCCAACTTGGATGAAATTGTCACATGCACTGGGCGAAATGATAGTCTGAAAATGGATCATTTTCTGACTCAGACTGGGGCTCAGATTTCATATGAGCATCACACGCTCATTGAAATGCAACCAATGTTGCCACCTGAAAAGGATTTGACGATTTTCAGGCAAAAAAGAGTTGAAGGAGTATTACTAACTGACAATGACCCATTATTGGAATTGTTTTGTTTTCCTGATTTGTTCACAAGAGGTAGATTTGGAATGTTTTCAAATGAACGTCCATATGGCAAAGTAAAACCATACATGTACATCAGAAATCGATTGAACCATTGTGATCCTAGATTCAGAAGAAATATTCAATATTTGATGTTTTCTGCCGATAAAGCTGATAAACGAGCCATTGATGCTGGTATTTATGCTATAATGAAAACAGCAAAAATGCCAAAAATAACAGTTGCTGAACTGAAAAAAAGATTGACAAATAATGATAAGCAACTGGAAGGCAATTTGTCAATGATGATGGCAAATATGCGAGGATCTAAGGAATTTTGGGCTCGAAAATACACGGATTTGCAAGCTTTTGATGAGTGTTATGGGGTACCCACTTTCTTTTTGACACTGTTTTGCAATGAATATATCCTCAAAGATTTTCACGAATTTCTTGAAAAGTTGAATAATACAACTAAAAATTTGGACAAATAAATAATGATGATATTGTGGCAGTCAGTGAACATTTTTATCATAGATTCACATCATTTTTGAAGATTGTCAGACTTGACAAAAACGGCCCTCTGACTGAAGTTGCCCATTATTTTTGGCGATTAGAGTATCAAAACAGAGACACTCCTCATGTACACATGAAAGTGTACTGCAAAGATGCTCCTATTTTTGATGAGACTGACAAAGATTCACACAAAATAGTCCAAACTTTCATTGAATCTATTATTACTTGTCAACTTCTCAACCATTTTAAATCACCTAAATTAGCCTATTTGGTGAATAAAGTGCAAAGACACACTTGTGGTGGATCATGTTACCGTAAAAAATTTGTCAGAAATAAATTTTACACAATTTGTCGCTATGGATTTCCTAAATCTGCTGGAAATTTCAAATTTAACACAATTGAAGAAAGTGTTAGGTCACATAAATGTGGCAAAAAAATAAAAAAAATTGTATAATTTGAATAGAAGCTCACAAGAGCAGTACATTAATGCTTACAACCCAGCTATTTTGATGATGTGGGAGTCTAATATTGACTTGCAGTACATTTCTGAAAATTCAATGATTCTGAACCATTACATCACCAGCTATCAGACTAAATATGAAGCATCTGAGACTGAAGGTGTGTGGTCATTGGACCAATCAAAATCATTTTATGGTAAATGCAAAAGCGCTGGTCTTTATACATTGTCCAAAAGAGATTCAGGAGCTTATGAAGTTGCTGATAAGCTGTTGGGACATCACTTGTTTGGAGCTTCTGCAACTGTAATGTGGGTCGGTGCTGATATACCTGAATATAGAACCCGCAGATTTTTGCCACAAGAAGAATTGGATCAAATGCAGCCTGATTCTACAGATTTGTATTATGGCAATATGGTTGAAACATGGTACCCGAATAGACCTGATTCTATGGAAAATAAAAGTTTGTACTATGTTGCGAGAAACTATGAAAGAACAATGAATGCTTCCACAAATGATGATGAGAAAGTTTCATTGAAGCTGCGAAATAATCATGGCTTTTTAAAAAAAGTGAAAGAAAAAGCTATAAAGACGCCAAATGTGAGATTGACTTCTGAAACAAAAGAACGATATTATCACAATTTGTTGATGCTGTTCAAACCTTGGCGCCAAGAAGAAATTGATTTACTTGATGGCTGTAAATCATATGAGCAATCATTTTATCAAAATGCTCCATATTTGTCTGAAATGACAAATTATGAAAGTATTAAGAAAAAAATTAAAGATGCTATTGAAATAAGAAAAAAAATAGAGCAAAAATCTAAAAATTATGAAAATGAAAATAACGCTGATGATGATCAAATTGATTGCGATCCTAATATGGCTAAAGAGGCAGATAAAAATGAAGCTGATTTAAATATGCCTCAAATCAGACATGTCACTGAAGCTCAAGTTTTAGAAAATGAGCAAAAATTGAATTTCATTCAAAAAGAAATTTATAATGAAATTATTTCCAAACTTGAGCAACAAAATCTTCATTGGAATGAGGAAAACCCTATTCACAGGTGCAATTGTGACGATTGTCCACAAATTCTCAAATTTATTAGTGGTTTTGGGGGTGTGAGCAAATCTTTTCTGATCAATGCACTGGCAGATAAAATTACTCTCACATATCCTGCCATGAATGGACCCAGTGTAGTTATTTGTGCTCCTACTGGTGTCAGTGCTTACATTTTGAAAGGATCTACATGCCATAGAGTCTTTCAACTAAATGTGCAGCATGGTTCTACACCTAAATATGAACCATTATCAAAGGATAAAATAAAAAGTTTGAGAACCATGCTTGGATATGTGAGATTATTCATTATTGATGAAATAAGCATGGTTAGTCACTTGCAATTAGCATTTATTCACCAACGTTTGCAAGATGTTTTTGGTGATATTAGGAAACAAGTGTATCCATTTGCAAACATGTCAATTGTTGCATTTGGTGATTTATTCCAGTTTCCACCTGTTAATGAAAAACCTGTATTTTCCAAAATATCTATTCAAGATGCTAGAAAATCAAATTTGGGAATTGCTGGTATAAATTTGTGGTCATATTTCGATTATGATGAATTGACCATAAATATGCGACAAAAAGATGACAATGAAAACTTTGTTAATATTCTTAACAGAATTAGACTTGGGTCACCAACTGATCAGGATATTGAGATCTTGAAAAGGCATCGAATCAATGCTAAACAAAAAGCAAATATTGATCAAGTTACTGATCTTTTGCAAAATTTGCAAAAGAAAATGCATATTATGTTCATTGTACCCACAAATGAATCTGCTGAGGAAGTGAATTATAAAATGTTGAAAAAAAATAATATTCATATCATTGAAATTTCAGCAACTGATTCCAACTTAAGAAAAAAAACCGTAACAAAAAAAAAATAAAAACAGACACTAAAAACTTCTAAACTTAAAAAGATTTCTGACACAGCTGGACTTGAAACTGTGCTTAAAATTGGAATTGGTGCTAGATGCATGTTGCGTCGGAATATTGATATCGAAAAAGGACTTTGCAATGGTACAATGGGTACAGTCACTGAAATACAAATGAAAGATGGCAAAGTTGTTGCTGTGACTGTAAAATTTGATCATATGGATCATGCAGTCAATGTTGAATTTGTGCAAGCTGACTATGAACTTTCTCGTGGCCTCTTTGTGACTAGATCTCAAATACCTTTGTCACTCAGCTATGCTTTAACTGTCCACAAAACCCAAGGTATTTCAGTCGATGGTATCATTGTTGACTTGGGATCTGATGTCTTTTCAGATGGAATGGCCTATGTAGCTTTGTCACGTGCTAGAAAGCTGTGCAATGTCTATTTGATCGACCTTGACCCTCATAAATTGACCATGTGTAACAAAAGTGCATGGACTGAATATAATAGATTGAGGGCCAAAAGAGACAGGGTTGATTTGCCACCGCTTCCTCCTTGTTCTGTTAAGCCTCAAAGTTTGTCATTGTACAAACAGACTTATAAACGAAAAAAAACAATCGTTATAGATCATGATTTGAAGCAAAAACATAATAGTCCAAATAGAAAATGGCTGAAAATAGACAATTCAATTTCTCAAAATAATTTGGACCTCAAATTGATCAATGAAAGAAATGCTTGTTTTGCTAACAGTATTGTTCAGACAATTTACCACCTTCCTTTTTTGTCTAACATCATTAAAAGCATTCCAAACATTGATTTGCCAATTCAGCAATTAAAAAGATTGCTTGTCCCTGGCACTCACAGTGTTGCTGATCTTAGAGAATCAATCGGAGGCGTTTTTAATAGTGGCCAACAAGAATGTGCTATTGCATTTTGGGAATCTTTGATAAACAAGTGCCCTGACAGTGCCAAACAATTATTCACTTTTGAAGAAAGTAAAGTGATGAAATGTCTTAGAATACACAAACAAAACTGCCAAAGACTACAAGATAGTGAATGTAATTGCACCTTTAAAGTTGGCTGTGGGTTCCAAACCTTGCAGATTGCTGGAATACCACAGAGATTAGTTATTCAACTTCATCCTACTGATGGTCGACAGCAATTTAAAAGTTTGCTCAAAACTGATGCTTCAGTGCTCAAACATTGTATCAAATGTCAGCAAAATACTGAGCACTAGGAAAATGTCACTAGAACGTTTCCTACTGCAATGAAATATTTGTGTGTTCAAATAAATAGATTTATGTTTGAAAATTATAATCCTCGGCGAATTAATGCTGAAATTATGAATTTCAGTACAAAAAAACAAAATATTTTTGGAACAAATTTCAAAGTAAAAACAGCTATTCTGCACACTTTGAATAGAGTCGATTTTGGGCATTATACTTGCATTGTTAGAAATAATAATAAGTGGAATATTGTCAGTGACACTAACTTTTCTAGTAATGTCAATTTTCCTTCCAAAATGTCCAATATTGTTGGCATTTTTTTGAAAAAATATAAAGGAAGCAAACATTTGATAAAAACAAGGTCATACATTCAATAGAAATAAATAGTGGTGGTTTTCGCTTTTAAAATTCAACCATCACCTAGGCATGGCATGGGGCTGTAACTGTAACTCTGCAGGCGAACAATAGCACTGTTATGAATCATAACTAAACTGGAGACAAGATTTCTGCTTCAAGAGATAAATGTACTATAAAATTTTAACAGGAAAATTATTTTACTGAAAACTATTGATCAATATTACACTCTAAAAAGGAAGATACTAGAGTTAAAAAAACAACAATTTTATTTACACTCAAGCAATTCAAAATTTATCTCAAAACTGACTCTTCAATTCGCAAATATTGTCAACAAAATACTGAGCATTTTGAAAAAGCTACTAGAATGTTTTCTACTGCAATGGAATATGTGTGTGTTCAAACAAATAGATTTTTATTTTAAAATTACGATCCTCAATGAATTAATTCCGAAATTATATATTTCAATAAATTTTTTTTGCAGAAATTTCATTGTAAAACCAGACATTCTTCACTTTTATGAAAGTCGATTTGGGCATTTTACTTGCATTATTTAGAATAATAACAAGTGAAATATTATCAGTGACACCAATATTTCATATAATTTTAATTTTCATTCCAAAATGTCGTCCAACAATATTGGCATTTCTTTGGAAAAATATAAAAGAAACAAATAATTGAGAAAAATCAGACCATATATCCAATCGAAATAGCAAAAACTTGAGTGCTAACCTTCCAATCAGCGTGGTATGGGGCTATAACTGTATACCTGCAGGCGAACGATAGCACTTTTATGAATCACTTAAATTCAGAATTTTAAAAATATTTCTGTAAATTTTTTTTTATGTAATACTTTTCCTGTGATCATTAGCATGTTCTATTAATTAATAAATATAATTCTATTATTTTTATTGTTGCTTATGTTGTTGATGAATAGAATTTCAAAAAGTTAGGTATTTTCTTGAAAAAGGATTTCGGCCTCAACAGAAAGATGTTCAACAAAATGTTTAACCATAAAATTTACCAAAAACTATTAATATTAAACTATAAAAAGAAAGATACTAGAATTTAAGCAAAAAATATTTTATTTCAACTCAATCAGATGTGCCTTATGCACTAATAAAAATGCAATTGGCATTTTGTTGAACTTTTTAAGATTTTAAATATTTATAAATTTTCTCATTATAAAAAACGATTATTATATTGATTATAATTTTTTGACAGAAGAAATAAAATGAATTGCATAAAAAACATTAGAAGACAAATTTTTAAATCATAAGAAAAATCTAAAGTCACTAAATTATCAATAAAGTTTGTCATAATAATACATTTATTAGATTAATTTTAATTTGGAAAGATAGAAGTACAGTTAAAACATCCAGAATCAGCGAATTCATTACATTTTATCATAATAAAAACGATTGTTTTATTTCAATTCTATTGATAAGAAAATATTTGTTTTACTTGATTAAAATTAATTAAACATAGATTATATCTGTAGTATATAAATATTTTTTTATAATGAAACAATTTATTAATTTTTGCTGATTTACGATTTTTTCATTGCCGGTTTTTATTTTGCAAATTAAAAATAATCCAATAATCTTTTTTGATAATGAAAAAATGTGCTGACAATTAAGTGATTTTAAATATTTGAATATTTTTTTAAATGAACAATAAATTAAAATCAATTTACTAAATAATCATTTTTTTCAAGATTTATTTACACAATTTACTAATATTTATTGATATAATTGGATAATTTTGCATTGTTCTTCTAATGTTTTATATTCATTTTATTTCTTCTGTCAAAAAATTATAATCAATATAATAATCGTTTTTTATAATGAGAAAATTTATAAATATTTAAAATCTTAAAAAGTTCAACAAAATGCCAATTGCATTTTTATTAGTGCATAAGGCACATCTGATTGAGTTGAAATAAAATATTTTTTGCTTAAATTCTAGTATCTTTCTTTTTATAGTTTAATATTAATAGTTTTTGGTAAATTTTATGGTTAAACATTTTGTTGAACATCTTTCTGTTGAGGCCGAAATCCTTTTTCAAGAAAATATATATATGTGTGTGTGTGTGTGTGTCTGTGTCTGTGTCTGTGTCTGTATACATGTATACGTATGTATGTGTATAAGTATATGTGTATACATACATATAATCTCTCTCTCTCTCTCTATATATATATATATATAAGAGGAAATAGTTAATAAAACATGTTAAAACACACTTTTAAAAAGAGTTAAAACATATTTAATTTGCAAATGAACCACTAAAAAGTGGATAGTCCTTAATCCGCATGTAACTCGTTCGCTTCCTACCTTTCTTTTCTTGTTTTATTTTATTGTCGTGATCAATCTTTATGTATCCTGTTGTACTTTTTCAAGATTTTTTTACTTCTATGCGGCCTTCTACTTTAATCTGTTCGCTTTCTTCCTAGGTCCATTTTCACATATAGTCAGTCAGTAATTTTTTTTGTGCAATGTGTTGTGCATTGTCATTAGTTTGCTCGTATTCTGATCAAGCTGCCTGAGTTCTTCTTTAAGCCATCCCATTGGTTCCTCATCCTATGCTTTCGTTTATATAGATTTAGATATTTGTTATCCGAATATATCTCTTTTTCATAAGAGATGGTTGTGTATGAATCTAAGGAAGATGGACAACCAAGATTATTTGACATACGCATCAGTTGTCAATAAAAACTGTGATAATTTTAAGTTAGCGGAACTAACAGTAGAAGATTTCAAATGCCTAATCTTCGCACAAGCGTTAGTATCCATAAATTCTGATATCTCTAGTTTACCCATGTTAATCTTTAGTAATGCACAGTTTTTTTTTAATCTCAAATTTAATTCATATGCGCTGGTTGAATATTCTGGTCGTATTAATCGGTTTCTCAACTTGTGTTCTTTTTTTTTTGCTTTTATCAAATAGCCTCAAGTTATCCCTATACATGAGGTTTTTTATTCTTTATTCTGTTTCTGTAAACTTATAGCCGGCATTATATTTCCTCAATGTGTAGTTTGATTAAATTTATTTTAAATTAAATTAATTTATTAAACAGTAGTGGTTATTGTAGTGTCTCCATAGAAAGTGGCTCTATGTATTATAACCTCATTCAGGTGTTGTCCTCCATCTGTCAGTTCCAGTCTTCATGTTTCTCTTTTGGGCTTTTAATCATCCATGCTTGTGGGATTTAGTCGCATGTTTCCTCGTAATCGACCCATCACATAACTATGTTCTTTCTCCTGTTTTTAATTTTTCTTTTAATCTATGTATAATAAGAAATTATTATTATTATTATTATTATTATTATTATTATTATTATTATTATTATTATTATCATCATTATTGTTGTTGTTATTATTATCACAACCATCAAACATTAATGTTTGATTTACTTTTGTTGTTAAATTTGTTTATAGGCATAGGAGCTTATAAAAGAGCAGGTGTGTGTCAGACAAAGTTTTTTCTTATCATGACATTTAATTAGATTTTATCTATTCGCTTTCACCACTAAGATTAAACTTATATATATATATATATATATTTATGATGTGGTGCGTGTTTGTGTTCATGCATTTGTTTATTCATTTATCGATCCGATATTTTGTTCCTCCATTGTATCGTAATCGATTTTTCTCGGTCTATATTTTTTCAAAGATAAATGTTTTTCTGTGTAATTTATTTACATTTTTATTGTATATTTTTGCTTAGTTTCATGAAACGATTTTTGGCCGTTTGTTATTAAATTTTTTATAAGCATCTTAATCTTCATTTCATATGATCGGCTGAATACCCATCCCCCTCTCTGTTTATCTTGCTCTCTCTGTATATATACAACGCACACACACACACACGCGCGCGCGCGCACGCACACACACAAATATATATATATATATATATATATATCCTTAAACGTTAAGATAAAACGCTGAAAAGACAAAGTCACGTACAAAACAATGAATTTTTTCTGAATCTCATACATTATTTCGAGGAATTAGAAACAGCCTGAAGGAATTCGAATAGTGAAGAAGATGACGTCAATAGAAATGAATAAAAACTAAATACGATAAGCAGTTACACACACACACACATACACGCGCGCATTCACACACATGTACATATCATCATCATCATCATCATCATCATCATCATTATTAAGTCTGGCAGAATATTGCCCTGGCGTTGCCTAGGAAAATAGGTTAACTCAAGAAATACCCTGACAAACTTTGAACAATATGATGTGGGCAAAATATTAAGACTGTCATTATTAATAATAGTATGTTCACAAAGCGGGGAAGTGTCTATCCTTGGACCTCGGTTATTTCTAATATTCATAAATGACCTCCCTGACAAAATTGTCTGTGAGATGGGTATGTATGCTGACGACGCCACGCTCTATAACAGACACGACAGGAAAACAAATGAACACATATCTAAAGAAATAGCAGAAACACTAGAGGAAGACCTCTTATCCGTAGTGGAATGGGGACAAAAATGGATGGTCACCTTCAATGCTTCCAAGACTAAACTTGTTTCTTTCAATAATTATAAGAAATCTTCCCTACCGTCAATAGCAATAGCCAAAGACTCTTTATCTGAAAGTGCATATTTTAAACTCCTCGGCCTAACGTTCACAGGAAACATGAGTTGGAACAATTACATTGAGAACATTGTCAGGACCTCTGCGAAGAAGGTGGGTTCTCTATACCGTAATTTCTATTAGTTTTGTATAATGCCCTCGTTTTGAAAATGTCGGTAACTATTTTTCTCTCTTTTTCAGGGGGGATGATTATTTTATTTATACTGAAAATGTTGTTGGACATTTTCTCTTTTCGGAGAAGTAATATTTGGATATACTTAATTTTCTAATCGTATCTATATTATTAGAATCGTCTCTTATGCTTACACTATTTGATACTCCCCGTAACTTTCTGTAGTGTGATTGAGTTCATTTTTGAAATAATGAAAGTGCCAAGTATTTACAATCTAGAGGATTATTATGATGTAATTCTAACTATTTTGTCTTTGCCTCTTCCAGGTCTTGTTCATTGTCAGTAGACAATAAAGAACTGCTGGACAAATAAAGTACAACCTTATCTATGAACAAGACAATCGAATTCAAATTGAACTACCATGTTTGCCGTGCAGTTCTTCTTCCCTGCATGCAACTACATCACACCATAACTTGACGCAGCTACTGCGCATGAAAGCCCATGGTGCCATCCACACTGTTGGTGCGTCTACTTATACGGTCACATTTGAAGAGTTTAAACGGTCAACCATAATCGAGGCCGGTACTACCGAAGTCTGGACCTATTTTCAATCATGCTGGACCAGTCATGTTGTTGCTACAAAGATATCCGGACGCGAAGAAGTGATACAACTTCTGGAATGTTGTGAGGAGCCACTATGTAGTGATTTCACTCGCACATCAGGTGGTAAACTCAAAGACAAACACATGGATGAGATTATTCGTGCCATCAGGAAGCTAGCCGTCCGAGAAGAAAACAAAATGGTTGCACAGATTACATTGCACAATATGCAGTAATACTGTGACGAATCGGTACGCAATTTTGGTGCTCGCTTTCGAGGACAGGCAGATATGTGTAAGTTCGTGATCACATGCATTAGCTGTGACTACAACGTAAACTACACTGACGTCATCATACGCAACGTGATGAGCCGAGGGATTACGATTCCTGATATTAAACTTGACCTCCTAAAATATACAGACACGGACATGTCATTAGAAAGGTGTGTTTCGATTTATTGAGGCTTAAAAGTTTGGTAAGTGATCTGCTTCAAATTTGTTATACACTTACTCAGTGGAAACGGCATGGCCATCATACCAGATAACTTAGCACCAACTCGTTGAGGACAAACAAGGAACATGTTTACACTGTGGCATAAAAAGCACCGCACGTATACACAAAAATCAATGCATAGCCTTTGCGACGAGTGAACGTATAAAGTTCATCCTATCCGACGACCTGGTATCCCTGTCTTCGGTTCACAAATTACTCGAACACTCAACCCAACTACCATCTGACCTAAGAACCTATGGCACCATCGAATGTGACACCGAAGAAAGTATCATTGGAACGTCAGCCGCATCACTAGAGGCACTAAAGCTCAAAGCCGTTAGATAGGACAGAGTAAGCACGGCCACCGCTAGTAACGGACATATGGCATATAGAATCTGGCATGCATTAATTTCGCCACGAAATGTCACACCATATTCGCAAGTATTTCCCGTTCTGGGACGATCTCTATACTACAGATGGTGTTTTAGTCTATAAGAACCGTATCGTCATCTCACCGCCATTGCAAGATGAGATACTTGCTACTCTACCGTCAGCTCACCAAGGCGTAACGTCTATTATTGCGCCCGTATTTCGTCCAGGGATTACGTCAGCTATCACAGCACACCGTGTAAAATGCCTGTAATGTAAGCAGAATGCGCCATCAAAACCAAGAGCTTAACCTATCCCCTCAACAAACCCCGAATATCCCTTTCAGTGCTTTTGTGCAGATTTCTTCACTTATCAAGAACCACTACCTATTTGTGGTGAGCCGCTATTCCAACTGACCCATAGTTGAGAGATCCTTAGATGGTGCTCAGGGACTTAACTCCTGCATGACAGATTTGCGTAACCTATGGCATATCTATGGAGTTAGCCTCTGATGGTGGATCCGAGTTTACCGCTAACAGCACTAGGCAATTCCTCACGGAGTGGGTGTTCATAACTGGTTATCCTTGGTAGCATTCCCCAAGGCAATTGCAGAGCAAAGATTTAAAACGTCTCCTCATTGACAACACGCACCCCCACGGAACTATCGATACGGATTCATTCCAACGTGTTATGTTCCAGACCAGAAATACGCCAGATTGAGGCGCCCAGCTGTCACCAGCCATGTGTATCTTCGGCCGTCCCATTCGAGAGTTTATACCTATTATACCTGGCAATTATCAACTACATAACACGTGGCGCAGCACTTAGCAAGCACGTGAAGAATACCTACAAAACCGGCACATGTGCTGTGCTTAGAGGCTATTGGAAATTATGTAAAGGCTAACACCACTGGTCGTTGATGATCATGTGTGCATTACATACCAAATCGATCCTTATCCGCCCAAATGGAATAAAACTGGAATAGTAATGAAAATTCGCCAGTTCGATTAAGATATAAGCGAAGGACACTTCAGAACAGAGAATTGCTTCGAAAGTATATTCCAGTGCAACTCTCTCCCCCGAGGCTGATATTCACAGACGGCCTTAGATTACGCCCCACCAACAAGTGTTGCACATGACGATACCACATTACCCAAAGTCACGGAGTCAAAGTCCCCTATTATTTCCGTATATTCTACTCAATCGCCAAGTCTACCTGAGAATATAGGGCCTTTCAGTCGGCCTACAACCCAGCCCCCTCCACCTTGTGCACGCACGTCGAGATCAGGCCGCGCTAAAACATCACCGAAATGGTTCAAGGATTACGCTCTAACAATCGAAAACCACAGTAACCCTGAGTCACCTGATTACCAGGTCCACTCAACATAATGTTTTCCTCTGTATTCATACATATTCCCGTCTCGCCTTGCCTATTGTTGTCGTTTTGTCATTCTTTAAGCTAGGATTGTCCCACCTAACATTAGCATTGAGACATACGCAAAGACTTGGATGGAGAAAAAGGAATAATATTGTGTAATTCTGTTTTTTCTTTACCTCTTTCCGGTGTTGGTCATTGTCAATAGACAATAAACAATTACTGGACAAATAGTGTACAATCTTATCTACAGTGCTTGTTCATGACCTAGGCGTATGTTTAAAAAATCCGTCTCGCTTAGTCAAACTAAAATATTTATACCTTTTTAAACAATGACATCTTGGGGTGGCAAATCTTTCTTGGTAACTTCACGATTTTCACAAATTCTATATCTGTGCTTTTAGGTTGAATGTCGTGTACGAATTTTCTATTTTCTGTAGTTGTTTAACTGCTTCAAATGTTTAACTGCTTCAAATGTTTAACTGCTTCAAATGTTTAACTGCTGCAAATGTTTAACTGCTTCAAATGTTTAACTGCTTCAAATGTTTAACTGCTTCAAATGTTTAACTGCTGCAAATGTTTAACTGCTTCAAATGTTTAACTGCTTCAAATGTTTAACTGCTGCAAATGTTTAACTGCTTCAAATGTTTAACTGCTGCAAATGTTTAACTGCTTCAAATGTTTAACTGCTTCAAATGTTTAACTGCTTCAAATGTTTAACTGCTTCAAATGTTTAACTGCTTCAAATGTTTAACTGCTGCAAATGTTTAACTGCTTCAAATGTTTAACTGCTTCAAATGTTTAACTGCTGCAAATGTTTAACTGCTTCAAATGTTTAACTGCTTCAAATGTTTAACTGCTGCAAATGTTTAACTGCTTCAAATGTTTAACTGCTTCAAATGTTTAACTGCTGCAAATGTTTAACTGCTTCAAATGTTTAACTGCTTCAAATGTTTAACTGCTGCAAATGTAGTCAAACAATTTTAACAATGTTTTTATTTTTAATAAATTTAAACATTAAGTCAATATTATTAATCAAGGTATAACCCCTCAAAAGAAAGGGCCAAGATTTTATTTCCATCGAAAACGTAGGTAAAGATCTTTATTGAGTTCCATATTGTGTTTTTCGAAAACCTTGTGGTAATGTTTGGTTGATTTATTAGTCAAGATGTTGAAAAAGAAATTCTTCATTTTTTAGACATTTCTCTATTTGAAACTGTTAATTTTGTAGCTTTTGTCATTGTTTGAGCAAAGTTTTCTACATTTTCTGTTGTTTTAAGATATGTCGATTTTGATTTTCTTGTTTTACATATGTTGTTGTTGTAGTTCTTGTTCTTGAATAAACCTTTATTTAGCGTTATGATGTTGTTAGAACATCTTAATGATAATGGCCTTGAATTAAAGAACTTAAGACATTTTCTAAAGAACTTTACTTACTTAAGAAAGTGTATTTTTCTTAGATCCACATTAATATTATTAGTTACAGTTACATGATGTTAAACACATATTACTGTTTTTAGGGATTCAAAAATATTTAATAATAGAAAATCTTACAGATGTATTCTCGATGTTTTAAATGGCAATAATTTTATTATACTTATGTTTAAGAACAAATTTTTCGGTGCACGGAAGAATTTAATTGTTTGAATTGTTCATATATTATTTAATTTCAATATATTCATTCAAACCTCGGATTCTTCTTCTTCCGTTTGAATTTTAAGGAATGAAACCGCATTAATTGTTTCATGTGTTAGTTTTAATGGCATGCGGAATTTCAATACAATATATTTACACTTCAGGTTCAAGATATTTCTACTTGGGCTTACAGAATACAGTTATAGGTATTGATTAATAATTCATTTATTTATTAATTAGCGATATATTTATTTGTATTAACTTTCTTCTATTATATTTAACGTTATAACATGTCATTTGGTTTATATATATATGTGTTGTTTAATATATTTAAAAATGTATTTTACCACTGATATAGTTTTGACTAGAAATCGATATGATAAAAATGATGAACTGCATTTTGTTACTGCTAACCTTCCGCCTGGTGTTATTAGCTTGTAAAATACACTTAATATATTTTTCATGCATATTTCCTATTTAATCTACCTACATTTTTTATTGATTTGGCTGTTCTGTGAGGACTGGTCGCAAAATAATTGTAAATATGATATTTTGATTCATGCAAATTTCATATCTATTATCATAGATTTATTGACTTTTATATTGTGTTCAATACATAATAGTTTTTTATTGCATTTGCGCCACAAACAAGACACGGTGCAAATTAGATGTAGAGGAAATCATCTGGGACATAATTGCAGGGATACTATCACGGGAGTTGAGCAGTAAGATGACTATTTACATTACACTTGACCTTATCCATGTCAGTATAGTCGGTGATACAAGAACCTTGGATGGAATTCTAAAGTCCATCATTTATGGGGAATAAATTATTAGAGTAGAAGGCTTTCTGGCATTAAGGAGTCTCTAATGTATAGGGTGTGGCATTGCTGCTTGTCAGGTTTGTCAGGGGTATTTATGTCAAGGGAGTACAAGTGCTTGTAGTTCTTCGGAGCATTCACCATTAAAATACTTGTAAAACAAGCAGAGGGATGCAGCATTTCGTCGATGGGACAGAGGTTGAAGCCTAGCTGACAGGTTGGAACATATTAGGTCGGCGACTCTTTTGGGAACCCTGTCCAGGAGTCAGAGACTAGTAGCAGATGCATCGGCCTAAATGTGACAAAAATACTCCATACATGGGTGAATGCTGGCCTTGTAGATGTTTATAGGATACTGTCAGGTGTAAGTAACTTTTTAGCACGGTAGAGAGGGTCCACGTTCTTCGCAGCAGCCTTGGCAATGCATTCGATTTATCTGTACCAGCTCATGTTACATGTGAACGTTAAGCCGAGGGGTTTAAACGAAGTACTTTCAGAAAATGTATCATTAAACATAGCTATTGGTGGTTGAAAAGATTTTTTTTTAATTATTAAAGGATTTTTTTTTAATTATTAAAGGACAGGAGCTTAGACTTCTAAGTATTGAATGTGACTATCCACTTATTCCCCATTCCACTACATACTTGAGGTCTTCATGTAGTGTTCCTGCCATTGCCTTGTGTTCATTTTTCCCCTCAAGCCTACCATACAGTGTAGTGTCATCCGCAAATATACCAATCTCAGATAATGTTATCAGAGAGATATTTTATGATTATCGGGAATAAAGGTCCAAGGATAGACCACTGAGTCAGACCCGCATTTATATCATATTGTTTAGATGTTCATCCATCGAGAACAACCTGGATTCTTATTTTACTTAAAAAAATATTTAATTATGTTACGTATTCGTCCAGTAATACCATATTGATCTAATTTTCTTAGTGATTTTAAAAGCAAAAAGGATGTAGTGCAATCATGTAGAATCTAAACGAAAACATCTATCTCTCCAGCAACATTCGTTATGGTTTGATCTAAATCATACGCGTATAAAGTCTTTAACAGAAAACGTTGCTAAATATATAAATGTATATTTGTGTAAGTGCAGAAATAACTCGTTTAATCGACTTACGCCTGCAAAGTTCAAATTTGACCATTTAGCAGCTGTTTATATCGGGTAAAAATCGAATCGAATCTGTTCGAAGGGCCAATTCCTCTATATATTAAATTTCACGCCTGCAGAGCAGAAATTGACAGAGTATTTTAGTAGAGAGTGTGTCTCACAGAGATAGACAGACAAGCAAGGTAACGTTTATATAATTAACATATGATTTTATATCATAAATGCAGTGCCAAATATGGCTATTACAGTTAACAAATGTGCTCTATTACTTTTTACGTGGATATCTTTTTTAAGTAGGAAATTTTGTAGTTCATATATCTTTTTTATTCATTTATCGTCACGCGGGATTGTCTATACAGTATTGCTGCTCTGTCTGTCTGCCTCTCTCTCTCTCTCTCTCTCTCTTTCTTCTCCCTTTTCTATCGCTTTAATGCTTCTTTATTTCCGGAAGTCTGCTCAATCAAATAGCATCATTACATTTAGCGTATATCTCTAGTTACTGTTTATGTAGGTATTTTTTAATAAAAAAGTAGAATGCTTAACCTACCCCTCTCTCTCTCTCTCTCTCTCTATCTGCCCACTCCCTCTTTCTCTAAGTCTCTCTCCCTTTCGCTCTTCCCCGTCTCTATTTCTCTCTTTATCTTTCCCTCTATCCATTTCTCTTTCCCTCTCTCTTTCTTCCTAGTTATCCTTCCCCTTTTTTCTGAGTCTTTAATTCTCTCTTCCTTTCCCTCTTACCATTACTTTCTCCGCCCCTTCTTTCCTTGCATCTTTCTCTCCTAATTCTAAATGCCGTTAAGTTCGACCCAATCATTTTTTTCCACTTTTCATTTTCTCCCAATTCGCTTCGGCTTAACTTAACTTCCTCTCCACAAATGAAGACACCTGACGCCATTTCCTCTTCTCCCACGACGTTTGTGAAATGTCATTTCCTTTTCTATTATTCATTCACACCAGTGTTTCAACATTTTGGGAATCCTGATCAACAGAATAAAAATACAGTAATGGTATATTTGATTCCGTAAAAGATGTTACATAGAATGCATGCGGCATAACGGCACACTAATTCGATCTCTTTGTGCGTTCAAACAAAACAGACTTTCAATCCAGACTTTTGACTGCGACACCGATAATTTACAAAAATATTTAGCTAGGCCCTTTTATTTTCAATCATCATAGACGAACTGCAAAATAAAGAGACTATGTATTTATAAATCTTTTAAACGTAACAATAACTCATAACATTATAGATATAAAAAATCGATATAACGATTTGTGATGTAAGATGCTTTTTGACTTCCTACTTCCGTCAGAAGAAGAAAAAGTTACAATTTTTACAAGTGTGCATTCGCCAGCGGACTTGCAAAAAAAATCATTTTTTATTTGATTAAAACCTTATTTTTTATCAGTAAAAAGTAATACTGGAAATTTGGAAACGTATTTGTTTTTTTTATTAGTATTACTTTATTTTAACAATCCGAGTGTTAAACAATTTGAATTACAAACGTTACTAAACTAGGCGTCAAGGTGCCATGGTGTCAAGACAAATTGTTTAGCTAAACTGATTCGTATATTGGAAAATTAAAAAAAGGTATAGTTAAACAGTAAGGACAATTATGACAGACTTGCACGCGGAAAAAACTATGTGTGAGTATTCTATTTGTTTACTCTTTTAATCTCAATGGCTACTATATGATATCGTGCTTTACAGCATAGAGTTGAGGAACAAAATTCATGTTCACATTACATTTAAAATTTTGAAAGTGTTTACAGTAAGAGAAGGAAATGGGGAGGGAATTCCAAGGTGTAGAAGTCCGAGGGAAAAAATTATATTAGAAGTCTTTCCGGCATTTAGGAACCTCAACAGGTGTGCCATTATTTCGCAGTGCCCCTTGCGTTGTTGTGTTCTGTCCTCCCGCCATAGCCGGGAGATGATTTGGATCGCGCGGAGTGATATAGAAAAAAGGGACAACAAAGCAATTTCGACAATTCCATTTCTCGTTCTCAGCCGGAAACCATGAGGTAAGCACGCATATTTTGCCTCTCTGTAAAAAGGGCGAGAGGGCACCCCCTCTTCTTCAGCAATTAGTTAAGAGTAGTTAACTTAAGCTGCTAATCTCAAAGTCTATTCAAATTTAATTGTAATTGTTGTTACTTGTTTCAAATTGTCAGATAGGGTACTATATTTTTGTAAAAACATAAATAGTTAAAAGTGTTGCATAAGTACGACTTGTGTTGCGTTGTTGGATCTGTCTTAAACATTATAAGTGCCTTAAACTTCTAACCGGCACCTGCAGAAATTCCAGCCAAGGGAAAATGAACCTCAAGAAGTCATCCTCAGAGAATAGACAAACAACCTAGTGAAAAGCAACCTAAAAAGTTCAGGTGTACCTTCATTCTTTAATTTCTAGAACAATAACGTTTGTTAACACTGACGGTGCCTAAAGTCATCAACCAGCGTAAGCAAGCGTAAATTAGATACCGTTCCCTCTACGTTTCGTGACAAAAGTTAATCGCTCCGGGTAAACCACATTTTATGGTTATACAAGAAAGGCTCCTTGTCAGGTTAGTCTGAAATATGTATGTCGAAGAGATAAAAGTTCATCAGGGTCAGTTCTGTTAAAGTACTCGTAAAGCAGGCATATGGATGCGACATTGTGGCGATGGGGATAGAGGTTAGATCTTCACCGACAGTGCGGGGCATATCAGATTTCAGATTGTTGTTTTATAATACAATTTTAAATAAGTAACAACAATTACAATTCAATTTAAGTAAACTTTGAGATTAGCAACTTAAGTTAACTACTCTTAACTAATTGTGGAAGTAGAGGGTGTGCCCTCTGTCCCTTTTTACAGAGAGGCAAAAAATGCGTGCTTACCTCATGGTTGCCGGCTGTGTAAGTTACTGCTGTGAGGTACAAATCACCTTTATTTCAGAACTAAGTGGAATGAACCAGTTTTATGACTACCACTGGTTTCAGAGACTACATGAAGACATTCATACCATGTTTAACCGCATGCTATGATCTCCGACCTTACGCTTTTCTTATTTGGTAACATCTCTGAAAAGATCCTGGTGACCACCCACTTGACCACTTCTTGTGTGTCACTTAAGGGTTTTCTTGTTTGGCTGTAGGGACTGGCCCCTTCTTTGGGTGAGGGTTCCCTTAAGTATTGTTTTTTGTTATAGTGTTGTTTTTACTAGTTGTTACATTTTCGATCTTTTTCAGGTAGTCCAGTGTCTGACTTAGGCTTACGCAGCCGGCAGGTCTAAGGAAAACTTACGCGCCTTTTTAGACGAAGGTCCCCCTAGTTCCGAATCGGCGGGTCGAGGTCGGACACTGGACCATCACACACACACACACACACACACACACACACACACACATATATATATATATATATATATATATATATATATATATATATGTCAGGTAGAAAGATATCCAACAATTAAGAATAATTGAATTTACACAAGGATCGTTGATAGTGCTCAATCAAAAAGAGCAAATTATATTTTTTATTCTTTATGTAAATGCAGTCGATGTGCAGACCGTTTCAATCATATTTAATTTCATCAGGCGAGAAATATTAAAATACAAAAAATAAAAAATATTCCGGACTTTTTCAAATTTTGAAAATTTTCATTTGTCAATACTATTATATTTTAATTCCATTTTTTGTGGCATCTAATCCCCTTTTGATTTTCTATAAGTTTTATTTTCCCATCAATAAGATTTCTTTTTTTGTGTTTTTTAACCCTTATTCATGATATTATTATGGTTAATCGTAACGTTTTGTTATCAGTCCATGTGTATTTATCTATGCATTTATTTCTATAGTTGTCAATTCTGGTAGAAATTATATTAAAACTTGTATCGATAAAACATTCGTCAAATATATTTATTCTAAGTACTTAATATCTGATTTACAAATTGACATTTTCTTAAGTAAAAATGAGATAGGAGACCGAGAATTCGAACCTGGAAAGCTAGGTTTGGAATTAAGATTAAATAGCAGATGTGTTTGTTTGAAAAGGAATTCAATTGTTTGGAAATGTTATTGTGAAAACGGAATTTGATGATTCAATTCTGTTTATGAACATAAAATTAAAATAAGGTTATCTAGAAGCGAACAATAGAAATGGAAAAACACATTGAAAATAGGTTAGACCAAAAATAGGTTAGAGAATTCTTGTTTACAGACATATGTGAACAGTGCACGTGAATTCAGACCACGTGAGTTGAGCACATGCTCAGACATGGGGGAACGAGACACATGAAGCATGTCGAAGCCGTGGGATCGATGCATGTTTTTGGCAATGCGATGAAGCCATGGCTGGGAGATGAGTTCTCAATATAGGGCTAGTTTTTAGAACAGAACGCGAAGAACAGGAGAGAGAGAAAGTCGGACAGAGTCGGACAAAGTCGGATAGACAGGGCTGATATTGGTCAGAAGGAATCCACCTTTGGAAGCGAAGGGTTAGAAGTTGAAATCATGTAGTGACTTTGAATTCCATGGTGTGAAATCATTGACCGGTCGAAAAAATAAAGGAGCATCATTATTTTTAACTGCGTCTTGTGTTGTATCATTTTACCAAAACAAAGGTTAATTGAAATTGTATTTTATATGAACTTTGTGTATAAACCCATCTAAATAATGTGTCTCTCCGCCATCTACGAAATGTGTTTCCCTCAGCGATCATAAGTAATGACTGATCCCCCCTTGTGTCATAAGAACCGATTCTCCTCTCTAAAATATATGTCACAGAAACATTCACAAACTGTATAAATGTATCTCATATATATCTACTTCATCCAATCGTATTAAGTGTCCATGTCTCTGCCACTCTTTAAAATATATATAATATTCCTCCCCCTAATATGAACACCCAGTATGCAACAGTTGTCATTTCCGTAAACTGCTGCTGATTTTACTATATTACTTCTTTATTTACATCATTTATTTATTTAAGTAATTCCCATAATAGTGTTCTAGTTTCCGTAAATATCTACTTTCTTTTCTCACTATACTTCTTTTACACTTATCACGTTCGTTAACGATCTAACATAAGTAGTCGACATCGATTATCAATTATATATTACTTTATATTGAAATTCTTTTAGAGGATAAATTGGTATATTTATTTATTTGCGGTCGGTTATCCTCATTTTCATAGTTGTTTTCTTTCACCACATTTCGATATACTAAAACATTTATCAATGTTTTAATATATCGTAGTTAACTGATATTATATGGCACACTTAAAAGCATTCTACTAAACTTGAGGGAGGGGGAGAACTTGAATGCCTACTAGGCACTATCCTCGAGTGTCTAAGGTCTCTCTGTACTGGGGTTTGTCAGAACAATCTTGTATGAGGGTACTTTTCCATAGAAGTAAACCCTGACCAAATATTCAAAATCGCATAGTATTCGCAGCCCACATAAGATCTCCTCACCACGGCTACCCTACAGCTTTTCCGAGGAATGGTGCACTTTCTACAAGTGATATTATCTCAAGTAATAGCACGAAATTGGATACTCCACCAGACTAGATAAATTCTTGTCCTGGAATCCAGTAAGGCCATGAGACCAACATGAAAGATATAATACAACGTATAAAAATGATAATTGGGAAGAGGAAAATTATGTTCTCAATTTCTTTACTAACTCAGTGCTTGAGAGATAGAATGGAACATTCGAATATCTATGTATCTCATATAGACTTCAAGTGTTAGTCCCAGGTCGTGGGCCCCTTGATTTCTGAGAACTTCGACTGAAGTAAAATAAAACAAACAAAAAAACTAAACCAATATAAATGTTACTTACAAATGTATAAATATCAGAGGGAAATGTTATTAATATATGTGTGCTTATAAAAGTATTACTCTAAAAATGTCAGAAACTAGATTAAATCCACATTTACTTATTCATGATTTATGATCAGTTCTGGAAGAGGAACCCTTTGCTGGTTTTCTATCCATCTGATTGATTATTTTGTTTGTGCCATAGTCGCCACGCTCGGATTCTGCATGATATTTCCAAATGGTCACCCATATAGTATTGAACTAGTTCAATGTAGTTTAACAACATTATCGTAACTAAGTAAATCATATTTGTACTACAATTTGGTTCGATTTAAACTTTAATGACTTCACACGACTGAAATAATTTAATTAAAATTTTAAATCTTCTTAAGATTAGTAATTTGGTAAAATTACGAAATAATTTATAATACCAAACAAGACTGAAAATAAAAGAAAAACACCAGACATATTAGTATTTGCGTTGGCTGAACAACTGCGTACCTGTATTATTTGAATTATTTGGACTAATTTTCTCATCTTGGTCGTCATTCTCATGTCTTTTCGATTGATGTAATCTGCGAATTAATATAAAAATGGAAACGATTTAACGTCGTTTACATTCTATAAACACACCACACGTTTTGAATTCTACCAACAATAGTTCATTAAGAAAAAATGAGAACAAAGCATTCTTCTAATCACCCATTCATAAAAGCAATTAGCAATATACACCTCAAAATTGAAGAAGGCTAAATCGGTCGACATTTTTTGAGAAAAACACGTGAGATGAGAACAGTTGTCTAGACAATCCAAATGATAAATATAATCAACCCCATCTCTAAAATTTAGAAACACTTATCTTTCTTAGTTAAATCCATAACTAGCAGGCAGCCTGTGTTTGCCGGGTCATAAAATACACATACTATTATATTTTAATTCATACAGAAACTGAGACATATGCATGCGAGTATAATGGGTTTTTTTTCTAAACAGTTCACTTATTGTAATTAAAAAAAAAAGCGTTCGGGTTGAGATCGAAACCACAACATAAAGGCAGTGAGTCAAGTACGATAACCGTTAGGCCAGCCTTAAACGATCTTTAAAAATGTTTTCGAATTGTATTTATTTTTAACATACTGAACCGGTCCTGTGAAGCATTCCCGTGTGCGCATTCGTGGAACAGTTAGCAATTAGAACAGTTAAGAATCAGACGACACCTACGTACCACTTTTTTAATTTTGACTCCCAAGCAGTTTGTTTTTCTCCGTGTGAAATCCGATTAAAGCGTTTTTCACATGTCTGAATACTCTATATACCAAGTCTGTAGAACAAAAATCCGTTGAGTATATAGGTTGAGAGTTGTCCTTACACTCACACACACCTATTCTCACTTTTATAAATCTATAAATATTGCGTAAGATCCGAAACACCCTAACATCGTTTAAGTTCGCAAGTACAACTAACCGTGAAACTGAATAAGCTTTCATCGAAAATAGTGAATGCATTTCATGGTTATATAATGTGCAATGCCTGTAATGATTTATATGGACACGAACACCGTTTGCAATTACGAATTCTAATCCAGTTGATTCTCCAGAGTTGAAAGTTTTAAATGTTTTAGCGGTTTCACACGAAAATAGCATTGGCAGAACCACCATAATTCTTAATAATCGTAAATAAAAATAAACCCGTTTCCTGTGTTAAACGTATTGGATTTCGAAAATCATTTCGAAATAACAAATATTTTAATGGCATCTTCTAAAAGTTACGAGCAATTAATCAATCGGATGCTGCTAAAATTGAAATGGAAATTTCTCTTCAATTTGGCGAATTGCCGCTGAGATAATCAATTAGCGAAGGTAGAATTACAACACCAGAGAAAAATACAAGTAGTGTGAACGCCGGCAATTTCATATACGTCCGATATGCACGGTGTCTTAAAATATATGTAGGCCAGGAATTCTCTCTCTCTCTCTCTCTCTCTCTCTCTCTCTCTCTCTCTCTCTATCTATATCTATCTATCTATCTATCTATATATATATATATATATATATATATATATATATATATATATATATATATATATATATATATATATATTACCTTCAATGGGGAAATTTACTTTAAGGGAACGAATGGAAGCTGAATTAGACTATTTTATTTATGTAATTCCGGTGTATCAGCAAATGACCTTGCTGGTTAAAAAACAATTGCATTGCTTATGTAAAATACATGAAGGGAAAAAATGTTGGGAACATTGATGGTGATATTGTTTGTGAAGGGGACTTTTACGTCTTATCGAGCAATGTTTTTCTTAAGAGTGATTTTAAGGTCAAGGCTTTGATTGGGCCAGTGTGGGAAAACGGATAATGGAAAAATTTGGTTTCTATCGGAGAAATCATCTAATTAATATGCGCAGGTGCTGTGGCCAATTAGCCAATCAAGGCGAATCAGAGTATTATGCAATAAACAGAGATTCGTCGGATGAGAACCACAGGCTCGGCAAACCTCATCCATCCCTACCTTTAAAAGGATTCACAGAGCGATTTTAGAGTCTGTCGAGCAGTCGCCAGTCACCAGTCGAAAGTTGGGTCTGTCAGCACCTGCGCCACACTTACCCCACACTTACCCCGTCCATGACCGTCCGATAAAGAAAGGAGAGAAATCGGTTGTTAAAAAAAGTCCCGTTTGAATTCCTATTTAAGTAGATTGCTGGTAAATGAAAAGATATTGCATATATTTTATTTACTTTTCTCCTGTTTATAATTGTACGAATATAACAGGGCTTTTTGGTCACTGGACAAAAGAAGGGTTGATCTGTAAATTCACCCTTGTCCTTGTTTGTCTGTTCGTCCTTTCGTCCGTTCGTCTGTCCACACTTTTCCCAATAACTACGCCTTGGAATTTTGGGAATTTTTTCACAAAAATTAAACATGGTTTGAGTAAACGAAAGTAAAATAACAGATTTTCCGGGCAAAATTCCGTTGCCCCTTAGGGGCGCCTTTCGGGTTAAAATGGCTAAAATTAAGACTTTTGTGATTAATAAATAAAAAAGTTGATACTTTGGATTTTTATTAAACTTTCTGAAAAGTAACTAACTGATTTCTATATAATTTTGCTTGTCTATACTTCACGATAACTCTTGCGGACTTTTGGAGCTTAATGAGGGGGAAAATGCTGAACTTCGTCATTTTTATGCTTCGTTCACTGGGCACTCACGGGGGACATTACATGCTTCGCTTGTTTTTCTTTTTGTAATCAGAATTTATTTTAATAATTCATCCATACAAACGAAACCCAAACTTACGTCCGGAGTCACTTACAGAACTTGTGCTTAACTTGCAGTACCAAATGAAAGTAATCTTTTTTAGCGGACAGCAAACAAAAGAAAGAAGTAGCCAACCTTACTCCCTGCATCCGGCCCGCAGCGCATATCTTCTCTTTAGACTTTCAGCTGAGTAATTTGGACGTTTTGAGATTTTTTTGTATCCCTATTTTAGCACTATGCCTGCGAGTCGCTGTTCATGCAAAAAATACAGTAATCTCACTCCAGGAAGAAGCGACCGAGACCGCCCCATTGAACCTTCGTGACTGTTCGAATCGGATCCATCTAGAACTAATGTGTGTGTTTGCGTCTGTGTGTATTCATGTATCTTTACTATTTAGCAAAGGGCCGCACTAATAGTCAGCCAACACGTAGAGGAAACTGATCTAGTGGGGAAAGTGCCGAATTTATAGGGCTCTTCAAACACACACACACACACACACACACACACACACATATATATATATATATATATGTGTGTACATATATATGTATATACATATATATATATATATATATATATATATATATATATATATGTGTGTACATATATATGTATGGTATCGCTACAATAACGAAAAAGCACCTTTTTGTATCGGGCGACCCGAAGAATGAACTCCCCACATAATTTAACCGGAAAGTAACGGCTAAGAATAGTAACACAGAAAGTAGTAAAAATACTGTAAATTTACTGATTAGGTAGATATTTAATTATGTAAATAGAAGTTGTAGTTTATAATGTTTATTAACATTTAATAAATGTTTTTTTGCAAAGTATTTAAAAGCTAAAGTACTGTTTTTTCGTAACTTACATTAAAGCGAACACATGCACAAAGAAACGCATGCAAATGTACACAGAGTATATATATATATATATATATATATATATATATATATATATATATATATATATACAGGAGACAATAGCAATGGAAAATGAATTCACAAACCCTATATATTGGAAAATATAGAATAATCACGAGGTTCTTTGCTCAGCAACCGAGAAGGCTTACATGCTTGCCAGTCGGTTTGCCTCAAACTCCACACTGGACCCTCTAAACCACCCCTACCTCAATTTCCTATGCGGACAGACGCCACGCTAGAGGATCTGATAATCACCCCTGCTCAGGTGCATGCTATCATAAAAAACCTTGACACTTCCAAAGCATGTGGACCCGACCTTATCCCAGCTGTGCTATTAAAACAGTGCTCAGCCGAAGTAGCTCCAGTTCTCTCCAAACTCTACAACAAATGCCTTAATGAATCTTGCTTTCCGGGCTGTTGGAAAACTGCTTCTGTGGTACCAGTATTCAAGAATTCTGGCGAAAGAACTGACCCATTAAATTATCGCCCTATTAGCCTCCTCCCACTTTTTGCCAAAATATTTGAGACCTTAATTAACCATGCTCTAGTCCAGCACCTTACAGATGCTAAACTTCTGACCGACCAACAATATGGATTTAGACAAGCCCGTTCCACGGCAGACATCCTCACTGTAATCTCTGAACGCATATACCATTCACTGGACAAAGCGGGAGAGGGCAGAGCGGTAGCTCTAGATATATCTAAGGCTTTTGACAGGGTTTGGCATGAGGGTCTCCTCAGGATGATTAAATCTTACGGTATCACTGGTAGAATACTTAACATAATTAAATCCTTCTTAGATAAGAGAAAAATCCAGGTTGTCCTCGACGGTCGTACATCTAAACAATATGATATAAATGCGGGAGTGCCCCAGGGATCTATCCTTGGACCTCTTCTGTTCCTTATATTCATAAATGACCTCCCCGACAAAATTGCCTCTGAGATGGGTATATATGCTGATGACACCACACTCTATAGCAGGCACGACAGGAAAACAAATGAACATATATCTAAAGTAATGGCAGAAACACTAGAGGATGACCTCCAATCAGTAGTGGAATGGGGACAAAAATGGATGGTCACGTTCAATGCCGCCAAGACAAAACTGGTTTCATCCAATAATTACAAGAAACCTTCTCTACCACCTATAGCAATGGCCAACGACTCTTTATCTGAGAGTAGTCTCTCAAGCTCCTTGGCCTAACGCTCACAGGAAACATGAGTTGGAACAATTACATCGAGGGCATTGCCAGGGCCGCTGCGAGGAAGCTGGGCTCTCTCTACCGTGCTAGAAAACTTCTAACACCCGAAAGTATCCTGTACCTCTACAAGGCCACTCTTCGCCCATGTATGGAGTATTGCTGTCATATTTTGGCCGGTGCATCGGCTACTAGTCTCTCGCTCCTTGACAGGGTTCAAAAGAGAGTCGCAAATCTGATAGGCCCTAAACTGGCATCTAAACCAGCCTCTGTCCCATCGTCGAAACGTTGCATCCCTCTGCCTGTTCTACAAGTATTATAATGGTGAATGCTCTGAAGAACTGCAAGCACTTTTGCCTCCACGACGTGAACACCCTCGACAGACCCGACAAGCTGCAAAATCCCACCCCCCACTGTAGAGATCCCTAGATGTAAAAGGTCGTTCTACTCCAGTAGTTTCTTCCCCAGAACTGCTAGACTTTAGAATTCCATTCCAGGTCACTGCTTCCCCAACTGTACTGACATGCATAAGTTGAAGTGCAACCTGAACCAACATCTCGCTGCCCTAATCCCTACATAGTACCCCAGTAGATGTTTCCCCTGATAGTAGTCCCCTACACCAAAATGGCAATGTGCCTTGTTGTGGGTGAAAATGTAATTAAAAAAAGTCATAAAAACCTTTAATGTAAATCCCCTAGATAGACACTATACATCTTACACAGGATAAATAAATAAAATAAATCATACAAAATACGGGGCAGCATGGTTTATCCAATTACAACTCTTACCCAAACACCAGGAGAGTAAAAGAGGAAACATGGAGGCTAAATCATATAACCCAACCTGCAAACGTAAACTTCAGCAGAAAATAGACAAACTCCGAAAGGAAACTGCCCAGATATATACATTCCTATCCTGTGAAACCCCAGGCAAAAAAATTAGTAAGAAGGTGAATAAGTTGAAAACTTATTATTCCCTCCAAGACCAAACACAGCTAAGAGCTAAGTTGGCAGAATATCAGACTGAGATAAAAGCCTTAGCTGCACAAATAAAAAATAAAACCAAAAACTTTGAAGCAAAAAGGATAAATAAACTTTTTTGCAACAAACCCAAGAATTGTCTATAGGAGCCTCGTTAAAGAAGAAATAAAGGTGATCTCCCCACCAACACAAGAAGAAGTTGAAAACTTCTGGAGGCCACTCTATGAAGACACTAAAGTACATCAAGAAAACAACTAGGTAAATACCATCAAAGAGGAGAACAAGGAGAAAGAAAAGATGGAAGCTCTAAAAATTACCAAGGAGGCTGTCTGGAGGAAGGTAGCTCAATGCAGTAATTTCCAGACCCTAAGGATAGACCAAATACCAAATTTCTGTCTGAAAAACTGAGCGCAATTCATCATCACTATGCCAAGGCATTCAATGAAGAACCGCCTGAGTGGCTTACTGTCTGCAGTACATCACTTATTCCCAAAAATGAGGACACGCACATGGCTAGCAAATATAGACCAATATGCTGCCTCACAACAACCTACAAGCTCCTAACAGGGATAATCGCTGATGCAAGATACGACCATCTGATTGCTGGTGATTACCTTGAAACTGAGTAGAGGGGGTGTACGAGGAAAAAGCTAGGTAAAAAATACCAACTCCTTGTAAACAGAACCATATTAGAAGACTGCAGGAGAAGACAAAGAAATCTGTCAATGGCCTGGATTGATTACAAAAAGGCCTTTGACAGTATACCTCATTCCTGGATACTTCGCTGTTTGGAGTTGTACAATGTGCACACTGATATTACATCATTCTTTCAAAAATAAATGGCCAGATGGTGCACATCAATTACATTACAGCACACGGAAGGAAGGATACAGACCCTAAACATAAAGACCAAGCGAGGAATATTCCAGGAAGACAGCCTCTCACCGCTCCTTTTCTGCCTCACAATGGATCCACTAAGTAAGCTACTTAAGCGATCCAATGCTGGATACAATCTCAGCATGGGCAGAAAGAAGGAAGAAAATAAAAGAATAAACCATCTACTCTTTATTTTATGGACGACTTGAAACTCTATGCGAAATCCGAGAAACAACTTGTCTCTCTGATAGGCATTGTTAAAAATTATACAGAGAACATCTGCATGGAGTTTGGATTCGACAAATGCGCTAAGTGCACCATAAAGAAAGGAAGAAAGACAGCATCAGAACATCTTAATCTTGACAATGACTCTATTGAAGACCTTGAAGAGGATGCTGTCTATAAATACCTGGGAGTAGAGGAGAATTAGACACTTGAGCATGGAAAGATGAGAGAAAAAGTACAGGGAGAATACTTCAAGCGACTTAAAAAAATTCTCTCATCAGAACCATCACCAAAAAACAAAATTACTGCCATACATCAATTGGCATTACCCGTTGTCTCTTCTGGATCTGGCATAATCAATTGGCCACAAAACTGCATCAATAGCTTTGACGTAAAAACTCGGAAAATGCTGGCCCTTCATAAAGTCATTTACAAACATCAGTGCATGGACAGGCTGTACTTACCACGGAGAGAATGTGGTTTATGCCTCATGGAAATAAATCACGCATACCGAGTTTCAGTGGTAAGCATAGGCCAATATATCAAATGTTCTTCTGGCCCCAAAATAAAAATGGTGAATGAACATCACACCAAATGTTTGCCCCAGCAGACGTCAACTACAAAGCTCGGTGAACATTTCAGTGGTAACACACTGGACAACACAGTAGAAGAATATGACAACCTAGCAACCATAATCACCCGAAAGAAGAGAAAGGAGTATACAAAAAGGGAACTGAAGACAAGAATAGAAGGAGAGCAACAACATAAGAGAGCAGGCAGGTTAATGGAGGAACTGAACCCGAGCTATATTGGCAAGGAGGCATCACTACAATGGCTTAAAAGTGACAGATTTCCATTTGATGAAGAACGATTAATTATAGCTGCACAAGACCAAGGCTTACTCACAAATGGATTTAAGAAAATGGCTGGTCTACAAAAAAAACGACCAATGCAGATTCTGTCATTCAGCTGTTGAAAGCCCAAGCCACCTAATGTCTGGATGCAAGATCCTTCTAGCGGATGGTCATTACACTTCTCGCCACAACAAAGTATGTAGATACTTACATTGGAAGATCTGTGGAGAGATGCAACTAGATAGGTCGTCGAACATCTGGGAACATGAACCATCACCGATAACATCAAATGGAAAAGTAACAGTGTTCTACAACAAAGACATACAGGCAGACAGATGCATAAAAGACAAGGCCATCAAGCCAGATATAGTAATATGGAACAAGCCCGAAAGAACTGCACTCATTATCGACGCCACAGTTCCAAATGACTTTGGCCTTAATAGAGCAGAACGGGAAAAGATAAAATACCAGGACTTAAAAAATGATCTAAAAACGACATGGTCTCTGAAAGAAATAAACATCATACCAGTTGTGACAGGAGCAACTGGCCTAATAAAAAAGAACCTTCAAAAATACTTAGAAGCAATCCCTGGAAAAACAATCTGTAAGGAAAAACCCTCGGATATAAATTTAAATTATAATAGAATCAAGTGTTAGCTCTAGGAACGAGTCCTTGATCTCTTCAAACTAACAAAAGTAAAATAAAATAAAGATAAAATATAACCAAAATCAAACTACCGCTATACTTCCCCCTGAATCTTAAACTACTTACATTATTTAAAACTATGATATAAACCCTATCTTTTTATTCTTTTCACACTACACTTCATATAGTGCGCTCCTCCTTTATCTTAGAATTCAATATAGTTCCCCCTAACAACATTAAAAATTTCATTAATTTATTTCGTTCCGTATGAATCCCACGCTTGACGTAACATCCCCATTATGTTACCTATCACCTTCTCTACTCTTCTGATGAGGAACATTAGGCTTAGAAATACCTTGGTATAAAGAGTCTGTTCAGGTGCGCGAAATAGGAAAAATGAATTGTTTTGAGGAAGGAACGAAATACGTGTTAAATTGAATTAAACGAACAGGAATTTATTTCGTGTAGAAACACATGACAGAAAAGGGTACAACACGCGTTTAGTTTGGCGTGCGTCTCTCGCTGTTTACTGGTGAGAAGGAAAGTCTGTTGTCGTAGAGAGAGAAAGAAAGAAAGACAATCCCGTTTGGCGTGCGTCTCTCGCTGTTAGCTGGTGAGAGGGAAAGTCTATTGTTGTTTAGAGAGAGAGAGAGTGAGAAAGTAAATCCAGTTTGGTGTGCGTCTCTCGCTGTTACCTTGTGAGAAAGAAAGTCTATTGTAGTATATATATATATAGAGAGAGAAAATGAGAAAAAGTCAATCTAGGCCATTGAGATTGAAAACCTACTGTCTGTTGACTCTTGCCCCACACAGTAGCAGGTGGCGTGAGGCGCGCAGGCGCGCGGGCGCGCGCGCCCCAAAAGGTGCGAATGGTTCATCGGAAGGCTAGTTGAAATAGGGAGGAAGCAGCTTATTGCTCTTGCTTTTATAGTTGTTTCCGGTGGTCTTTTGCGCATGTGTGGATTTCCTTCAAAGGGGAAGTGACGATGCCCATGTGTGCGTCCTTGTGCGTATATGTGAGTACATGTGTGTACGTTAGCGTGTGTGTATATGCACGTGAGTGTGAGTGTATGTGCGCGAATGTGAATATATGTACGTGTGTGTACGTGTGCGCGTATGTTTGTGTGCGCGTATGTATATGACAAGAAATACGGCTTGAGATGCGAACGCGTGTTTTTGTACGGGAAAAGGCTCGCACAAGTCCCCTTTATCCCCCAAATAAATGTATATATATCCTTATTAAATAAATGGCTCATTCTATATTTTCCAATATATAGTGTTTTTAATTCAATTTCTACTCCTATTGTCTCCTATATAAACTCCATTGAAATTTGTTGAGCTTTAGATTATCCCGATAATTCTCCTCTTTTAGAATTGAATTTACTCTTCTCTTCTATCTACCCTATTATATATATATATACATATATATATATATATATATATATATATTAAGGGGATTAGAAAAACAGTCCGAATAGCAGAGTATATTTTAATGTATTAGTAAATTAATACAATTAAAATATAATAAAGCTGCTCGTTGCAACGCAGACATATAATAAGCTCGATAGGCATATATGTCCTAGAGCTATTTTTATATTGAGTAAGATGATTGATAATTTATAATTAAAAATTAAAATTTAAATTTAAAAATCGATTTCATAAGGAAGAACAAACAAAATCAATAAATTGGTCGATCTTTCGGAAACGATGTTTTTATTGATATGGACAATAAATCTTGGACAATAATTTTATCATATATTTTTTTTAAACAAAGTCTCCTCATAAGCAAAAATATTGGGTGGTTATTTTTTAGACAACAAAAATAAAACTAGCATTTTTTAGGTAAGGCAGATGTATCTTTTAATGGTTCGCCTTCTAAAAGTCGTAACATCGTCAAAGCTTTCATTTACCATCCAAATGAATGTTTTGACGATGATACTTACTTATCAATAAAAAATCGTTTCCGAAATATCGTAAAATTTATTGATTTGTTTGTTCTTCCCTTGAAACCGATTTTTAATTTTTAATCATAAATTATAAAACATCTTACTCATTATATATATATATACATATATATATATATATATATATATATATATATATATATATATATATATATATATATCGTAGGGTGGGTGCTAAATGTGGATTAAAATTATAAAAAAAAACGATTGTTGAAATTAGTAACATATCCAAGAATTATGAAAAATGATGAAATGTGAATAAATCGATTAGTATGTTTGTAATGAAATAATACACCCAGACAAAATATCAGAGTTATTATTTTCGCAAGGATGAGGGCATTATGTTGGTTACAATTATAAAAAATGATTGTCGAAATTAATAACATATCACAGAATTATGAAAAATGATGAAATGTGAGTTAATTGATTCGTATTTTTTTAATGAAATAATCGACTAAGACAATATATCAAAGATATTATTTTCGTAATGGGGGTTGCGATAATGTGGGTTACTATTATGAAAATTTTTTGTCGAAATTAGAAACATATCCATGAATCATGAAAAATGATGAAGTTTGAATTAACCGACTGATGTGTTTTTAATGAATAAAAAACTAACAATATATCAAAGTTATTATTTTTGTAGTGATGGGGTTATAATGTTGGTAAAAATTATGAAAAATGATTGTCGAAATTAGTAACATATCCAAGAATTATGAAAGATGAGGAAATGTGAGTTAATTGACTGATGTGTTTCTAATAAAATAATCGGCCAGACAGTATATAAAAGTTATTATTTTAGTAAGGTGTAGGCAATAACGTGGATTACAAATATCAAAAATGATTGTCGAAATTAGTAACATATCCAAGAATTATGAAGAATAAATCGATTGGTGTGTTTGTAATAAAATAAACAACCCAGATAATATATCAAAGTTATTGTTTTCGTAAGGGGGGCATAATATGGGTTAAAATTATAAAAAGGATTGTCGAAATTAGTAACATATCTAAGAATTATAAAAAATGATGAAATGTAAGTTAATTGATTGGTATTTTTTTAATGAAATAATCGATCCAGACAATATATAAAAGTTATTATTTTCGTAAAGGGGGTGCGATAAAGTCGATTGAAAACATGAAAAATGATTGTCGAAATTAGTAACATATCCAAGAATTATGAAAAATGATGAAATGTGAGTTAATTGATTGGTGTATTTGTTATGAAATAATCAACCCGGGCAATACATCAATGTTATTATTTTCGTAAGAGGGGGCGATAGTGTGGGTTAAAATTATGAAAAATGATTGTCTAAATTAGTAACATATCCAAGAATTAAGAAAAAAGCAATGTGAGTTTATTGATTGGTCTGTTTGTAATGAAATAATAAGCCCAGACAATTTTTCAGTTTCTGTAGGTGATCGCCAATATTTTCCTGAATTTTCAATGTCAACTTTTAGGAATGACGTCACAGTTGTAGTGGTGAGTAGAAAGACACATGATTGTGTTGATTTTTTACGTACTTTGGAGTTCTCTATGAATTAACAAACCTTCATTTTTGGGGTGGGGCTGGAGAGAGAATAATGTTCATTTTGAGGTGGTGCAATCTCCCACAATGTCATATTCCAAAAAATATGGAATAACTATGGAATAATATTCCGGAAATTACATTGTTTCTCTTACTAATATGTTGTTGGCGGTTGTGGTAGTACGGGGGAGAACTACATTTATATTGAAAATTGTAGTAAAGTAAAAATTGCCTAATGATCATTCGCATTATTTGGGAGACCTGCTGAGTTATTTTTTTTACATAGGCATCACCACATTATCAAGGCCCAGAGGCCACTCAAGGATAAGGGTTAAAGAGTGTACAGTAGAAATTGGACAATATAGTAATCATTAGTAATGAAAATTTGGTAAATTTGATAACTTATATGGAACGGCTCATCAAGAACTTATTTACTTTAGACTTGAACACAACCTTATTGTAGTCAGCCGGAAAGCAGGAAAACGGAAGACAATTCCACAGGCGTGCAGTTCTAAGAAAGAAGCTTTGTTCATGGAATCTACGTTTAGGTTTAGGCACAGATAAAGAGTGGGGGAATTATTGATAGTGTTTACAGCTAGACGAGTGTTTCTTGTGAAAGTTTGGCGAGGGGGGACCATAGATTGAAGCTCAGTCGAACACTTTCCATGAAAATAACGATACATCAGAGACAAACTCGCAACATCTCTTCTGTGAGATAGAGGTTGCAAGGAGGTAAAAGGACATCTCCTACGAGGCTACGAAGTCTATTTTGAACTCTATCAAGGCAGAACAAGTCCTTTCTAGCATTTCCTGCCCAGATGTGGCAACAGTATTCCATCCTTGGGCGTACCTGGCTCTTATATAGATAGAGAATAGCATCAGCAGTGAGATATCTACCGGATCGATAGAAAGATCCCACCATTTTTCCAGCGGCCTTGGCAACAGATTTGATGTACGTGTTCCATTTAAGATCAGGAGTAATGGTCAAGCCCAGAAGCTTGTCAAAACTTGAGGCCTCCTGAAGACGAGAGCCATTCATTTCAATTGATGCCAAATGTGGATTAGAATGTTGATGATGTAAAGAGAGAAGCTTGGTTTTAGATGCATTAAAAGTAACCAGCCACCCCTTTCCCCATTGTACTACGTGCTCAAGATCAGAGGAGAGAGAATCGGAGAGAACTTGGTCGTTTACTGTCTTAGATGTGCTACCATAAATAGTAGTGTCGTCAGCATAAATGTCTACAAATGATGTAAGGATGTGGTTTGGAAGATCATTAATGTAGATCAGGAAAAGAGTTGGGCCCAGGATGGAACCCTGAGGGACACCGGCATTAATACTGTGAGCTTCTGATTTTTGCCCCTCAACTACTACTCTTATGAACCTATCAGAAAGAAATGATTTAATAATTGAGAAGACATTTCCAGCTATACCATAGCTAGCGATCTTATGAAGTAAACCTTTATGCCATACCTTATGTTAGTTATGGTAAAGAAATAATATCATTTCACTGAAAATGATGCTTTCAGAAGTAGGGAGGGAAATAACACGGTAATGTGGAATTTTGTAGTGAAGCAAGGGTTGCCTAATCACAAAGCCTCTCAACATATTGTTTATTTGTTTGTAAAGCCGGCTGAGTAATCTTCTGAAAATGACGTCTTTTTCCCCAAAAGTTTTGACTGTCGGTAGTGGGGAAAAATGAAACAGAGAAATGTAGAATTTGATAATGAAGCAAAGGTTGTCTAATCACTTAACTTTGTCAATGTATTCATGCATTAATTTTAAAATCCTGCGAAGACATCTTGCAAAAAGGAAAATTTTCTTACAATATTAGTGCCGATAGTGAGGGAGGAAAGAAACGCAGTAATTTGGAAAGTTATGGTGAAGCAAGGATTGCGAACTCATTAACCAACACAATGTATATATGTATTAATTTGGAAATCCTAATGACCCATCTTCTAAAACTGATTTTAATTTTCTTAAAATCATGGTATCTTGGTGGAAAGAGAAATTGTTTGTACAATACCTGTCGAGAGTATGTTAAATTGTTTCATATATGTATATAAATTACCCGTCTGAAGGTAATAAAACATATTTTAAATATGTGTTTTAAATTAGAGGTAAAATTATTTTATATACATTCTGTAAATTACCTGTCCTAGGGAAGGTACAATTATTTCATATGTGTAATAGCCGTCCTAGAGTAGGTAAAATATTCTTTTGCTCGAAACAGCAAATGATATATACACATCAAAAATCCCTCTCTCCAAAGAATAACAATTATATTCAAAATCAACTTCAAATTTTTCATTGTTTATATGGTCCCGAGCAACGCCGGGTAACCCAGTTAGTGCAGAATATATCTGAAGGAAAGAGAGGGATTTACATATTGCATATAAAATTTCTCATGATAATTAGTGTATTATAATTGAAATCTAACGGTCTTAAGTACGTTTTATACGTCTTGTATATTTATATTGTATGTTTTTAGACGTATGTACTAATAAAGGATGGAGTTTTGGGTGAGTTATGTGCTTCTATTTGTCTAGTAGAGATATTTTCTATGGTCGTATATTTTTAGTGGCTCATTTTTACGTTCTATGCAGTTTATGGATGAATTATAAATGTCATGTGTTTTATCTTGTGTTACAGATTGTGTAAGGTCTAAAAGATAAAAACTGATTTTTAATAGATTGTCCTCCATTTAATTTAAACGAATGTACTAACTTCCTGGAGCTTCAATAGTGTGATTTCGTATAGAGCTGATGCCATCTTCTTCTGGATATTTGAAAGCATTTATTTTGAGAGTATAGCATTGAGGATAGCATTACATGCGGATCATGCTTCGTACACTATAGATCCGATTGTGTAAAAACTCTCCTGACGAGGAGAGGGAGTTAATGTAACGTCTTCAAAAGCAATGGGGAGTCCAAGCCAGTGGTTATAGTAGTGCATTTTAGATTTGTAGATATCTTAATAAAAGGATGAAAAAACAATTTGTTTTACTATATTATATTGAACGGTTCTGGAGTTTAGTGAGTAGTGGGAAATGTTTATCTGTTAAATGGGGAAAATAATTACACATGTTATAATTAACGCTAAGGGAATAGGGGGTTAACCAGATTTTTTTTAAAAATTAATTCTGTATTTTCTAGTTGATGAGGTAAGTGTGTAAGGGATTTTTTCTATATAGTAAATTTTACGATAGTTTGTCGTTTTATGGAGTAGCGTTTTAGATTGTACATCCACTTATTTTCCTTTAGTTTCAGCCGAAAGGGCTACACAGAAAGTTAGTGCTATTAGTGTGTTATTTTGTAGAAAACTCGATTAATTATTTTTTTTAATTATTTTTTACAGTTTAAATATGTGTTTTCTCGTTTTTGCTTGTATAAACTCGAACAATCAATAAATTTAGCTCGAGCCACACTCAGTTAACATTAATTTACGAGTAGGAATCAGAGTGAATAATTAAAACCTATTTTAGCTATCACAAACTTCTTTACGTTTAATGATAACAATAGCAACACAAAGAATTTCAAATGATTTCCTAAAGAGACAATAAAAGTAAGAAGATCTTATAAAACAAAAAAAAACAAACAAATCGGTCATTAATTTCCAGAAAATTTAAGAGTTCAACTGATGTGTACAATCGGAGGAAATTATCTCTTTTTTCTTACTACGCACACTAATAGCCTTTGCATCTGAACAGTGTTATACATCTGCTTCACCTGCTGCCATTACACGGTGAATTAGGTCTTCAGCCCTCTCAGGGCGTTCTCATTTCTTTCTTAATGAGTTTATCATCGATATAAAAACAAGGTAAACGTGCGACGAAAAGTATTTCACTCACTTTACTCTATCGATTTATATACTTTTTTTTTCATTTTCGTTTTAAATGCTGCAACACGTACCGAGAAGGTCAATCTGTTCTTCGGTCACACTAACAGTTTTGTTGCTCTGTCACGCAGAATTTTTTTAATTGCGTTTTTGATTCGTCCATGGATATCTATAATTGCTTCTGCCCGTCATAGATTATTTCGTCGATATGCGTTCAATGGACTCCTAAGCCTAAAGTTTCGGATAGACAAGAAAATATCTAACTTACAAAACCAAGTATAATACAATACAATGTATACGGTGAGAAGAAACATAGGCCTATACACCCAAGATTACAGCCTCTCAATACAAATCATCTCTAGATTTGTAGTCAAAGCAAATCGAGTGATTCCTCCAATGTTTGTCTATTGTAACTTTCAAAAAGTGACTCTGCGGCCACTAATTTAAACGGCAGCTGGTTTCGCACGCGATTATTATATTGAAAAAATGATATTGTAAAGCCAACTCTATATATTATTTTTAATTAGTTTAGTTATGCTCAGTATAGATCGGAATCGGGACGCTAAAACGACCTCATAAAATGTCTATTTAAATAAATGTTTTGGTCACTACTTTTACAGTGCTTGATTTGTTTGTTTCTGTACGGACAAACAAAAAGGTTTTCGTTCTGCAAATTAAGTAGCAGGCGAAACCATTTACGACAGTGCTCAACAATAAGAGGAGTTATGTTTTTATAGTAATCATCCACACACAGGCTGTTTCGCTGCATCACAGTGTTTCAGTATGACTAGACTGGTACCCATCTAGAGTCAGAAATAGAAAATAAAACAATCTAGTGGATAGACGACAGCTCTGCCAACTGGCCCATGGAATCTACGTCCAAAACCAATCTCATGAATTTTTTTATATACACATATTAATTATTACTTGCATAGTGCTCGATTTTTTGGTTATTTACAAACAAACAATGAACATACGATACGCAAATAAAGTAGCAGGCTGTGTTGCTGTATCACAGTGCTTCAGTACGACTAGCCGAGCATCCATCCTGAGTCAGAGATCGGAAATAAATTTACATTTACGACACTGCTTAACCCCAAAATGTTTTTTTTTATATATAGTTTTCATGCACAGATAGACTGTTTGGCTAAATCACAGATTTTCAATGTAGTACGACTAGAAACCATCCCAAGTAAGGGATCGAACCTAAATCCATCTAGTTAATGACTGACAACTCTAGTTACTGGCCCATAGAAATTGCGCCCGTAAAAAACCTCATGAAATATCCATTTATGTAAATATTTTAACCGCTACTGCTACAGTTTTTTTTTGTTTGTTTATTTACACATAATGCGTTTTAAATAGTACTTAAGACAGGTGAGGTGATAATCAATCAGTTACACTAGTCAATGACCTTAGCGAGTGATTGAAACCTGTGGGATATTAAAAAAAGAGAAATCGTTAAGTTCAATGAAGCTAGTGAACATTTAACTAGTACAAAAGATGTTTGAGGGATCGGTTGCTGTTATTACGACACTGGTTGGTTGTACAGCATAATTATCTAGGAGTGTTGAAATGTTTTGAAAACAGATCAAGAGGGTAGTGATTCTTATAATTGGCTAGACGTTGGAAGGAGATTGTTGAGGCTATGGGGACATATTCAGAGAAGGAGTATCGTCAGAAAAGATTCCGTATAACGAATTAGATAACGTCTCCCGCAAGACAGAGACAGGGATATTCAGAAAGGAAATGTCTTTGAAGAAATTCTGTATTCTAGGTGACACTTCGTATTGGACTCCAGCATTAATACTGTGGGCTTCTGATTTCTGCCCATCAACCACTACCCTTATGAGCCTATCCTATAGAAATTATTTAATAATTGAGAATACATTTTCAGCAATACCGTAGCTGGAAATCTTGTGGAGTAGACGTTTATGTCATACCCTATCAAAGGCCTTTGATATGTCAAGAGCAATTTCCCTAGAAAGGAAACCTTTGACGAGAGATTCTCTTATCCTATGAGATAGAACCGTTAGAACATCTGCTGTAGATCTGGCAGAACAGAAACCATACTGCATGTCACTAAGAAGGTTATTTCTGCTGAGGTGGTTGACTACTTCTTTATTTAAGATGGGTTCCAGCAACTTACTCATGATGCACAGGAGACTTATTGGTCTATACTGAGAGGGTGATGACCTATTACCTGAGTTCTTAAATACAAAGCATACTGATGAGGTTTTCCTGTGTGTTGGGAAGCAATTCTCTTTAAGTCAACACTTAAACAGTTTTGTAAGTATGGTAGGAATTCTAGTTGAAGCTTTTTTAACACTATAATTGGAATGCCGTCAGGGCTGATTGCTTTACTGGGGTTATGGTTCTTGATTAGCTTGGCGACATGATGTACATATATTTGTATGTCGCATAGCGTATTGTCGGTAACAGGGGGAAATACTGGAGGTTGATGGCCTTGATTGCATAGGGTAGAATTAGCTGCAAAGTTCTTTGCAAATAATTTAGCTCTGTCTGATGCTGATGAGATTACCTCGGGTCCAGTGATGATGGTTGGGATAGAACGCAGGCTTCTGTTCAGGATTCTGTTTGCTATTTGCCAAAACCGGTGGAAACCAAGCCGCTGCTCAGCTACTTTGGACTTGACGAACTGAGCATATAACTCACTTGCATTTTTCATTACTCTTTTACATTCGTTGCTGGCAGTCCTGAAAGCAGCTTTAATCTCAGTACACCTATTACGTTGGTAGCTATGGAAAGTGTGATTTCTGTGCGCAATGGCAGCAGCACATTCTTGGGAGAACCACGGCTGGCTATTAGGTTTTTGCTGGAATTTTTTCGATGGTATGAAACGGACTATACCTACAATTAATCATTTCGTCAGGTCAGATACTATAGAGGACACCTTCATTTTAAACACAAAACGCATAGATAAATCAGATATAAATGTACAGAAGCTATCCCAGTCAGCCCTAGAGTATCGATATACTGTACGATGGAGAGGTACGTCTGAGGACTTATTACATTTCATTTGTATCTTAACTGGTACAACTGAGTGGTCGGAAAATCTCAGAGAAGGCAGAACGGAATATGAACATCGCTTACGGCAAGTTGTGAGAAAGAGGTCTAGAAGGCTTGCATACTGATCGTTATTATCGGGCACACGGATGGGTTCGTGAACAATCTGAGTGAAGTCATAAGCAATGGAGAAATAGTGACAGAACCTCCCCTCATATTTTGTCGTGTTTGAGTTGGTCAACTATTCCACATTGTGGACATAAAAGTCACCACAGATGGTAATTTTAGCCGAAGGATGAAGAGACAGGACGTGGTCAATTTTCTCAGATATGCTCTTAAAGATAGTAACTCCGCTGTTGTGGGGGCGATATAGGGCAAATATAAATGCAGTAGTGTAAGCAAGTGCAATCCGGAAGTACATGTAGGGTAAATTAGGGTCTTCTCTGGAGATGTCCCTACCACATGGAAAGCCATCTTTAATGTATGCACATATTCCATACCCATGGCGATCTTGGGGGTCAGATTTGCATGTTAAGCATCCTTTAATTACGAACTCATCTAGGGAAATGGTCGGTCAAATGCCAGTTTCGTTTAGGAATGATATGTTCGATTTAGTTTCCTGCAATTGGGTTTCAGCCTCTGGAATTTTGTAATGTAGACCCCTAATGTTGGAGAAGGAGACATGGTAATGGGGGTTTACGTTGGATGATGGGGTTCTAGGTTTAACCCTAAGATGAATTAATCAAGTAAATAAAAATAAAAAATAGAAATAATAATAAATAATAAAAAAGGCCGAGCACCTTCCCCTAGCCTGAATAAATGAATTAGAAGAACTTTTCGATCTAAAAAAAATGTGTTAACTCCCCAAGCCACAATAATCCAAGGGAGGTAATTTTTAAAAATTTGTAATTAGTTAAATTGTATAAGATTTCGGGGACAATGGATTAGAAGAACTTTTTGATCATAACAAAAATTCTTTAAACCCCTAAGCGACATTAGTTAAAAAAGAAAAACCATAGTAGAAGGCGAGTGCTCGCCCCTGATTAGAACTGAATTTTATTTTGCTTTTATGATAAACCATAAGAAATTATAATCTTCTCTGATTTTATAGGACATATAATGTTTTGTGCTTTTATAGTTAATTATACTAAAGGACGTATATAAACTTCCTTGTATAAATATATAACTTAGTAGAATTAGTGCATAATTTGGATTTTCTGCTGGTGAACTGTTAATTAAAGAGATAGTCAATACGAACCAACCAGTGTGAAGTATCACTGGACATTGATTATCGGGGACGTAATGAGATGTGAACTGATCACAACGGAAAAACAAAATCGAAAATATTAAACAATATTGCTGTGAAAGTGATTATTAGGAGACATCTAGCGGCTGTTAATACTAGAGATTTTATCATGCGAGGTCAAGGACTGAAGTCACCCAGGTACATGATAAAAATCTCAGTGAGGACCTTGTTCTGTGGATAATGACTTGATTTGGACGCATGGGGAGGTGGTTGATTATCCAATCAGGACAGACCAAACTGTAATTGACGATGATTGGTTAGACGGAAAACCAATGTGTGCTTCGACCTACACCATACATAAGACGCTGCAGAGCAAAATATCAGTCTGGAGTAAGTTTAGGCTCAATTTTGGAATCTGGTTGAACTCGTAGCGATACTATCCACCGCCCCACTCACCACCCCGAAAAGTACCCGTCCGATAAGCAAGAAATTCCCGGTAAACATTTTTAAAAATATCTCTGTATTAACACTATCGTAACTACCAAAAATTGAAATTTGTAATCGATATTTTTAATTTTATATTTTTAATTCTCCTATAAAAAACTGTACATATTTACTTTTATTTTTCTCTTTTGTGTATAATTGATTTAATACGAAAACTGAAACCAGAGTCAACGTCGATTATGATTATGAATGTATAATTATTATTATTATTATTATTATTATTATTATTATTATTATTATTTTATTATTATTATTTGCAAGTGAACTGAAGGGAAACAATCAAATTGAATGATCTTTTTCAGCAGAAGACACAAAATAGAAGATACCATCAACACTTGCATCGGGCATCATATAGACCTTGTCTTCTTTGAATTTGTGAAGGCCACTGAGACTGCGTCGCAGGACTTTGGTGGATGTTTGAGTCGAACCATGTAGGACTACACTTGTAACAGCGTGAACACACAGGACTTCAATCGACTTAGGTGTTTTGGTTCTGTCTATCGCACTTGGTTATAGAAGGTTTCTTGTAGTTATTAAAGGAAAGACGGAAAACCAATGTCTGCTCCGACCTACACCATACATAAGGCGCTGCAGCGCAAAATATCAGTCTGGAGTAAGTTTGGGCTCCATTTTGGAATCTGGTTGAACTCGTAGGGATACTATCCACCGCCCCACTCACCACCCCGAAAAGTACCCGTCCGATTAGTCCTGACAGCATTGAATGTTACCATCCATTTTTGTTTTCATTCTAATACAGACTGTAGGTCTTCCTATAGGATTTCCACCATAAACTTTACACTTGTTCATTCATTTTCTGTTCATGTGTGTTATAGAGCTTGGTGTCGCCAGCAATTATACCTATTTCGGGGATAATTTTATCAGGAAGGTCATTTATGAATATTATTCACGAATAATAAAGGTTCCGGGATCGACCTCTAAGGAAAGCCCGCATTTATATGTTATTGTTTAGACGTGCGACCATCGAGAACAAGTTGGGTTTTTCTCTTATTTAAGAAGGATTTAATTATGTTAAGTACTTGTCCAGCAATACCATAGAATTTGATTTTCTATGAGAATATCATCGTGCCATACTATGTCAAAAGCGTAAGATATACCTAGTGCTACTACCCTCGCCTTTCCTACGTAATCTATTGCATGGTATATACGTTCAGACATTACAGTTAGGATATCTGCGATAGAACAGGCTTGTCTAAGCACATCCTGATTCTTAGACAGAAGTTTAGCAGCTGTAAGGTGGTGGACAAGAGCTTGATTTATTCAGGATTCAAATATTTGTGCGAAAAGTGGAAGGATGATAATTAGGCGAAAATTTAATCGCTCAGTTCTTTCGAAAGAGTACTGATAATCTGGTACCACAGAAGCAGTTTTCCAGCAGTCAGGAAGCGAGATTCGTTAAGGCATTTGTTAAAAAGTTTGAAGAGAACTGGTGCAAATTCAGCGGAGCATATTTTAATAGTACCGTCGAGATGATCTCAAGCAATATGCTTTTGCGGTGTCTATATATATATATATATATATATATATATATATATATATATATATATATATATATATATATTAATATAATATATATATATATATATATATATATATTGGTGGGGGGCTTTGTCCAGTCGTAAAATACGCTTAAATATGATATTTATATTAGTCCAGATTTTGTATGTATTATTATAGAGTCGTGATTTCAAAAGTAAAAAGAAAAAAAAAAGTATTTTAGTGCAATCATCTAGAATCGAAACCCACAGCCAGACTGTAGCATTTAAAGCTGGTTACGTTAACACTGTCTCAACGTGACACGTACATGAACTGATTAAAAATAAACTAAGATGAATGTACAAATGTATAACAATTTTTTCTAATTTTGACCCTTAAAAATATTTTATCCTGCTAACGACCCATAAAAGAATGGTCCATGAAATATTCAATCATTTGAGGCATCTAGTGCCGCTCTGATATCTTTAGGTTCGGTAGAGATAGACTTTGAAAATATGGATACAGACAGACAGACATTGTGAGTTTTATGAATTAGATATACACGTTTCTAAAAAAATAATTCTTTATTGTATTTTTTAATCTTATTTACTCAAAACAATGCATCAAATGGAGACGTTTGTTCACATTATATATAAATGTTAACACGTTGGTACAATAAGGAAAGCAAACATCAGGGAGTGAATTCTAAATTTTCGTATTTCGACGAAGAAGGCTTCTCGGCATCAAAGGAACCTCTACAGCGAATGAAATATGATTACGTTACCAGTCGGCAACATGTACATTGAGGGGTCACAATTGCATGACTTCAACAGATCACTGGGTATTAAAGTACATTCGGCGAGGAAAGTTTAATTAGTAATGCGGGATTTATCAAATTAGAGACTCTTTTTTCAACCATGTCTAAAAACGCTTCAAATTTAATAACCCTAATACCTTTCTGATAACAATTTGGCAAGAATTTTAAAGCGTGCAAAGGTTTAATGGGGACTTAAATAATTCATTGAACCTATTTTACGGTAGAAATAAGGTGGTAGCTGATTACGTATGTCGTACACGAAAACATTTTCCCATGCGTTGCCGAGGGCGCTGATATATTGCCGAGGCACAAATGTAATTTCCCGCCGAATTTGACGCCGGCGCAGATGAGTAGAACTTTCGCCGAGCGAAACGAAATGAAACGCAATTATAATCTATAATACGAAACGATGTCTGTCGTCAGAGAGAGTTTTTTTTTCCTTATACATTAATTGGATTTATTGATCATCCGGAGATGGAAAAACTAATAAATTGAATGAAATATATAAATGAAGAAATAAATAAATACAAATTAGAAAATCGAGAGAACTACAGTGAAAAAGAGAGAAAAAACTGACCGTGAGAAAGAGAGGGTGGGCCAGAGAGAGAGAGAGAGAGAGAGAGAAACAATGTACAAAATCGCCATTAAACAATGTTGAATGGAAAAATTACAAAAGAGAAAATAATATATTACAAAAGGGAAATAAGAATAAAATGGAAAAAGGGAAAATAAAAATAAAAAAGAAATGATAAATTGATTCATATTATTACCATTCTTCGGACTACTATCCTATTCTCAAGTGTTGAGTTAGTTAATGACACGGTGTTCCAAGTTCGAACCAGTTCGTTCCACCGAGATTATTTTCACTTAAGATGTTAGCAACCTTCACGCGGTCCATCACGTAAGTAGCAGATGTGTTTCTAGAAATAATTCTCACTAGCCGGGCTGTTGGAAAACTGCTTCTGTGGTACCAGTATTCAAGAATTCTGGCGAAAGAAATAACCCATTAAATTATCGCCCTATTAGCCTCCTCCCACTTTTTGCCAAAATATTTGAGACCTTAATTAACCATGCTCTAGTCCAGCACCTTACAGATGCTAAACTTCTGACCGACCAACAATATGGATTTAGACAAGCCCGTTCCACGGCAGACATCCTCACTGTAATCTCTGAACGCATATACCATTCACTGGACAAAGCGGGAGAGGGCAGAGCGGTAGCTCTAGATATATCTAAGGCTTTTGACAGGGTATGGCATGAGGGTCTCCTCAGGAAGATTAGATCTTACGGTATCACTGGTAGAATACTTAACATAATTAAATCCTTCTTAGAAAAGAGAAAAATCCAGGTTGTCCTCGACGGTCGTACATCTAAACAATATGATATAAATGCGGGAGTGCCCCAGGGATCTATCCTTGGACCTCTACTGTTCCTGATATTCATAAATGACCTCCCTGACAAAATTGCCTCTGAGATGGGTATATATGCTGATGACACCACACTCTATAGCAGGCACGACAGGAAAACAAATGAACATATATCTAAAGTAATGGCAGAAACACTAGAGGATGACCTTCAATCAGTAGTGGAATGGGGACAAAAATGGATGGTCACGTTCAATGCCGCCAAGACAAAACTGGTTTCATTCAATAATTACAAGAAACCTTCTCTACCACCTATAGCAATGGCCAACGACTCTTTATCTATGAATACGTCTCTCAAGCTCCTTGGCCTTACGTTCACAGGAAACATGAGCTGGAACAATTACATCGAGGGCATTGCCAGGGCCGCTGCGAGGAAGGTGGGCTCTCTCTACCGTGCTAGAAAACTTCTAACACCCGAAAGTATCCTGTACCTCTATAAGGCCACTATTCGCCCATGTATGGAGTATTGCTGTAATATTTGGACTGGTGCATCGGCTACTAGTCTCTCGCTCCTTGACAGGGTTCAAAAGAGAGTCGCAAATCTGATAGGCCTAGGCATCTAAGCTTCAGCCTCTGTCCCATCGTAGAAACGTTGCATCCCTCTGCCTGTTCTACAAGTATTATAATGGTGAATGCTCTGAAGAACTGCAAGCACTTGTGCCCCCACGACGTGAACACCCTCGACAGACCCGACAAGCTGCAAAATCCCACCCCCACACTGTAGAGATCCCTAGATGTAAAAGATCTTTCTACTCCAGTAGTTTCTTCCCCAGAACTGCTAGGCTTTGGAATTCCATTCAAGGTCACTGCTTCCCAACTGTACTGACATGCATAAGTTCAAGTGCAACGTGAACCAACATCTCGCTACCCTAATCCCTACATAGTACCCCAGTAGATGTTTCCCCTGATAGTAGCCCCCTACACCAAAGTGGCAATGTGCCTTGTTTGGGGTGAAAATGTAATAAAAAAAAGAAAAAAAGAAAAAATATATATATATATTCTTATTTTTGTATTTATATATTTCACCCGGAGATAGAAAAACTAATAAATTGAACGAAATATATAAATAAATAAATAAGAATTAGCGAATAGACAGAAATTCAGTGAAAAAGAGACCGAAAAACGAAAGTGAAAGAGTGTGAACCAGAAAGAGAGAGAGAGAGAGAGAGAGAGAGAGAGAGAGAGAGAGAGGAATGTACGAAATCAATTTGAGAAAAATAAAGAGAGGCGATAATAAAGAAACATCATTAAACACTATTTAATGAAAAGATTACAAAGGGTAAGAAAAAAGAAGGAAAGAGAAGAGGAAAACAAAGGAAGAAAAACAGGGAAATAATATAGAAAGCAGACAAGAGATATAATCCATTACTATGTGGAAAGAATAAAAACTAAAACTAAACTAAAAATATAGTGAAAGATACAATGATGTTGCATAGATTAATAGACAGAATATAAGTAAAACAAGAAATAACAAGAAAAAAAACATAAATGATTCTTAAATAAAAACAAAAGAAGATTTAAAACGGATTTTATTTAAAAAATAAAGATTAAAGAATGGAATCCATGAATATGTGGGAAAAACGAAAGAAATGAAAGCATTAATAAATATACTGAAAGATATAAAATACATGCATAAATTAATCGATACAAATATAGGAAAATGGAGGAAAGGAAGAAAAGAAACAAGATTTTAATAGAAAACAAAATTTCAGGATTAACTAACGGCGACTGAGTAAAAATTGAAACAAAAACAAAACAATAATATTTAATATCAAAATTTAAATAAAAAGATAAAAAATGAAATAAAAAACAAAACAATAATATTTAATATCAAAGTTTAAATAAAAAGATACAAATTGAAACAAAAACAAAACAATAATATTTAATAACTAAATTAAAATAAAAAGATAACAATTGAAACAAAAACAAAACAATAATATTTATAACAAAATTTAAATAAAAACAAAACAATAATATTTGATATCAAAATTTAAATAAAAAGATAAAAATTGAAACAAAAACAAAACAATAATATTTAATATCAAAATCAAAATAAAAAGATAAAAAATGAAACAAAAACAAAACAATAATATTTAATATCAAAATTTAAATAAAAAGATAAAACATGAAATAAAAACGAAACAATAATATTTAATATCAAAATTTAAATAAAAAGATAAAAATTGAAACAAAAACAAAACAATAATATTTCATATCAAAATTTAAATAAAAAGATAAAAAATGAAACAAAAACAAAACAATAATATTTAATATCAAAATTTGAATAAAAAGTTAAAAATTGAAATAAAAACAAAACAATAATATTTAATAACAAAATTTAAATAAAAAGATAAAAATTTAAATAAAAACAAAACAATAATATTTAATATCAAAATTTAAATAAAAAGATAAAAATTGAAACAAAAAAAAAAAATAATATTTAATATCAAAATTTATATAAAAAGATTAAAAAAATGAAATAAAAAAGGAAAAAGAATACGCGGAAAAAAGCAAGAAAAAGCGAAAATACAAAATAAAAAATAACTAAAATTCTTAAAGCATATGATAATTTAAGGGATTAATTTAAGTTTCAAACCAATATCGAATAAAGGCCCAAGGAAAATCCTGTATGAATGGCGAGTGTGGAATCCAAATAGAAGTATGTAATCGATTCAAAATCAATGAGAAAAATTAGAACATGTAAACCAACAATAAACAAAAATGATTTAAGATTAAGAATTCATTTTTAAGATTACAAATAGAATGAATGATTGATGAATAATTGTGACAATATAAAATTCAGATTTTTAGTATTGAAAAACTCTCACGCTCACATGTATTATTATTATTGTTATTATTATTATTATTATTATTATCATTATCATTATTATTAATATTATTATTAATATTATTATTAATATTATCATTATTATCATTATTATTACCATCATTATTATTATTAATATTATAATTATTATTATCATTATTATTATTATCATCATTATTATTAATATTATTGTTAATATTATTATTATCATTATTATTATTATTATTATAATATTATTATTAATATTATAAATATTAATATTATATTATTATTATCATTATTATTATTAATATTATTATTATTAATATTATTATCATTATCATTATTATTATTAATTTTATTATTTCATTATCATTAATATCATTATTATTATCATTATTATCATTATTATTATTATTATTAATATTATTATTATAATTATGATATTATTATTAATATTATAATTATAAATACTATTATCATTATCATTATTATTAATTTTTATATTATTATTATCATTATCATTAATATCATTATTATAATTATTATCATTATTATTATCATCATTATTATTATTATCATTATTATTATCATTATCATTATTAATATTATTTTTAATATTATTAATACTATTTTACTACTCCTACTACTACTACCACTACTACTACTACTATTACTGCTACTAAATATAATAATAATAATCGTAGACGTTTATCTTCCAGCTGACCACAGGATAAATATCAATGAAAAGGAGAAACGGAGCAAATACACACAGCCAGCCAGAGAGCTGAAAGGCTGAAAGGCTGAAAGGGATATGAAATATGTAGAAAACCAAAATAATACCTATAATAATAGTAGGAACAATCTTGGAAAACCTTGAGAAAAATAATGGGAGAAATTTGAATCAAAGGAATGACTCGAAAAATACAATGAACAACAATAATGAAAACAGCTTAAATATAAAGAAACCCCTTTGAATGGGAACAAAGTTTCTTTCATAGAACTGCCCGTCTGTGGAACTCTGTTTCACTGGTTTTCTCTCCAGCTGACTACAATGTGGTTGTCTTTAAATCCAACGTAAACAAGTGATTGCGAGCCGCTAAAATAACAAAACACAAACCAATATTCACCACTAACGATCGCTATACTGTTGTGTTTGTGACTATCTAACACTCATTTAACCTTATTATCGAGTGACCTGCGGGTCTTGATAAATGGTGACTCCTTCGAAAAAAATGTTTTCGGTGATGTCGAAAGTTAGAGATTATGGACTAATGGAAAGCAAGGACATATTAGAAATGATGATCATCCCATAATTAAAGGTTCAGCGAAGATGACGCGCACGCAGAATCATAGCAGTTGTATTGAATCAACATTCATCCATAAAATTCAACAAAAAGGCGTTACAAGATTCACGTAAAGCAATGCGTATTTTAGTAAGACAGATAAACCTTGTAGTGTCGAATTTAGCTATGTATGCAAAGGTGATTGGGGCTGAGTACGTAGCATTCAAATAGTACCCAAATACTACTAAACAAGTTCAAATACTTAGGACCAATTTCACAACTGATAACAATACAGGTGTTTAGTATACAGTTTTCGATCTCATGAAAATCAAATTTCCTCAAACTGTGAGGTGTTTAACTGGTGTTTTCTAGCGAAATTCCCGCCATGTTTCCGTTCATTTTACTAAAAGGGTCGCTGGCCTCATTTAAACGGCTACTGTTGTCAAACATTGAGTAAAGATGTGGAGTATGTTAAAGCGTTGTAGTTGCACGCGTCCACATGGTAGACCCTATAACAACCCACAAGTTGTTGTCTAATAAATCAATAACATCGCCAGTCTTGCTACTCTGAATTTTATGATGTGGACAGGGTTGGTAAGAGACGCAAACATTGCCGTATATTTTCTAGAGAAAACTGGCATTCGGGCGTCTCTTAAAAGACACCGGGAATATCGCGTATGAGTTCAGGACGTGTCCGAATTCCGAGATTGAGGGGTTTTTTGGGGTTTTTTTTTTTTACATTTTCATCCCAAACAAGGCACATTGCCACTTTGGTGTAGGGGGCTACTATCAGGGGCAGCAACTATTGAGGCACTATGTTTGGATTTTGGCAGCAAGATGTCGGTTCACGTTGCACTTGAACTTCTGCATGTCAGTACAATTAGGGAAGCAGGGACATGGAATGGAATTCAAGAGTCTAGCGGTTCTGGAGAAGAATCTACTGTAGTAGAAAGATATTTTACATCTGGGGATCTCTACTGTGTGGGGGTGGGATTTAGTTGCCTGTCGGCTTTGTCGAGGGTGTCTACGTCGTGGGGGCACAAGTGTCTGCAGTTCGTCAGAGCATTCACCATTAAAATACTTGTAGAACAAGCAGAGGGATGCAACGTTTCGTCGATGGGACAGAGGTTGAAGCTTAGATGCCAGTTCAGGGCCTATTAGATTGGCGACTCTTTTTTTAACCTTGTCTAGGAGGGAGAGACTAGCAGCAGATGCACCAGCCCAAATATGACAACAATACTCCATACATGGGCGAATGGTGGCCTTATAGAGGTACAGGATACTTTCAGGTGTCAGTAGTTTTCTAGCACGGTAGATAGAGCCTACCTTTTTCGCAGCGGCCCTGGCTATGTTTTTAATATAATTGTTCTAACTCACGTTTCCTGTGAACGTTAGGCCAAGCAGTTTGAAAGATGTACTCTCAGACAGGGAGTCACTGGCCATTTCTATTGGTGGCAGGGAAGGGTTCTTGTAATTATTGAAGGAAACCAGTTTAGTCTTGGCAGCATTGAATGTGACCATCCATTTATGTCCCATTCCACTACAGGCTTAGGACAACTTCTACAAGAGAACTGTATACTATAAATACTCTCTGTGGAAAATATTTGAATTTGGAAAATGCATCTATTCTTCCTCAATATATCACGTTCGTTCTCTGTAAAATATTTCTGAAAAAAAAATGCAGAATAACATGTTATAATGCTAATATTCTATTCATCTCATTATAATTGTGGTTCATGATAAAGTATAACTAAATTCGTGAGAATCAGGACTTGTAAAAAAAACAAACAACTCTGGAATAACTGGAAATCTTAAAGAATGAATAAAAATACATAATAATTTAAATAAAAAAACAATAATACATGTAGAAGATTATTATGGTTCGAGATGATAGAAATTAGAAGATGAGAAAAATATGCGCGCGGGGTGTTTGATACAACATTTGCTGCAACAAAGTAAAATAATTTTAAAAAAAAAAAAGCACTAAGCAGAATGAAAGCAGAAAGGAAAAGATGAAGACGTGATTAAAAAGCTGAAAGAACTTAATTATTGTTCATAAAATGTGTCGGTTTTAAAAATTACAATGAAAAAAAAACTTGCGTAAAAGAACAGCAATTTAAAATTTTATTATTTGATCTTTTTTCATTTGATTAATTCTGGTTTATGACGAAATGCGTTTGGTTAAAACACAAAGATGTTCAATTTTTTTATTTTTTTTATTAATAAATTTCTATATGATGAGTGTCGAAAAAAGTTTCCAGTTATTTTTTATTGATATTTGTCTTTTGGTTTGATTTTTTCAAAATCAAATATCCCTAATGGAATGTTATCACGGGACTCATCGTGCTTACAAAGAGTCGAAACGATCTTGAAGTTTTAATGGCTTCTTAAAAAATCAATAGGAAGTTTGAGATGCACAGCCTGCGAACGATAGAAAAAGTCGACTTAGCGAAGTAAATTTAAATCCCCTCGTACTTATAGAATTTATATGCTCATATATATATATATATATATATATATATATATATATATATATATATATATAAAGAGAAGGAAAAGGTAATGTATGAAATTAAATGGTTTTAAATGTTCTACTTAATACGTAATTCATCATAAATTGAACAAGTCCCTCATCCCTTGCTCTCGTATTTGTGTATTTTCTCACCACTATCACATTCTATCTTTATTTAACTACTCTAATATTTTTAATACGTCTGCTAATATTTAAAGAAATAAGAATGCTCTTTTTATTGTGGTATTTGAATCCGCACCAATGTGTCATGACACACCACAAACATATATTTAAGTTAGATGTTAGGTCTCTTTACCTCTGTTATGTATTCCTTATTATAAGTGATGTTGTATATTATATTTGTTGTGAGTTTTCATATTGAGGAGATAAAGACAGGTCTTATATATAAAGAGAGACAGAGCACATTTTAATAGAAACACGCATTACACTTTGGATGAGAGGATATATTGAGAGATAGATAGAGATTGACATTTATACATTTGACAGTTCCGAGAGTGAGAGTGTTTCTATAAAATTGACACATATATTTCCTTTACTATTTTTGAGATGAGGATTTAAGTCTTTTATCATAATGAAGGAACATTCATTATTTATAATAGCTGAGGGGGAGACGCATTCTTAATATGATAGAGACACATTCTTAGATGAGTTTATACACAGTCTTATGAATACAGATGAGTGGAACACAAGTCTATAATACAAGTTCATAATACCTTTCTGTTGAAGAACATAACACGAAGACGCAGATACAAAATTATGAAGTTGTTCGTTTATTCCATTCGACCGCTCAATTGCTTTGCATCAAGGAATTCAAAGTCTCTACATGATTTCTTTCTTATCCCCTTCGCTTCCAAGGTTCAATGTCAGCTCTGTCTGTCCGACCCTGTCCCGGCCTGACTTCTCTCTGACTCCCGGACTCGTGGCCTGATATACCTCACGTGTCCAAGTATGCATCGCTCCTCACATATTTACAACGACCGATTTATTTATGACCTAATTTTCCTAACCTACTTTACAAATATGTTTAACATTTTTTATTGTTCGGATCTAGATTCCTTATTTTAATTTCATTTCATTAACAGAAAAAATGTGCATTATCACATTCCTTTTTCAATAAACAGATATCTAACTATTTATGTGAACTAAACAATGGTTAATTCTACAATCCATTTTCAATAACATTCTGTATTATTTATTTTAACTTATGATCGGAATTCTCAATTCCAATCCTAGCTTCGCAGGTTCGAATCCTCAGCTATCCTATTTTATAGCTACTCACGTATAAGAAGAGGCGACTTGTTCTTGTAAAACCTCTATATAAAAATAATAATGACGATGATAATAATGAATATTATTATTACCAAAACCATTGTACACAAACTAAAAATGAAGCTAAATCTGAGGCTAAACAGCAGTAAGATATTCAAGAAGAGAACTACTACTAACAAGAAGAAAGACTAATCAAGAAACATTAAGAAGGGAACAAAAAAACTAGCAAAGAGAAGCAACTAATGCGGACGCAGTGGAGACGGTCCTAACAAAAATGGCAAAATTAAACATGCATACTGTTTTAGTTTCAATTCCAGGAACTTGCATGAAAAGTTAACACGGAACGTAACAAAATATATTTACGAAAAAGACATATAAGACTGGCTTCCTAATGAAACAATTATGTTAATAAGTAGGACACCGGAAAATGTACTATTCTCAGCAACTAAAGATATATAGCTTGCCTGTCAACACTATGGAAAAATACAACGTACAATTTATAATCATGGGTGACTCCGCGAGAAAGAGAAAAGATGTCGAAAAGCGAAAAGACTGACATTGCATATTATACATTAATCAAAATTCGAAAAAAGAACATGGAATAAATATTTAAAAATGTCAACGATGATGTTTGAGTGTTCGTGGATATACAAGATATCAAAATGACAAAATCTATAAACAAAGCAACGGAAACATGGAGATTTAAACTCATGTAATGCCCGATGCAAACTCACAGACACAGAAAATAGTGTAAACCACCTTATGTATATGGACGACTTTAAACTATTTTCAAAAAACAAAAACACAACGAAGTTATGATAAAAACTTATTAACAAAACCGGAAATCCCGTCATGACATTCAAATACTATTCCGAACGGAAATGTGTACACTCATAAAGATAAAGCGGGAAAATGACGAGATAGCAAAATACGGCACAGAATCAGCCGATACAAAGAAGTGCATTTTACACACATGCTACATAAAATATTGAAGATTAGAAAATATATATGAGAATAATAATAAAACTATTAGGATATATGTTGTATCGGGAAAAGTTGATAAAGAAAAATATAGACATGAGCAATATCCCTCGTAAATGCCTTAGGCCATTCAGTAGTCATGCACAAAGGATTAGGCAACTTGAGCAGAAAATTATAAAACTAATTACCTTTCAAATAATGTTACTAACAAAATTACGTAAAAAATGATATAAGGGAAAAGAGAACGAGTAATATTTGTGGTTTACACGAAAAGAAACAAGAACAATATATAAACCAGAGTATACAAAAGCTCATCTTTGCTGGAAGAGACACTGAAAAATGAACAGCATGCAGAGAACTGTAAACTTGAAAACAAAAGACGAGAAAACAAAAATAGGAGGAAAACACGCTACATAAACGATACATAAGTCTAACTAGTGACAACAGAAAACCACCTAAAGATGACTATGAACAGGTCACCAGGGAAATGAAATCGCTGCTGATGTAACAGGTGAATGCCCTGTTATGGAGTTCAAAAAGAGCACATCCTGGTCACAAAAGCACCAATGTAACAGGTGAAAACTCCTAAGTGTTTGTCGGTACATAAGGGTAGTTCTAGGTGGTTCTGATCTTTGAAAAAAATAGAAAGTTCAGTAGTGTAACTTTGGACGGTTATATGATAATGGGGTGTAATACGCAATTCCTTGTCGTCCTTGCCTCACCAGTGATCCATAGGTAAACGAACGAGATAGAAAATTATTTAAAAAAAAGGTAGGAATAAAAAAAACAAAGACAAACCTCAAAGTATAAAGGAAAATATGAGTGGCACAGGCCACATAATGGAACCGGCGTTAATGTTGCTGCCCTTTTTCAGCTTGCTGTTCCTGAAAGAAATTAACTCGAATATATGGTGTTTCTTTGATATTTAAATCACGAATGCCATAGGAAACGAATAAAATAAAACTCCAGTCGTTATTTTTTGTTTGTATAAAAGATTATAATTAAATCAACTCATTACCAAAATCTTTGTTATTATACAGTAAGGTTAAATAAAAAATATATATATATATGGTATTTTCTTTTTTTCTCAACAACGCGGCCGTGTGAAATATTCGCTCAGAAAAAAACATTTGTGAAGCACATTGTCTCCCTTTTTTTCTTTCCTGCTTCTCTCCATTTCAATAAGTGGACGAGGTGTGTAGCGTGAGTATAGAGCGGTTCAGACTCAACATCTTACAACAACTGCTTTCAATTCAACTCAACACCAGCTCAACTCAAACTCAACTCCAACTAAACTCTACTCCAACTGACAAAATTCGCTTCTGCATACCTTCTTATAGGAAGGTAACGTGGTGAATCTGAGGTTTCATTCAGCCAATCCACTTTAACAAATTTCGAAAAATTGAATGGCCAATTATGTAAAATCACATGTGCATTAAGTAATTTTCTATCAAAACCTTTTCACACAGCGCAATCTTGAAATTGACCTCGAGTCAAACTGATTCTCAAGTTTAGACAAAATAATCATGAATTCTACCATACACCATGCAATGGGTTCCTTTACAAAATAATATTATTATTAAATATTATTATCAATACCCAAACCTGCTGATGTAAATTAGGTGGTTTGTTCACACTAACAACAGACAGAATCACGCGAAAAGAACAAAATATTTCTAACCTAATAGAACACCAAAATTAAAAGAGTTCTCCGAAAGAGCTAAAAACGTTGTACACCTTGTCACACAAAAAAGATTACTCGTAGACCTACCTTAACCGGAGGAAATTTCTAAAAGGACGATTAAAGTTTTTGTCATGGACAAAAAAAAAACAAACAGTTATAAAATCGACACGTGACACGATTATGAAATTGCTATCATCAACTGGGAGATTCTTTGGAGTTTTGAGAAGAGAGTTATGAATAGTAGTCTTTGGAGAGTGGAGATTTGGTTTCTCAATATGCGGCTTGGGGCAATCATTTTATATGTGTTTTTCCTTTATGGGAGCAGTTGGAGGGATTATTTTTGATGTTGGCTCCTGGTTCTTTATCGAGTTGGTAATGATAGCCGTTGATGAATAAGTACTTGGCTATGGGTTTTCTTTTAGGGGTGGGTACTTGTTTTTTCATCTTTTAATTATTTTTTAAAGTTCAAATAACATCTTGCCTCCGTTTTTTTTTTTTCTGACATCTCCAGTTTTTAATTTTCTCGCATCTGTTCGAGCGAAAGTCTTTCCGGGATCTTCTTCCTAGTCACTAGTATGCACTAGTTCTATTTTGTTGGATTTGCTTTTAAAACCCACATGCCGGACCTTTATATCATCTGAACTGGTACCTTTTTTGTTGGTTTTTTTTTCCAAGTCTAGGCTTACAATTGTCATTGTGAGCGTTTGAGCGAACAACACAGAAAAACCTCCAGCGTGAATGCGGAATACGATTTACGCACACACACACACACACACACACACACACACACACACTATTAATAAAACAAAGGTATGTGCAAACAACAACCATATCTGTTTAAAAATGAAAAAAAAAGTTATCCCACCAAGTTTTGTTTCAATTTTTGTAGTTTTGAGAAAAAATAAATAAATGAATAATAAATAAAAATAACACCCCCAAAAAACGAAGATAAATTTTTTTCAATTTTTCTTGGAAAAAAAAATTTACAAAAAAAAGTGTTCATTTGACTTACCTTTTCTCGAACAAAAAAAAATCGCTCAATGTCAAGTTGCTTTCCAACTCCTCGAAAAGCCTTTATATGGGTTTTCGGTGGTGCTAAATACGAATATCACATTTTAATTTGGGGCAGATAAGTAGTTTTCATGATATGAAGAAATTTTTTTTTCAAAAAGTTGGGGATCACTTTCCTATATAAATTTAACGTAAAATCAGCACCCAGCTTCTGACCACCTAGTAATTTCTTCATATCAAAACAAATTTAACTGATATTCCTTTTCAGCATCTCCGAACACACGCGCTGTTTTTTTTTTTTGTTTTTTTTACTAAGATTCGTTCATTATTCATCCCATAATTTAGGACGCTAATTATGCTGTCAGTAAGTTTACAAAAACATATTTTTTTCATTATACAACTTGTATAGTTGTTAACAGGTGCTTCACCAGTTAAATATTTCACAAAAATTATGTTTACATTAGGGGGATGTGGATTCCCATAATGTAAACAGAATTTATGTGAAATATTAAACGATTCTGATTTAATCGTTTAATGGTTAATGTCGGAACGTTACTTACGGAAAAACGGTTAATTAAACTACAGAAGCACCTGTTAAAAACTATACACGTTCTATAATTGAATACCCACCTAAAAAACCGTTCGTGTAAGTTTACTGATGGCATTATTAGCGTCCTAACTTATAAAAAAATGAACGAATTTCTTAGTTTAAAGAAAAACAGCGCCGGTTTTCGGGGGTGCTAAAAGCGAAAATCACAGTTAAATTTGTTTTATGATATGAAGAAATTATTAGGTGGACAGAAAGTGGGTGCTCATTTTACGTAAAATTTATATAGGACAGTGATCCCCGCGTTTTGAAAAAGTAATTTCTTCATATCATGCCCCAAATTCTAATGTGATATTCGTTTTCAGCACCACTTGACATTAACCAAAAAATCTTTAACATTATTCATCTAAAATATATATATATATAGCAAAAACAAAACAAAACAAAAAATATTATAAAATTTTTCTGTACAGTTAATAAAATTTAAAATTAAAGGTAGGTTTTCTTTTCTTATTATGCTTTCATCGGCGACGCTCGGCTTAATTTCCTCAGCGACGCTCGGTTTACTCTGGCTGTTGGCGTCATATTCTGGAGAAAGCCGGGTGGACTCTGAGTTCACTCTCTGCATGAGTACCAAAAGGTTACTTAAAAATTAAGAATAAGCGAAAAAATAATTACCTCCGAATTAAAAATAAAAATAATAATTCAGCTTAGAAGGATATTTCGAAATGAAAACAAATATATTATAGAAAATATTTAATAACGTGCTCAAACTATCACAGTTATTCCCTTTAGTTTTCTGGTTTGAAAATATAAAGGTTTCAGATTCACGATAATAATAAATAAATTTAAGTTAAATAAAATATAAATTGAAATGAAAATTGACTAAATAATTACCTTGGAAATTATATTTTAAATAGTACAGTATTAACGAGGCTATTATGTCGAATAAGTAATATATAAAGAGCTAATTATTTAAAATGATTTAATTTAATGTGATATGCTAATAACCATAACTCAATCGATGTATATGTGATGTGAAGAATGCTATATCTAGATGTTACACATAAAATAAATGTACCCTTCGCCCGAAGGTCCGCCCGGCCTTTTAGCCGGGATCACAGTGTAGTATCTGTTCCGACAGATGCTGCACTTAAGATAATTTGTACCAGTCAATGGAGGGGAAACCCTCTATACTGGGACAATTATTATTTTTGGTAACCAGAGTGCCCCCTTTTTGCCTACTTTTAGGGGAGCTGGTTTTAACCTCACATTAAAAACGGCCTTGTGCCTAATTTGCTCAGTGGGGGAGCAAATAAACACCATCTGTTCCGACAGATGCTGTAAGCTATGACTAGCTATGACTAGCAAAGACCAGATGTGGGGGCAACCCCACATGTCTGACCTTTAACCAGCTCCCATTTCCCACCTCTCGGGAGCTGGTCCCCTTTTCCCCTTCCCCCTCCCTTCACTCCTCACATTAAAAATCGGCCTTGTGCCTAATTTGCTCGGTGGGGGAGCAAATAAATACCATCTGTTCTTCAGATGCTGCAAGCTATTACTAGCTAGGACTAGCTATGACTAGCAAAGACCAGATGTGGGGGCAACCCCACATGCCTGACCATTAACCAGCTCCCATTTCCCACCTCTCGGGAGCTGGTCCCCTTTATCCCTTCCCCCTCCCTTCACTCCTCACATTAAAAATCGGCCTTGTGCCTAATTTGCTCGGCGGGGGAGCAAATAAATACCATCTGTTCCGACAGATACTGCAAGCTATGACTAGCTATGACTAGCAAAGACCAGATGTGGGGGCAACCCCACATGCCTGACCTTTAACCAGCTCCCATTTCCCACCTCTCGGGAGCTGGTCCCCCTTTTCCCTTCCCCCTCCCTTCACTCCTCACAGTAAAAATCGGCCTTGTGCCTAATTTGCTCGGTGGGGGAGCAAATAAATACCATCTGTTCCGACAGATGCTGCAAGCAAAGACTAGCTATGACTAGCAAAGACCATATGTGGGGCTAACCCCACATATCTGAACTTGGTCAAGGTAGGGATCACCCTACGACCACAGTTACTATCCAGCTCCCATTTCCAACCTCTTGGGAGCAGGATACCCCGTTCTCTCCCCCTCCCTTTCTCTCCACATTAAAAAACGGCCTTGTGCCTAATTTGCTCAGTGGGGAAGCAAATAAATACTGTACCCTCTGCCCGAAGGATCTGCCCGGCCTTTTGGCCGGGATCAATTTGATCAATTTGCTCAGTGGGGAAGCAAATAAATACCGTCTCCTTTGACAGAAGTATCCTACAATGGGCATTAATATTTCTTGACCAGGAGAGGTGTACCCTTCACGGAGGCAACCTTTCTAGAGCAATTGCTCTGGATATATCTAAGACCTTTGATAGGGTATGGCATGAAGGTTTACATCACAAGATCTCTAGCTATTGTATAGCTGGAAATGTCTTCTCAATTATTAAATCATTTCTTTCTGACAGGTTCATAAGAGTAGTAGTTGATGGGCAAAAATCAGAAGCTCACAGTATTAATGCTGGAGTCCCTCAGGGGTCCATCCTGGGCCCAACTCTTTCCTGATCCACATTAATAGTCTTCCAAATCATATCCTTACATACATTTGTAGACGTTTATGCTGATGACAGTACAATCTATGGTAGCACATCTAAGTCAGTAAACGACCAAGTTCTCTCCGATTATCTTTCCTCTGATCTTGAGCACGTGGTACAATGGGGAAAGGAGTGGCTGGTTACTTTTAATGCATCTAAAACCAAGTTTCTCTCTTTACATCATAAACGTTCTGATCCCCATCTGGCATCAGTTGAAATGAATGGCTCTTGTCTTCAGGAGGCCTCAAGTTTTGACAAGCTTCTGGGCTTGACCTTTACTCCTGATCTTAAATGGAACAGGTACACCAAATATGTAGCCAAAGCCGTTGGAAAAATGATGGGATCCTTCTATCGATCCAGAAGATATCTCACTGCTGATGCAATTCTCTATCTATATAAGAGCCAGGTACGTCCAAGGATTGGGTGATGTTGCCACACCTGTGTAAGAGCTACTAGAAAGGAATTGTCCTGCCTTGATAGAGTTCAAAATGGACTTTGTAGCCTCATAGGAGATATCCTTTTCTCTTCCCTGCGACCTCTATCCCACAGAAGAAATGCTGCGTGTTTGTCTCTACTGTATCGTTATTTTCATGGAAAGTGTTCGACTGAGCTTCAATCTATGGTCCCCCCTCGCCAAACTTTCACAAGAAATACTCGTCTAGCTGAAAACACTATCAATAATTCCCCCACTCGTTATCTGTGCCTAAACCTAAACGTAGATTCAATGAACAAAGTTTCTTTCTTAGAACCGCACGCCTGTGGAATTGTCTTCCGTTTTCCTGCTTTCAAGCTGACTACAATATATATAAGGACCGCTGCGAAAAAAGGTAGGTTCTCTCTACCATGCTAGAAAGCTACTGACCCCTGAAAGTATCCTGCAGCTCTATAAGGCCACCATTCGCCCATGTTTGGAATGTTGTTGTCATATTTGGGATGTTGCATCTGCTACTAGTCTCTCACTCCTAGACAAGGTTCAAAAGAGAGTCGCCAACTTAATAGGTCCTGAACTATCATCCAAGCTTCAGCCTCCGTCCCATCGACGCAATGTAGCATCCCTCTGCCTGGTCAACAAGTACTTTAACGGTGTATGTTTTGACGAGATGCAAGCACTTGTACCCCCTCTACGTAAATACCCCGACAAACCCGACAAGCAGTACAATCCCACCCCTTCACACTAGAGATCCCTAGCTGTAATAGAGTCTTCTACTCCAGAAGTTTCTTCTCCAGAACCTCTGGTCTTTGGAACTCCCTGCCAGGTTCCTGCTTCCCCAACTGTACTGATATGCAGAAGTTTAAATGTAACATTAACCGACATCTTGCTGCCCAACTCCCCACCTAGTACCCATGTAGCCTGTGTCCCTAATAGTAGCCCCCTACATCAAAGTGGCAATGTGCCTTGTTTGGGGTGAAAATGTAATAAAATAAAATTAAAAAATATATATGTATATACATATATATATATATATATATATATATATATATATATATATGTTTGTGTGTTTGTGTGTGTACATATATATAACGATTTTTGCAACTACATAATTTTATTCGACATATTTCATGAAAAAAGCTAACAACTTGCTTTCGTATTCAGTCAACAACGCTGGATTTTTTTAGAATCTTGCATTCAAAATGTTAATAGGATTTTGTAACTGTATCTTCATTGATTCATCATAATAGTACTTTTTTCATAAATTGTACTCCTACAAAATCGGCAATTTTGAATTTTGTTTTTTAATCAGCTATTCTAATTGCGTTACAATTCGATGCGAGTAAAGTGTCATCGACCCATAAAACTTAAATCAGTTAATTTTCCTTACAGTTTGTGTGACCGAATATAGATTGTTTGAATTGTTGTATAATGAAATAATTATAAAATATTTCATTCAGTTCAATTGGGGTACACCAGTTTTGATTTATTAGGGTTTATTTTTTCGTCTCGTTTACTGGAAGCTTGTACTGAAATATATTTTTTTTTATTTTAAACGTAGAAATTGAGGTAGCGTTTTGTAAAATACGAAAAAAAAGAGCATCTTTATCATTCTGTAGGGAGATAGAACAACATCATTTACTCGGTTGCTGTCGGCTTGCTCCGGAGAGTGACTCTGGGAGTTCTGGCCGTGATAAAAATGTAAAAACTCTGATTCCTTTTAACTCTTTGTTGTAAGTGTCAAACGTACATGAAAGGAAAGATGTAAACTCGCCATATTTTTTATTGAGTCCCTTTTGAAATTTTGTACATTGAAAACTTTTATGGTTGAATTTAAGCAGATGATGTTTACTTTTTCTTTAGCAAAAAATGTTCTTGGAAAAGTTTTTTATTTAAAATAATAGTATTATTTTATTTAGTTGTTTGTTTTTTGTTTTGGTGGGAATTTTTGAATCCCATGATGTTTGTTGATTCTGTATTTTCTATCATCATTTTTACGTATCTTCACAACTTCTAAATGCTCATTTGAATTGACTTAAGATTATGGGTTGTTTGATCTGAATTGTAACGGTTGTAAACGGCTTAAAGTCACCCGACAAACTTTTAAGAACAATGGAACTCAACAGACTCACTAATAACTTCACTAGACATTTTTAATGAATTTGCCGTTGTTACGCTCCTTATAATCTGAAATCTTCTCGGTTTCCACATGGTTTTAGAGATGTCAGTTCTGCATAGAAAAAAATAATATTGGGCTCTCCTTTAAATAAATAATGCTCTCTTTGTGTATTCAATGCCTTGCAGCCATTATCCAAGGCTTCTCGGATTATCAAAGATACACTTCAGTCTTAGATGACTGAAGTGTATCTTTTATAATGCGATTATATCAATTCCACAATCTTTGATAATGCACTATATCAATTCCACAATCTTTGATAATGCACTATATCAATTCCACAAAAATGGTCTCGTTATTGTCAATACATTTTGTGTCGTTTTGATTTTAAGATGTGTCTGAATGATTTTGTGTACTTTTTGAATTCGTCAATAAGTCTTTTACCTGCAACAATTCAAATTTAGATCCCGATCCATCAAAGAAAAGTCGTCTGTTGTCCTTTAACCTTTTGAATTGTAAGCCATTTTAGTTTCAGGGGAAAAGAGGAATCCTGTTCCAAGCAAAATGTCAGTCATTCAATCTATGGAATCTTGTAATTGTAAAAGTTAAGACAAAGACGAAGAATAGGATTTTCCATTGGATGGCTAATCCAGACAACCTTTAATTGTAAAAGTTAAGACGAAGAGCACAATTAATTTTCGTGCGGACACAGAAAAATATGTGTGGAAATTCTTAAACGTCCGATATGTTTTATCAAGTGATCCTGGTTTTTAGTTGGTTGCTAGTAGGGCGCAGCTACATTTAATTAGTAAGTTCTGATCACCTATGTCTATAAATAGAACATTCCATTTTCTTGGGGGTGGGAGGGTAATTGTGCCCTATAATTATATCAAAATTATTGCAACACTTTGGATGTGTGAAAATTAATTTACGATTTTCCACTACTTTTCCAGTTTTTATCTTAACGATCAACAAAATGTAAATCTTGGGGTCGGAAGAAATTTTTTTAAAAATAACGCTCTCTCTTAATTAACGTTCATCATTTTCCAATAGCAGACAGAAAAATTAAAATCAATTTGTTTTTTGACTCCTCATTTATAACTTTTAATCGTTGAACATTTCGTTTCTTTTCTTCTTCTTTTTTTGAGCGTTCTAGAAAATGTACGTCAGTATCTTATCTTTATGAGTCCACTGCAGCTTTCACAGTCGATTCTTTGTCCTTAAAACATTTCGTCGTTGGGTTGTACAACATAATATATATAATATTGTGTAAACTCTCTTAAGAATTTGTTGCTTATATTTTCAAAACACTATTTTGCCCGTTCGCATAATTCCTAGCAAGGTCGATGTTGTTGAAGTCGGTCACTGGACTAGCACGTTGTTAGTTTGATTGCACCGTCGCCAATTGTTGTAGGAAAGGACCATAAAACTCGAACATGTTTAAGTATACATGAATATATTATACAAGAAAATAAATACAAAGAAAATATTGTCAGAATTTTTCGACTGTTAGACATGATATCACTACGCGTTGGTTGGTGATAATCATCCGAATAATTGAATCAGCGTTTTATTATGATGAGAAGAGTCCATTACAATTTAATGTGAAAGTCTGCGCAACAGTAATTTACATAAACTAGTATATATAAATACTCATTATCTAACAAAGCTAAGGATTTGTGATACAGGGAATAAGTCTGATGATGATTATATAAGCTCCAGTTCTTGGGTTAGGCAGTGATACTTATGTTATCACCATTTACTATTTTAACATGATGCAAACATGTCTGTAAATAAACAAATAGAACACTGTAATACAAAGCGGTCAATATTTGTAGAAAAAAACATTATAGATAACATTTACTAGCAGTGTCTCTCTCCGTGATTTGGTGATCTGAGCTACTGGCAATCGACTAGGTGATTGTACGCCCGAATCCGTGTTTGCAATGCTTGCTATTCTATCTACATTATGTACACGTGATACAGTGAAACCGCCTACATATATATGTAGATAAGTTTTCATTGTATATGTATGCATATATAGATATATGATTCTTTCATTTAATTACATAAATGAATGTACAAAGATATAATTTTATGTGTATTTTTTTCAGTATTTACTTCGCATAACTTGGTTTATTCCTTTTTATCTACCGCTTTATATATGCATATATAGACAGAAGTGTAGAACCAATAGTTGTACGTAAACTTCATATATATATATATATATATATATGTGTGTGTGTGTGTGTGTGTGTGTGTGTGTGTGTGTGTTATTTGTTGTTGTTTTTTTTTTGTTTTTGCGATACGTCTTGAATTCAATTATTTACGAAAGTGCATGTTTACCTAAATGCGAGTTGGGAATAATTTTCCTTTTAACTTTAAATTATATTTTATGAATAATATATATATATATATATATATATATATATATATATATATTAATATATATATATATATATATATACTAATATATATATATATATATATATATATATATATACTAGCATTTCAGCCCGGCGTTGCCCAGGTGTTTGGAGGTGTATGTTGAGCAAAAAAAAATAGCGGTATTTTTTTTTTCTTTGACCTTTATTATGACCACTTAACATTTATTGTTTTGGACTCAGATCAAGTTATTATGTTAGATCCATGTCCAAGGAAATTATATCCAAAAGTCCAAGTGTTTAGACCGAAAATTTTCGGAGGAGTTTGGTAGAGTTATCAAATGTCAAGTCGTTGAACTTTGACCCCTTAACAGCCAAATTTCTGGCCGAACACAGATCACAAAGATTTTCTCAAATCTCAGTACCCTGTATATCAAACTTCGAGTCTGTAAACTTAAACTTGACAGAGTTATTGCGTAGAGGAATGAACACACACAGACACATAGACATACAGAGACCCCTTCACTTTTATAGATATACTGACATTTAAGTCCGACGTTGCCTGGGCGTTTGGATGTGTGTGTTGAGCAAAAAAAAAGTGGTAGTAGAAAGGCAGGCTCGAACCCGTACCGCGAAGGACGAAAAGAATGGGACAAAAAACCTGACGTCTTTGTCGTTACGACCACCGCCAAACCGGAAGTGGCGTGGGTTTAGTTAAGGTTAGACAATAGAAAGGAGAGGATGACTTTCACAAATATCGGCGAAAAACGATTCCCCTGTAGAAAAGTGCCCAGTTGAAGTTGAAGATATTAATGTTTTTGCCAATTTTTCGATATTTATCGTCTGAAGGACCGAACTTTAAAACGATACGTATCTTGTAAAAATCCGTCGCCTCTGTCGAAAGTTTCAGGCAGACATGCAAACATATATACATACATTTATATCATGTTAATTAAACTTTTCGACCCAAACCGATTAAAAAGATTGCCCTATCTCTGGATACCCTTTATGTAAAATTTCAAATGTTTAGACCAGAAAGTGGCTGAGTAATTTGGTACGCACAGGTCAATATTCTTTTAACTTTGACCCCTATTATGACCCCTTAACATTTATTGTTTGGGGCTCAAATCAAGTTATTAAGTTGGATCCATGTCCAAGGAAGCTATATCTAAAATTTCAAGTGTTTAGACCCAAAATTTTCGGAGGAGTTTGGGAGAGTTCTCAACGGTAAAATCGTCGAACGGTGACCCCTTAATAGCCGAATTTCTGGCCGAAAACGAATTACACAGATTTTACCAAATATCCGTACCCCGTATATCAAATTTCGAGTCTGTAGACTTAAAACTGACAAAGTTATTGCGTAGGGAAATGTACATACCCACACACACTGACACACATACAGACACCTTCACTTTTATAGATAGATAGATAGATAGATAGATAGATAGATAGATAGATAGATTAAACAAAAATATATACGTATACATAAATATATATTGAAACAATTTTGTCTTTACTGTAAGCTTTTTACGTAAATATTATGCAAGTATAAATCATGTAGAATATCTGCATGAATATAGTAATAGTTAATTAAAGATCATCATCACATAAGAAACCCGAAAAATCTACTAGGGAATTAATTAAAATGATTGTTTAAAAGAATATGCAAATTAGCTAGATGTTTTGCTAGTAAAAGCAATTCCAGAACCCATATATAAGAAAATTGTATTTTCTTTTTAAATAAATAGAAAAGAGGGTTTTTAATATGACTATCAATACCCACAAAGGACAAACGAATTTATAGGAATATATATATATATATATATATATATATAAGGGATTAGTCACCAACAATGTGTATTTTTAACATTATTTTATTATTCCGTGTCTTGGTTTTTCATTGAGAATTATGTTTGGACCATTGTAATAATCTTTTTAAGTCATTGAAATCGTTTTTACACGCGTTTCAGACGTTCTGTGAAGCGTCCTCGTCAGAAATGATTTTCAAATGTGTTGGAGATGTAAAAATGGTGATTTTCGTAGTTTATTTGAAGTGTTTCCAAGGGGTGGAGGCTTGTAAGTGTTTATTATTCATTGGCATGTTCAATTTTTATTACTATTTTATTGGGCTTGTCCAGGCTGCTGACCTGGTTGTAGTCACTCTCTCTTTCTGCTAATGTTTTTTCTTTTCCTTTAAGGCGGGGTAGGGTGTGTGTGTGTGTGTGTGTGTGTGTGTGTGTGTGTGTGTGTGTGTGTGTGTGTGTGTTTGCTTTTATTGGTTTGAGAATGTGTATCCTGTTTTATAGTATTATGAGGTTATTTTCTTCCTAGGAAGGTGACTGTGATCCGAGGTCGTTACTAATGTGTATGTGTGAGGAGGGGGGGACCAGCTCTTCTGAAATAAGGGTAGGGGTGCTTTCATTCTATTTTGATATTTATTTTTTGGATTCTTGGATTTTAGTATTGTGATTTTTCGTTTTAGTCTTTTCAGGTATTCCTTATATTATGTTTGTTTAGAAAGAGGGGTGTATTTAAAATATGTGTAGGGGATTTTTTAATGTTTCTATTTATTTGTCTCCCCATGTGGGTATGGCCAGACTTAGGATCGGTTCCTAGTGTGAAGGAGATTTTGTTCCCCAGAGGGGGGCAATTGGAGGGGGTATAGGTATGGGAGGGGGTGATAGAAGGGATGGTAGTTGTTTCAGTCATGAGGGGATTCTCCTCCACTGACTGAGGAGGGGGCGAGGTGTTGGAACAGATATTATGCTATGGTTCTAGGTGTTTCCTAGTGTTGTTGGTTTCGAGGTTAAATAGGGTTGGTATTGTTCAGTGTGTTGTATTAGAGATAGGGGTGTTATGTCTGTGTGTGGTTGTATGCGCGCACGTGTGTGTGTTTTAATGTGTCGGTTCTGATTTATGTGTGGGTGTGTATATGTGTATGTTCATGGATGTGCATGCGAGTGTACCTTGCATTTCATGTTTTTGTGTGATGGTATTAGGCTCTGTTCAGTTCAGGAGTGAATCTGGTGATGAAGTTTTTTTCCTGTGTAAGTAAATAAAAATATTTGTCTGTTTGGAAGATTGGCATTATTTTGAAGCTGTTTTCACTGCATGTGTGTACGTGTTTTGAACATAGAGGTGTCTGTTATCTGCAATTTTTTATGTTGCTCTTATGTAAGGCCACTCTATTGCTGAAATTCTTGGTGGCGCCTATGTAGGATTTGTTGCATGTTGTGCATCTTAGTGCATATACTACATTTCTGGAGGTGCAATTTAGATCCTTTTTTATTTTGAATGTTTGTGCTGGGTTTTTGAATGTGTGTGTGTTACCTTCTATTATTATGTCACATACTCCATATCGCGGTTTGTTGCATTTTTAACCCCTTTTGTAGTATGTGGGACGAGTTTTGAGGAAGATAGGATGTGTTTTAAGTTTTTGGGTTGGCATTTGCTTTTTATTATTTTTGTTGTTTTAAGTATGTTGTTTAGTTTGTCGTTCTGATTGAGGAGGATAAGGTGTTTTGTTATCTGTGTGAATAGTTCTGGGTTGTTTGTGTTGTGTGTAGAGACGTATGCTAAAATTTGTTCTTTGTTGTGTTCTTTTGGGGTTCTTAGTTGGTCTATTGGAATTTTTTCAGTGATTACTCCCTTATTTAAACATACATCTTTATTTCGTTGGAATTTCTTCACCCATTTTTATTTAAATATATATATATATATATATATATATATATATATATATATATACCAATATTTGAAATGAAACTAAACTATATATATTAAAATATCATAATTGCAATATTAAAATATAAAATAAAAATGGACTTTTCAGCGATGAGATATCATATAAATTCTGGATAAAAGTAATGTTTTGTTTCTGAATTACTGAAATCGTTTTTCATAGCAGATATCTAATGCTTCCCACAAAGGTATTAAGACTGGTGAAAATACCTCAGGGGCAAACAAACACATTGATTGTATAAGTTTAAGTGACGTACGAGCATAATAAATATACATAAAATGATCTGGAACTGAAACTTACTGTGTATTTCTTTCGTATAGATTTAAGGTTGAAATATGACTATAAGAGTATAAAATTTACTAAACTTATGACCATATCGTTTACTCGAGAAAGATATGTGATTTTCCCGCGCCGTGGAGACACAAATGCAACGGTTGTTATATTTAAGGGTCGACAACAAGCACATCGGATGTTAAACACATTTAAACCATACGCACCTTTAATGTAATTAAATCCTTCTTAAGAAAGGAAAATATTCAGGTTCTTCTCGACGGTCATATATCTAAACAATATGATATAAATGGGGGTGTACCTCAGGTGTTTTCGTTGGACCTTTATTATTTTTGATTTTCATAAATGATCTCCCTGATAAAATGGTTTCTGAGATGGGTATATTTGCTGATGACACCACTCTCTATATCAGGCACGAGGGGAAAACAAATGAGCACATATCTAAGGAAATGGCAGACACACTAGAGGATGACTTCCAATCTGTATTGGAATGGGCACAAAAATGGATGGTCACAGGACTAAGCTTGTTTCCTTAAATCATTACAAGAAACCTTGGCCCAAAACACATTACGCGGAAGTATTTCCTAAAAACCGGAGGCCTGACGTTCACAGGGAGCATGAACTGGAATAGATACATTGAGAGCATTGCCAAGTCTGCTGCGAGGAAGCGGGGGATCTCTCTACCGTGATAGAAAACTATTTACACCTGAAGGTATCCTGTACTTCTATAAGACCACCATTCGTCCATGTATGAAGTACTGTTGTTATATTTGGGCTGATGCATCTACTATTTGTCTTTCACTCCTGGACAGTTCAACAGAGTCGCCAACCTGATAGGTCTTGATCTGTTATCTAAGCTTCAGCCCCTTTCCCATCGATGAAATGTTGTATTCTTCTGTCTGGTCTGCCAGTATTTTAATGGTGAATGCTCTGACAAATTAAAAGATTTTGTATCCCCTCTACGTGAATACCCCAAGATACCTGACAAACAGCTAAATCCCATTCCTGCATAGTAGAGATCCTTAAGTGTGAGAAGGCTTTTACTCCAATATTTTCTTCCCCAGAACTGCAAGACTTTGGAACTCCTTTCCGGGATTCTGCTTTCCCAACTCTACTGATATGCAGAAGTTCAAGTGTAATGCAAACAGACATCTTGCTACTCATCTCCCTTCATAATATTCCTGCAACTTATGTCCCCGATAGTAGCTCCTGCTTCAAAGTGCCACTGTGCCTTGTTTGGAGTGAAAATTGAAAAAAAACTTTAGATAACGGGAAATTATACCATCGGTTACAACTGCTAGGGGGCCCTCTTTTTCTGCTACCTCTGGGCGTCATTATTGGCGAGATCGCTTGAAAAATATAAACGACTGTGATATTTGTTTAATAAAAAATATTTTTATTTATTTTAACAATTAAGTAACAGTTAATTAATAACTTGAGACCCGTTTACAACAAAGTCCAGATTCCAACATCTTACGTTCAAACTGCAACGGATATATCTTTTTTGCCGTGATAGAAAACGATAGAAACAAAAGCGAGAACAGAAGGGGGGAGAAATATGGAGAGGTTAAGGTAGGGTTAGATTACATAGATATATATATATATAACCGTTTATTTAATTACCACATATTGTTCTAAATTTTAACATTTTAAAAGCTCGTGTCATCAACATTCATTTAACCTATTTCACCCCGGATGGCTTCATGCTTGTCAACAAAGTATCAGCTTGAGTTGAGCAAATGGTTGCTGTGTTTGTCACGATTATAATAGCACATGTACGTGTTTCCGCTCAAGTACAAAATATGTCAAGTATATTGTCTTTAAATGAAGGGTGCCAGGACTCCCTAAAATGCTCTTGATAATTGTAGCACCCACTAACATGACGCCGTTTAGATCTATAGTTATTGAAAACTATGATCTCATCAGGCGAAAAGTAGCTGCTCATATGTAATAAAGTAAACTCGATTCTCACTATAATGAAAGGTTACACTCGAGTTAGAATGGAAACGCTAAAATTATATCATGAACGTTTTCATTTCGACGTTTCACTTTTTCAAATTACAAAAGCATGGTTTAGGTACACATACGAGATTTATTTTATTATAAATAGTTTGAATTGCAGAAATCAGAATCTAGCTGATATTTAAAGCATAATCTGACACAAAAACAATTTTATACTAAAAAAAATTATATATTTCAGTCTTAAATTGGACAAAAAAATAAACGCCATCGTATCTGTTTTGAAGTAATGCTCTAATAACTAAATAAGTCTAGACAGAAAAATAATTATATATATATATATATATATATATATATATATATATATATATATATATATATATATAGGTGGGGCATAAATACTGCTACAAAATAAAACTGAGATTTATCACAGCAGCATAACTTATCACAAAACCCAATTACAGAATATGATCAGAAAATACTGAAGAACAATATGGCATAAGTATTTTCAAAATGTTTTCCTCGAGGCTTCACTGCACTACGAACTCTTTTGAGGAAATCATATCTAGTAGCGCGCACAAAATATAAGGGTCTTTCGATGAAATTATCTAAGGGCATTTTCACCCAGTATTAATTCAATATTATCTAAAAAATCTTCAGAATTTTGACAATGGGTTAAAGCAGACTTCGCTCTCCAGGATTGACCACAAACAATAAACAAGAGCGTTAAGATCAGATAATGAGGGAGTCATTATTCTTGGATCCAGGAGGAACAGTTGTCTCTAAACCACTGCTGAGTTACATGGGCAGTGTGGCGTGTTGCAACAGCTTGTTGGAGAGTCCAAACTTCATTACCGTACGCAGAATTACACTATGGGGTTAGTGCACCTTAAAAATATCCTCAATATTACGTCCGTTATTAATCTTGACCACTTGAGGTAGTACAAATACGTGGAGATTTCTCTCCTTCAGAAATGGCTGCTCAGATCATCACTATTGATGGTTTCTACGTTAAGAAAACCTTTTCAGCATTATCAAGTATTGCCTTACGACTTCTCGCAAGGACTATCATTTTGGTGATTTTGGAACTGGTTGAGTAAGTATAACTTTTCATCCGTGAAGACAATGTTATTGAGCATGCCTTCTCTGATACGGTTCAACAAGAGTTGACTTATAATAAGTCGCTTTGCAATTGTGGGTGTTGAGAGAAGTTGTCGCTTTTGGAGTTAATAGGGTGACATTCGTAGGTCACTTCGACATATCCTTCGCATAGTCTTTTTGTGATGTTTCTTTTGATCGACGAAGTTCCTAGGTAACGATCAATCGTCCTTTTCATGAACATTTTCTTGATTTTGACGTTTTTCCCTAACTTAAACATTTCTGGTGGACGCAAGCCCTTCTCATGTTGCTCTCTGATTAATCTCCTCTTCAATTATTAAAAATTAGTATCTTTCGTTTGTGAAAAAATAAGAAATCATATATTACATTATCATATAATAACATTAAATTAGTAAACTTAATTAATATTATCATCAAAAATAGTTCCGAAATTTTGTGACAGGACTTATGTTTCACCCTGTATATATATATATATATATATATATATATATATATATATATATACATACATACATACATATATATATACAGTTAATAAAACATGTTAAAAACACTTTGAACTTTGAAAAAGAGTTAAAAGCATATTTAATCTGAAAAGGAAACACTTGATAAGTGGATAGTCCTTAATCCGCGGAGTTTCGAAGAAATACTTTCCTTCTCATCAGAGGGTTGCAGATAGCAATATATATATATATATATATATATATATATGTGTGTGTGTGTGTGTGTGTGTGTGTGTGTGTGTGTGTGTGTGTGTGTGTGTTTATCTTTAAGGGTATTTTCATAATGATGCAATAGTTTGCAAAATCACAACCTCACCTTTTATCAAACAGTATTGCGTATCCCGGCGCATGAAGAATCTAGGATTTGAAACAACATAAAATTAACAATAAGAGACTTGCATTGTTTCTGAGATGCTTATTGTAGACTAAAACTACTGGTCTTCCCTGCCAATTCCAGTATATCAGAGGGAGTTGATACAGAGATTAAACTTTTCCAAATATATCAATCCGCTTGACAGAGTACAAAATAGACTTCGTGGTTTAGTGGAGGATGCCCTTTTCTCTACCCTGCAACCCCTCTCCCACAGAAGAGACGTTGCGAGCCTATCCTTGTTTTATCGTTATTTCCATGGCAGGTGCTCGTCTGAACTCCAATCCCTGGTCCCTCCTCGCCAATCTTTCACGAAAAACACCCATCTAGCTGAATCCACTGTGAAAAATTTCCCCCACTCTATATCTGTGCCTAAATCAAAACGCGGATTTCATGAACAAAGCTTCTTTCTTAGAACTGCACGCCTGTGGAACTCTGTTCCGTCTGCCTGCTTCCCTCCGGACTACAACTTGGATGTCTTTAAGTCTAATGTTAACAAATTCCTAATGAACCGCCCCCTTAAGTAAACACTTCATCAAATCTCCTCACTAACGTAATGTACTTGCAATAACCCTTATGCCTGAGTGGCTTCCGGGCCTTGATAAGTGGTGATCACTGTGTAAAAAAAAAACAAAAAAACGCATCAATTCAATCTAGCATTTCGCTATGAAAATAAGTTTTACAACGAAAGCATGACCGTTTGAAAAAATTATTGATTTGCAACCAGATCGATCGACCGACCGACAAAACCTCTCATTTGTATACGATGACGTATCTGAAAACATTGAGTTCTTTTACATCAATACTTGTATCAAAACTTGTACTCGTTTCAAAAGTTCAATTTCGTTATATTTATAATCTCGGACTTACATTTTTCTTACTACATCGACAACAAAGAGTGCTTATATCGGTAAGTAAAACCATCGAGTGGAAACTATTTGAAATTGCTATCTGTTCTGTATGGATGATTTTATGAGGATGCATAATGCGAAACAAACCTAAATTACATATTTTCATATGTAGGAACGATAAATGTGCGCGGGGAACCTCATTGAAAAACAACGATTTCCTACATCGTCTTTGTATCTATATATATATATATATAAAGTAATAACGTTCGTGTGTGTGTTTGTCTGTGTGTACAACTCCCTATGACCAAAGAAATACAAACTGTCTATAGTGTGTGTACACCTCTCCTAATCAAGAAATATTAATACCCATTGTAGGATATTTCTGTCAAAGAAGGCATTTATTTTTATGTGTAACTTCTAGATATAGCATTCTTCACATCACATATACATCGATTGAGTTATGGTCATTAGCATATCACATTAAATTAAATCATTTTAAATAATTAGCTCGATTATATTACTTATTCGACATAATAGCCTCGTTAATACTGTACTATTTAAAAATATAATTTAAAATGTAATTATTTAGTTTATTTTCATTTTAATTTATATCTTATTTAATTTAAATTTACTTATTATTATCGTGAATCTGAAACCTTTTAATTTTCAAACCAGAAAACCAAGGGGAATAACTGTGATAGTTTAATTCTTTGAGTACGTTATTAAAAATTTTCTATAATTGATTTGTTTTCATTTCGAAATATTATTCTAAGCTGAATTATTATTTTTATTTTTAATTCGGAGGTAATTGTTTTTTTTTTCGCTTATTCTTAATTTTTAAGTAACCTCTTGGTACTCATGCAGAGAGTGAACTCAGAGTCTTTCCGGCTTTCTCCGGAACATGACGCCAACAGCCAGAGTAAACCGAGCGTCGCTGAGTAAATTAAGCTGAGCGTCGCCGATGACAGCATAACAAGAAAAGAAAACCTACCTTAAATTTTAAATTTTATTAACTGTAAAGAAAAATTTATAATAACAATGTTTTGTTTTGTTTTTGCTATATATATATATATATATATATATATATATATATATATATATATATATATATATATATATATATATATATATATGTGTATATATTTAGATGAATAATGTTAAAGATTTTTTGGTCAATGTCAAGTTTCTTTCCAACTCCTCAAAAAACTTTAAAATGACGACTTTTAAAGGTTTTCGGTGGTGCTGAAAACGAATATCACATTAAAATTTGGGGCATGATATAAAGAAATTACTTTTTCAAAATGTCCTATTTAAATTAAACGTAAAATGAGCACCCACTTTCTGTCCACCTAATAATTTCTTCATATCATAAAACAAATTTAACTGTGATTTTCGCTTTTAGCACCCCCGAAAACTGGTGCTGTTTTTTTTTGTTTGTTTGTTTTTTACTAAGAGATTCGTTCATTTTTTTATAAGTTAGGACGCAAATAATGCCGTCAGTAAGCTTACACGAGCGGTTTTTTTAGGTTGGTATTCAATTATAGAACTTGTATAGTTTTTAACAGGTGCTTCTGTAGTTTAATTAACCGTTTTTCCGTAAGTAACGTGCCGACATTAACCATTAAACAATTAAAGCAGAATCGTTTAATATTTCACATAAATTCTGTAGAACCCTCAATGTAAACAAAATTTTTGTGAAATATTTAACTGCTGAAGCACCTGTTAACAACTATACAAGTTGTATAATGAAAAAAAAGTATGTTTTTGTAACCTTACTGACAGCATAATTAGCGTCCTATATTATATAGTAGCAATAAAAATATTTAATTTGGCCAATATAGCAACAAGAAAAATATTTAATTTGGCCAATATAGCAACAATAAAAATATTTAATTTGGCCAATATAGCAACAATAAAAATATTTAATTTGGCCAATATAGCAACAAGAAAAATATTTAATATTGGCCAATATAGCGACAGTAAAAATATTTAATTTGGCCAATATAGCAACAATAAAAATATTTTATTTGGCCAATATAGCAACAGTAAAAATATTTAATTCGGCCAATATAGCAACAATAAAAATATTTAATTCGGCCAATATAGCAACAATAAAAATATTTTATTTGGCCAATATAGCAACAATAAATATATTTAATTTGGCCAATATAGCAACAATAAAAATATTTAATTTGGCCAATATAGCAACAAGAAAAATATTTCATTTGGCCAATATAGCAACAAGAAAAATATTTCATTTGGCCAATATAGCAACAAGAAAAATATTTAATTTGGCCAATATAGCAACAATAAAAATATTTTATTTGGCCAATATAGCAACAATAAAAATATTTAATTTGGCCAATATAGCAACAATAAAAATATTTAATTCGGCCAATATAGCAACAATAAAAATATTTAATTTGGCCAATATAGCAACAAGAAAAATATTTAATTTGGCCAATATAGCAACAATAAAAATATTTAATTTGGCCAATATAGCAACAATAAAAATATTTAATTTGGCCAATATAGCAACAATAAAAATATTTAATTTGGCCAATATAGCGACAATAAAAATATTTAATTTGGCCAATATAGCAACAATAAAAATATTTTATTTGGCCAATATAGCAACAATAAAAATATTTAATTCGGCCAATATAGCAACAAGAAAAATATTTCATTTGGCCAATATAGCAACAATAAAAATATTTAATTTGGCCAATATTGTAACAATAAAAATATTTAATTTGGCCAATATAGCAACAATAAAAATATTTAATATGGCCAATATCAATATAGCAACAATAAGAATATTTAATTTGACCAATATAGCAACAATAAAAATATTTAATTTGGCCAATATAGCAACAAGAAAAATATTTAATTTTGCCAATATAGCAACAATAAAATTGTTTAATTTGGCCAATATAGCAACAATAAAAATATTTAATTTGGCCAATATAGCAACAAGAAAAATATTTAATTTGGCCAATATAGCAACAATAAAAATATTTAATTTGGCCAATATAGCAACAATAAAAATATTTAATTTGGCCAATATAGCGACAATAAAAATATTTAATTTGGCCAATATAGCGACAATAAAAATATTTCATTTGGCCAATATAGCAACAATAAAAATATTTAATTTGGCCAATATAGCAACAATAAAAATATTTTATTTGGCCAATATAGCAACAAGAAAAATATTTCATTTGGCCAATATAGCAACAATAAAAATATTTAATTTGGCCAATATTGTAACAATAAAAATATTTAATTTGGCCAATATAGCAACAATAAAAATATTTAATATTGCCAATATCAATATAGCAACAATAAGAATATTTAATTTGACCAATATAGCAACAATAAAAATATTTAATTTGGCCAATATAGCAACAAGAAAAATATTTAATTTTGCCAATATAGCAACAATAAAATTGTTTAATTTGGCCAATATAGCAACAATAAAAAATATTTCATTTGGCCAATATTGTAACAATAAAAATATTTAATTTGGCCAATATAGCAACAATAAAAATATTTAATATTGCCAATATCAATATAGCAACAATAAGAATATTTAATTTGACCAATATAGCAACAATAAAAATATTTAATTTGGCCAATATAGCAACAAGAAAAATATTTAATTTTGCCAATATAGCAACAATAAAATTGTTTAATTTGGCCAATATAGCAACAATAAAAAATATTTCATTTGGCCAATATAGCAACAATAAAAGGAAAATATAAAAGGATAAAATATAACTTCTAAAAATACTGATAACCCAAACCTTAATGCCAATACAAATTGGTATTGAGGTATGACTTCTCACGACACCCCCCACAGCACATTGCTGAACCGATCCTACAGACGTTTAACAAATTGGGAGACGAAGCTCTCCTTCATCCGCCATACTTTCTAGATCTGTCAGCTACAGAAAACTACTTTTTCAAGTATCTTAACAAATGTCTACATATGAAAAACATCTTCATGGACTTTATCGTCACCAGTACGCAAGGTTTTTACGTTACTGACATAAATACATTTGTTTTGCGTTAGTAAAAATGTGTTGATTCTGATGGTACTTATTAGAATCAATTAGTTTTTGTTTGAGCCGAAATATGTCCATCTGAATTTAAAAGTTAAAAGCCGCAAGAAATTTAACAAGAAGTACTACGTGGGTATAATTACCCTAGATGTTTAACAATCGGATTTCAAGCTGTTTTAGTACAAACTGAAAAATAAATACACATTGTCGTACAGGAACCAGAATACGTAGAATATTTCTCGATGATATTTCACGTTCCTAGGTCTACTAGTTTTAAAGTAGTTTATATACAAAAGCGAAGAATCAATTTAAATGAATTGAAAAAAACAATCGTGATATGTTGCCGTATCGTATTAGATTTTATAATAGAACACTCCCTTTTGCATTCTTATACATCATTTCGAGAATCATATTTTGTTTCTTAATCTATGTAAGTTCTGAAAAACACCTGTTTCATGTGTGTTCATTTAAAGTTTAGCTTGTGGGGGAAATCAAAGACTGATATTTTATCAAACAAGTTTGTTCTAATTAATAAGGTTTGCAAAGTGATGGCCTTGTTCGTCAGTTATAAATCTACTCCAACAACAGTTGTCATTTTTAGCAATATCTCTTCAGTTTTTGGTCGAGAATTAAGGGCGATTTCTAACATTATCATAGCGTGATCAGCATTCTCGAGTGGTCTGTGGGCATTCGTTACTCAATTATCGGGAACTGTGGTAAGAAATAGATATAGAAGTGAGGCATGTTGATCTTGCTGGTCTGAGAAATGTGTCGGAAACATAACCGTCTGTAATAGGGAATGAGATACAGAGAATCTATGTGCTATGCTACTAGCTGCGTCTGTGTAATTAGAGAATCCAAGCCATATACTTGTGCGCTAATATCGAAGGAGAGTGCTGTATCTATGTTGTCAGAGATTTTGTTTATTAGAGTACATGGAGAGCGGTAGGGGAAATGTAAGTAGCTCATGGTTTATTGTATGTTGTTTAAAGCACGTAAAGGCCTGGTCATTTGATCCTAGTTTTGTTTCTCTAGTCAAAGTGGGGTGTTTCGCATATAGACTCTAAGTCCGTGTATATGTCTGTTTGAGTCCTTACGGCAAAGTGGGAGATAACCAGGCATGTTAAAGTATTTAGAGGAGGTGGAAAAGTGAAGGTTAGTTTAACTTAGTGCTAAGATAGCCGGGGTGTTTGCCAGAAGAAATGATTTAACATGGTATAAATTAGTTCTAAGCCCGCGGATATTCGTTTTACTTAATTATCATTTTATTTTATTTTAAAGTTTCAGTTAGAGTTAGAGGTGCTGGACAAGTGGTTGTGCAGAATACCAGACACGCAACGCAAGTAATAAATTAAATAGAATGGAATTATGCAGTTCACTTATATCAAATGCTAGACATTCAGAACTGATGAACTACGTAAAAATAGTGGTTAATCATATATTTATATTTTATTTACCTTTTATTCCGAAGCTCAGATAGAAGGCCATGTGTGTATTCAGAAATACGGTTACTAGAATTAGCGCCTTCTGCGCTATAAAAACAATCATGAGCAGTTACATCGACATTCCTAGAGAAGGGCACCAGATGCTTTCCAAAAACTAATCCCTTTCTAAAGAGATGGTTAAGTTTTACAAGGGATACCTCCTGAGACTGAACAGAACCCGTCTTCTTCTAGATAGAAAGAAATTAATTGTAGTCCTTATTGTCGAGTATAATGCCGTTTCAATCTCCGCTCGTGGGTAAAAAGGACTCATAGTACACAGTTTCAAACGTTTTTTTTTCGCCTGGATAAGTACGTTGGAAACATCTAACTATTTTAATCCCGCCATATTTTAATAAATTCAAACTAATATTTAGTCAAAATAGAGCTGTCTGTCAAAAAATTAGTTCTGACTTCTGAAAATGTTGATTTCCATTGCTCTAATCCGTCAACTACAATTTCTGAGAAGAGGAAATCACTGATAATAATAATTATACAAGTCATAAACTCTGAAAAATTTCTTACACTTGTTTATTCCACTTATTGAACCCCTTGGATGTGAGGATTGGAACTATCCCCAAATACACTGTTACATTTTTCCAGGTTGGCGCTATTCCCACAAATGCCATTTAAGTGCTTAACAATTTGTCGCAAACTTAAAAACTAAATTTGGAAGTGTTTGTAAAATGTCTCAGTTCTGTCAACACCATGCGTGAACACCGACTCCAAATTAGTGTACCCTCTTTATTCAAATAGTATTTTATTGTCTAATTACTGTGATTAATGAGTTTCATATATATCGAGTTATATGCTCTATCTCCAAACTACTTTCAAAATATTTGTGACATATTTCCATTTTATGAACTTTCGCAGACCGCATGGCATTATCTTATAACTAGCGGGTGTACTCGGCGTTTTGTGTTAGGGAGGGGGATAAAGTGAAGAATAAGCGACGAAAAGAAACGATGTTAAATCTCTTAGAAAAAATCAGCAAAACGAAAACAAAAAGAAAACAGCGGACAAAGGTAAAACTTATCTCAAAAAGAAATCGGAAAAAGAAAAAGCATGGAACAATATGTTCGGAAAACCAAGAACAAAAAACACAGCGAAAAGCGAAAAAATGTCCTAAGTAACCCTTCGATTTGGTTAATTCCAGTTTTTTTAAGCAAGTACAAAGTAACCCTTTGATCTGGTTAATTTCAGTTTTTTCAAGCAACTAAACAAAAAATAAACACAGCGAAAAAAAGTAACCCTTCCATTCGATTAATTCCATTTTTTAAGCAACTACAAAATAAAGAAAACTACGATCGGTGTTCCTTCGTAACTGTTCCTTGTGGACGATCCTACAACAGTGGTAAGTGGTGGCGGGGAAAGGAGGAATTTATTAGAGAGAAGATATTTTACCACTTCAATTGATTCTAACCGATTTTGGCCGTGAACTCGCAGCAGAAAAAATATAGGAATCTACGATTATCGAGGAAGTGGATAGGTAATATTCCTATAACACACCTCAGATATTCTGCTGCAGTTTGTGCATATTACATTTGCATGAAATGTCTTGAATTTTAATCCTATTAAGGTCAAAATTAAAAGGAAAAAATGAGTTCATTTTATATATAGAAAAGATAGAAGAAAAAGAAGAAGAATAGAAAGAAGAAGAAAGAGAGAGAAGAGAAGAGAGAAGACAGATAATATTTAGACAAACTGATTGACCCTAATTCGGAGGACAATGCATTATATTTTTGTTTGAGGTACACATTCGACACAACAATTACATAAGATGAAATTCCACAATTTAAAAAAAAATAAAAACTCAGTTTTAAATGCGAAATCAATGTGCGTTCTAAAACCGTATTTTCATTTGCTTTGTCACAGCTCCAAAATTGTTTTGTAGTTGTGATATTCACTAAATTTGTTAATGCTGATTAATTTCTGAATTTTGGTCAATGAATGATTATTTATTCATGGATTCTTCGGACTAGTGTTCACATCTTGAATGTTATTTTCACAACGCTTAGGTTGATATAACCTCCAACTTTATTCAAGTGTATCTTGTCGAACCCGGGAATCTTTCTTTTAACCATACGAACCTGCATTGAACATTGACCTTTAACCCTCCAGAAGAGTGTAACTTTACAACTGAATTTACTAAGTACTCTATGAACTGTTCTACAAGTCCTTGCAAGCGGCACTTATAATACAATTGCGAAATATTTTCGACTTTCATACAGTCATGGCTGGCGGAACAAGAGCTTGCTATCACCGTGGATTAAATAAAAGATCCCCTTCAAAATTCTAATCAGATTCTCGATGTCGACAGAAGGATTTCCGAGTTAGACTGAAAGGTTCCAAAGTTCGACGATACATACCTGAAGAAAGTCGGGGTTACATTGTGAAACTCAAGATCACAACAATATTTCGAAGAATCCAAATACAATTTTCTAACATAAATTATTCTAGTAAATCCGTTCGATAAGTAAACGCAAAAAAGTAGAAGTAAGTTCCCAAATATGACTAGATAGAAAATAAAAAAATGTGGGGAAAAAAGAAATATTTGATGTTCTTTTAAAGTTACGTGATTTTGTTTTCGACTGCAACAGATTTAGCAACAGGGAGTGTCAAGAATTCTGTCCCGAATCGTTGGAGTATTCACAAAGCAAAAGAATCACGACGTCAAGGCTGAATGTCGAACGGCGTGTTACTTTCTTTAGAAATCAACACTAAGAAAGTAAGAGAAGATGTCAGGTCCCCTATGTAAAATAAATACACAATAAAAAGCTTACTCGTAGGTAGAAAAAATAAAGATGTTAATATATTCAAAAAAGAAAGAGGATGTTTAAAATAAAGATGTTAATGTATACAAGAAGGAAAGAGGACGTTAAATGATATTTAAACAGTTGAAAATGAAAACCGATAAAAAGTGACTGATAAAAAAAGTCAATACCAGTAAAGTAATAAAAATAAGTTACTTATTTACTTATAACTCAATGTAAGTTTTCTATAAAAACCATTCGTGTATTACGAAAAAAAAAGACCGCGAGTGCCATAGTAACGAACCAAATACTATATTAATAAATGAAAACATGGTTTCATCATAATTTCGTTTTATTTGAAATGGGTTTTAATTAGTTTATGAGTAAATACACATGTTAGAGAAACTATATATATGTTGATCTCAGAAAAAAAAACAATGTTTTTATATAGACTGATGTGGTTCTCGGTTGATTAAGTGTGTCTAGCTGCGTCGGGTATATACCCGAGAGTCAAAAGAATTAAAACATATTCTGTTGGCACAGCCCTAGTAATGATCACAAAAGGTTTCGCGCTTTAATGGTACCACTCGTTTTCGTAGCTCTTCAACGTTTTAGTGTTGTGGTTAAAAAACGGAGCGATCCTCGTATATAATTAATATCATCAACATTGCATGTGTGTAAGAGGTATTGATTGTCTGTTGGTCACTCGTGCTTCAGTTTATGAAAGTTTAAAGTAGAAACTGAATGGACTATTCTCAGGAATATCCTTTTCTGAGTGCGTATGAGGATCATATTCATTTCCCATGGTGTTATTGCAAATCGCCATAAAATATTTCTAAATATAAAGCTTATGAGATTGAAATCCTCTCAACTAAAATCAACGCTTGTTCTACTGACCGCCATTAATGAAGATGTTAAGCAGATGCAACTTCTTTTCTTGTTTAACACAATCAATAATTCCCCCCTCTTTATCAATGCCTAAACCTAAATGTAGATTCCATGAGCAAATCTTCTTTCTAAGAACTGAACGCCTGTGGAATTGTCTTCCATTTTCCTGCTTTCCAGCTAACTACAATATGGTTGTCATCAAGTCCAACGTAAACAAGTTCTTGATGAGCCGTTCCACTTAAGTTAACAAATTTATTAAATTTCCATTACTAACGGTTGCTATTTTGTCCAATTGACTACTGTACACTCTTAACCCTTATCCTCGGGTGACCTCTGGCCTCGATAAGTGGTTATGCCTATGTAAAAAAATATTGTTTCTTATTTTCCTTATATTTGTTTTCTGTTCTCGCTTCTTTTTCTTTTTCTCTTTCTTTTTGTTGACTATCTGTTTGTTTTTTGCTCTTTCTTCTTTTAATCAGTTGCCTTACTCTTATTACCCTCCTTATTGTTATTCTCATTTCTTTTGTTTTTGTGTATCTTTCGTTTCATACTTTTTACTTTTCTATTTGCTCTATGTATTCTTTTCTTTCATCTTTGTATTTTTTTTCCTTTACATTTCTCTTCTCTTTCCTCAATGATTTTTCTACTTCTTTGTTTTTTTTTTCTCGGTCTGTTCCCACATGTTCCCTCTGTGTCTTCCTTCTTAAAGTTCTTATTTTTCTGCTTTTCATTCTTCTCCTCCTTTCTAAATTTCTTTCTTTTTCTCCGCCTTACTAATTTCCTTCTTCCTTTTTCTTCTTCTTCTTCTACTTCTTTTTCTTCTTCTTTTACTACTTCTTTTTCTTCTTCTTCTTCTACTTCTTCTTCTTCTTCTTCTTCTTCTTCTTATTATTATTATTATTATTATTATCACCACTTTTCACGGTCTTCTCACTCTGTATTTTCTTCTCTATTTATATTATATTTTTATTATCTTCTTGTTCAGTTTATCCATTTTCCTTTTTTTTTCTTTCTCTTTATTTTTCTTTTCTTGTTGATTGCCTGGTATCGTTTCTTTCGTAAACTTATTAACTCTAATTTTCTATCCTAGTGCAGCTATTATGCTATTATTATTTTTGCAGTAATTTGTCATCAGTAAACGCCAACAGTGTTCCCTGGAGTCTAAGTTACAGTAAGTATCCTTACAGTTTGTTATCACTGCAAGCCACTTTAAGCTTTCAAGTCAGCGATCTGTCAATAATTTGTCATCTATCGTTATGCATTCAGTTTCTTTCTGTGCTATTTTTATATGTTAAGAATGTGTTTGCATAGTTCTCAGTGAATTACCTTCCCGATCACATTATGGGTGTTTTTTTTTTTGTATTTCCGTAGGAAAAGTTGGTTGAATCAAATGAATTATTTCATATCTTTCACCATAGATCTTCATCTACTGTTTGTATAGTCTAATATGAGTATTTCTTTATATAGTTCGTTCTGATCAGGTTTTGTTTTGCAGCTATAATATCAATTCCGTTTTCGTGTTTAACTGTCTTTTGCATCGCATCTCCATGTAATTTCGTATTCAATATGTTCGTCAGTCATATAGATCATCCATGTAGTTGTATACTTTTCGTTTTGCTTTCCTTGCTTTCGTGTTTCCCATTTCGCGTCCATTTGTCTTGTTGAAATTTACAGTGATTTGGACGTCGTTAAGCAGCTTTTCTGTATTTTGTGATATGTAATTTCTTATATTTTAATCGCATAATTCACATAATACTTACAACCACATTTCCCCGCCTTTTTTCACTTCTTTGCTGTGCATGGTTTCTTTTGTGGTGGCACCCACTCATTTACATATGTGGATAATATTACACATAAATAGCAAGACTCGGTTAGTCTGAGTATGTGTTAACCAGAAGCCACCGAAGGCCGAGCCGAGAGCAGATATATTCTCCAGCCAAGACTCTCTTACTTGACAACCATTATGTAAATATACTGTGAATATACTTTTCCTAATACACTTCTTATTGATCTACCTTTGTTTGTTGAGTCTTCATTTGTATTGCCTTATACGTTATTTAGTTCAACCTGCAAACATAACAGTTGGCGGCAAAGATGAACGTCAAACATAACAGTTTCATTGTTTCCTCAATAGTAAGTTCATATTTCATCATTGTTGTTATCTACTTGTAGTTTTAGTTTTATGGTTTCGAGAAAGATCTATCTGTTTCTCGTTTTATTTTCGCACTGTCATTCTTATTTAGTTTATATATGATTGGTCACTGTTTTATGGCCATATATTGGTTTCTGCATTTAAAGACTTTTCTTAATATTTTACCTGCTTTCACTTCTGCCATACTTTGTTTCGAGTGGAGAATCTCTCTGATTTGTCCAGGTTTCTTGAGACTGATAAGATGCCACTACTATTTTTGCCATTAAAGAGGTCTTCCTCATATGCTGTTTACTTATCTGACACGGTCATTTATTTAGTTTTTTATGTTCATTGCTTTTGAATTGAGTGAACGACGAAATCTACAGTTTAGCATGTTATTACTTCTTAAATGGCTATTACGACAATCAGTTTATTCCCTTAAATGAGATTTTTCTGTTTAAATTTCCATATCCCATAGTATATTGTCTTTTATTGCATAATGTTGTTCCGCTTAATCCACATACTATTTGTCTATTAAAAGTATATACGTAGTCGACTACTTCCACATGAACGTGAAAACATATCTGTTTTAGTATTACTATTGGAGGCGTGTCCTGTATTCACTTATTATGTGGTTGATATGTTCGTCTCTTCAGATACAAGGTCTAAATTTACTGTATTATTATGCTTAGCTGTTCTACTAAACACACCGTTCTATTTTGATTGAATAACTACTTGAAGAAAGCTCAATATGCGAGATATAGCAATAATATAAATGGCAATTCTGAATTAAATTATGTAGAATTACAACAAAATTGATTGTTTGACAAAGGAGTACAAACAACTACAAGAATTATTTGAACTCCTTTGAAAAACAATATGTTTTGTTGCAATTCTACATAATTTAATTCAAAATTTCCCCTTATGCATATGTATATATTTATTATAACTTCTGTTCTTCCTTTTCTTTTCCCCTATTTCGTCTGATGTAATTTTCTTTCTACATTTTCTTGCATTTGTGTAGCTTTTTTCTACTTCTTCTTGGAAATCTGGTTTTGCAATATTCTTAGATAAATAGATGCGATTAATTGGGATAATGTCTTCAAAGACTATGTGAAGCTTGGGTTTCGATGTGTCTGTTCTTATTACATTTAAACTTCTGCATGTAATTACAGCCAGGGAAGCAGGAAACGGGCATGGAGTTCCCAGGTCTTGAGGTTTGTGTCCAGAAACTATAAGAGTAGAAGTCTTTACCGGCATTTAATGACATCAAAAGAGAAGAGACGGGATGCTGATGCTTGTCGAGTAAGTTGAGATGAGTTCGTAAGTCACATTCCATTGAATTATTTGTAAAACAGACACAGGATAAAGCATTGTTACAATGGGGCAGGAAATTGATTTTGGCCGATTCTGTACCGCCTATTAGAGTGTAGACATTTTGGGCCCTGTCTAAAATCGAGAGACTGATGACTCATCAACCTGGATGTGGAAACAATACTTCATGCATAGATCAACTGTAATCAAAATCGAGTGGGAGGTGTTCCTTTCTGTTCCTTACGACCACTTGCTCTTTTAAGGTATTAATTTTTTAATGATTTATTTGCATAATCGGAATCTTTATATTAGCAGATATTTTTTCGGATATAGGATACTGTTTGCTATGAGTAATATATATATATATATATATATATATATATATATATATATATATGTAGAGAGAGAGAGAGAGCGAGCGAGAGAGATACAGAGATAGATGGAGAGAGGGAGAGAGAGCGAGAGCGATAGATATAGATATACAAACACCGTCAGATCACCGAATTTAAACAACGTTAAGCATGGTTGTGACCATTTGGGAATTCTAGGCGCTGCATGTGCTCTCCGCTTATGTCAGTATTTGTTTACATGTGTTTGTGTGTGTTTGTGTGTGTCCATATATATATATATATATATATATATATAATGGTTGTACCGTTTTAGATTTCTTGATAGAACTCCACTGAAAGTACCGACGTCTTGATGAATGAACATAGCATGTTTATTTATGCAAACAATATTCTCCATCTTTGTATTTATTACAATATGTTGTAAGGTACTCAACTATTTAGGAGTGAATAAAGAAACTAGGAAACTAAAACTGTACAACCATTTATTTATTCGCTACTAAATAATTGAGCACTCTACGACATGTCTTGCATACGGAAAATAATGCTTGTATAAATACACATATTATATATATATATATATATATATATATATATATATATATATATATAATATCTGGGCAGAAGTTGCTAGAAATCTTATCCTATCTTGACAGAGTTCCAAATAGACTTCATAGCCTAATGGGGAACGCCCTTTTCTCTTCCCTGCAACCCCTTTCTCATAGAAAAGTCCTTGCGAGCCTGTCTCTGCTCCATCATTATTTTCATAGAAAGTGCTCGTCTGATGTCTAATCTATGGTCCACCCCTCGCTCAATTTTCTACAGAACAACTCGATTGGCTGAAAACACTATCAATAATTTCCTCCACTCTTTATCGGTGCGTTAAACTAAACGCAGATTCCATAAACAAAGGTTATTTTTAGAACTGCATACCTGTGGGACTCTTTTTAATTTGCCTTCGTTCGGGCTGACTATAATATGGTCGTCTTCAAGTCCAACGTAAACAAGTTCTCGATGAGCCGTTCACCTTAAGTAATACGATTTACCAAATTTCCACTACTAACAATTAATATGTCATTTCGACGTATGAGTTTCCGCCACATAAACTAAGTTGCTAGGAAACTCACACAGATAATTTATTTTTAGTAGTGAACGCTTTGTGTAGAATCAATCCACGCGTTTTGGTATTAGTGCTAACCTTTGTCGGTGCAGACGACTACCACAAGACAGAGTATACAGTACACCGCAGGTTTTATGCATCAGAGTTTTCTTCTTCTGGATTCAAGACTGAGGGTGCATCTCTCCTCGTGAATTAATGCACCTCCAGATACCAACCTGTAAATTTCTACGACTGGAAGCAGTCTATACAGCGCCAAGACTTCCCAAATCGTAACCCATCTGGTATGGGCTGTGGGAGTTGAAAACTCTCAGCCTAACTCAATTATCGCCCTTTAACTCAGAAGAGCGACCTACCTACGTCACTTCCTGTTTCTCTTAATTCACCCTCTTTTCCGCTGAACGCTCGACCAGTCAAGATGTGACGAACCACCGCTCCGGTGGCAATGGGCCACCACAATGCTCCTGGCTACCGCCAGCCTCTCGCAAGTAACGTTACTCATCTCTCAATGAACTCTCATTCTTCTATCCTCTTTCCTGTATATATTTATGCAAATAAATTGCATTTGTTTCGTTGATATATAACAGTATATTTTCGTCTTCATTATGCGACCTTTCGCAAGTGTTATTTATTACCGTTTTTAAAATTTACATTGTTAATTTTTGGCTGTTCAGCTCTTTTATACGGTGTTTCCAGTATTTTTAGTCTTTTTACGTTTGGATCATTATGAATTATTTTTGTGTTTAAACTAGGATTTTTCTAAATTTGGAATGTGTGCAGCCATATTGATTTAGGTGTTGACAAATTTAGCTTCTATCTGAAAGGTGTAGGGTTAATTGTCTGGACAATGTGTTGGTCGTGTTTCTAATGTAGTTATTAGTGTATCTATTGTTGGAGATTCATTCTCCCAAGGGGCATTTGAAGACTACATTGATTTCACCGACGGATTTTGTTATCCAATAAGTGTTGTTTTTAATTATAAGGTTATCAATTGTTAATTTCTTGTATTAGATTATAAATCTGATCTTATTATTATCGATTAGGGGTATATATCGATGTATTATATTTCTTAGTACGGAGAAGTGATGAATTTATCTTTGCTGGAGTCTCTGAGAACGTCAAGAAATGAAATACTATTGTTTGTATTTAATTCATATTTTGTTTGTCGGGGTTTGTTTTAAAATGATCCTTTAGTTTCTCTATCTCGTCATTAATGTCAGCAAGAATACAAATAACGTAAGTAGACGTTTTTTTAATAGCATTAAATGTCTTATCCTCAAGGTTGAATATGTAAGAGTTGCTAAATGTGAGTCGCAATACATTGACATTGTAAAATCAATCGAAGAACATATATAAATTCTCCAAACAACGAAAGTTAATAACAAAATCCCTGCGTTACTAGACGTAGAAAGCCTCTTCACCAACATCCTAGTTCACGAAAATCATTGTTATCATTATGAGCAATGTATATATACAATAATCCATCTTTCCCTCCCTAGAAAAGTAACCCGACAATCCTAAAAAATGTATTACTAATATGTATGTTCCCTTTTATGATAATATAACCAACAATTACTCTGCACAAAGCCTTCGACACTATAAACAAATCATCTGTATCGAATTCGGTGAAAGGTCCATTATATATATATATATATATATATATATATATATATATATATATATATATATAAGATGGATATATATATATACAGAGAGAGAGAGAGAGGGTGAGAGAACAAGAGGGGGGAAAATAAATAGATTTGGATGTAAATAGATAGATAGATAGATAGATAGATAGATAGATAGATAGATATATGATTGCGATGTCTTGTCAGCGGAGTGCTAACCACTCATACACTGAACGTCTATGTGCCTTAAACTGACTCTTCAGCCCTACCAGCGACTCGCACATCGGCAAACAAACATGACACTGATGACGGTCATTGGTTTGGATGAAACCTACAGCAACGGAACTTGTATTATCGTGCGCTTTCATGTGATTAACGAGATTTGCCTTGGACAACAGAACTCATTCACACACCTCAAAGGTCCAGTGGGTGGCAAGGTTTGGTGTTTCCAACATGCTCTCTAGAGCTTCGCTCAGTCTATCTTGGCCGCTTATAATTTCTCTGCGCCCCTGCATTTCAGTGTCCTCCACTGCTGTCGATTAGGCGCTAGAGATTCCCAACTGTCAACAGGAATATAAAAGTTCACCAAACTCTCATCGATGTTATCACGAAAACGTTTTTGTTTTTTTTATTGTTTTTATTTGGGGGGGGCTTGTACTAGGGTCTTTTGCAAAAACGGAGCTCATCATGAAACACCTGTTTTGGGAGTCTATATTAATCAAGCCAGACAAGATGATCCGTCCAACGCATAGAGTTCTTAATAACAATGGTATCAGTACTGGTAATTCTGACCTAATTTAAGACACATGTATCAGGAACGAAACTGTTCCTACTTTAAACTAAAAATGTGTCTAAGGCAGCGCTAATAAAACCTCTCGAGCTGTTTCACATGCAACCGGTACAGGGTCCATGTTTCAGAGTCATAGAGTAGGGATGGCAATACACATGTTTGATATTCTGATATTGTAGTCGTCAGAGTTAAATCACCATCAGACCAGACTTGTAACCTTCCAAAAGAGTATGATGCCTTACTGATTCGCTGTCCTATTTTCGCATTAAACGTGCCATCACCAAGGTAGACAATTTTTACGACTTCAAGGTGCTTTCCATAGACGGGGATATCAGGCTCCACATACAGATCACCAGAAGCTGGATCGTACATGACCTTAGTCTAAGAAGACTAAGTTCATGTACGCTCCCACCCCTGGAGATAAATAGGTAGATAGATATGTACAATCGTAAATGCATGCAGAGTTCCGATATCGACCTACTTTAATGCACAGATATATTAGATAAAAGTATAATATATCCCATTAAATGGTAACTGTTAAGATTCACAAATTAAAGTAAAACTGAAAACAAATTGGAAAGAAAAGAAATAATTTTATTAAAGTAAAAAGAAAAGCAAGAACAATGAAACGTACCCTTTTTTAATTGGGATTCGATTTTCGAACAAATGAGAAACGAAAAAAAATAACAGATGATACAAAAATCTGCTTTTACAGTAAAGGCTTTTACAGTTTTTGGTATTTTTTTTTCTGGATTTTTTTTATTTTATGTAGCAGACATTCGTTTATCATTCCACGTTTTATGCTTTTTTATTGTCAGTAAAAAAGTTCCCCTTTCATTAATTCTAAAGTTGCAACCATTTTCGTTCATGAGTTAAAGTTTTTTGGCTTTTTTTTAATGCAGTCTTGTTTCTCTTTCATCCGATCCGACAAAACAAGAGGGTGCGTCTCGTTGGCACATTTAAATTGCTGCTGCCGTCTTTTCAGTCAGCGTTTTTGGGGAGATAGTGCGCTGCTATCAACCCACATATGCCGCGAAACAATGTCTTTGATTATTTGAAAAACTGAAAGCGAAAGAATAGAGTTTAATTACAGAGTAAGACATCCTGTCTGGGATATGTTATAATACAAGTTTAATTAAAAGTAGATATATATGCAGAAAGACACACGTATACCTCTATCTATCTCTCTCTTTCTCTCTTTCTCTCTCTTTCTATATATATATATATATATATATATATATATATATATATATATATATATATATATATATATACACTAGCAGAAGAGGCGGCTGTCTCAGTTAGTAAAATACGTTAAAATGTGAAATTGAAATGCATGTAGATTTCGGTTCTAATGATTGTTACAAAATACACAAGATAAATTACAATATAATCTACAAGTGTCCCCGTGGCGTAGCTCAGACGTAAAATATGCTTAAATATGATGTTTTAATTCATGCAGATTTTGTATTTATTAATATAGAGCCAATAATCTATTGAAAAATTTATTTTATATTTATTGTATCCAATATATATTAATAATTTCAACAGTTTTTCAAAAATGACTTTGGTTTTATTTGCTTAAAACATAAAACAAAACATAATACCTTCCAGTAAATTCGTTACAATCTGATATAACACTATCAGATTAACAATATAACATGGACAATACAAGAGACAAAACATATATGTTTAACATAGGAGACAATTTTGTTTTGTTTTGAGGTATTTGTAATATCTGCAAGAAACTCACACAAAAAAAAAACAGAAGCTTCGGTTTTATTTTCGTCAACTTTATTCCAATTGTTTCTCCATTATTATTTCCAGCTTATGTACATTTACTCGACAACTTCCTAAGATTTTCTGAGCTATTTTAGCCAAAATATTCCGCTAAAAGCTTTCCACATTGACTTTGGAATTCCACTACTTCCACTTTCTCTGATAGTATTAACATGCAGAAGTTGAAATGTAATGTTAACCGATAGCTATTTTCTGATATAGTATTTTGTAAACATGGTCGAAAATAGTATACCTAATATCCAAATGGCAATACGTCTAGTTTGCAGCGTACAATGGTAATAAATATAGTTATATATATATATATATATATATATATATATATATATATATATATATATATATATATACATATCTATCTATCTATATATATATATACCGTTATCTCTCTATATCTATCTATATATCTATATAGTTTTATATTTGCATGTAAATATATCTATGAATAATCAAAAGTCCAAAATTGAGGACTTGTTGTTATAAAGTGAAATAGTGAGCTAGCACCAGCATATCATGCATATTTTTTGTAAAACAATCGGAGTTCTCTGGAATTTGGTAAAGTTTTCATGAAGCTTACACTTATAGTCAGCATTTGCCGAATGCTAAGAAAGAGATTAAGATGGCATACTATCGTTTAGACTGTCTAGTGTTTTATCCCAGCTTCAGATACTTGTCTAGATACACTGAAGAAACCCGAAATAGCTAAGATATATAATAAGCTCGATAGGAATAGATATCCTAGAGCTATTTTAATATTGAGTAAAATGATTTATAATTTAAAATTAAAAATAGGTTTCTAAAGGAAAAACAAACAAAATCACATATCTACATTACAACGAGCATCGTTCTCTTTTAATTGTATTAATGTATTTACTAATACATTAAAATAAACTCCGCTCTTAAGACTGTTGTTCTTATTCCCTTAATATATATATATATATATATATATATATATATATATATATATATATATATATATATATATATATATATATACATCAGGTTCTTGGATAAGTTCCTGCCGTTTTTGAAAGAAAATCAAAGAAATTTAACAACAAAAGTAATTTCGTGCGGGACCAAGCTCCAAGTTTTTTGTCGGAATGTGGTGTGAAATTGTCGCAAGATCACACTTCATCCTTTCACCCAATACTTTACATATCCGATTGGCAACATTCTTCAAAAGAACACGAAGTTGATCTTCGCCTATCTTGATTAGTCCTCCTGAACAAGAAACGTCATTGAGGTCAAAATTACAGTTTGACTCTGGTAAACTAGTCGCGAATAGTTCTCTCAGTTATAGCCTTTTGTTGCATATACGGCACAGATATCCTCGGTCACGTGACTCGTTTTTGACCTAGATTAAAGGTGAAAAGAAAAATGTGTCAGAACGTGATTTTTTTTTATCTACTTCACAATCCATTTGACGGTTCTGAAAAACGAGAAAAATTATATGAGCAACAAACTATGACAATTATCTTGTCGAACAGAATATGTATTTTCTAACAATATATAACACTTTGCCAAACGTGAAAACGTTTTCGAACAAATTTTATTATGAAACGACGGGAACTTAGGCAACAACCTTAAACATACATACATACATATTTACATAGATATATGTATATACATATACACACACACACACACACACACACACATATATATATATATATATATATATATATATATATATATATATATATATATATATATATATGAAATAAAATGGAGGTGGAAGGACCTGGATATCCCAATTATCCCAATTAAATTATTTCTAATTTAAAAAAAAAAAAAAAGATTCTTTCGTAATCTCGTGTCATTTTATTTATTTAATCTATCACCGCTATATTTCCAAACACAATTTTTAATCTCTACGATATTTTATCTTTTAGACGTAATCCACTACACTAGTTTACTTTAATTAGTTCTTCTCTCATAAAATGTATATACATGTATATATGACATCTAATTTACATAAGGAAAACACGCTGCTCTCCCCCATCATAATATATAGCCCCAATCCTCCGACTCTCTCGTCAATGACCATCCCTCTTGAAGAAGCCCGCATAAATCGGGCGAAACGTTGAGTATCCAGGTCCTTCCACCTCCATTTTATTTCATATCGTCGGATTTAATCCAGCTCAACAATCATATATATATATATATATATATATATATATATATATATATATATATATATATATATATATATAAACGTGAAAGTGTATGTCTGTGTATCTGTGTGTACATTTCCCTGCGCAATAACTTTTAGTCTACAGACTCGAAATTTGATATACAGGGTACTGAGATTTGACCTTTGAGAACTCTACCAAACTCCTCCGACAATTTTGGATCTATACACTTGAAAGTTTAAATATAGTTTCCTTGGACATGGATCTTACTTAATAACTGTATTTGAGCCCAAAACTATAAATTTTAAGGGTCATAATAGGGTCAAAGTTAAAAAATGAACCCCTTTTTTGTTTTTGCTCAGCATACACCTCCAAACACCTAGGCAACGCCGGGCACCCATGCTAGTATATATATAGCAATAATATGTGGTGATAAATAGTAAGAATGTACATCTAAATTTTCTATTATTAATAGAATTGTCCTATTATTAATAGAATGTATTAATAGAATGTGTGTCGTGGATAAAGTACTATGTGCATTTAATTTTAAAGTTAAACTCTTTAAGGGTTGAAGGTACATTTTCAAAGTTATTATTGTGAATTACGTAAGCTTTCAGCCAAGATATGGCAAACAGAACGAGAACATGCAACACTCGTTAATTAAATAACATCTGCTCGAAATTCTGTCCCGATTGCCGAGTTCTTCAGAAGGATCGTCAAGTTAGACGATGCATGTGAAAATGGTCGGAGGTAACATTGATTGAAATGTTATGAAAACAGTATTCAAAGTGAGAACTGATATGATCAGCCTATTGGTGTTGGCTGTAAGAGAGTACATATACATTATGACATTAACTTTTAACCTTAACTTTAATAAATGATGTGAACCATCCCTATGTGGAGACTATCATTATGCCAGGTTTGGTCATGATCGGTCTGGGTTATAGGAAAGTTGTACCCACAGACACACATCTACACAACAGCTACTACTGTATATATAGAGATATTAGCAAATATAAAATTAAATAAGTTTAAATAATATATATATATATACGTTTTGCGTTTTATTTTTTATTACCGTATCTTTCTGTTAAGTTATATATATATATATATATACATACATACACATATATATATATATATATATATATATATATATATATATATATATATATATATATATACTAGTAGGGAACCAGACCTTACTCGATTTGGAATAAGTTACGAACGTTCTATATTTTTTGTCATCACAATTGATGAAATCGCTAATATTTCAATCAAATCGATTGGTTGCATGATCTAGTTAAGGGACCACTGTGATGAACCAGAAGACAGTTAATCTATATTAATAAAATAATCAGCAAATATATCCCACGTATGTGGTTTTCGCTTATATATAACTTTTATACATATTTCCTTTTCGTTTTATAGTTTTTCATTGCGTTTGGTGTAAATCATTTGATGTTGTTCTTTTTTGTTTATAATTTATTTAACTGTTCTGGACTTGTTACCCAAACCTTCGTAAGCTACGACCCTAATGTTCAGTTTTGGTGACTGTTATTTCTGAAGCAAACATTTGCTCTTTATTCTTCAACTTGATTTGCGAGTGTCAGAACTATTTCACGTGTTCAATAAAACCACGTAATACTTGGTCACACACTTTGACCTTCAAAGTATATACACGTATACACAGCCTTAAACTTTCTCTCCCACATCTGTTAAAATAATCTTTTGAAAATGAAATCCAGATGTATCCAACGTTAAAACCATTAAAAACACTTTTGCTAAAAAACGGACGAGATGGATAATATGAAGCCCATCACCATTATTGTCGATGAAGCCTGACGTCATATCCGGTATCTGTAAGCAGTTTCCTCGCCGTTGTCACCAGCGTACAGACAGCTGCATTCATAAGTGGGACAAACCCCGCCTTCATATGTTTCGAAGGTCAGTCTGACATAGACGTTAAAAATGTTGCCTTTTTTTTAACCTATTCAAATATTTCCTTTCAACGTTTTGACGCTTACCCCATCATCCCCCACACATTAAAATACGTTTTGTATCTTTATCAGGCGTTCTGTCCGTCAGTCGACTATGTTTGAGTTTGAGAAAGCAGTTCTGTTGCTCTGTCACATCTATTTCAATTACAATTTTCATCGATAAACGCAGACTTTAAACGGTCGCACTTTATTTTAAACGGTCATGCAATCTTATAAAACGTTCTGTCTGTTCATAGATCTGTCACGCCTAAGTTTGAAATATTATTTTTAACGGTTCGTCAACTTTAGTTATGAAATAGTATTTTATGAAATAGTATTTTCGTTTGTCTGTCACATTAAGGTTCGAAATTAATTTTTAACAGTGCTTTATGTTTAAATTGTATGAAATAGTATTTTTGTTTGTCTATCACATTAAAATTTGGAATATAATGTTTTTATCATTAGGTCAGCATTAATTAATAACTAATATTTTCGTTGATTGTTTACGCTTGTTTAAAATAGATGTTTCTTCAGTTGTGTATTTGATATGCTTTGACGTTTAAATATAATAGGAATTTTCGTGGATAAGCGTGCATATAAAATGGACGTATTTTAAGATGGATCTATTCTTGTATATTTAACTTATCTTCATATTGCAGTAACCTAATTGTTTGTTTTTTATTATTCGTTTGAGGTCTTTGACACTCTTAAACAAATAATTCAAAGAAGGCAGGCATGTTTTTTATTCCTTTTTTATTTATATTTTTGTCTCTGTGTTTTTTTCTAACGTTTAGTTCTTATCGTTCTTCGATTGTATTTTGAGTACTTTTATTTTTATTTTTATTGTATTCTCGACGTTTTGTATTCTATTCTTCATTTAAAAGTCATCCAATTTTTTTGTTTGTTTTGTTTGTTATTTTTATTTTTATTTTTATTTTTTTTTGCTACCAGAGTGACTATCTCTCATCATTACAACAACTTACTTTTGTGATGGAGAACATGTTTGGGTCGCACCTTCATTAATACTTATCATCTGTAAGAAATTTTTTTTGTAAAAGCTACCCTTTTAGTTTCTTTTTTTATTATTATTATTTCAATGACTTTATGACGCATAATTCTTTCCTAAATCATTACATCATTCCTTATATCTTTCCAAAAGTTCGTTTTTTTGTTTTTACACATAATTTATACATTTTTCTGTTTACTTTAGTTTTATTCGTCTTAACAGATTCTGCGAAAATGCATTCTTTCTTTTATTTGAGATTAACAAGAGAAAATCGACGTTGCTCGGTGTTGAATAGCGATCGAGGGATGTTTCACACGTCTAAGATAATAGGTTCTCTACAATGCAATGTAGACGACAATGTAATGTGAACTAAGTTATTGCGGGAGGAATGTGAAGCTTTTCTCAATACACTGCAGTGGATCTCGAACTACAGCAGGCAATCACTCGATTTCATTGAAAAGTTATCAATTTCATTGAAAAATTATCGATTTCATCGATTTCAATGACAGTCACAGTTTGGAAGTGTGGAATATTAGCTGTGAATCATTCGTTGGATCTCCCTTCTAGTATATATATATATATATATATATATATATATATATATATATATATATATACAATTACGTGCATGATTCAACGTCAACGTACTTAAAGAAAAAAAGGTTAGATGATCAACATCTTTAAATTTGAAATATAGACTTTTATCATTTATTTATATATGCTCTGTAGTCATATAAGTAAGGTAGTCAGAGCACCAGAGTTAATTGGCCAAATAAAGAAGTTTATGGATAGAGACCGTTGTGTGCCTATAGAGACAATAAGTGCACAGTTTGATATCATTGTGAGAACTGTGCACACAATTATTCGCGAGGAATTGAAGATGCGGGATATTTGCATAAAGTTTAATCCAAGGATGTTCAGAAGAGATCGCAGACTATTTGACCAAGATAGGGATCAAGACAGTTTCTCCTCCTATCTATAATCCAGACTTTGCTGCCTGTGACGTTTGGTTATTCTCGAAGATTAATGAAAACATTAAAGGATGTCGTTATGAACAAATTGAGGAGAGTAAAGGGGCTGTGACACGTGTTATTGACACGTTCAAATAAGAGAACTCACACGGGGCTTTCTAGATGTTGCAGCCGGAGTAGATCACATCGAACGGGACTAAAGTTTCATATCAATAAAATTGCTCATACGAAAAAGGTCTGGAAGGTTCACGTATAGTACTTGTCCTGTTGCCTAAGATGTTTTAACTGTTTTTTACCTAATTTGTGTGCGCTGTCATGTTTTTCTATCAGGCCTTGTTTTTCTGCTATAATATAGACCGCTCTCTATAAAGCAGATAACTGCAATAAAAACAGTCAAGTCGAAAAAAACAATATTTTTTATCTAACTTTTAAACACATATTCATGGTACCGCATCAAAATATTTACTAAGTTGTAACCAATGCAAAGTATAGACACCATCGTCCATAAATTGACATTTTACTGATTTTCTAGAATAAGGGCCTCGGCATCGTCGCGCTTGATAGACCAACAGTAGTCTGCAAGCATGGTGGTATCCCAACGACTTTGTACAGCGAAATTTTATGTCACTGATATCTTGATGGAAGCACTCCCCTTGCTCGTCGCCCTCGTCACCTGGATTTTCTGAAAAACGGGCAGGATAGCTGTGCAAAAAATGTAACTGGATACTCATATTTGCACCCAGTTGATGAGCTATGAGTAATGTTTCAACCTATTTGTAGTTGAGCCCATTCATTTTTCCCGAGCAGAATTTTACTACATTCGTAAACGCCGTCCAGGAACTTAATTCGTCAGGATTCATAAAATTACAGAAACTTGTGTCATTCATTAAATTTTCAATTTAAGGTCCATCAAAAATTCCAGCTTTGAATTTCTCTATGGTTAGGCCTGGAAATTACATGCAAATCTATCTCAAGAGCCTTTATAAACCGTTTCATGATGCGAAGCTCTATGTGAATAAAAGGAAACACAATTTTGGAACTCTCCACCAGAGAAGCCAGAATTTTAAGAAAGCATGGAATTAGTTCAATGCGCCCAGACCAATGTTTTCATCATGTTCTTGCAATTATTTCCCACCAATACAAGAAGCAACGAAATTTTCTGTAGCCACTTTGTAACCCGAGGAGAAGCCCAATCATTTTCAAATCGACACATATGACCTATTCTAAAATTTACTACTCTGAAAACTATTACATAATCTAAAGGTATATTTATTTAGAGAGAAAAGGTAAAAACTGACAGAGAAAAAATGACGAGTATGAGAAAGTAAAAACAATAACAACAAACGAGGGTAAGAAAATAAAGGAGTTTAAGAAATCAAAAGACTGAATAAGTTCGTAAAGTAATAGAAAATAAATTGAAAAGTCACGTTGCTTGCATGAAAAAATAAACAAACGCGTTGTCTAGAAAAAGAAATGAGGAAAACATACCGTTCATATCGGGGATGCGCGCGGATAAAGGAAAAAGAGGCGTGCTATGTCGCCAGAGGTTGCCAAAACGAAGTAAAGACTAACCGAAAGAGAAAATTAGGAAAAAAGTAACTTTTTACTTAAAGGGAGATAATAAGTTCAACACAGGAAACAGAAAGGATAAAAATGTATGAAATAGTAAATGCCTCAACAATGTGATCTGATGAGAAAAAATGATATTATTTTCGAGATCAGTACATCCAAATTAGTGTAAATCAGCTTAGAAACCTTGCGCACAAAAATATGTTGGTCAGTGTAATATTTATATTTTTGTTTGTAATCCTACTTATATATATACACATGTATCTACATATATATATATATACGTATATATATATATATATATATATATATATACATATATATACGTATATATATATACGTATATATATGTATATATATATATATATATATAAATATATATATATAATATGTTAAAAGTCCACCTATGCACTTAATATGATGTTAAAAGTCCACGTATGCTTCTAGGATAGCTATTTAAAGTATGTGCGGGATTCATGAAGCATGAAAACGACGTTACGTTTTATATTTAATATTTTATTGTTATTTTATATATATATATATATATATATATATATATATATATATATATATATATATATATATATATATATATATACTAGCAGAAGTAATCGTCGTTGACTGGGTTCAAAAACAGCCTACAGAAAATGGACTGTGATTGATGAAAGTATGATAGGTTATGAAAAGGAGGGGGTTTTAAAGAGATAGGTTTTGATACTCCAAAATTTTACCCTAAGCAAAATATGATGAAAGTAAAGATAATTTTCGTGAAAATATATATTTTTTATATCAAATTTGTTTCCATTCGTAGCCAAGAGTGGCCAAGGAAATGACGTTTCCTTACAAAGAGAAAATGTTATATATATATATATAATAATATACATATACAAGAAATAAATGTTACCATAGTCAATAAAAGTTATTTTTATGGTAGAAAAGTTCATTGGTTTTTATTTTTAAGTAGTTGTAAAAAAAAAAAAATATTTACGAACCAGTTTAAAAAAGATCAAAATGGCAGCGACTTTGAAATGGATAGCCCATTTTTCCATTTGAAGGAGGAACACCTGAGCATTCTGTGTAAACAATTTAAGAGAGTTCCGTCAACTTAAGGAATATTTATAAACATATTTTAATGTGTTCTGTTATTTTGTGCTTGAGGGATATTCGATCATGGCATGTGCAGTTTATATAAAAATTTATTTAAGTAGTTATCGCCTCAAATTTCGTTTTAATTTCGGTTCGCTGAAATAATTTCAAGTAAAAAGCCTTAAAAACTATTTCAAACCAACAAAAAACATGAACTGAACTTTTATTGACTATGGTAACATTTATTTCTTGTATATTTATTTTTTCGGGTAGTCATTTGTTGGCTTTTCTTTAAACACTCTTACTAAATAATATCGACGAAATATCGAATAAAAAAAGAAACAAAAAATCGTTTGGAAAAATAATGAAGCTTTACTTACTTTAGTAAAATAATCCGAAACATCAAAATGGGATATGAAAAAGGTAAACACGTGATTACTTTAGTTTTTTAAAGCAAAGAATCGATATAAATATGAATAAGAAGAAAATGGCGCCCCTTTCAAGCAGAACGGCTTCGTTTCAGTTTTAAAGTATTGAACGGTGTAGTATTGCGCTGTCGGATTCAGGATTGTACTATTTTAATGTATACCATATTTCTTCAAACTGAAACATAATTATCAAAGTATACTTACGCAAATAAATATGAAAAGGTTTTGTCAAAATTTGTGTCATATTTCCATGGAGTACAGGTGCAAACGCAGACCCCAAAATTTTATTATACCATCCCTATTTCAGTTGGAACATACTTATCAAAGTATTCTTATGTACATCTATATCAAAAACTCTTGTAAACGTTTTTTCATTTTTTATTTCCATACTTTGGGGACCACGCGCGAATGCAGACCCCACAATTTTTATGAACCACCGTTCTGCCAGATCAAACATACCCATTCCTGTGTCTCGATACATCTTCTATCATTATATGTAATCAGTTTTTTTTAAATAGTCAACCCTATAGGAACGCATTCGTGATAAGACATACACACACACATGTTCAGCTTTATATTATAATATATATATATATATATATACATACATATATATATAATATGTTAAAAGTCCACGTATGCACTTAATTCTTTTTTTTTTTTAAGTTGTCGAAGATAATTCATGGCCTGAAGACGTAATCTCCCCAGCACAGGTGATTACAGAAACATGTATGCACATATGTAGCCATATATGTTTGTATAAATAAATTTTGTATATATATATATATATATATATATATATATATATATATATATATATATATGCGTGTATAGTTTATATGTACATGTTTCTATGATATATTTATGTGTGTATATATATATATATGTACATTTCTGTCCATGTAATGGATAATTATGTTGATGTGAATATCTTGTGCTGTCTTACATGCTCTTGTATTTTGATCTATACATATATATTTGTATATGTATGTATATGCATGTGTATTTATGTGTGTGCACTTGTATGTATGTATATATGTGCATATGAGTATATATGCATGCATGTATGTGTATGCGTCTGAATATATATATATATATATATATATATATATATATGGGTCTGGATATGTACATTCCTGTGTATGCATGTGCATGTGTATGTATATGTATACGTGTATGTGTATGCATGCATGCATATCTGTTTATACATATTGATTATTAATATATATACATAGATGTATACGGGAATCTGCTCTGATAATATCCTCGGTCTATGTATGAGAATTCCTTCAGGACCGAGACAATTACTATTTTCCTTACGAACCAAGACTGTTTTAATCTCATTTAATTATTAACTAGTATTAATTTTATTTTTATTTTTATATTTATTTTTGTCCGTATCCCGTGTGCCATTTTTGGAGAGAGGGAAACATGGTTGCTAGGAATGAACCCTATCCATACTACAAATTTCCAGTTCAACGGCTTTTTCATTCTGATACTTTTTTGTGACCAAGAGCGGACGTCCGCTTGAAATACAAAATAAATAACAATAAAAATATTAATATAAAAAAGTAACATCGTTTTCATGCTTCAAAAAGTCCTTATAACCTTTAAATCACTATATATATATATATATATATATATATATATAGAGAGAGAGAGAGAGAGAGAGAGAGAGAGAGAGAAATAAAAAGAAGCAACCCGTATTATGTGTTCATCAACGTTTCTTCTTTATTTCGAGACTTCTTCTGGATGAAATAAAGACGAAACGTTGATGAACACATAATACGGTTTGTTCCTTTTTATTTCTCTATTTTGTCGGAATACTATTTCCATATTTCTCATCATATATATATATATATATATATATATATATATATATATATATATATATACATATATATGTATATATATGTAAAATGTTTTTGACTCGTAATTAAACAGTAAGTAAAGAAAAATATTACAAACGTAAAGTAGCCAGGTACAATATCATTTGAAATAAATGGAATGTATAACTAGTGGTTAACATCTCATTCATATATATATATATATATATATATATATATATATAATATAAAATAAATATGTATTAAATACATTTGAAGCCAAAACAACGGATTATTAGAAAATAAACAGATATTCATTTTATTTGAAATTTATATTGAAATTTATAAATATGTTTCGAAGATACACTTCATCATCAGTATGTTTTTCTTTTTTTGTTTTTTCATGTTGTTGTTGCTGGAGCATAGAATTAGTAGAAGTCCGTTTGGTGTTTTTACGGTAGTCTTTTCAAATGTCGGAATGGTGCGTTGGTCACAGGGAATTCACGTTAGGGTTTGTGTTCCTTGAATAGAGGCACTGGTTGAGTTTGAATAAAATAAATCAATTTCAATATAAAATTTCAAATAAAATGTTTATTTTGTACTAATGCATTGTTTTGGCTTCAAACATATCTAATATGTATTTATTTTCAAACTCAACCAGCGCTTCTATCAAGAAACACAAACCCTAACATATATATATATATATATATATATATATATATATATATATATATATATATATATATATACCACAGCAAATACCCAGAAAAATACAAAATAGTCCTGATAAAAAAAACCTACTCCAATATGCACACAATATTTCCTCATCCAAGAAAATATTTTACAAAGAACTAAGTAACACAGAACAAACTGTAATAAACAATTTTTTCTAATAAAATAGTCGATCAACACACAAAACCTTTTTATAAAATCTATGCGTAATAAAAACATGAATTCCTCAACACTAACAAAAATGACACCTTTCAGCTTTATTGCAAAAACCGAATCTAGACTATAAACTAGACAAAAAAAATAATGAGAAACCTAATAAAACGATACACTAAACTCATTGAATAAAATAAAAAGATTAAACTAGACACAAAATTTAAAACTTCTAATTTAATAAATAAAAAATAACATTATTAATCCCACATTGAGCCAATGAATGCGATATACGATTTCTCCTGTTCATTTGAAGAATGTCTTCCCAATCAATCTACGAATTCAAATAGTAAACATATTGACTATATATCACCTATTAAACCTCTCAATACATCACCTATTAGAAAACGGCGACATTCAATGCCATATTACTTCTCATAATAAAAAACTAAATGCAACTGAAATAAGATATATATTAACGACTAATACTAAAATTAAGTACCAAAATAATTGTACACAGATTAAAATTATTAAAAGCAATTCTAAGAAAAATACAACTCAGCATTAACAAAATAGTATTTAATACAGGCACTAACACATAGAGAGTAGATAATACAGTGGATGTGTTATCGGCAGCTCCAGTAACTCTCGCTTCATCTATTTTGTCATTCAGTCCTCATTCAATGAGTGATTTTTCTGACAAAGGGTGAAGAAAAAGCTGCTTAAAGGTCGGTAGTACTTGGTGACCAGTAGTCTGAGATGTCGGAAATTTTTCTGTCTCTGTCTGTCCTTGTGGCCATGTCACTAGTAAGGGTGCTGGAGGTAAACGTTTGTCTGGGCTAACGTTATCCGCCTGATAGTCAGGGACCCGAACCTTGGATTAACCACTAAGGAAGCTGTCCTATCAGCAGGCGCAAAGTACTGGGACTGCTGTATTGCCATTTGGTGAGTGGATCTGGATCATGCAGTAGTCTCTGGTGGGGCCTCTCGATGCCATACTAGTGGGTAATTGTTACGGCTTTACCTTTTCGTGTGCTACAAAAAAAAAAAAATTCCTGTCTTTTTCTCTCTTACTTTCCCTCTCTGTACTGCTCTAACCAAGTATGCCGACCTATTCCACAAATCCCCAAACCTCAACATGAAATATACCCAGAATAAAAACTCGATTAAACCTAGAACCCCATCTTCCAACGTAGACCCCTACTACCAGGTCTCCTTCTCCAACATCAGGGGTCTACGTTCCAACCTTCCAGAGGTTGAAACCCAATTACAGGAGACGAAACCGGACATATTATTTCTAAGTGAAACTGGAATAGGACCGACCACTACCCTAGACGAGTTCATAATTAACGGATACTCAAATTTAACAGCTAAATCTGACCCCCAAGATCGCCATGGGCATGGAATATGTGCCTACATTAAGGATGGCTTCCCGTGTGGCAGGGATATCTCAAGAGAAGATCCTAATTTACCCTATATGTGCTTCAGGGTTGCACTTGCTAACACCACTGCATTTATATTTGCCCTCTATAGGCCCCACAACAGTGGAGTTACTATCTTTAAGAGCATATCTGAGAAAATTGACCACATACTGTCTTCACATCCCTCGGTTAACATCCACATATGTGGTGATTTCAACGTCCATAACGTGGAATGGCTGACCCATTCAAATAAGACAGACGATGAGGGAAGGTTTTGTCATGATTTTGCCATTGCTTATGACCTCACTCAGATTGTTCGCGAACCCACCCGTGTGCCCGATACACCCGGTCAATATGCAAGCCTCTTAGACCTTTTTCTCTCAACTTCCCCTGAGCTATGTTCATGTTCCGTTCATTCTCCTCTAGGATCCTCCGACCACTCCGTCGTATCAGTTAAGATAAAAACGAAATGTAAGAAGCCCCCAGACGTACCCCTCCACCGTACTGTATACCGATACTCTATGGCTGACTGGGATAGCTTCCGTACATTCATATCTGATTTACCTCTGCACTCCATGTTTAAAAAGGATGTGTCCTCTATAGTATCAGATCTGACCGAATGGTTAATTGTAGGCATAGACCAATTCATACCATCTAAAAAATTTCAACAAAAACCTAACAGCCAGCCATGGTTCTCCCCAGAATGTGCTGCTGCTATCGCGCACAGAAATCACTTTTTCCATAGCTACCAACGTAATAGATGCACTGAAACTAAAGCTGTTTTCAGGTCTGCCAGCAACCACTGTAAAAGAGTAATAAAAAATGCAAGAGAGCTATATGCCCAGTCTGTTCAATCCAAGGTAGCTGATCAGCGGCTTGGATCCCACCAGTTTTGGAAAATAACAAATAAGATCCTGAACAGAAGTGTGCGTTCTATACCAACCATTGTCAATGGACCAGAGGTCATCTCGTCAGCGTCAGACAAGGCCAAACTATTTGCAAAGAACTTTGCAGCTAATTCTACCCTATGCGACGAAGGCCATCAACTCCCCATATTTCCTCCTATAACACAGAACAAGCTGGGTAGCATACAAATATCCGTGCATGAGGTCGCCAAGCTAATAAAGAACCTAGATTCCAGTAAAGCAACTGGTCCTGATGGCATCCCAATTATAGTGTTAAAAAAGCTTCAACCAGAACTTGCTCCCATACTTACGAAACTATTTAAGCGCTGCCTTAAGGAGAAGTGCTTTCCGACTCCCTGGAAGACCTCATCAGTTTGCCCTGTATTTACGAATTCAGGTGATAAGTCATCTCCCTCTCAGTACAGACCAATAAGTCTCCTGTGTGTTATGAGTTAGTTGCTGGAATCCATATTAAATAGAGAAATAGTCAACCACCTCAGCAGGAATAACCTTCTTAGTGACACACAATATGGTTTCCGCTCTGCAAGATCCACCGCAGATGTGCTGACGGTTATATCCCACAGGATAAGTGAATCTCTTGACAAAGGCTTTCTTTCTAGGGCAATTGCTCTTGACATATCAAAGGCCTTTGACAATGTATGGCATAAGGGTCTACTTCACAAGATTTCCAGCTACGGTATAACGGGAAATGTTTTCTCAATCATTAAATCATTTCTCTCCGATAGGCTCATAAGAGTAGTGGTCGATGGACAAAAATCGGAGGCCTGCAATATAAATGCTGGAGTCCCCCAGGGGTCAATCCTGGGCCCAACTCTCTTCCTGATCTACATCAATGACCTCCCTAAACACATTCTTAAATCATTCGTTGACATCTATGCTGATGACACAACCATCTACGGCAACACATCAAAGGCTGTAAATGACAAAGTTCTCTCTGATTCTCTCTCCTCTGATCTCGAGCGTGTGGTTCAGTGGGGGAAGACGTGGCTGGTTACCTTTAATGCATCCAAAACCAAACTCCTATCCTTACATCATCAACGCTCTGATCCCCAGCTGGCATCAATTGTGATGGATGGCTCTCGTCTGGGTGAGGCTCCGTGGTTTGACAAGCTTCTGGATTTAACCTTTACTCCTGATCTGAAATGGAACACGTACATCAAGTCTGTTGCCAAGGTCGCTGGAAAGATGATGGGATCCTTCTACCGCTCCAGAAGATATCTCACTACTGATGCAATTCTCTATCTATATAAAAGCCAAGTACGTCCAAGGATAGAATACTGTTGCCATATCTGGGCAGGAGCTGCTAAAAACAGCCTATCCTGCCTTGACAGAGTACAAAATAGACTTCGTGGTTTAGTGGAGGATGCCCTTTTCTCTACCCTGCAACCTCTCTTCCACAGAAGAGACGCTGCGAGACTGTCCCTGTTTTATCGTTATTTCCATGGCAGATGCTCGTCTGAACTCCAATCTCTGGTCCTCCCTCGCCAATCTTTCACGAGAAACACCCATCTAGCTGAATCCACTGTGAAAAATTTCCCCCACCCTATATCTGTGCCTAAATCAAAACGCGTATTCCATGAACAAAGCTTCTTTCTTAGAACTGCACGCCTGTGGAACTCTGTTCCGTCTGCCTGCTTCCCTCCGGACTACAATTTGGATGTCTTCAAGTCCAATGTTAACAAATTCCTAATGAACCGCCCCTAAGTAAACACTTCAGCAAATCTCCTCACTAACTTTATGTACTTGCAATAACCCTTATCCCTGAGTGGCTTCCGGGCCTTGATAAGTGGTGATCACTGTGTAAAAAAAAAAATGGGGGTATGAGACGAATGGATTCGCCAATTATTTTTATAACCAACGGCTGTGCTAAACAACCAATGAAAACGTCCCAAAATTATTATAAAAATTGTATTGAGTGGCAAGTTGTAATAAAATTCTAACTGTCGTTAAATTTGTCGTTGGTGAAAATGTTGCACAATATTCCACACCAGGAATTTGTGAGAAACCTTTTGCCACAAATCTTGCTTTAAAAGTTTCACTGCCAGTGTTATGTAATGAATGGCTGGAACCATCATACATAACTGAAAAGAAAAAACTTTAATAAAAGATTTAAAAGAGTGGGCATGGAATAATCGATTGTCTACCAGTTGAAAGAGAAAGGGCTTACGTCATAAACAGAGAAATCGGACGACGATTTTTTTTGTTTACAAAACAAAGAAACGTGACATTCCTCGTAAGCTCTGGAAGTACAGATATTGGCATGAGTGGGTAATTCACGTGTCGCTCGGTTGAAGATGAAATTGAATAATCTTCTGAGGTCAAAACGTGACTTAAGAACGCATGTTCTATTATCTATCAACCGATTGACAGGACGCGTGGATAGAAAAAACAAAGCGACAAAATGCCAATAAAAACGGTGAATCAGCAGAGAGCAGAGCAGAGAGAGGAGAAACACGGAACAGCATGTGTTGCTGAAGACCGGATCGTTGAAGCGTCATTTTCCCTCCTCAGAGCACTGTGAGAAAACTGTTACTAATCGCTGTGAACTTCACAACCACCAAAAGAAAAAAGACGATCTGTTTTAAATTGTAACTATATTGTAAAATATAATTTTATACAAAAACAAACACAATTGTGACTTACGTCTTTTAATGCATATTTTTAAGTTACGGCTGATTGTTCTAAGTGTCAACCGCTTTGTTTTCAGGTTCAACGTTGTTATGACATTTTTGACAATTGACGAGAGGCAAGATAAGGAAAAAGTGCCAGTCTAAGGTGAGATAACTCACTAGTCTTAACTCGTTGTCATCACAACCGCTTAGTAAACAAGTGAACCTACGGACGACCGACGTAACTAAAACTGCTATGTACCACAGCCAGGGAGTCCTACGCACTATTATGATTTCCCAACCTGGGAGCCACCCCATAATACAACACCAGAAGCTGTGAGATTTTGGAAAAAAAACCAGCGTGAAGAAATTATATTTTTATCTGTTGGTTTTGCCACTATTTCGTATGTGTTATTTTCAGATAAAGCTTTCAATTCGGATACCATAGCTTATTCTCATTCTTGGTGATTTTCTGAATTAATCGCCTCATTATAACTTTCCGGTGCGCTGTTCAACGAATAACAGTAATCCACGGCGTAATCTTGTATCTTTTCACTCCCTTATTGGGTATCGACATGTTTGGGTCATATTTCCGTCAGAAGTACTGTAATTGTCGTCGTTATTAATATTTTCATTGTGATCGATTAAGATGCTAGGCAATATTTCACGTTTTTCATTCACTGGATCGCTATTTTTAAAATTAAATGTATCATTGAATTTTACACATCTAAACCTTTTTATGGCATTTTGAGCTGCGAAGTAGATTAAGTATGCCGGGCTATTTTTATCGTAACCTACAAAAGTACCTTTTTCGCTTTTAGTATTTAGTTTACTGGTGTTTTCTATAAATGCAAAACAATCAGAACCAAGTAGATGCATTCTGTTCATTTTAGGTTTTACACCGCAAAACGCTTCATACGGCGTTTTTACTAGCCTCTTATTGAACGATCTATTTCTGATATATGCTGCTGCCATTAAAGCGTTTGTCCATAAACTATGCGCTTATTTCGATTCGATAAGTAGGCATCTTTTCATCTCAAAAAGAGTTCGCCATGCCCTTTCAGCTGTGACAGTTTGGAAGGGGGTACGGCGCCGATTTCTCATGTTTAATACGGTTGTTAATTAATAGAAGTTCAAATTCTTTACTAATAAATTCAGTCCCATTGTCTGAGCGAATACATTTTACTGAACCGTATGGGGTTAAACAACCAATGAAAACGTCTCAAAATTATTATAAAAATTATCGAATTTTGGATTCAATCAGTTCGCCGTTTACTACGTCACGGACCGCATTTAATTTTTGGCCGCCATCTTCGTTACTGATCTGAACTACGCCGCCATCTTTGTTCAACACAATGTCTCAAAACTTAACAGGGGTATGCGCCCAGCCGCTGTCTTTTCTTTGACGAATCGGAATCTAAATTCGAATTGTGCCAGGTAAAATTTCTGGGATATCTAAGGATTCGAAAACTACACAAAGTCATACAATCTCCAACAGAGAATCCAAACGACCCCGAATTTCTCGAAAAAAAATGCGACTGTTTTTGCAGAACTGATTCAATGTTTAGACGATAGAAGTCTGTCTCTGATTATAATAGATGCATTGGATGATGGGGGGGGAAGCATTGAACATATTAAGAGAACATTATTTATCAAAAGGGAAACCGAAAATAATATCCCTATATACAGAATTAACGTCTTTGAAACGTAACGAGGATGAAACGATTATCGACTACGTTATAAGGACAGAAACAACCACCAATGTCTTAAAACTCTCAGGTGAAATAATAAGCGATAGCTTGTTGATATCAATGACCCTCAAGCGACTTCCAGTCGATTTTAAACCATTTCCAACTGTTATAACTCAGAAAGACAAACCCATAAATTTCAGCGAATTTAAAGTGGCATTGCACAGTTACGAAGAGACTAATCGTATGCTCGTGGACAATAACTCCAGCAATATTATGAAGTTCAAAAATACTTCTCGAAAGCAGACACCACCAAATTACGCACCTTACCGCAACGTATTCTCCAAAATTAAGTTTCCCAAGAAAAAGAATAAAATTATCTGCTATAATTGTGGGCGACCCAACCACAAAAGTTTCCAATAAACGCTCTAAAATGGACTCCGTAAAAAACGTTGAGAACTTTAAGGAAGAACATTAAAAAAAAAAACATTTCTATTCACATGTAACTTTGACAATACCACAAACGGTAAAACTCTCCTTTTCACGTTATCACCAAGCAATCTGATTTTATTCATTTTGATTCAAACTTTAATCCTCAAAGTCATTTTGCCGAACTTGCCGACGGTAGTCAAATAAATGATATAGTCTTGAAAAGAGGCGATGCTAAAATATACCTAAAAAATAATAAAAGCGAATTCTTTAACTGTATTCTAAAAAATGCTCTGTTCATACCTACATTTAAGCAAGACATATTTTCCGTGCAGATTGCAATTAAAAAAGGCGCGAATATACAATTTGGTAAAAATACATCAAAATTGACATACCCCAATGGAACTGTATTTGACACTAAAGAAAATGGCCGATTATATTATTTAAAAAGTATGGTTCCCTCAAAAACTGCCTGTCATGACTTGGAAACCTGGCATAAAATTCTAGGACACTGCAATACAGCTGATATTAAAAAATTACCAAATGTAGTCGAAGGCATGAAAATAATACCTTCAGACGATCTCCCAAATTGTGATCTGTGTGCACAGGGGAAAATGACAAAAGATATAAGCCGAACGCCAGACAAAAAAGCTACGAAAATTCTCTCACTTGTGCATTGTGACTTAGCAGGTCCGATCAGCCCGATGGGGAGAAACAATCTATGGTACGTTTTGAACTTTATTGATGATTTTTCCGGTTTAATTAGGGTTTATTTTCTAAAAACCAAATCCGACACTATCCTCACTACTAATAAATATTTGGCTGATGTTGTCCGGGTTGGTTACTGATCTGAACTACGCCGCCATCTTGTCTCAAAACTTAACAATATATATATATATATTAAACTTAACAATATATATATATATATATATATATATATATATATATAGTCTTTGAAGTTTTTAACCTTTAAAACTATACAAAAAAATATTCTTTTATCATTCGTTAGAAAACCATCTAGTCAGTAAGTCATTTAATCACCTGCAGTCACTGGATCAACTCGCTCTCTCTCTCTCTCTCTCTCTATATATATATATATATATATATATATATATATACAGTAATCCACATACAGTAATGTTTCGCTGTTTCACAGTAGGCCACTAGTGTTAATGTTTCTGACCAGACAATCAGAATGAAACTCTTTGAGAGTAGCCTAATGGCCCGAATCCATGTAGGTGGGGGCTGTGCTCACTGCCCAGCAGCTAGACATAGATCGGCATTTTCCGTAGACTACCAGAATTTGAAACTACGTCACTGGCGCCCTGTATTCTTCAAGTTAAGAACACGCGACGGACGCGAATCTGAAAATGCAATGGAGATTGTTATATTGAATGATGTTGCAGGCAGCATAACTGTTTTGGTGATAAGTCAGTGATGGCCTGGGGAGGCATATACTGCAATAGATGCACACACTTTTACAGGTTCGATAGTGGAACACTGACATCTATTAGGGATCGAGATAACATTCTTTGACCGATTGTCAGAAACTACTCTGGTGCAGTGATACCTGGTTTCATCCTGGTCCACAGCAATACTTTACCTTATGTGGCTCCTGTAGGATGAAAGAATAGCTACCATTGATAAGCCCACGTTCATTTGACTTAACCCCAATAGAAACGTCTGGGACATTACGTTTGGGTTCATACAGTTGCATTATGTTAATCTTCAATCTATCCAGGCGCTCAGTGACAAGTGAAGATCTCACAGTAAGCTATATGCACACGGCGGTTAAATAAACTAGTGAGAATCATTTTCAGTTTCTATAATGCGATTTAGGCAAAATACATCAGTCTGTTGTACTATATTTTCATATTGAATTTTAATGCATTTTTGATTTCTACCGAGTGATAATTTTTATTTCTATCAAATTATGCAGCATCAGCTTCTTACTAATGCATTATTGTCACTAGAAATATTCAAGACCATTTCCCTTCGTTTAGATTAGATATGTTTTACAAGTGTTCTTTTTAGCAGTGTGTACGCACGCACACATATATATGAGCATAATATTTATATATATATATATATATATATATATATATATATATATATATATATATATACATATGAATGTATATAATAATATGTATGCGTATAGAGCAATTGTGAGAAGACTTGACTGTCATTTGGGCGGTCGGGTTACCATTCATGATTCCCCCTTGCACTAAGACACATATACTATTCCTGTTGCGAGTTTAATGATCTTTCATGACCTATTCTATACAATATTAGCAATATCCCTGGATTTTCGGGGTTAGGTAAAAAATTAAAGGCGAAAATTATTCAGAAAATAGAGAATATGTAATTCATAAAATATTTCAAATAAAAACCTTAAATTCGATCAAATTAATTTTTTCCGTCAAACTGAAAATATACAAAACAAAATTTGCTCGTATATTCACTCAGCTAGTGATAAACTAAGCAAATTAACTTGCTTAATTAACTGAGAATTAACGTAAATAAATACATTTTACATTTTTTAAAATTAATGTATTCATATACATTCTAATGCTGCGGATATTATTATAATGTTTATTATTATTTAAACTAGCTCTAAATTACAATTACGTAATGAACATAATTTGCAGTGTATTTCATACCTAATGAATGCGTGTATGCAGAGAATAGAAATATTCATTGTGTCATGCATGTAGATAAAATGTTCATTGTATATGTGGTCGCTTCTTCACAAATCCACGTAGTTAACAAGTGCGACACATAACCGTTTATAGACGACTTTTCTTACAAACGGAAAACAACATGTCTGCTTGTCTCAGACTAAAAGGCGCATATCCTTTTTTTTTTTTAATTACATTTTCACCCCGAACAAGGCACATTGCCACTTTGGTGTAGGGGGCTACTATCAGGGGCAGCAACTCGTGAGGCACTATGTAGGGATTTGGGCGGCAAGATGTCGGTTAACGTTGCACTTGAACTTCTGCATGTCAGTACAGTTAGTGAAGCAGGAACCTGGAATGGAATCCCAGAGTCTAGCGGTTCTGGGGAAGAAACTACTGGAGTAGAAAGATCTTTTACATCTAGGGATCTCTACTGTGTGGGGTGGGATTTAGCTGCCTGTCGGGTTTGTCGAGGGTGTCTACGTCGTGGGGGCACAAGTGTCTGCAGTTCGTCAGAGCATTCACCATTAAAATACTTGTAGAACAGGCAGAGGGATGCAACGTTTCGTCGATGGGACAGAGGCTGAAGCTTAGATGCCAGTTTAGGGCCTATCAGATTGGCGACTCTTTTTTGAACCTTGTCTAGGAGCGAGAGACTAGTGGCAGATGTCCAAACACCAAAGAACGCCACAACAACGAGTTATATTTTATGCTGCCTTTATTCGCCATATGGATTCAATTTCAGAATTACGCACGATGAGTGTCTTTCGAGATATTTACGGGTTCTTCCCTTCTGCTTTCCAAAAGAGTCGTCAGCAACTCCGATCGCTAAGGCGTTTCTCGACAATTCATCACTTCATCTACGAGGGGCGTGCAATAAGTGATGCTCCTGACCCACTTCCAATTGAAATTTAGCATGTGCAATGATTTATATCTCTACGGGTTATGTGGCAAATGACAGCTCTGAACTAATTGTGGTTTCTGTTTTACAGCTGTTTGAACTGAGTCAAGTGTGAAATGGAGCCTGTTGAATGTGGAGCAGTGATCCGGTTTTTGTATTTGAAAGGACTCACATCACAGGAGACTTTTGATGAAATGAAAGAAACTTATGATGATAATGCCCCATCATATGACCTTGTAAAACGTTGGCATCGTGAATTCAAACATGGACGGAAATCTGTGGAAACAGCTCCCAGACCTGGTCACCCTCCTTCTGCCATTGATGAGGCATTTGTCCGTCAATTTGAGGCTGCCGTTTTAGAAGATCGGCGCATTACTATTCGTCAAATAGCCCAAGATATCAAGATTAATACAGGGTCTGTGGAAACTATCATTCATGACCATTTGTATATGCATAAGGTTTCTACCAGATAGATTCCCAGGTTGCTCACACCATTCCAGAAGCGAGAACATGTCGAGTGCTCGAGGATGAATTTGGAGATGTGCCAAGAAGATGAGTGAAAGTTTTTCAAAAGACTGATTACACAGGATGAAACCTGGGTCCATCACTATGATCCAGAGTCCAAAGCCCAATCAATGCAGTGGAAGCAATTGGACTCACCAGCTCCAAAGAAGACTAGGACTAGGACAGAGTAGTGATGACAGATTTCCTGGAAAAGGGTACCACAATTACAGGAGCCTATTATGCTTCATTTTTGAGGAAATTAAGGGAAGCTATCAAAATCAAGAGGCGGGGTAAGATCAGTAAAGGTACCCTCCTCCTGCAGGACAACGCTCCGGTCCACAACTCGCATGTCAGATCAGAAGCACTGGCGTGTGGTTATGAAATCCTTCCCCATCCTCCCTACTCTTCTGACCTTGCACCCTCTGACTTTCACCTCTTCCCAGCCATGAAGTTGTTTTTGAAAGGAAAGCGTTTCCCAGATGATGCAGCCTTGATTTCTGAAGTCACGTCGTGGTTGGAGGACCAACCTGGGGTGTTCTACAAAAACGGTCTGCAGAGCTGCATCAAAGAAATGCATAACTGTGGGTGGTTCCTATGTAGAGAAAGACTAATAACTGTGCCAAGTTTCGTTGGTCTACTGCTATGGGAAGTGGGTCAGGGGCATTATTTATTGCACGCCCCTAGTATGCTAACTGCTTAATACGTCAGCAAAACTCAGCAAAATAATCACTTCTCCAAGGATACGCTATATGATATCCTTTTGCTATGGCATTTAAATACCATTTAAATCACTTTTAAATAACATTTTCAATCTATGTGCAAAATATATGTTTACTCATTTTGCTGATTGCATTTTATTTCCTCTGATGATATGAGCCATTATTGAAAATCCATCGATTAAGGAAATAAATATAATTCTTCTCTATATATCCCTTGTTTCGAACAATAAATTCTTAAGTTGAATATTTTTTATCTATATTTTTATCTACAGAATTTAACTTTTATTATGACACTTATATTTTGCTCTATGTTTTATATATTGAGCTTTACCTTTATGGCTAGGATCGTCCTAGAAGTTTTATCTTACTGTAATATCTAATAGGAAAATTCACTTGATTTCTAATCTGTGATTTATCTGATTTATATATATATATATATATATATATATATATATATGTGTGTGAAATAAGAATTGCAGTTAAGTTTTCCATAATAATCCAAAATGGAAAAAAATAAAGTGTATTATAAATATTGAAGAGTTAATACTTATAAAGTAATCTCAATGTAAAAGCTCGATAAAACCAAATAGGCAATAACGCTTATAATAAGAACAAGTAATTAATAAAGCATGTTAAATATATATGTGTGTGTGTGTGTGTGTGTGTGTGTGTGTGTGTGTGTGTGTGTGTGTGTGTGTGTGTGTGTGTGTGTGTGTGTGTGTGTGTGTGTGCGCGTGTGTGTGCGTGCGCGTGCGTGTGTGTGTGACTTATTTTGTTCTGAATAGTTTGGAGGATTTTGTAAATAAGCTGAATCCTAATTCTTTTTTGTTAGAATACGCACTAGTATAATATGTAGAATTCAATTCCTTCCTGAAATCTTCTTGCATACTTGTATTTTTTTCTAGTGATTTTACACAGACACACACTTATACTTTTCACTCCTTTCTTTTTTTCATTTACATTTTATCAGATTTTTTCTTGTTTGTTTTTGTTTGTTTTGTTTAATTGTACCTCCATAACCAAATGTTGAAAATTGTTCATCTACTTGTTATCGATTTTATGTATTTATGGATTCAATGTGACCCCCAATGGAATCGGTACAGCCACGAATATAAATTTTGTCTGCGTGGAAACCAACTGTGAATAAAAAGTAATATGGATTTATAAACATGCGGCCATCAAAGCTGTACGGCTAGTCACACAAATGCGACTGACAATTTATCATAGAAATTCATTTCGTACAGTCGGACAGAACCTTCTATTGATATATATGGACGCACCTAAAATTCGCAGATTTTAAAGCGACGAAATAAAAGTAAATTATAAGTTTATGAGATACTGAGAGAATCTTTATAAAAAAGGATCTTTGTAAGAATATAGGCACGGATTTTATTTATTTTGTATTAATGGATTATTTATTGTCTAGTTGAGGATTATGTTCAACGCGTTTGTGGAGTGGGCGGAGGGGCAACACCTTTAGTATTGCGGATGACGGTTAAATCTTATTATTTAAGAGGGCGGCGCGGTAAGAATTGACTTCAATATAACCGGTTATCATCGTTTATGGAGTTGTATACCCCGAATTACAAAGAAAATCTTAAATCTGACATTAGTCTAGTATATTGAAAACCATAATAAATAAAACAGAAAAATACGTAAAATCAAAATCAATTGATGTACATAGATATTGCGTGAATATGTAAATAATTATATGAGATTTTATTAATATTAATCTACTTTATATGGATCAAAATTATGTTCGAACAGATTCAGTTTATATCACAAAATTAAATCCAATAATTATCATTAACTGGAGCTTAAACTAAAATTTAAATAAAAATGAATACATACGTACATGTTTTTGCGTCTATATATATATATATATATATATATATATATATATATATATATAAAAACAGGGTGTCCATAAAGTTCGTGTGCACTTTAAAAAAATTATAACTTTATTTATATTTGTGATAGAAATAATCTGTAAAAAATGTTATAAAGTGTCATGTATCTAGTTTTAAGTATAGTTATTGAATAATTTTTCAACACAAAATGCGTAACAATTTTTAGATAAGTAAAAAATAAGTAAAAAATATTTTCTTTTGTTTTCCAGAATCAATTTGATCCAATGGCTTCAATTGAAGAAAAAGTAAACTGTCCTTTGGTTAGCTGAATTGAAATCTACTATTGCTGTACAAAGAAAGTTTAGAATTGAATACAATAAAAAAGCGCCTCATAGGAACACCATTGTAAAATGGATGAAAAAATTTAAAGAGACGGGCTCTGTTCATGATAAACCACGGTCTGGAAGGCCATGTGTCAGTGACGAAAGTGTTGCTTCCATAGAAGAATCCTTTACTGCAAGTCCAAGAAAGTCTGTAAGACGGGCATCATTGGAGCTCGGGCTGCCAAAGTCTACTGTGCATAAGATTCTGCGGGCAAAATTTCATATGAAAGCTTACAAAATTTTTACAAAATTCAATTACATCAACAGTTGTTAGAAGATGATTATTATGCACGGCTAACTTTCTGTCACCAGTTCAATGAAAAACTTTTCAATGATGATGCATTTGTGAGTAATTTACTGTTTTCTGAGGAAGCAACATTTCACATTAGTGGCAAGGTCAACAGGCATAATTGCCGAATTTGGGGAACTGAAACTCCAAATGAAACTGTTGAACATGAAAGGGGCTCTCTTAAAGTTAATGTGTGGTGTGCTTTGGGAATAAATCGAACCATAGGGCCATATTTTTTTGAAGATCGTGTTATTAACAGTGACAGCTACTTAGATATGTTGCAGAATCACTTTATTCCACAACTTGAACAATTAAACTTGAAAGATGATACAGTGTTTCAACAAGATGGAGCTCCTTGTCACTTTGCTCGGCGTGTTAGAAAGTTTCTAAATCAGGAATTTTCTAACAGATGGATCGGAAGGGGTGGACCACTACATTGGCCTGCACGTTCGCCAGAATTGACTCCATTAGATTTTTATGGGGATATGTGAAAACAATTGTGCAACCAAACCTAGTTCATGGAAGCATTTGGCAAAAGTTTTTCGTGAACTGCAAAATCGTATTACCCTTTGTATTGCTAATCATGGATGGCATGTGGAAAGTTACATAAAATTTCAATCAAAGCTTAAAAAATATAGATTTACTTCTTTCAAATCCATTTTACAGATTATTTCTATTGCAAATACAAATAAAGTTATAAATTTCTTAAAGTGCACACGGACTTTATGGACGCCCTGTATATATATATATATATATATATATATATATATATGTGTGTGTGTGTGTGTGTGTGTGTGTGTGTGTGTGTGTGTGTGTGTGTGTGTGACTCACATTTAAAAGTGAAACTGAGCGAGCCGCACTCTTAAGTAGTAGCAGGACAATGCCGAAAACGATGTAATTACAGTACAGATAATGCCGGAAATGATGTAAGTACAGTACAGATAATGCCGGAAATGCCGGTGTCCTTCCACATGCACAACCTGGTATTCCCAATTGTTACTAATTGTTACTGGCCAGGCCCAACTTCGCTTAGTTTGATAATTTAACGAGAACCAGTGCGTCAGCATAATCATGTTGTATATTGAAATAGAAAAGGAATGTAAAATAGTTTTAACATTTTTATACGAGGAATGATTATTTTTACCGTTCCCATCGTGACTTTTATTTGCACATAGTTTCGGTCAATAGCGTCGTCAAACTTCCTCAGATGCATAACGCACCACATTTGTTATTGGGAGCCAATAATTATACGTATATAATAGATCAAGTAAACATAATTGTAATTTAGTAGATTTAAAAAATAATAATTTCACATATTAAAAGCGATTTATTCTAAATCCTATTTTTAAAACAAATTGTTTTCTCATCTATTTTAAAGAATCATTTATTACTAAATTTGAACGTTCAGATGAGATCTTTCTTACATATTTCTGAGTTTTTCTCCATCGAGGTTTTGTCTTTTGCTTAGCTTGAGTTTTTTTTTTTTAATAAATAAGTTTTCTTTCCTTTTTATCTTTATACCAGTTACGAATACATAAATGAAAAAAACATTTTAATGAACTTAGTTATATTTAGATTTTTATTTCTTTTAACAATTTTGGTCGTTTGATTTTTATGTACTTCTATTTCTTGTGATGAATAATTTTATCAAGAATTCTTCATTAGTTTTGTTTCTATTTTGATTATAGCTGATGGTACTCAAGTTATTTAATTTTTTTATAAATAATTTTACTAAGAATTCTTCATAATTTTCGTTTCGGTTTAGATTATAGTTATTATAGATAATCTATTTTTTAAATAATTTTATCAAGAATTTTTCATAAGTCTTTGTTTCAGTTTCGATTATAGCGCATGTCATTTCAGTAATCTATTTTTTAAATAAATAATTTTATCAAGAATTCTCCATACGTTTTGGCTTCGGTTATAGCTGACGGAACGATAGGTATATATATATATATATATATATATATATATATATATATATATATATATATATATATATATATATATATATAAGTTTGGGATTCGGTTCCGATTCAAGCTGATGAACCCGAGTTATATAGATATATTTTTATTTTTCAAATCACAACTTTATAATATATGAAAATCGATAGAACATAAACTCAGTAAAATATATACGAAACCTGCAAGAATTAAAGTATCATATTTAAGCGTACTTTACGGCCGGGCATTGCCTGGTGTTCATGCTAGCTTAGATAAATACTTTTGCTGTTTTAACAAAAAAGCTACAATAATATAAGACCGTCTCCATTTAGATGGAACATCTACAAAATGGCAACATCAATATATTAAATATGAGCAAGTACCCTGTGGAATTTTCACCGGTCACACTACTTCTGATTGCTGATTGTTTCAGATTATTGTTGATTATTGCAGATAATTGCTGATTAATTTTGATTATTACTGATTTTGCAGATTATTGCTGAATATTGCTGATTATTACAGAGTATTGTTGATAATATGTTGGTTACTTGATTTGTTACTTGCTAATTAGAATATTCTATTTATTATGTTTAATGAATTCCTTAAATCTTATTTAAATTATTTTGTTGTGATTGATTTTTTATTGGTACTTATAGCAGAAAGATCTATTTAAAAGCTTGCATACACATTAGAGACACAGATACGGACTTCTCACGGCAAGCCATTCCTCATCTAACAATAGCTAATTTAGGAAAGCTCGGCGCTGGGATATTATTTTCAACTTTCACAAAGTAAAAATAAGCTCAAGGCCTTTTTTGCAAGAAACGAAGTTAATTCAGAGAAAATAAATAATTATGGGTTGCCTGCCAATATGAGCCAGGCTCTTTCCCGGTGGATTGATGATTTCTTTCAGAAATGGGCATTACTTCCTCACAGGCAAAGATTTCAATCAGATTGAAATAGTAAAATATTTCCACCTAATTTGCCAATTCTTTGGGTGAATACTGCGAGAGGCATTTGCACGTGGACGCATTTTCCGGTGAAATAAACGTGCATGGAATGAGAATGACGACTTGTAATTTAATATTTGTAATATTGACATGCATCCAAGCTTGTCTCGAAGAAGCTTTGTCTGTCGGTAAATCTGCATTGCGTAAGACTAAAGTAAAATGTTAATCACTGAACCCATTAATTGAATGTATAAAAGTTTAGAATCCATGTGTGTGTTTTTTTTTATTTATGAAGTATAGTTACGTTGCTAAAATTTGCGTTGTGTCATACTGCCATATCGTCAGGAGGTTAAAAACACAGATATAAAATAAAGAATAATTTTTTTCTATTACATAAAATATAAAAAGTTTGTTCTGGTAGCAACAATTAGTGTGTGGTATTTTTTATTTATAAAGTATTCACTGGACAAAATAGGGGAGGGTAGAGTGGCAGCCCTCGATATATCTAAGGCTTTTGACAGGGTATTCCACGATGGTCTTCTAAGGAAAATTAGATCATATAGTATCACAGGAAGAATACATAAAGTAATTAAATCTTTCTTAAGAAAGAGAAAAATACGGGTTGCCCTCGACGGTCGTACATCCAAACACTATAATATAAATGCGGTAGTGCCTCAGGGGTCTATCCTTGGACCTTTATTATTCCTGATATTCATAAATGACCACCTTGATAAAATTGTTTCGAAGATGGATATATTTGCTGATGACACCACTCTGGCAATGGCAGAAACACTCGAGAATGACCTCCAATCTGTATTGGAATGGGGACAAAAATGGATGGTCATATTCAATGCTGCTAAGACTAAGCTTGTTTCCTTCAATAATTACAAGAAACCTTTTCTACCACCAATAGCAATGGCCAATAACACATTGCCTGGAAGTACTCATTTTATACTCTTCAGCCTAACGTTTACAGGGAATATGAACTGGAATATATACCTTGAGAGCATTGCCAATGATGCTGCAAAGAAGGGGACTCTCTTTACCGTGCTAGATAATTACTTACGCCTGAAAGTATCCTGTACCTCTATAAAGCCACCATTCGCCCATGTATGGAGTACTGTTGTCATATTTGGGCTGGTGCATCTGCTGCTTGTCTCTAACTCTTGGGCAGGGTTCAAAAGAGAGTCGCCAACCTGATAGGTTCATCTAAGCTTCAGCCTCTGTTCCACCGATTAAATGTTGCATCCCTCTGCCTGTTCTACAAGTACATTAATAGTGAATGCTCTGACGAACTACCAGCACTGGTACTTCCTGGACTGACTACCCCCGACAAACCCGACAAGCAACTAAGTTCCACCCCTTTACAGCAGAGATCCCTATGTGTAAGAAAGCCTTTTACTCCAATAGTTTCTTCCCCAGAACTGCTGGACTTTGGAATTTCCTTCCGGCATTCTGCTTTCCCAATTCTACTGATATGCAGAAATTCAAGTGTAATGTGAACAAGCATCTTGCTAGTCGTCTCTTTTCATAATGCCCCTGCCACTTATGTCCCCGATAGTAGCCCCCTACTTAAAAGTGGCGCTGTGCCTTGTTTGGGGTGAAAATTGATTTAAATATATATATATATATATATATATATATATATATATTCCCGTTCACATACACCTTTCAGGATAAAGCTAGAACCCAGAACTAGATAGAATCGAGCAATTGCATCGACAACGGACAACGCCAGACCCAAAGTGGGTTTCGATGTACTGCATCTCATCAGTGATGTGCTCCGACATAGGCGCGAACCCAGGTCGTCGCACTCATGAAGTGTGCAATACTGACGACCTAACGATATGGGCCATGGCGCAATCTATTGACTATGCCTCGATTTTTTTAAATTCTTATATTTTCATCCAGTTCTACATTCTACGATTAACTGAAATTAGCCGACTCCCCAGACACGATTACGGAACAACCTTATTCGTGTCTGGGGAGTCGGGTAATTTCAGTTAATGTCTGTAGATGTGATATCTACCGCCTGCATACCAGCAGTAACTATCTTAGTTGTATATGACGCGTTGCTCGTCACATCGTAGAATGTAGAACTGGATGAAAATATAAGAATTTAAAAAAATCGAGGCATAGTCAATAGATTGCGCCTTGGCCCATTTCGTTAGGTCGTCAGTATTGCACACTTCATGAGTGCGACGACCTAGGTTCGCGCCTATGTCGGAGCACGTCACTGATGAGATGCAGTACATCGAAACCCACTTTGGGTCTGGCGTTGTCCGTTGTCGATGCAATTGCTCGATTCTATCTAGTTCTGGGTTCTAGCTTTATCCTGAAAGGTGTATGTGAACGGGAATTTATATATCTATCTATAATCTCCTCTTAATGTCTAATATATATATATATATATATATATATATATATATATATATATTACTATAAGGTTAGATAAACATAGAGCGGTAGCTTTTTGTTTCTCTATAAGCACGAAAGACGTATCAATGCGTAAGTAGCGTCGCTTAAATTTGGACTGCGAGATTAAAAGCATAGATAAAAAAATATAGAATAGATTTATGTTTTATCGTTATTTCCATGGCAGGTGCTCGTTTGAACTCCAATCTCTGCCCCCCCCCATCGCCAATCTTTCACGAAAAACACCCGTCTAGCTGAATCCACTGTAAAAAATTTCCCCCACTCTTTATCTGTGCCTAAATCAAAACGTGGATTCCATGAACAAAGCTTCTTTCTTAGAACTGCACGCCTGTGGAACTCTGTTCCGTCTGCCTGCTTCCCTCCTGACTACAACTTGGATGTCTTCAAGTCCAACGTTAACAAATTCCTAATGAACCGCCCCCTTAAGTAAACACTTCATCAAATCTCCACACTAACGTAATGTACTTGCAATAAACCTTATCCCTGGATGGCTTCCGGGCCTTGATAAGTGGTGACCACTGTGTAAAAAAAAAATTCTGTTAGGAACAATAATAGAAGTTAGTTCTGCTTGAAACAACTAGGCTGTTAGGTGACACGTAAACTGTTTACATTCCAACTCACAGCTTCCAATCGGTTATAATCCGTTACCATTACTTATTTACTTCACTACAATTATATAAGCGCAGTTTGTTAGCAATTTGGCTTTATCGAAAACAAAATATAAGAAAAAAGGTTACAGATGCATTCCAGCTTTCATACAGATGTTGTATTCCGGAAAACGTTGGATGACCTGATTGAAGCGAAAAAAGGCAATTGCTAGTGTTATGAAATAAGAAATATTTCATAGAGAATATTTACATAGCAAAAAGAAGCTTGCAATAGATAAAATATAACAGTTAAAATTTAGATCAGAAAAATAAACAAATGGATTTAAATGTTAGTTACATTAATAAAAGTATAATTAAAATAAACAACTAAATGTAGGTTTTATCGTTAAACAGATCTCTATCAGCAACTAAAAATTATCTATGCTCATTGAACATTCACTCACTGCCTCATATCTGTCATTACAGCTATGCCAATTGGTTTTTTTATATATGTTTATTAGTTCCAAAAGCAAAGAACCAGAGAGATATTTGTCAATTAATCACAAAAAAGGAAAATTTATCGCTTCTGCTATAAATAAAGATTTTGAACTCTCAAGACAGGATGGCATCCACACTTGTTGGTTAATGGGTGTACAGATAAGGGTAGCTGAAAGTATGAATGAAGTACCCAGTTTCTGCTGATCATATATGATTTATATATTATCCATATACAACGAAAATATGCTCGAACACAGTCTATATTACCAGAGTTGATGACTTGAGATGAATTAATTATCTACGAGTACGACTCAACAAGATTTGACGCAAGTCTTCTATTTAGATTTAAGCTAGAAGTCACTCTTAAAAACAAAAAAAAAAAATCTTCCAGGAAGAGAGAAACATTTATTTCGACTACAGATAAGTGATTATACGTGCGTTCGTTGTGAAAAAAGAAAGCTTTGTTTTAGAGACAGTAAACGTGACAAACCACGTTTTTCTCCATCACATGAGCTTATACAAGTTGAAAAGAAGTAAAGTCAGCAACTTGATCTTCGATGCTCTCCAAAGTATTGCCATGAATTTCTATATGTCAACGAACGTTCACGTGGTTAGAAAAATAATTGATGAAAACCAGGGTAGGTTTGAGCTCATGATTTGATCCTTTGGTAGACAGACATTGATGATGTGTGCTTCACAATTTTGCTCGTAAACACTTACTTTTATAGACCTTTCGGGAAAATGTATTTAGTAGTTTTAATCTCTTTGATCTGTAATGGTTGTGATATAAATAAATTGGTAAAATATGTCCTTCCAACTGAGTTCCATGCAAAAAGCAAATGGCTGCCCCCATGTCCCTGCTATATAATCATCAGGGGAGACCACTGCTGGTTACTTGCTGTTGAGGAAAAATTACCTCAGGTAACTTACTCCTCAGGAGAGATCACCCATGGTTACTTCCTGTTTAAGGACTGACAACTCTTAACATGATCAAAAGTAGATTCACGTCTCAATTCTTTTGGTTAAAGATTTCCATTTGATAATCACATATTAGATGCGTCAGGTAGTGAGCTGGGAGCTTAGATACTGTACGTATGTTCGTCACTCAATCCCGCTTACTTTTGGAATAGGATTTTATATCGAACTGCCATGTTTATCTCTGAAATATAATTTTCATTGGCGTTTAAAGTTTCAATTTCACATGTTAAATAGACGTATCTAGAGACCATTTTTGTCTCTTTTTCTTTTGTATGATTTTTCTGTTTGGTTTAAGTTCGTCTTGTTTCCCTTGGGCCATCTTTTCCTCGTTATCCCCGTGACATTGAACGAACGAAATGTGTGTGTGTTTTTTAATTAAAAAGAAAAAAGCGACTGACCTAGTTACGCCGCGTCATTCTAGAGACGGCGGAAAATTCTGTTTTTACCGCATGAACAAAACTTCCAAATTGGTTGAATAGTTCTGGTAATGATGAATTATGTTTTTCATAAGAAAGATTCCCCGGAAGTTCTTATATCTTTGCCACTCGCATGATTGAAGCCGAGCAATATCAGATGCAAAAAAGTTTTGTTGTAAATATAAATAGTATATTGGTCATTTAATTTTTATTTATACAAGCAAGAATGTTCGGCTATTAGATGTAAGATATATTTATATTTATGTAAAGTGAAGTGAATTATCTGTGAAAAAATTCACTCTTCAACTAATTGACGAATTATTATGAATTTTCAAACACCTGTTAGACATAATGCAAAGTAATGTGGGCTATATTTATTTTAATTTTGTTTTATGCACAAAAGGTAGAAACAAATCCTGAAATTCATAAAAGTATAAGACACTAATTAATATACTTCGAACGTTTCTTCGAAATATATTAAAAAGTTGTTTTTTTAAGGGACGTTACCGTTCTTGAAAATTCAAAGATTTTTGATTTGCATAAAATTTGATCTATAATCATTCTGCAACACCTGAGAAAGCTTTGTAAAAGTTCACTTTAGCATTTTATAACATATTTAAATCAAAATCCGATATACCGATGATAGAGGTATACTTCGTGATTGTAGCAGTCGTTAATAACAAACAATTTGTTCAAAACTTCTAATTGGGAAATTCATTTTACCCGTTCTAGGATTTTTATTCTCTTTTTATGCAAATATATAAAAACTACCAAGTTTTCCCATTTGAGGTAGAACTTGAAGAGTCTATTTGATATGAGAACTTGAATGCCTACCAGACGCTATCCTCAAATGTCTAAGGTCTTTCTGCACAGGAGTTTGTTAGAACAACCTGGCATGAGGATACTTTTTCCCTATAAGTAAACCCTGTCCAAATATTCAAAATCACATAGTATTCGCTGCCCAAATAAGATCTTCTTTCTATAGCTAACCCACATTATCTTTTACGAGGAATGGTGCACTTTTTCAAGTGATGTTACCTCAAGTAATAGCATGAAGTTGGATACTCCACCAGACTAGATGGATTCTTGTCATGGAATCTAGTAAGACCATGAGACCAAAACAAAATATATACTACAATATATGAAAATGTTTACTTGGGGAAAAGAAAATTATGTTACCAATTTCTTTACTAACTGTTTGAGATAAACAAAAAACTTTAATAAAGCATTCGAATGTCTATGTATCTCAAATAGAGTTACAAGTGTATGCCCCACGTAGTGGGTCCCTTGACTTCTGAGAACTTCAATTGAAGTAAAATAAAACAAATAATGAACAGTAAGCGTCACATTGGCAATTAAACTTTTACGTCTGGATTCAGGCGTTTTTGTGGGTCTTGACTTCTTATTGTTCTATACAATAATGCCTTACAATGTTTGGTTAATCATCCAAAAATTAGTTGTTTATTTTCTCAACTCATCGACGGCAAAATTATTGGTTTTAACATTACATTTTATGAATCTTATGATTATATTTCTTCCAGAATGGCTTTTAATAAGAGTAATAAAAATTGAAATTATTTCAATCATTCGGATTATCTTTCACACTTTGAATGGTATTCTCACGGTATTTTGGTCGAGATTACAACATGATTCGGATTTATCTTGGCGAACTCGGACCTCTTTACGTAGAATTCGGGAATCTGTACGGAATTTCGAATCGTAGACTTATCTGAGGAATAGTATATTGTTATTGCTACGTCAGCCATGACCGGGTAGAAGTATTTTAGTATTTGTAATATAACCTTGGTATCGTATTCATCAGGATAGTATAATGACCTCCTGATTATTACGCAACACATTATACAGGGAACAATAGCTCCATCTCAGAAATTCTATTCCGATTTCCATTTTCAATAAAAGGCACATGAAGAAGTTCAAAGGTGTATCATAATCACCATTATTATTATTATTATTATTATTATTATTATTATTATTATTATCTAGAAATACGTTTATTCGCTTCAATCTTTATAAGGAAAGTGAAATAGTCAAATAACTAATAAACAAAAGAAAAATGGTGTCCCTGTTTAGAGAAAACCCTAGCCACATTTTCATTGAATGAAGAAAACCAGCAAATCACCACAAGCACAAACCGTCACCGCCGTCGCCGCCACCACTGTCACCACCACAACCACGATTGTAACCATCCACCACACGATAATGAAAATATCACGTATGATAGTGAAGTTTTGCTTTAAACAGAATCCTTAATTTCGACCGTCCCCCTTTCATATCAAAGAACTTACTGTTGATTTAATAATATAATACTATGTGGTAATAAAACTGTTGGATTATGCCAGAGCAGCATCGGGTGATTTTGTTGATAGCACAAAGGAATCGATGCATATATAAAAGCATAATTAGAGGAGGAGACAGTCAGTGTGAGTCGAGAGAGGGACAGAGACGGTCCACAGATAATGATGGCTCCAAACAAAGGGGTGGGGCAGAAATGGCGATAGTCAGAATCAGCGTTGCAGCTTCCCTAAAGGGAAAAAAACTCTCGAATAAACAGTTGCCAAAATAAAACCCGAGGCTCTGTCATTTCTTGGAAAGAATTTCCATTGCAGCTCTCAAACAAGACCGAAGATGAACCATTTATGTGCCCAATCAAAACCCTAAATACGCGTTATTCGTCCTTTGTGTGGTAAAGGTATTTATGTATATTCTTTTCCCGCCATAAACTGTAATAATGGTACATGCACACACAACGAACTCTAAATTAGAGAATCACAACGTTAGACGGTCATAGACGAACACAGCTATATACACGCAGCATATAGATGACTGTTACACATATATACAAACGTATATACGCTCTGTATATATACATTAATTAGAAGAACTTTTTATACAACTAAACGATACATAGTTAGACACGTATGTATAAATACACTCATTTATATATACACCCTACAACATAACATATTCGTTTTGGTGACGTTACAACAGGCTCTCTACAAGGGAGCGTAAGAAACCTGGATTACCACACATCCACATTCAAGAATACAAGAGGAAAACAGAAATCGAAATCCAAAATGATATTAAATGAGTTGAAAACAATATTGAAGTAGAATGAAAAGACAAACATTAAATAAATAAAGAAACATACACTCACACGCGGAAAAAAACTAAAAGTAAGAATTAAGAAAAAGGCGACATTCCGTAAAAAATTCTGAAAACAGATATTGAAAAAAAAAGAAGAAACTGTAGAATGTCTCGATGAAAGTAAAAAGAAAAAAAGAGTAGATTAGAAATAAAGAAAAATAGATTGAAATTATAACTTTGTTGTTTTGTGTTTGTTTTGTTAAATCTGTAAATCAAATTGATGGATTAAATTACGATTTTATTTGTTCTGCTTAAGAATGATAACGTAAACTTAGTATTGTGCTAAATTGTGCTAAATTGTCTTGCATGTAATTGGAATCTAATTATTACTTGCATTTTTGTGTTACAAGGTTAATGTTGGATTTTGAAGCTTTCCGTTGTTTTGGGGTTTTGAGAGAAAAAAGGACAATATTAAACGTTGTGATTATACGTGATGTCCTGTAATGACGGAAAAATGTATGTTCCGTTTTTTATCATAACCATTATTTTTTAAAAAAGAAAAAGAACGTAAAATGTTTATTGTTTGTTCATTATGTGATGTTTATGGAAATGTAATATGTACTTGTGAGGTAATTATATATGTTTGTACTTGTGTTGGAAGATTGGAACGCCGATTGAATTAGACAAAGAAAGTAAAAAACAGTTCGGTTATATGTTTAGAAAATTTGTAGCTAGCCTTATTGGATTTAGACTTTAGAGAGGGGTAGCAAGATGTTGAATTTACGTACGCGGTTAAATATTTTATTTCGGGAATGTTCGGCAATTTTTATTTTTATTTTTGGTCACGATTTTTTTCCGATTCGGGAAAGCACAAAAAAGCGCTCGTGCAGTGAAAAATTCAGTTTCCGCAAGCTATAGGCTAAAATAGCTGGTTGTAGCTGCAACCAGTGGATTAAACCATGCTCCCCACATAAGGTACAATTGCGGACTGAGCCGCTCTGTGCGTTTCGGCTAGTTGTAAAACGCGCAATTTTGGAGAGACAAAGAATGTCCTTCAAACGCAGCTGCAATCGGAGTGCTGTATGTTGAGAACCGTTTGCAGTCACCAGTTTTGGGATGAGGGTATCCCAACACACACATAGGCAAGCACAAGGGCAGTGGAGCCGTTGTGATAGCGAATAACTCAGAATAAGTGGAAAAGGAAAGAAACAAAGAAACCGCCCATGTGTAACAATTCAATCAGTAAATAAGTCCCTAATGGGAAAGGTAGTATAATAAGTTCCCGTATTAAATTTTTAGAGAGATATAAATGTGGGACAGCCTTGTTTTGACATTTGGGCGCTCCGGCGGAGGTGTATAAGAATCACACAGATCCTGACGATAGTTAGGTAATTAAATTACACGCTGTTAATGTCTAACACAAGGGAAAGGGGTTAAGCTAGTTAGGGTGATGATTTCCAGGGTTTGTACTGAGTTCTGAAATACCAGGCTTCGTGAATCCGAAATAATAAGTGTGGTTGAAAGTATTTTGTATAATTAGGTGCTGACCAGTAAATATTGTAACTAGGGGTTTCTGTTTTGATTCTAAAAAACGTAGTCTGAAGCAAATGGAAATGTTTTACAGTAGAAAAAATAGACAGAGCCAGAAATATTAGAAACACCCAGGGGAGAGAGAGGTTCAGAAAACTATCGGACGAAGAGTTTTCGAGTTGGGGTACGGAGGCAAATGGGGCCTCTATTATACGAAAGAAAAGGGTGGCTTGATTTAACAGCTGATATTTATCATAGGAGGCTGTACCCTACACCCAAAAGGAATATGCCATGAGATCGAGGTGAGCTGACTTCAAGTCAAAAATCTGCAAACCTAATATGATGTTGTCTAGTTTGGAGAAACATCTCCATTCGAATGTGATTTGTCGTTTAATTTCAATCATCATATCAGCGTCTATCCTTCTCATCTTCCTTATGTAAATGTAGTTGCCAACTTCTAGATGTTTACCTTTCACTATGATTGGGCCTTTTGTTGCATATGTGTTTTACATAATCTTTGTTTTTCCAGTGTGCATTTTAAAGTAAACTTAATGGCTATTAATGTGAATGTCATTACGGACCCCTTGGACTATGTAGTTTGTGACAATGTTATCCTAAGCAAATCCTAGATATTCTCTGTTTCTATTGATATCCTGCTTTTCTAGTCATGTTTTATTAATCACTGAATTTTGTTGGCAGGACGCAAAACAGTTTGGTCAACTGTTCTCGCTTTGTCTGTCACCTCTCTCTGTAATTATCTTTACATTACACTGCTGGAGTTTTAAAGTTAATGTAGTTTTGTCGAAAAAAACTGATACAAGATGATGTTGGCACTGTCAATTCTTTGACTTTTCATAACTGTAAACAGAGGGGTGGCTTGAATCAAGCTTAATACATATTCATAGTTTACAAAGGCAAAATAAAATGGTATCCTGTGCTTAGAGTTGAATTTTTTACTCACATTCACTCCAAATAAGGTATATCGCTATTTGGGCGTAATGGGCTACTATTTAGGACCATGTTTAGGAGAGATGAGCAACATGTTTGTTGACGTAACTTTTGCATGTCAGTACAGTCGAGGAAGCGAGTAGCAAGAAGGGAATTCCAAAGTCTATCGGTCTGATAGAAAAGACTATGCGAGTAGAAAATGTTCCGGCATTTAGGGATCTCTACAGTGGAGGAATGTACTATTTTTTAGGTGGGATACACCACTTATCAAGACCTGAAGGCCACACAAGAATAATGGTTAATGAATGTAAGGTGGTTGTGTAGTAATCACTTATGGTGTAAATTAGGTGGAATTTGATTATTTATGACGACGCCTTAACAAGAAATTGTTTACATAAGATTTTAAGGCTACCATGCTGTACTGAATCGAGAAGCATGCCAGCGGAAGTGTTCTATAGGCGGGCAGTTCTGAGAAGAAAGCTCTTTATATGGAATCTTCGTTTATAATTAGACACAGATAGAGAGTTTGGAAATCATATATAGTGGTTGTACTTAGTCGAGTGTTTTTGTGAAAGTTTGGAAAGGCGGGACCATAGATTAGAGTTCAGTCGAGCACTTGCCATGAAAAAAGCGATAGAGCAGAGACAGGATCGTGACGTGTCTTCTTACAGAGAAGAGAAAAGGACATTACCTAATCAGCGTTTGAACTTTATCAAGGCAGGATATGCGTGCCGAGCAGTTCTTGCAAAGGTGTGGTAATAGCACTCCATTATAGGGCGCACCAAGTTTATATACAAATAGAGGCTTGCATTAACGGCAGAGAGGTAAAGTGATCCAACAATTTTATCAACGATCTTGGCAACAAAATTGATACGTGTGTTCTATTTCAGATCAAGAGTGGAGGTTAGTCCAAGAAACTTTTCAAAACAAGGATTCCCCAAGACGAGAGTCAGTCATTTCAATTGGGGCGTGATGAGGACTAGAGCGATTTTGATGAAAGTTTAATTTTCGATGCATTAAAATTAACCAATCGCCGTTTTCCCCATTGTATCAACCAGGCCCAAACCCAAACAAAACCAACCTGCCTTCTCCCTTGAGGCTTGCATTTACGAACATCCGTGGCCTTAGAACTAATTTAAATGACGTTGAAGCATTTCTCCTAAAAAACACTCGGATATCTTAGCACTAAGTGAGACTAACCTACACTCCTCTATCCCCTCTAACTACTTTAACATGCCTGGATATCTCCCACTCTGCCGTAAGGACGCTGACAGACATATGGAGTATATTTGGAACACCCTCCCCTTGACTAGAGAAAGTAAAACTAGAATCGGACGATCAAGCTTTTATGTGCTTTAGACTTAACATGCAACATAACATTAGCTACTTTTATTTTCTCTACCGTTCTCCCTCGACCCAGGACTGTACCCTAATAAACAAAGTCTCTGACAGCATAGATACAGCACTTTCCCTCGACAGAAGCGCACAAGTGCATCTATTTGGTGACTTCAATGCCCACCACAGTAACTGGCTTGGATTCTCTACTCACACAGACGCAGCTGGTACCATACATATAACTTCTCTATATCTCATTCCCTATCACAGACGGTTACGTTTCCACCCCGCTTCCCAGACCAGCAAGAACAACAAGCATCACTTCTAGATCTGCTTCTGACCACAGTTCCCGATGACTGTGTAACAAATGCCCACAGCCCATTTGGGAACGCCGATCATGTAGTGGTAATGGTTAAAATATCCCTAAACTTTAGAACCAAAACTGAAGAGCGATTGCTCAAAACAGCGTGATATTATAAAAACGGCTGACTGGGAAGCCATCAGGGATCTCATCAAGGACGCCCTATGGCAAAATATCTTTTCACTTCCTGCTGAACAGTGCGCAAATGACACCACTGAATGGTTCAAAACTGCAATTGAAGCACATGTTCCCGCACGGAAATTTTATAGCAAGCCCCACTATTCCCAATGGTTTACTTCTACTTCTGCAGCTGCCATCGCGCAAAGGCAGCATGCATACCGCAGATTTAACCGACATAAGTCCAGTTCATACAGGCAGAAGTATATAGAAGCCAGAAGTAACTATAAGAAAGAAATAGCGACAGCTAAGAGAGAATTTGCTGAAACCACCAAAAAACGCATTGAAGCACAGAAATTAGGAACCCGCGACTTCTGGAAAATCTACAACTGTGTAGTAAATAATGGCCAATCAACAATTCCCTCACTATCCAACAATCATGAGGTTGTTTGCTCTGCAACTGAGAAGGCTAACATGCTTGCCAGTCGGTTTTCCTCCAACTCCACACTGAACCCTGCCAAGCACCCCTGCCTGACTTTCCTTTGCGGACAGACGCCATGGACCTGATCTCATCCCGGCTGTGCTATTTAAAAGGTGCTCCGCCGAAGTAGTTCCAGTTCTCTTCAAACTTTACAACAAATGCCTTAATGAATATTGCTTTCCTGCCTGCTGGAAAATTTCTTCTGTCGTACCAGTTTTCAAGAATTCTGGCGAAAGAACTGACCCAGTAAATTATCGACCCATTAGCCGCCTCCCACTTTTCGCCAAAATATTTGAGACCATAATTAACCAAGCTCTAGTCTATTACCTTACAGATGCTAAACTTCTGACTGACCAACAATATGGATTTAGCCAAGCCCGTTCCACAGCAGATATACTAACTATAATCTCAGAACGTATATACCATTCACTGGACAAAGCGGGGGAGGGCAGAGCGGTAGCTCTAGATATATCTAAGGCTTTTGACATGGTGTGGCATGAAGTTCTTCTCGGAAAAATCAGATCATATGGTATCACTGGAAGAATACATGACATAATTAAATCCTTCTTAAATAAGAGAAAAATCCAGGTTGTCCTGGATGGCCGTACATCTAAACAATATGATATAAATGCGGGAGTGCCTCAAGGGTCTATCCTAGGACCTCTGTTATTCCTAATATTCATAAATGACCTCCCTGACAAAATTGCCTGTGAGATGGGTATATATACTGACGACACCACGCTCTATAACAGACCCGACAAGAAAACAAATGAACACATATCTAAAGAAATGATAGAAACACTAGAGGATGACCTCCGATCCGTAGTGGAATGGGGACATAAATGGATGGCCACATTCAATGCTGCCAAGACTAAACTCGTTTCCTTCAATAATTACAAGAAACCTTTTCTACCACCAATAGCAATGGCCAATGACGCTTTATCTGAAAGTATATCTTTTAAACTCCTCGGCCTAACGCTCTCAGGAAACATGAGTTGGAACAATTACATTGAGAGTATCGCCAGGACCGTTGCGAAGAAGGTAGGTTATCTCTACCGTGCTAGAAAGCTACTAACATCCGAAAGTATCCTGTACCTCTATAAGGCCACCATTCGCCCATGTATAGCGTATTGTTGTCATATTTGGGCTGGTGCATCTGCTACTAGTCTCTCGCTCTTTGACAAGGTTCAAAAGAAAGTCGCCAATCTGATAGGTCCTGAATTGTCATCTAAACATCAGCCTCTGTCCCATCGACGAAATTTTGCATCCTTCTGCCTGTTCTACAAGTACTTTAACGGTGAATGCTCTGACGAACTGCAAGCACTTGTGCCCCCTCGACGTAAATACCCCTGAAAAATCCCACCCCTTCAAAGTAGAGATCCCTAGATGTAAGAAAGCCTTCTATTCCAGTACAGCTAGACTTTGGAATTCCCTTCCGGGTCCCTGTACTGACATGCAGAAATTCAGGTGTAACGTGAACCGACATCTTGCTGCCCAACTCCCTACACAGTATCCCTGATGCATATTTCCCTGATAGTAACCCCCTACAACAAAGTGGCAATGTGCCTTGTTTGGGGTGAAAATGTAATAAAAAAAAATAATAATTTTGCAAAACCAAAAAGAAAAACAAATTAAACACTGGAATAGATCATCATTTATTAATTTATTTAATTTTTGTTTTGTCTTCCCCGCCCCCGCCTCCTGTCTCCACCGCATTTACTTTTATTTATATATGCATATACATAAGAAAAAGTAATGGATAAATATCGGTTGTCCTTATCCAAAATATTTGGAACTAAATAGGTTTGTACATTTTTGTTATAGATATCCAGAAATACGCGTCTTTCAATTTGTACACCTGCGTCCACTTGTAATAAATATCGCACTGCGCCGATACTGGCAGATAATAAGAGTTTCATTCGTTTTTATTTTATTCATATTTATATTACATTTTCTAACCGACTATCAAAGGGAGATAATCAAGTATCAATTATACCTTTTTTATAGCATATTTGTATTTGTGCTATTATCAATTTATTTTTCTGTCTTTTTTTTTTGCAATTTATTTCGATCCCGCCGTGAACCTCTTGTCAACACTAAGCTTCATTAACTATTCAATTACTCTTTTTAACAAAATCCAGAGTTTCTCACACTAAGGGAAAAGATGGCGCGCCTATGTGCCCGCGCTGGACGTGCGCTGGAAATAACTACTTAATGACCTTTACGAGAATCCTGGCTTAAAGACATCTGACGACACTTGGAGATTTCCAATGGAAAATTATTGGGTTGAAATTTTAAAAGAAAATTACGGCTTTAAATTAGGATTGATTGAAAACAATCAAACTAACGTGATTAAAACAAAGCAAAAAAGTGATTGAAAAAAAATTTTTTTTTCGTTTGGCAAATTCGTTTCAATGGCACTCCAACAACGATGAATATTCTTTTTATCATCTTTCTCTCACTTCTTCTCATACCTTCTCATCATCCTCTTTTTATTGTGCATGCGCTTTCTATATCGTATGCAAATGAAATACGGTTTAACGGCGCAGTTTTTAAACATGATGTTTCGTGTTCAAGTTCGATAGGGTCTATGAAATCACATTCTTCAATACTTGTCCGGATAATTATACACAGAAGAGACGTAGCGAGCCTATCTTTGTTCTATCCTTATTTCCATGGCAAGTGCCCGTCTGAGCTCCATTCTCTGGTCTCCCCTCGCCAATCTTTTTCAAAAAACACTCGTCAATAATTTCCCCCACTCCTTATATGTGCCTAAATCAAAACGTAGATTCCATGAACAAAGCTTCTTTCTTAGAACTGAAAGCCTGTGGAACACTGTTCCGCTTGCCTGTTTCCCTCCCGACTTCAACCTGGATGTCTTCAAGTCCAACACAAACAAATTCTTGATGAACCGCCCCCTTAAGTAATGACACTTTATCAATTCTCCAATACTATTACTACACTATCCCATTGATTACTGTACACACAATAATCATTATCCCCAAGTGGCCCTTGGGCCTTGATAAGTGGTGGACTCCATTTAAAAAAAAATAATATATATTTATCGTTTGATATTTTTGAGAGTGAAATAGTAGAGTAGAGTATACTTTCTATCCTCATTAGAACAATTAGCCAAAGAGATCTTAACATTGATTCAGATGTTTCACTTCAAAGAGATGTGAAAATGATTGATCACAAAAACGTTGTTTAGTATTGTATAGTTTGAAATATAAAATGAATAAGATATCGCTTACCTTATTTAATCTAACATAAGAGACGTAGTATGGAAACGATTAATTATAAATAATACAGTAGAACACTATTAAAACACATACATAAAGAAAAATGGGTACTTGTGCATAATATGAACCAGACGTAACTCAGCGTCCGATCGGCTTTGTACACCAAAACACTTGTTACGGTAGGTCGTTGTTTCTTAGTTTATATTTTGTTTGCTTATATCTTCTGTTAAAATTATTATTATTATTATTATTATTATTATTATTATTATTACTATTACTATTATTATTATCATAAGTGTTGTTGTTATTATTATTATTGCTATTGTTGTTGTTATTATTATTATTACTGTTATTATTACTATTATTATTGCTATTGTTGTTATTATTATTATTTTTATTATTATTATTATTGCTATCGTTGTTATTATTATTAGTGTTATTATTATTATTATTGCTATTGTTGTTATTATTATTATTGCTATTGTTGTTGTTATTATTAGTGCTATTATTATTATTGCTATTGTTGTTATTATTATTAGTGTTATTATTATTATTGCTTTTGTTATTATTATTATTAGTGTTATTATTATTACTATTGCTATTGTTGTTGTTATTATTATTGCTATTATTATTGCCATTGTTGTTATTATTATTATTATCATTGTTATTATTGCTATTGTTATTATTATTATTATTATTATTATTATTATTGTTATTATTATTGTTATTATCATTATTGTTGTAGTTATTATTATTATTGTTGGTGTTAATATTATTAGTGTTGTTGTTGTTATTATTATTATCATTACTGTTGTTGTTATATTTTATTATTGCTGTTATTATTATCATTGTTGTTGTTATTATTATTGTTTTTATCATTGTTATTATGATTATTGTTGTTATTATCATTATTATTATGATTATTATTGTTGTTATTATTATTATGATTATTATTGTTGTTAAAATTATTATTATTATTCAGCCATTTTTTTAGCAACGTTTATTACACTTTCATAATCGGTGAAGCTCAGCGGTTAACGTCGTGTTCCGAGGAACGCCGATCGGACGTTCAGTTACACCTGGTTCAAATCATGAACCAGTACCAAAAATGCCTATAGCAGAGAACGTAACTTCCCACCTGAGAGAAAATAAATTCCTGATGGAGTGAACTTGAATGCCTACAGAAGCAAAGTGTAATGCCTACTAGAAAGAAGAGGAATGCTTAGTGGGGAAAACTCGAATGTCTACAGGAAAGAATTTGAATGCTTACTGGACAAAACTTACATGACTACTGAATAGAACCTGAATGTCTCCAGGAGAGTACTTGGACGACAGCGTAATAGAACATGAATGCTTAAAATCAAATTGCTATTGTAGAGAACTTGAATGAATACTGGAGAACAATTTGATATTTATTGGAAAAACCTGAATACTTACTTGATAGAACTCTGATGCCTACTAGAGACAACTTTAATAACTTTTGAAACTATCAAAGATTTTACAATATTTCGGATATTTTTTGTTAACATTTAGCACAAAAATCCTCTATTTGCTGATGTGATATGTGGCAGATGTTTTGCAAAATATTTCGAATGTTCATAACACAAATCGTGTCTTCGATTGCTTTTATTCATTTATGCATACTCTAACAATTCCGTGTTTTTTTTTTGTTCCTTGAAATCAGCCTGCACATCTACGCACATACATAAATGCATATATATATATATATATATATATATATATATATATATGTGTGTGTGTGTGTGTGTGTGTGTGTGTGTGTAACTAGTTGAATGACTTTAATATCTTAGTTCCGTAAATCAGTGCAGAGATATTAAAGATAATATCCAAAGAATAAACAAAGCGCGTATATTTTCAGCAACAACCAACTGAATTGTGCGTATGAACATCAAACACATTGCGAAACAATAAGTTAGATTCTTATCAATGAACGTAAACATTATTCATACATTCACACAACAATACGAGGAATCATCTGCAGAGAACACAAAAGAAATTCTATACAGGAATAACGCCGTCATGACAAAACCTGAGGCGGTAGAATTTTTACAAAACAAGAAGCTCATCCAAACAGGTGTACAATGAAAGTGTCAATACAATCTCATTTGACTCGAAACAAAATCCATAATTATTTTACTTTACAGGGTGGAACGATTAAATTGTCGCCCTTGAATAGATTACAGGATTCAATTTTCGTTTGTTTTTTGTTTTGTTTTCTTTGGTTTTTTTTTTTTTTTTTTTTTTTTTTTTTTTTTTTTGCAGATCACCCATTAGTTGACCAACAGTAATGTGAGCCTTCTATCATGTCTGAAATTGACACAATGTTCAACGAGTGAGATCAGAGATGCGCCACTGTATAATTCATGCTCTGATCAAAGTTATGACAACAGGACAATGATCAGCACCCTTAAAATGCATCGGTGGGTTGTCACGAAAAACAGGGACGTGCCCTGAGTGACAGAAATAATATTTCCATCGACGGTTATGGTATTTAATGTGGTTTCTAGTGAGTGCCATATCATGCCACCTCACATCTTCGTACAAAGTGTACTTGCATATGCTGAAGAATGTGGTGATCTCCTGTTGCAAGCAGGTGGCCGCTAGCAGAGCCTGAATATGGCAGCAGGACTCGGCGTCAGCCCACAAGTCCAAACATACCCAGGCTTGGCTTCAGGAGTGCTATGACTTTGTAGCCGTCTCTCAACCGATCTGAACCCGCTGGACTACTTCGTGAACATCACTATAACCTCCCACAACACCTAATTCGGCCTAATTGTCGCCGGCTGCCGAGTATTCGCTGAACTTCCACCAGCGCTTTTGGAAAGGGCATGTTCCAGTTCCTACCCGTATCGAGGCGGTGACTGAGGCTGAATACTGCTACATTGAATAGATGTAAGCTCTACTATATAATCAATTTAACTGCATTGATTTTTATCAATAAAAGTTTTCACATGAGTTTTCATTACGGCGACAATTTTAAACTTATTTAGATCTAATTTTTATAATATACGTTAAATACATATTTACTTAATCTTAAACTGGATACAAATTAATGCATGCACTGATATATACGCTTTCATTTAATGATAAACTATCGATTTATTGAAGTTACTACGAAATATTTCTGCAGAAGTAAAAGAGTAACCTGCTTCTGATAACAAGATGTACCCATGGAGTTACCTCCCCTGAGATATAAAGTAACAAGGTAATGATCAACCCTTATAACTACATATAGAGGACAGATGTTGCAGCAGTTTTTTTTATGTGAAACTTAACAACAAGCCAGAAGGAGATTTTTCCACTTTTACTGGTCATACAAACAGGATCAATATTGCTAAGCCTGAAAATTTGTAAACACTACGGTGAACGTTAAATACGCTCACCACCAAAATCCATGGATCTAGAAAGCGTGCATTTATTGAAGTAATATTTTAAGCTTCAGAATGAAAACATCGAGCTTAGAAAATAGGTGAGTCGCGATAGGACTAGATACGACTAACAGCAAACGAGCATTGTATTTGAGCATATAGGTGCGAAACAAAGACGCATGCGAATTAGAAGTCCCAGCTGCAATCCAGAATGTATTATGGGGAGCATATACATCGAAAGCAAACGGACTTATAGAGACGCGTTGTCAAACTGTTATCTAGCACTAGTTAGCATGCAACAAACACACGGACACAATGCACAACATTCTCAAGTTTGACACGTATACGGTTATTGCCCTTTATTTTCAGCAGTTGCATGTTTCAGCCCGTAGGTGTCGATATCAACTTCCTCTTCCGTATTTCTTTCGCTTTCTTTTCCCCGGGGCATGACAACAGTGACAGACGGCACACGACATGCTCCAAGTCTGGTTTTCACATGGAAATCGACTCGGTAATAAAACGACCAGTGCGTACTTACCGAGAAAAGCTTAATTTTGCTAAATCATAAATAAACGAACTTCACAATTCATGAATTAACCCGGTAACCACATTAAACAAAATATGCTTATCTCAGTTCACTGATGATCACAGAGATCAACAAATGCACACGTAAAAAATACATATATAGTCTTATATTTTATTCGCCAAAAATTATTGTCTGTATAAAAAATGTATAAATATGTTTTACTCGTTTCAAATAAAGTCTACGGTTGTAAAGAAATAAACTCAGTATCTATTTCATTAATTTATGTCATAGAATGCGCAATGCTACTGCAAAAGACTACTCTTTGAACTGGTAGGGTCAGAGATGCTCAATTAATTCACAGAGACGTGCCTTTTTGTCAGATACGACTATTGACAGTGAATAGATTACACAAAGAAGTCCACCGACAGAGATTCTACTCGATGAAGTAGAAGTAACACAGTTTTATCAAGACTATGTTGCAAAGCCACATTGCACGGTGAAAACATCTGGGGTTTTTTTCATTGCATGGTGAAAACATCTGTTTTTTTTCATTGCATGGTGAAAACATGTTTTTTTTTTCATTGCACGGTGAAAACATCTGTTTTTTTTATCATTGCATTGTAAACACATCTGTTTTTTTAAAATTGCACGGTTAAAACATCTGGGTTTTTTTTTTACATAGCAGGGTGAACACATCTGATTTTGTTAATTGCTTGGTGAAAACATCCGGGTTTTTTAATTGCATGGTGAAGCATCTGTTTTTTAAATTGAGTGATGAAAACATCTGTTTTTTTTTCATTGCATGGTGAAAACATCTGTTTTTTTTACAATACATGATATAAAAAATTTGTTTTTTTACATTGCATAGTGAAAAAACTTGTGGTTTTTACATAGCATGGTGAAAACATATGTTTTTGTTAAATTGCATGGTGAAAAAATAGTTTTTTGTAAATTGCATGTGAAAACATATTTTTTTTTTAATTGCATGGTGAAAACATCTGTTTTTTGAAATGCATGATTTAAACATCTGTTTTTTTAATTGCATGGTGAAAACATCTGGGGGGTTTTACATTGTATGGTGAAAATGTCTTTTCTTTCATTACATCGTGAAAACATATGGATTGTTTTTCATTGCATGGTGAAAGCCTCTGGTTTTTACATTGCATGGGGAAAACATCCGGTCCTTTTTAACTTGCTTGGTTAAATCATCTGTTTTTAAAAATTGGATGGTAAAAACATCTGTTTTTGTTAAATTGCATTGTGAAAACATCTGTTTATTTAATTGCACGGTGGTAACATCTGTTTTTATTTAATTGCGGGGTGAAAACATCTGTTTTTTCATTGCACGGTGAAAACATCTGTTTTTTCTTACATTGCAAAGTCAAAATATTTGGGGTTTTGTCATTGCACGGGTATAACGTCTGGGTTTTTTATTGCATGGTGAAGACATCTGTTTTTTTTTTATTGCACGGTGAAAACATCTGTTTATTTTGGTTGCATGGTGAAAACATCTGGGTTTTTTACATTGCATGGTGAAATCATCTGGATTTTTCTTAAATTGCATGATAAAAACATATGTTTTTCTACATTGCATGGTGAAAACGTCTTGGCTCTTTACATTGCATGGTGAAAACATCTGTGTTTTTACATTGCATGGTGAAAACATCTGTGTTTTTCTTACATTACATGGTGAAAACATCTGGTTTTTTTTTCATTGCCCGATGAAAACATCTGTGTTTTTACATTATATGGTGAAAACATCTGGTTTTTAACATTGCACTGTGAAAACATCTGGTTTTTTTTTCATCGCATGGTGAAGACACCTGTTCTTTTTTTAATTGCATGGTGAAAACATCAGTTTTTTTCATTGCATGGTGAAAACATCTGTTTTTTTAATTTCATGGTGAAAACATTTGTTTGTTTTCATTGCAAGGTGAAAACATCTGTTTTTTACAATACATGGTAAAAACACCTGTTTTTTTAAATTGCATGGTGAAAACATCAGTTGTTTCTTTACAGTGCATAGTGAAAACATCTGTGGTTTTAAATTGCATGGTGAACACATCTGTTTTTGTAAAATTTTATGGTGAAAACATCTGCTGTTTTTTTAAATTGCATGTGGAAACATTTGTTTTTTCTAATTGCATGGTGAAAACATCTGTTTTTTTCTCACATTGCATATTGAAAACATCTGGGGTTTTTCTTAAATTTCGTGGTTAAAACATATGTTTTTACATTGCGTGGTGAAAACATCTGGGCTTTTTACATTACATGGTGAAAACATCTGAGGGTGTTTTTACATTGCATGGTTAAAACATCTGTTTTTTTCATTGCCTGGTTAAAACATATGTCTGCTTACATTGCATGGTGAAAACATCTGTGTTTTTTTCATTGCATGGTGAGAACATCTTTTGTTTATTGCATGGTGAAAATATCTATTTTTTTAAATTGCATGGAAAAGACATCTGTTTTTTTTAATTGCATGGTGAAAACATCTGTTTTTTTAATTGCTTGGTGAAGCACCTGTTTTTTTAAATAGCATGGTGAAAACATCTGTTTTTTAAATTGCGTGGTGAAAACATCTGGGTTTTTTTCATTGCATTGTAAAAACATCTGTTTTTTATTGCATGGTGAAAACATCTGTTTTTTCATTGCACGATGAAAACATCTACTCTTTTACATTACATGGTGAAAACATCTGTTTTTTTTAATTACATGGGTAAAACATCTGGTTTCCTTTCATTGCACGGTGAAAACATGTTTTTTTTACATTGCATGGTGAAAAAATCAGTTTTTTTTTACATTGCATGGTTTAAACATCTTTTTTTTAATTGGATGGTGAAAAAATTTGGGTTTTGTAATTGCACGGTGAAAACATCAGTTTTTTTTTCATTGCATGGTGAAAACATCTGTTTTTTTTATTGCATGGAGAAGCATCTATTTTTTTAGATTGCATCGTGAAAACATCTATTTTTATTTCATTGCACGATGAAAATATCTGTTCTTTTACATTGCCTGGTGAAAACATCAGTTTTTTTAATTACATGTTGCAAACATCTGTGTCTTTTCATACACGGGGAAAACATGTTTTTTACATAGTATGGTGAAAACATCTGGGTTTTTTACAATACATGGTTAAACATCTGGGTTTTTTTATTGCATGGTGAAAACATTTTTTGGTTTTCATTGCACGGTGAAAACGTCTGTTTTTTACATTGCATTGTGAAAACATCTGTGTTTGTTTTTTAAATTGCATGGTGAAAACATCAGTTGTTTCTTTATATTGCATAGTTAAAACATCTGTGGTTTTAAATTTCAGGGTTAAAACATATGTTTTTGTAAAATTTCATGGTGAAAACATCTGCTGTTTTTTTAAATTGCATGTGGAAACATTTGTTTTTTCCTATTGCATTGTGAAAACATCTGTTATTTAATTGCTTGGTGAAGCATCTGTTTTTTTTAAATAGCATGATGAAAACATCTGTTTTTAAAATTGCGTGGTGAAAACATCTGTTTTTTTCATTGCATTGTAAAAACATCTGCTTTTATTGGATGTGTCAAAACATCTGTTTTTTTTACATTACATGGTGAAAAAATCTGAGGGTGTTTTTACATTGCACGATGAAAACATCTATTCTATTACATTGCATGGTTAAAAAATCTGTTTTTTTAATTACATGGTGAAAACATCTGGGGTTTTTTATTGCACGGTGAAAACATGTTTTTTTTTGCATTGCATGGTTAAAACACCAGTTTTTTTACATTGCATGGTTTAAAAATCTGTTTTTTTAATTGGATGGTGAAAACATCTGGGTTTTGTAATTGCACGGTGAAAACATCAGTTTTTTAATTGCATGGTGAAAACATCTGTTTTTTAAATTGCATGGTGAAGCATCTGTTTTTTTTAATTGCATTTTCATGCACGTGGAAAACATGTTTTTTACATTACATGGTGAAAACATCTGTTTTTTTACAATACATGGTAAAAACATCTGTTTTTTTTAGATTGCATCGTGAAAACATTTGTTGGTTTTCATTGCACGGTGAAAACATCTGTTTTTTACATTGCATGGTGAAAACATCTGTTTTTGTAAAATTTCATGGTGAAAACATCTGCTACTTTTTTAAATTGCATGTGAAAACATCTGTTTTTTCAATTGCATGGTGAACACATCTGTTTTTTTTACATTGCATTTTGAAAACATCTGTTTGTTTCTTAAATTGCATAGTGAAAACATGTTTTTTTTACATTGCGTGGTGAAAACATATATTTTTTTTACATTGCATGGTGAAAACATCTGGGCTTTTTACATTACATAATGAAAACATCTGAGGGTGTTTTTACATTGCATGGTTAAAACATCTGTTTTTTCTTACATTACATGGTGAAAACATCTGTTTTTTCATTGCCCGGTTAAAACATCTATTTTCTTACATTGCATGGTGAAAACATCAGTTTTTTTTAATTGCATGGTGAAAACATTTGTTTTTTTAATTGCTTGGTGAAGCATCTGTATTTTTAAATAGCATGGTGAAAACATCTGTTTTTTCTCACGGTTCATTGTGAAACACTCTGCTTTTTTTTAATTTCATGGTGAAAATATCTGTTTTTCTCACATTGCATGATGAAAACATCTGTTTGTTTACATTGTACGGTGAAAACATCTGTTATTTACATTGCATGGTGAAAACATCGGTTTTTCTACATGGGATGAAGAAAACATCTGTTTTTTATATTGCATGGTGAAAACATCTGTTCTGCTTTTTTACATTGCATGGTAAAAACATGTTTTTTACATTGCATGAAGAAAACATCTGTTTTTTTTTACATTGCATGGGTAAAACATCTGGGGTGGTTTCCATTGCATGGTGAAAACATCTGTTTTTTACATTGTATGGTGAAATATCTGGGTTATTTTTACATTGAATGGTGAAAATATTTGTCTTTTTTACATTATATGGTGAAAACATGTTTTTTACATTGCATGGTGTAAACATCCGTTTTATACATAGCATGGTGAAAACATCTGTTTTTTTTATATTGCATGGTGAAAACGTATTTTTTAATTTTCTGGGGAAAACATCTGGGCTTTTTTTTACGTTGCATGGTGCAAAGATCGTTTTTTTTACAGTGTATTGTCTAAACATCTTTTTTTATATTGCATAGCGAAAATATCTGTTTTTTTACATTGCATCGTGAAAATATCTATGTTTTACATTGCATGGTGAAAACATCTGTTTTTTACATTCCATGGTGAAAAATCTATTTCTTTTTTTTCATTGCATGGTAAAAACATCTGCTTTTAACATTGCATGGATAAAACATCTGGTGTTTTTTTTTTTACATTCCATGGTGAAAACATCTGGGGGGGGTTTACATTGCACGGTGCAAGCATCTGTTTTTTTTACATTGCGTGGTGAAAACATCTGGGTTTGTTTTACATTGCAGGGTGAAAACGTCTGCTTCTTTTTTTACCTTGTCTGTTGAAAAGATCTGTTTTTGTTTAATTGCATGGTGAAAACATGTTGGTTGTTTTTCATTGCATGGTGCGAACATTTGTTTTTTATATTGCATTGTTAAAAGATCTGTTTTTTTTATATTTCATTGTGAAAACATCTGGGTTTTTACATAGCATGGTTAAAACGTCTCTTTTTCATTGCATAGTGAAAACATCTGAGTTGTTTTTAATTGCATGGTGAAAACATCTGTTTTTTTACATTGCATGGTGAAACCTGTTTTGTTACATTGCAAGGTTAAAATGTCTGGGCTGTTTTTCATTGCAAGGTGAAAAAATCTGGGTTTTTTTTACATTGCATGGTGAAAACACATGTTTGTTTTTACATTGCATGGTGCAAAAATCTGTTTTTTACATTGCATGGTGAAAACACATGTTTTTTACATGGTGTGGTGCAAACATTTGGGTTGTTTTTTATTACATGGTGAAAACATCTGTTTTTTCATTGCATTGTTTTTTTACATTACATGGTGAAAACGTCTGTTTTATTACATTGCATGATGAAAACATCTGGGTTTTTTGACATTGCATGGTGAAAACATCTGTTTTTTTTTACAATCAATGGTGCAAACATCTGTTTTTTTTTTCATTACATGGAAATCACATCTGTTTCCTTTTTTACACTGCATGGTGAAACATCTGTTTTTTACAATGCATGGTGAAAACATCTGTTTTTTACATTGCATGGTGAATACGTCTGTTTCTTTTTTCACATTGCATGGTGACAGCATCTTTTTTTATATTGTATGGTGAAAACATCTGGGTTGTTTTTCATTGCATGGTGCAAACATCTGTTTTTTACATTGCATGGTGAAAAAATCTGTTTTTTACATTGCATTGTGAAAACATCTGTTTTTTTACATTGCGTGGTGAAAACATCTTGTGATTTTTACATTGCATGGTGAAAACATCTGGGTTGTTTTTCATTGCATGGTGCAAACATCTGTTTCTTACATTACATGATGAAAACATCTGGGTTATTTTTACATTGAATTGTGAAAACATATGTTTTTTACATTGCATGGTTAAAACGTATTTATATTCATTGCATGGTGAAAACATCTTGACCGTTTTTCATTGCATGACAAAAACATCTGTCTTTTACATTACATGGTGAAAAGATCTGTTTTTTTTCCATTGCATAGTACATTGCATAGTAAAAAATATATTGGTTTTTTGCATTGCATGGTGAAAACATCTGGGTTCTTCTTCATTGCATGGTGCAAACATCTGTTTTTTTACATTGCATGATGAAAACATCTTTTTTCATTTTCATTTCCTGGGGAAAACATCTGGGCTTTTTTTACATTGCATGGTGCAAAGATCGGTTTCTTTACAGTGCATTGTCTAAACGTCTGTTTTTTATATTGCATAGCGAAAATATCTGTTTTTTTTACATTGCATCATGAAAATATCTATGTTTTACATTTCATGGTGAAAACAACTGGTTCATTTTACATTATATGGTGAAAACATCTTTTTTTACATTGCATGGAGAAAACATCTGTTTTTATTTTACATTGCATGATGAAAACATCTGGGTTGTTTTTCATTGCATGTTGTAAACATCTGGGTTTTTTTTACATTGCGTGATGAAAACATCCGGGTTGTTTGTCATTGCATGGTGAAAACATGTTTTGTTTTTACATTGCATGATGAAAACATCTTTTTTTTCATTGCATGGTTAAAATATCTGTTTTTTTTACCTTCCATGGTGAAAACATTTGGTTTATTTTACATTATATGGTGAAAACATCTGGGTTGTTTTTCATTGCATGGTGTAAACATCTGGGGTTTTTTTTACATTGCATGATGAAAACAGCTTTTTTTTCATTGCATGGTGAAAACATCTGTTTTTTTTACCTTGCATGGTGAAAACATTTGGTTTATTTTACATTATATGGTGAAAACATCTGGGGGGGTTACATTGCATGCTGAAAATTTCTGGGTTTTGTTTTTACATTGCATGGTGAAAACATCTGTTTTTTTTTACATTGCATGGTGAGAAAATCTTTTCTTTTTTTACATTGCATGGTGAGAACATCTGTTTCTTTTTTTACATTGCATGGTGAAAACATCTGTTCTTTTTACATTGCATGGTGAAAACATCTTTTTTTTTTACATTGTATGGTGAAAGCCTATGGGTTTTTGTGTACATATTTATATAGTCAGATATTACTCTTTCGACAAAGAACTACTTCAAGTCAGGATCGAAACTCGACCGCCCAAATGACTATCGACGCTTCTAACCGGTGTTTTTCTGCTGCAGCTTTACTGGTAGTGAATTAACAATGTTTTGATATTGTCAACTGTCTAAGCTATATTTGTTAACCAATGAGCGTCACTTAATAGTCTAATGGCAGTTTGTACATCACTTCCCAATATGCTCAACCCAAGACAGGGAGCATTATATATATATATATATATATATATATATATATATATATATTGCTTAGAGGTATTTACGGAGGTAGCGCATTGTTTGTGCATAACACTAACCGTGTTACTGGTAAATACTTAGTCAGGCTTTACCTGCATTTGTCATTCTGGCCGCAATATGCTGAGGTCTGTTAAAATCACTCAGAGACTCGTTTAAAATATTGTCTTGCCTTTTTTTATAGTATTTTCAAGTTAAATTCAGTTTTTACAATACTTTTTTTGTTTATTAAATTGTTAGGTAAAAGTACAGACTAGTTACAAAACACCCTCCTACCCCATGTTAAGAATGGCTTTTTAAATTATATCTTATTTCGGCGTGGTAATATAGATGCACAAGTGCTTTCCATTGTTTGTACTGTTATACTAGACATTTACGAGAAATCCGGTTGGTAATATTTAACAGAAACGTCATCCTGTTTGTACAATGCATCAGTACCGTATTTACGATATGAAGACGGAAAAGACGGTAAGTAAGCCACCGTGAAATCTCTACTGGGTTTTCTAATTAATATGTTTAAATTAAAAATGAAGAAACATATATTAATAATAAGTATTATGATAAACAGTTTATAAAAAGATATCGGGTACTTACAGAATGGACCACGTTGTCAGTCCGAGTCTTTAATCAGTTAACTAACGTAAACTTCCGCTGGACGTAATAAAATTACGATTATTTATTACAAAAATTAAATTGAGTAACACCCGTCGGCTGTAGATTAATTTTGTAAAGATCAGCTTTTTGTGTTATTTATAATTTTACGTGTAAAATTTTAATCGTCCATTTTTATTCCAGCAAAGTAATTACTATATAAACTACTGTATCAATAAAGAGAATGAATATTGGCTTTAATGGACAACTGTTTGCTTGATATATTAAAGTGCACCTTTCCAAAGTTACGTGGTTTTATTATTAATTGTTTGCACTCTGTGCATTCGTAGTGTTAGGAAAACCTGCTGATTTCGTGCTAACTGCACTCTGCTTCGGTGTGTTTAGTTTAGCTTCGGGGTTGTTGTCAACTTCGCCTGATTGGTTTGGGGGTTCTTGCGTACAGGCTCGCCTTTATTAGACTTGCTTCCATCGCTTTTCTCAAAACTAAATCAACGAATCCTACAAAAGAGAATATAAAATTAATTAGATTCTTCTCGCTATCTCACTCTCTTACCCACACACACACACACACATATATATATATACAAATATATTTATAAATTATATGTTCTCATTATTATTAGTATGACTAGTAGTAGTAGCAGATGTTCATTTATGTATTTAGATTTTTTATCTTTAATAATATATATATATATATATATATATATAAAAGCATATAAATTCGATTTTTGTCACACTGACACTGATACTAAATGTCTAGTGTTCTATGTAAAAATTATTAAAACGTACTTCTTAATATACTCAGCGAGCGACCTGATAAATATTAACTCATTTGCATATTCATTTGAAAAACGAACTTTTATCAATTAATTATTTATTTTATAGTAACTTTTTGGATGATTGGATCCTTTAACTATTGTATTTAATCGTATTTATGCATATATTCCACGTTGTGCATAATTGCCTAACATCTTAGAGGTTTATACTCGGTTCCTATATGAGAGGCATAGATATTCGAATATTCCATTTAACGTACTTTCCGTTTAAAAATAAGTTAACAATAATAATTATCATTCATCCAATTGCCCAGTTATTATTCAATTAAATATGTTATAGTGTATGTTTGTGGTGGTCTGTTGGAATTCTAAGACAAGAATCTAAATGGTCTAATGGTTTATCTAGATTTGTGCTGTTTAATGAGGTAACATCTACTAGAGAAGGCGCACCATTCCTTGTAAATGCTTGTGTGCTTTAACTATAGTAAGGATATCTTATTTGGACAGCGAACATAATCTGCTTTGAATATTTATAAGGGCGTAATTGTATCGAAAAGTATCCTCATGCCAGGTTATCCTGGCCAAACCTTAAACAGAGTGGCCTTAGCCACTTGAAGATAGTTCCCTTCATTTCTTTTATATACGTGAAAGTGTGTGTGTATGTGTGCTTACGTAAAAAAATATGTGTGTGTACAAAAAAATGCTCTGCTGAGATTGCTCCAGTTCTCTCCAAACTTTCCAACAACTACCTTAACGAATCTTGCTTTCCTGACTGCTGGAAGACCGCTCCTGTGGAACCAGTTTTACAGGATTCTGGCGAAAGAACTCATCCATTAAATTATCGCCAAAATATTTGAATCCTTAATTAATCAAGCTCTAGTCCATCACCTTACAGCTGCTAAACTCCTGACGGACAATCAATATGGATTTAGGCAAGCTCGTTCCTAACTTTAATCTCTGAACTTATATACCATTCACTAGACAAAACAGGGGAGTGTAGAGAAGTAGCCCTCGTTATATCTAAGGCTTTTGACAGGATATGGCATGATGGTCTTCTAAGGAAAATTAGATCATATGGTATCACTGGAAGAATACATAATGTAATTAAATGCTTCTTAAGTAAAAGGAAAATCCTGGTTGTCCTCGACGGTCATATATCTAAACAATATAATATAAATGCAGGAGTACCTCAGGGGTCTATCCTTGGACGTTTATTATTCCTGATATTCATAAATGACCTCCCTAATAAAATTGTTTTGGAGATGGGTATATTTGCTGATGACACCACTCTCTATAATAGGCATGAGGGGAAAACAAATGAACACATATCTAAGGAAATGGCAGAAACACTAAAGGATGACCTCAAATCTGTAGTGGAATGGGGGACAAAATGGATGGTCACATTCAATACTGCCAAGACTAAGCTTGTTTCCTTCAATAATTACAATAAACCTTGTTTACCACCAATAGCAATGGCCAAGAATACCTTACTCGAAAGTACTCCCTTTAAACTCCTCGGCCTAACTTTTACAGGGACCATGAACTGGAATAGGTAGAGTGAGAGCATTGCCAAGGCTGCTGCGAAGAAAATGGTCTCTCTCTACCGTGCTAGAAAAATACTTACGCCTAAAAGTATCCAGTACCTCTATAAGGCCACCATTCGCCCATGTAGGGAGTACTGTTGTCACATTTGGGCTGGTGCATCTACTACTTGTCTCTCAATCCTGGACAGGGTTCAAAAGAGTGGCCAACCTGATAGGTCATTAACTGTCATCTGGGCTTCAGTCTCTGCCCCATCGACGAAATGTTGCATCCCTCTGCCTGTTCTGCAAGTGCTTTAATGATAAATGCTCTGATTAACTACAAGCACGTGTGTCCCCTCGATGTGAATACCCCCGACAAACATCTAAATCCTACCCCTTCACAGTAGAGATCCGTAGGTGTAAGAAGGCCTTCTACTCCAATAGTTTCTTCCCTAGAACTTCTAGATATTGGAACTCCCTTCCGGGATTCTGCTTTCCAAACTGTACTGACATGCAGAAGTTCAAGTGTAATGTGAACAGACGTTTTGCTACTCATCTCTCTTCATAATATCCCTGCAACTTATGTCCTCGATAGTAGCCCTCTACTCAAAAGTGCCACTGTGCCTTGTTTGGGGTGATAATTGAATTTTTAAAAAATGTAAAATAAACGTACACCGTACATGCCGGCATTTATAGACATTTATTCGCTTCCCCACGAAAGCAAAATGTGACTCAAGGTTTTTTTTTAATGTATGGAAAACCATCTCAAGAAAGGGCACTCTGGAAGTATGAAAAAATAAAATTGGCTGAATATAGAAAGATTTCCTCCTCCAATTACTAAGGACAATAATTAGTTTGTAGCATCGAAAAAGATACTACCCTCTGATCCTGTCAAGTTAAGTGCCAGGTAAGAATATAACGTTGATGCTCTTCGGAATAACTTTTCACTTGTTTATTTCTTGAAGTTTGATCTTTCGTTTGTTTTTGTTTTGTTTTGTTTTTTTTTTCGTTTTTTTCTTTCTGATTGCTTTGTTTTTTTGAGTTGTAGTTTTATATTGGCTAAAAGTAGCAAATGGTGAGCGTTGTCGATAAAATTATGGACATGATTGTTTTGGATCTTCGAGTCTAAGAATTGCATTATTGTTTGATTCCTTAGAAATTGTCTAGAGATTTTCATGTAAGAAAACCAATTTTTTTACATTTGTTTCAAAAATATTTATTGCATTAAGGGTTATAGAAGGAAAATCAATGGTAAATTGAAATTAGAAAAACCACGCAGTTTTGAAGTGAATTGGGAGAGAAACCTTTTTCTAAATGCAAAATCAAATAAAAATGTTCTAACGTCGTAATGTCATAATTCTATATGGATATAATTGCGAATACTGACGAAGCATACTGTATTTTATAAATGCTCTACTAATTTACTTGATATTATATATAAGAAATATTAACTCAACGTGTCACAAGTTTTCTAATAGATGGGTATATAAAAAATAGAGAGAAGGAAGAAAAATAAGAATATTGGGATAACGCTTACAATCTCGTGATCAATTCCAGACGTCGGAAAGTCTGGTGATAAAAATACCGACTCTATTTAGCTATTATTTACGTCAATCTTGATATGATAAGCGTTAATGTCTTACAAAGATTTCCATAATGATTAATAAAGACGCCTTTGCTGCCAATTCCTTATCTGTTTCCAATGACCAAAACCTAAACTTGAAGACCATTTCGTTGCTTTTATTTTCTTTCGTGCTATTTTTTTATTTATATCTGTCGCCACAAAAATACCAACATAAAAACTGTAATAGGAGAATTGTTCTGTAACGTTAATTGGAACTAATCTTTGTATATAGCAATCAAAACTTTGCGCTTGATAAGAAAATCTACCTTGTACACACAAACATACACACACACACACACACATATATATATAGAGAGAGAGATGTATTAGCCTTAATCATATATTGATAAAGTAAATACTGAAAATCGATCATAATATATTATATCCCGTTAAAATATGTACGTGGATATATGAAATAATAATAATAATAATAATAATAATAATAATAATAATAATAATAATAATATGTATGTATGTATATATGTATGTATGTATGTATGGCCATGTCATATGCTTCTGGTACCATGTAACCTAGTACTACCTGCCTCATGGTCGGGTCACCGGCAACTAAACTGGTTCCCCCATCAGACTTGTTTGGTGAGGAGGTTGGCTAGTCTCCCTGAAGGATTAAAAACAAGACCTTCCAAAGGGCGAATGAGCCGTTTTTCGGAGTCAATGGACAACTAGCACCGTGTATGTTTGTGTGTGTATATATATATATGTGTGTTGAGCTTCCTTGCGCCGTGGTGAAGGCAACCTTTCTAAGAGAAGCAAATCTCTGATTTAAAAAACCTTAAAGTGGAAGACCAGTACCCGCATTAAGCTGGTGTTCAGTTTAACTTGTTGCTGGCTATCTTGCTCTTGCTTGTTGCTGGATCTTAACATTCTGGACCGAGAGAGAGACTTAACTGCCTACAAAGCTAAGACTCTGTAGCATCATCTATGTATAGATACTCCCTCAGGCATTTGTCTATTAAAATGGTTCTATGGCGATAGAATTCATTTTGGGGCTCACGGACTTAAAGTGCCTGAGGGAGTGGCACTCGTCTGACAAGATGTTGCAATCATCATGTATGTATGTATGTATGTATTATTGTTTCATGTACCCACGTAAATATTAAAACGGGATATAATATATTATGAACGATTTTCAGTATTCTTTAGCAATATGTTAGATGATATAATTATTAAGTTATGATTATATATTAATTGCAATCAAGCTATATATATGCTTCAAACATTCAATCTTCAGCACTTTAGCCTGACTATTACATACCAGATCATAACACAGGTGCCTTAATTGTCATGAATATATTTTCATTACGTACTATATATGTATGTGAGGGTGGATGTGTCTATGCATGTATGTATATATATACAAACATATATATATATACAAACATATATATATACAAACATATATATATATATAAACATATATATATACAAACATATATATATACAAACATATATGTACAAACATATATATATATACAAACATATATATATACATATATATACAAACATATATATATACAAACATATATACAAACATATATATATACATATATGTATATACAAACATATATATATATACATATATATATACATATATATATACAAACATATATATATACATATATATATACAAACATATATATATACATATATATATATACAAACATATATATATACATATATACAAACATATATATATACATATATATATACAAACATATATATATACATATATATATACAAACATATATATATACATATATATACAAACATATATATATACATATATATATATATATACAAACATATATATATACATATATATATACAAACATATATATATACATATATATATACATATATATATATACAAACATATATATATACATATATATATATACATATATATATACAAACATATATATATACATATATATATACATATATATATACAAACATATATATATACATATACATATATATATACATATATATATATATACAAACATATATATATATACATATATATACAAACATATATATATACATATATATATACAAACATATATATATACATATATATATACAAACATATATATATACAAACATATATATATATATACATATAAACATATATATATATACAAACATATATATATATATACATATATATACAAACATATATATACATATATATACAAACATATATATATATACATATATATACAAACATATATATATATACATATATATACAAACATGTATATATATACATATATATACAAACATGTATATATATACATATATATACAAACATATATATATACATATATATACAAACATATATATATACATATATATACAAACATGTATATATATACATATATATACAAACATATATATATACATATATATACAAACATGTATATATATATACATATATATACAAACATGTATATATATATACATATATATACAAACATGTATATATACATATATATATACATATATATACAAACATGTATATTTACATATATACATATATATATACAAACATATACATATACAAACATATATATATATACAAACATATATATATATATATATATACAAACATATATATATATATATAATTTAAATAGATAATCAATAAAGCGCACTATTGTGAGATCGAAACTTACCTGTATCATAGACCCTTCCAGTACTATATTGCAATGGGAGATAACACTGAAAGGGGCCAGTATCGTAATACTCTAGAATCAGTAGGAGTTGTAAAAGTACGCTGCGCGTCCGACTAACCATGATAAACACCATCGGATAATAAGCTCCGCTTACACTTTATCCTATCTTTGTGACTTTTGATTAATATATCTTTCTTACACCTAATCCGTGATCCGTGTTTTCCTTCCAAGGTCTCAATTTTAGGTCCACATTAGTGGCACCAAAAGAATTCGAAAAACGCACTGACGCCGAAACCCCGATCGCTGACAAGTTCCATAACAATAGCGACAGAAATATTCGACCTCGCTACATCAGTAACGACAAATCACCCGTTAAACGAGAAATTAAGCTGACATTACTCCATCAACAAAATACTATTCCGGTTACATAAAATAACTTTGGAACTAGCAATTCGACAACTACGGAATACTTTTAAAACATTGTTTAAAATCTGTCCAAAGTGGTCAACTAAAGTGTAGAACGATTGTTTACACGAAAAATAAAACAAGTTAGTTCACAAAACAAATCTTCACCAGAAGAGTAAAGTTGAATTACAACGGATAATATAATCTCACCAGAAATTTCCCGAGGCGAGTTCTTTACGTTAAAAAGGGGCAAGTACTGATGCAAAAGAAAATCTGAAAAAACCGCCAAGGAGAATTTCTTTTTCTCCACGCTTCTAAAGAAAAATTACAAACATTTAAACAAAAAATGTCTACAATTATAAAAATTACAAACATTTAAACAAGAAATATCAACAATTATAAAAATTACAAACATTTAAACAAAAATGTCTACAATTATAAAAATTACAAACATTTAAACAAAAAATGTCTACAATTATAAAAATTACAAACATTTAAACAAAACATGTCGACAATTATAAAAATTACAAACATTTAAACAAAACATGTCGACAATTATAAAAATTACAAACATTTAAACAAAAAATGTCAATTATAAAAAGTACAAACATTTAAACAAAAAATGTCAATTATAAAAAGCACAAACATTTAAACAAAAAATGTCAATTATAACAATTACAAACATTAAAACAAAAATGTAAACAATTATAACAATTACAAACATTTAAACAAAAAATTTCTACAATCATAAAAAGTACAAACATTTAAACAAAAAATTTCTACAATTATAACAATTACAAACATTCAAACAAAAAATATAAACAATTATAAACAGTACAAACATTTAAACAAAAAATGTCTACAATTATAAAAATTACAAACATTTAAACAAAAAATGTCTACAATTATAAAAAGTACAAACATGTAAACAAAAAAATTCTACAATTATAAAAATTACAAACATTTAAACAAAAAATGTCTACAATTATAAAAATTACAAACATTTAAACAAGAAATGTCAATTATAAAAATTACAAACATTTAAACGAAAAATGTCAATTATAAAAATTACAAACATTTAAACAAAAAATGTCAATTATAAAAATTACAAACATTTAAACAAAAATGTAAACAATTAAAAAGTACAAACATTTAAACAAAATTTCTACAATTATAAAATGTACAAACATTTAAACAAAAATTTCTACAATTGTAAAAATTACAAACATTCAAACAAAAAATATAAACAATTATAAAAAGTACAACCATTTAAACAAAAAATGTCTACAATTATAAAAAGTACAAACATTTAAACAAAAAATGTAAACAATTATAAAAAGTACAAACATTTAAGCAAAAAATGTCAACAATTATAAAAAGTACAACCATTTAAACAAAAAATGTCTACAATTATAAAAAGTACAAACATTTAAACAAAAAATGTAAACAATTATAAAAAGTACAAACATTTAAACAAAAAATGTCTACAATTATAAAAAGTACAACCATTTAAACAAAAAATGTCTACAATTATAAAAAGTACAAACATTTAAACAAAAAATGTAAACAATTATAAAAATTACAAACATTTAAACAAAAAATGTCAACAATTATAAAAAGTACAAACATTTAAACAAAATTTCTACAATTATAAAATGTACAAACATTTAAACAAAAATTTCTACAATTATAAAAATTACAAACATTCAAACAAAAAATGTAAACAATTATAAAAAGTACAACCATTTAAACAAAAAATGTCTACAATTATAAAAAGTACAAACATTTAAACAAAAAATGTAAACAATTATAAAAAGTACAAACATTTAAACAAAAAATGTCAACAATTATAAAAAGTACAACCATTTAAACAAAAAATGTCTACAATTATAAAAAGTACAAACATTTAAACAAAAAATGTAAACAATTATAAAAATTACAAACATTTAAACAAAAAATGTCTACAATCATAAAAATTAAATATTCAAGCAAAAAATGTCTACAATTATAAAAAGTACAAACATTTAAACAAAAAAATGTCTACAATTATAAAAATTACAAACATTCAAACAAAAAATGTCAACAATTATAAAAAGTACAAACATTTAAACACAAAATGTCTACAATTATAAAAAGGAACAGAAAAAAACCCTTCTTACTTGCATATATTTCAGCAAAAAGAAAAGAAAAACACTGATGAGCACTCAAAAAATAATTTTCTATTTCATTCCTGGCTGAAATATTTTTTGGTAAATAAAAAAATAAAATATTACGTGTAAAAAAATATTTGACTGCATTAACGGAACATTATTTTTCAAAATGGCAAAACTAGTAAGTAGTTCATTTTAAATAATTGTCTGTCCATTTGTTTTCGCAAAAGATTTTCTAACGTTTGCAGCATCGGTGAAAAAACTCAGACTATTTAAAACTAGCCGAGCTTACTGCCGATTATTTTAATATTTACGCCCGGTCTTGTATCAACAGAAGCCGCCGTAATCAGACGACGGGTTACTTGACAACGAAGTGTTATTGGAAAACAATTGAGGATTCAAGTGTTGCTCAGATCAGAAAAAAACAGAAACAAGTCAACCGACTATTCGTCTCCAAAATGCAAAAGGGAAATCTAATGTCAGAATCCTGCAATAAACAATGTCGCAGCACGAGGGAGGAGAAAGCTAAGTAATTTGTGTTACGCGATATACACGCCAGAAATTCTTTTCAAAGTTGAACGAATCAGTTCTTTCGACTTCTGTCTTCTCGCAAACGTCGCACTCTTCACAAGCAAGTTCTTTTCAACCGTCGACCGACCAAAAAAAAAAAAGAAAAAAGAAACGACTCGCAATCTTTGTTTCGGCTTGACTTTTTATAGCCGTCGGGCGAACCCAATTGTCGCGGTAATCGCTCACAAAGGTTTTTCTTTGTAATCTGACGGTCTCAGGTTCGCTCCCCGACGCAGGCACGCACAACTCATACTTTTTGTGTGCTTTTGCGCATGCTCGTCACACTCCTCCCTGATCTCGAGATCACACATATGACAATGCTGGGCAGGCCGTTTCGTCCGGATACTTCGCCTTAATGGCACAGATTCAGGAACTTTCTCAGTGGTGCCTTTGTTTGCCGGATCATTAAACTCGTCCTTCTCTGGATCCTCATCATCTTCTTAAGAGCTTCCGTCATCATCTTCTGACGTGCTTCCGTCATCTGGCCCTTCGTTCAGCAGTGGATCTTCGTCATCCGATGAATTGAGTTCATCATTGATTATAACGTCATGTCGGCATGCTGAGCGCACATCTTTTATGTGGCGTGGTGTTCCATCAACTGATATTGAGTGTTCACTATTTATTTTTGTCACTGTTCCTGTACCGAACTACGTTGTGCATCTTCCCCGCGGATTCTTCACCCACACCGCATCCCCTTCCTTGTACGGATTAGCCACTGCATTCTCAGGCACCCTTACTTCATCTATCCATTTGATACGGATCCTATAATTGTATATCACATTCACAGGTGCTGTCATGGCTGTCTTGTCATCTTTAAGCGTGACGTTGTACCAGTATATTACCTCCAAGAGCGTGCACCCTGTTCTTGCCGCAATGCGCTTTATAGTGCGATGGGATCGCTCGATTATACCGTTTCCGGAGGGTACGTGGGCACACCGAAATCGAATGTGCACGCCCTACATTTGTGTAAAATCAGTAATTGTCTTTTCGCAAAACGCTGCACCATTATTTGTGAGCAATACGGTCGGCGGTCCCCTTTCGCAGAATATACTCTGCAACTCCTTAATGTCGCTAGCCGAATCCTGTCGGTACAATTGCCCCCAAATGGCAAAACGGCTGCGACCACAATCTATCAATGTCAAGTACACCTGAGTACCGAAATGGGTTATATCCATAGCCACCCTACTTCAAGTGTCCGTGACGTTAAGGCTACCTGGCTTCCAATGCACCGGAGCTTGATCTATGGATTGGCATTCTTTACAATCCCCAACCACCGATCTCACTTGAGTTTCTGTTATTGTTGGATTGATTAACTTTTCACAACGGGATGCCTAGTGAACTGATGAATTGTCTGCATCTGAGAGTCGTGTTCGTGTTCTGCGGCCACAGTGCACACAAGTTCTCTGGGTTCTGTTGCATTACGGATCTCATCTATCCACCACTGTGGTACTCGAGTAAGTTGATCAGCTCTGTTATCGTGAGACTTGACGAGCCTCACGTCAATTGTTAGTTCATATTCCGAGACCAAATCTCGAAGCGTGAAGAGACGACGGCTGATTAACATTTCCGAGGCTGCTTTGGTGTGCACTCTCGTCTGTCCAGACAAGGTGTCAGTTATCCACCAGTAAACACAAGCAAAGTCAGTTCGCAAATGTATGTTTTAGCTTTCTACTGTAATGCACAGCATCAAGCTCAGCTAAATTTGTGTTTGTCTTCATGCACTGCGTGGAGCCAGCTTGCGTCCTCTACCACAGAACCGTTGCTTTCCACAACCACGCCTGTAGCAATAGAACTGGCATCTACCCATACTGTGACTTCTTCACAAATACACCAGTCATCTTTTACTGGATCTTCCTGGGCTACTCTCAAACAAATGTATTTTATCATCCGTGCTAGAATAGGGTCTCGCACTTCGTCATCCCATCCAGTTGTGATCATATTCGCCCTTCGTTTCACAAATGTTGTAGCGACACGCAACCAACCACCCACCCACTGGGAAATGATCAGTCAGTTTCCCGCATACTGAAAACACAATTCGGCGAGTAAGTCTATTAGGTACTGTCGGAGGGTCACTGCCACGCCGTCATAACCATTTTCCGTTCTTCTCTTGGATAGGTAATCCCAAAATACGTAAGCCCAGTCTCAACTGTTCTCAATTCTTGCTTTCCAGGCCAAACTTCTCCAAATGTTCCTTTACACGGGTTGCCGAACATATGCTTTCATTCACAAAAATGTCATCAATATATGAGGACGTAGCCTCATTTATATTCTCATCCTGACAGGACGGTATTAACAATGGCCCCCATTATTAGAGGGGCAACGTTCAGCCCGAATCCGAGGCGGGTAAGACAATATCGCTGCCCCTTAATTTTTACTTTTTGGAACGACCACAGAGATTTGTCAACATGTACTTGCAAATAGGCTCGGTGTAGGTCCAGCATTGTAACGTTTGGTCCCTGTTGTCACCATTCCCTCAATTTTTGTAAGCAAACATCCGTGTTGGCAGAATGCATATCCATGTACTCATTTAGCTCTCGATAATCCATAACGGGACACACTTCCATGAAAGGGATTAGACCTTTTTGAGGGCCAAGTTCGTCCTCGGGATATGGCAGTAACCAACCATAATAAATCCACACCTGCAATTCCCGAGCGTATTCATCACGAATCGGTGTTAGCGCTGGATACTCTGCAAGTCTATTTCTCAATGTAAGTAGAGGTTGGTCGCCAGCCCACTTCCACGATGTAGTCCACTTCTGAGTATCTTGGTCATATCTGGCAGAGAATTTAGGCTCGGTAATAGTGATAGCAGCAAAATTGGCCTTGCTAAAATGTGGAACGGTCACCTCTCCTGCGCTAGACACAGCTACTCCTCCCAGTCATTTGATTGCGTCCAGTCCAAGCAATAGATCAAATCCCATTAAGTATCCATCCACAATTAGGACTTCTATGCAAATGCTCCGTGTTGCTTCAAGGTAAACCTGCACCATTCCTACTCCACAGCAGCTTAGTGGGTTTCCATCTGATGTGATCACTGGCGTTACTTTTCTCGTCCAATCCTTGCAACATGACTTTCTGACCAGTGACTGTGTGCATCCGGTATCCACCACAGCTGTGCGTGGTAGTCCATTGATGAGAACCGTGACAATTGGCAAGCCGCCATTTACACCAGTTTGCGGGATAAGATTGGCGCTCACTTCTCGCCCCCTTGCTCATTTCTCAGACAAATTCGAGCAATGTGCCCTCGCCACGGACATTGATAACATGTGATAGAATTTCGAGGTCTGACCCCGACATCTCCTCCTGTTGCGCTATCCAATAGGCAATTGCTTGCCCTATGATTCAGTTCATCACACTTGTAACACCTCCCTGAAGTATCTGTCTTCTTGGGGTTAACTGGTGTCTGTCGTACAGCTAATGCAGCTTGCTCTGGAACTGTCGGGTTAGTTATTAAAATAGCACGAGCGCGCGCCAGCACATGAGATAGATCCAAGTAATCCATCTGGGATGATGCCCGCAACAAGTTTTCCGCACGTTCCGGCAAACCAGCAATAAATGCACATTGCAGGCATTGATCCGATACGCCGCCAAACAGGCCAAAAAGACGTCGACTGTTTCACCTGGTTGGAGACGACGAACTACGAACTGCTTCCGTGCAGCAAACGGATCCAAAGCAAACGCTGTGTACAGAGTTTTCTTTATACACCCAAAATCGGCCTGCTCTTCCTCACTTAATTGCAGGTACACTGCATAGACGCCGCCTGACAAACGCATTGGAATTACACATTCAATGCGCTTTACGCTACTTAGCTGACATATTAGTTCAGCTTTCTTCAACCACTCCACTATTGACTGTCCAGATTCACTGCCATCAAATATAGGTATAAGTTTTGAACCGAAAGCCATAATAGCCGAGATAGTTTGTCGCAGCACGAGGGAGGAGAAAGCTGAGTAATTTTTGTTAAGCGATATACACGCCAGAAATTCTTTTCAAAGTTGAACGAATAAGTTCTTTCGACTTCTGTCTTCTCGCAAACGTCACACTCTTCACAAGCAAGTTCTTTTCAACTGTCGACCGACCAAAAAAAAGGAAACGACTCGCAATCTTTGTTTCGGCTTGACTTTTTATAGCCGTCGGGCGAACCCAATTGTCGCGGTAATGTGAGTATCGCTCACAAACGTTTTTCTTTGTAATCTAACAGTCCCAGGTTCGTTCCTCGACGCAGCATACTTTTTGTGTGCTTTTGCGCATGGTCTTTCTAGGGTTATAATCAGAATTCGGTTATGGGGTTCGGGAAGGAGTGAGTCACTCTCTCGACAACAACACGCTTCTTCCCTCTTCTTTTCCAATCGACCACACTTGGCCGCTCGCCACCAATGTCACACCGCACAATCCAAACGTCAGCAATACAAAATTCTTTTCAAGAGAAGATGTTCACGACTCTTTTCTCTCTGCCCTCCCAGAGAATTTTCCCAGCTTTTATATCCTCCTATCTAGAAAAAAGGAAGAGACGGGAAAAAATAGCTTCTCCTATAATGTTCTGCCTTCCCAAGATGCCCTTCTCGTATACAAATGCGCTGGCCATCCTTTCCTTCTTCTTTCCCATAGGGCGATGCAGTTACGCCCGGTACGTTTCTTTTTTTCTTTTCTTTTCTAACCATATACCCCACAGTCTTCACAAACGCGAATAACAAATCTCCCGGACTGTTACCATTGTGATAAATGGAATTGGATGGAATTCTGTCTAGTCAAGAAGAATGTGTATTGCGAAAATAGCAATAAAAATATTCATAATTTAACTTAGTCCTGGTTCGCCAACAAAATTTAGCTTAGTCTTGGTTCGCCAACAAAACAAGGGAACCCAGAAGTAAAATAAGGTAAGTTCAATCAGACAACATAGTCGATAACAATGTTTATATTTTCAATAACTCTATAAACGTCTAGTTGGACTCGAGTTCTTATTTTTCAATCATCAACGAACATACTTTGCGACAATTAAACAAGCCGACCATATAAAAGACAGATAAAACACCGTTACTGGCGATTAATATCTTAAGCCAGGTAACTCTCACAGTAATATTAAATGGAGTTACTGAAAGGCTGAAAGCGTATATCTATAACTTTACGATAACCTGTTCAAGTCAGATTACATAGAACGTTTCAATTTATGGGATTGCCCAATGAGTACTTTTTGTTGCAAAATAGGAAGTATAGTGTCCAATTTAGTAAATCTCAAAAAGAAACTCAAACAACGATTTTCCCAGTTTTTTCTGTCGGCCTTGGAAAATGTTCTCAATAAAAGCTAAGCTTAAGGCAGAGGACGGTACACTACCTGTATTCAAGAAGAAACAGAACATCCCTTTCGTTGCTCTAGAGCGAATCAACAAAGGATAAAATAGACTGGAACAAGCAGATATTATGTTAAAACAACTTTTATTCAATAAGAAACGAATTGTCTCTTTCGATGCTCTAAAGCAAATCAACGAAGAATTAGATAAACATTAAGTAGGTATTCTGTCAAAAACAGATTTTAGCGAATGGGCAGTACCTACAATCGGTAAAAAGAAGTCCGACCAAATACGAATACGTGGAGATTTTTAGACTGGGTTTAATGATGCCTTCAGGATTACCATTATGTTCTCTCAAGCCCTGAAAATTTTTCAACAAATCAAATTTTGGAAAAGTCTTCTCCAAAATTGACCTCTCAGACACTTACCTTCAGATAGAGATGGATGAAGAAAGTTCAAAATAATTTTGTCTAAACACATATGGAGGGTTTTATAAATACAACAGACTGGCTGCTGGGGCCAAAGTTGTGCTTGTAATTTTCAGCTGGTCATGGATACCATGCTGGCCGACATTGACTATATTTGGATGATATATTAGTGGCCAGTAGAACTCCGGTAAAGAACCGGAACCATACAATAGACGTATTCGAGAAGTTACAAGAATACGGTTTTATGGTTAAGGGGGAAAAGTGTGACTCATTAGAGACCAAATACCCAAATCACACCATGAATACAGACTGTCCTCATCCGGATTTAGAAAGAGCCAATGCGATCAGAAACATGCCGGCATCAGATAACGTTCAAGACTTACAAAGCTTCTTCGGCCTAACTAACATGTACCAAGGGTGCATTAAGAACATGCAGAAAAAAAAGACGAACCACGATTATGGACCCCTGAATGCCAAGATACATTCGAAAAGATTAAGAAAACGCTTACTTCAGATCTCTCCCTCAGACACTACGGCGCAGTCCCGACATCATAGTCTTGCGTGATGCAAGCTCATACAGCACTGAGTCTTGCATTCTCCATAAACGGCCAAATAATTCTCGAAAAGCTGAAGCGCACGTCTAGGGTCCTTCTGCCAGCTTAGAAACAATATTCTCAAATCGAATAATATTCGCTGCCACAGGGTACCACTTATACCTATATGGAAGATGGTTAATACTACAAGCAGATCATAAACCTTGGATTACAATCTTCGAATATATATTTATTTATTTGCAGTATTAACTGGCAGACATTTCCTGGAGAAGGAAAAGTCTGTCAGTTTATATTGTAAATAGATTGTCTCGTTAAGGAACGATTCTCTTAAAGTACAACGTCAAAATCGCATTCTAACATCTAAAAATATTTGCTATGCAGTGAGCTCATCACGACACATCCCCAAAATACGGAAGTTTTTGAAGACACTATTATTGCTACACTAAGGACAACTTGCGAAATCCAAAACATTATCGCGAATATAGTCAAATAGTTCCCAGTGACGTTAGCTAACATTAAACGAAACCCCATTCCAGGGCAAGCAAAGTTCAAGAAAACCGTCTAGAACACTAAGGATTATTTCTGTCCTGGGGATAAAGTTCTTTTTCAAGACCTACAAAAACATTACATTCTTGGAAGTAGACTCTATCAAAGAAGAATTAGCGAACTGGTCTATATCGTCCAGAAAAAAAAACACCTACAAACGCCATATGAATCTGTTCAAAAACTACTCATTGAATGAATCGAGGAAATCACTACAAAATACCTGCGAAGAGTCGATCGACGTAATATTCGATCAATTCGATCTTGATACACCCTAAGTCTCCCCAGAAGTGCGACGCTTGGAAAGAAAATTAAAATGTATGCAATCACTCTACGTAAATCCAAAAAGAAAGAAGTCTTAACGATTTTATTTTTTCCTGTTTTTTTTTTACTCTTGGAAGATGGGCGTTGTGATACCGAAACTTACCTGCACTATTGTCTCTTCTAGTATCATGTTACAGGGAGCAGTATCGTAATACCATAGAATCAGCAGGAGTACTAGTAGAACGCAGCGCGTACGACTACTCATAATATACATTACCGGATAGTAAGCTCCGCTTACCCTTTATCCTTGTAACCGTTTGGTTAATATATATATATATATATATATATATATATATATATATATATATATATCTTACACATAATCCGTGTTCCGTGTTTTCCGTTCGTGGTCCTAACCTTTGGTCACCAGCACTTACATAGACCTATCTTAAATCATAATGTAAATGAGGACGAAAATGTGAAAAAAATTGAAAGGAAACATCTTTAAGTCACGGCATTTATAAGTTAAATGCTTCTCATCAGAAGAAAAACATTATAGCACTACATTCTCACCTGGCGTGAAAACGTTTAGAATAGACATGAAAAAGTCAAACAGATATGAGATCAATTTTAGGGGATGGAGATAAAAAACAGGGAGCAAAGAATAGAAACTAGAGAGGAAAAGATAGAATAGGAAGTAAAATATAGACGCATATAATAAAATGCTGGGCGAATGGAAAAAATTTAAAGTTAATAAAAATAATTAAAACAAGATTTAAACATATTTTTGTTTTTAATTTTTGCTATCTTTTTTCTACTTAATTTTTTTTTAGGATAGGAGGTCTCGCTTTATGAATGGTTTCAATTTTCGAAAGGCAGAATTTTTCTCCCATGTTTGCCGCTCCATAAGTATTCTGCAATTCTCTATCTGGGTGGGGGCTGCTAGAAAGGACTTATCCTGCCTCGATAGAGTTCAAAATAGACTTCGTAGCCTCGTAGGGGATGTCCTTTTCTCTTCCCTGCAACCTCTTTCTCATAGAAGAGATGTTGCGAGTTTGTCTCTTCTTTATCGTTATTTTCATGGCAAGTGCTCGGCTGAGCTCCAATCTATGGTCCCCTCTCACCAGACTTTCACAAGAAACACCCGTCTAGCAGAAAACACTATCACTAATTTCCCCCACTCTTTATCTGTGCCTAAACCTAAATGTAGATTCCATGAACAAAGCTTCTTTCTCAGAAATGCACACCTGTGGAATTATGTACCGTTTTTTTTTTCTTTCCAGCTGACTACAATATGGTTGTCTTCAAGTCTAACGTAAACAAGTTTTTGATGAACCGTTCCATATAAGTTAACAAATTTACCGAATTTCCATTATTAACGATTACTATATTGTCCAATTTCTACTGTACACTATTTAACCCTTATCCCCGAGTGGCCTTTTGGCCTTGATAAGTGGTGATGCCTATATAAAAATAAAATTGTTCCACGTACATATATGAAGTATTGAAAAACGTATTCTTTAATACGTCTCAGAAATGTCAATATTCTGAAATATGGAAACTGGTAATTCAATATGCCTCACTAAAAGTGAAAAAAAAACGTACATAATTCTTTTTCTAAGAAAAGTTTGACTTGACTAGCATCTAACGAGGCTGATATTTCACTTCAGAATAATGGCGTCGCAAACAGGACTTTCGTTGTCTCGTAGGTATTCAAACGTTGTGGATACACGTTGACGATATTTTGCTGTCTATGCAAGAAATAAACAGTCAATATCAACAACAAGAAAACGAAAAGATAAAATGAAATGATTCATTGTATTACATTCTGATGTAAGGTCATAATGGAAGTATCCCACAAACCTGGGAGACCTAACTTTCGCAAAAGATAGGTAAGATCATTAGAGTAATTGAGACGTAAGAAATTGTATGTAAATGAAACAAGAAGCACCAGCCAGAACATATTTACACCGTCTACAAAATGTGAGTAGATATTGAGAGTTCAAAAACAGACAAAACAACAGAAAAAAAACGAATAGGATTTAATTCAATTAAGATAATTTTTCATTCATCTCAATAAAATAAAATTCGTTTTTTGGTTTTTTTGTTTGTTCGTTTATAACTCGCATTATCTATTTGTGTAATGCATCACATTGATATTGTCCAACACACAAATACTATAGAAAAGGAGTTCTCATTACTTAATAATTTTTATTCAATAATGATTTATATTTTTCAAACTTTCAACACTTTGCAATTTCTCAATGATATTTCGAATGTTTTACATTTTTGTTTTCAAAGCATCAATATTAAACTTCGATGGTCTTCCACTGCGAGTGTCTTCTTGAAGGTTGATATTTCCCGTTCGAGTTTTAAAAAAAGCTTCCGGACAGTTGATTCCTCAATTGCATTATCCCGATACACTTCACAATCTATTCGAAGGTTTTAGCAGCAGTTTCTGTATTTTTTTTTAAGAAAATGGTATAACTACCCAACCATGTCAGTTGTTACAATCCATTTTCGTGTAATAAAATGAATCTGCACGTAAATAAATTCGAAACATTTTGTCAGCAGTTGAAACAATCTATTAATATGTTTTTTCTTATTCTAGATGTTATTTTCCAGAGCAATAGATCAGTTTTAACACTATAAAATTTTCTAAAGGAAAAATTTAACCTCTAATCAGTATAAGAAATATATTCACATATTTTTCTGTTTTATCTTTTGAATCATTCTAATCAATATATGGGGATAATGCATCGATATTTAATAATCTCCTGTTTTTTTTGTTAAACCGTTCGTTTCTGTCAGTTCAATAGGTATATCATATGAATCGGAACAAACTTGTGATTTATATTTTGTATATTTTCCACATAAATGTATATCTTTAATTTTCTCAAACTGGCATAAATGATGCCAATCCATTATTTCAACGGAGAAATATGTTCAAGAAGATCATGTGTTTTTAATTCTCGGAATTTTGCCATTTGTAATTGTAACAAATAAGCAGTCTTATAATAAAACGTATAAAAAAATTTTATGGTTTATTTGTCTAGTTCAACTATTTCTTTTTATTTCAGGTTCACGCCCAAGATACCAACATTTAAAAAAATAATGTACACTAATAATAGCCTAAAGTTTTATGCGTTTTGATCGTGTATTCCATAATATTTTATGAGATTCTATAAAGTTTTATGTATCGATTTTCAGTAATTTACTTCAATATGTGAGTAAAGATTGGTAGAAATTATGAAAATATAAAGCAATTAAACTACGCAGATTTTTTCGCATTCCCTTCTCATAAAGACTTGTCAGGCTTAAGTATGTTTTTATAAATACATCTTAAGTTTTACCGCTAACCAATAATAATTCTTAGTTATATATAAAATAATAATAATAATAATAATAATAATAATAATAATAATAATGGGTCTAAAAAGTGTCATATTGCCGGTGTGGAAATGGGTACGAGCTCTCACTTCACTATAAAATAATTATTGTTAATCTAGTTCTACCCCTTACCTTCTCGTGTTGCTTGGTAACTCTAGTCGACCGGTTTTACAGAAAATATCGAGTACATCAAGGGAATAATGGGCATTTTAAAACCAGTAGCTCTGGGAAGATGGTGTCCGACACTCATGCATGATTTCCCTCTAGAAAAAGGAAAACGATCCCAAACCACCGATGCCTGGAGATGGTGGTCTAAAAAAAAACACTTGTTGTTGTATAACCTAAAATTTACTAAACTGCTTATGAATAAAAAATCAAATCAAGGTATTGAGAGTAATAACGTAAATAAGCTGGAAATCAAAATCAAGCATTCACGTCCGGAAAGCGTATCTTAGAACAGCAGCGAGAACCCGATTGTCGTCCTGCAATCCGTTATTCCACTTTATTCTGGCAGGAATAAAGTGGAATAACGATATAAAGAATGTAGTCATACAGTACTTTTGTAAAAGCAATCCTTTTTATGCAAATGAAAACCCCACTCGGGGGTACAGACAAGTATGTTAAGAGAATGGAGAAAAAGAGTTTAAATCAGTAGACCAACACGTGTGTTATCAGGCAAGTGCAAAAAATAAAAATATGAATAGTTATTAAAACTGAAATTGGAGGCAATAAAAACACAGAGAATGAAATGGAATACTTGACTGAAGCGACAGAGAATGAAGCAGAAACAAGGAACTGCGTAATTATAGGGAAACTGATGATGAGCTGCCGGAAGAAAATGAGAAATTTGGTTTGTTGCAAGACTGAAAGAGATTATAATGAAAGGGAAGATGTGATGGACCGGTGTTTCATATTAAACACAAATTATATATATATATATATATATATATATATATATATATATATATATATATATATATATATATATAGTGGAAATGGTAATTAATAAAAACTGAAGAAAGTGCTCAATACTGTTGTAGAGCAAATATACGTTCGATTTTTTATTACCGTATTTTTCTGTTACGTTACATTGTTGTTTCAGATACTCGGTCGTTTTTTGCCGTCTGTAAGTCTGAGGAAGCTACAGACGACCAAAAACGGCCGAGTAGCTGAAACAATAATGTAACTTAACAGAAAATACGGTAATAAAAAAATAAAACGTATATATATATATATATATATATTATAGATATATTTAAAATATATATTACCCATATGATGACGCTACAAAAATGGATTATAAACATAACAACTTCCCTTATTGCACACAGAAAATCCTTCATTTGTTGCGTTCTAATTGGTTAATATAAATCTTATTCTTTGAATATTAGATTATTTTAGCTGAATATTAAATAAACATGGTGTCTGTTTATCCTCAGTAAAATAAATTCTCTCAGAAACAACACTTCTTAAATTAGCCCGATTCTGTTTTCTTACATGACAAGATTTATTCTTAAGAAATACTTGAATTTTGAAAATATAGACTATTTTCATTCAACCACACATACACAAAGAACGCAAACGCTATTAGTCCAAAAATGATGCTAGTATAGTATATTAGTGTTTTTTAGACACCATCTCTAGGCATCGATGGTTTCAAATCGTTTCCCTTTTCCTAGATGGTTGATCTTGCAGGATTGTCAGGCACAATCTACTCAGAGCTACTTGTGTTCATGTGCTAGGAACAGTAGAAGTTACGGCTATAGCATTAAGAATTATTAACAAAATACAGTACAGTATATAATACACATGTATATAATCAACTGATATTATAAAAAACAACGTAGGTCGGAGTAAATACCGTAACCAGAACCAGGAAAAACATCGTATTCCATATCATAACTTGAAAAAACGTATCCTGGGACCACCGTATCCTGAAATTTTACTGTATTCCCTGGAGACATACGCTCATTTTGGTAATACTGGTCTACTGGGATTAGTTATTAAGCCACACGTGAAGGCAATGTGGCACAGAAAGAACAAAAAATCAAATTCAGAAATGGCAATATTTTACATGCAAACTTAAATATAATATTCAAGTCATATTCACTAAGAAAAAGCTGAAATGCTCACGTTAAGGCAATTATTAATAGAAAAAGCAAAATAATGAAAACTAATTTTAAGATTATTTCTGGTACTATATTGTAAGCACCTTTCCTTTTAGATGTGCGTTAAACCTATTTTTTCAATAGTTACAATAAATCCCGTATTTTCATACATTTTTCCAATAAATCTCGTATTTTCATACATGTTCCCAATAAATCTCGTATTTTCATACATGTTCCCAATAAATCGCGTATTTTCACCGCTATTTCAAATATTTTCAGACATTCCTAAAACAAAAAAAAAACAAAAAAAAACAGGAAATATGCTATAGGGTAGTAAATAATGGGCAGTCAACTATTCCCCGACAAATAAACAATCATGAGGTTGCTTGCACGGCAACCGACAAGGCTAATCTGCTTGCCAGTCATTGGCCTCAAACTCCACTCTGGACCCGGTATACCACTCCCTCTCCGACTTTTCTTTACAGACAGACGCCACACTAGACGATTTGAAAATCACGCCCTCTCAGGTACATGGTATCATAAAAAACCTAGACACCTCAAAAGCATGTGGACCCGATCTCATCCCGGCTGTACTGTTATAAAAATGCTCTGCTGAGGTTGCTCCAGTTCTCTCTAAACTTTGCAATAAAGACCTTAACGAATATTTCTTTCCCGACTGCTGGAAAACCGATTCTGTTGTATCAGTCTTCAAGAATACTGGTAAAAGAACTGACCCACTAAATTATTGCCCCATTAGCCTTCTCCCGCTTTTCGTCAAAATATTTGAATCCTTAATTAATCAAGCCCTAGCCCAACACCGAACAGCTACTAAACTCCTGACCGACAAACAATATGGATTTAGGCAAGCCCGTTCCACAGCAGATATCTCAACTGTAGTCTATGAACGTATATACCGTTCCCTGGACAAAAAGGGGAGGGTAAAGCGGTAGCCCTTGATATATATAACGCTTTTGACAGGGAATGGCACGATGGTCTTCTAAGGAAAATTAGATCATATGGTATCAGTGGAAGAATACATAATGTAATTAAATCCTTCTTAAGTAATAAAAGAAAAATGCAGGTTGTCCTCGACGGTTGTTCATCTAAACAATGTATAAATGAAGGAGTGTCTCGGGGGTCTATCCTTGGACTTTTATTATTCCTGATATTCATAAATGACCTCCATGATAAAATTGTTTCGGAGATGGGTATATTTGCCGATGACACCAGTCTCTATAACAGGCACGAGGGGAAAATAAATGAACATATATCAAAGACCATGGCAGAAACACTAGAGGATGACCTCAAATCTGTAGTGGAATGAGGACAAATATCGATAGTCACAGTCAATGCTGCGAAAACTGAGCTTATTTTCTACAATTTCCTTTAACTACAAGAAACCTTCTCTACCACCAATAGCAATAGCCAAGAGCACATTGTCTGAAAGTACTTCTTTTAAACTCCTCAGCCTAACGTTTACAGGAAACATGTTCTGGAATAGATACATTGAGAGCATTGCCAAGGCTTCTGCAAAAAAGCAGGGCTCTCTCTACCGTGCTAGAAAACTACTTACGCCTGAAAGTATCCTGTACCTCTTTAAAGCCACCATTCGCCCATGTATGGGATGCGGTTGTTAGATTTGGGCTGATGCATCTGCTGCTTGTCTCTCACTCCTGGACAGGGTTCAAAAGAGAGTCGCCAACCTGATAGGTCCTGAACTGTCATCTAGGCTTCAGCCTCTGTCCCATCGACGAAATGTTGCATCCCTCTGCCTGTTCTACAAATACTTTAATGGTGAATGCTCTGACGAACTACAAGCACTTGTGCCCCCTCGACGTGAATACCCCTGAGAAACCCGACAAGTAACTAAGACCTAATCATTTACAGTAGAGATCCCTAGGTATAAGAAAGCCTTCTACTCCAATAATTGCTTCCCCAGAACTGCGAGTCTTTGAAACTCCCTTCCGGGATTCTGCTTTCCCAACTGTACTGATATGCAGAAGTTCAAGTATAATGTGGGCAAACATCTTGCTGCACAACTCCCTTCATAATTCCCCTACAAATTATGTCCCCGATAGTAGCCCCACTACTTCAACGCGGCACTGTGCCTCTTTGGGGTGAAAATTGATTTTTAAAAAAAGGGTACTGTATTAATGACATGAATAAATTTGTCAGTCTTCTCAAACAATCCCAAAGCATTGTCCTATTAATAAGCATATTAGTCTTTTTTTTAAGCTGGCGTAACATAATCTATTTGCCAGATAAGTAACGCTATACGATAAAATAGATTCTTAAGTTTATGGTGTCTATAATTGAAATACCAGAAATCCCTAATATTTTACAATAATACGAGTAGGCAAAATCCTCCTTTGAGTGCAATGCATTGTGCATGGTCATAAGTTCGCTGGTCTTTTAGGTTTCTGCTGTATCATTTAGTTTCGATGATTTTTGTTCTTAAATATTTTATAATTACATTATTTATATTAAAATAAAAATTGCCCTAAATATTTGTGGTCATCGATTAATTTTCTCTGTATCTTGAATGTTACCTTTCTGTTCCGTGCTTGTATGTGTGCAGTTGCACTTTGCGCAACTTGATCTTGTAACAAGCACTCGTACTCGCATTGCCGCATATAACAATATATATATATATATATATATATATATATATATATATATATATATATATATACACCCATGTTCACCCCTTACAAAGCATATCGCCACTTGGACGCAAGTGGCCACTATTTGGGGCCATATATAGGAAAAATAAACAAGATATTTGGTTATGTTAGAAGTAAACTTCTGCATATAAGTTCAGCCAGGGAAGTAGGCACATAGGAAGGGAATTCCTATTCGAGGGAAGAAACTATAAGAATAGAAAGCTTTCTGGCATTTAGGGACAACAATAGTGAAAGGGTGAGATCTTATTGTTAAGTGGGTTTCTCGGGGATATGTACGTTGAGGGGGTACAAGTGTAACACTAAAGAGAGGCCACATCAGACCTGTAGGGTTGATGTGACGTTTCTTTTGGTTAAAAGTAATTTTTGTTCCCGGACGATGATCGGGTTGAAAAAAAAAATTATTATTAATTTTTATTTGTGAATACATTCTGAGCTAAGTCTGTTGTTGAAATGGCGGCGGCAAGAGTGCCTTTGTAGCGAAAAGTTGAATCACATTCTAGACTTCAAAAGCGAAAAAGAATGCATAAAATATGTTTGAACTCCAAGGGCCGAAATCATAGTGTACAGTAGCCGGAGGGGTGGGGATTTCACACCCGCAATTGGCAAAAGTATGAGCCAAAGTTGACCTGGGAATTTGACAAGTTGGAAAGTCGGGTTGTTTTTGATCTAAGAGAAACACACGCAGTGACTCGGCATTATGTTTAGAACAAAGAAGAGGAAAAAAAATGAATTGTCCGAAATTTCAAAACAATAAAATAACGTATCGAGAATTGTCATTTGGTGAATCAGGTCGAACGAAAGTTATGAAATATGTTTGCTCGGATGGGAAAATGTGTTGTCCGATAAGTTCAAAGCGACAAATGCATTCTTGGTCTTTTGACGTAAACAAAATGTCTGATATAATAAAATGGCCGACAACCAGAACTTAATTCAAAGATAAACTAAAATTCCTTTGAATTATCAAAGCGAAAAGTGAGATCAATAGATAATTTTAAAACAAATAAAATCGCGTGATTTGCTTTAAGTCAAAGGAAAACTAATTTTCCTGTATATGAAAAATTCCATTAGTAAGCCAGGGAGGAGATAATTAATACAACGTGTAAGTTGGGCGTTAATTAAGGGAGGAGTCAATCCTAATTTTTGAAATGGACCAATGAAAAAGGGCCCTGTCGAAGTATAATCAACCAATGAGAAAAGGCCCCGTCGAATTATAATCAAGCAATTTGATTGGTCGATGACGAACATGGGTGTCGTCATCATTCCATAATTGTATTATAAAAGAAATGAAAAATTAGAGATTAAGTAGAACAGAGAAGAAGGAAGAGAGTAAGAGTCAGAAGAAGAGAGAGTCCGGAATCAGAGTCTCGGCAGAATCACCTCTCCTCTCTCTCCCCCTCGCTTGTTGCCTGATAACTCAACGCTTATAACGTGTCGATCACTTAACAAGAATTACGCAAAGTTCGCAATACCGACCAGGTATTTCAACAACAGAAGCTCAGTTGTAGAACTAACTGCTTGCTTGAATTAATTGTCAACTCTATGTATATGCTGTAAATACTTCTTTTATGAATTTCCGAAATATATATTATATTAACTAATCTCCGGAGTTTTGTTGCTGATGTGCGTTAATCCGTATATATGTACATTCTTTATTTGCCATTTGTGACACCGTATCCGTTAACGAACACCCAGGATAACTAGACGATCCACGGAGAACAGGCCTTAAGGACCGAGCATCCGAGAAGAATCCCCAACGCCTTAACGAAGAACTCACTGGGTGACGCGACGTACTAACGGTTGGCAGACCCGGTTGCCCAGTCGACATATCATAACTGTACCGACCAGGGTGCAGATCATAACTGGGCAGCGATCAGGGGTCAAGGACGTGTAAGGCACACGTGTCAAGGTCACATCTGGTGACCGCGACCAGGATTTTGACCCTGAAAGGCTTCTACGGCACATCAACCGGGAGGAAAAACTCAGCAGAAAAAACACGGCTCAACGTTTTTGAAGGAAATCATAAACTACAGCGCAGCATTATTGAATTGAAGGAGAAAACCAACCAGCCACCAAAAACTGAAACGGCTGCTTGCATTGAAGAACCAATCGACAACAAACACTACCACGGCACAACGTCATTGAGGAGAAAAACCAGCAACGAGAAACTACGACAACGCGTCATTTGGAAGTTAAAGGAGAAAGAAGAAAAAGAAATCACAAACTGAACAGTATATACTTTTTTCTTGCGCTCTGTGAGTGAGCGTGCAACCCCAAACTACGGGAACTCGACTCTCGGAACCTGAAGCGAAGCGGGATATAGGTGAGACCCTCTTATTTTTTTGTTATTTTTTTACTTGGGTATTTTTTCCGCAGTGGTTTGGGGGCGCCTGGAGGCATTACTTGTGGAAATAGTGAGAAAGGGATAGACAGGCGAATCCCCGTTTGACAAGAATGACGGAGCCGGTGGAACATAAGAGCGAGGCTTTGGGGGGAGCAGAGAGGGTGGTAACGGAGACTGGGACTGAGAGAGATTGGGCGAGGGAGTTACTCAGACTGCTACAGGAGGCAGCTGAGAAAGTGGCGGAACTGGCTGAGAGGGAAACTAAGGTGTTGTCGGAGGGTACCCTGGAAGAAAAAGGGGCCATCCAGGCTAGGCCGGCCAAGGTGCTAGAGAAGGGTAGCACAGAAGGGAAGATAAGGGCAGACAGAGCCCTATCAAACGGCCGAGAATGGACATTGATCCACGCCACATTATCGGAAGAGGCGAGCACACAAGGACCACCTCGGAGGAGGGGGCGCTCGGCCAAGCGGACCAGATAAACCCCGCCCCAGCCCGAAGTCGAGGACGTTCGAGAGAGGAAGGTCTCGGATGTCCAACTTTGGGGGATCGAGGAGGATTGGGAGACAGAGGCGGAAGCTGATCCCAACATAAGAGAGTTGGGGAGCGTTGCAGGGTATGTGTCACTGCAGCCCCAGGAAAGAGGTACGAGGGCCAACAAGGGGCCCCAATCCGGCCGCTGTCAACCGACCCCTGATGAAGGTGAGTGGTATTGTTTCACTTACCACCCTGATGGGCACATAACGAAAGGATGTCCCACCAGGAAGGGGAGCCGCCCGGGGCGGACCCCAGAGAGAAAGTGCTGAGAACGGACGGGTCCCAAGGGTGCCTGTTGTTACCGGCCCCTGTGTCCGCGGCGGTGGCTGGATACAGGGGGACCTCTGATAAGAGGGTGCCCACTGGCTGAGGGCACTACTGGCAGTGCATCACGAAGCCAGTGTCGGGAAGGGAGTTGGGGGCGGCGGGAAGTTTCGACCCGCCAACTCTGTGAGCACGAGTATCGGTGGCTTAGTTAAATGCTAGTTGTCTGGAATACGCATTAGTGGAAAGGAAAATCTAACAGGGATCGCATGTTAGGAAGAAGATAAGCACCCTAGTACCGAGAATACCCCTGGCAGGGCGGCACGAGGCCAGTGTCCGGAGGAGAGTTGGGGGCGACAGGAAGTTGCGACCCGCCAACTCTATAAGCACGAAGAGATGGATTAGAGAGAGAGCGCCCTAGGTCACGATGAAGACAGATTAGTTGGAACTAGGAATAGAACACTAGGGTAAGCTCTCATACTAAATCTATTATAAGAGATACGAGAATAAGTCGACCGAAAGCACGAGTATCGGCCGCTTAGTTAAATGCTAGTTGTCTGGAATACGCATTAGTGGAAAGGAAAATCTAACAGGGATCGCATGTTAGGAAGAAGATAAGCACCCTTAACGTTTCAGAAGAAAAGCACAAGAAGGAAGAATTCTTCAGAATGTCTTCTCGTTAATTCGAAGGACGCCAACGGTAGTGGTGTGCACGGGCGGAGACAACCTTCTGTAGCCGTCATAATTGTTGACGGGAGAAACTATAAAATTCGGCAGAAAAGCCGGGAGGTCTCAGTCAAGAATGGTTGACTGGAGAATAAGTAGACTTGGAGGTCGATAGAGTGGGCGATAATACCTATGACAGGTAGGTCCTGAAAGAAGGAAGTGAATAAAATTCGGCAGAAAAACCGGGAGGTCTCAGTCAAGAATGGTTGACTGGAGAATAAGTAGACTTGGAGGTCGATAGAGTGGGCGATAATACCTATGACAGGTAGGGCCCTGAGAACTCTGGTGATTGCTGAGGAAAATGTCGAAAGTATCTGACAAGGATTGAGAGCCGTGGAAAACGGACAGAAGACATTAGCACAAGTGAATAAAGAAGGGCTCTCCATACTCAGCATAACGAGAAGGGCAGTAACCGAAAATCGAGTGGCAGTGAACACCACTATCGAACAATTTGAACTCCTGAAAGAAGGAAGTGAGTAAAATTCGGCAGAAAAGTCGGGAGGTCTCAGTCAAGAATGGTTGACTGGAGAATAAATAGATTTGGAGGTCGACATAGACGGGCGGTAATACCTATCATAAGTAGGGCCCGGGGAGCTCTGTTTGGTGTGGTTGCTGAGGAAAATGTCGAAAGTATCCGACAAAGATTGAGAGCCGTGGAAAACGGACAGAAGATATTAGCCTATGTAAATGGAGCGGTCTCTCCATACTTAATATGAAAATAGAGCAACACTTAAGCACCCTTATTGGACGTTTTGCACACCTGCAGGAGGAAGTGTTAAAAATTCGGCAGAGAAGCCGGGAGGTATATCAGTCATAAAGGCTGACTATACAATCTAAGGGGACACAGGGTGTGCCCCTTCCCAAAATGCCACGGATGGGCATGCGCATTCTAGGGTTGAATGCCATAAACATCCTCAAGTGATTGAAGTCTGTTGTCTGACGGTCCGCAGTGCATGATTTGAACCCTACGAACCACGAACCAAAAGAGAAAGATTACGAGATTAGCTCTATAGGGGTTAGAGCTGAGGTAACTCCGAAAGAAGGTGCTTCTTAGAATAGGCGAAAAGGGACAGTTAAGACTAGAGTAGTCCATCGGAATCGCCTGGTTATGATTAGACAGCTTACAACGTCAGTTGGACCACATAATTAGGCAGGAGTCAACGAGCGACCCTCCTAAGTGGGTAATGGTGGGGGTCTGACGGGTGGAATAGGGGTTATAGCAGGGCTATTAGTGGTGGTGATGTGTTATTTGAAGAAGTGAATGTATGGAATTGAGTGTTCGAAATGCCTCTTGGCGACCCATGGCGCTGCGGAGAGCAGCCCTGGTCAGGAATCACAAAAGGGTCCGCATTAACCTGGCGAAGCTACAGACGAGCGACGAGGAACCCGCCCCAAATCCACCCCTACGACAAGAAGCTGAACCTACAGAATATTTTTAAACACTATTAAGTGATGTCAATGTAGGACTAATTGCATGCTTAATGTTCCAAAACGAAGAAAAAAAAGAGACACTTTTCACTATTACCGATTTTGTTACACGAACTTTGTACTTATGAAACCACCACTACGAACTGTTATTGAACACTCTGAGTTAAGGCAGTAGCCATTTATATGAACTTTCAAATTCTGCATGTTTATTTGTTTTGCATGAAATTCTCGCTTTCAGAGTAGGCCAGAATTGTGATGAGAGAATCTCTTTGAGTGTTAACGGACATGGGGCGCCGTTATCCTGTGGAGAACGTCACCCCATGGGGGGGGGGCGAATGTAACACTAAAGAGAGGCCACATCAGACCTGTAGTGTTGATGTGACGTTTCTTTTGGTTAAAAGTATTTTTTTGTTCCCGGACGATGATCGGGTTGAAAAAAAAAATTATTATTAATTTTTATTTGTGAATAAATTCTGAGCTAAGTCTGTTGTTGAAATGGCGGCGGCAAGAGTGTCTTTGTAGCGAAAAGTTGAATCACATTCTAGACTTCAAAAGCGAAAAAGAATGCATAAAATATGTTTGATCTCCAAGGGCCGAAATCATAGTGTACAGTAGCCGGAGGGGTGGGGATTTCACACCCGCAATTGGCAAAAGTATGAGCCAAAGTTGACCTGGGAATTTGACAAGTTGGAAAGTCGGGTTGTTTTTGATCTAAGAGAAACACACGCAGTGACTCGGCATTATGTTTAGAACAAAGAAGAGGAAAAAAATGAATTGTCCGAAATTTCAAAACAATAAAATAACGTATCGAGAATTGTCATTTGGTGAATCAGGTCGAACGAAAGTTATGAAATATGTTTGCTCGGATGGGAAAATGTGTTGTCCGATAAGTTCAAAGCGACAAATGCATTCTTGGTCTTTTGACGTAAACAAAATGTCTGATATAATAAAATGGCCGACAACCAGAACTTAATTCAAAGATAAACTAAAATTCCTTTGAATTATCAAAGCGAAAAGTGAGATCAATAGATAATTTTAAAACAAATAAAATCGCGTGATTTGCTTTAAGTCAAAGGAAAACTAATTTTCCTGTATATGAAAAATTCCATTAGTAAGCCAGGGAGGAGTTAATTAATACAACGTGTAAGTTGGGCGTTAATTAAGGGAGGAGTCAATCCTAATTTTGGAAATGGACTAATGAAAAAGGGCCCTGTCGAAGTATAATCAACCAATGAGAAAAGGCCCCGTCGAATTATAATCAAGCAATTTGATTGGTCGATGACGAACATGGGTGTCGTCATCATTCCATAATTGTATTATAAAAGAAATGAAAAATTAGAGATTAAGTAGAACAGAGAAGAAGGAAGAGAGTAAGAGTCAGAAGAAGAGGGAGTCCGGAATCAGAGTCTCGGCAGAATCACCTCTCCTCTCTCTCCCCCTCGCTTGTTGCCTGATAACTCAACGCTTATAACGTGTCGATCACTTAACAAGAATTACGCAAAGTCCGCAATACCGACCAGGTATTTCAACAACAGAAGCTCAGTTGTAGAACTAACTGCTTGCTTGAATTAATTGTCAACTCTATGTATATGCTGTAAATACTTCTTTTATGAATTTCCGAAATATATATTATATTAACTAATCTCCGGAGTTTTGTTGCTGATGTGCGTTAATCCGTATATATGTACATTCTTTATTTGCCATTTGTGACACCGTATCCGTTAACGAACACCCAGGATAACTAGACGATCCACGGAGAACAGGCCTTAAGGACCGAGCATCCGAGAAGAATCCCCAACGCCTTAACGAAGAACTCACTGGGTGACGCGACGTACTAACGGTTGGCAGACCCGGTTGCCCAGTCGACATATCATAACTGTACCGACCAGGGTGCAGATCATAACTGGGCAGCGGTCAGGGGTCAAAGACGTGTAAGGCACACGTGTCAAGGTCACACAAGTGAAACAAGTTCATCAGAACATATTCCATTAAGATATTTGTACAACAGGCACAGTGATACAAAATTGCGTCGATGAGACAGAGGCTGGAGATTAGTTGATAAAGTGGGACCGATTAGATTGACAGCTCTTTTTTGGACCCTATGCAAGAGGAAAAGGCTAGTGGTTAATGCACCAGTCCAGATGTAGCAACAATACTCCATGCATGGGCGAATGGTGGCCTTGTAGAGGTACAGGATACTCTCAGGCGTGAGTAGTCTTCTAGCTCGATAGAGAGAACCCACCTTCTTTGCAGAAGCCTTTGCAACGTTCTCTATGTATTTGTTCCAGTTCATATTGCCCGCAAATATTAGGCCGAAGAGTATGAAGATAGAATTCTCAGGTAGGGTGCTATTTTACATGGATATAGGGGGTTGGAGAGGCGTCTTGTAATTATTAAAGGAGAGCAGCTTAGTTTTACTAGCATTAAATGTTACCATCACTTTTGCGACCCCATTCCACTATAGTCTGGTGGTCATTTTTTAACAATTCTGCCATTGTCTTAGATTTATGTACATCTGTTTTTCCCTTATGCATATTGTAGAGCGTTGTATCATCAGCAAATATATACCCATCTCGAACACAATATTATCAGGGAGGTTGTTTATGAATGTCAGGAATAATAATGGTCCAAGGATCGACCCTTGAGGTGCATTAATGTTATGCTGCTTGGATGTACATCCGTCAATGACAACCTGTATGCTTCTATTGTCTAGGAAGGACCTAATTATATTTAGTATACGTCCAGTTATATCGTATGATTTTATTTTCATTAGCAGCCCTTTATGCCAGACTTTGTCGAAGGCCTTGGATATATCAAGGGCTACAAATCTGGCTTCGCCCGCCTCATCCAGTACATGGTAAATGCGTTCAGAGATGACTGCAGTAGAACGACATTGCCTGAATCCATACCGTTTGTCAGAGAGAAGATTTGCTTTTGCGAGGTGGTGAACTAGTGCTTGATTAATTAAGGTCTCAAAAATTTTAGCGAAGAGTGGGAGGAGACTAGCGGGCCGATAATTGAGAGCGTCTGTTCTTTCACCAGTATTCTTGTGCACTGGTACCACAGAGGCCATCTCCCAGCTATTAGGGAAGCAAGATTCGGCAAGGCATTTATTGTAGAGTTTGGAAAGTATGGGGGCTAGCTCGGCTGAGCATTTCTTACTTAGTAATGCAGGAGTGAGGTCAGGCCCACATGCATTTGAGGTGTCTAAGATTTATAATATGAGAAGGGTGGTTTTTACATCATCTAATGTGGCTTCAGTCCGCATAGGGAAAGTTGGGAGGGGGCTGTTTGTTGGCTCTAAGGTGGAGTTGGACACGAATCGCCGGACAAGCAATTCCACCTTCTCCATTGTCGTGCATGCAACCTTCTGATTGTTGCTCAGTGGCGGAATTACTGATTTCCATTTATTTATTACACTATTATAGATTTTCCACAAATCACGAGTTCCTATCTTTGGCGATTCAATGCGTTCCCTGATTATTTCAGCATGCTTTCTTTTGGCTGTTGCTATTTCACTCTTACAATGATTTCTAGCATCTACGATTTTTTTCCTATTTGTATTTGACTTATGACTTACAAACCGGCGGAATGTATGCTGTCTTTGTGTAATGGCAGCTGCACAATCTGCAGTGAACCATGGAGGTGAGTGGGGTTTGCTATAATACTTCCGTGTTGGAACATGTGCTTCAATGCCCGATTTGCACCATTCAGTTGTCTCATTGGCACACTGTTCAGCAGGAAGAGAGAAGATATTGGTTCATGGGGCATCTCGGGTGTGTTCTCTAATGGCTATCCAGTCAGCTCTGTTGTAGTAGTTTGTTGTTTTGAGCAATGGTTCCTCACCTTGATGTTGGGATTTAAATGTGATGTCAACTGATACCATAATGTGGTCTTCGTTTCCTAGTGGACTGTTGGCATTAGTCACACAATCCTCAGGTACTGTGGTAAGGAATAGGTCTAGAAGTGAAGCCATTTTTTTATGATGGACATTACACTCACCAAACACATGTATTTGGGCGTTACTATCTAAGGAAAGTGCTGCTACTATAAGAGACATGATCGATCAGGGTGCAATCCTGACTTGAGAGAGAACGGTAGGAAGCATATAAGTAACTAACGCAGTGATGACATGTAAGTCGAAACAGATAAAAGCCTGGTCATCCGATTCAAGCTTTTTCTCTCTAGTTAAAGAAAAGGTGCTAATGATATAGACTCCAATCCCGTGCATATATCAACCTGAGTTCTTACAGAAAAGTGGGAGGTATCCTGTCATGTTAAAGTAGTTAGAGAGGATTAAAGAGTGTAAGTTCGTTTCACTTAATGCTAAGATATCCGGGGAGTTTACTAAAACGTAAGGCTCTACATCATCTAGATTACCTTAATTTATAAATACTCTTAATATTTTCATATTTTATTTATATTTATATTATAGTCGATATTTTGTAAACAACTTTGATACTTGCCTGGAAAGGGAAGTAAGTCTCATATTCTACTATTGATAACTTTTCTTTGAGTCTGTGAATTCTTATGAAGATGTTCAAATATTTTGCCTGTGAATGGCCGATCCATTTTTTATTGTCATACTAATTAAGCCACCATCACTTTTTTTCGTTTTAGAAACTTACCTTGTATAACCAACTTACTTTTATACTTACGAAAAAAGGAAACGAGTTATTTCGGTTCGGTTTTGAACTTGTCTGTCTTTTTGTGTGCAGAGCAAGCTCTAATAAATTAAACTCTCAGTTTTGAGTCTACAGACTTGAAACTTGAAATATGGAGGATTAGGATCTGTGGAACAAAATCGATTTGGTATTTAGCCGCTAAAAATAGCAACTAGAGGGTAAAAATTAAGAAGAATTTGAACTTGGCAGGCGTAAGTCGACTTAATTTTTACCTTCTATGCATGCGCAACTATATGTTTATACTGTAAAGTCGGTTAATTTTTATAAGTTCTGGTATCTATCATTATCAAAATGTAACGAATAAGATTGGAGAGCTATATTTGCGGGGAGGTCTAGCGGTTTCACTCATCATATTTTTTAAATCGCTATTATATATTGAGTACAATATAATAATCAATAGAGAATTGACTCTATAATAATAAATGCGAAGTGTACGTAAATTATAATATCATATTTAAGCGTATTTTATGACAAATTCACGCCGGGGTTGGGTGCTAACATTCTTATGTATTCGTTGCGGTTTATTGTTAAAAATGCGTTTTTCAGTTTATATAAGTGTTAATATCTTTTTCGCTGGTTCAAGATATATACACACTGATAGCAAGTAAAACACAACACAGTTGATCTATAAAAAACATTGCTTTTATTTCACGCTGTTTTTAGTTCTTTTCCATTGTAAGAACTTAGACATCAGGTTCGGAAAATTGGATTGAGAAGTTAGCATCCTCGAAGAGAGGTACGCTGATCTGCAAAAAGTGCCGGGGAAGCTCCATAGGTATTCCTCGGTAGGGGCGCCTCAGGCGATTATCATTACACCCAACGCTTCTCATAAAAAGAAGACAAAGCCTGGAAAAGTGGACCTCCTAGAACTGCACAAACTCCCATAACACTGCAATCAACAAGGACCAGATCATTACAAGAATGCTCTAATTTCTGTTGATTTCGGGACCGAGGAAGCAAAATTCGATAGCAACCGTAAGTACCCGATGTGTATCTAAAAAATTTTAACGAGAAAGATATCGGGAAAAACAATGACAATAATTGTGAAGTTATTAATTAATTCTGATCAATTTGATTCAAACGTATATAAATGCACACCGAATTAATTATTGAAGCTGCGACAATCTAATTGAATTTCATCGACGATGGAAAATAATTGAAGTCAAAAAACATATTACCTCATTTAATATGTAAGCCCAAGGGTATTATAGTATATAGCTATAGAAATGATGGTTGAAAATTAGTCTTGAAAACGTAGTTCATATGTAATTAATTTTGTGATTTATTGAAAACCGTGTAAAGATAAGAAAAATAAGTCACCTGAAATGTTCAAGAACGGAGATATTGAGTTTAACTATTATCGATTAATTTGAAAATGTTCAGTTAACAAAAATGGCGCTTCTAATTAAATGCAATGATAAATTAAAATATTATTATATAGAAGATGCGCGCCTCACATGTCTGAGATCAGCATAGACAATATTTTGAGTTGTGTGAATTCCAATACGTAAAATGCATCCCCTACAGATTTCATACGGTAACGATGCATGGAGTATTGTTTCCACATCTGGGCTGGTGCGTCTACACTAGTCTCTCTCCTTGGATAGAGTCCAAAAAGGAGTCTTCAATCTAATAAGTTCAACTTTGTCAACTAAGCTCTAATCCCTGTCCCATCGCTGCAATGTTTCATCTTTGCGCCTGTTTTACAAGTATTTTATGGGAGTGTGCTCTGGTGAACTCGTTGCACTTGCCCCCCCCCTCAACGTACATATCGCCGCCAAACCAGCTTAGCAACAAAATTTCACCCTTAATGCCAAAAAGGCTTCTACTCATTTAGTTTCTTCCTTTGAACAGCTAAACTTTGGAAGTCCCTTTCTGCTTCCTGTTACCCTGTCAGAATCGATGTACAGAAGTTTAAATGTGAAACAAACAAACATCTTGTTTATCTTTCATAGGCATGGTCCCAAATAGTAGCCCCTTACGTCCAAATCAACATATACCTTGTTAGGGGTGAACGTCAGTAAAATACAGTATATATATATATATATATATATATATATATATATATATATATATATATATATATAATACTTTCAAATAAGGTCCTTGATATGACCTTAAATTATATCCAATGGTGAGGATCCAGTTTGCGGGCTTTGGGGAGTGTGGAGCCACCCTTTAATTTCCATTGCTCCCAGGTCCACTCTGACCCAGATTGGTAGTAGTAGGATCCCAACTATGGGTTAAATAGAAACCGACTTAAAACAAAAAACAAATATACTCTATTAAAAGATTGTTCTTCAAAATCACTGGATTCGGCATTAAATAACCTGAAAAGGGTTGATATGCCGTAAAACAAAAACAACCAACCAACTAACAACTTTCAAATAAATATAATTAATTTCTCACACCTACAGATACTGATGTTTATTGCTTACGCAATCATTAATGCAGGAAGTAACACCAAGTCTACAAAGCCAACATTGTCTTTGCGAACCAGTGTTTTTTTTTTCTCTCGGACACCAGAAATTTACCTTTAAACAGATGTGAATATAAATATGCATGAGGCTATGTAAGAGAAACACAGATAATAATTTATCCGGCGATTTAGACTTTACAAATTGCGCCCTCCTCTAGACTTAACACTTTCTTCTACGCCACAATCACAGCGAAAACGCTCGAATCCTTCTCTCACCAGAATTTAATGAAAACCGTAAAATTTTTTTTTAACAAAACATCTGGCAAAAAATGGCATTTAAATAATGCAATATACCTCGCCATTGCATGAAATACTCCGAGTCTAGTTAAGTACTATCTATTTTTACTGCATGTCATCAATACGTCCATTCGTTTTCTTTTACTTTTATACTTTTCTCTTTCCCTAATTTTCTTTTTTCGCACAAGCTGCGTATTTATTTTTAAATAGATACACACGTGACAAAACCTTTACGAATATTATTTTATTTTTATTTTATTTTATTTTTTTTTTTTTGCCGTTTTTCAATAATTTTCAAATGTATGAGAAGGAGGTCATTCGTTTTTAGGGATTTGCTGACGCCAGTTTTTCGGATTTTACTTTCGGGTGATTGTAAGAGCGATACATTTTGGGGGTGAGTCAGATTCAGAGAAATATTTTCAGTGAAAACGAGAGGCATTGTCATAAGGTAAACAAATGAGTTAAGAAGGAATATATTCACAAAACCATATATTTTACATATGATTTTAATGGAAGGTTTACAGCAATAATAAAACTGAGTATGTTCATGAATATTTTAGAGTTCTTGTAAAAACAAGTTGAAACATTAAGGTAGTCTTGATCGATTATTTGAAAGCCGTGGGTTTTAGGAGTCAGGAAAATTTCATTCACAACTTATCTGCTCAATCAAAATTAATCGACATTTGTTTATAAATTTTATTCATTTTCATCTGATTTCGTTTGGGTAAAATATTTTTGTGATATAGATTGGATATGTTTCAATGAATACAGTTTATGTAGATTGCCAGAAGATAATAATCAATTAGTAGTGTGTACCTGTGTGTTCGTTAATGTGTATGTGATTGTGAGTGGAGAGATGTGTTGGTGCGGGTTGGGCCAGTGATAGCGATCCATAGACTCGGGTTAACTGGGCACTATTGGTTTATTGAAAGAAAATCTCGCCTTCTTAAAAGAGTAAGACAGTTCACATAAAGACCATTTTTAAAAAATTCAGAAAGTTTTCAAATTGGTCCAAAATATAAATATTTGCTTTTATTTAGGACAGTGATGCGCAGACGGTATGCGTACAAACGCGTTTATACATTTTGATTTTGCATGTCAGTGTCTAAATCTCGACGCTGCAAATGTTCATTTTCTTTGAAGAGATTCATTGATTCAAACGAAACAAGTAAATCTCTCGTTTGATTTTTTTTCATATCTTCTTGTTTTCAATTTCTTTCTTTTTTTTTTTTTTTGCTTTTTATCTTATCAACCATTCTGTTTCCATGACTTTCATTTTATGAGATATCGTGAGTTTCATCACCATATATAGATAATCAGGAAAAACAGACAACGGATCTCAGATGAATAATCGTTTGATATCATATATGATAGCGTCATGTTAATAAAAATAGAAACACCTTAATGCACTTTCGTGGTATCGAAAATTATTAGAGGCGTTTTTAATGGTTTCAATAAAAGCATGATCAATCGAAAATAGAGTTTGCGATCGATGCAATTCGAAGACACGTCTGCTGCTCAGTGACATCGTAAAACTGCAGTAAAATGTTAAAATTATGTATATTTTATTATCATGTATAATCGATGAATAGATCTATCTGACCACATTTGTATATCTATATAGATTTATAAAAAAAGCACTAAAAGATATAGACATAGAAAGTGAGATGTGAACAGAGAAAGATGAAGATGGTTAAATATATAGAAACACACTAGGATATGCAATAGATAGATAGAAATAGAGATAGATTGATGATTAGATAGATAGATAGATAGATAGATAGATAGATAGAGGAAGCAATTTATCAAAGTAGCACCTGCCGTATGTTTTCGCGCTTTAAAAGCAAATATATTGATCCGAAAGAACAGGTCACGCGTGGTCGACCATCTGCGTTCAACGAAGAGCAACGAACGAACTTCTTTCCAAAGCCAACGTACAGTGAGCACAGAATTCAGAAAATAGAGAAATTGTGATGAAAAATCTTTGGTGGAAAACATTCACTAAATACACAATGGCAAATAACGCTAATGACTTTTTTACAGAATAGATAGGTGGATATATTGATGATAATACATAGATAGATAAATGGATTGTTAGATCGATAGACATATAGATAAATCATTATATATATATATATATATATATATATATCTGTAGTCATCCATATACAGTTTTGTTTCGTTGTATCACAACTCCTCAGTACAACTAGAATACCACTTTTCCTTAGCTAAGGATTGAACCTAGAACCATCGCTTAAATAGTCGGCAGTTGTGCCCATCAACACACAGGATTAGGGCCCGTAAATAACCTCAACAAATGTCGATTTAAAACAAACATTCGTCCCCCACTTTTATAGTGCGCAAGCTGCTTGTCCTTTTATTTACAAAAAGCGAGCCTCGCATATACAGCCAATTAAGTAACGGGTGAAATTATTTACGATATTGCTCTACCCAAAGAGGGGGTGGTTAATATATATATATATATATATATATATATATATATATATATATATATATATATATATATATATATATATAATTACTTTTTTACTATAATAATTAAATACCTACAGACACTAGTGTTTCATCCTTTCGGGAATCTTCAGTGCAGGTTGTCACGATTAACACCATTCGAACGATTCGAACTCGGCAACACGATTAGCAAAGACCGTATCCATTCGACTACCATATATATATATATATGACTATTTCATTTAATCAGATAAATTAATATACGAAAGTATAAATTTATGCGTATACTTTAAGTATTTATTCAAATCTGCTCAATACGTAGGTAGAGCTAGGTAGTATACATTTTATAACTTACTATGTATATATATATATATATATATATATATATATATATATTAAGCAATTTTCGTTTTCTGTGTGTGTGTGTGTGTGTGTGTGTGTGTGTGTGTGTGCGTGTCTGTGTGTGTGTATCTGTGTGTTTGCTTTCGTTCTCTGTAGTGTCCAAAACGGCGGAACCGAATTTTTCTAAATTTAACGTGTGTACTTTTTATGTCTAGGTGTGTTCTTAGATCGATTTTGTATTAGAATCACTTCGATAAGTTACCTTATATTGTGACCATCACAAGTGAAATTGAGAAGTTTTATCACCGTACAAGCAGAAAGGACCGGTGTATAAAATCAACAATATGCTATTTAATAAGATAGAAAAAATTTAATAAGATAGAAAAATGTTCATTTTAGAGCACGGTTGAACAATGATACTTGATCTTTGCATTTTGAACTTTAATTGGAGCAATTATATAAAGAAAAACTAATAAAATAAGTACTATTTTCTCTGCGGTGCAATTTACACTACAATATAATATCGACTAAGTCACTACCGGAAGACATGTACAGCTTTCTCACAGTGCACTGTGGTGGGTGTCCGACTAGATCCAGAAATCAATCGATTTGATTGATGAAATAGGCGATTTGATCGATTTCAATAAAATATAGGAAGTGTGAAACATTCGTTGATTCTCATTCAACCAGGGCAACGTCCGGTAGACTGCTAGTATATATACCTATATATTTTACGTTTATCTTCTATATTATTTTTTATACACGCTAATCATTCTATTTTTATCCGTTATTGTTTATTTTACTTGTATAGATTAGCGCATGTAACTCCTTTTGTACCTTAATTAATTAATTAGTTAATGAAATCCCATAACGTATAGTAAACACTCTCTAAAACGTATTTAATCCTGTATCGCCTAACATAACTACAGCTCCTTTCTAGCATATTTAAAATAACATTATTATCTACTAATCTCCTAGACAATCCTCAATCTCTCTCCATTGCATGTACCCTATACACGATCCCCTTATATGGCGATTGCGAGACATCGCATCTTTTTATTGCTACCTTTTAATTGTGATGAGTAGCATTAGTCTTATAAATGCTTAGCATAAAAAGCATTTATAACCTCTACACACAATATTTTATCCCGTTTTCCTAATTGATTAATAAATATATAAACAACAGTATATATTTTTCTATTATCAATCCACCTGCAGGCCAAGCTTTCTATTATATCGGAAAGTATCCATTTAAAGTATCCTTATATACTTCTTAAATCTCTCTCTGTCTCTCTCTCTCTCTCTCTCTCTATATATATATATATATATATATATATATATAGAATAACTGACAAAAAGTTATATTCCAAAATTCATGATGTTGACCATCTTATAATTTATTCCTTTAAATCAGTTGACTTATACAATTCTTGAAAGTATCTGTTTCGTAGCGCAAAATCAATCACTTAATTAATGTATCAATTAGTGAATCTATTATGACCTTAACTCATCAGTAGAAATAGCAATATTCAATATGGCGTGATGGAAAATATAAAGGTAACAGCAGCTTCTCTTCCAATTTTCGGATTTTAATCATGTCAAATCATATTTTAATTCCTTTTGACGGATTGATTGTTGCTATTTCTTCTGATGAGTTAAGGTCATAATAGATTCACTAATTGATATAATAATTAAGTGATTGATTTTGCGCTATGAAACAGTTACTGTCAAGAATTGCATAAGTCAACTGATTTAAAGGAATAAATTATAAGATGGTCAACATCATCAATTTTGGGATATAACCTTTTGTCATTTATTCTAATTAATGCTCTATAATCACATTGAGCTTCTTATATAAGGATTGATATATAATAAGAAAATATAGTATAAGTATTAATCCACTTTTAAGAAAATATATTTCTACAGGAATATATATTTATATATATATATATATATATGAAGAGAGAGAGAGAGAGTGAGAAAGAGATAGTGATAGAGAGTTCAATAGATAGATAGATAGATAGATAGATAGATAGATAGATAGAGCTTTATAGGCAGATGAAGGAAGATAGATAAATAGATAAATACATGGATAGGTCAATAGACAGGTGGATATAGATAGATAGATAGATAGATAGATAGATAGATAGATAGATAGATAGATGGTGTGTAGGATAGATAAATATAGATCAGCATGTTAGTATCATTCATGTTCTTCTGTGTGTAATTAATTGTAAAACATGGAGATATCAAAATCTCGTTTTTCGTGAATGTGTAATTAAAAACGTACTTGCTAATCAATAAATTACAGTGGATCAACATGATCATATTTGTGTCATCGTTCGTGCATCAAATGAATATTTCTGACATTAAATCATAAAGCAACAAATGATATTTGTTGATGTTTCTCATTCAGACAAATTATTGGGTTGCAGCATTTTGCTGCAACGATTTAATTCGAGGACAGCATTGATTATTATCGACCTAAACATTTAATGAATGAGATGAGAAAAGTGAGTGTGAGTACTCTCTCTCTCTCGCTCTATCTCTCCCTTTCTCTCTCTCTCTCTCTCTCTCTCTCTATATATATATATATATATATATATATATATATATATATGTATATATATATACACACACACACGTTAATTCATTTTATTTTATCCTTTCCCCCACTTTTTCTTGTACATATATTTTATTATAATTGTACATTAAGCCTTCCCATGTTCATTATCAATTTTAATTTATCCCCCATATTTTCTTTTAAAAAAAATGTTTTAAAATGCCATCGTTGGCGCCTGATGAGGATGGCGAAAGACGTCTAGGGTATATATACATACATATAAAGACAGAGAAAACGAGAGAGAAAAAGATTTAAATACGTACATATATTTGTTGATTGTTATATATTTGTCAAGCAAGCATAAACCTCGCTGACCTTTTGCAAATGTTAAGTATTTGCAATAGCGGTGTAAATGTCGTAAGTCGCATATGACGGATACTGTATAACGATTATGCTTACTAGCAATACCAAGAAAAATCCATTGCAGCAGAAGGGTTGGTTCCATGTATGCTAACCATCCTCTGCAGGAATGCCCTAACAAATGCCCGGCTGTACTATGAATTGACCTTTTCCACTACGCGCGTGATATTTAACTTACAATGTATATAATGCATGCCTACGTTTACGACAATCAAGCGAAATGAACTTCAATACTCAATATCAAAACCGTTATTCTAAAATTGCAATAAAATCACACTATACATTAGTTACATCATGCTGCAGATGGATATTTATTTTCATGCTAGACTACCCGTGACCCGTTGGGTCAGTATGTTATATTAGCTATGGAATTAATGTAATAGCGTGACACTTGTGACGTAAAGAAAATAGTTTTTGTTACATAACAAAAACATTTCTATGGAAGTATATTAAAATGAAAAAAGAATATAGGTAGATTTCTATGAGTAGCTCTGTTTATAATTGTTTATTTTTGAAAAATAAATTACAGCCATTGAATTATAAGTTGTCTGTCATACTTATAGGTAAATGTGCACTGAACAGATACCATAATACTTAAAGTTAAATTCAAATTTTGGTATATCTTTTAATTTAAACACGAAAAAAAAACAATTGGGACGCTGAAAACGTATACAGTAAAACAATACGTTTTATTGTCGTGTTGATTATTTATTTGTAACGCAAATTAAAAAAACATTTTCGGGGTTATTTATTTATATTGGTAGTGCGCAAGAAAATTTATGAATGTTTTTTTTAAGAAAGGTGTATTAAAACATAGAGAATAAATTTAAAAAAAAAGGAAGGCAGTGAGTAAATCGCCGTTGTAAAATGTTCTTATGTTTATCATCGGCTTAAAGTAGATTTATTTGTAAAAAAATTGTGTTAATATAACTAAAACGTAACACGGAAATGAACGATGTAAGATACGTGCAGAAAGTATAAACAATTCTTTATTTGGATAATTTAAACGCGAAAAAAAAAAACAATTGGGAGGCCGAAAACATACACAGTAAAACAATACGTTTTATTGTCGCGTTATTATTTATTTGTAAATATGTTTTTTTTAATTTGCGTTATAAATAAATAATCAACCCAAAAATAAAACGTATTGTTTTACTGTGTACGTTTTCAGCGTCCCATTTTATTTTCGCGTTTAAATTATCCAAATAAACAATTATTAATACTTTCTGCTTTTTTTTTACATCGTTCCTTTCCCTATTACGTTATGGGTCTATGTTTATGTACGCATACGCAACCGGAAGTCGTAAACCAGATGTTGGGTTACAACACCCGTTACAAGGTTATGTAACATTTTATAATTATATATATATATATATACTTGTTGTACCCTGCCAGTGTTGCTGTGGCTCAAATTAGCGCAATGGAAAAAGTTCCAGAATGAGAAAAAGCATGTTTCTTATAGGTTTAATTTTCCATTGTGCATGGGTACACAGTTTTTGTTGTTCCATTTTCTTAGCTGATATAGAGATTTTCCGGTTTGGTGACTCTTGAATACGTAACATAAATTGTCCATGTGAAAAAACAGTCAATGTGTAACTGTAAGGCCCACAACTGTAAAGAGTGTTCCCTGTGCTTTGTTGATGGTTATGGCAAATGACAATAAAATTGGAAAGTGCAATTTGCTAAAGTGTAATGATGTATTCGGTGGAATCATAGGAATGCATGGAATGAATATATATTCATCTGTGAAAGGTCCTGTTAAGATTGTTGTTTCTATGATATTGTTTGTTAATTTTTTTTTTACTGCAAGCTATGTGCCATTGCAAAGGTTGGATTGGTTTATATTTCACAACATGATAATTAGCACACAAAAGTTCAGTGGCAATACATGCGGTGGCATCCTGGTAAATATACTGTTGGATAATTAACCACTTTATCTGCTTTCACAACAGTGTCGATGGATTTGTATTTGACTACCTCACGTGGAATTTTACATTGAATAATAGCGTTAAGTTCATGGGCATCTTTATATTGACCTGCAAGAATAGCTCATTCACTCAGTCAAACGGAATTCTTATAATTTGAATATCTGAAAAAAACTTTTAAACTAACTATTATTTTGATTAAATAAAATTACAGACATTACAGAAGTTAAAAGTCAAAGAATTGTGCCCTTAACTCTGATCAGCTGGCACTTTTTCGTACCCAATTTCCCACAAGTGATGCAAAAGTTTTTGTGCGGATCGAACAGTCTGCAACTGGATATGCATATTTTGAGTTAAGTTTAATGTCTTCACATGGAACAAAAAAGTAGAGTATTTGAGGCAAGCATTTATTTCATCTGCTGGTGTTGATTGAAGAATAACAGGTAACATTTGTCTGAAATCTCCTGCAAGCAATATTACTGCATTCCCAAATGGTCTGACATTGCCACGCAAATCTTGCAAGGATCGACCAAGAGCCTCAAGTGATTTTTTGCGTGCCATTGTGCATTCATCCACGACAATAAGTTTGCGTTTCTGCAATATTTTTCCCCATATTGGATGTTTTGGAGATGTCGAACATGAGATTTTTGAAAAATTGAATGTTTTAAAGTAGAATAAATAATTCTTCTACTTGGCAGCAAGATCGCAGGTATTCCTCATGCAGCAAGGGCTAAGGCTATGTCATTTTGTTACCAAATGGCTGCCAAAATCAATTTAATTAGAAAGCTTTTACCAGTTACTTCTGGTGATGTTCAAGGTAGCAGTAATTTCCAAATAACTTCTATTCTCACAGTCAGTAAATTAGGTGACTAAAATAGGATTTATCCATGTTTTGACAATGCCTTATTCACTGTAATTAATTTAGGAGACTAAAATAGGATGAGGGATTAGAGATGGACAGATAGAGAGGAAGATATGTAGATAGAAAAGAGACAGTGAGAGGAAAATAGAGAAAGAGAAGGAGATAGAGAGATAAAGGGATTGATAGATAAACAGAGAGAGGGGGAGAGAAACAGAGAGGGATGAGACAGAGGAAAGGAGAGAGGGTGTTAGAGAGAAAAGAGGGCTCAAAGAGAGATGGAGAGGGTGATATAGAGAGAAAGATAGATTGATAGAGGGAAAGGGAGAGATGGATAGAGAGAGATATTAAGAGAGGAAGAGAGAGGGGAGAGAAATAGAAGGTGAACTACACTTCACCGTTTGTTTCCTCGTTCAGTAGAGAAGAAATCTTTCGAGACTGGGGCAATTTTAATGTTTTGTTGTTATCCAGAGTACCCCTTTTTGAGGGGGAGGGCTAGATTTTCGTCACCTTAGAAACCGACCGGGTTATCTGTACTTTCTCTTAACAAATTAATAAAAGAAAAACATATTGTAAAATTTGAATTTAACAGGAAAATACTATTTTAAAAAATAACACGATAACATAAGTGCATAAGTGCCACTTTATGTACTCCTTGGGCGTTGAGTTCAATGGCGACCAGCATAATTATTTAATGGTCGCTCCCTTAGCCCCCCCTAGTCAAGTCTAATGCATGCGCACGTGTCATTTTTTTATTTACTGACGTTGGCTTAGTAACTAAACGATTTATTGATAATTTCGTAACCCTTAAACGCATGCCGGAAGATTTAAATTGGTTCATTATTGTTGTAATGAAAAAAAAAGTTTAATTCAACACAAAACCAAAAACACATATAAATGATAAATGATTTATTATTCTAGTCATTGAAATTTACTAATTTTTAAATAAAAAAGTAAAAAAAAAAGTTAATAAAAAAATAGTTGCTTATGTGCACATAAAAAACTTGTTTTTTTTTGTTTTATTTTTTTAGATTAGGTCCACCTTATAATCACCCCCACCCAACCTCCTCATCTTAAGAACAGCTTCCGGAATAAACACCACTTTTGGAGGGGGGATATGCAAAATTTAACTGATATTTGTTGTCAGCATACCCACCCGAAAATACTATTAAAAAAAAGGAGGGGTTCAGTGCCCGTGGCAGAGAAGTAGATTTATTTATCTATAAAAGTTTCGAAGAATTGAATTTATTTATCAATAAAAGTCGTCATTTAAAAAAAAAAATTGTGGAGGTGGACCTAAATGTAAATATTTACCCAAAAAATTATCCCGAATTTTATTACAAAAACGTTTTGTTTTCGCACTATTCAACAATTGGTTCATCCGCGCATGTAAATTAAAAAATATTTGTAAAAGTGAGAAGTTATCAGTAAATGATTTAGTTTTTTTTTTAATTTATTTATTTATTTTTTTTTTTACATTAGGTCCACCTCCACAAATGTTAACAACGGATTTCGGAATAAACACCATTTGGGGGGTATTTAAAAAAAAGTCGATAAAAGTCGTTATTTAAAAATAAATTTAAAATCAAATGTTTGTAAAAATGAGAAATTATTGATAAATATTTAGTAACATTTTTCGGTGCTAATGCAGAGTGTGATCCGCGCCATTTTTTAAATCGTATTTCCACGTTTAATTAAAGTTTTATGATAGGTTTTTTTTATTCAATTGCAAGGTTAAAGTACAGAATAGGTACAAATCACCCTCCTTTCCCATGTTAAGAATGGCTTTTTAAATAATAACTTTATTATTTCAGCATGGATCACTCTCTGCATGAGTACCCATTTTTCTTTTAATAGTCATAAAAAGTAAAACTTTTTTCAAAATAAATAGATAAATAAATGTTTGTAAATGTGACAAATAATCGTTTAGTTACGGCAACGTCAGTAAATAAAATATGTTACGTGCGGGGTGGTGTGGGAGACTAAGGAAGCGACTATTATTTTTTTTCTGCTGGTCGCCATGGAACTCAACGCCCAAGGAGTACCGAAATGTAAATTTTTTTTTGTAAAATAAATAAATTTCAAGCAATTTTTGCAATAAATAATAGATAGCAACTTCGTTAATTTTACGACTCGCCCCAGAATATTGTAAACACCCTAACTTCCCCATGTTAAAACGGTTTTCGGAATGAACACCCCCAACCTCCCCATATTAAGAACGGCTTTCGAGGTTTATGGAAGGGCGTTTTTTTTAACATTGGGAGGTTAGGGTGTTTATAATACGTTGAGGAATGTCGTAAAAATGAAACAGTTTAGAAAAAGTTAAAACAAACTTTTTATGTAAACAATGCCGTGAAAAGAAACTAAACAATTAAAACGTAATGTTTCATGAGTGAAAAGCCGTAACATAAATGAAGGAATTTAAAATTAAAAAATTGGTAAGTACATAAATGAATTTAAATTTTTAAAATATGGATTATTTTTTTTGTGGCTGTGTGAGTGCTAATGCAGAGAGTGATCAGCGCTATTTTTTTTAAATCGTATTTCCACGTTTACTTAAAGTTTTATGATATGTTTTTATTCAATTGTAAGGTTAAAGTACAGAATAGGTACAAAACACCCTCCCTTCCCCATGTTAAGAATGGCTTTTTAAATAATAACGTTATTATTTCAGCACGGATCACTCTCTGCATGAGTAAGTTTTTTTTTTACTTATCTGGAAATTCGAGAGTAGTTGAAACGGAAGTTACCAGAAATAAAACCGGGCAAGTCTCGCAGAAACGACTTCGAAAAATATTTATATTTTATTGAATATTTTAATAATTCGCGAGGTAATTTTATTTTAATGACATAAAAACATCCCTCGACTCTGAAGAGTGATTGTCTGAAAATTTCAAATAAATTGGTAACGTAGAAATATGGTTTTATTCACTTTAAACGAACCAAATTTACATTTATATATATATATACATATATATACTAGCGTTACCCTGCCACGCGTTGCTGTGGCTCAAATTGGCGCAATGGAAAAAGTTCCAGAATGAGAAAAAGCATGTTTCTTATAGGTTTAATTTTCCATTTTGCATGGGTACAGTTTTTGTTGTTCCATTTTCTTAGCTGATATAGAGATTTTCCGGTTTGGTGACTCTTGAATACGTAACATAAAGTGTCCATGTGAAAAAACAGTCAATGTGTAACTGTAAGGTCCACAATAGTAAAGATTGTTCCCTGTGCTTTGTTGATGGTTATTGCAAATGACAATAAAATTGGAAAGTGCAATTTGCTAAAGTGTAATGATGTATCCGGTGGAATCATAGGAATGCATTGAATGAAGATATATTCATCTGTGAAAGGTCCTGTTAAGATTGTTGTTTCTATGATATTGTTTGTTAATTTTTTTTTACTGCAAGCTATGTGCCATTGCAAAGGTTGGATTGGTTTATATTTCACAACATGATAATTAGTACACAAAAGTTCAGTGGCAATACATGCGGTGGCATCCTGGTAAATATACTGTTGGATAATTAACCACTTTATCTGCTTTCACAACAGTGTCGATGGATTTGTATTTGACTACCTCACGTGGAATTTTACATTGAATAATAGCGTTAAGTTCATGGGCATCTTTATATTGACCTGCAAGAATAGCTCATTCACTCAGTCAAACGGAATTCTTATAATTTGAATATCTGAAAAAAACTTTTAAACTAACTATTATTTTGATTAAATAAAATTACAGACATTACAGAAGTTAAAAGTCAAAGAATTGTGCCCTTAACTCTGATCAGCTGGCACTTTTTCGTACCCAATTTCCCACAAGTGATGCAAAAGTTTTTGTGCGGATCGAACAGTCTGCAACTGGATATGCATATTTTGAGTTAAGTTTAATGTCTTCACATGGAACAAAAAAGTAGAGTATTTGAGGCAAGCATTTATTTCATCTGCTGGTGTTGATTGAAGAATAACAGGTAACATTTGTCTGAAATCTCCTGCAAGCAATATTACTGCATTCCCAAATGGTCTGACATTGCCACGCAAATCTTGCAAGGATCGACCAAGAGCCTCAAGTGATTTTTTGCGTGCCATTGTGCATTCATCCACAACAATAAGTTTGCGTTTCTGCAATATTTTTCCCCATATTGGATGTTTTGGAGATGTCGAACATGAGATTTTTGAAAAATTGAATGTTTTAAAGTAGAATAAATAATTCTTCTACTTGGCAGCAAGATCGCAGGTATTCCTCATGCAGCAAGGGCTAAGGCTATGTCATTTTGTTACCAAATGACTGCCAAAATCAATTTAATTAGAAAGCTTTTACCAGTTACTTCTGGTGATGTTCAAGGTAGCAGTAATTTCCAAATAACTTCTATTCTCACAGTCAGTAAATTAGGTGACTAAAATAGGATTTATCCATGTTTTGACAATGCCTTATTCACTGTAATTAATTTAGGAGACTAAAATAGGATGAGGGATTAGAGATGGACAGATAGAGAGGAAGATATATAGATAGAAAAGAGACAGTGAGAGGAAAATAGAGAAAGAGAAGGAGATAGAGAGATAAAGGGATTGATAGATAAACAGAGAGGGGGAGAGTTTGAAACAGAGAGGGATGAGACAGAGGAAAGGAGAGAGATAGAGGGAGTTTAAGACAGAAAGGGGCTCAAAGAGAGATGGAGAGGGTGATATAGAGAGAAAGATAGATTGATAGAGGGAAAGGGAGAGATGGATAAAGAGAGATATTAAGAGAGGAAGAGAGAGGGGAGAGAAACAGAAGGTGAACTACACTTCACCGTTTGTTTCCTCGTTCAGTAGAGAAGAAATCTTTCGAGAATGAGGCAATTTTAATATTTTGTTGTTATCCAGAGTACCCCTTTTTTGGGGTGGGGGCTAGATTTTCCTCACCTTAGAAACCGACCGGGTTATCTGTACTTTCACTTAACAAATTAATAAAAGAAAAACATATTGTAAAATTTGAATTTAACAGGAAAATACTATTTTAAAAAATAGCACGATAACATAAGTGCATAAGTGCCACTTTAGGTACTCCTTGGTCGTTGAGTTCCATGGCGACCAGAATAATTATTTAATGGTCGCTCCCTGAGCCCTCCCCCAGTCAAGGCTAATGCATGCGCACGTAACATTTTTTTTTATTTACTGACATTGGCTTAGTAACTAAACGATTTATTGATAATTTCGTAACCCTTAAACGCCGGAAGATTTAAATTGGTTCATTATTGTTGTAATGAAAAAAAAAGTTTAATTCAGCACAAAACCAAAAACATATTAATGATAAATGATTTATTATTCTAGTCATTGAAATTTACTAATTTTTAAATAAAAAAGTTTTTAAAAAAAGTTAATAAAAAATAGTTGCTTATGTGCACATAAAAAACTTGTTTTCTTTTGTTTGTTTGTTTTTAGATTAGGTCTACCTTATAATCACCCCCCCCCAACCTCCTCATCTTAAGAACAGCTTCCGGAATAAACACCACTTTTGCCAAATTTAACTGATATTTGTTGTTAGCATACTGACCCGAAAATACTATTAAAAAAAGGGGGTTATGCTTTACGGAAATGGTGCCGACGTCCGCCTCATTCTGAGTTAGGGGAGAGGCCGTTTGACGTAGGCGGTGCCGAGGCAGAAAATTACCCTGACCCTAAAATATGCGATATGTCACAGACAGATGCTTTTACAAATATTGTGAAACAAATCACAGAATTTTACAGGGTTAACTAACCACATGGAACTATTCTAATCATGTGGACTGTTTTTTTGTTTTTAAATTCTAATTATTTGAACTGTTTATTTTGTAAAATTCCAATTATTTGAACTGTTGAATTATAAAAAATTTGAACTGTTTATTTTTTTAAATTCTAATTATTTGAACTGTTTAAAATAAAAAAATAAAAATTCTAATTATTGGAACGGGTTTTTTTCTCCTTAAGTAAACAACTGGGCACTTTATTGAAGTCGATAAAAGTCGTCATTTAAAAAGAAATTTAAAATTGAATGTTTGTAAAAGTGAGAAATTATTAATACATGTTTAGTAACATTTTTCGGTGCTAATGCAGAGAGTGATCTGCGCTATTTTTTAAATCGTGTTTTTTTATTCAGTTGCAAGGTTAAAGTACAGAATAGGTACAAAACACCCTCCCTTCCCCATGTTAAGAATGGCTTTTTAAATAATAACGTTATTATTTCAGCATGGATTACTCTCTGCATGAGTACCCATTTTTCTTTTAATATTCATAAAAAGTAAAACTTTTTTCAAAATAAATAAATAAATGTTTGTAAATGTGACAAATAATCGTTTAGTTACGGCAACGTCAGTAAATAAAATATGTTACGTGCGGGGTGCGGTGGGAGACTAAGGGAGCGACTATTATTTTTTTTCTACTGGTCGCCATGGAACTCAACGCCCAAGAAGTACAAAAATGTAATTTTTTTGTCAAATAAATAAATTTTAAGCAATTTTTGCAATATCTTCTAAATAATAGATAGCAACTTCGTTAATTTTACGACTCGCCCCAGCATATTATAAACACCCTTACTTCCCCATGTTAAAACGGTTTTCGGAATGAACAACCTCCCCATATTAAGAACGGCTTTCGAGGTTTATGGAAGGGCATTTTTTAACATGGGGGGTTAGGGTTTTTATAATACGTTGAGGCATGTCGTAAAAATGAAATAGTTTAGAAAAAGTTAAAACAAACTTTTTATGTAAACAATGCCGTGAAAAGAAACTAAACAATTAAAACGTAATATTTCATGAGTGAAAAGCCTTAACATAAATAAAATGTAAAAATTGGTAAGTACATAAATGAATTTAAATTTTTAAAATATGGGATTATTTTTTTTGTGGCTGTGTGAGTGCTAATGCAGAGAGTGATCCGCGCTATTTTTTTTAAATCGTTTTCCACGTTTAATTAAAGTTTATGATATGTTTTTATTCAATTGTAAGGTTAAAGTACAGAATAGGTACAAAACACCCTCCCTTCCCCATGTTAAGAATGGCTTTTTAAATAATAACATTATTTCAGCACGGATCACTCTCTGCATGAGTAAGTTTTTTTTTGTTTTATTTTTACTTATCGAGTTAACAGAAAATGAAATCTTTCGTCAATTCGTGGCTGTGAAATGAATCGAACCGGAAGTTCAGTTTTATCAACAGAACAGATTCGCAGTAACGGTTAAAAAATATATTTATTTTATTTAATATTTTAATTTTAATAATTCGCGAGGTAAATTTATTTTAATAACATAAAAACATACCTCGACTCTAAAATTGGGTTGTCTGAAAATTTCGAATAAATTGATAACGTAGAAATATGGTTTTATTCGTTTAGAACGAACCAACTTTACATTTATATATATATATATGCGTAATGTGATTATGCGTAATTCTACGCTCTGTATGTGATTTTTGCTTATCTCGGTATTGTTTCAAGTCGTCCTGAACCTCCACTTGTCATTGGTATTAAACAAATCTAGAGAGGTGTAGTTGAAGAGTATCTAACTCTTGCCACAACAATTTCACGCGCAGGCACCCTTACAATGGATATCCATAGTCTGTTACTATGATGATGATGATGATTGCAACGTCTTGTCAGACGAGTGCCACTCCCTCAGACACTTAATGTCTATGAACCCAAAAATTACTTCTTTTTTTTAGTCCTACTGGTGAATTCACACGCTCAAGTAGGCATGATACTGAAGACGATCACTGAAATCAATTATTACATACTTCCAGCATTTTAAGTCTCCACGCGTCACAACTTTTCCCTTGCCATAGGACCATTTTTATAGACAAATGCCTGAGGTAGTATCTATACACAGATGATGTTACAGAGTCTTAGCTTTGTACGACAGCTAAGTCTCTCTCTCCATTCAAAATGTTGAGATCCAGCAACAAGCAAGATAGCCAGCAACAAGTTAAACTGGAGACCAGCTTAATGCGGGTACTGGTCTCCCGCTTTATGCTTCTTTAAATCAGTGATTTCCTTCTCCTAGAAAGGTTGCCTTCACCACGGCTAGCTGGAGCCCTCTCCACCCCAATATACACATGCATACACACAAATATACACGGTGCTAGTTGGCCGTTGACCCCGAAAAGGGGTTCATTCACCATTTGGAATGTCTTGTTTTTAATCCTTCAGGGAGACTAGCCACCCTCCTCACCAAACAAGTCTGGTGGGGGAACCAGTTTAGTCGCCGGTGACCCGACCATGAGGCAGGTAGTACTGGGTTACATGGTACCAGTAGCATATGACATGACCTGACAATCTGTTACTATACATACATATATATATATATATATATATATATATATATATATATATATATATATATATATATATATATGATGGATTCTCCCGTCGATTTCGACGTATGAGGTTCCTACAACCATTTAATGAACTGTGTGTTTGAATCTAGAGTTACATTGAAGACCCGCTAATGAGATGGAACGAAAACCACAGACCAGGCAAGAGAGTGGGCGAAGAATGCGCGTTACTATGACAGATGGTACGGAGACATCCCTTATGAAAGACCTCCAGCTGCTTAATCTGTCTACGACACAGGGTCCAGGATTACGATACATACAGAAGAGTACTGAATAATGTAGTTATCAGAATGTGCTAGACACGTTTACTATTCTATTGATAATTTCATCATGTAAATTCGACTTAAATTAACTTTACGGCCAATTTAGTTAAAATTCTTTACATACTTGAGGTCAGTTCTGTCAACACTTCTTAAAACCTCAAGGAGCTTTTGTCATTTAAGGCCTTTGATGTGTTGCCATAGATGGTCGTGTCATCTGCATAGATGTCAACTAATGATTTAAGTATGTGTTTTGGGAGATAATTGATGTCGATCAGAAAGATGGACCTCTGAGGGACTCCAGCATTAATAGTCTGGGCCTCTGATTTCTGCCCATCAGCCACTACTCTTATGAGCCTATAAGAGACAAATGATTTAATAATTGAGAAAACATTTTCAGTTATACCGTAGCTGGAAATCCTGTGAAGTAGGCCCTTATGTCATACCTTATCGACGCCTTTGATATGTTAAGACCAATTGCTCTAGAAAGGAACCCTTTGTCTAGAGGTTAACTAATCCTATGAGATATAACCGTTAGCACATCTGCTGTAGATATGGCAGAACGGAATCCATATTGCATGTCACTAAGTAGGTTATTTCTGTTGAGGTGGTTGACTACTTCTCTATTTAATGTGGATTCACGCAACTTACTCATGACACACAGGAGACGTATTGGTCTGTACTGAGAGGGAGATGACTTATCACCTGAATTCTTAAATACAGTGCATACCGATGAGGTTTTCCAAGGTTTGGGGAAGCACTTCTCCTTAAGGCAACGCTTAAACAGTTTGGTAAGTATGAGGGCAGGTTCTAGTTGAAGCTTTTTAAACACAATAATTGGAATGCCATCAGGGCCAGTTGCTTTACTGGAATCAAGGTTCTTGATTAGCTTGGTGACCTCACGCAAAGATATTTGTATGTTGCATAGCATATTGTCTATTATAGGTGGAAATACGGGTAGGTGATGGCCTTCGTCGCATAGGGTAGCATTAGTTGCAAAGTTCTTGGCAAATAGTTTGGCCCTGTGTGATGCTGACAAGATGACCTCAGGTCCATTGATAATGGTTGGAATAGAACGCACGCTTCTGTTCAGGATCCTGCTACTTTGGATTTAACGCACTGAGCACATAGCTCTGTTGCATTTTTTATTACTCTTTTACCTGGAAGCACATATAAAGTTAATTAGGGTCTTTGGAGATATCCCTATCACACCTACAGCCATCTTTAATGTAGCACATATTCCATGCGCATGGCGATCTTGGGGGTCAGATTTAGATGTTAAGTTACAGTATCCTTTAATTATAAACTCATCTATAGAAGTTTCGCTTAGAAAGAATATGTCCGGTTTCGTCTTCTGTAATTGGGTTTCAACCTTTCGAAAGTTGGAACGTAGACCCCTGATGTTGGAGAAGGAGACATAGTAGTAGGGGTCTACGTTGGAGGATGGGGCTCTAGGTTTATTCGTGTTTTTTTGTTTTTTTGTTTTGTTTTTAGATATTTCATTTTGAGGTTTTGGGATTTATGGAACAAGTCGGCAGACCTGGTTAGAGCAGGAAAGAGAGGGAAAGTAAGACAGAAAAATACTGGATTTTTTGTAGGACATAATAAGTTAAAGCCGTAACAATTCCCCACTTGTATGGCATCGAGAGACCCCACCAGAAACTACTGCATGCTTTAGAATCAATTCACTAACTCCATACACCGTGTATTCATTCCCTTATATTTATACATAATTATATATATATACATATAATATATATATATCTTTATACATATATATAATATATATTATATATATATATATATTATAACATATCATATAGAATTTATAAAAGATGTATACATGTAAACAGGTTAATGTAGTTCGACTGATATATATTAAATAAGAGAAATAATTATTAATTAATTACGTTCAGTACATAGACACGTATATTCAGATCTCACACACCCACACACCCACACACACAGGTGAATCTCCACCGATAACATCAAACGGAAAAGTGACATCTTCGCATCTCATCTGAATTATGTATCATGCCTTTAAGAACGTATCAAGTAGGGAGTTGAGCAGAGATATATTTGTTCACCTTGCGTTTAAATATCTGAATATTAGTACAGAGGCAGGGAGGGAATGTTAAAGTCTAAAGGTTCGGGAAGAAACTATTTAAGTGGAAAACATTACGACATCAGTGAATTTTTACAGTAAATGTTTTTGCTTCTTGTTTAGTTAGGTTAGTTGTGCTAGTCTTCTTCATTTTTTAATTTTTACAGTGAATGTTTTTGCTTCTTGTTTAGTTAGGTTAGTTGTGGTAGTCTTCTTCATTTTTTAATTTTTACAGTGAATGTTTTTGCTTCTTGTTTAGTTAGGTTAGTTGTGGTAGTCTTCTTCATTTTTTAATTTTTACAGTGAATGTTTTTGCATCTTGTTTAGTTAGGTTAGTTGTGGTAGTCTTCTTCATTTTTTAATTTTTACAGTAAATGTTTTTGCTTCTTGTTTAGTTAGGTTAGTTGTGCGCGTCTTCTTCATTTTTTTAATTTTTACAGTAAATGTTTTTGCTTCTTGTTTAGTTAGGTTAGTTGTGGTAGTCTTCTTCATTTTTTAATTTTTACAGTAAATGTTTTTGCTTCTTGTTTAGTTAGGTTAGTTGTGGTAGTCTTCTTCATTTTTTAATTGATTCTGTGACTCCGATATTCAGATGGTATTTGCATTAATTTCCCGATTAATAGTTAAAGTTCATATTAATTAGACGAAAAAAATTGGATATTATATTTGGAAAATTTATTATTGTTAACTTTTCGACAATATTGCCGCTATATTGTCTATTTACTGAAGATCACAGTATTATGCAAAGTAATACATAGGTATATTGCTGTTTTGAAGTGATTAAAACTATGTTAAACTTTGTGCGACATGCATAAATGGATTCAATCCAGGAAACAGAAACACATCCGATTCCAAAATTATTTAAAAAAGATAAAATAATTTAATGTGAAGACTTCTAAACAAGAACCATACAAATCTGATCCGTTAGTTCAGAAGTAACACTGGTCTCATTGTAAGCAATGAATATATTACCCCTATTTTCTCGCTTTTTTCAGTAAGAGTTGTCGCCATTATTTTCTATAGAAATATTACGTCTTGTGGTTATCATCTTTGAGACGGAATCTAAGATCATCAACTCAAACCATATGATGTCCGCGGGGCCCGACAGTTTCCACAATATCAACTAATTGTAAATAGTATAGTGCATCTTCCATCATGAATAGCTGTTAAATTATATGAAATTCAAAATCTAATACAAGAATCCGATTTTCACTGCAATAAGTAAGCAGAGTACGCCTTATGTGTTCAAATTTCTTCTAACATTTGTTACAAATAGTAAAATATGTGTTTCGTTATATTATATATATATTATATATATTACATATATATATAATATATATATAATATATATACAATATATATATATTACATATATATTACATATATATATAATATATATATTACATATATATATAATATGTAATATATATATATAATATGTAATATATAGAATATGTAGCATATATATATTATATATATACTACATATTCTATATATTACATATTCTATATATTACATATTATATATATTACATATATATATATTATATATATATTATATATATATTAGATATATATTACATATTATATATATTACATATTATATATATTACATATATATATTATATATATATTACATATATATTACATATTACATATATTACATATTATATATATTACATATTATATATATTACACATTACATATATTATATATTATATATATATATTACATATTATATATATTACATATTATATATATTACATATTATATATATTAGATATTACATATATTACATATTATATATATTACGTATTATATATATTACATATTATATATATTACATATTATATATATATTACATATATATTTAATATATATATATTACATATATATTACATATTATATATATTATATATTATATATATATTACATATATATATAATATATGTATTACATATTATATATATTACATATTATATATATTACATATTATATATATTACACATTATATATATTACATATTTTATATATTACATATTATATATATATTACATATATATATTATATATATAACATATATATTACATATTATATATATATATTACATATTATATATATTACATATTATATATATTACATATATATATATTATATATTACGTATATATTACATATTATATATATTACATATATGTATATATATATATATATTCATATTCGAAGGTAACCCGTTACATTCGGGCACTACAAACAGCCGTTTTTTTTATGTAGCGTCGAATGGTCTATGGTCACCTGACGAAGTCTCATTGACTGAAATAGATGGCTATATGAAACGACCGAATGCAACCGTGTACCTTCGAATAAATAAAAAAATATTTTGCTCTTGTTATCAAGCACTATCGAACAACCTGTGGCTGTATTCATTAGTCCCTACTTTTGAACATCTCAAGCGTGGATATATATATATATATATATATATATATATTTTTACAAAGGCGTCACCACATTATCAAGGCCCAGAGGCCACTCAAGGATAAGGGTTAAAGAGTGTACAGTAGAAATTGGTCAATATAGTAATCATTAGTAATGAAAATTTGGTAAATTTAATAACTTATATGGAACGGCTCATCAAGAACTTATTTACTTTAGACTTGAACACAACCATATTGTAGTCAGCCGGAAAGCAGGAAAACGGAAGACAATTCCACAGGCGTGCAGTTCTAAGAAAGAAGCTTTGTTCATGGAATCTACGTTTAGGTTTAGGCACAGATAAAGAGTGGGGGAAATTATTGATAGTGTTTACAGCTAGACGAGTGTTTCTTGTGAAAATTTGGCGAGGGGGGACCATAGATTGAAGCTCAGTTGAACACTTTCCATGAAAATAACGATACATCAGAGACAAACTCGCAACATCTCTTCTGTGAGATAGAGGTTGCAAGGAGGAGAAAAGGACATCTCCTACGAGGCTACGAAGTCTATTTTGAACTCTATCAAGGCAGGACAAGTCCTTTCTAGCAGCTCCTGCCCAGATGTGGCAACAGTATTCCATCCTTGGACGTACCTGGCTCTTATATAGGTAGAGAATAGCATCAGCAGTGAGATATCTACTGGATCGATAGAAAGATCCCACCATTTTTCCAGCGGCCTTGGCAACAGATTTGATATACGTGTTCCATTTAAGATCAGGAGTAATGGTCAAGCCCAGAAGCTTGTCAAAACTTGAGGCCTCCTGAAGACGAGAGCCATTCATTTCAATTGATGCCAGAAGTGTTTCACTTATTAAACGGCAGTCTCATTTCAGCGATTACTCTTCATCAGAGCGCAAATGACCTATGACCAAATATGTAGATAAAAACTAATAAGAAAACCAAACACCAACAGCAGCAATAAGACCGCGGCGCTTTCCAAGTTACACCGTCAAATACACAAGAATAAAACTGTTAATCGTAACGAATTCTTAGAGTCATTCCCTTACATTCTCCTTGGTTATGATTATAAGTCAATCGACAATAACAAAAGGCGAACCGAAAGCCTTTTTTTAAACGTACCCAGGAATGTGTAGCGAAATATTAGATGCTTATGTAAAACAAATAAAAGGTATATATAAGCCTGAAGAGTCCTAGAGTGGATGAGCCGCGGAATATTCAGTGTAGCTTAATCGCCATATATATTTTATAACTTACAATATATATATATGTATATATATATATATATATATATTAATCCTCGCGCGAAAGAGCAGGACACAATATATTTTAAGTAATAATAATAATAATAATAATAATAATAATAATAATAATAATAATAATAATAATAATAATAATAATAGAATAACAATAACAAGACTTTCGCTGGCGAGAACTACTATTGACCATAACCAGTTGTACACTCTTTTTGAAATTTTCATCTCTATTTTTCTCGTTATGTACTTAATATTTGTTAATGAAACCTATATGAAATATGTTCCTTATTAAATTTTGAAGATTTTCTATTCTGAAAGAAGTTTAAAAAAAGTTTATCTAAAAAAGTTATTTTAAAGTTTTTGTTTAAAAAAATTCGTATTTTCTCATTATTCAGACCTTTATTACAAAGAGGGGTTTCAAAAAATGAGTTGTGGTCTGAGGAGAAATACAAACTGAAACAGAGAGAATATTCAGACCTGTAATAATACAAAGACGGGGTTGCAAAATGAGTTGTGGTTTGAGAAGAAATACAAACTGAAATATAGAGAAGGAGAGTTTTAAAATATAATCTTAAAAAGATAAGATACAAGTTAGAAAGCATTTCATCCAAGGCATGAAAATTCTTAAACAAAATGTTTTTACTATAGGCATATTGTACATATATATTCAACCCACCATAGCAGATATGCTGTGCATTTTCTTTCATTATATAATTAAAGCTATACTCTTTCTATATGATAGAGGACTTGTTTAATTTAAATTGAATGAAAAAAATTACCTTGGATTTATTTTATGTGATGTACATGTTGTTGCAATTTAAAAACATTATCTTTCATCTAGCAATTAATGATATAGATATAAATTTTCAATTATTTTTTAAAAAAGTGAATCGAAACAAGATGCTTTTTTAATCATATGCATGAAAGGGTTATGACTATGAACGGGGTTTACTTGAAATAGGAAATTTATGCTATGTCGGTATATTATAAAAGAGGAATCGGAATTCATAACAGTATTTTAATGAAGCATAAATTATTAGGAATAATACTATAATAAAATAATAAAGGTAAGAGGATAAATTATAAGGGATAAAATATAGAAAAAAATTGTGAATAAGATAGAAGAAAAACAGATGGTAGAATAAGAGGAAAAAATACAACGGATAAATGAATATAAAAATTATCAGAATTAATCAGTGACAATAAATAAAAGAGGTACAAGAAATACAAAGTTATTAAATATAGAACAATGAAAAATAGATACTAAAAAAATAAGTATAAAAATATAAAGAGCCAATGGAAAAATGAAATATAATAAAGTGAAAATACGACAATAAGGAAGTCTTACAGTAGGAGAGAGTTCTTAAAGGTAAGGAAGTAGATATGTTATCCAAAGTTTTTAGGTCTTTGTTGAGTGCAAAGCAGTGTCGAAATTTTTTTTTTTAAATCATTAATAAATAAGTAGTCTCCATCCAGTTTAAATGGTGATTCAAGGTAACGTGTTGCGGTTAGAAATGAAAGTTTTTAAATCTTTGCATTATCTCGATAAGTCTTCTCGCTTGCCTCGTTTCTGCTACTGTTCTGCTAGTCATTTTCACATTCAACGTGGACCTAAGAACGCCCACAGTTCTGATGCCCCACTTCACATTTTCTGTCCTTGCTCAATTGAGAAATCCTTCATGACTGAGACATTTTTTTATTTTCATTCCTATCCAAAGTGCCCCTTTTTGAAGCTGGATTTTTCTCACATTAAAAACCGACCTTGTGTCTAACTCTGCCCTCGTGGGTCATCTCTATTCCTTTGCTACTTAAAAACGTTCTCTCACTGTAAAATTTTCTCCCTTATTCTTGTATTTTTATTTTATTTTATCTTATTTTAATTCGTATTTTATTTTTATTTTTATATTCAATACTTTTATATTTTTTATAACTTTGCACTATTTTTACTCTTTTATCATATTATCTATTTATCTTTTTTATTTATATTTTTTATATTTAATCTTTGTTTTATTATTTCGTTCAGATGTCATTAGCAAAATATTAAATCTGGCTTGATATAATTTTGCTGTTGACCACATATATAGAAAATATATTAAAGATTAAATCATTTTTAGAGAAAGAAAATAAGAGTTGCTACAAATAAGTATATGAGATGTGGGTACGCAAATAGAATAATGATTATTTAGTAGAATGGAACGATGTTATTATTATCAATTTTAGATGTATTCTGTCTCTTTTTGGTTGTGCAAGATCCGTAGAAAAACGTTCTCGTTTATAAAGTAAAATCTCACCATTCAAAATGAATATTCTAGTTGGCTAAAATAGCCATGATTAAAAGCAAGATATTAGGATTTAAAACAGCTTAAATCCGTTATTTAAAGAATAAATTTAAAAATAAAGTTTAAAAAATTAGATACTTTAAAAATAAGCGGTAAGCTTTTTTATAAAAAAAACACTTAGGCAAATATATCGAGTCTCTAAAATTCTTCATTCACAAGGGAGTATTGTTTGTTACTCTGTTCTATCAAACAGAATTAAAATTTACTTTCAATTGGGACATCTTCAACCAATCTGGAACCTAATAACATCGTCCCATTCTATTGAAAGATTTACTATACTATTTGAATAACAAAATGTCATATCCTTTTTTGTTTCAACCCTTATTTTCTTTCTCTATATCCCTAAAAATGTATTTTTTAATATATTTTCTATATATGTGCTGAATAGCAAAATTATATCAAACCAGAATTAATATTTTGCTAATGACTTTTACTCTGAGGAGATGGCCGACATCGAGAATCCATAGGAAATTACTTTTAATATTGTATTCTTTGTTCAAATTAAAAAAATGTTTGGAAAAATTAGATTTTTCTTTATGAAATTTAAATGTAATTTTTGCATATATAAATATATGTGTTTGTGTGTGCTGCAGTCTGTTTTCTTCGCATAATTCTATGAAGTTGATTAAATTAACATTTATCATATGGATCTAAGTAGATTTTAAGCTGATATTTTATGATAATTTTTAAGTGTCTTCTGGGGTTTAATATATCGCTTTGTTTTTAATATAATCTAATTAGGAATCTTTTACATGGGTTTCCTATTGCTGTCAAATCCAATATGGCGACGTAAGACGTTTGAATTAAATAGCTTTATTGTGGGTGTCTATAAACATTACAACAAGTGGGTGTGTCTTTTTTGTTTTGTAATATTAATTCCTTGAGGTAAAAGTGCCACGGGATTTGCATGAAGGTAAGATTTAATCAGATGTTTGTCGTGCATATATGTCTGCGCATGCGTATATGTCTTTCCACTTTCCTTCTTTTAAATATGTTAAATTCAAACTCTTTACATAAGTGTTTCAGTTATATCAGTAGATCGGATAATGAACTTCAGTCCATAAGTTTTTCGGTTTGATTTCAACTGACGTTGTCCGTTTCAATTTTATTTTTTTCACTTTTAAGCCTAAAAATATTTTAAAATATAAAACCGTTTATTATTTTACAGAAAACCTTCTGCAGTTTCCGGATCGTGCTGCAGTAAACACCCACAAAGATAGTTTTAAAAAAGTAAAAAGGAAGCCATAGCAGTTAATCCACCTTCCCTTTTTTTAAATTTATTCTCCATTTTTTAATACACCTTTTTTAAAAAAACATTCATACATTTTCTTCTACACTACCAACATAAATAAATAACCCCGAAAATGTTGTTTTATTAATTTACGTTACAAATAAATAATCAACGCGACAATAAAACGTATTGTTTTACTGTGTACGTTTTAAGCGTCCCAATTGTTTGTTTTTTTTCACGTTTAAATCAAAAGATATATCAAAATTTGAATTTAACTTTTTTAGAGCGATTACATTTTCGTATTTTTATCTGTTTATTACTTCTACAATTTATGGACCGTGTTATAATAGATAGGATTTCCAAGTTTTATGTAATTCCTACTATATCTTTTTTTTATTAAATTGTTATTTAAAAGTACAGAATAGTTAGAAAAACCAACGCATTACGCATGAGTAAAATTGGGCTTCTAAAATATAAAGTCATTTTATGCACGGTCCATAAACTGCAGAAGTAATAAATGTTTTAATATTCGTCCTCCCCATTTATATTGAAAAAGAAAACAAAAATTAAATAAATTCGATTAATTTCTACATGCTTTTTGACTGTTTTAAGTGTTTTTAATCAATGTATTTGTTATCATAATTTTTATTTAATCAAACATTAATATTTTCCATCTTTCAAGTTTACACCCTCCCGAATAAAATCCTTAAAAAGTATATTGTCCCCTGTCAATCGTGGTTGATATTCTTTTTTGCGCGGAGTTGCTAGTTCCATCCGACCCCCCCCCCCCAAAAAATGTATTGTCTCGTACCCAACTTAATTGGATAAGTATATACAAATGGTGGTGTTGTGACCACTTTAAATTCAACTTTATTGACAAATATGGATGCGAAATGGTAATGTCTTCAATACCCCCATTTATATTTGAAATAGAGAAATGAAAAGAAAATAATTTGGAGTAATTCGACCGTTGTTTTTTTTATGTTTAACATTCATGCATTTGCTATCATTATTTTTATTTAACCAAACACGAGTATATTTCTCTCACTTGATTAAATATCTAAAATGCCTAGTATCCCCCACACATCATTTTTTTACATGGAAGTCACCACTTATCAAGGCCCGGAAGAGGGTTATTGCGTGTACAGTAACCAATAGGATATTATCGTAGTAATCGTTAGTAACAGAGATTTGATAAAGTGTCTTACTTAAGGGGGCGGTTTATCAGGAATTTCTTTATGTTGGACTTGAAGACATCCAAGCTGTAGTCAGGTGGGAAAAAGGAATACGGAAGAGAGTTCCACAGGTGTGCAAGAACGAAGCTTTGTTCATCGAATCTACGCTTGGATTTAGGCACAGATAAAGAATGGAGAAAATTATTGTCAGTGGTTTCAGCTAGACGGGTGTTTATCGTGAAAGATTGGCAAGGGGGGCCAGAGTTTGGAGCTCACACAAGCATTTGCCATGGAAATAACGATAAAACAAGGACGGGCTGGCAAATTCTCTTCTATGGGAGAAAAGTTGCAGGGTAGAGAAAAGGGCACTGCCACTAAGCCACGAATTCTATTTTGTACTCTGTCAAGGCAGGATAGGCTGTATTTAGCAGCTCCTGTCCAGATGTGGCAGCAGTATTCCATCCTTGGACGTACTTGGCTTTTATATAGATAGAGCATTGCATCAGCAGTGAGATGTCTCCTGGAGCGGTAGAAGGATCCTACCATTTTTCAAGCGACCTTGGCAACAGACTTGATGTACGTGTTCCATTTCAGGTCAGGAGTAAAGATCAATCCCAGAAGCTTATCAAAACATGGAGCCTCCCTAAGACAACAGCCGTCTATTTCAATTGATGTCAGATGGGGATCAGAGCATTGATGATGTAAAGATAGGAGCTTGGTTTTAGATGCATTAAAAGTAATCAGCCACCTCTTCCCCCACTGTACCACGCGCTTAAGATCAGAGGAGAGAGAATCAGAGAACTTTATCATTTACGGTCTTTGATGTGTTGCCAAAGATGGCCGTGTCATCAGCATAGGAGTAAACGGATGATTTAAGTATGTGATTTGGGAGATCATTGATGTAGATCAGGAAGAGAGTTAGGCCCAGGATGGACCCTTGAGAGACTCTAGCATTAATACTGAGGGCCTCTAATTTCTGCCCATCAGCCACTACTCTTATGAGACTATCAGAAAGAAATGATTTAATGATTGAGAAAACATTTCCAGTTATACCGTAGCTGGAAATCTTGTGAAGTAGGCCTTTATGCAATACCTTATCGAAGGTCTTTGATATGTCAAGAGCAATTACCCTGAAAAGGAAGCCTTTGTCAAGAGATTCACTAATCCTATGAGATATAACCGTTAACACATCTGCTGTAGATCTAGCAGAACAGAATCCATATTGCACGTCACTAAGGTTATTTCTGTTGAGGTGGTTGACTACTTCTCTATTTAATATGGATTCCAGCAACTTACTCATGACACACAGGAGACTAATTCCTCTGTAGTGAGAGGGAGATGACTTATCACCTGAATTGTTAAATACAGGACATACTGATGAAGTTTTCCAGGGTGTTGGGAAGCACTTCTCCTTAAGGCAACGCTTAAATAGTTTTGCAAGTATGGGGGCAAGTTCTGGTTGAAGCTTTTTTAACACTATAATTGGAATGCCGTCTGGGCCAGTTGCTTTACTGGAATCAAAGTTCTTCATTAGCTTGGCGACCTCTCACAGATTCTGACGAGATGACCTCAGGTCCATTGATGATAGTTGGGATAGAACGCACGCTTCTGTTCAGGATCCTGTTTGCTATTTGCCAAAACTGGTGGGAACAAGCCGCTTCTCAGCTTCTTTGGATTTAACGGACTGAGCATATAGCTCTCTTGCATTTTTCATTACTCTGTTACAGTGGGTGTTGGCAGTCCTGAAAGCAGCTTTAGTCTCAGTACATCTATTACGCTTGTAGCTATGGAAAAAGTGATTTCTGTGCGCGATGGCAACAGCACATTCTGGGGACAACCATGGCTGGCTGTTAGGTTTTTGCTGGAATTTTTTGGATGGTATGAATCGGTCTATGTCTACAATTAACCATTCTCTCAGGTCTGATACTATAGAGGACACATCCTTTTTAAACATGGAATTCAGAGGTAGATCAGATATAAGTGTACGGAAGCTATCCCAGTCAGCCATAGAGTATCGATATACTGTACGGTGGATAGGTACATCTGAAGATTGATTACATTTCATTTTTATTTTAACTGATATAACCGAGTGGTCAGACGATCGCAGGGGAGATAGAATGGAACATTGACATTTCTTTTTTGCATTATAAGGAGTGTGCAATAATTTATGCGCCTGACCCACTTCCCATAGAAGTAGAGCAACGAGACTTGGCACAGTTATTAGTCTTTCTCTACATAGGAACCAATCCAGAGTTATGCATTTCTCCCTTTGTTTGATACAGCTCTTGAAACCGTTTTTGTAGAACACCGCAGATTGCTCCTCCAACCACGACGTGACTTGAGAAATCAAGGCTGCATCATCTGGGAGACGTTTTCCTTTCAAAAACAACTTCATGGCTGGGAAGAGGTGAAAGTCAGAGGGTGCAGGGTGAGGAGAGTAGGCTCGATGGGGGAGAATTTCATAACCACACGCCCGTGCTTTTGATATGGCGACATGCGAGTTGTGGACCAGAGCGTTGTCCTGCAGGAGGAGGGTACCTTTGCTGATCTTGCCCCGTCTCTTGAATTTGATAGCTTCCTTTAATTTCCTCAAAAGTGAAGCATAATAGGCTCCTGTAATTATGGTACCATTTGCCAGGAAATCTGTCATCACTACTCCGTCCTGATCCCAGAAGTTTCTTTCATTTCATCAAAAGTCTCCTGTGGTGTGTGTCCTTTCAAATACAAAAACCGGATCACTGCTCCACATTCAACAGGCTCCATTTCACACCTGACTCAGTTCAAACACCTGTAAAACAAACCACGATTAGTTCAGAGCTGTAATTTTCCACATAACCCGTAGAGATATAAATCATTGCACATGCAAAATTTCAGCTAGATCAGACAAGTGGAAGTTGGTCATAGGCATTACTTATGACAAGCCCCTCGTACTCTTTCTCGAATACCAACTACTGAGTGTTGAATTCATTTCAAAACACAAACTCATATTTGTGGCATTGAAACAATTGCAAACAAATGTGAAAACAAAATTTCAAATGAAAATGCACTCGTCGTTGCCCGGAATAGTACTGGCATAAAATAATCAGAAGGTGTTTATTATCTTATATATAGTGTGTCCAAAGGATACTTTATTTTTCTATTTCTTTCATTGAAACGCACTTTGAATTTAACTTTATTACTGAGTTAATTTTATTTATATAGATAGATAAATGTGGGTGCAATATTATAATGTTTTCAATCCCGTCAACATTTACATTTAAAATAGAAAACCAAAAGGAAACTACGTTGCTTCGAATTCCTTTACCGTTCTACAGTTATGCACTTATTATGGTTATTTCATTTAACGAAACTGTTGTGAAGGAACATAACTGGCTATACACCGGTTACAAACTGTATATATATATTGGACTGTTTGGCAGACAGGGGCAGACAAGCAGTCGCAGTAAGACGGATAGTCTTACGTGTTGATTATCAGACTTTCTTCCCCATACTTGTTACTATGTACTTCTATTTACCTTAGGCGAGCAGCCTTACGTTTCTGTATTATAAATAAACCCCATTACACATACCACTCGGTGTAACTCACGTTTGTCTTTATTTCCTAAGTATTTAGGAATATAACAATGGCGACGAAAGGATGTTCTTTCTCTTAACAGAGATAAATTACCGTACCAAGGACTGTGTACAATGCAAGGATTTTTTGTTTTACGAAAAAAACAAACTACACAAGGATTTTTGACCACGTGCGTCAATGAATTTAAAAATTTTTCCTACCTAAAGTAGCGAAAAGTACGGATTTTTCTTCGTAAAGAACTCACAAGAAATTATAGAAACATGTTCAAGGTAAAGTGGAATTTATATTTATTTTGACAAGTAAAAAAAAAAAAAAAAAAAAAAAATGGTCGCAAGTTGAATTCGAAACTACACTAAAGGATTACGAGTTTCGAAAGAAAAAATATAAATACAACGACTATTGTACCATTTTATGCCACGTGGGAACGGCAGCCATATTTTTTTTTTTTTGGAAAATTAATTGTTTGTTATTGCCTTTATATAAATAATTGGAACTATTTGTCGTGGGAAGTAAGAAATATTTTGTGTATGAACTTACGTTGTTGAAAAAAAAAAAAAAAAAAAAAAAAGAATTATTTTACAAAGCCTGTTGAATTACTATGGATCAACTTTGTTGAAACGTGTTGTGTCTGCATATTGCTACTAATTTACGATATACGTAAATTTACGATTTTTCTTTGGAATTATTGTGTAGAATTCGAAAAGACATTTTTGTACTAGAAGCTAACATGGAACAATTAGCAGAGTTAACTAAGGCTCTAGCCCTTAGCATCCAGGAACAGACAAAAATGACTCAACAATTTTTAGCGCAACAACAACAACAACAACAAATTCAACAACAACAGCTACAGCAACAGCTGCAACAACAACAAGAAAGAACACAAAAAACTTTAGAGGCACAACAAGAACAAACAAACATACTACAACGACAAATGTCGACACAGCAAAAGAATTTAGAAAAGCTAATTCTAACGTCGACCGGGAAGAAGACTAATTTTTCTGCCGAGGGTATTTCAAATTCACTAACGGAATTTCGTTACTCCCCGGATACTGGTGTTACTTTCCCTGCATACTACAGAAGATACGAAACAATTTTTACGAAAAGATGTTTAGACTGGACCGATGAGGAAAAAGTTACCCTGCTACTACAAAAACTGGGTACTGATGAAAACACCAAGTATGCAAATCTAATTCTACCAAAAAAACCGGAGGAGGTTTCGTTCGAGGAAACAATTAGTACCTTGTCGAAAATATTTGATAAAAGGGATAGCCTATTTCACTCTAGATACAAATGTTTGAACATTCAGAAGGCAGAAGCTGAAGACTATCTAGAATATGCTTGCACTGTGAACTGTTTATGCGAATCATTTAAATTGAATGAAATTTCCGCAGACCAATTTAAATGTTTAATCTTTGTACAAGGTCTCACAGCACCAAGGGACAAAGATATACGTTCACGGATCCTAACAATTATGGAGGCGGATCCTAACATAACATTGCAAAAAGTCACTGAAGAGTGTCAACGTCTGATTAACATAAAGAAAGACAACACTCGCATTGAAGAGAAAAATATTTTTAAGGTGCAGCAAGTAAAAAGGCAAGGGACCACAAGAAAGTCCAGGTTCCAAGAACACAGGATCCTTAAAGGATACAAAGACCCAAAGCTAAAGTGTAAATGTTGTGGTAGTTTAAGACACAACAATAAGACCTGCTGGTTTAGGAACAAAATATGTTATGAATGTGGTCTCAGAGGTCACAAGGGAACATACTGTGCCCAGAAGAAAAGACAAGGGACCGATAATGTAAATACGCTTCGCATGAATAAAGAAAAAAGCTGCGAAAGACGGAAATATGTTGATGTTCGGATAAATGGACATCTGGTTACATTGCTTCTGGATAGCGGTGCAGATATTATTATTATAAATGAAGATATATGGAAAAGGATAGGTCGACCTGAATTAACGAAAACCAGAAAGACGGCGAGAAGTGTGTGCGGCAAAAGATTAGAGTTCAAGGGAGAATTAAAAATGCAAAGTGACATTCGCTAACCAGACTCATAAATCCAAAGTGTACGTCGTACCAGGAAAGAATACATGCCTGTTTGGGGTAGATTGGATTGTCCTGTTTAATTTATGGGAGAAACCCATAAATTCGTTTTGTAACGTTTTAACTGCAGAAAAAGCAAACCAAAGGGAAGACTTCCTGAAGGATTTGAAAACTGAATTTCCCAATGTTTTTGCCGAAGGACTAGGACTCTGTATTAAGACAGAGGCAAAATTTGAATTAAAGAAAAATGCCACTCCAGTATTCAAACCTAAAAGGAATGTGCCTTTTTCAGCGATGGACGCAATCGAAAAAGAGTTGGATAGACTTCAACAACTGGAAGTCATTGAAAAAGTTAACCACACAGATTGGGCAAGTCCAACCGTGTATGTAAAGAAAAAAAATAACAGAATAAGGGTCTGTGGAGATTTTTCAACGGGTTTAAATGACTGTCTATTGGACCATAATTATCCCCTTCCGTCCGCAGAAGATCTGTTCTCTAAGCTTAACGGAGGAAAATTTTTTTCTAAGATAGACTTCTCAGATGCTTACTTGCAAATTAAGATCAGCGATGAATGCTCCAAATACTTAGGCATAAATACTCATAAGGGCATTTTTAAGCTAAAGAGGCTTCCTTTTGGATTAAAGGTTGCTCCTGCTATTTTCCAGCAAATTATGGACACGATGCTGGCAGGGTTGGAATTTTCAATGGCCTACCTTGACGATATCCTAATTAAAAGTGAAAATTTGCAAGATCATAAGAAGCATGTAAAAGAAGTATTCAAAAGAATACAGGAATTTGGTTTTAAATTGAGCCCAGAAAAATGCGATTTTTTTATGAAAAAAATTAAATATCTAGGTCAAATAATCGACAAAGAGGGTCGAAGACCGGATCCACAAAGGACTGAAGCAATTGAAAAGATGCCTGCTCCAGATTCAGTGACAAAATTAAAATCGTTTTTGGGATTAGTTCAATACTATGCAATTTACATCCCTAACATACATAATTTAATAGCTCCTCTTAACGAGTTACTGAAAAAGGGTGTTAAATGGAACTGGAATAAGGAATGTGAATCTGCTTTCCAAAATATCAAAAGATGTCTACTGTCAGACTTAGCATTGGCACATTTCAATCCAGAAAAGGAACTAATACTAGCAACGGACGCCAGTGATTACGGTGTTGGCGCTGTATTACTTCACAAGTATGAGGATGGTAGGACAAAAGCTATCGCCCATGCTTCAAGAACGTTGGTTGCAGCGGAGAAAAATTACAGCCAAATTGAAAAAGAGGCGCTGTCGATAATATTTGGAATTACAAAGTACAATCGATTTCTCCATGGACGATCTTTTATTTTGCAAACCGACCATAAACCCCTACTTACCATATTTGGATCAAAGAAAGGCATTCCCACACATACTGCGAATCGATTACAGCGATGGGCTGTAACCCTCTTAAACTATCAGTTTAAGATGGAACATGTATCCTCAAAAAAGTTAGGACACGCAGATGCATTATCACGGTTGATCCCTAAAAGAAGCGAAAGTTTCGAAGAAACGGTAATTGCTGCGCTTAAAGACGAAAGTGAATGTACAAGTTCAATGTGTAATATGATACGTGAACTTCCGGTAACTTTCGAAAAAATAAAAAAAGAGGCAGTAAATGACATTTTCATTAAGAAAATGAAAAATCAATTGGGATGGATAAAAAAAAATAAAAAGGTAGATCAAACAACGCCTTTTTCCATATGTGAAGATGTGCTCATGTATGGTGAGAGGATCGTAATTCCACTAACGTTACAGAGGAAAATTCTGAAGGAATTTCATACAGGTCATCCGGGCATTTCGAGAATGAAATCCCTTATGAGAGGATATGTGTACTGGCCTGGTATGGACAAGGAAGTTGAAAAATGTGTCAAGACATGCAGAGGATGTCAATTAGCAGCTCGAGATCCTCCAGTAAAAACGACGCCATGGCCAAAGACGGACCTACCCTGGTCACGTCTGCATATTGATTATGCGGGACCTATAAATGGTTATTTTTACTTGATTATTGTAGATTCTTTTTCAAAATGGCCAGAAATATTTAAGTTTAGGCATCCAACAGCAAAAAACACTGTGAGTGCGCTTAATGAAATTTTTAGCCGTTTTGGAGTGCCAAAAACCTTAGTGAGCGATAATGGAACAGCATTTACTGCTCATGAATTCAAAGAATTCTGTGACTCACTAAATATTCTACATATGACAACACCTGTGTACCATCCACGATCGAATGGGTTGGCCGAAAAATTTGTAGATACGTTTAAAAGGGCACTTAAGAAAAATCTTACTACGGACACAGACGAACAATGTATTCAAACATTTTTAGCAATTTACAGGGTGACACCAAATCCTAATAATAATGTCAATTCTTCCCCGGCTGAGCTAATGTTTGCAAGAAAGATAAGATCTGTCTTCGATAGGCTGCTACCAGAGAAAAAGAAAGTTTTCAAAAAAGAAAACCTTAATACCAAGTGCTTCTCCCCAGGTGAAAATGTATATTTCAAAAATTTTCAAAATGGACGAAATCAGTGGGTTGAAGGTATTATCAAAAAAAGGATTGGGAGCATGGTCTATACCATCCAAGGATTAAGTTTTGTCTGCAAAAGACACAGAAATCAAATACGTCCCAGACTGTCTCCAAATGTGGAAGAGACACCAATGGAAACATTGTGCGATATTTTTGATATACCAAAACCAGCGTGTGTACCGCAAACAATGAATATTTCGCCTGAACCGACCATACGGGCTGGACAGAAACCTTTACCCCGGGTAACGCTGACCAGAAGGAAAAGCGCAAGAAAGAGAAAAGTTACCAGGAGATTAAGCCCTGACCCTAAAAGGAAGAGGTATTTAAGCTAAAATCAGGAAGATTTCAGCTTCAGGGGGAGGTGTTGTGAAGGAACATAACTGGCTATACACCGGTTACAAACTGTATATATATATTGGACTGTTTGGCAGACAGGGGCAGACAAGCAGTCGCAGTAAGACGGATAGTCTTACGTGTTGATTATCAGACTTTCTTCCCCATACTTGTTACTATGTACTTCTATTTACCTTAGGCGAGCAGCCTTACGTTTCTGTATTATAAATAAACCCCATTACACATACCACTCGGTGTAACTCACGTTTGTCTTTATTTCCTAAGTATTTAGGAATATAACAGAAACATAAGTATTTTTTTATTAATTCACTCGCTTTAATATTTAAAAATTACCCCTGCACATATCATTATTTTTAATTTTACTGTTGCTCGAATACAAACTACTGTGTGTTGGATCCATATGCCAAAACAAAAACTCATATTCGTAGTATTAAAACAATTAAAAACAAATGTGAAAACAAAATTCACAGGAAAATTGTCTCGGCGTTGCCCGGGATAGCATATAATAACCAAAAGCTGCTAATTATAGTGTATTAAATCGATACTTTTTTATTATTTATTTCTTTGTGGTCCCGGAAAAGATCCAGTATTCCTATTTGTATATGGACAAGGGGTATTCAATAGATAATGTTATTATTGTATAATACAGATTAAAGTTTACTTTTTTATTTATTTTTTGTTGTTGGGTTACTCCTTTTCAAATGGATTTAATTTCTTATATTTCATATTCAAGAAAAACTTTGAGAGTTTTGGCAATTATCAAAGATCTCAGACCAGGAAGCATGCCCCAAGATTGAACAGCGCTCAGTTATCAAGTTTATGGTTGCTAAAAGGTGCAAAACAGTTGAGATTATCAGGAGGATGTAAACTGTGTATGGTGACACATGTTTTAGCCGAAAAACTGTTTACACGTATGCTAAATTGTTTAAAAATGGGCGGAGTAGTGTTGAAAAGGAAGACAGTCATAGACGGCCTAAAGAACAAAAAGTTTCCTGAAGTGATCGAATCAGTCAATGACCTCGTTACGTCTGACAGAAGAAGAGTGGATCACATTGCAATGATTTTGATGTCGATGATGACCTTGGCTACTCGAAAGTCAGCTGCTGTTGGGTATCAATGATGCTTACTGCAAAACACCGAAGGAGGAGGGTCGAGTTGTCCCAGTAGTGTCTCTTCAGCTATCAGCTATGATAGTGATGATGATGAGTTTCTGAAAAAGGTGGTAGCATGTGACGAGATATGGGTTTCGTACTATGAGCCTGAGATCAAACAGCAGTCCGTGGAGTGGAAGCACGTAGGCTCTCCAGTGAAGAAAAGGTCCAAGTTATAGCGGAACACAAGAGGGTGATGCTTACGGTTTTTTTGGTGTATATGCAAATCCCAATTATCGTTTCATTTCTTGGGAAATAAATCACGGTGAGCAATGCCAACTACTGCGAACTGCTGGGCCAAGTCAAGAAAGACATAGCCAACAAATGCAATGTTATCAGTCAGGCGGAGTTATCTTGTAACATGAAAACGCAGGGTTTCACACAGCCGTCCAAATGGCGCAGACCATCAATGCGCCGTGCTGGGAACTGCTCCCTCATCCCCTACAGTCCAGACCATGACCCTGCGGACTTCCACCTGTTTAGCCCCTTGAAAGCGTTCATGAGAGACACGAAGTTTGAAAGTGACGATGAAGTCTAAAGTGTTGTGAGCGACAACAGTGCAAAGAAATACGGAAAACTGAAGGTTTGCATTGATGGGAAGCGTATGTGATATTGCTGGAAAACTATGTAAAAAGAAAGTGAGCTTCTTTCTGTATGAGATGACATTATACCGAAAAAAATATTTTACATATTGAATGACCTTCACATATATTGGTAGTAATTATCTGATTGTTTAAAACAAAATATATAAGTGTGTCACCCAAAAGAGTGCTCAATATTTAGACTGAGCAAAAATAAGTGAATTTAGTTTACAAACAAATGGCTACACATCCCATAGGGGGGGGGATGGTCCCCCCTCTCCATCCAGACATGGTTGCCTATACCCGATTTTCCCGTCTCCCCTTTAGTTACCGCTTTTCGGTGTTCTTCCATCCTTACTTTGAGGGGGCGGCATGCTTCACCCTTGTAAACCTTTCTGCAACTGCATGGGATGGACTGCATATACTCCATCCCATGCAGTTGCAGAAAGGTTCCTCAGTTCGATACAAAACACCTGATGAAGGCCGGAGGGCAAAACGGCCGAAACGTTGTGACTATAACAACCAAGATGAGGAAGTCAGTCTGACAATCTCAATAAATGAAAACACCTCATCTCAAAAATACATACAATTCGCTTAAGCATATTATGCCCCTAATTTTAATTTTTTTTTTTTTTTTACACAGTGATCATCACTTATCAAGGCCCGGAAGCCACTCAGGGATAAGGGTTATTGCAAGTACATGACGTTAGTGTGGAGATTTGATGAAGTGTTTACTTAAGGGGGCGGTTCATTAGGAATTTGTTAACGTTGGACGTGAACACATCCAAGTTGTAGTCCGGTGGGACGCAGGCAGACGGAACAGAGTTCCACAGGCGTGCAGTTCTAAGAAAGAAGCTTTGTTCATGGAATCCACGTTTTGATTTAGGCACAGATATAGAGTGGAGGAAATTTTTCACAGTGGATTCAGCTAGACGGGTGTTTTTCGTGAAAGATTGGCAAGGGGGGACCAGAGATTGGAGTTCAAACGAGTAACTGCCATGGAAATAACGATAAAACAGGGATAGGCTCGCAACGTCTCTTCTGTGGGAGAGAGGTTGCAGGGTAGAGAAAAGGGCATCCCCCACTAAGCTACGAAGTCTATTTTGTACTCTGTCAAGGCAGGATAGGCTTTTTTTAGCAGCTCCTGCCCAGATATGGCAACAGTATTCCATCCTTGGACGTACTTGGCTTTTATATAATTATGTGACATTACCGTATACCTACTTTTAAACGTTCTCCCCTCTCTGTCTCTCTCTCTCTCTCTCTATATATATATATATATATATATATATATATATATAGAGAGAGAGAGAGAGAGAGAGAGAGAGGGGGAGAAGGTTTAAAAGTAGGTATACGGTAATGTCACATAATTATATAAAAGCCAAGTACGTCCAAGGATGGAATACTGTTGCCATATCTGGGCAGGAGCTGCTAAAAAAGCCTAGAGAGAGAGAGAGAGAGAGAGAGAGAAGAAAGAGAGAGGCATAAAATTAACCTGAAAAAGTACATTTTAAATAAGACAAACCTATCCGGATAGAAAATGTTCTATCAGATTAAGAGAATCAAATTATAGTGAAAAAAATTGGAAGGACTGCAGTTTCATAGGATCTTCAATCCATTATCAATTTTATAAGGTTAAAGAAAGAGAAACACATCTTCCGATGTTTTTTTATTGTATCAACTATTTCTAGTATAAATGCATTTGAAGTCGGTATTTTCTATTTACCATTACTTTTGTAATGCTGACGTTTTCTACTCTTCTGATGAAAAGCATTTGACTTCAAAATGCCTTTGCCTAGAGAGGTTTATTCCCCCTTTGTGTTCCATTACTTTAACCCTTATTGAAAATTCGTACCTTTACCCTTTATCTGTTTAACTTAATCTATATATGTATATAAATATGTGTGTATATATATGTATATCTATATAACTACTTCATTTACTCACGTAAATTTAATATACGAAAGTATAGATTTATGCGTAAACTTTAAGTATTTACTTCAAAATGCTCAATACGTAGGTAGAGCTAGTTAGTAATTTATAAAATATATATGGCGATTAAGCTACACTGAATATTCTGCGTTTCATCCACTATAGGATTCGTAAGGCTTATGCGCGAATTCTGTGGTTGCTTCTTTTTTTTATATATGTTGAGGATTTTTAGTTGGCCAATCAGCTTTCTAGTATCCACCGCGCCCCTTCCTATCAGCCAATGGGCATGCATTTTATCGAACAAAGGATCTGTTTTAGAACTAGGTTAGTGGTTTAAGGTTGATGTTTTCCTTTATATATATATATATATATATATATATATATAAATATACCTATGTGTACACACATACATGCACATATATACATATATATACATATATGTGTGATCGTTTATGTATATTCATGTTTATTTAATTTATTTATTTGTTTGTTTTCTATTGTTATTGTTAGTTTTAAAGCTATTTTGTATCGCTATCCTAAAGTAAGTTTTATTTTGTGAACACAGTTGTTTGCTATTTCTCGTCTACGGTTTAATAGATTTTGGGGTTCTTTAAAGTACAGGATAGCAAAAAGTCTCTCGCTGCCACATTTTTATTTTACCTTACACGCGTTTCTCCTACATCCGACCATGTGCCATTCCTTCTTCGACTACGACATTTTTTCTCCTTTTTCTTTTTATCGTTTTTCTTCTCGCGCACACTTCTCAATTAGCATGTTTAAATTTCAACTGTAAATTTTGCGATAAACAGTGGCCGTGTAGATTTGTCCGTTGCTAATGGAGTCAGAGATTGTTTCCTTGTTCGAATCTTCAATCTATTGTAATCCTTACACCATGTACTGATGATAGCCGAAAGGATGAAACACTAGTGTCTGTAAGTGTTCATAATAAAAAATATTGTAGTAATATATATATATATATATATATATATATATATATATATATATATATATGAGCAAACGGTTAATAAAATATGTTAAAAAAAACACTTTGAAATGAGTTAAAAACATATTTAATCTGAAAAGGAAACACTAGATAAATTGATAGTCCTTAATCCGCGGAGTTTCGAAGAAATACTCTCCTTCTCATCAGAGGGTAGGAATTAGCAAAATGCGGGATCGGATTTTGCATGCAGAAGTATTTGATGAAACAACAAGTAAGTCAAAGATCTTACTTGAAAACGAAATAAGTTAAGCAGAGGGAATATGGTAAAGAAAAAGGTGATTACACATGAATGGATAGTCTGGTGGAAGATAAAAAATCCAGTGACGGTAAAATCCAAATGTAAAACTTCAATAAAGTTAAAAGAATTTCCAGTTGTACAAGTAAAATCCAAGGAAATCCCGTAATTGGAAGAAGATGGTCCATAATAATCCAAAGGCAGAAATCCAAGGAATAATTCACAAAAATGTGTACAAGGAAAAAAATAATATTAATAAAAGAAAAATAAGATGTGCTTTTCTCTCTACTTCCGAGACATAACTATAAATAAAAAAGATCTTTTTTATTTATAGTTATGTCTCGGAAGTAGAGTGAAAAGCACATCTTTTATATATATATATATATATATATATATATATATATATATATATATATATATATATATATATAAAGCTGAACGTCTGTGTGTGTGTCTGGTCACGAATAGGGTCCTATATGGTTGACTATTATAGAAAACTGATAACATATAATGGTAGAAGATGTATCGAGACACAGGAATGGGTATGGTTGATCTGGAATAATGATGATTCATTAAAATTGTGGGGTCTGCGTACGCGCCTGGTCCACAAATATGGAAATAAAAAATTTAAAAGTTTAAAATACGTTTACAAGTGTTTTTGATATAGATGTACATAATAATACTTTAATAAGTATGTTTTAACTTAAATAGGGATGGTATCATAAAATTATGGGGTCTGCATTCGCGCCTGGCCTCCATAGAATAGAAATCGGCACAAACTTTAATAAAGACTTTTCATATCTATCTGCGTAAGTATACTATGATAATTATGTTTCAGTTTGAAGAAATATGGTATAATAAAATTATGGGGTGTTCGTTCGCGCCTGACCTCCATAGAATGGAAATAAGTCACAAAGTTTAACAAGGTTTTTAATATAGATCCACAGGATATTTTGATAAGTGTTTCAGTGTGAACAAGTATGGTATAATAAATTATGGGGTTTATCTATTTTATTTTTACTTTCATCATATTTTGCTTTGGTTTTGATACCCCCAAATTCGAACGTATCTCTTTACAACCCTTCCTTTTCATAACCTATCATACTTTCACAAATCAGAGTCCATTTTCTGTAGGCTGTTTTTGACCCCAGTCAACGACGCGTACTTTAGCTAGTATATATATATATATATATATATATATATATATATATATATATACTATGTCGGTTAATCCTAATGATGATAGAAATAATTAATACACATTTATATTTCTTTTCTTATTGGAGAAAAACAATTAGCAAAACATACAGAATATAAAATCAAAAAAATAAAAGAAAAAATATAGGTTATCGTCGAACTCTAATTTATAATACTCACTATTTCAGTCTCCAATTTTTATTTTTTATTTTTTTTTTTTTTGTTTTGTATTTCCTTCGAGACGGGAGGCCGTAAAGCAGTACGATACGGCTCAAACGACTTCATTATTAAATGAGAACCTTACAAGCGTAAGTCGACTTAAACTGCTATTTTACGCATGCGCAAATATATATATATATACATTTGTACGTTAATTTTGGTTTATTTTTAGCCAATTCTTATCAAACTAACTATGGCAGATTCGATTATGTCTCAGGCCTGAGCGCTATAAATTTTGGTTTCAGTTTCGATTCTGGTTGATGGCACTAAACCCCTTTTTTACTTTTAAAATGACTATATATTCGATACTATACAATATGAATTAGTCGATAGAACACCGACTTTATAAAAATATGTAGGAAATCGGCATAAATTAAAATATCTTATTTAAGCATATTTTACGGTCGGGCAACGCTAGGCGCTTCCTGCTAGTAAAAATTTATTAAAAGTTTGATTCTTTTCTGTGATTATTTTAGTGCAATTACCTAAATAGCTATGTCCTTAATCCGGAAACATAATTTCATTGAGTTTCATATTTGAAAGAATTTGGACTATATTATAATTTATATACATCTGAAATATACATTTTTATGAACTTATGTATGTATATGTGTGTTCAGCTTTGATTGCTATGATTGTGATCCGCTAATTGCTTTTTATTTATTTTTATTTATTATACTGTGTTTGTCAATGTAAAGACTGATCTTTCATATGCTGTCAGATCCAATGTTGGCAGACTTGAAATATTCGTGGCAAGTGCAGCTAAATCCGACTTCGGATAAATAAAGTTCTGCAAATATTCAGCATGTAGATGACGGTGTCGCCTTTTCTTTCTCGCCTGCGTCAATAGCAAACCGATCAATTGCCTTGAGACGAACTGTAAAACTAAAAGCCACGAACACACACGAGAACTTGTGCCGCGGAAAGTAAACGGATAACGGGAAAAAGAGTACAAATGTGGCTAAAATGCGTCCATTCAATCTGCACGTTTAGCAATACGTTTGAATCTTAAGCGTGACGGACCAGGTATACGATTTCACTCTTAAGCGTGATAGATCGACGAAAGTATGATTTCGAACTAAACGTGACTGACGAACAGGAAAGCAGTTTCAATTTTTCGAATTCGAATTTCAGTGTGACAAACCAATAAAAGCACAGTTATTAGATATTGGCAGGGCAGCGATTAAAGTGTGCTGGTCAACGATTATTATAATCGTTATAATATTTGTAAAATAGATTGTCAGAAAGAATGATATAGCGAAATAAATATTTACAGATAATAATATTTACAGATATATTTGTGATAAATTTCAAACAAGTAAAATATTTGTTTATTTTCCTAATATAAGGTTGTAATTTGGTTTCAAGCGCATTTGATGCGTATTTTATTCTATTCAAATTAAAACAACGTTTCTATTGAACTCTCATTCTTGACGTTATTCACGCGTTACCTACGCACAGTTCAAACATTTCAAAATACAACCGCCAAATACAACGCGCGGTTCTATACAAACAGATTTCTTGCTCCAAATTTACAACATGGCAAGGAAGAAGAAAAAGAAAAAAAAGAAACAAAACAACACACTGAAGATGGGTGTACCTCAGAAATATATTTCTGATACATTTCAAGTAAATTATTTGTTTATTTCCCTAATATTTCGTTGTGATTTGTTTTCAAGCGCACTTGATGCGTATTTTATTTTATTCAGTTTTACAGATAAAATTATCTATGTTAAGATATTTTAATAGAAAAGAATGTTAGAACACAAACAATAATTAAAAAATCTGTTGACCTCAACAGTATGACGTAGCCTTGCGTATAGTTCACTTAACGTGATGTGGACTTTGGAAAGGACAGCTTGAAATGCACATATTGTTAGTTAATTAGTTAGTTAAGCGTTGCGAGTAAGAGAGAGCAGATCATGATAGTTCCCAGTAGAGGGGATCAGAAATGATAGCCTGGAACCAGCGTTGCAGCTTTCCAATGAGTCGAAGATCAAGAATTAAGCTGCTGTCAACACCACCAAGACTTCGCGGTGTACAAATCTTTATTTACAGTTTTTCCGAGGATCCGTAAAATAAAACCAAAAGATGAACCAGGTATGTTTCTCCATTGTCCGATGTAAAACACAGAGGCTGTTATTTATCGCTTTCTGTTGTAAATGTTACATGTCCGTTGTTAAACTGTATCTGTTGATATATGTACACTGTCGTAGGTGATATACACGCATCAGTTACATGAGCAATGGAAAAAAACATAGATAAAACGATACACAAATTTAGACACGTATATATATATATATATATATATATATATATATATATATATATATATATATATATACAGGGTGACCCCCCCCAAAAAAAAACGGGCCCCACCTCTAATTGGGCCCCGTTTCTTAGTGTTTTGTCCGAATGACATGAAACTTTGGTCATAACTAGTTCATTATATTCAAAACATCACATCAAAACACTAGTAGGATCTTTGGCCTTTTTTTTTCTCCGTTCTACAGCATATGTTCTAGATAGCCTCCATTTAACTTTTGTTTTTTGGGGGTCAACCTGTATATTATATATATATCATATTTTGTGTACAGAAAGTTGTTAGTTGAGAACATATTGGCTGAAGAGAGCTTCATAAGGATACCTTAAACGGGCCTTATTATCGGGCTTGAAACCGACGGTACCAATGATCTGTCTCAACTAACAACTTTCTGTACACAAAATATAAATACGCTCTTACATTTTGGATTTTCCTCTTAATTGAGCACTCTGCTGGAATTCTTTTTCCAAAAAAAAACTAGTCATATATATATATATATATATATATATATATATATATATATATATATATATATATATATACAAGAGACACGCACATAATACATACTCCTTTAGTATAAAACATAGTTTCTTTCTTAAAGGTGACAAATCTAACAAAAATGCAGTTTCAATTTTAAGTGAAATAAACAAACAAAACTTCTGAATTCGAATTTGAAGTTAACAGGCCAACCAAAACTTCAATGGAAGACGATTCGATTCGTGTGACTGGTTGAAGAATTTGTTGTTTTAATTGTGCGCTTGACAAATCGACAAAAATCTGATTTCGAATACAAAATTTACTGAAAAACAGAAATACTATTTTTTTAAATGTACAAGGTGTGAATTCCCAAGGAAACTCTGATTTAGATCTTAAGTGTGATAGACAGTGGGAATGCTATTTCAAATCAGTCGATTGACGGATAAAATGCACCAATTTAAATTGCGATTAGTGGTGAATACGCGATTGAGAACTGATATGTGACAGACAGACATAACGACTGTCCGATCGAAATATTTAACAGGATTTGAGTATGTAAACACTGTCACTGCTTCAATTGATCAATAAAAGGAACAAAAGGTCGGGAATGGATCTGACGGGCGAGCAATTGCCTAACGCCGACCGACTCAATTGCATTCTCCATGGCTTTTAAACCCATGAAAGACGTGGGATCATTGCTGTCAGTATCAGCCTAAGAGGATATTTCAAATTAAATCGGTGATCGTCAACAATTTTTTTAGTTTTATTTTATTTTATTTTGTGGTTTAGGGCCTTGTAGAAATGACTAGCGGTTGCAGTAGTCTTTCTTGTGGTTTGATATAAAAAATCATACCCTAGGCGCAATTTTTGAACCTAGTATTATATTATATCCACTATCATTTGACCTTCAAGATTTTAATTCACAATCTCTTCTTCCATTTCCGTAATCAGAGAGTACAGTAATTCCTACAGCTACGAAGTTAGAAAACGGAGCTACTTAACCTGCCATTGTGATATGCGAAATGAAATAGAAAAAGCTTCCTAAGTATATGGTAAAAGATGCTCGATTAAATAAAGCTGAAAAGGGCGAGATAACAAAATATAGTGATCTTATGTAGGCATTTTTTTTTACACAGTGGTTACCACTAATCAAGGCTCGGAAGCCATTCAGGGATAAGGGTTATTGCAAATATATTACGTTAGTGTGGAGATTTGATGAAGTGTTTACTTAAGGGGGCAGTTCATTAGAAATTTGTTAACGTTGAACTTGAACACATCCAAGTTGTAGTAAGGTGAGAAGCAGACGGAACAGAGTTCCACAGGCGTGCAGTTCTAAGAAAGAAGCTTTATTCATGGCATCCACGTTTTGATTTAGGCACAGATATAGAGTGGGGGAAATTTTTCACAGTGGATTCAGCTAGACGGGTGTTTTTCGTGAAAGATTGGCGAGGGGGGCCATAGATTGGAGTTCAGATGAGCACCTGTCATGGAAATAACGAAAAAACAAGGATAGGCTCGCAACGTCTCTTCTGTGGGAGAGAGGTTGTAGGGTAGAGAAAAGGGCATCACCCACTAAACCACGAAGTCTATTTTGTACTCTGTCAAGGCAGGATAGGCTTTTTTTAGCAGCTCCTGCCCAGATATGGCAGCAGTATTCCATCCTTGGACGTACTTGGTTTTTATATAGATAGATAATTGCATCAATAGTGAGACATCTTCTGGAACGGTAGAAGGATCCCACCATCTTTCCAGCGACCTTGGCAACAGACTTGATGTACGTGTTCCATTTCAGATCAGGAGTGAAGGTCAAACCCAGAAGCTTGTCAAAACACGGGGCCTCTCCCAGACGAGAGCCATCCATCACAATTGATGCCAGATGGGGATCAGAGCGTTTATGATGTAAGGATAGGAGTTTGGTTTTAGATGCATTAAAGGTAACCAGCCACGTCTTTCCCCACTGAACCACGCGCTCGAGATCAGAGGAGAGAGAATCAGAGAGAACTTTGTCATTTACAGCCTTTGATGTGTTGCCGTAGATGGTCCTGTCATCAGCATAGATGTCAACGAATGATTTAAGTATGTGTTTAGGGAGGTCATTGATGTAGATCAGGAAGAGAGTTGGGCCCATGATTGACCCCTGAGGAACTCCAGCATTAATACTGCAGGCCTCTGATTTTTGTCCATCGACCACTACTCTTATATCGGAGAGAAATGATTTAATGATTGAGAAAACATTTCCAGTTATACCGTAGCTGGAAATCTTGTGAAGTAGACCCTTCTGCCATACCTTGTCGAAGGCCTTTGATATGTCAAGAGGAATTGCCCTAGAAAGGAAGCCTTTGTCAAGTGATTCACTAATCCTGTGAGATATAACCGTCAGCACATCTGCGGTAGATCTTGCAGAGCGGAAACCATATTGTGTGTCACTAAGAAGGTTGTTTCTGCTGAAGTGGTTGACTATTTCTCTATTCAATAAGGGCATGAAAAGAAACTGAAATCTTAAGAAGCTCTTCATCATCCCATTAATTATAGGAGTAGCCGGAGCCGTGAAAGATAAAATACAACCTGGTAAATATACCCGGTTAACCAAGTGCAAGTGGCATACAACCAATTTAACTTAATGAAACAGACTCTTAACAGATGTGAGAGTTATAAAAAATGAGAAAGCTGGTGAATGTCCGGCTTCCAGAAAAGCTAAATAAAAAACATAAAAATTAAAAAAGAGGGTATTTCATATAACTACGGAAGTATGTTCAAAAACTACTTTTCTTCTAAAGCTGCCACTTATTAGAAGATTATTATCTAGATGAGTATTAAAAAAAGGTTTATTGATGAATAACTTGGAATATATTATTTTATATAGAATTTTGAATATATTGATTATCTATATATTAATTTGCTTGTCCGTACGGTGGCACGTCATCATCATCGCAAACATTAATTAATGAAACGCGTCATCATCATCGCAAACATTAATTAATGTGAATTATCTCCCTTTATTGTTCAATCTTTATCAGTTAAAAATCATTAACCCTTTTATTTCCCAAAAGTTCCCGAACAAAAAAAAAAAAATAATAATAACTGTCTATTTATGAATCCGGAATTTATTAAAGACAGTTATGCATAGAATGTATCGTTCCAGTTTAAATAGTATATTATTTTACTTACATTTTTAACGATATCTTCTGTTTATTATTGTAGGAACGCTTATTCTATTTTATTCAGTAATAAATATATTTTTTTACAGTTAACGCTACGAGTACGTTTTTTTTGTTTGTTTTTTTTACTGTGCCACTTTATGTTTTTTTTTAATTTACTTTTAAGTGAGCCTTACACAACAAAAAATATGTTTAGAAATACATGTTACAAAAGTCAGGAATGACTTTAGTAAATAAATCACCAACGTCACCATTCGCAAATACAGAGTCAAAACATATTTTACGTCTTGTTCTGTTTTGTTTTTGTTTTACGGCATATCAATCATTTTCGTGTTATTTAATGCCGAATCGAGTAATTTTGTAACATTTATACAGCTTCACGTTGTTTACATAGTTATTACTTATGTTTTGTTCGTTTTATTTTGCTTCTTTTACAGGCATCCATCTTCTAATGGCCACCGACAGGGCATACATATTTAAATACTATAAAAAAATGGACACAACAATTTTTTTTTAATATGAAATAAAACAGTGTTTCATTACTTACGATTTAATTTATTTAAAGAAATATTTATTTCCTATTTAAAGATTTTCAGTATATTTTATTTAACTGAAGAATTTTTCCATTATTTTTATTACATTGTTAGGTGAAGTTTCGGTAAATATCCAGATACGCTACTACAGAACACCGACCACTCTAATTTCTTTTTTTTATAGGTAATTGAGGTTGCTGACAACGAATCTGATAGTCAAACTTGGGGCAAATTTACCGTTTGCATGGTATTAACCCCCGAACCCACGAATAACTTTCCACCATTTTGCAGCTTCCGTTTACGCTACGCGCGTGCGCTGCAGCATGAACGACGGCCTGCCTTCTCACATGGCGTACCAATCAAAAAATTACGGACTGACATTTTTTTTAATGACTTACAGTTAAAGAAAAGTACAACAAATTGGGGGTCTTTTTTTTTGTCTCACGTAGTTTTTAATGTGGTTTACAAACACATAAGCACCAAACATCTTTATGTTTTTCATTCTTTTTTTGCGGGGGGGATTCAATTATAGAACTTATGTGGCTTAATAGGTACTTTTGCAGTTTAGTTAAACGTTTTTCCGTAAGTAACGCACCGACATTTACCAATTAGAAAACCATTTAACATTTTCCGAAGATTTTACTGTGTACATTGGGGGCGCGAGCGGGGGGCGGATGTGATGTTGGGGCACGCGTGCCGCAACATCACATCCGCCCCCCCGCTCGCGCCCCCAATGTACACAGTAAAATCTTCGGAAAATGTTAAATGGTTTTCTAATTGGTAAATGTCGGTGCGTTACTTTTTGAAAATTTGAAAATTCTATGTTCCAGGTAAAAAAAACAACAGATAAATTACCCCCCCCCACTCCAACTTGGAGTGCTTTTCTTTTCTGGTTTTATTTCTTTTTCAGCTAATTTTAAATTTTCCACCCAAAAAGTGCTATAATGTATTTTTGAAAATTAGAAAATTCTATGTCCTGGAAAAAAAAAATCTCCTCCCCCCAACGTAGTTTACTTGGTGAAGCCGTCATTTATGCTACAACGTGCATGCGCGTAGCATAAACGGAAGCTGCAAAATGGTGGAAAGTAGTTCGTGGGTTCAGGGGTAAATAACATGCAAACGGTAAATTTGCCCCAGGTTTGACTATCAGATTCGTTGTCAGCGACCTCAATTACCTATAAAAAAAAACAAATTAGAGTGGTCGGTGTTCTGTAGTAGCGTATCTGGATATTTACCGTTTTTTTTGTTTTTTTTTCTTATTTTAAAACAAATTATAATAGTGCTATCAAAGTTTATTGATTTTTCTTATTTAACAAAAATTATAAAAAAGATACAAGAACATTTTAAACATTTTTTTCGTTAAATCGTTATTTAGGTGAAGGTTTAGAATAGTCAAACCCTCTCCCCTTATTAAGAATGGCATTTTATTATTTCAGCATGATGCTTACATTTTTCTTAATATAAAAAAAAAGATACAAGAAAATGTTAAGCTTCTTTTTTTTTTAAATTAAAATATTAGATCAAAGTTCGGAATAACTTACTTTATAGCCAATTAGCCAGCTTACTTAACTATATAACATTGACAATAAATTTGATAGGTATAACCTACCTCACATCATTTTGATTATCGAAAAATCAAAATTTAACTGTACTTCGTAAGATTTACAGAAACTCTTCATTTTCTATGCATGTAATACACAAGAATCTGCATATTATAACAGATTACAATGTTTTTATGGAAAAAAAAATTGTACAGAAAATTCAAAGTGTTCTATTTATATTATCAGGAAGTTGTGATGCACTAATTGAAATCTATATCAATAATTCGACTTAAAAATATTTGTGAATTTCCAAATTTACAATGAAAAAAAATTCAAAATGAATAGAAAAGTCTATCGCATATGTAAAAGTTGACAGTTGCTTATTTAACTTCATTAAAAGCCATCAAAGTCAACTAAGAGCTGCTCAATATTCTGGCTTAATGGATCATTTAGCAAGGAATGAAGATGGTTATTCTGGTGTACCAGTAATTCTACCATCTACATTTACAGGAAGTCCTAGGAATCTACAACAGCTTCATCAAGATGCAATGGCAGTTTTCTGTGACCTATTCATTACTTACACATGTAATCTAAAATGTCCTGAAATATTAAATAACTTGGGGTCATCAGAACTTGCACAACATCGATGTCAGCAATGTCACACAGTTTTTTAAATTCACAATCTGACTCCCAAGAACCTGCTGACTGACCACTATTCTCACTCCAAGCAGCTGATCGACGTCCCTGTCACCGCCTCAATCATCACCAGCACTTACTGACAATATCAACAGCATCAGTTACGATCGCATTGACCTTCAATAAAAGTTTAAACTAAAGTTCTCTGTTTGTTCTACTTGCTTCCATACGTTCATTTTTTAAGGAATTTCTTACTGATGTGTTTTAAAAGATTTTAACTACCGTGGAATTTCCACGGGTCCTGCTAGTTATAATAATTCTATTTATGACAAACGGACAAATTGACTGGCAAACCAAGCAACTTATATAGTGTTGAGGACTTAACCTATTTTTTTCCTGCAATTAAAATTCAAAACAAAATCGGAAAAGTAGCTTTAGTAAAGTTGTAAATAATGAATGAAATATTACTTTCATACAACGTAGATACACATGCGTATCTATATCCTATATTTTTTTGTGTATTGATATTCACATAAAAACCCTTTTTTCTATTTATTTAAAAAGAAAATACAACAACGTGGAATTGCATTCATCTGCAAAAGATCTAGTCAATTGCATATTCTTTTAAACATTCATTTTGATTAATTTCTTATTAGTTTTTTTGATTTTCTTATGGGATGTTCAGATGTAGATAATACTACGTGTAATTATACTCATGAAGATATTCTACATGATTAATACTTGCGTAATATTTGCGTAAAAAGTTTCTATTAAATACAAACATCTTTCTATATATATTTATGTATGTGCGTATATATTTGTTTGAAAATATTGCCTACCACACTCCTCTGTCAGTTTTTGTCTACAGACATAAAACTTAATATACAGGGTAATCAAACTCATGCGAAACATTATATTAGGGTTTGAGCCGGGGAAAATCGGTTCAAAAATGTTTATAATCAAAATAAATGCAATTTGCCAGGTGACAGTCAAACGACGGCATTACATATATGCATGCGTAATGTAATAGTTATTGGATCATGTTTTAATTTCTAGCGTTGCAGCAAACATGTCTTCATAGCTCAGGCATAAGCGTCAGGGGGAAAAATACATCGTAAGCTATATGTTTTCTTTCAATTCTCAGTTGTGATGCGTGAGTAATATTTTTTAATCATTGTTTTATATTGGGTTCAATATAATATAATAATTAATATGAAATCTGCATTAATACAAAATATCATATTTAAACGTATTTTATTAACGGACGATTATTAGCATAAAATGTACTCCTATGTAAATAATACGTATAGTGCAATACATATATATGCATGTATAGAGTTATATATGTGTATATATATCAAATTACTTGTATATATATATATATATATATATAATATTAAACGTTTTAAATAAATATAAAAGAAATATAAAATACAAATAAATAATAATAGATTTGCTTAAACTCAATGGTTATTACAGTTCTAATATGTAATTCCAGAACAAGTATATATTAAGGTCTTTTCTACGATAAACCATGACATGCCAAAGGAATGGGTTTTAATTAACAAAGAAAATAACTAATATTTCTGCATACATTCGTACAATCGCAGCATTGGTAATTATAAAATTACTGACGATTTTGCCTTCTTACAAAACAATTGTAATCTTCGGTGCACGCGTTAAATTAAGCAGAATTGAGCAATCAATGGTAATGTGTAATAGAGCGCATATGAGTGCGTATGAAAATATCAGCAGCAGCCAAGAATAGATGGCAAGTGACTGTATTAGTATTAACAGCAGGAGTAGCTTCTGAACGCATATGTAAATTAGAAAATGCACGAACTGGTGTCTGAAGAAAAAAAATGACGTCACTTAAAAAGAAAAAGGAAAAACAGGACATCACTTAAGAAAAGAAATAAAAAAGACAACGCTTTTTTTTATTGCATTTTCACCCCAAACAAGGCACATTGCCACTTTGGTGTAGGGGGCTACTATCAGGGTCAACAACTACTGGGGCACTATGTAGGGATTTGGGCAGCAAGATGTAGGTTCACGTTGCACTTGAACTTCTGCATGTCAGTACAGTTAGGGAAGCAGGATCCTGGAATGGAATTCCAGAGTCTAGCGGTTTTGGGGAATAAACTACTGGAGTATAAACGTATTTTACATCTAGGGATCTCTACTGTGTGGTGTGGGATTTAGCTGCCTGTCGGGTTTGTCGAGGGTGTCTGCGTCGTGGGTGCACAAGTATCTGCAGTTCGTCCGAGCATTCGCCATTAAAATACTTGTAGAACAAGCAGAGGGATGTCGATGGGACAGAAGCTGAGGCTTAGATGCCAGTTCAGGGCCTATCAGATTGGCGACTCTTTTTTTAACCTTGTTAGGAGCGAGAGACTAGTAGTAGACGCACCAGCCCAGATGTGACAACAATACTCCATACATGGGCGAATGGTGGCCTTATAGAGATACAGGATACTTTCAGGTGTCAGTAGTTTTCTAGCACGGTAGAGAGAGCCTACCTTTTTTGCAGCGGCCCTGGCAATGTTTTCAATATAATTGTTCCAGCTCATGTTTCCTGTGAACGTTAGTCCAAGCAGTTTGAAAGATGTACTCTCAGACAGGGAGTCACTGGCCATTGCTATTGGTGGCAGAGAAGGTTTCTTGTAGTTATTGAAGGAAACCAGTTTAGTCTTGGCAGCATTGAATGTGACCATCCATTTATGTTCCCATTCCACTACAGATTGGAGGTCATCCTCTAGTGTTTTTGCCATTTCTTTAGATATGTGTTCATTTGTTTTCCTGTCATGCCTGTTATAGAGTGTAGTGTTATCAGCATATATACCCATCTCAGAGGCAGTTTTGTCGGGGAGGTCATTAATAAATATCAGGAACAATAGAGGTCCAAGAATAGACCTCTGAGGTATTCCCGCATCTATATCACACTGTTTAGATGTTCGACCGTCGAGGACAGCCTGGATTTTTCTCTTATCTAAGAAGGATTTAATTATGCTAAGTATTCTACCAGTGATACCGTACGATTTAATTTTCCTGAGGAGACCCTCATGCCATACCCTGTCAAAAGCCTTAGATATATCTAGAGCTACCGCTCTGCCCTCACCCGCTTGTTCCAGTGAATGGTATATACGTTCAGAGATTACAGTGAGGATGTCAGCTGTGGAACGGGCTTGTCTAAATCCATATTGTTTGTCAGTCAGAAGTTTAGCATCTGTAAGGTGCCGGACTAGAGCATGGTTAATTATGGTCTCAAATATTTTGGCGAAAAGTGGGAGGAGGCTAATGGGGCGATAATTTGATGGGTCAGTTCTTTCGCCAGAATTCTTGAATATTGGTACCACAGAAGCGGTTTTCCTACAGCCCGGAAAGCAGGATTCATTAAGGCATTTGTTGTAGATTTTGGAGAGAACTGGAGCTTATTTCGGCTGAGCACTTTTTTAATAGCACAGCTGGGATGAGGTCGGGTTCACATGCTTTTGAAGTGTCAAGGATTTTTATGATAGCATGTACCTGAGCAGGGGTTATTTTTAGATCGTCTAGCGTGGCGTCTGTCCGCAAAGGAAAGTCAGGCAGGGGGTGGTTGGAAGGGTCCAGTGTGGAGTTCGAGGCAAACCGGCTGGCAAGCATATTAGCTTTGTCGGTTGCTGAGCAAACAACCTCGTGATTGTTGGTTAGTGGGGGAATTGTTGATTGCCTATTATTTACTACACTGTTGTAGATTTTCCAGAAGTCACGAGTTCCTAGTTTTTGTGCTTCGATGCGTTTTTTAGTGGTTTCAGTAAATTCTCTCTTGGCTGTCGCTATTTCTTTCTTAACGTTATTTCTAGCTTCTATGTACTTGTGTTTGTTTGAAGTGGACTTATGTCGATTAAATCTGCGGTATGCATGCTGCCTTTGAGCAATGCCAGTTGCGCAAGTCGAAGTAAACCATTGGGGAGAGTGGGGCTTGCTATAAAATTTCTGCATGGGAACATGTGCTTCCATTGCGGTTTTGAACCATTCAGTGGTTTCATTTGCGCACTGTTCAGCAGGAAGAGAAAAAATATTTCCCCATGGGGCATCTCTGATGGCTTCCCAGTCAGCCTTTTTATAATATCTCGTTGTTTTGAGCACTGGCTCTTCAGTTTTCGGTCTAGAATTTAGGGCGATTTCTACAATTATCACTGCATGATCAGCGTTCCCGAGTGGGCTGTCAGCAGGAGAACTCGGGAACTGTAGTCAGAAACAGATCTAGAAGTGATGCGTGTTGTTCTTGCTGGTCAGGGAAACGGGTTGGAAACTTAACTATTTGTGATAGGGAGTGAGATATAGCAAAACTATGTGTTGTGCTGCCCGCTGCATCTGTGTGAGTAGAGAATCCAAGCCAGTTTTTGTGGTGAACATTAAAGTCACCAAATACATGGACTTGGGCGCTAGTGTCGAGGGAGAATGCTGTGTCTATACTGTCAGAGACTTTGTTTATTATGGTGCAGTCCTAGGTCGAGAGAGAGCGGTAGAGAAAATAAAAGTAGCTAATGTTGTGTTGTATGTTTAGTCTAAAGTACATAAAGGCTTGATCGTCCGTTTCTAGGTTTGTTTCTCTAGTCAGGGGGGGGGTTACGAATGTAGACTCCAGGTCCGTGCATATGTCTGTCAGAGTCCTTACGGCAGAGTGGGAGATAGCCAGGCATGTTAAAGTAGTTAGAGGGGATGGAGGAGTGTATGTTAGTCTCGCTTAGTGCTAAGATATCCGGGGTATTTGTTAGGAGAAATGCTTCAACATCAGCTACGGATGTTAGTGAATGCAAGCCTGAAGGGAGGAGGCAAGTTGAATTTGTTTGTCCCTAGGCCTGGGTTGAGCTTATTTTTTTTATTGTAGTGTCATCATGTTTTTAAAGAGTTTCAGTTAGGTGAGGGGGAGCTGAACAAGACGTTATGCAGGATATCAGACATGCAACACAATCAGACCATTGGCTGATCTTTCTTCAACTAGGACTGTGGCCTTGGGAAAGCCCATCGGGGATGAGTGCAGGGTCCCTTTCCATGCGCGACATGGCACTACAACCAACCCGATATTATACAACTGTTGATGGAGCAGCCGCTCTAAGCGCTACAAAGAGTTAGGGCTTCTGTACTACCAGTCGGAAACAGCAGCCAGGAACTGTCAATCCGGTACCCTCAGCCCATCAGAAGAAGATCATCCCAATCTTATTGCACAGGCATGCGTGGTACTCAAGCACTCCCAAGTGCCCAGTTATGAGGGGTGGGATGTGTCGGGAGTGGAGGAACGGCATTCAATGCCCTAGACAAGAAACAAGATCTACCACTAAGTGTTTTGTCGATTCACCTGTGATAGTGTCTCTGCGCCTGACTTATAGGCAAAGAAGGAGTATGGAAGCCGGCGATAGACAGAGACTATCTACTCCTTAAGCAATTTAGGTTTGCAGACCGATAATTTGTTTGAGTCACCAGCTCTAGGAAGGTTGTTGTCCAAGACTGGAGAGGCCTCCCTCCCCTTTGGTTTAGTTTCAGAGTTTTCCTTCTCCTAGACGGGTGATCTGGGAAGATCTACTGGGTCCATCAGTCCTGAGAGGGTTTGCTCCACGCCTGGGTCCTACTCCAGGTATTTCTGCGACCCCGCGTGGTTACTTGATGTTACAGGGTTAGCTTTTAAATGTTATATATCTAATGAATAGTTACACTCCTCAAAGTTATTTAGGGGCATGCAGTGGAAGCGGTTTTGTGGGGAGGCTTGTTGGTTAATGTTACAGGGTTAGTTTGTAGAGGTTATATATCTAATGAATAGTTACACTCTTCCAAGTTATTTAGGGGCATGCAGTGGGAGCAGTTTTGATGGGGAGGCTTGTTAGAAAAGCGTTAGTGCGGATTAGGACTTTTACCTTAGGTTTTTTCATTTTTTTTTATAACTTTATATTAGTTAGGGTTCAGGATAACGTTATAGTTTGAGTAGGTATTAGGAATTGAGCTAAGAAATTTTGCCCAATCACTGTATATTTAGGTTTACGGAGGTTAGGGTGTAGGTGCAGTACACTCAGGGTGTAACTGGAGGTACATTTTAGGTTATGGTGTATCTCGTATGTATAATTAAGTAATATATATTTGGGCGAGTTTTCAGTAGATGCAAATAGGAGTTGTCAGTGTTGCCACTATTCAGGGGGAGATAGTTTCAGTTTTCATTTAAGAGTCATAGAGAGTTTTGCATGGCAGGGAGTATCGGCTTGGTTTAGTATTGTTTGTTGCAGAACCATCTAAGAAGAGGCAATTGCTATGTAATGAAGATCGCTTTGCATCCGATGTATAGATGTTTAGTGAAGACCGTTAGGCGGTTAGTATGTGAAAGTTAGGAACTTGAAGTTAAGGATTCTACTACTAAGGCGTATGTATAATGTAGGGTTTTAGTGGCAGCTAGAGGGGGGCAGATTGTTAGCTTTCAAGGGTCAGGATTATTTACTTACAGAATACAGTAAAGTTTCATTTGGATTTAGAGTTTAAAAAGAAAAAGAAAAAAGAACATCACTTAAAAAGAAAAAGAAAAAGTACATCACTTAAAAAAGAAAAGGAAAAACACGACATTAGTTAAAAAGAAAAAAGGGCATCACTTAAAAAAGAAAATAAAAAAATCACATCACTTAAAAAGAAAAGAGAACATCTCTTAAAAAGAAATAGAAAAAAGAACATCACTTAAAAAAAGAAAAATGAAAAATGTACATCACTTAAAAAGAAAAAGGAAAAAGGACACCATTTTAAAAGAAAATATCGAATCCAATAATTTTGGTAAAGTTTTTATAATTTAAATTATTTATATCTCTAGATATTTATGCATAATATTTGGTTTGGTTCTTTCAAAGCATAATTATTGTTCGGATTTGCGAAACATGATTGAGTTTGCCAAATCAAACAACAAAAAATAATAATGTAAATATTTGATGCATTTTAGTTCCGGAAATTGTTATCTTCATACAGTCTGATCTCAATAATAAGAAATAATAAATATAAATGTCACAAATATTTTATGGTTTCAAAAGAAAAAAACTATTTAATGTTTTTGCTAATTTTTTAAACGGCATTTTATGCTTGGATGATTTAACATGAAAAAGTAAAAGGTCATTCCAAATGTGTGGCTTGCATTCCATAAAAAAAGATCTCGTTGTAAATATTTATCGCAATCTGAAAGGAATATGGTTCGCACAAAAAGAAAGGATGCGATCAATCGATAAATGGAGGAATTGAACCGGAAGTTTATAGATTGTCTCCCTTTGTCATTAGTACAAAGCGATTCTCTTATTTGCTTAATGGGAGAAAATAAAGACTTTTTAAATAAGAAGAAAAATAATATAATTCTTTCAATGTGTGTAGTCGAATGCGAAGGGCAATTTTACTGAACAAATTGACTGGAAATAAGTCTCGATTGGGTCGATGAAATAAATAATGCGACGCCTTTCTATGAAGTAAACAAATAAAATCACCAGTACAGATGCTTAACAATGGTATAAAATTTCAAATGTAAGAAGAATATGATATTAGCACAATTGGATAACAATTATATGATCGGCAGCAATACAAACAAATGTAGAATTAACCGAATACAAACATTGGCAATGATTGCCGCATATTAAACATATCGTAGTTTTAAGAATTTGAACTGTAGTAATTCATAATAATCAGCTTTGAATCTTGGCAGATATTTTGTCTTGCTTTTCTTACTCAATCTCTGAGAGTAGGAAGAATCTTAACTAAGCATTAGGATAGATTTCTATTGCATAAAGAAAGGTTTAATCCAAGGAAAAAGGTCCATTGGTTTCACATAATTTACTCAGATAAAATGCAAAAAGAGTATGCATACAATATTTAGAAATATATGTAAGTATATTTATGGATGAAAATATTTGTAAGTATATTTATAGATGATTATATTTGTAAGTATATTTATAGATGATTATATTTGTAAGTATATTTATAGATAAAATATTTGTAAGTATATTTATAGATGATTATATTTGTAAGTATATTTATAGATGATTATATTTGTAAGTATATTTATAGATAAAATATTTGTAAGTATATTTATAGATGATTATATTTGTAAGTATATTTATAGATGATTATATTTGTAAGTATATTTATAGATAAAATTGCCTGGAATCGTCTTAAGAAAGCAGATCAATATGCATTAAGCTGGATTTAGTCGACAGAGAAACGTCTTCAGCGTTAGATATTATTCTAATTCATCCTTGTTGATCTGTATATATTTTATAATTAATTTTATAATAAGCTGCCCAATGGCGAAGCATTCTTAATGATACGAGGAATCTCAGTACTATTGTAACAGTATTATATATATATATATATATATATATATATATATATATATATATATACATAATTCATGGCCTGTTGATATATATATATATATATATATATATATATATATATATATATATATATATATATATATATATATATTAGTGATGGGACGATTCTAAAATTTTTCCCGATTCCGATACAATTACCGATTCCTTTCAAAATTTCCGATTCCAATTCCGATTCTTTTAAAATTTATACATATTTAATTAGAGATTTGTTTTGTTTTGTTTTTGTTTTGTTTCTTTCGTAAATTTTCAAATTATTACATAAACCCCTGGGTAATGTCCGCGTATATTTTTTCTCAAATGTTTGCTCTGTAATTGATTAAAAATTATAAGACAACAAAACATTTAATTTGATTTTAAAACAAAGCTATATTGTATCAGTTCGTATTTACTGTATAACATGCTACTTACATAAATAGTTAAATAGTTGAAAATATTCGAAGATGGGTAGGCAAAATAAGAAAACGATGTAAGAACAACATATTTAACAACGAATTTCTAAATAATAATGTTACTATTTAGAAAAACATTTTTAACGTGAGATTGCGTGAGCTTTCTGTGCCTCCTCTCTATGAATGAACTAAAATTTTATTTTAATTATAAAAATTTGGTAGGTTATTAAATTGATTTACTTTGCTATAAAAAATAAAACAAAACAAAAGCAAAACGAAGTGCAAATGGTGGTGGTGATGATGATGATGATGATGATGATGATGATGATGATGATGATGATGATGACGATGATGACGACGACGACGACGACGATGACGACCACGACGAAAACAACAACAACAACAACAACAACAACAACGACTTTGTCGATTAACACGCAGCTAAATCCCTATTCCAAAATTAAATATTACTTTTATACATTACGTGTTAGAACATTTTTTTAAATTGAGGGAAATAAAAGCGAGTATGGTACTTGTGCAGTTTACTTCCCTCATAAAAAAACGAAAATTTTAAAAATACAATTATATTCTACGTACCCGTTATGAAATGAAGTTCTCCTAAAAAAGTTTCACTTAATTTCATGAAGTAGTTTTGTTTTTACAGCTTGTTTTCAATCTCGGGAACATGGAATTTCTCTAATAAATCGCTTAATTGATATCAAAGGGAAGTAATCCAGTATATTTCGACCAAAATCAATGCTAATGGCGTAATTTAGATTGACTGTTTCGAATGCGTCAAATGAATGGTTTTAGCGATAAAAACAAAACTACTTGATGAAATTAAGTGAAATTTTTTATGAGAACTTCATAATAATTATTTATGGATGTTAACTAAAGTGTTTCCCACTAAATTAAGTTCGATTTGCAACGTTGGAAAACCATGTGTAATCGCTTAAAAAGTAGATACCCCTCCAATAAGCGCACATAATTTAAAATTTGTAACACACTACAATGTTTTGGAAAAGCAGCTCATTTTACGTTAAATTTATTTGTGAAATTGACCCTTTATTTTAAAATCCTAATCGTTTTATATTTATTTCTTTTTTTATAATCATGAGTGTTTATAGGCAATGTTTGTATTTCATTTTTAAATAGTTACGTGTAAAACGGTACGAAGATGTAAATAATGTATTCTCGTGAAATTATCGGTGTTTTTTATTCCGGTTTCATTTTTCGCCCATCGCAATTATAATTTTTTGTTGCGAAAAGAAAAGTTCGATTCTCCATTTTATAAACGACACAGCCTTTCCTACTACTAACCCTAAGTCCGTGATAATACAAAAAAATAAAGCGATTATTTGTGTTTTCATGATTTTGCCGATTGGGTTGTGAGTCAATGATAAAAAAAATTAGTTAACTGCTTTAAAACGATTAGAATGGCTGGGAAACGGGTGATCATTTTATATTAAATTTAGGAATTTAAGAAAATTGGGCAACGAAAAGGGCCATTTTCGCCAGCTAGGAATAAAACGGAAATTATTGAATAAATATCGATTGAAAATTAATTTGAGCCCGGTTCTTGCGGAAGAGGACTCCTCAATCCCCCACCCAAATTAAAAAAAAATATTAATATACTAATTGTTCTGTTTTGAGCTCTCGAATGCGGGAATTTTTCGGTTGAAATCGAGAATCTGCACAGAATTTTGGTTCGAAGTCAAATCGATCGAAACATTAATAAAGTTTAGTATCTGTTCTGATGCTACACTTCACCTCTTTTCGTTCAATGAAGGAGAAATGACCGAGGCAATTTTAATTTTTGTTCCGACCAAAAGTACCCCTTTTGGGAGCTGGATATTCCCCATATTTAAAAACGACTTTGTGTCTAACTGTACTTTCTGTGGGGGGCGCAAGTAAATAGAAACACTCAATATGTAAACAGTAGTACAAACCATGTTCATAACTTACAGACATCGATTTTATTTGGTTTTAAAAAACCCTTCACATTTAAATTTTCTTTTTAATATAGTTTCTTGGGGGGGGGCTTTTAAAAAGACTCTTGAACAACAAGCTATTTTCAATCGATATTTATTTAATAATTGCCTGAAATTTATATGGGCTACTAACTCTCCATCCTAAATTCTAAAATAATTTTGTTTTTAGTGGGTTCACAAATATCGCTCAAAAGTAGAATTTAAAATTTAGATATAATTTCTTTTTCAATTTGAAAAATTTCTAAATGTTTTCTCTTTATCTATTTTATCCAGACTTTGATGAATTCATTGCGATATATTCAGATATATTTTTAACGTTCGTGAAACCCCGAGAATGATACGATAAAAAACAGACGGTGTCAGACAAAGTGGCTCCAGTAATTGTCTGTATTTTTGAGATGAGGTGTTTTCATTGATTGAGATTGTCGGACTGACTTCCTCATCTTGGTTGTTATTGTCACAACGTTTCGGCCGTTTTGCCCTTCGTCAGGTGTTTTGTATCGAACTGGGGAACCGTTTGTTAGGAGTCTCGAACCCAACCCTTTATTATTATTACGAGGGTACCGTGTTCGGACTCCAGCTAGGCTTTGGGACATAGTTGCTGATTCTCTGTTTTGAATGTTACTTTTCCACTGCCTTTGTTCAGGATTGAACTCAGCACCTTTGGGTAACTGTAAACTTTGATACAACGTCTAGGACCACTCGGCCATATGTCACTAGGACAATTCTTACTTGGTTTTTGTTAATGTTAAACCTATGTTGTTATTCAAGGTTTTCTTTCTCTAACTTTGTGAAAATAACAACCAAAATGAGGAAGTCAGTCCGACAATCTCAATCAAAGTGGCTCCAGGAAAATAAAATAAAACTCGTCCAGTCGTTTGAAATTTTCTAACATTAAACTGTGAACTCCCTGGGAAGCGGCCTGTAAACATTTGGCAACTAGGTGCGAAAAAATACTTGACCGTTTTAAACCGTTTGATAAGGGGATGGACAAGGGACCTCTAAAACATTTACTTAAACTAATAAAAAATGAAATGAAAGTTGAAAGCGATTCCCCTGCAAAAATACAAAACAAAATGAATTGCCTTTTTCGCCATTACTTGTCATATTTGCCAATGCCGAGTAAGGGAGCGGACAAAAACCTAACCGGAAAAAATCCAACACTATTATATTCTACGTTTGGTTTAATTAGCAATAATTTTTTATATTATTTTTCTTGAAAAAATATTTCTTTAAATTTAAACAATTTTTTCAATACCTTGAAAATAAATTGCATTCTTCTAAAGGTTATCTAGCGAATTTTCGCCAAGTTTTATTTTGTTTATTTTACGCAGATAAAATAAATTTAGATCTTCTTTTAATGTTATCATGATCTATAGAGGTTAGTTTTACTAATAGTTTAAAAGGAATAACTATGTATCAACGGTATCAGCAATGAAAAATTAACATAATAAAATATTAAAAGAATCGATTTTGGAATCGGAAATTAGGCACAAATTTTTCCGATTCCGATACCAATTCCGATACCCCGAAAACTACCGATTTTTTCGATTCCCAATTCCGATTCCGATTAATCGGTACACAACACTGATATATACATATGCTAGCTAAAGTACCCGTCGTTGACTGGGTTCAAATACAGCCTACAGAAAATGGATTCTGGTTTATGAAAGTATGATAGGTTATGAAAAGTAAGGGTTGTAAAGAGATAGCTTCGAATTTGGGGGTTTCAAAACCAAAGCAAAATATGATGTAAGTAAAAATAAAATAGATAAACCCCATAATTTATTATACTATACCTGTTCACACTGAAATACTTATCACAATATTCTGTGGATCTATATTAAAAAAGATGTTAAACTTTGTGACATATTTTCATTCTATGGAGGTCAGGCGCGAACGAACACCCCATAATTTTATTATACCATATTTCTTCAAACTGAAACATAATTATCAAAGTATACTTACGCAGATAGATATGAAAAGTCTTTATTAAAGTTTGTGCCTATTTCCATTCTATGGAGGTCAGGCGCGAACGCAGACTCCACAATTTTATTATACCATCCCTATTTAAGTAAAAACATACTTATCAAAGTATTATTATGTACATCTATATCAAAAACACTTGTAAACGTTTTTTTTTTTTAAATTGTTTATTTCCATACTTTGTAGACCAGGCGCGTACCCAGACCCCACAATTTCAATGAATCATTATTATACCAGATGAAACATACCCATTCCTGTGTCTCGATACATCTTCTATCATTATATGTGATCAGTTTTCTATAATATTCAACCATATAGGAGCCTATTCGTGACCACACACACACACACACACACACACACACACACACACACACAGACGTTCAGCTTTATATTATAGATAGATATAATTCGTGGCCTGAATACCTAATCTTCCCAGCACGGGTGATTACAAAAAGATGTATGCACATATGTAGTCATCAATGTTTGTATAAATAAATTTAATATTAATTTAGTATTATATATATATATATACATATATATATATGTGTGTGTGTGTGTGTGTGTTTGGTAAAATATGTTTTTTAATTCTATTTTATTCTTTCTGTATACCAATTCTTTTTGCTAAGAGGCACAATGCTTGCTAAATATAACAGAGCATATATAAGAGAATAAGAGAATGTCTTCTACGGAGAACCAAATATTTGGTTTTTCCTTTCTCGCCAAACAGCTTATTCATCATATTAAAATCTCTGTACATTTTTTACATTTGTTTTGCAGTAATAATCTGTTATCATCACTAGGGCTGTGACAACAGAATATTCTTTTCATATTTTGACTCTCAAGTATATATCCGACTCAGTAAGACACAGTCAATCAACCGAGAACCACATCAGCCTATATAAAAACATATAAGATATTAACGGATATATACTCAAGAGTAAAAACAATGAAAACGATACGCTCTTTTCATAGCCCTAATTATTACATCGATATCAACGCTTTTCGTGCATATACTCATCATTAACATGCATAATAATATAATGTTTAAGAAAAAAAGAAAATTCATAGAAGACTCATGATCGCGCGTTTATCTACCTTGGTGCATATTGTAAAGCTTTAAAACATGAACAAAGCTATGCAAAGCTATGCAAACAAAGCTTTAAAACATGAACAAAGCTGTAGTTTCTGAACGTATATACCGTTCATTGGATAAAACAGGGGAGGGTAGAGCGGTGGCCCTTGATATATCTAAGGCTTTTGACAGGGTATGGCACGATGGTCTTCTAAGGAAAATTAGATCATATGGAATCACTGGAAGAATTCATATTGTAATTAAATCCTTCTTAAGTAATAGAAAAATCAAAGTTGTCCTCGATGGACATACATCCAAACAATATGATATAAATGCGGGAGTACCTCAGGGGTCTATCCTTGGACCTCTATTATTCCTGATATTCATAAACGACCTCCGTGATGATATTGTTTCGGAGATGGGTATATTTGCCGATGACACCACTCTCTATAACAGATATGAGGGGAAAACAAATGAACACATATCCAAGAAAATGGCAGAAACACTAGAGGATGACCTCCAATCCGTAGTGGAATGGGGACAAAAATGGTTGGTCACATTCAATTCTGCTAAGACTAAGCTTGTTTCCTTCAATAACTACAAGAAACCTTCTCTACCACCAATATCAATGGCCAAGAACACATTGCCTGAAAGTACTTCTTTTAAATTCCTCGGCCTAACGTTTACAGGGAATATGAACTGGAATAGATACATTGAGAGCATTGCCAAGGCTGCTGCAAGGAAGGTTGGCTCTCTCTACCGTGCTAGAAAACTACTTACGCCTGCCAGTATCCTATACCTCTATAAGGCAACCATTCGCCCATGTATGGAGTACTGTTGTCACATCTGGGCTGGTGCATCTGCTGCTTGTCTCTCGCTCCTGGACAGGGTTCAAAAAAGAGTCGCCAACCTGATAGGTCCTGAACTGTCATCTAGGCTTCAACCTCTGTCCCATCGACGAGATGTTGCATCCCTCTGCCTGTTCTACAAATACTTTAATGGTGAATGCTCTGACGAACTGCAAACACTTGTACCTCCCCGACGTAACTACCCCCGACAAACCCGACAAGCTACTAAGTCTCATCCCTTTACAGTAGAGATCCCTAGGTGCAAGAAAGCCTTTTACTCCAATAGTTTCTTCCCCAGAACTGCGGGTCTTTGGAACTCCCTTCCGGGATTCTGCTTTCCCAACTGCAATGATATGCAGAAGTTCAAGTGTAATGTTAACAAACATCTTTCTACTCTTCTCCCTTCATAATGACCCCGCTAATTAATTCCCTAATAGTAGCCCCCTGCTTCAAAGTGTCACTGTGCCTTGTTTGGGGTGAAAATTGAATAAAAAAAAAATGTAAACTAACACGCGCTGCTTACTCTCCTATTTTGAAAAATAGATTACATGATCATCATTTAGAGTGGGATTTTATCTTAATTTGTGAAATAAAGGCCCACATCTTCATCATTAATTATGGCTAATTCGCCAATATTAATAAAATATCCGCTTTAATTGTATAGTATATATATGTATATGTATATAATTCCAGATTAATATTTTAAATTGTATAAGATAAATGTATATATATATATATATATATATATATATTTATATATAATTCTAGATTAATATTTTCAGAGGTGACACAACTAATGAATTTAACGATAACAGCACTCAGTAGCGAAGTAAAACAAGACATACTTTGTATTTGTTTTTTGTTTGACATAAACATGTATAAAAGCTTATGTAATACTAATAAAAGCTATGTATATATATGTATGTGTGTATGTGTGTATTCGTGTTTGTGTGTGTGCCACTGAAAGACCATAATAGGATATGTTTCTCTTCTTGCCGCATAGCAGTTTAATTGGCCTGGATGTTACAGCGTGACTGGTGTGTGGGGTTCGAATCATGCGACCGGATTAATGGTTATACTCGCAGTGTTGATTACGGAATGATGATACGTATATGTATCGTAATAATAATTAAAAACGTGCACACTCAACATTTTTTATGCTCACACACACACACACATACACACACATACACACACACATCTCTTCTATTTTTATTCATCCCGAATAGATCAGAGGGGATTGCAAATTGCATTTTTGTGATAGCTGAATTTATGTATTCATGACCTGTAAGTTTCATCACTTGGCTCCAGATATTGACGGTGTTATAGTTTAAGTAAGCAACCTCTGACATGGACCTGCGTCGGAATAGGAACTGTGTCATTAAAATGCTGGTAAAAGTGTATTGAGAACAGTGGTTCCTATCTCGAAAATTAAATTCTTGAGTTCGCTCGTTTTAAATTTATCTGTGTGTGTGTGTGTGTGTGTGTGTGTGTGTGTGTGTGTGTGTGTGTGTGTGTGTGTGTGTGTGTGTGTGTTCGATAGGATTAAAAACGTATTGAAGAATTGTTTAAATGTAGACCAATCACAATATGTGAAGCTTAACAAGTATTAATTATATGAAGAGTATATATATATATATATATATATATATATATATATATATATATATATATATATATATATATATATATATAGCTTAATTTAAAAGGAAAAGAGAAAGTTCAATTCCACAAAAGAAGACTTATCCGGATAATGTCAAGCTCAACAATGAAGACACAAAACTATATATTGGTAGATATAGAATGGCTCATTTATTTAATAATGGAATACAGGCAAAATTTGGGGGATAGAAGGGACTCTTTATGCCAGGGCATTTCGAAGCCTAATGCTTCTCATCAGAAGAGTAGAGAAGGTGCTAGGTAGCATGGGGAAGATGCGGCATCTAGCGTAAGGTTTATTAGGAATGAAAGAGATTAAGAGGAATTATAGAATGTTGGGGGAAGCTTTATTGAATTCTAAATAAGAAGAAGCTTATTATATATAGTATGATGGTCTTTGACCTAGTATTAAGATTCAGGGGCATATGTATTATGGCTAAATAGGGGGTGTATTGTTGCTGCGTGGTAATTTATTTTAACGGTTTGTGGGGTTTCTATTTTCTATGGAGTGGGTAATTTTGACTTTGATTAAACAGCAAATGGCGGGTATAAATTTGCTTCTAATTGGGGGGGGGTTAAAACTGAAAGGTAATATACGGCAATATATATATATAAGTTTCTACTGTTATGATATAGGGAGTATGATCATAAGGGGGCGGTCGGAGATTAGGGTGGTAATGACTATGAGTGCGTTTAACTTGATGCAAAAGGTTAAGTATACAAATTGATGTTAAAGTGGAGGAGTAAGAAAACTATGACTACTTATGAGAGTGGTAAAAATATACCAAATAATAGTAGGGTAATTATAATAGTACGAAAAATAATAGTAATTAAATTTATAATAATAGTAGTAATAATAAAGATGAAAATAAAATAGAAGTAAAATTGAAAATAAAAATAAAGGCAAAATTAAAGGTAAGCATTAAAAATAAACATTAAAAATGATATTACCAATAGTTCTGATAGAAGTAAATTCAAAATTAATGTTAATAGTGATAATGGTAGCGGTTATGGTAGCAATGACGAGGATAATAACGGGGGTAATAATAATAACAACAATTATAATGATGATAATCGTCGTCGGTGCAGGTGACTGCTACAGGAGAGAGTATGCAGTAGACCGCAGGTTTTTACATCAGAGTTTCCTTCTCCTAGATGCATGTCTTAGTGAAGATTGGGAGTGTATCTATCCCAATAAATTAATGCTCCCCAGATGCCAACCTGGAAATTTCTACGATTCGGCGCGATACATACAGCGCCTAGTCTTCCACAATGGTCACCAACCTGTAACTGGCCAAGCTCAATATTACTTCCATTCGGTGATAGGGCAAGAACCGGTATGTCAACGTGATTGTACTATATATATATATATATATATATATATATATATATATATATATATATATATGTGTGTGTGTGTGTGTGTGTGTGTGTGTGTGTATAAATGTTTAGTTTTTTGTAAAGCATCTGTATTTATTTTTGTCTGTCTACGCACACCTGTAAGAAGCTTTGTCTGTCGACCAATTGTTCTTTAGTTTTATACAGCATTTCCTTCTCTAAACGCGCAGGTTAAATGGGAGTTAGTTAATTTAGATACACAAAATAATTACTATGTATACCTTTGCCATTGGACGGTGTATCAAAAGTAGTTTGAATAAAACTATTTGTAATCGTAAAACGTTTATATTTGAATAAACGCATATTAATTAAGGTGCGACTGAGTACTAATATACCAATAGTATGCTTTGTCCGTTGGTCCTAGTCAAACAATGAACTGAAACAAAATCTTCATCATTATACGCGTATGTTAAATATCTTAAAATGTGTCTGTTAATGGATTATTCGATTATTCGGACTAATATTCTTATCTTGATTACGATTCTCAAAAAGTTTCGTCTAACCATATTCAGGTGAATTTTTCGAACTTGGTAATCTTTTGTTGTAATCTAGAAACCTGTGCAGAATTTTGAACTGGATTCTATGAAGGTAAGATATTTCTCGAATGGTGTAACTTTTCTTTTCTTCTAAGGTATTATTGCCTGCAGTCAGGATTGAAAGTTTAACCTCCAGAAAATACTCACATGTATGCCATAATTAATCAACAGTATTATTTCAAATAAATTTGAGTTTGGTATTATCACCTGTTTATCTGAAATGCTATTCATAAAAAGGATGGAAAGTGGCATCAGCTTAAACATTGGGAAAATTATGAGAACAGTAGAATTATCTAAATAATACATAGTGTTCATCTTCTTATTTTATTATTCTTCTATTGTCCTCATCTGGAATGTTATTTTTACAACGTTTCGGTCGATGTGACCTCAGACATTCTTCAGGAATTATTTTGTCGAATCCGAATACTTTTTTGTTGAATTCGGGAACATTTCTGTCGAACACGGGAATCAACACAGAATTTCGAATGGAAACTTTCATTTAAACTTTAACTGGATAGAAGTGCTAAGTAATGCGCAATTGTATTTTTAGTGTAAAATTTAGTTGCCAGTTACACTCTTGTGGGAAATAAAGATTAAATTCTCAGTGTGGATGATACTCAAAATATAGCTGCAAGGTAAACAGTCTGAAGATTCCAAATCAGACAAATTATTTTTTGTTGGATTTTGATTGGTTAGATTTTTGTTTTGCATTGTTTTTTAGTAAGAAAACATTTATTGTTTCATTACATGGACAGTCACCTTTGGGTATTTCCATTTTCTGTGTCATGTTCGTAATTATAAACTATTTGATACGTTTCAGAGATGCCTCATTACCAGCAGGTTACTTTGCAGAACAATCTATTGCAATTGTTTCATGAAGCAACACAAAACCTAATCAAATCTAATTACTGTCTTTAGTCATGTAAGTGATAAACTGAAGAATTTCGAGCATTTTATTTCATTTTTTTCATTTAATGATAAACGTGTCATATTTTATTGTTTCTTGCGAAGTAATCAATATAATCTAGTTCGAAAAGAAAAAAGTAAAGAGAAAAAGTAATAGAAAAGAGTATTGAGCATCATCGCATGTTGAAATGTTTAATAATATATGCATTTATATTTTACCAACTGTGATAAGCTTGTGCTGATAGCGTAACGGTTACGACATTAAGCTCTCGTTAAAACAGTTAGGTGTCGTCAGTCAGAGAGCTGTGCTAAAGGAAAACATATCTGTGGATAATTAAATGTATTTATATAAATGTATATTATGTTTCTCTTAATCTGTTTGCTAGTTTACTGTAGACAAACAACAAAAACAAATTATGGCTTTATTAATATATATATATATATATATATATATATATATATATATATATATATATATATTAGCTGCGAGGAAGCGCCTGGCTTTGCCCGGTCGTAATACGCTTAAATATGATATTTTAATTTGTCCAAATTTGGTATATATTATTATAGAATTGTGATTTTAAAAGTAAAAAAAAGTATTTCAGTGACATCAGCTAGTATTGAAACTGAGAGCAAAACACTAGTATTAAAAGCTGGTAACGTTACCACTGTGCCAACGTGACATATGAACAGATTAAAAATTAAAAATAACCTGAGATGAATCTACAAAATCTATAAAAGAAATTTCTATTTGGACCTATTTTTGACCCCGTAAAAACTATTTAAACCGGCCAAAGACCCATAAAAGGCTAGTCTGTAAAAAAAATCCAATCATTTGAGGCCCCTACCACCGCTCTGCGACTTTTACTTTCGGAGTATGAAAATATGGAGACAGACGGACAGACAGACAGATAACCTTTTATATATTTAATAGATAAGGCTGAGGTCGAGGGTTATGACTATGTGTTTTATGGGAAAAGTTAAAAATAAATAAATTACGATGAGAATATTGAAGGAATTTAAATAATTTTAAATTATACGTATTTGTTTTGAAGCATATTGCGCTGAATATAAGTTTCAAAAATGATAGATGTATGAATTTTCCAAAATTTGTGAGATCATATCTCCTCGTCAGGGTAGAAAAGGAAGTGTAAACAGCTCTCGGGTGTGGCTACATTTTGTTGGCTGGAATTTATATATATATATATATATATATATATATATATATATATATATATATATATATATACAGCCCTGGTCAAAATCATAAGAACACTTAAGAAAGTAAGCGTTTACGCATATTATCGAATTTTTAATCAAACAAATAGTTGAAACCATTGCCAAAAGGGAAAATATGATGGAAAAAAATGAAATTTGCTTCATTCGAAACCTTTACCCTGATCTAATAATTATTTTTTTAAAAAACAAATGATACGAACACTGATAATTTATCATACATATGCATACGCACATATACATATACATACACACAAATATATGTCCGTATATACATACAAACTCACATAAACATATATACACAAAAATTAATGAATAAATGGAAATATATACACACATACATATATACATACATATACAAATATATATACATGCACATACATACACTATTACATATATTAACATGCATACATACATACATACATACACATATGCGTATATAGAATGATGGCAGATCAATTATTACATGCTTCCAGCATTTCAGTGTTACGCACGTGACAATTTTTCCATGGCCACGGACAATATTTTATGGACAAATGCACGAGGAAGTATCTATACAAAGATGATGTTACAGAGTTTTAGCTTTGTACGACAGGTAAGTCTCTCTCTCGGTTCAAAATGTCGAGATCCAGCAACAAGCATAAGCAAGATAGCCAGCAACAAGTCAAAATGCAGACCAGCTTAATGCGGATACTGGTCGCCCGCTTTATGTTTTTTTTATTTTTGAAATCAGAGATTTGCTTCACCCAGAGGGGTTGCCTTAACAAGGCCTTTGGGAGTCCTCTCCATCCCACACACACATCGAAATAAAAATATACGCGTACACATACAAGCATGCATACATACAGATGCACGGAAACATACATACACAAGAACACACATGACAACATGCACATACATGCATACATACACGCATGTACATACATATGCACATACACGTACACATACAGGTACATGTAGAATATACAGGAAGGAGCATTCATGATGGCGATGATGATGGTTGTTACGAATAGGTGCATTTAACATGAATAAAAGAGTAAAACAATCCAAAAATACACAGCACAAAAAATAGAGAGACGTTCGCTTCGCCGTTAGTACAGCTTTTTAATTGAACATATATATACTAGCAGTGTGGCCGGCTTTACTCGGGCCTAATGTACTGCTCATATCTTTATGTGCATATGTATATTTTAAAAAGAGTGAATATGTATGGTAATGCCTTTCTATATAATAGCCTTCCTTTACTACCATAGACAAAATTGGTAGAGACAGCAGACGTCATTTTTTCTTTAATTTGACCCTAATTTTGACTCCTTAACATTTATTGATTTGGGCTCAAATAAACTTTAAATGTTTGGCCCATGTCCAAGTAACCTACATCTAAAATTTCAAGTGTTTAGATTCAAAATTGGCGGAAGAGTTAAGTAGAGTCTGCACGGGTCAACTCCGTAAACGTTGACCTTTTGCCAGACACATTTTCGTCCAAAAACTGATTTAAAAGCCTGTTGCGTGTCTTAATACCATTTATGTAAAATTTCAAATGTTTAGACCCAAAATTTATTGAATAGTTTGCTAGAGACCGCAATGGTAAAAATGTTTTGAAGTTTGACCCCTTTGGAAGCAAAATTTTCAGAAAAAAAAAAAACGATTAAGCTTGCCCTATGTCTGAAGACACTTTCAGTAAAATTTAAAATGTTTAGACCAAGAATTGTCTAAGTAATTTAGTTAAGACAGTAAAGGTCAATTTTTTAAAACTTTGACCACAATTATGACTCCTTAATATTTATTGTTTTGAGCTTAAATCAAATTATAAAGTTAGATCCATGTCCAAGTAACCTATATTTAAAATTTCAAGTGTTTAGACCCAAAATCAGTGGAGGAGCTTGGAAGAGTTCTCTAAGGTCAAATCCTTGAACTTTTACCCCTTAACAGAGAAATTAATTAAACCGATTAAGACGTTTTTCCAAATAACAATACCCCTTTGTCAATCTCAAGTCTGTATACCGAAAATTAAGAAAGTTATTTGGAAGGGAAGTGTAAACACCACACGCAGGCAGACAGACACACACACAAACATTTTCACTTATATATATATATATATATATATATATATGTGTGTGTGTGTGTGTGTGTGTCAGCCCATTTATGAAACTCGTTTCTTATCGTTGAGCACTTTCAGTTGAATTAAAATCAGTCAATTTATCTCTTATGTGCAGATCATCATATAATGGTTAGATCACTTTTACAGACGTAAAAAGCAATATTTTTTAATTCAACAGCATTTCTCTAAACGATAGCCGAATGGATTAGGTCCTTGCTAATGAAGCCAGGGATAGCTTCTGGCGCCGGGTTCGAATCTGATGATTCGCTGATGATTCTCGAAAGGATGAAATACTAGTATCTGTAGCAATTTAATAATTACTATAGTAAATAAGTGTATATATATATATATATATATATATATATATATATATATATATATATAGAGAGAGAGAGAGAGAGAGAGAGTGAGTCACGAAGAACGGATGTTTTTAGAACTCGTCTTGCTTTCCCAAATTTAGTAATTGTTTTTATGTATATTATAAAATTTTTGTTTGCAGAGTTTTGTTTTCCTTAAAAACATCCGTTTCTCGTTACTCACCCTGTACACACACACACACACACACACACACATATATATATATATATATATATATATATATATAAGATAAATAGTTAGATAGATGGTTTATTGTACCTGTTTTTCTCTTCTGTTTCTTTGTCTTCCTGTATGCCACTTTTATCCCCCCTCTCTCTCTCTCTCTCTCTCTTTCTATCTCTTATCTCTTTTTCTTTCCCATTAATCTATTGACCCTCACACTAAACGCCATGCCTCATTTGCATAGTCTCTTTGCTCAACATTCGTGCTTACTTAACAAAACATTTTCATCTCTCATCCTCTGCGTGTTTTCTGTCTTAAATGGCGGACGTCAACACGTTTCTGAATAAGAACATCTCTTGGGCACAAGCAGAAACGCAGCTTAAAATTATTTATTCATTTATGTTATTACGATCTTAAGCAACTGCTCTACGGCAGTTTTATTATAGAGGATGAAATTTGCTGTAAAATACATATCAACTACCCAGAAAGAAACAACTGACATTTGGTTGCGTAACACGTATTGAGACCTTCAGAAGTGAGCAATACTTTAACTTTATGTAACTGTGTGTCAGGTTTGGTTAAATATTGGGCGAGCTGACTCACTAGATGATAATTTGGTTTGTTGATAGTAACAGAAAAGGAAAGGTCATCCTCAGTAAATATTTTTTATTTAGCTTATAAATCATTTTTAAAGATTCACGCTATAACTCAATAGTTACATAGTGCATCTTGTTAATGATGATATAAAGTAACCTTTAGTTTATCAAGAAAACAAATGTTCACAATTTCATTGAATACAAATTTATAATAATAATTATAATAATATATTTGTTATTATTATTATTATTAATAGTAGTAGTAGTAGTAGTTTATAGTTAATGTGTATTAGTCTCTGAACTCAAGGGTTTTTCTTAATATTTCAGCCGTTTATTTACTATCGTTTTACGTTGTATCTTTTCGGCCATTTTTCTCATTTCAATCACTTTTTTTCGTAATTTTTATGGATTGTTCCTACTGCTCCTGATATTATTGGTGTTATCCTAACTTTCTTCACCTCCCATTTTCCCTTCAACAATTTGGCCAATTCCGTGTATTTGCTTCGTTTCTCCATCTCTTTGAAAATTTTCCTGTGGTCTGCTGGGACGGTGAAATTTGCGATTTAGCCTCAGTTTTCCTTCCTGTAAGCTATTGTTATTTAACTCACTAAGAGTTTTCACAAAAGATTGCTTTCTGATAAAGACAGGTGGTGTTTCCTGGAGTCTCTCCAAATTTCCAGTAATCCTTACCTATTTTGACAACATTTGCAAATAAATTTTCGCCATTCCAACAGTGACTTGCTGTTGATTTTTCGCTAACAATAACCATTGGACTTCACTTGAATTTCGGTGGCAATAAGCTTTCTCAACGTCCCAGTCCCCTCCGCCCTTATCCTGTAGAGCTCAGATAAGTGCTTTCATTCGTGTGTCTTTCCATCCTCCTTGACCCTTCGACTCTTTGGTGTAGTGCCAGCATCGGCTAGGACTATAGTTTCCCCCTTTTTATTTAGAATGAGGGGAGGTGAGAAATATGGGTAGAGGAAAAGTAATGGGGATGGGAAGAGGAGTGAGATGGAAAGAGGAGGGAGATGGAAAGAGGAGGGAGATGGGAGTGGGAGGGGGAGGGGAAGTGGAGGAAGATGAGAAGTGGAGGTACTAGCCAGTCGACAACTTCGTAGCTTCAGTTTTCTTGATTTGATTTTTGATTTTTTCCATTGCATTTTTTATATGCCCGATTGGTGATAATCATTCTTGTATCCGAGGGTTTTCTTTAAAATTTCGCTGTTTTCAGCATTACTGTCCGTTGCGTATTCTGAGCCTTTCCCTTAATTCCTATTTCTGCTTGTCTTGTTTCCAAGTTCTTTGGAACTGTCCCTAATGCTTTAACAATTACTGATATTATGTTGATTTTCTTTAGGTTTCTTCTTTTGTTTAGTTCTCTTGCAAGTTCCGCATATTTGTCTCCTTTTTTCTGCTTCTTTACTCTTCACTCTGTGATTGGCTGGGACAACAAAATCTACAATTTTACATGTTTTTTTTTCTTTATTGATTATCATGACGTCCGGTCTTCTCGCTTGGATGGATTTATCTGTCATTATTTCCATATCCGAAAAAGATTTTGTGGTTTTCATTATTATTATTATTATTATTATTATTATTATTATTATTATTATTATTATTATTATGTTTGAGTCCGTGTCTTGTTTAGACATCGATTTGGTATTCTCCTCCCATATTACCTTTTGACCTTCCAACGCTGATATCTGACGACTGAAAACGTTGGCACGCGACTTTCTTCCTTAAGTGAGAAAGAGAATATCATTTTGACATTTATCGCAGCCAAGATTAATATTACACGCATGCAGTAGTCTGCGCCTGCGTGTTAACAAGCGCATCAAAATCGACGGACGTGCCATGGCTCCTCTCAACTGATCACGTGAACAGCTTCAGGGGATGTGTGCGAGTCCAACACGAAATCCAGCTCAGGAACAACCATGGCTTCAGCTACATAAGCAAACAAAACAAAAAAAAAATCCTTCGAAAGCGCCAGAAAAATGTAAGGAGAAAGAAATAATTACAATTTTAAAAAAAATGTGACATTAAGAAGCATGAATGTTAAGCAAGGGTGATAAAGACATTGTTGTTTAGCCAGAGGCTAAATCGTTTTCATAGAGTTGAAACTGATAATGTGTGTTTTTTTTTGTTTTTTTTTTGCTAGGGAATCTATATATAATGAGATTCGGCCCCGTAAAGGTAATATATATATATATATATACGGAATAAATCTAATTAAGAAAAGATCTTTAGCAAAGCAAACCTTACTGTTTGCTAGTTTTTTTACTGTTTATTCACCTTAAACAAGGCACAGTGTCACATTGACGTAAGGTGCTACTATTTGGGGTCAGATTTGCAGCGATAATATGTAGGGAGTTGGGTAGCGAGATGCCTGTTCCCATTATACTTGATCTGCTGCATATCAGTACAGTCAATGGAGCAGGGGCCCGGCATGAAATTCCAAAGTCGGGCATCTCGAGGAAAGAAGTCATGTTAGTAGAAGGCTTTACGAGATCTAGTGATCTCAACAATGTTGCTTGTCGGGTTTTTATAGGGGGTATTTACGTCGATGGCGTACTAGTGTTTGGAGTTTGTCGGGGCATTTTCCATTAAAATACTTGTAAAACAGACACGGGGATAGCACATTTCCAGGGCGGAAATTAGACTTTCTTTGATAGTGTGGGACCAATTAGATTGGCGACTCTTTTTTTAACTTTATCTAGAGTTGCGAGGCTAGTAACAGATACACCAACCCAGGCGAGGTGAAAATTAAAAGCGATGCAATATACAGGTCTAAAAATCGTAATCAAAACTTCTCCGATCAGTTATACAAATTTTATTTCTATTAAAAGTTATCAATGAGTTACTGTTTATTTGTTTTTATATTAGAAAGAAAGTTCAGTGAGAAAGGTTGGGAAAATTTAAATGAGTATGTATATAAGCAATTACAGACGATAATAAGAGAGTAAAATGTTGTGTGTATGTTTGTCTCAAAAGTAAATGCGTAAACTCGTAAATTATATCTCCAGGCGTATTTTTTGTTTTGGACACCGAAGTGTCAATATCGGTCAACTGATCATAAGAAAATATTATTCTGATCAAATTAAAGGTGAAATTCTAGGCATGGAAAACGCCGAAAAATTATTTAAGGAATTTAGGAACCCATTCTTTACTGTACAAAAAGGTATTTTAAAAAACATGAAAAATATGGCATCACCGTTGACTAACGGAGAAGCGCAAACCAAAAAGCTCCCAAGGAATAATATATTTTTATAAGGAAATCTCCGGCGATAATACTTTATCATGTAGAATATTGGCAAAAAAAATAGAACAGAATGTTCAATGTTCTTATTTAATTTTCAATTTTGTTTTTTACATAGGCATAACCACTTATCAAGGCCCGAGAGACTACTCGATGATAAGGGTTAAGCGTGTACAGTAGTCAATTGGACAATATAGTAATCGTTAGTAATGGAAATTCGGTAAATTTGTTAACTGAAGTGGAACGGCTCATCAAGAACTTGTTTACATTTGACTTGAAGACAACAATATTGTAGTCAGCTGGAAAGCAGGAAAACGGAAGACAATTCCACATGCGTGAAGTTCTAAGAAAGAAGCATTGTTCATGGAATCTACGTTTAGGTTTAGGCACAGATAAAGAGTGGGCGGGAATTATTGGTAGTGTTTTCAGCTAGACGAATGTTTCTTGTGAAAGTTTGGCGAGGGAGGACCATAGATTGAAGCTCAAACGAAGACTTTCAATAAAAATAACTATAAAGAGTGAGAAACTCACAACATCTCTTCTGTGAGATAGAGGTTGTAGGGAAGAGAAAAGGACATCTCCTACGAGGCTACGAAGTCTATTCTAGCTTCAAGTCCGTTCTAGCAGCTCCTTCCCAGATGTGGCAACAGTATTCCATCCTTGGACGTATCTTGTTCTTATATAGATAGAGAATTGCATCAGCAGTGAGATATCTACTGGATCGATAGAAAGATCCCACCATTTTTCCAGCGGCGTTGGAAACAGATTTAATGAAGTGTTCCATTTAAGATCAGGAGTAAAGGTCAAGCCCAGAAGCTTGTTAAAACTTGAGGTCTCCCAATGACGAGAGCAATTCATGTCAATTGATGGCAGATGGGGATAAGAACGTTATTGATGTAAAGATTGAAGCTTGTTTTAGATGCATTAAAAGTAATCAGCCACCCCTTTCCCCATTGTACCACATGTTCAAGATCAGAGGAGAGAGAATCGGAGAGAACTTGGTCGTTTACTGTCTTAACTGTGCTACTATAGATGGTAGTGTCATCAGCATAAATGTCTACGAATGATATAAGAGAATGATTTAGAAGATCATTGATGTATACCAGGAAAAGAGACTCCAGCATTTATACTGTGAGCTTCTGATTTTTGCCCATCAACTACTACTCTTATGAACATATCAGAGAGAAATGATTTTATAAGTGAGAATACATTTCCAGCTATACCGTAGCCGGAGATCTTGTGCAGTAAATCTTTATGCCATATCCTATCAAAGTCCTTTGATATGTAAAGAGCAACTGCCCTAGAAAGGTTGCTTCCGTCGAAAGATTTGCTAATCCTATGAGATATAACTGCTAGCACATCTGCTGTAGATCTAGCAGAACGGAAACCATATTGTGTGTCACTAAGAAGGTTATTTTTGCTGGGATGGTTGATTACTTCTCTATTTAACACAGATTCCAGCAACTTACTCATGACGCACAGGAGACTTATTGGCCTGTACTGAGAGAGATGAACGATCACCTGAATTCTTAAATACAGGGAATACTGATAAGATTTTCCAGAGTGATGGGAGGCAATTCGCCTTAAGACAACGTTTAAACAGTTTTATAAGTATGGGCGCTAGTTCTGGTTGAAGTTTTTGGAGTACTATAATTGGAATACTGTCAGTGCCGGTTGCTTTACTGGAATCAAGTTTTTTGATTAGCTTGGCAACATCACGTACAGATATATGTATATCACATAGCGTGTTTTCTGATACAGGAGGAAATATTAGGGGTTGGCGGTCTTGGTCGCAAAGAGTAGAATTAGCTGCAAAGTTCTTGGCAAAGAGTTTGGCTTTGTATGATGCTGACGAGATTACCTCAGGTCCATTGATGATAGTTGGGATAGAGCACACGTTTCTGTTCAGGATTATGTTTGCTATTTGCCAAAACTGGTCGGTACCCATCCGTTGCTCAGCTCCTTTGGACTTGACTGACTAAGCATACAGCTCTCTTGCGTTCTTTATTACTTTCTTACAATGGTTGCTGGCAGCCCTGAAAGCGACTTTAGTCTCTATACATATATTACGTTGGAAGCAATGGAAAACGTGATTTTTTGTGCGCAATGGCACCTGCACATTCCGGAGAGAACCATGGCTGGCTGTTAGGTTTTTGCTGGAACTTTTTCGAGGGTATGAAACGGTCTATACCTACAATCCGCCACTCCATTAGGTCTGATACTATGGAGGACACATCTTTTTAAACATGGAACGCAAAGGTAGATCTGATATAAATGTAGTTCAGGGCAAGTTGTGAGAAAAAGGTCGAGGAGACTCGAATACTGGCCGTCAGTATCGGGCACACAGGTGGGTTCGTGAACAATCTGAGTGAGGTAATAAGCAATGGAGAAATCATAATAGAACCTCCCCTCATCATCGGTCTTGTTTGAGTAGGTCAACCATTCCACATTGTGAACAGTGAAGTCTCCACATACGTGAATGTTAGCTGAAGGATAAGCTGATAGACCTTGATCAATTTTCTCAGATATGCTTTTAAAGATAGTAACTTCGCTGTTATAGGGGCGATAGAGAGTAAATATAAAGGCAGTAGAGTGAGCTAGTGCAACCCGGAAGCTCATATAGTTAGGATCTTCTCTGAAGATGTTCCTACCACATGAAAAGCCATCTTTAATATTCCATGCCCATGGCGATATGGGGGTCAGATTTGGAAGTTAAGTTAGAGTGTACTTTAATTACGAACTCATCTAAGGAAATAGCCTTTCCAATGTCAGTTTCGCTCAGAAATAAAAGGTCTGGTTTAGTCTCTTGTAATTGGGTTTCAACCTTTGGAAGGTTAGAATGTAGACCCCTGATGTTGGAGGAGACATGGTAGTTGGAGTCTACGTTGGAAGTTGGAGATCTGAGTTTAATCTTGAAACTTGTCATGATGTAGTTTTAGAATTTGTGGACTAGGTCGTCAGACTTGCTTAGAGCAGGACAGAGAGGCGAAACTAAGAGAGAAAAAGAAACGAATAATTTTTTAAATTATGGCATCGAGAGTAGCTACTGCATGGTCTAGAATCCATTCATCAAATGGCAATACAGCACCCCCAGTACTTTGCACCTGCTGATAGGACAGCCTCCTTAGTGGTTAATCCCAGATTCGGGTCCCTGACTATCAGGCGGATAACGTCAGTCCAGATAAAACGTTTACCTCCAGCATCCTTAGTAGTGACATGGCTACAAGGATAGACATAGAAACAAAAAATTTCCGACATCTCTGGCGACTGTTCGCCCAAAATACTACCAACCTAGAATACAGCTTTTTCTTCTCCCTTTGTCAGAAAAATCACTCATTAAAAATGAGGACTAAGGGACAAAAAAAGAGAGGCGAGAGTAACGGGACCTGTCCATAACGCATCCACAATGCGTTCTCTACTCTCCATTAAATTATTAAGTATTGTACTTAATAAAAGTCCAATTGGCATGTCGTGTTTAAAGGAAAGTATGGTGATAGATTCCCCTCTCACGAACTGAAAATGAATACAATTGCCTAATCTATTTATGCAATCAATTGGTATATATAATAAACAACATTTATGGACGAGAAACGCTAAAAATACTGAAATTTAAAAACTATTTAGATAATATTGGATTATAATCGGAACTGTATATAAAAACCGTTACTGAAACCCCAACATATGAAAAATTGGTTGTAGGAAATTAAAAGATGGATTAAATGCCGGAGGATAAAATAAAAACCATGATATTCAGCAATGAATTTAAATTTTATCTCCATAATTTCGATAGAAACAAAAAATATGGCGAAAGTAAGACGACTAGATTAATCAAAACACTGTTTGTGGAACTCTAAAATTTGGAGAAGCATCTTTTCTGGTTTGGGAGTGTTTTCATATCATGGCGTTGGAGAATTAATTTTAATAGATTTGAAAATGGAAACAACATATTAGTACAACATGATAATTCTTCTTTATTCAATTCTGTTAGAAAGTCTGGTACATTTTCGAGTAGATTTTTGTCAACAACGACGCCAAACACACTAGCAATGAAAAAAATCCATAACCCCACAAAGCTAGCCTGCACAATAACCAGATAGCGCGATTATAAAATTGGCAATAAAATGCTTTATAATAAAGCCGAACAAAAGCAGCCTTAAATGAAGAAGAGAATAATATACGAGTTAATTTATGCTGAAAAATTGTTTTGTCATTCAAAGATGCATGGGTTTGACTTTTAAATGTGAATATTATGTCTATTGCACACGTGAGCAATTCCGCAGAAATTTGAAATTATAAAACTATACATATACAAGTCCACATATACGCAGACTACACTACTATCAGCGGTAACACTTCTAAGGTCAGCAACGACCAATATCTCTGAGGCGTCTCTTTTCCTATTTATTCGATCCGATGTGTTAGGCGATTAGCTTCTAATATATATATAATATATATTAGCTTCTAATATATATATATATATATATATATATATATATATATATTATATTATATATATATATATATATTCATAGGCATCCACATACAGTACTGTTTCGCTGTTTCACAGCTCATCAGTGCGGCTAGATAGGCAACTACCTTTAGCCAGGATTGAAACTCGACTGTCTGTATGACAGTCAAGGCTCTTAACCACTACGCTATTGGTGGCTGCTGCGTGAGTCATGAGTTTAACGATGCTTTGACATCGTCCGAACTACCTCTGCTCGATTTGTTTACACAAAGAGCATCGCTTATACGCAAATGGTAATTCGTGTATCACTTCTCAATATGCTCAACTCGAGATAAGTAGCATTATAATCATCCACATACAGTACTGTTTCGGGGTTTCCCAGCTCATCAGTGCGGCTAGACAGGCAACTACCTCAAGCCAAGATTGAAACCCGACCGTCTGTACGACAGTCAAGATATATATATATATATATATATATATATATATATATATATATATATATATATATATATAAGCATGAAACACTAGTTTATATATGAATAAAAAGCGTTTATATTTATTTTAAAATATTGTAGTTATAAAACTCATTTACGATATTAAGGTTAAGCCCTATTAAAGGAATTAAGAAAAAGGGTTCAACTTTAGAGATACTATATCGTTTCTAATTGTTGTCGATGACTACTTTATCTAAATAAATACCAACTGTGGACGCTCGCCGGTATAACATTCATAGGTGTTTAATTCCTTTCGAGTTATGCGTCGGTTGACGATTATCAAAGTAAAGACGCTAGCCTACGAAGTCAAGAGTGGTTTTGTGACTTGGTTCGAATCTCTTAAACATCAGTAATTATAATTTTCTTACACTGATGATTGCATAAGCATGAAACACTAGCATATGTTTATATAATATATATAAAATAAAAAATTGTTAATATTTAACTTGAAATAGTATATTTAACCTAATCAGATAATACAAAACATGGTTCAAAAGGTTTGGAAATATCCAATCACTTAGTAGTGAGATGAAACATTACAGAACTAATTCAAAATTTACCCTGATAATCGTACTTGCCTCAAGAGATTATCAGAGTAGAGTTATATCCCTTATCGAGAGAGAAAATCTTGGATTATTACGTGTTCAAAGGCTATTTTTAAGTAAGTTGTTTTGAACTAAAGCGTAATTTTTTCATCATTTGTAAATGGAGAATAAATGCAATTGGTATATAGTGGAGTTTTATTCCATTCTTTTTTTTAAATTTGTCCTGTATCTCCTTGTACTATCATTACACATCACATGTGAATACAATTGTAGTTTTTGTCTGTTTGTGTTGCTCTGATCACGAATGCCTATTTAGACATCGGTGTATTTGTGTGGTTATATATGTACGCGAATGTATGTGTATGTGTGTAAGAGAGTAGAAATGGCGAGAAAGAAAGTGAAATTAATTCATGGTAATTTTTTTTTAATCACCGAAAAGATAGAATCGTGCTAGTATCACACCTGCGAAATTCTCACATTGATCCGAATTGGAATAAATTATTATATTTTTAAAGAATTGCTTGATGTCGCTTTCATTTAATCCTTTTATTCATTTGAAAAAATAATGTATAGTTATGCTAGATATCCATAAATGTATGACTTTACACATATGTGTACACTAGCCTTCATTTTTATTATATACACATGCGTTTGTTATGCATACACTTCTCACGGTTCTTTTTTAATGGCACCAAATGATGACAAGTTACATGTGGTGTATATACAGTGTGTCGATGTGTATCTATTTAAATAATGATAGTTGTATACCGTCACACTGTGTGCTTATCATTACGCATAAACTACGTAATTTTATTATAACTAATCCACGTACCTTTGTCACATTTTCCACGTTGGCGTTCTTGTTGTTAAATCTTCCTCGCCTGGAATAAAAGAACCTTCCTAATATCGATGTATGCGGAGTAACACACAGACAATTTTTTATTCTACTTTTATCCCGATCTCCAAACACATGCACGCCGGCTCGGATCGTGTCGCGTTCCAGGATCGTTTTTTCTTGGGGTTATGATTATCATTACTGCCTTCGTTTTCCATAACTGACTCTTATTATCATCTGGTTTCTGCCAAGTTGAAACATGGAAGGAGGAATGGAGAAACAATACTCCCAAAGGAGAGAAAATCATTGAAGACCCAACTTTGCGCTTCAACCGGATCAGTACAAGACACTGCAACACTGTAGTAAACAAACAGAGGTGGGGACAAATAGACTTCCTAATCTGCCTAAAGTATAAGGAATCCTCCAGAACACAGACTATCTGATCCGACACTGTCCAGTCTCTCGACTGGAAGGAGGCTATGCGACAGCCCGTCTATCAGAAGACAATTTCTGACTGGCTAAAACATAGCGGGTAGAGGTCAAACCTATACCTTACTACTACATTATTATCTGATAGAACGCCCATCGTTCATTCTCGCGACTCTTTGACGAACTTCCATCGATTCGTCATCATTATATAACGTTTTTTTTAACTAAGACTTCTTCCCAAACTAGACAATTGTGTCATCTTTGGCGTTTTAAATCAATCAAAATTGTCTTTTTGTCAGTTATTTTTGTTTATGGCAATGTTAATGGACAAAAGTTGCTATATATCCTGGAATAGTCAGCTGTCTAGATTGGCCTGCATGAAAATGCCACTAAAACGTATGTGGCCTTCCACCAAACCGACCCAATTTAAACACTGGACAGAATACCACTTAAACAAGTAGATTACTTCGAATATCTCGGCAATCAAATCGCATCGACCGAAAAAGATGTGCGCGTCATATTAGCCAAGGCTTGTAGTGAACTTAATTGGCTGAAAGTTATATGGAAATCTGCAGTCTCAGAACAATTCGAGAAAAGCTTCGAACCGTAGTGGAAACGGGCCTGTTTTATAGTTCACCAGCATTGACTCTCAGTAAAACAAACTTGAAAGTAAAGTAGATGGAATTTACACTAGAAGGGCAGTGTTAAACTTAAACCATTAACAGTTTGTATGGTCAGTTGCATAGGATTTCTTAGGATAAGAGAAAGAAGAACACGAGATGCCAGACATTGCTACAGAAAAAAGGATGTTGATCTGTTAGATCCTAAACACGGAATCGCTAAAGTAGGAAGACCTGTGAAGACGTACACACAATTATTTACAGTAGACAGTAGTTTACAACTGTAAAAGCTTCCTAACGCCATGGAAGATAGATACCTGTGAGAGGAAAGACTCAATTTGGTTCGGCAAACATGAGGAAGGTGGGGCATTATTAACTATCTTCTCCTTTCATCTTACAATTTAATGAACACAACTACTGTTAAAACTTAATGTAATTTGAAAATCTTAATCAATAATGAGGTAACTATTCTCTTTCTTACCCAGCTTTTCTACCCCAAAATTAACCAAAATATGTTTTCATTCCGTGTCAACAGCTTTAAAAATATGGAAAAAGAAGGAACTTGCAGAACTTCCAAAGGTCATGGCAGATAGAGAATTGTGGAAGTAAATAGTTAACCTGCTCGATATGATGATGACGTTATTGTTTGAAGACATACATTTATTGTCAAACATTGCATTGATATCTATTTGTTTTAAAACTGTATATTTGAAAATATATTAAGCTTAGCTGTGTACGTTGCATATTCGTAACTAATTAAACTACTTGGTCAATACCGTATGTTCGCAGCCTGCTATATCGCTTCACTTCATACTAAAAATCCATCTTAAGATTTTTCCACACACCACGAGGCAAAAAAAAAGGTCAGACTCCATCCACAATTATTTTTTTCAAATTTTTTTAGCCATTTACCGATCTTCATTTTAATCAAGCCAGAATTCCTCTACGGCCATGGCATTCTTCAGTGGTGTGAATTTAAACACTTCACGATAAATGTCGACTGTTCCATGAGTAATCCTATGCATAGTTAATCCGAAGCTTTCCACACAACTCACTTACTATCGTCTAATAGGTTTTTTCTAACCCTTTTCGCCATGAGCACCAACAAAACTCAGGCACACTCATGCATTTTTTACTAGCACATTGATCTAACTGATTACAATAAAATCTTTCGCACTCATAACTCATAGCTCATAAGAGTATACAAGAAGAAACCCCTCATTAACAATGTCTCATGTGGTCAGTCCTAAATTCTACAGAAGTTACCTGTTTTATTATACAGACTCGCTCGGACTCCAAAGCTCTTAACACTTCAGCATTCCTGGAATAGATCTCCAGAAAAACGTCAAAGAACCCCATGAATGATCCTTTACTATGGAGAATATATGAGATTCAAACTACACTGGTATAGACGGTGCTCTATACAACTAAACCGTTAACTACAGTGCCCATGATCAGAGGTGATCGATCATTTCCAATGTCCAGAATACTTCAGAATACACAACTTTGTCCATCCCATTCAGTATAACTCAATACGTCACTTGTCATCAACACTAAGGTCGAGCTAAATCCAGTGTGTGGGTTATTAACCCTATAATCATTATATGTGACCATAATTATGGTCGAGTTACAACCAGTGTGTTGGTTACTAACCCTATAATCAGTATATGTGACCATAATTATGGTCGAGCTACATCCACTGTGTGGGTTATTAATTTCTATATGGGGCCATAATTACAACTTAAATAACAATTTACCACTTCTGGATTCGTTACGTAACTGCGGCTTTTGTCTCATTCTTTTCTTTTTTTTTCTTCACCTTATTCCCAATATAATAGTTCTTTTGCCATTAAAAATATCGTCCGATTTTCTGTATGTATGGAGGAAGTTTCCATAGATTTCCTTCAAGTTGTTCGGTTACCAACCAGTCATTCCACTCTTTGTATGGACAAAAAATATCAATACTCTCTGAAACACCAAATATTTTAAATATAAGCTCCAAGATTTCACGCAAATTTCTTCAAAATGGCAAAATAATTTATGATTTACTCCCGCGACTCTTCCTCTAACTTATAATACGAACAAAGAAACACGTTTGTTCTATAGTAACGATGAAGCACACATAACGTGGGATGGGTGAAGGCATAAAGAAGTATTCTATACTTTCACCTTACAATTTACTATACACTAGATACGGTTAAAATTATAAAATATAAACGAAAAGACATATTTACTCATTATAAACACGGGTGAGATACGGGCATAATTACCTATTCTGTGCTTTCATCTAATAATTATTTAATAAACACTTCTTGTAATGTTGCATGTTCATGCCGCTGATGAAATCATAGTTAGTGTTCCCATAGGCTTCGATCTGTTGTTTGTCCGATTCCTCTGAAGACATCACATGATTTTGAATTTGGCAGAACATATGGGGTGGATATTCCATACCTTCCTCAGCGTACTGGCATTTGACTCGCTTGTGTACAATCATTCGTTGTCCTTAGATCATCCGCATAGCTGCAGTCGAATAACGTAACTCTTAATACCATAGAACCGTTGATCTGCTAGAGATTTATTCTCCTCCATGGCCATCCAACATCCTGCTGTCGACGTAATCAGAGTTACTTTCTCCTAGATGTTTGTCGTAACTAAGACTAGGGATGCATTTCTACCATTGAATTAATGCGCCTCCAGAAACCAACCTGGAATTTTTTATGACCCGGTACATACAGCGGCTAGCCTTCCTAAATGGTCATGCATCTGGTATTGGCCAGACTTATCTTTGCTTAATGAACATAATTACACTTAAAAATTAATTTCACTCAAAAATCCTTACTAAAAAAGGGAAAATGTTACTTTTTTACTCAGCTTCGTTATTCCTAAAGAATTCAAAATCTGATTTCATTGCATGTTAGCAGCCATCAAAAGTATGGGAAAAAGGAATTTAAAAAGTAAGATTGTTCTTATACAAATTTAACGTCAAAGGAGCACACCTTCATGGCAGCTTAGCAATCAAAATAATTTATTTTTTGTTCTATTCCATGTAAAAACTATTTTTGCAACCATTATGAACCGTGTTAAAATAAAGTTATGATATAGAAAGCATTATTAAAATGTGTAGGACGGGTCTTTGCCAAATAATTGTACTTTAACCTAACAATGTACGAAACGAAAAGTTTAAAACGACATAATAGTAATATATATATATATATATATATATATATAATCTTGAATTGAAAGCCATGTTTAATTTCAGAAGAGTTTCCGATGGATACTTGTTCTATACAAGTCCCGGGGATGACGAATTCTCGGTGATCAGCAGGTTCTGGACTTTATAATTTTGCAGCCAAAGAGCAAAAGATCCTTTTGGTGTTTACACGAAAACTTTTGTGCTGGAATACTAAAAGATTTCATTTTTATGAGCAATTCTGGTTTCTGATTGGTTGATAGCAGAATGTAAATTAATTTGATTCGACAGTTCCTATCCACAGCCTTTATGAATAGAATCTCCCAACTTTGAGGGAGCATGTCCCATTAAATATAAAAATATTGCACCCCCTTATTTTTTATATAATGGGAAAGTCCTTTCGGTTCATATTAAATTCTGTTTATATTATAGTAGAGATCGTGCATTCCCGTTCTAAAACACACACACATTATATATATATATATATATATATATATATATATATATATATATATATATATATATATATATTGTGTACAGAAAGTTGTTAGTTGAGACAGGTCATTGGTACCGTCGGTTTCAAGCCCGATAATAAGGCCCGTTTAAGGTATCCTTATCAAGCTCTCTTCAGCCAATATTCGTCTATCTTATGCTGGAATTCTTTTTCCAAAAAAACTAATCATATATATATATATATATATATATATACAGCCTTTGAGATTTGAAAAAAAAAATCACTCGACCGCCGGTCGAGTGTGAGGGAAAATTTACTCGCCCCCCCCTATTTTTACTTGTCCGACTTTATGTCTTAGTTTTAGTCAATAATAGTAAATAATTTTACAGCAATTTAATTATATTTTTCTTCTTTATTGTTAATAAAAATATCAACAAACTATTCTTCCGATACCCAAATTATGTCATAAAATTTCATACAAAAATTATAATATCTAGTCTTAATCGTGGGTGTTGAAAAAAAAAGTGTTACGAAATCCCCGGGTATTCACGATTGTGGACTGAAATCTGCTACGAGATCTCCGTGGCCCGAAATCTCCGATATTAAAAAAAATGCCATTTAGCTTAAATGAGGTAGATTTCTTAGAAAATCGGCATGGTTTAATATCCTTTTTAAATTTAAACGGTAAATTTTCTTTCTAATTTATGGGAAAAAAACTTTGATATAGAACAGAAATTGGTCTCTTTTGTTTCTATTAAAACAAAGAATTCACCTCGGAACAACATTCTAAAATTTAGAATATTATTTTTAAAATTGGGTATCGATGATTTTTTGAAAGTTGCGCAAAAGAGAGCATGCAAATATCTGAATTCATATAATTGAGAAAAATATGATTACTTACTTGTATAATTTAATTTTCGGTGCGTGCTTGACGGAACGATGCGTTTTTTCCTCTTTCAAATGTTCGTCTTTATTTTTGTAAGCATGAAGTGTATGTAGTTGTAGCGTCGAAGAATTTTTTTCCAAATGAATTTCAAAATCATAGAGCTAAATGAAGGCGACATTTTGACTACACGCCGAATGTTTAAATTTGACCTCTTGTTGACCTTTAGCGTGACCACTCTTTTTTCAATACGATATACCAACGATCTCACAGCTAGAGATGAAAGAATTCACAAATTATGAGACATAGGTCATTCTAAGTCACCGCAAATTTGAGAGTCGTAAAATAAATGAGTTTGTCCCGTTTCTTTATTTAAAAAAATTTATCGACTGGCGGTCGAGTGGTTTACGACTTTTAGTCGCCCCACGAAATTTTCAATCGACTGTGGCGACCGGTCGTGTAAAGTGTCAAAGGCTGTATATATATATATATATATATATATATATATATATATATATATATATATATATATATATATATATATATATACCTACTTCATTTATTCGCATAAATTTAATATACGAAAGTATAGATTTATGCGTAAACTTTAAGTATTTACTTCAAAAGTGCTCAATACGTAGGTAGAGCTAGTTAGTAATTTTATAAAATATATATGGCGATTAAGCTACACTGAATATTCTGCGTTTCATCCAACTATAGGATTCGTCAGGCTTATGCGCGAATTCTGTTGTTGCTTCTTGTTTTTATATATGTTGAGGATTTCTAGTCGGCCAATCAGCTTTCTAGTATCCACCGCGCCCTTCCTACCAGCCAATGGGCATGCATTTTATCAAACAAAGGATCTGTTTTAGAACTAGGTTAGTGGTTTTAGGTGGTCGTTCTCCTTTTTTTTTCTTTTTTTTTTTTTTAAAAACAACACTAGCGAATAAATACTGGGAACTCAAAGAAAGCGGACATTCGCCGGTAGTCGAATGGAAAATAATGAGACAAGCTACCACATGCAGACATTTAGACGACCCATGTAAATTATGCCTCCATGAAAAATTTTCTATCCTGTACTTTAAAGAACCTCAAAATCTATTAAACTTTAGGCGGGAAATAGCAAACAACTGTGTTCACAAAATAAAACTTACTCTAGGATAGCGATACAAAATAGCTTTAAAACTAACAATAACAATAGGAAAAAAAACAAATAAATAAATTAAATAAACATGAATATACATAAACGATCACATACATATATGTATATATATGTATATATATATATGTATATATGTATATGTATGTGCATTGTTGTGTGCACATAGGTATATTTATATGTATAAGAAAAAATACTGAACACGACATAGCTTATAACTTTACTTCCAATTATACCTGCACTGTATTGTACTCCATATCAAAACTAACGTTACTTGTATTTACATTGAAGATATATATTAACCCTCCTGCCATCTAAAATACCCAGAGCCTGGACAACACATTTTTAGTTAATTCTTAATATCAAGTCATTCGGTAACGCGTTATCCTACTGCTAAACCAACATAAAAATAAGAAAAAAAATCTAAATTTAAAGGAAAAATATACAACCATATATTAACTCCTTGCAACTAACCTGTTGCAAATATAGCTGCTTCCACTGCATGAACTTTTACTCACCCCTTCCTCCAGTAACAATGAAATAGCAATGTCCCTTACTCACTTTGAGGAGTGTAATTTTCCCGTAGATATATAACATTTACATACTAACCCAGGAACATTAACTACCCATGCGGGGTCGCAGAAACACCTGGATTAGGACCCAGATCATCCGTCTCGGCTGGTAACTCAAACAAATTACCGGTCTGTAAACATAAACTGCTTAAGGGGTAGATAGGCACTGTGGATCGCCCGGCTTCCATACTCCTTCTTTGCCTATTAGCCAGACGCAGAGGTCGAATCACAAGGATTCGACAGAAACACTCAGTGGTCGATATTGTGTCCTGACTAGGGCAATGAACGCCGTTTTCCCCTCTCCTGACACATCCCATCCCTCTAAACTGGGTACTTGGGAGTGCTTGAATGCCATAATACCAGTACTAGTACTAGTAGACTGGGTTGACCATCGACTGATGGGTTGAGAGTACCGGATTGATAGTTCCTGGGTGGTGTACCGACTGGTAGTACAGGCGCCCTAACTCTTTGATAGCACTTGGAGCGGCTGCTCTATCAACAGTTGATTAATATCGGAATGTTTGTAGTGCCATGTTGCGTATGGAAAGGGACCTTGCACCCATCCCCGCTGGGCTTTCTTGAGACCACAATCCTAGTAGATGGAGGGTTAGCTGATGGTCTACTTGTATTGCATGTCTAGTATTCTGCATAACCATTTGTTCAGCTCCTCTTACTTAAACTGAAACTCTTAAAAAAATGACATTACAATCTAAAATTACGCTTAAACCAGAACAAAACTCAAACAAAACCATTTTTCATTTACGAACATCCGTGGGCTTAGAACTAATTTAAATGATGTTGAAGCATTTCTCCTAACAAACACCCCGGATATCTTAGTACTAAGTGAGACTAACCTACACTCCTTCATCCCCCCAACTATTTAACATGCCTGAATATCGTCCACTCTGCCGTAAGGACTCTGACAGACATATGCACGGGCTTGGAGTCTATATTCAAAACACCCTCCCCTTGATTAGAGAAACAAGACAAGAATCGGACGGTCAAGCTTTTATGTGCTTTAGATTAACATGCAACATAATATTAGATGCTTTTACTTTTCTACCGTTGTCCCTCGACCCAGTACTGTTCCCTAATAAACAAAGTCTCTGACAGCAGAGATACAACACTTTCCTTGACACTAGCGCACAAGTGCATGTATTTGGTGACTTCAATGTCCACCACAACAACTGGCTTAGATTTTCAGACGCAGCTGGTAGCACAACACATAGCTTCTCTATATCTCATTCCCTATCACAGATGGTACGTTTACAATGCGTTTCCCAGACCAGCAAGAAGAACAAGCATCACTTTCAGATCTGTTTCTGACCACAGTTCCCTATGGTTGTGTTAAGAATGCCCACGGCGTACTTGGGAATACTGATCATCTAGTGATAATAGTTAAAATCCACCTAAACTCTAGAGCCAAAAACGGAAGAGCGATTTCTCAAAACAACGAGATATTATAAAAAGACTGACTCGGAAGCTATCAGGGATCGCATCAGAGACGTCCCATGACGAAATATTTTTTCACTTCCTGCTGAACAGTGCGCAAATGAGACCACCGAATGGTTCAAAACAGCAATTGTAAGCACATATTTGTACGCCGAAATTTTATAGCAAGCCCCACTAAGCCCAATGGTTTACTTCTACTTGTGCAGATGCAATCGCGCAAAGGCAGCATGCGTACCGCAGATTTAACCGACATAAGTCCAGTTCAAACAGACAGAAGTATACAGAAGCCAGAAATAACTGTAAGAAAAAAATAGCGACAGCTAAAAGAGAATGTACTGAAACCACCAAAATACGCATTGAAGCACAGAAATTAGGAACTCATGACTTTCGGAAAATCTGCAACAGTGTAGTAAATAATGGGCAATCAGCAGTTCCCTCACTATCCAACAATCATAAGGTTGTTTGCTCTGCAACCGAGAAGACTAACCCGCATGCTAGTCGGTTTGCCTCCAACTTCACACTGGACCCTGCTAAGCACCCCCTTCCTTGACGTTTCTTTGCGGAGAGACGCCACACTAGATGCACCGAAAATCACCCCTTCTACGGTGCATGCTATCATAAAAAATCTTGACACTTCAAAAGCATGTGGACCTGATCTCATCCCGGCTGTGCTATTTAAAAAGTGCTCCGCCGAAAAGCTCCGGTTCTCTCAAAACTTTATAACAAATGCCTTAATGAATATTGCTTTCCTACCTGCTGGAAAACTGCTTCTGTGGTACCATTTTCAAGAATTCTCGCTAAACAACTGACCAAGTAAATTACCGCCCCATTAGCCTCGTCCCACGTTTCGCCAAAATATTTGAGTCCATAATTAACCAAGCTCTAGTCCATTACCTTACTGACGCTAAACTTCTGACTGACCAACAATATGGATTTAGGCAAGCCCGTTCCACAGCAGACATTCAAACTGTAATCTCCGAGCGTATATATCATTCACTTGACAAAGCAGGGGAGTGTATGGCACAAAGGTCTTCTCAGGAAAATCAGATCATACGGTATCACTGGAAGAATACTTAACATAATTAAATCCTTCTTAGATAAGAGAAAAATCCAGGTTGTCCTCGATGGCCGTACATCTAAACAATATGACATAAATGCAGGAGTGCCTCAGGGGCCTATCATCGGACCTCTATTATTCCTAATATTCATAAATTACCTCCCTGACAAAATTGTCTGTGAGATGGGTATATATGCTGATGATACCACGTTCTATAACAGACACGACAGGAAAACAAATGAACACATATCTAAAGAAATGGCAGAAACACTAGATGACGACCTCCAATCTGTAGCGGAATGGGGACAAAAATGGATGATCACATTTAATGCTGCCAAGACTAAACTTGTTTCCTTCAATCACCACAAGAATCCTTCTCTACCACCAATAGCAATGACCAAAGACTCTTTATCTGAAAGTACATATTTTAAACTCCTCGGCCTAATGTTTACAGGAAACATGAGTTGGAAAAATTGCATTGAGAGCATTGCCAGGACCACTGTGAAAAAGGTAGGTTCTCTCTACCGTGCTAGAAAGCTACTAACGCCTGAAAGTATCCTGTACCTCTATAAGGCCACCATTCGCCCATGTATGGAATATTGTTTTCATATTTGGGCTGGTGCATCTGCTATTAGTCTCTCACTCCTAGACATGGTTCAAAAGAGAGTCGCCAATCTAATAGGTCCTGAACTGTTATCTAAGCTTCAGCCTCTGTCCCATCCACGAAATGTAGCATCCCTCTGCCTGTTCTACAAGTACTTTAACGGTGAATTATCCGACGAACTGCAAGCGCTTGTACCCCCTCGACGTAAATACTCCCGACAAACCTGACAAGCAGCAAAATCTCACCCCTTCACATTTGATATCCCTAGATGTACTAAAACCTTCTACTCCAGTAGTTTCTTCCCCAGAACCGCTAGACTTTGGAATTTTCTTCCGGGTTCCTGCTGCCCCAACTGTACTGACATTGAGAAGTTCAAGTGTAACGTGAACCGACATCTTGTTGCCCAACTCCCCACATACATCAAAGTGGCAATGTGCCTTGTTTGGGGTAAAAATGTAATTTAAAAAAATTATATATATATATATATATATATATATATATATATATATATATATATATATATATAGTAAAAGATATATAATTATGTAGAAATCAATATTTCGTCGATCCAGAGAGGGCTTTCTAATGTTTATATTATTTCACTCATCTATTTTGTACGTTCACCCTTCCCTCTTTATTGTCTCCTTTTTACTTCGATTCTCTGTTCATTTAATCAGTTACATGAACACTTATTTCAAATAATGCAATCGTTCGGACTATATAAGTTCATAATTTCACACAAAGTTGCATTATTTCCTAAAATGTCGTCTCCTTTTAAGCAACTCAGCGAAAATGGCCGCACTCTCTTCGCAGAGCATCAATCGAAATACTGTCGTCTGAAGATCGTTATTTGTGTTCGTAAGCAGTTCTTTGTGATTATAAAGATGTGATTAATGTCTGTCTCTTCCGGATGTAGTTAAAGACTTCAGAATCGTTCGAGACTGTTACAAATGTTATAATTGAGATGTACAAGTGCCAACAAACTATCACCAGACGTCATTTCAATGAGATGGACGCAAAGTAGAGAATAATAAAAGAAATAGTTGAATAATGGCCGCCAGGTCAGTGTCGGAATTTCCAAAAAGAACAAGTTAGACAAATCTTTAATATTAGTAATCGAAATATTTACTAACAAAATACCTCCCAGTTAGTTGGGCAGCCTATAGAAGCTCTCATCTCTCGTCTATCTTTGTCGAATATTTAACAATGAAGGAAAATGTTCTCCTCATGCCCAAGTTTGAGAACCTATCCTCAAACTAAGTGCCTTCAATAAGTTTGCAGACATTTTTGTAAAGGCATTTAAAATAACAGACCAATTTTTATGATTTCAAGCTCATATAAACAGCTACAGCAAAAATTAGAATACACCCTACTAAAACTTGAGTGCCACATCTGGTTAATTTCAAAAATGTTATCTCGACGTGCGGACACTTCAGAAGAAAAATATGCAATAAAACTCTTTTAAGCTTGGAAAAATGGAATGTTTGAGATACCTTGCATGAATCACGCTTCAGTTTTGAGTGACATAAGAGATTCAATGAATGCAGGAAATTTGTAAAGGATGATGAGAGGTGTGAGAGGAGTAAAGAAGTCAGAACACTAGAGTTGATCGGTCAAATAAAGAATTTCATGAATAAGGGCCTTCGTGTGTCTATAGAGATAATAAGTGCTCAGTTTGATGTCAGTGTGGGGACTGTACACACAATTATTCGCGAGGAACTGAAGATGCGGAAGATTTGCGCGAATGCACAAGCCCACAACTCCATCTTTGTCAGAAACAATTTGATAAAGAATTGCATCAAAACATTCACCCTCCCTATAGTCCAGACCTTGTTTCTTGTAAGCTCAAGAAAAACCTTAGAGGCCGTCGTTATGAGATAATTAAGGTGATGAAAGACCTTGTGACGAGAGTCATTGACACGTTCACACGAGAGGACTGATTGGGGCTCTAATAATATGTTGGAACGGCACAGCAACTGCATTGTAGCCGGAGGTGATTACTTCGAAAGGAACTAGACTTTCATGTGTGCACTATCAATAAAAGTTTCATGTGTGTACTATCAATAAAAGTTTCATGTGTGTACTATCAATAAAAGTTTCATGTGTGTACTATCAATAAAAGTGCGCATATGAAAAAAGTCTGGAAACTTATTTAAGGCACCTCGTATATGACCATATTGTTTTCCTTTACTGTGGTAAAACGTATTTATTTCATTAATTATGTGAAACTGTCATTTTCTGTCTTGAATCGTGTGATAAAAAGCATACGAGTAGAATTGTTAACGATGATTATAATATGATCATATTATCGTCAAATAAGTTCTTTTTTCTGTGCACACACTAAGCGCCATTCGCTCATTTCATGGTGGCTGTGGGTTAATGTGCACGAGTTAAATGTATATTTAGCTTTACATTCAAAAGCGATAGAGATGTTTATTATCTGTCAATAATGAGATTAAGCCGAGGAGATTTCTTTGTAACTTGTTCTACTTGTTTTTATAAGAGTTAGACTTGTTAGAAAAATTCTTATAACGTCACATGCGAGAATAAAAGCAGTCTCGCTCCTCTCATTTTACTTCAGCGGTAATAGACATAAGAAGTTGTTGTATCTGTTATCCGTCTCCGTGGAATTAAGGTACATCATATATATATATATATATATATATATATATATATATATATATATATACATGATGTACCTTATATATATATATATATATATATATATATATATATATATATGTGTGTGTGTGTGTGTGTGTGTGTGTGTGTGCGATGCGTCCTCTATGTTATCAGACGTGATCGAATGGTTAATTGTAGGCATACCACCCAAAAAATTCCAACAAAAACCTAACAGCCAGCCATGGTTCTCTCCTGAATGTGCTGCTGCCATCGTGCACAGAAATGACTTTTTCCATAGCTACCAACGTAATAGATGCACTGAAACTAAAGCTGCTTTCAAGACCGCCAGCAACCACTGTAAAAGAGTAATAAAAAATGCAAGAGAACTATATGCTCAATCCGTAAATCCAAAGTAGCTAAGCACATGTAATGGAACACAGGTCATCTCGACAGCATCCGACAAGGCCAAACTATTTGCCAAAAACTTTGCAGCAAATTCTACCCTGTGCGACGAAGGCCATCAACTCCCCATATTCCTCCTATAACAGACAACACGCTATGCAACATACAAATATCTGTGCGTGAGGTCGCCAAGCTAATCAAGAACCTTGACTCCAGTAAAGCAACTGGTCCTGACGGTATTCCAATTATAGTGTTAAAAAAATTACAACCAGAACTTGCCCCCATACTTATCAAACTGTTTAAGCGTTGCCTTAAGGAGAAGTGCTTCCCAACACCCTGGAAAACATCATCAGTATGCCATGTATTTAAGAATTCAGGTGAAAAGTCATCTCCCTCTCAGTACAGACCAATAAGTCCCCTGGGTGTCATGTGTAAGTTGCTGGAATCCACAATAAATAGAGAAGTAGTAAACCACCTCAACAAAAATAACCTTCTTAGAAACACGCAATTTGGTTTCCGTTCTGCTAGATCTACAGCAGATGTGCTAACGGTTATATCTCATAGGATTAGCGAATCTCTCGACAAAGGCTACATTTCTAGGGCAATTGCTTCGATAAGGCCTTGGATATGTTAACATTTCCAGCTACGGTATAACTGGAAATGTTTTCTCAATCATTAAATCATTTCTCTCTGATAGACTCAGAAGAGTAGTGGTTGATGGGCAGAAATCAAAGGCCCACAGTATTAATGCTGGAGTCCCTCAGGTGTCCATACTGGGTCCAACTCTCTTCCTGATCTACATCAATGATCTTCCTAAACACATACTAAAATCTTTCGTTGACATCTATGCTGATGACACGACTATCTATGGCAACACACCAAAGGCCGTAAATGATGATGTTCTCTCTGATTCTCTGTCCTCTGATCTTGAGCGCGTGGTACAGTGAGGGAAGTGGTGGCTAGTTACCTTTAATGCATCCAAGACCAAGTTCCTATCTCTACATCATAAACGCTCTGATCCCCATCTGGCATCAATTGAAATGGATGGATCTCGTCTAGGGAAGGGCCCATGTTTTGATGAGCTTCTGGGTTTGACCTTTACTCCTGATTTAAATGGAACACATACATCAAGTCTATGGCCAAGGTCGCTGGGAAAATGGTGGGATCCTTCTACCGCTCCAGATTATATCTCACTACTGATGCAATTCTCTATCTATATAAAAGCCAAGTACGTCCAAGGATGGAGTACTGCTGCCACATCTGGGCAGGAGCTGCTAAAAACAGCCTATCCTGCCTTGACAGAGTACAAAATAGACTTCGTGGCTTGGTGGGAGATGCCCTTTTCTCTTCCTTGCAATCTTTTTCCCACAGAAGAGACGTAGCGAGCCTATCTTTGTTTTATCGTAATTTCCATGGCAAGTGCTCGTCTGAACTCCATTCTCTAGTCCCCCCCTCGCCAATCTTTTTCAAAAAACACCCGACTAGCTAAAACCACCGTCTATAATTTCCCCCACCCCTTATCTGTGCCTAAATCAAAACGTAGATTCCATGAATAAAGCTTCTTTCTTAGAATTACTCGCCTGTGGAACTCTGTATCGCTTACCTGTTTCTCTCCCGACTTCAACCTGGATTTCTTCAAGTCCAACGTAAACAAATTCCTTATGAACCGCTCCCTTAAGTAATGACACTTTATCAATTCTCCAATACTATTACTACACTATCCCATTGATTGTTGTACATGCAATAACCATTATCCCCGAGTGGCCATTGGGCCTTGGTAAGTGGTGAACCTCATCTTATATATATATATATATATATATATATATATATATATATATATATATACACTTCAGAATAAAGCAATGCAATAGATTTACTGGAATGCAAATCCAGTGATTACACAAGGGAACACTCAATATGTTGCATTTAAAAAAAGACTTGTTTTTAGTCAATTGAAGTGTGCTGAGTTCAATTCTGAAGTTAGTTTTATTCTGCAAGCTACAGATTTTATGCAATCTTTGATTTTTATTAAAAAAGAAAAAAAACAGGAACTTCTTCAGAGTGCGGAGCAGGCCGAATAGCTGAGGAAATGTTCGGATATACGATCTCATGTCTGTTTTTCTTGCCTACACCCGCTGTATTTACCATGCAGAAGTAGCAATCAGTTACATGGTTGGTGGGTTCTCGCCAAATCATTGGAACTCCAAAAGGCAGACCATTGCGTTTTCCTTTGGTCCAGCTTCGGAGCATTTCCTCACAATCGTGAAACACAACATGAGGAGCCCATTGCTTGTCTTGGTCACCAAGATGAACTTCAAAATAAGCCTTGTAGGCTCGCTCCACAAACAAGGATATGTTACGTCTCTGATGATGGAGTGTGTAGCAACCACAGATGTAACAGAAGGCATCAGGCTTGTTTCTACAGTGATGTCTCGATGAGGAAGCCATGTTTGATCTGGAAAAAAGAAGACAGATAAAATATTAGAATCTATCTATGTATATAATCTCAAAATGCTTAGATTTGGGTTACGAAAGTTCATATTTAGACTATTTCATCTATCTCAAATTGCATGAGCACTAGTGCTTATGAAGAAAAACTAATTCAAGATTTGGAATCAGCGCCTAAAAATCCTACAGAATCAGTTAAAAAATCAACTGCAACAGAAAGTTTAAAACATAGTGTTCCCCAGTGTTACAAAATCTTATTGGTTGAACAATCCCAGCTAAATAAAAATTGCTCAATATACCAGATAGAGCAAATAAATCAAAATTTAGTAATTTAGATTTATGACGTGAAATGGTTAAATTTCAAATCTTGAAATTTTTATTATATGCAAGACAAACAATACATTTCAATTTGTGTATCTCCTTAACTTATAGGTTTTCGATGTCTACCCATCAACACGGATATGAAATCAATTTTCTTTATTATTTTGAACCAATATATAATGTTCCTTACTCTATGATATTTAAAAACTTTTTAAAAAAACTTTTAATTATGATTTTCTATTTATATTGTTTTTAGCAAATTAGGTACAAACCATTATATTATTTTCTAATATTTTCGCCTCTGAGGAGATGGATAAACATCGAAACATATAGGTTAAGGAAATATACTAATAGAAATGTATACTTTGTCTTGCATATAATAAAAATTTCAAGATTTGTAATTTAACCATTTCACGTCATAAAATTTAAATTACTAAATTTTTATCTATATATATAAAAATGTAAAGTTGGTTCGTTCTAAACAAATAAAACCCTATTTCTAAGTTACCAATTTATTTGAAATTTTCAGACAACCCATCTTTAGAGTCGAGGTATGTTTTTATGTTATTGAAATAAATTTACCTCGCGATTTATTAAAATTAGAATATTAAATAAAATAAATATATTTTTTTTTTACTGCGAATCTGTTCTGTTGATAAAACTGAACTTCCGGTTCGATTCATTTCACAGCCACGAATTGACGAAAGATTTCATTTTCTGTTAATTCGATAAGTAAAAAAAAAACAAAAAAAATTACTCATGCAGAGAGTGATCCGTGCTGAAATAATAATGTTATTATTTAAAAAGCCATTCTTAACATGGGGAAGGGAGGGTGTTTTGTACCTATTCTGTACTTTAACCTTACAATTGAATAAAAACATATCATAAAACTATAAACGTGGAAAACGATTTAAAAAAAATAGCGCGGATTACTCTCTGCATTAGCACACACACACACACACACACACACACAAATAATAATAATCCCATATTTTAAAACTTTAAATTCATTTATGTACTTATGTTTTTTAAATTTTATTTATGTTAAGGCTTCACTCATGAAACATTACGTTTTAATTGTTTAGTTTATTTTCACGGCATTGTTTACATAAAAAAGTTTGTTTTAACTTTTTCTAAATTGTTTCATTTTTACGACATGCCTCAACGTATTATAAACACCCTACCCCCCATGTTAAAAAAAACAAAAAAAACGCCCTTCCATAAACCTCGAAAGCCGTTCTTAAAATGGGGAAGTTAGGGTGTTTATAATATGCTGGGGCGAGTCGAAAAATTAACGAAGTTGCTATCTATTATTTATTGCAAAAATTGCTTGAAATTTATTTATTTGACAAAAAAATTAAATTTTGGTACTCCTTGGGCGTTGAGTTCCATGGCGACCAGTAGAAAAAAATAATAGTCGCTCCCTTAGTCTCCCACCTCACCCCGCGCGTAACATATTTTATTTACTGACGTTGCCGTAACTAAACGATTATCTGTCACATTTACAAACATTTATTTATTTATTTATTTTGAAAAAAGTTTTACTTTTTATGAATATTAAAAGAAAAATGGATACTCATGCAGAGAGTGATCCATGCTGAAATAATAACGTTATTATTTAAAAAGCCATTCTTAACATGGGGGAGGGTGTTTTGTACCTATTCTGTACTTTAACCTTACAATTGATTAAAAAAAAACACGATTTAAAAAATAGCGCAGATCACTCTCTGCATTAGCACCGAAAAATGTTACTAAACATTTATTAATAATTTCTCACTTTTTACAAACATTTGATTTTAAATTTCTTTTTAAATGACGACTTTTATCGACTTTTTTTTTAAATATCCCCCCCCAATGGTGTTTATTCCGAAATCCGTTGTTAACATGGAGAGGTTGGGGGTGTTTATTCTGAAAGCCGTTCTTAACATTTGTGGAGGTGGATCTAATGTAAAAAAAAAATAATAAATTAAAAAAAAAACTAAATCATTTACTAATAACTTCTCACTTTTACAAATATTTTTTAATTTACATGCGCAGATGAACAAATTGTTGAATAGTGCGAAAACAAAACATTTAGGTCCACCTCCACAATTTTCTTTTTTAAATGACGACTTTTATTGATAAATAAATTTACTTCTCCGCAACTTTTATTGATAAATAAATCTACTTCTCTGCCACGGGCACTGAACCCCTCCTCTTTTTTTTTTAATAGTATTTTCGGGTGGGTATGCTGACAACAAATATCAGTTAAATTTTTCAAATAGCCCCCCCTCCAAAAGTGGTGTTTATTCCGGAAGCTGTTCTTAATATGAGGAGGTTGGGGAGGGGGGTGATTATAAGGTGGACCTAATCTAAAAAAAAAAAACAAGTTGTTTATGCGCACATAAGCAACTATTTTTTTATTAACTTTTTTCTTTTAATTTTTAATTTAAAAATTAGTAAATTTCAATGAATAGAATAATAAATCATTTATCATTAATATGTGTTTTTGGTTTTGTGTTGAATGAAACTTTTTTTTTTCATTACAACAATAATGAACCAATTTAAATCTTCCGGCATGCGTTTAAGGGTTACGAAATTATCAATAAATCGTTTAGTTACTAAGCCAACGTCAGTAAATAAAAAAAATGTTACATGCGCATGCATTAGCCTTGACTGGGAGGGGGGCTAAGGGATCGACCATTAAATAATTATGCTGGTCGCCATGGAACTCAACGCCCAAGGAGTACCTAAAGTGGCACTTATGCACTTATGTTACCGTGCTATTTTTTCAAATAGTATTTTCCTGTTAAATTCAAATTTTACAATATGTTTTTCTTTTATTAATTTGTTAAGTGAAAGTACAGATAACCCGGTCGGTTTCTAATGCGAGGAAAATCTAGCCCCCCCCCCAAAAAAAGGGGTACTCTGGATAATAACAAAACATTAAAATTGCCTCAGTCTCGAAAAATTTCTTCTCTACTGAACGAGGAAAAAAACGGTGAAGTGTAGTTCACCTTCTGTTTCTCTCCCCCTCTCTCAATATCTATCTCTATCCATCTCTCCCTTCCCCTCTCTCAATCTATCTTTCTCTCTATATCACCCTCTCCATCTCTCTTTGAGCCCCTTTCTCTCTCTAACTCCCTCTATCTCTCTCCTTTCCTCTGTTTAATCCCTCTCTGTTTCTAACACTCCACCTCTCTCTCTCTCTCTCTCTGTTTATCTATCAATCTCTTTATCTCTCTATCTCCTTCTCTTTCTCTATTTTCCTCTCACTGTCTCTTTTCTATCTATATATCTTCCTCTCTATCTGTCCATCTCTAATCCCTCATCCTATTTTAGTCTCCTAAATTAATTACAGTGAATAAGGCATTGTCAAAACATGGATAAATCCTATTTTAGTCACCTAATTTACTGACTGTGAGAATAGAAGTTATTTGGAAATTACTGCTACCTTGAACAGCACCAGAAGTAACTGGTAAAACCTTTCTAATTAAATTGATTTTGGCAGCCATTTGGTAACAAAATGACATAGCCTTAGCCCTTGCTGCATGAGGAATACCTGCGACCTTGCTGCCAAGTAGAAGAATTATTTATTCTACTTTAAAACATTCAGCTTTTCAAAAATCTCATCTTCGACATCTCCAAAACATCCAATATGGGGAAAAATATTGCAGAAATGCAAACTTATTGTTTAGGATGAATGCACAATGGTACGCAAAAAATCACTTGAGGCTCTTGGTCGATCCTTGCAAGATTTGCGTGGCAATGTCAGACCATTTGGGAATGCAGTAATATTGCTTGCAGGAGATTTCAGACAAATGTTACCTGTTATTCTTCAATCAACATTAGCAGATGAAATAAATGCTTGCCTCAAATACTCTACTTTTTTGTTCCATGTGAAGACATTAAACTTAACTCAAAATATGCATGTACAGTTGCAGACTGTTCGATCCGCACAAAAACTTTTGCATCACTTGTGGGAAATTGGGTACGAAAAAGTGCCAGCTGATCAGAGTTAAGGGCAAAATTTTTTGACTTTTAACTTTTGTAATTTCTGTAATTTTATTTCATCAAAAGAATAGTTAGTTTAAAAGGTTTTTGCAGATATTCAAAATATAAGAATTCAATTTGACTGAGTGAATGAGCTATTCTTGCAGGTCAATACAAAGATGTCCATGAACTTAACGCTATAATTAAATGTAAAATTCCAAGTGAGGTAGTCAAATACAAATCCATCGACACTGTTGTGAAAGCAGATAAAGTGGTTAATTATCCAACAGTTATATTTGCCAGGGATGCCACCGCATGTATTGTAACTGAAATTTGGTGTACTAATTATGATGTTGGGAAATATAAACCAATCCAAGCTTTGCAATGGCACATAGCTTGCAGTAAAAAAAATAACAAACAATATCATAGAAACAGCAATCTTAACAGGAACTTTCACAGATGAATATATCTTCATTCCATGCATTCCTATGATTCCACCGGATACATCATTACACTTTAGCAAATTGCACTTTCCAATTTTATTGTCATTTGCAATAACCATCAACAAAGCACAGGGAACAATCTTTACAATTATGGGCCTTACAGTTACACACTGACTGTTTTTTTCACATGGACAATTTATGTTACATATTCAAGAGTCACCAAACCGGAAAATCTCTATATCAGCTAAGAAAATGGAACAACAAAAAAAGTGTACCCATGCAAAATGGAAATTTAAACCTATAAGAAACATGCTTTTTCTCATTTTGGAACTTTTTCCATTGCGCCAATTTGAGCCACAGGAACGCGTGGCAGGGTACAGCTAGTATATATATATATATATATATATATATATATATATATATATATATATACAGAAGCAGACACACACGCGCGCGCGCACACACATATAGATAGATAGGTGTGTATATATATAGTGTTGTCTAATAATTCCCTAAGTTCTCCCAATTAGTCATTTGTTACCTTTCAAAAGGTATCCATTACATTAGTCTGTAAAATGATGTTATTGCTGCATATTTAGTCACATACTCATTAGAAGGTTTCCTTAAAAATAAAAACTTATGAATAAACTATTTTGGTCAAATAACATTGTTTATGTAATCGACACACCCTGCCGTTCTTTCCCAGTTACTAAACTATGTATGTTCTGGAATCGTAATTCAGCTTGGCTTTTTTTCACAATATACAAAAATTATTTTTTTTAAATCTTTTAAATATAAAAAATAATTATATTATGAGAAAGATTTTCTAATCCATCACGATTGGCATAAATATATGTACGTGATGTTGCCAAGCTAATCAAAAACCCTGATTCCAGTAAACAACTGGCCCTGACGGTATTCCAATTATAGTATTAAAAAAACTTCAACCTGAACTAGCGCCCATACTTACAAAACTGTTTAAACGTTGTCTTAAGGAGAATAGTTTCCAATCTCCCTGGAAAATTTCATCAGTATGCCTTGTATTTAAGAATTCAGGTGATCGCTCATCCCCCTCTCAGTACAGGCCAATAAGTCTCCTGTGCGTCATGAGTAAGTTGCTGGAATCTGTGTTAAATACAGAAGTAATCAACCATCTCAACAAAAATAACCTTCTTAGTGACACTCAATATGGTTTCCGTTCTGCTAGATCTACAGCAGATGTGCTTACAGTTATATCTCATAGGATTAGCAAATCTCTCAACGGAGGCCACATTTCTAGAGCAATTGCTCTTGATATATCTAAGGCCTTTGATAGGGTATGGCATAAAGGTTTACTTCATAAGATCACTAGCTATGGTATAGCTGGAAATGTCTTCTCAGTTATTAAATCATTTCTTTCTGATAGATTCATAAGAGTAGTAGTTGAGGGGCAAAAATCAGAAGCTCGTAGTATTAATGCCGGTGTCCCTCTGGGATCCATCCTAGGCCCAACTCTTTTCCTGATCTACATTAATGATCTTCCAAATCACATCCTTACATCATTTGTAGACATCTATGCTGACGACACTACCATTTATGTAGCACATCTAAGACAGTAAACGACCAAGTTCTCTCCGATTCTCTCTCCTCTGATCTTGAACATGTGGTACAATGGGGAAAGGGGTGGCTGGTTACTTTTAATGCATCTAAAACCAAGCTTCTCTCTTTACATCATCAACATTTTGATCCACATCTGGCATCAATTGAAATGAATGGCTCTCGTCTTCAGGAGGCCTCAAGTTTTGACAAGCTTCTGGGCTTGACAATTACTCCTGATCTTAAATGGAACACGTATATCAAATCTGTTGCCAAGGCCGCTGGAAAAATGGTGGGATCTTTCTATCGATCCAGTAGATATCTCACTGCTGATGCTATTCTCTATCTATATAAGAGCCAGGTACGTCCAAGGATGGAATACTGTTGCCACATCTGGGCAGGAGCTGCTAGAAAGGACTTGGCCTGCCTTGATAGAGTTCAAAATAGACTTCGTAGCCTCGTAGCTAATTTGTCTTGGGTCCAGCCGAAAATAATTTCAAAATTATTTTCGGCTGGACCCAAGACAAATTTAAACAAGCACTAGCCCGATTCGGATATATACACAGCTATGCGGATTACCCAGGATATAACTTGGAAACTATTACCAAACGGATGTAAAGAACATATAATATGGATTTTACCAAACAAGTTGGATCAACAAAAACAGTCATATCCATATCCTTTTTCTACAAATACTCCTGCCACAGAACTTCTGATAAATATAATGTTTTCACTTTGACTTTCCATGTCTCACTGACTTTAGCAAATAGGGTGCATACCTTTATAACTATTTGCTAATATTTTCACTCCTCTGATGAGATGGTAGACATCGAAACCCTATAGGTTAAGGAGATAAACTTTCTAAAGCATTCTTTGTCTTGCTTAGAATAATAAAAATTCTTTGATATGAAACTCAACCACTTCATTTCATTTCAATGAGAGTTTTTTGAAATTCATTGAATTACAATTTAATATATATATATATATATATATATATACGGAGTACGTTTCAAGCAAATGATTATATATATATATATATATATATATATATATATATATGATTAGTTTTTTTGGAACAAGAAATCCAGCAAAGTGCTCAATTAAAAGGAAAATCCGAAATATAAGAATATAAGAGCGTAGTTATATATTGTATCTTGTGTACAGAAAGTTGTTAGATGAGACAAGTCATTGCTACCGTCGGTTTCAAGCCCGATGATTAGGACCGTTTAAGATATCCATATCAAGCTCTCTTAAGCTAATACTCATCTCAGGGATATATATATATATATATATATATATATATATATATATATATATATATATATCCTCGAAACAGTGTTTCATGGTAAACAACTGATGATCCCTTGAAAAATAAATAATTGGTATTATAGTAAATTCGAGAGCGAGTTGATGCAGTGATTGCAGGTGATTAAATGACTTACTGACTAGATGGTTTTCTAACGAATGATAAAAAATATTTTTTTGTATAGTTTTAAAAGTTAAAAACTTCCAAGACTATATATATATTGAGATATATATATATATATATATATATTGAGATATATATATATATTGAGATATATATATATTGAGATATATAATATATATATATATATATATATATATATATATATATATGAGAGAGAGAGAGAGAAAGTGAGAGAGAGGAAGAAGTAAAGAGAAATGGGGCTGGGGAAAGAAAAAGAAGAGAGATGAAATAACATGTCACATGTTTGTGCTCGTGTGTTACTCGTTAAACCTATCATGTTACCAAATATACAGCAAGTGTTCCTTGAACTTGTCATAAAATAATCCCTTTTCCATCGCCACGTGGGTGAATACTTTTTCGTTAAATACATTCATGAGTCACATGGAAAATGTTATATAACTTGAAGTTGCTTTTTTTTTTATTTGTTATCGTTTTGTTTTCCATACGACCTCTCATAATTATAAAAGGTTCCGTCTGTCGGTGCCTACCGCTTCGATTCGAAATAAAAACTGCTATGGCCAAACGCATAGTTTGAATCGAGCAACAAAAATAAGATGCAGCCAAGCATTTTCTACCGGAAGCGTTGTTTGTTTTGTTTTGTTTTTTTTGCTTACATTGACCCCTAACACGGCATATCGTCACGTGAACGTAAGCGGCTACTAGTTTGGACCATACCTAGGAAAGATTGAACAAGATGTAAGTCTACATAACATTCAAACTTTTGCATATCAGTACAGTGAGGGAAGCAGGTAGCTGGAAGGGAATTCAAAAGTCTAGCTGTTCGAGGAAATAAACTTTTGGAGTAGAAAACTTTCTGACATTTAGGGACTTCAACAGTGAAGGGGTGTGATTTGTTGATAAACGGGTTTGTTGGCGATATGTACACCGAGGGGGCACAAATGCAACGAGTTCATCAGAGTATTTCCATTAAAATATTTGTAAAACAGGAATAGAAATGCCAGACTGGGGCGATAGGACAGGGGTTGAGAAAAATTGACAAAGTGGGACCTGTTAGATTGGAAACTCTTTTTTGGACGCTATCTGAGAGGGATAGGATTGTGGTAGATGCACCGGGCCATATGTGGAAACAATACTATCAGTCGAGATACTTTCGTTGCTATGCATACACAACATTTACGTCATTTTGTATTTTTAGTTCTCAAAATCATAATGTCGTTCGTGTGTTTCCGTCTAAGTTTGAATTAGCAAAGTTTCCCCCTTTCCACACCCTTTTCTTACAGAAGAAGATGTTGCTAATCTTTCTCTACTCAATAATTAATGTAGACGGCGTAAATAAATCAATACATGTAAAAAAGAGACTGATACTCGAGATCATCAAAAGAATGGGAAAGTACCAACGGAAAATAGAAAAAAAAATCAGACAACAAATATTTAAAAAGCATAAACTATTTCATGAAATTGATCACGGTAAAACATGGACGGGTCGAGGAAAATATTATTATCGATAATTTGAGTGCAAGTATTTGGAAAGTAATGAAATATTAAAATAACCCCATTGTTCCTAAGATAAAAGACAGACCCAGCAATCATTATCAGAGATTTAAAAAAACTTTGAAGGTGGTCTCAGTACTAATATAGTAACAGTTATTTGGTATACAATCACGGCACAATCACGTTGACACACCGGTTCTCGCCAGATCAACAAAGTTAAGCAACGTTGAGCCTTGTAAGTATCAGATGGGTGATCATTTGGTAAGGTTAAGCATTGTATGTAGAAATTCCCAGATTGGTATCTGAGGGGCGTATTAATTCACTGGAAAAGTGGAAAAGATGTACCCCCAGTCTTCATTAAGACATGCATCTAGAAGAATGAAACTGATGTAAAAAAAACGTCGTTATCGAGTGTGCTACACTTTCGTACTCATTTTACTTGGGTTGCAAAGTTATTCACGCCTACAGATACATTTTAAACGCGTTATTGGGAAGACCCTTAACGTCACAACTTCATTTTTTTTGCGCTCGAAAGGGTACTCGATGCTATTTTCAATTTTTATAGGAGAGTTGCTTAATTTTTTTTTTACATTTTTTCTGGGAGCTCGCACAGGTAATAACTAATATTAGATGTTTTTTCTATTTTTAACGCAAATATGTCACAAAGAAATATTCAGTTGTTATTTTATGTATATACAGTATAACTCCTATAATTTGAACATCCGCTTCGTTCAAATTAGAGAATGCTGTTCAAGTTTCGTGATAAAAAAATGTGCTGCAGTTAACTTTAATTTTCTAAGAATTAAGAAATAGTCAATTAAATTCATTGCTATATGATACTTCAAGTATATATTAAGTTGAGTTTACCATATATTGCAAGTAAGAATTGTTAAATATCATTACCAGGAACAAAAACATTGAAAATAAATTAAATCTACTCTTACTTGTTAGGTATTTATTACCTAAGTTATCAGCTACAGAAATCATACATTTATGTAAAATATAGTTTTTTTTATTCATTGAATGAGTCTCATTGAAGTTTCTATTTTCATCGATTTAGCTCTCGGGCTCTGCCATTGTATTCCGTAAGCGATCACGAAAATCTACAATTTCTTGGTTCTGTAGCTTCTTTATGATTATATCTCTTCGGAGTGGCATTGCTTGCAAAACATAGTTGTCACTAAAGTAAGGACTTTTTTCTAGAAATGTTATAACCGTCTCCATAGACTTTTCTGCATTATTTCATGATATTACTTCATCAGAGTGTTCTTGGTTATTTACATTAGAGTCAAAAGAATGTGAGCCGTCCCTATTTTCATCACCATTACTGCCTTCAGGATATTGATCAGTAGTTTCCTCATCTTTTTGCACCCATATTTTAACATCATTTGCATTAAGTGATTTAAGAACAGCGTGGTTGGTCAGTAACCGTTTGGTTTCAAGAATTTTTTCTAGACCAGATCTATTCTCTGATTCTTTCAGTTCAGAAGCCTTTGACGCTGGGCATAATTTACCACATGCTTTTGTTAATGTGATTGCTCGAACTTGATTCCATGCACTTGTGAGAGAAAATATGGAATCTTTGATAGTAAAATGGCGAAGAAAATCGCTTATACTCACGGTACTATTTATCATATTCATTATGAAATCATTTCTGTAGAAACATTTTAAGTTTTTTTTTTTTTTTTTTTTTTTTACACAGTGATCACCACTTATCAAGGCCCGGAAGCCACTCAGGGATAAGGGTTATTGCAAGTACATCACGTTAGTGAGGAGATTTTATGAAGTGTTTAATTAGGGGGGTGGTTCATTAGGAATTTGTTAACATTAGACTTGAAGACATCCAAGTTGTAGTCCGGAGGGAAGCAGGCAGACGGAAGAGAGTTCCACAGGCGTGCAGTTCTAAGAAAGAAGCTTTGCTCATGAAATCCGCGTTTTGAAATAATCCCTTGATCCATAGGTTGGATGAGAGAAATCACATTAAGTGGTAAGTAACACACAAAAATATTCCCGCAAGATGGCACTAGGTCTGACTCAGGAGGATGTGCTCTACAATTGTCCAACAGAAGCAAGGACTTTGAATCAGGTTTACCTAATTCAAGAAAACGCCTCTGGACAACCGACACAAATTCTTGCAAAAAACATTTTTTAAACAACTGTTGATTCATCCATTCATTTTGTGAAGAATAATAGGATACTGGCAAAAGCGAAACTCCTTTTAATGCTTGGAGACACTTCGATTTGCCGATGACAAGAAGCTTAAGTTTATGAGTCCCAGAAGCATTAGCGCATACCATCACTGTTAATCTTCCTTTATTTAATTTGAATCCTTTTATTTTCTACTCCTTGGATCCGGCTAATGTTTTTGTAGGTAATCACTTCCAATTTACGCCACTTTCATCGGCGTTGTAAACATCCTCTGGGGTTAAACCATAATCGGCAATTACCGTCTTGAATTTGTCACAATAATTTGATGCTGCGTGTGTATCAGCAGACCATTGTTCGCCTGACATTGTTAATTGTCTTATACCATTGTCTACTCTTAAAGCTCCTAAGCCAGCCTTCACTGAATTTTATATCTTCTGCGATATTCAACTCTTCCTTAAAATATTTTGCTTTAGCAATTAACATGGGCTCAGATATTGCTACACCTTCATTCCGTTTTGCTACAAACCACTCATGCAATATTCGATCGAATTCAACTTGCTTTGGTCTGCGAATAGTCCTTCTTTTGATATGTCTTTTATTTGGAGAGAAAGGAACAGCCTTCAATATTTCCTCCTTTTTCTTTTTGATGTAAAACAGCGTACTTCTTCCAATCTTATAATCTCTGAATAAAACGCTATTGTCAACTCCAGCATCTAATTTTTCTATAATTTGACGTTTTTCGAGTAAAGTCAGCTGCAAGCTATTCTGATGGGTTGTTTTACACTATTTTAAATATAGCAATCTGATAAAAAATACAGTTAGTGTAAATCAATTATCAATAGCTAATCTACATTAATTACATAGTACCAATATTAACATTTCTGCGCAATATCTGACTAAACCATGTAAACAGTTTTACTGCGACTCCGCATCAAATATGCTAATACAATTTCAATGACGAGGTAGTTCAAGTTTAGAGAATGTCCAGGTTTAGAAGAAGTCCAAATGAGAGGAAGTCCAACTTTAGAGGAAGTTCAAATTAAAGGAGTTTTACTGTATATTGAAAAATATTTGTGTGTAGTTTAAATACTTTGAAATAAATTGAAACGCAAGTAGGTAAGAAACTTACTTTCTGTAAACAATATTTCTTACATAAATAAAATGCCTGTATCTGTTAAGATAAAACTCTAAAGAGGTTCACATTGTTTCAAATTATAAACTGTTCTATTTCTATTGTGTATAATATATATAAAATTATGTATGTATTGTTTAAAATGTCTAATAATTGTTTATTATTTAAAGAAAGCATTCTGTTTTTAATGTGTTTTTTGTTTTTTTACACTACCGCTTACATATTTCCATGGTAACGTAAAGGTGACTACACAAATTTAGTTCGTTTTCAATGATATAAGGTTTGAGAGTATTTTGCCACCTAAACTCCAGTCTTGCCAACATAAATATCCTACCCTGAACCATACCTTGCCCGACAGATTAGTACGCACGGATAACAACAATAAACAACAGGCGTACTTTAATTTCATATGACGGAGCGGTCACGCTACGACCGGGCAACGTAGGGTCCTGCTAGTATATATATAAAGGGTGCTGCAGCAAAAACCATCACGTGATAAAACGTAAAAAAATATGTGCTGCAAGTCGGGGTGAAGCCTTGTCAATGAAGCCGCTGTCGAATGCACTTAATCTTCCAACATAACCTCGCTTTTGTTTATAAGGCGAATACGACTAAAGTTCAGCTACTCAGCAAAGTTCCTTATCAGAAGATGTGGCGGCCGTCCTCATCTGTCTATAATCCCCTCGACTACTTTTTCTGGGGCGAGATCTAAGACAAGACTAACAAGCACCATCACAATACGGTCGACTCTCTAAAGGCTGCCATCGTTGAGACGTTTGGCGTTACAGACTAGAATATGGTCGCTAAAGCGTTTTGAGACAGTCTTCTCCGCTGCCGACGATTAAACTGAAAAATAATGTACCATTTAACTCAAACTGTCCTTAAATAACTGACTCGTCAATCCGTATTTAAGAAAATATTCGTTTTTATTGCTAATTTTGATTTCGTTTAGTCAAGTGATATATATATATATATATATATATGAACATGCATGATGACATAAGTTATAAGTTCTGTTTTGTTGTGGGTGTAGGGAGTTAGCAGGAGTGAAATCTGATCCCCATGAGAAAGTCGACTTTTGCGAGTCTTGTTTTTGAAACAACATGAAACCCAATGCTGCGACAAAACCGGCTGTCCTCATTCTGTTCGGGCCCGATGCAAACACAAGTAGAGAAATAAATAGATAAATAATCTGAGCCATTAAGTTTTGTGGTTGACGCTTTCAATCACATGTCTGCTTTAACTTCATCATGCTTTTGTCGTTATTTTTCTTATTATTATTGTTGTTTATGCGACCAAATTCAAGTAGCTGTATTCTTAGTATGGAAACAATTCGTTTAGTATCCGACGTTTATATAAAGGTTTCTTCTGATCTGTGTATATATCAAATAACTTCGCACCATCCTGTTGCTGCGAAACACGCTGACAGATATAAAAGCCGTGAATTAAAAAACATTCTTATATATGTACTAATACAATGCGTTGCACTTTCTCTGGATGTTTATTAAGAGTCAGAAAAGTGTATATAAATAAAACAGTATATGTGTGTATGTTTCAGTCAATGTGTAACATTTAACCGATAAACTCATAAATTACTGTTAACATGACTGAAATAAGTATGAAATAGTGGCTTCCTTCAGTCTTGACAGAATATGGATACCCACTGTAAGGCTGCCTGCACGTGAAATTTATGTGGCAAGAGTTGAGCAGTCCTCAACCACGCCTCTCCTGAGTCAATATTATTGCATACCAGTGGCAAGTTTAGGCACAGGACGACGGGAAACAATGCCGAGATAAGCGGAGAGCACATATAGCGCCTAGAATCCCCAAATGATCACCCATCTAGTACTCGCCAGGCTCAACGTTTCTTAACTTCGGTGATCTGGCGAGAATCGGTGTGTCAACGTGATTATGCCGTACAAGTAGAAACCAGTAACCATGCATCAAATATGGGTTATAGCAAGTAAAATGGTTATTTGGATGGATAATAACGCGTATAGACATCTATCGGTAAGTTGAAATGCAAGCTATTCATTTCATGTTGCCGACTTCATTCTGGATATGACCAAATTCAATTCATTTCTACAATTTGGTTATTTCCATGGCCTGTGAATATATTCATCGTTAGAGGGCACGTTTGGTACGCTAGATGTTGTGATTTCGATTCTAGCTTATGGCACCAAAGTCACTTTTTTATCCCTACTATATTTTAGGTTCAGTATTATATCCAATAGAGAATTAACTTTGTAATAATAAACACGACATTTGTTAGACACAAATATACTATTTAGGTTCATAAGTTGCAACAAAAATAGAAGTAAATGCGTTGTTAAAGAATGTATTGGATTAAACTGTATGAGAGACAAAGCTTACTCTATAAAAAGTATTAAAGATTAAGGGTAAAAGCAACGTAAAAAAGTAATTCTATGACATAATGAAAACATTTTTATAAAATGTGGTTATTAAATCAAATTGTAAAAATACTTATTGTAAAACATAGTCATGTCTATTTTTAATTATATATAAAAGGTACTTCGATTTTATGTATGTGCGTGTGAGAATTCGTTCCCTATACACTCGAAAACAGCAGGACGGATTATTTTTTTAAATTTCACACAAATGCACTTAAATGTTTGGGAGTGTTCTTACATAGATTTTGTATCGGAATACCTCTGATAAGTATTGCAAATTGATAGTTGTATACATTTAGATAATAATCGTGTAGAAGTATTAATGGCTGTTATCTGTTTTATTTCTATCAATCTATCTAATTATATATATATATATATATACCGATTAGGGACCACTAAAATTAAACTGGTAGGTATTATTAAGCGATTCACGTTGCGCTAGGGTCGACCGCATCATTTGGCCCCGCAGTGACTTAGTCCACAAAAAATTGTAGTTTACAAATGCACCTCAAAATAACCTTCTTTTGGTTTTATAAATTTATTTTATATAATGGCTTGAATTAAAGACAAAAATACATAAATAAAATTTTATATACGGCACAATCACGTTGACACACCGGTTCCCGTCAGATCACCGAAGTTAAGCAACGTTTAGACTGGACAGTACCAGATGTGTGACCATTTGGGAAAGTTAGGCGCTGTATATACCGCGCCGAGTCGTAGAAATTTCCAGGTTGGTATCTGGAGGCGCATTAATTCACTGGCAAAGATTTACCCCCAGTTTTCGTTAAGGCATGTATCTGGGAGAAGGAAACTCTGATGTAAAAACTTGTGGTCTACTGTGTACTCTCTCATGTGGCAGTCATCTGTACCGATGGAGGTTAGCAGTAATTCCCAAAAGTGTGGATAGTTCTACACGAAACCTTCACCACTATAAACAAACCATCTGTATAGATTTCCGAGCAATTTAGTCATACCTCGAAATCGATGAGAGAGTCGATTACATTTATATATATATATATATATATATATATATATATATATATATATATATATATACACTTAATTTAATCTCATAAATTCTATACGAGGATATAATTTTTTGCGTAAATTTTCAGTATTTACTTAAACAGTGCTCAATATATAGTTAGAGCAAGGTAGTAAAATATGAAAATATATATGGTAATTAAGCTACACAGAATATTTCGCGTTGCATTCTCATGAGAATTCGTCAGGCTAATGCGAAAATATGCGGTTTTTGTACGTTTATACATGCACACATGCTATTGAATTTTCTAGTCAGCCAATCAGCTTCCTAGTTGCCAACGTGTCCATCCTAATCAGCCAATGGGCGGTCACTTACTGGACAAAGGCGCAGTTGACCTCCGGTTCACCCCTTCTCTTTGTGTGCTTTATGGGAAGGGTAGATATTCTTTTGTTGTGATAAGCTGGCCTACTTTAAACCTAGGTGTAGTTAGATATATTATTTTCTGTTAGTTTGATGTCAGTGTGGGAACTTACACACAATTATACGCGAGAAACTGAAGATACGGAAGATTTACATGAAGTATGGCTTTAAGGGTGCTCAGAGGAGATCAGAAAGAAAGACTTTGTCATGACGGCAGGGAGATTGTCGAGCTGATCAATTCAGATCACGTAGTTCTTGATGATCTGGTAGCCTCAAATCAAAACTAGATCTATGACGCAAAGACTAAGATATAAAGTTTCCAGTAGAAGCATGCTGGTTCTCCCAGACGTAAGAAGAACAGACAGGACAAATCCACTAAGAAACTTATGATACTCCTTTTTTTACCAGCACGTTATGATTTTTATGCACTGGGTTCCCACTGGACAGACAGTCAACAAGAAATACTATGATGAGGTTTTAAGGGAGTTCAAGAATATTTTCTGTCAAAAGAGGCTATCATTCTTCAAATCGGATCAGTAGCATTTTCACCAAGACAGTGCACCTTTCCATAATTGTATCCTTTTCACAGACTTTGACCAAGATGGGCATCAAGACAGTTCCTCGCCCTTCTTATAGTCTAGACCTCGCTCCACGTGACTTTGTATTTATTCCCTATTTTAAAATATAATGGACACTATTTTCATAAAAATGTTAATAAATTGATATCCGCTGTGTGTTATTGGTTTGTCTGTCCAAAGAGCTATTTTTTCGGCATCCAAACAAAATATGAGCTTTATCAAAACCCATTTATTTATTAAATACTAGCAAGCCGTCCGGTTGTAAAATACGTATAAATATTATATTTAAATTCATGCAGAATTCTTATTTATCATAAAGAGAAACACCATAGGTATTATACTTAATGATAAATACCTTTTTGAAAAAATTTAAAAACCGGAAAGCTGAGTTTTATGTTTTTCCTAATAAGTTCGCTTTTTGTAAGTAAAAAAAAAACTCGAGCTGAGATCGAAACCAAAACATAAAAACAGTGAGTCATGTATGATAACCATTACACCCGCCTGTACATGAATTGCAAAAATTGTTTTCTAAATCTCCTTATTCTTAACATAAAAAAGCTGTAATGTTTTCCGGCTGCACATGCGCATTCGTAAAACAGTTGACAAACAGATGAAACACTATCACATCTATGTACCAATTTTTTAAAAATTTTGACCACTTAGCAGCCATTTTATTCCGGATGAGAACGAATTAATACGTCTTCCATATGTCTGAATATCCTATGTACCAAATTGCAATTTTGTAGATTAAAAATACGTTATATAGAAGTGTCCTCACATGCACACACATTATCACTTTCATAGATATGTAGACTAGCTGGCCGCTTGTCGTAAAATACGCGTAAATATCATATTATTAATTATACAGATATTGAGACATGTGCGTGCGAGTATTATGGGTTTTTTCTTAACTGCCCAACACTGTAAAAAGAAAAAAAGTATACTCGAACTGAGATCGAAATCAAAACCTATTACCAGTGAGGTAACTATTAGACCAGCGTGACATGAACTTCCTAAGGTGTTTTCAAGTTACTCATTTTTAACAGAAATAATCTGTTGATGTTAAAACTATTAATGCAAGCTCATATTTGAAACGGTTTGCAAACAGATTAGAAATTAAACTACAACGTAACAATTTTTCAATTTTGACCTCTTAGCAGCCCTTATTTCCGGAGGAAAACGGATTAAAAAGTTTTCTACATGTCTGAATATGCTGAATACCAAATTTCAAATCTGTAGATCAAAAATTCGTTGAGTATATAGGTTGAGAAGTGTCCTCACACATTCTCATATATATCTATAATATAAAGCTGAACGTCTGTGTGTGTGTTTGGTCACGAATAGGCTCCTATATGGTTGACTATTATAGAAAACTGATCACATATAATGATAGAAGATGTATCGAGACACAGGAATGGGTAATATTTTATCTGGCATAATGATGATTCATTAAAATTGTGGAGTCTGCGTACGCATCTGGTCCACAAAGTATGGAAATAAAAAGTTTAAAAAATTAAAAAAAAAAAACGTTTACAAGTGTTTTTGATATAGATGTACATAAGAATACTTTGATAAGTATGTTTTAACTTAAATAGGGATGGTATAATAAAATTCTGGGGTCTGCGTTCGCGCTTGTCCTCCATAGAATAGAAATAGGCACAAACTTTAATAACGACTTTTCATATTTATCTGCGGAAGTATACTTTGATAATTATGTTTCAGTTTGAAAAAATAAGGTATAATAAAATTATGGGGCGTTCGTTCGCGCCTGATCTCCATAGAATGAAAATATGTCACAAAGTTTAACAAGGTTTTTTTTAATATAGATCTACAGAATATTGTGATAAGTGTTTCAGTGTGAAGAGATAGCATATGATAAATTATGCTGTTTATCTATTTTATTTCTACTTTCATCATATTTTGCTTTGGTTTTGATACACCCAAACGTCTAACTTAGAGGAATTTAATTTTTCCAATTACGAATAATTATATATATATCTATATATATATATATATATATATATATATAGAGAGAGAGAGAGAGAGAGAGAGAGAGAGAGAGAGAGAGAGAGAAGATGCGATCTATGATGATATAATCATCATACCTATAGAATTATATTTGACAACTTTATAAGGCATAGATGGTTGATATGCCTTAAAACAAATGAAACGAAATTAAACCGCATTAACTATCACGCATAAGGATTCGTATATATTGTCTTGAGCTTTTTAAATAAAGGTTTTTTTAATAACTTTATGGCGTAAGTTACTCGCGGGAACTTGTATGAAATTTTCTGAATGTGTACGTATAACAGCAGACTATATGTAATTGACGTTTTTAGTGTTTTAACATTTTTAAACCCATTTCATGAAGTTACATTTTTGTCAATCTTTGTATGCATTGTTGCAACTTCCTTTCTCTGTGATGTACATATACTTGTTATTAAATGTATGGTGCAGGAAATCGTTAGATTGAAGCAATTTATTATATAGTCCAGTTTTCTGCTGAACAATGTTATCGACATGCCACTTACAGTCGAAATTCCTTATTACTTTACAATATTGGACTAGATAAATGCTATACATTTTTGATAAGTTTTTGTAAATCTAATAAGGATTGGCATTTTGTCTCTTTGACGAATTTGTGAATATCGTTCATAACCTTCAACATAATCTCGTGCTTCTTCTGTAGAAGGTGACGACCTTCAGATATTGTTTATGTGTTTGATTCTATCATTTATGTTTCATGTTATACCAAACGGTCAGTCATGCTCATTTTTTTGAAGCTGTATTTTGTCATAATTGTTTTTTTTTTTGTTTCCAGAACCGAGGTTTATTTATTAAGCATCGATTGTTTCGTTTTACAAAAGCAACTTGGTAGCGATATCGATCAATAACTTTCTGAGCTGCATCATAGTTTCTCCGTTTGGAAATCGGAGCAATTTGTGTTTACGATGTTCCTATCGATCTTCTTCGATTGTTTATAACAAACGAGTTAGAGGCAATTTAATCCAGATTACTTAACCTTGTCTGTCTTAGGCATCATAAATAGACAATTCTTCAGGCTCATATGCAGATTGGGCGACATCTATAATAAAAATCTCATCTGTCTGTTTAAATGTATGTATGTATGTTTACTGTCTGCCTAAAACTTTCGACAGACGCAATGGATTTTCACGTGATTGGTACCATTTTAAAGCTCGACTATACGGACGACAAATACCGAAGAATTGGCCAAAAATATTAATTCTTTTACTCTTAACTGGGCACTTTTGTACAGGAAAGAGTCGTTTTTTTCGCTGACATTTTTTTGCGAGTTATTTAACCACTGCGTCCACGACGTCGCTTAAAAGGCGTTATTTCGATCGCTCATGAAGTTGCAACTACCATAGGCACCTTCGGTAAGACAGTTTGTTTGTTTGTTTTTTCACCTTTTTCTCTTCTGGCGCGTTACGGATTCGAGCCCACTTACTACTTTTTTGCGTTCGCAATTTTCCTTCTTTTTTTTCTTTAACTCAACCAACACACTAACACATTGTGTAATACACACACCTCCACTTTCTTTTCTGCCTTCTCGTCACGGGTTCGAGCCTACCTACAACAACTTTTTTTTCGCTCAACACACACCTACAAACACTCTGTCAACGCCGAGCACACAGGCTAGTTTTATATAAGTAGTGATTCTGCTCGTCTATTCATTTTGGAATGTAATACTTACAGCGTGATTTTTTTCTTATCAAACTATCTTTAGAATAGAGAATATTGCATTACTAGTTGGATGTCCGGTGTTGTCCGGTCGTACAATAAGCTTATACGTTATATTTCATTGATGCAGATTGCGTATGTATTACTATAGAATCAATCCTCTATTGATTATTATATATTACGAAGTATAATTTGCCTGGTGGACTAATTCGCAAAAAAAATAAAATTAAAACTATAATAATGATAGTTTCGTTCCTCAAATTCCGTCTGTTTTTGTTTACAATATGAATTCAGTTGATATTTGGGCTTGACGATGTATGCCCTTGAAAAGTTCTTCTGATTAATATATAATTTTTTAAATATGCAAATGAGTAAATGATTTACGGCGATTTAAAATCGTACTTCTTTCATCGTAAATTGATCATTAATAAGACAAAATGAAAATAAAATGGTGAAATACGTCCAGACTTAAACATAGGCTCGTTCGGTCTGTAGTCGAATGCTCTACTACTGAGCTATATCTCCCGATGACAATAAACCTGTGTTTTTTGTTTGTTTTTGTTTTTGTTTTAGAAATTATTTGCTGAGATTTTATTATTTCTCTTAGTCGGTGTCACGTGAAACATTCCCCTGTAAAAATTATTTTTTTAATTATAAGAGAGAAAGACTATTTTTATAATCGGATATTTGTCGATTTTTGATATTTATCGGATAAACTTCTGTACAAAACCTATCTAAGATCACTGCCAGACATAAATTACCTTTCTATGAAATTTTCAAAATAGAGGCTCAGTTGTTTCGGACCTATGCGGAAGAAATTCGTACAGACACAAAATTACTTTTATATAATAGTAGAGATTCCCAAAAAGATAAAATCCAAAATCGATACTGGAACCTTAAGATCTCCAGTATGAAATGTTTCCAAGTACTCTATAAATGGAACAACAGGATGTGAAAAATCTTATTGTTCAAGATCAAAACTTATATATATATATATATATATATATATATATATATATATATATTGTTACGTTTTTGTGTGTCTAGAGATATTCCCGACAACATTTATATTATTAAGTAAAAATAGTGAAAAAAAAAACAGAGAATGGAGTTATATAGAAAATAGATTTATTGTAAAGAAAATAACAAAAACTATTTTACAGTAAACAAAATAATTTAAGGAGGAGGATTAGTTTTTTTTGTTTTTTTTTTCTAACAATCGCCATGAGTCAAAAATACTTAAATACCATTTACAGATAGATTTACTTTTGTCAATATCAAAATTCAGGAAAATCTATATTTACCAATATGTTTTCTGTTGTGGCTTTTTTAAAGAGTGGTTATTAGGCTGAACGTTCAGGATGCTTATATACGACCAAGATTTCCTCCATTTCTTGTTAGTGGCTGGAGTTAATGATTTTTAGCAAGAAGGCTGTCCCAAGTTTATGTCCCATTTTCATTTGGTGTATTAATCAGTAACTGGTTTTTATATAGTCTTCTATTTATAGTAATCGCTGGAGAATGCTCCAGGACCTTCTCGAACCAATGAAAAGAGAATACTTTTCAGTTATATTTTTAAAGTCTCTAGAAACGCTTAAAAGATATATTCATTTTTTTTTTTTTTTTTTTTTTTTTTTTACATTTTCACCCCAAACAAGGCACATTGCCACTTTGGTGTAGGGGGCTACTATCAGGGGAAACATCTACTGGGGCACTATGTAGGGATTAGGGCAGCGAGATGTTTGTTCACGTTGCACTTGAACTTATGCATGTCAGTACAGTTGGGGAAGCAGTGACCTGGAATGGAATTCCAAAGTCTAGCAGTTCTGGGGAAGAAACTACTGGAGTAGAAAGATCTTTTACATCTAGGGATCTCTACAGTGTGGGGGTGGGATTTTGTAGCTTGTCGAGTCTGTCGAGGGTGTTCACGTCGTGGGGGCACAAGTGCTTGCAGTTCTTCAGAGCATTCACCATTATAATACTTGTAGAACAGGCAGAGGGATGCAACGTTTCGACGATGGGACAGAGGCTGAAGTTTTGATGCCAGTTTAGGGCCTATCAGATTTGCGACTCTCTTTTGAACCCTGTCAAGGAGAGAGAGAGACTAGTAGCCGATGCACCGGCCCAAATATGACAGCAATACTCCATACATGGGCGAATAGTGGCCTTATAGAGGTACAGGATACTTTCGGGTGTTAGAAGTTTTCTAGCACGGTAGAGAGAGCCCACCTTCCTCGCAGTGGCCCTGGCAATGCCCTCGATGTAATTGTTCCAGCTCATGTTTCCTGTGAACGTTAGGCCAAGGAGCTTGAAAGACGTACTCTCAGCTAAAGAGTTGTTGGCCATTGCTATAGGTGGTAGAGAAGGTTTCCTGTAATTATTGAATGAAACCAGTTTTGTCTTGGTGGCATTGAACGTTACCATCCATTTTTGTCCCCATTCCACTACTGATTTGAGGTCATCCTCTAGTATTTCTGCCATTACTTTAGATATATGTTCATTTGTTTTCCTGTCGTGCCTGCTATAGAGTGTGGTGTCATCAGCATATATACCCATCTCAGAGGCAGTTTTGTCGGGGAGGTCATTTATGAATATCAGGAACAGCAGGGGACCAAGGATAGATCCCTGGGGCACTCCGGCATTTATATTATATTGTTTAGACGTACGACCGTCGAGGACAACCTGGATTTTTCTCTTATCTAAGAAGGATTTAATTATGTTAAGTATTCTACCAGTGATACCGTAAGATCTAATATTCCTGAGGAGACCCTCATGCCATACCCTGTCAAAAGCCTTAGATATATCTAGAGCTACCGCTCTGCCCTCTCCCGCTTTGTCCAGTGAATGGTATATGCGTTCAGAGATTACAGTGAGGATGTCTGCCGTGGAACGGGCTTGTCTAAATCCATATTGATGGTCGGTCAGAAGTTTAGCATCTGTAAGGTGCTGGACTAGAGCATGGTTAATTAAGGTCTCAAATATTTTGGCAAAAAGTGGGAGGAGGCTAATAGGGCGATAATTTAATGGGTCAGTTCTTTCGCCAGAATTCTTGAATACTGGTACCACAGAAGCAGTTTTCCAGCAGCTCGGAAAGCAAGATTCATTAAGGCATTTGTTGTAGAGTTTGGAGAGAACTGGAGCTACTTCGGCTGAGCACTTTTTTAATAGCACAGCTGGGATGAGGTCGGGTCCACATGCTTTGGAAGTGTCAAGGTTTTTTATGATAGCATGCACCTGAGCAGGGGTGATTTCCAGATCGTCTAGCTTGGCGTCTGCCCGCATAGGAAAGTCAGGTAGGGGGTGGTTTAAAGGGTCCAGTGTAGAGTTGGAGGCAAACCGACTGGCAAGCATGTTAGCCTTCTCGGTTGCTGAGCAAAGAACCTCGTGATTGTTGGTTAGTGGGGGAATCGTTGATTGCCCATTATTTACTACACTGTTGTAGATTTTCCAGAAGTCACGAGTTCCTAATTTTTGTGCTTCGATGCGTTTTTTAGTGGTTTCCGTAAATTCCCTCTTAGCTGTCGCTATTTCTTTCTTAACGTTACTTCTAGCTTCTATGTACTTTTGTCTGTTTGAACTGGACTTATGTATTTTCTAATATTAAAGTAATATTTTTATGTTATATTATATATTATTTTACTTTATGCGTTATTAATATTTATTTTTGCATTATATTTTATATTCCATTTTATTATATAATATTTCAAGTATTAGTATTTTATTATAATATTTAATTATATAGATAAATATTTTCATTATATTAGTGGGGTAAGTAACTTCTCGGCGAAACAAAATGTTACTCGCAGACTATTGAGTAATGAAGTCGTAGCTACTGCATAAAAGAACAATTTTTTTATTTCTATTACATTCATAAATCATTATGTTTGGTTAATTATGTTATTTTTGTGTACGAATTGTAATTTCTTAATAATCTAAGAGGATAAGATGTCCTCATATAGTTATTGTTGTGGAGACGCCCACTAATTAGCATACGTGAGTGAACAAGATATAGATAAAGGTATCAAGTCAGCAAGACCGGGGAGCTGTGTTCCAACGCCGGATAGGCAAGACGCATGTGCCGGTTGCTCCATGAAAGACTTTAACACGCCCTCTGCCGGACAATCTTCCAACTGCAGTCCAACTGCACCTTTGTAAATATGTATTTTATTTTCCTCTTAATATATTTGTTTTACCTTTACTTTCTGCGTTCGTGTTGTTATTGATACAGACACAACAGTGGCGACGGGATTTCGAAAAAAAAGTTTTACTCTATCAAACTCAACAGTGGTATTCGGGAAATACTTACTCGTCAAAGATTTGGAAAAAAATTCACTCGGGAATTCAATGTTTAAAACGCAGCAACTACGAAATTATCGAACGCTATATTCAAGCGCTCGATACTTGCAAAATACCAAGATTTTTTTGCGACTACTTGAAAAGGAAATTCAAAACCCGGGACACTTAAAAAAAAAACAGCAAGCACTTTATTTAACAAGGGCTTACGAGAAAAAAAACTTGAAAGTTACAGGAACCCTTTCTGCAAAGTGCACAAAAAAAGTGTTTCGCTAGGATACCGTGAAATAATTAGGTAGATTGTTTTGAAAAAAAAAGTATTTTTTCTCAGTGTACTAAGAAGGGATTTTTTCTTTCTTGTACGTAATTAATAATGTAACAAAAGGAATCGGTTGTTCGTAGTTATTAAAGAAAGGAAATTGTAAAAGTGACTGATTTACTAATTTGAAAAACAAAATCAAAATGGAGGATCTTATCTAGTTATTCGCGGAAATACAAATGCGTCAACAAGAAAGAGACGAAGTAGAGAGGAGGCGTCAACAAGAAAGAGACGAATTACAGAAAAAAGAACTACAAGAAAGATACGAAAGACAACAAAAAAAGAGACGAATTACAGAAAAAAGAACTACAAGAAAGAGACGAAAGACAGAATGAACGGCTTCTTAAATGTATAGAGCAAATGCAACTTGGTCAAAAAGATTTGTTGGAAAGATTAACGACTAATTCTGCACAGGAAAGCAATACGACTTTTTCCAACGCAACAATTGTGAATAGCATAGATGTGTTCACGTACCTACCGGAAGAGGATAAAACTTTTGAGGCATAATTCAAGAGGTATGAAGAAAGCTAGTCAAACGCAAAGTTTATTACTTCGAAAGCTTGGTACCAGTGAACATTGCAAATTTGTTGATTTCATATTGCCAAGGAGAACGAATCAGTTAGACTTCGCTGAGACCGTAGAACATGTCTCTTTTTCACAAGAGATGATCGTGTATGAACCTTAAGAAAACGGAGGAGCAGGACTACCTGACATATGCGTCAGTAGTGAATAAACACTGCGACAATTTTAAATTATCAGAACTTACGGTAGACGACTTCAACTGTTTAATATTTTCACAGGAGCTAGTTTCTAAAAAAAATCAGAGATCCGAAGACGCGTTCTCTCCAAATTAGAGACAGAACAAGGTCTGACACTGCAAAAGTTAGCAGACGATTGTCAAATGGCAGTATCACTAAAAAAAGACTCCAGAGATATAGAGGAAGCAGGAGTGTCGTACATAAGAAAGATTAAAAAATCTGGCAAAAACGCAGGGCAAAGAAAGTGTGAGACTCGTCAAAATCCAAAAGATTACACGAGTTATAAATACTCAAACTCTAATTACAGAAAACGAAATTACGATTCAAGTCAAAGGAACTATAGAAAATCGGGACCAAGTAATAATTGCGGAAGATGTGATGAAAAACATTGGGGAAAGGATTGTCCTTACAAAAATATCAGATGCTTCAATTGCGACAAAGTCGGACATAAGAGGATTTGTGGCAGAACAAAAGATAGAGTACACCAAATGAGAACAAACGACAAAGAGAAAGACAATTTACGAAAATATGTGTTGGTTAATATTTTCGGCAAACAAATAAAATTTCAACTTGATTCTGGAGCAGATATGTCGGTAATAAACGTTAGCACTTGGAAAAAACTGGATAAACCGACTCTGAAAAAGTCAAGTAAGGGTGCAAGAACGGTGACAGGAGACGAAATCAAATTCGAAGGAGAAGTCGTCCTGCCCATTAAATTAAATGGCACGACGGAGAAATTGAAAATCTTCGTAATTAAAGAAAGCGAGAATTTATTGGGCACAGATTTTATTGAAACATTCAACTTTTGGGATAAACCGATGAACGCTTTTTGTAAAAAAATAACCAGCTGCACCACAACGTCAGAAAATATTAAAAATGAACTAAAGAACGAATTCCCAGAAATATTAACTATGCGACTGGGAAGATGTAATAAATTTAAAGCTTCGTTCGAGCTAAAAAAGGATGCAACACCAGTATTTAAGAAAAAACGGAACGTGCCGTTCGCTGGATTAGACAAAATAGATAGCGAATTAGACAGACTTGAAAGAACGAGCATTTTATCGAAAATCGAAACTAGCGTTTGGGCAGCGCCTACGGTGTACGTAAAGAAGAAATCGGAACAAATTCGAGTTTGCGGAGACTTTTCAAGCGGGTTAAATAATATGCTACAAGATCACCATTACCCTTTACCAAGCCCGGAAGAGGTTTTTGCCAAACTAAATGGTGGGAAAAATTTTTCAAAAGTAGATTTATCCGACGCCTATTTGCAAATACCGATAGAATAAAAATGCTCAAAGATTTTATGCATTAATACACACACAGGGTTATTCAAGTATAACCGATTACCGTTCGGGATAAAAGTCGCGCCGGCGATATTCCAGCAAGAAATGGACACAATGCTGAACTGTTTAGATTGTGCTTGTGCATACCTGGATGACATAATCATAAGGAGCGCGTCCATAAGTGAACATATAGAGCATTTAAAACAAGTGTTCACAAGAATAAACGAGTACGGATTCAAGGTGAAAGAAAACAAATGTGAGTTTTGTCTAGATGAAATCAAGTATGTAGGACAAATAATAAGTAAAGATAGTCGACGCCCTGATCCAGAAAGAGCGATAGCAATTAGGAACATTCCAGTACCACATAACGTGATGACTTTATAGAGCTTCTACGACTATATGACGTCACTAAAATTTCTTCTCTTTAACAGCGCCAGCCCTTCCCCTCCTTTTTGAATTTCCAACGTCTTTTTTTCCGTTTCTCTAAAATAGAACTGCGTCACACTGTGCACGTGAAACATTTTCAAATATTTTGTACTGGTATTTTTTGTTTCTTAATCTCATTCATCCAGAGGAAGTCTCGAAATAAAGACGAAACGTCGATGAACACACGATACGGTTTGTTCCTTTTTATTTTCTCTATGTGTGTATATATATGTATATATGTGTATTTACGTGTATGTGTATTTGTATATTCTATATGTATATGTATATATATATATTCACGTGTATGTGCTTATGTGTGTATATGGTATGTGTGTACATGTTTGCATATGGGTATGTGTGCATGCATGTATGTATGCATATGGGTGCACGTATGCATGCCTGGACCTGTACATGTCATTGTATGCATATACATGTGTATGGATATATATGAGTGTATGTGTGTGCATGCGTGCGTATCTGTTTATGCATATTATTATTTATATATGCATTATATGTATGGGGGTGCATATATTCTATAAATTTGGTCCTTGAATATGACTGTGTATTGGTGTGTATGCGTATATATGGGTGTTAATTGTGCATATATATATATATATATATATATATATATATATATATATATATATATATATATATACCTGCACGCTTATGCACATGTTTTTTTATGTAAAAGCTACTATTGGTTTATGGTTTGAATATAAATATTATTATTTATACTATTATTATTGTCATTATTATTATTATTATTATTATTATTATTATTATTATTATTATTATTATATAAATATTGTCATTATTATCAATACACACAGAGTGACTTTCGAGCCAAAAGCACATACATTTAAGTACCTGCTCTGATATTATCCTCGGTCTGTGTATGAGAATTTTCCTTCAGGACCGAGACTATTTGTAATCTCATTTAATTATTTGCTAATATTAATTTTTTATTATTATTATTATTATTATTATTATTATTCATTTATTTATTTATTTATTTATCTATGTTCGTCCCATCTTTATTGAGGGAGGGACGTAATTTACTCACCATTAAAAAAGCCGACATCGTTTCTAACACAGCCCTCTTCAGTAGTTTTATTATTATTATTATTATTATTATTATTATTATTATTATTATTATTATTATTATTATTATTAGTTTTATCTCTTACTCACCATTAAAAAAGCCGACATTTTCTCTAACTCTGCAATCTTCAGTAGTTTTCTTCTTCTTCTTCTTCTTCTTATTATTATTATTATTATTATTATTATTATTATTATTATTATTATTATTCATAACTAATTACATTATTTTTACCGTTTAACAATTTCATTTCTATTCCATTATACATATTGAATCAATTGCATCTCATTTTTGCCGTTTGAATTAAACGCTTTTATGTTGCAACATTAAAAAAAATATTAAAAAACACAATCTTCTTCAACAAACGGTTAAAATAATTCACGTGAACTTTTTCGAACATGATTGCTAGGAATGAACGCTGTCCACGCTACAAATCTCCAATTCTTTTAACGGTTTTCTTTTTCTTTTTTATTTCGATACTTTTTTGTGACCAAGAGCGGAGGTCCGCTTGAAATATAAAAAAATAGCAATAAAAATATCAAATACAAAACGTAACTTCGTTTTTCATGTTTCAAAAAACCCTCATAACCTTTAAATTATTATCCTAGAAGCATACGTGGACTTTTAACATTATATATATATATAGGCTACTTCATTTTAAAAAAATTACAGTTCCCACTAATATTTTGATATATAGTTCCTCGCATATATGTTTTTAAAATAAAGTACATACATAAAAAACAACAAAATGGCATATGGACCTAAGGGTATTCTTCCTGAATATATATATATATATATATATATATATATATATATATATATATATATATATATATATATATATATATATAGTGTTTGTTGTTGATTTTTTAAGCGATATTAAGATTAACGTCTCCACCTTGGAGATCCGGTGATTTTTGTTTCTGTTTTTTTTTTTTTTTTTTGTTTTTTTAGAAAGTCGCCAATTTTTTATTTGGACGTATTTTTTATTTATTTATTAGGATGCGGACCCCGGAACTTATATATTTCAGTCCAGCGTCTTAATCCGTTACGCTATGATGCCATAGACAATTTACATTTTAGTTTTTATCGTTTATCTATTATATAGTTTTTGTTGTTGATTTTTAAATGATATTAAGGTTAACGTCTCCACCTTGGAGATCCGGTGTTTTTTTTCTTTTTTTTTTTTTTAGAAATCGCTCATTTTTTATTTGGACGTATTTTTTCTTTGTTTATTTTTTTTTTAACAGTAATCTACATACATGCGTGTTTCGGGGCCCTAACCCTCTTCAGCGTAGCTTGACTGTTGTTATGATTCGAACCGCGGACCATAGGTATTTCAATCCAGTGTCTTAATCCATTACGCTATGATGCCATAGACAATTTACTGTTCAGTTTTTATCGTTTATCTATTTACGTAGTTTTTGTTGTTGATTATTTTTAAACGATATTAAGGTTAACGTCTCCACCTTGGAGATCCGGTGTTTTTTTGTTTTTGTTTTTGTTTTAGATAGTCGCCCATTTTTTATTTGGACGTATTTTTTATTTTATTATTTATTATTTTTTAAAAACAGTAAACTATGTACACATTAAAAAATAATAAAGAAAGAAATAAAAAATACGTCCAAATAAAAAATGGACGAGTTTCTAAAAAAAAAACACCGTATCTCTCTTTTTAATTGCAAAGCACTGCATTGCGTTTTAGCAAAGTCCATACTTATGCCATTACTGAACATTTGAAGAGTACTCACTCGCTGCTCTTTGTTCTTTGCATACAACTTTAAATCATCCATAAATGTTTCATCCAGTACTCCTTCTTTCCCCACTTATATGCGCATTTACCTTTCGTAATATGAACGAATTGAGTGGCATACTTAAATGATGTAAAAACTCCCTCTATTCATGTGAACTTCTCCAGGATCTTCTCTATTTGACACATTCTATTGTTTCATACGTCTTTCCAAGAAATTCGCAGATTCATTCTAAACAGTTCCATGCATTCCTTAATCTAGCTATGTGGAATCAGATCATATGCTCAGCAGTAATATATCCATCATATGCATATATTTGTAGATATACAATGTCGAAGTATTGTCACATCAATAAGCTATTGATCCTTAGTCCTTATACTACCTGGTCTACATTTCTTTTGTTCCCCAGGTAAAATCTTTTGCTGTTCAAGATATCGGTAAATATCATCTTCCAAAATGTATGTCAGCAGTTTCCACACAAGTGATGAGTTATTTTTCCTGTGATCGTCCTGCATTTCACATACTTCATTGCGTCATTAACTTTAGTTTCTTAAACATGATTCTATCCCTTCATTTTCCTTCCACTATATTCAGTTTCTCTATTATTACAAATTAATTCACCCCTTGTTTCTCCTTCATTTCCTGTTGCTTGATCAACATCTCTCACTTTATTTTCTGCTATTTCCTCATCAATCTAAACATCTCTTTCGTTTGCCGTATCACCTATCATTGCTTTTAAGGTCACATGTCTTTTAATCGTCTCCAATTCCAGCTCTGAGGACTGCTTCTAAAAGTGCACTCAATGATCGCCTTTTTAATCTCTTACTCCACTTCTTTCTATCAGTCGCAAGATACACTTGCCGAGCTTTTCACTTTGAATCTTACTTCCATTCATGCTGTTATTCTCAATATTTTTATTTAAATTTTAATTTCATAAGAAGTTTAGTGAATTTTACGTTATAAAACCACCTTTACGTTATTTTTTGGGAGACATCATACGTGTTTGACATCATAGTTTTCATTCTCCTAAATGGTCAAACTATCGAGCACCAACTGCCCAGAATTACTGGTTTTTAGAGCTCAGTTATTGACCCCCTCCTATCAGTAACACAGGTCCGCCGGGCTTAGGGACTAAGCCATACGAGATGGCCAGGAGTAACACTTGATTATCAATAATTGATAATTATGAGTATGTCTTGGGGGTACTTTGTGGAAGAGTGGGGGCTCGTTCCCACTTTCTCCCCGGGCAATATGGCAACCATTTTACTTATTATTATTTTTTTTTAATCACTCACTAGTAATTCTCACAAAGGTCATCATCAGAGATTGTTCACAGATGACAACCGGTGGTTTTCCCCTGGAGTCCGAGTGATATGAAGTCTCCTCAGATTTCCAGTATTCTCCACCCCTGTCGGTAACCTTGGTAAATAGATTTGCACCATCACAACAGTTGTATGTAATTCACTTCTAAATACTGCTACTACTACTACTACTACTACTAGTAGTAGTAGTAGTAGTAGTAGTATAACCAATGCTATAACTCACCTTTTACTAAGTATGTCTCCATCAATATTTGCCTCCCATTCTATATTGCGTTAGGTCTCACTCTTGTTTTATACTGTACCTATTACTCAGCCTCACCTTTTTCCATCGTATCATCTCTTCCATTATTAAATATTAAAAGTAATAAACGAAGGACATAATAAAAAGTAGGAATACTACATAAAAACAAAAGAGAAATACCACGCCGGAACTGCAGTAATGACATCCGAAAGCGCAACAGCATCCGCTGATAAAGAACAAAATGAAGAAATGGTGGCTCGGGTTATTTTGAACAGGCACTGAGGGCCGAGACAGCACAGTTGCGAAAATTGCCTTTACATTAGAAGTTACTGGCAAGTAAGCAAAGCGGGGGTCATAAATGCCATGGACAGATACTTTCCTCCATTTAAAAATAGTCTTCACCCAAACTAAGTCTATGTCAAGTGGGGATACACATCGGGATTTATGGACAAAACAAAGAAGAATGCTGTGCTTTGATCCTAGTGAAAACAGTGATGGGGCGCTTTATTAAATTCCGATAAACATCGTGTCTTCCTGATATTTGGCTATTTTTATATTTGATTGGCTCGAACAAATGTAATATTTCTGTCATTTATATAAATAGGAACGAATATTCTTCAGATGTGTCAGATTTATCTACACGTTATTATATAAGAATTCTGTAATAGACGTGAGATCGGAAAACAATGAGTAAAATGATTAAATGCTAGTGGGAATATGTAATAGACAGAAATGGAAGTACCATGAGGAATAGCCGAAAATATATAAAGAGAAAACCAGGTTGGAAATAAAACGGTACATGTGTTCATTAAGTCTTCTAAATTAGCTTGTTGAGTCTTCTGTTTCCCTCTCGTTCTCCCTCACTCTCTCTCTCCCTTTCTTTCTTTCTCTCTCTCTCTCTCTCTCTCTCTTTCGCTTTCTCTCTCTAACCTTTCCTGTTGGATAAATCTAATAATGTTTAGATTGACCTTAGAGTTGTTTAATTAGATTAATTTTCCAGACAAATGAGCGAACAAAAATTATTCGCCGATTCTGCTCTAGGCTGGCGAAAAAAAGAGGCGAAGGCGGTTATTATTTTATCATACCGAAAAGTACGACCGTTCTCTTTGTCTGGAAACTACTGGATCGATATGGTTGATATTGTGTATGGATATTTGTTATAAAGTAAATCGAAGTATGTATTATAGCATTCGTTGAAACACACAGGTTTATTACAAGAAGACAATGTTAAGAGGAATTTATTATCCAAGTATTTATTTATATTCGACTTGAATACTATGTTCAGAAGCAGTTTCGTGGCACAGATAAAATATTATTTTAAATTCCAGCGTTACAGACAAATTGATGGATAATCCGATGGGCATCTGATGGGCAATTGTTTATTTAATGAATATTTAATGAGTATTTCTCTATTTTGTGCAGTTCTTTTAGAATTCTGAAGATTGCTATAGTTTTAGTTGTTCTAAGAAACAACGTTTTAAACAAATGTTAATATTTATACTGTGACAGATTTGGGATTAATCACTATTTTGCAACTGTTCACAACTTATCCAACTATTATTTTGTGCCGAAGAAATTTTCGAGAAATCTAATTAAAGCAATAACAAAAAAATAAAAAAATGTTTATTAATAAAAAGGTTTTCTGGCGGAAGAATCGATCAAATTCTACTTCATCGCAGATCGTCACAGATCAACTGTCTGAACGATTCACAGACACAGCCTATAATAAAAATGCCTGAACACATTTAATAATTTAGTTACGCTTGTTCTCCCCTTCCGATGAAGATAATATTTAAAACTTGGGTACGGATCCAGTCTTGACCCAAGGTTGCATCGGCATGATCCGACAGTTTACTGTAAGCTGCCGAAAGAGTAATCCGGAAAGGCGAAGGCACATTAATATTCCGATGTTTTCATTCATAAGAAAAATATCTTTTTGGTATTTTCTTTAATAGAAAAAAATATTTTGATGATGGTTTTTCCTATGAAAAATCGACGTTGGAAAAAAAAGACATTTAATTGAAATAGTATCATTACAATAAATAAGCGTAGATATTACAGATATTTTTCATGAAAATAAAAAAGTATATTCTTTTCGTTAATAGCTGTTTTAAACAAAAACTTATTTATTTAAAACCTACGTTGAAAAAAACGATTTAATTAAAATTCGTTTCATATAAATATAATTGAGGAAATTTATATCTACTTGTGTCAATGTTTTGTTTTCAGCATTTTGAATTCATCGTCTGACAGTAGTTGCGTCGCCTTTTTCGGGCAAGCTTTCAGGTAGGTTATCGTGAACTGCCGGAAGATTTCTAAGCGTCTTGGCTCAGATACTAAATCAATACCAAAACTTAAGGGCGACATACCTGTAGATATTCATTAAAATATTGTTGACGTATTTTAAAGAGAATATAAATGTAAATCAAACTTTGCTGGAATTTAAACTAATTAACTTGTCCAGATCATCCGCTTACTGTAAGATTGCTGCCAAACGGTGCTTAACTAATATATATTTACATATTATTTGTGTATATACATATACATATATATATGTGTGTGTGTGTGTGTGTGTGTGTGCGCGCGCGCGTTTGTGTGTGTGTGTGTGTGTGTGTGTGTGTTCTTAAAATATTTCGATAGCAAATAAACATTTTTGGAAAAATAAAATAATTAAATTCTAAGTCGTGAAATTTAAATAATTTAACATAAATAATTAAGCAAGATAGACATTTTAATCAATAAAATGTTGCAGGGTTTATTTATATAAGGGGGAGTGAAATGTGTGTTTAGCAAAACAAAAGTTAATTCAGAATAATCATAAAATTGACCTGCGACATCAGTTAGCAAACAAAGATATATATATATATATATATATATATATATATATATATATATATATATATATATATATATATATACGTAAGCAGACAAAGAAAGGAGAATTATTCAGATGGGAAGTTAGACAGAGAACGGACGGGAGTCGGCTCGGAAGAGATTTTGTCGCTGAAGTCCATGCAAACACTAATGGTGGACATTATAGAAAATGTAGAAGAGGAAAATGCGTGTAACTACGTGACGAGAAACATCATGAAATAAAGTTGTATAAAATATAATCCCAAGTACCGACTGTAATTCCTTCGGGTAGAAGAAGTTTTCATTGCAGCTTTTACAGACTCGTCAGGGAGAACCAAACAGAAAAAAGAATATATAAACCCTTTTCATTGTACATCTGCAAAAATGTTATTCGTCCTTGTAAAGAACCGTGTTCGTTGACGCACAATAAATTTTACATGTCAACTGTCATTTGAATGTCTAAAACACCGATGCACACACGCACTCGCAATAAACATTATACACACTAGATTATCACACCTATTGACACGTAGTATCCAATCACAAACACTATACACGATCACAGGCGCACATAAATATTTACATATAGATGTGATATATAAACGGCGATATACACAAGCAGTAGAATGCAACGTGTTACAGTTACCATTCATCTCTTCCGGTTTTATTTCGTCAGATATTTGAGTGCAAATCTTATCTGTAAACGCAGATTGATTCAATGATTTTATCCTAAATTTAAATTAAAATTTTTTACATTCAGTTTATATTCCTTTTTTAAGCTTCATACATTGTTGTACAAATATATATATATATATATATATATATATATATATATATATATATATATATATATATATATAGTGGAGATGGTAATTAATAAAAACTGAAGAAAATGCTCAATACTGTTGTAGAGCAAATATGCGTTTTATTTTGTGTTACCGTATCTTTCTGTTAAGTTAAATTATTGTTTCGGCTACACGGCAAACCCCACTTGACCTCATTTACTCTTCCACTCTTTCATCCCAAAATAGCGAACATTTCTGTAAAAGTCTGAGGACGCTACAGACGGCCAAAAAAAACGGCCGTGTAACCGAAACAATAATGTAACTTAACAGAAAGATACGGTAACAAAAAAATAAAACGTATATATTTATGTATATATATATATATATATATATATATATATATATATATATATAAAGAGAGAGACAGAGAATAAATTACAAAAATTTTATTCCAAAATCCATGATGTTGATAATTTTTTATTTTATTCCTTTACATCAATTGATTTGTACAGTTCTTGACAGTATCTGTTTCGTAGCACAAAAGCAATCACTTAATTATTATATCAATTAGTGAATCTATTATGCCCTTAACTCATCATAAATATATATATGCATGTATATATATATATGTATGTAAAGTAGTAGAGTTCGTGTATGTGTGTCTGTGTGTATAGCTCTCCTACAGCCTACATCAATGGACTGATCATGACCAAGCCTGGCATGATGATGGTCCCCCACCTAGTGATAGTGCGCACAATATTTCAAGATTGCGGTCAAAGGTCCAGATCATAGCTTATGTATACATATTCTCTTACAGACCACATGAGTGGAACGATTACGACCAAACCTTGCATTATGATGGTTTCACCCACCTAGGGATGGTGCACACCATTTTTCAAGATTAAGATCAAAGTTCAAGGCCATAGTCTATGTATATATACTCTCTTACAGCCCACACTATTGGGCCGATCGTGACCAAACCTGGTATGATAATGGTGTCTAACCAAGGGATGTTGCTCACCATTTGTCAAGGTCAAGGTAAAAAGTTAAGGTTGGGACTTTGCTATTAAGTTAAAATTCTACATTAAGAATATTGACATGTTTTATGGAACGAGTTTATTCAAGTTCTTTGTAAACTTTTTTCTAATTTAACATTCAAATATGCTTTTATACAGTAATAAATACAAATGGAAATATAGAACCGAGTTTAAATTGAGTTAAGTATTTGATTGCCACACATTAGTAGCTCAGTACTTTATTATATAAAATCGCTCAAGTAGAAAAATATAATTATATTACTGTCCTATTATTTAGAATATTCGAACTACACTTTTCTTATCTTGAGTGTTATTTTCACAGCGTTTCGACCGATGTAACCTCTTCCAGTGTATCTTGCCGAACTCATGACTCCTTCTCCTGAACTCAGAAATTTTCACGACCTTTCTTTTGTTTAATCCACCAGTGTATTATGCCCTCGTTCCGTCAACCTTGACTGGGTAGAAGACACACGTAATTCGCAATGGTTAGTGGGTAGCTTATCTTAATATTCCATAAGAATCTTTCACTTAGTGATACAAGCACTAGAATTGGAGCAAATGCGGTTCAGAACATACATTTTAAGAAAAGAACGTTAGCCATCAGAAAATTCAAGATGGCTGCAGAAACTAACCTGACAAATTTCAATTTTGGTACTTGTATCACCAAGTGAAAGATTGTTTCAGCAATCTGCCCCACCATGTATTTTCCAGTGTCTCTTGCACTGAAGATTCGAACCTTCAACCTCTAGAAGAGTATAACCTACAACCGAATGTTACCAAGTACTTTTTCACTGCTCAAGGGTCCATAAACCAAATATAAAATTGAATTATTTGGTTTCAATTTATAGGTTTCTAAAACAATGCTTTAACAGCATTTCATTTGAACGTGGTTTAATGTATGTTTTTATATTCGAAACTTTAATCGAATATTAAAATCAATGGGTGTGGATTTTTTATTTTCGAACCCTTTCTAAACAACATTAAAGAAATTGTGTTGACATTTAAAACGCGTTTCTGTGGTATTTGAAAGTAATCCAATAAAACGTCATTTTGAACAAATTGTATTTAGAAACTGTTTCAAGAGTGGAATTTCATTAGTGCGGATTTATAGTCTATTTCTTTAATTTTGAGATTGGATTTAACATTTAACAGTAATTTTTTTATATACCGCATGATTTCCAAGCAAGCGTGCTAAAATATCAACTTTTAAGCAAATATACATGTCTCTCTGTCATTTAAACATAATTTATTTTTCAGATTTATACAATTTTCTATGTTCTGAAGAAACTGAAATGCATTCTACTGGAGTAAGATAAAAAAGGGTCTTACGTTGCCAAAATGCATTTCTGTAATGAGCAATTTCAATATTTACTGGAAATCACTCCAGATAATGCATAATTATACCTGATAGAATGAGGTATATATAGATAAAATACAACTTAAAGATAAAAAAATAACAATAACGATCGAAAGCACTAAAGAAAATAGAAGCAAAAGTTATAAGGCTGCTGACTGTAACCCCAGATTTCTCTTTCTACACGAATGTAGAAGCATTTAAATTTAATTTATAAAATTTGAATAATAGAAAACACATGTTACATTAAAGATTCATGAGAAGCGCCAAGAAAGAACAGATAGTATACGGCAAAATGTAACTACGTCAGGATCGTTTACTTATTGATCTTTTTGACAGACAGACTTCATTTCTTTTTGTTTGAGTAGGTATCATCGATTTCCACTCGCCGCTTCTTCGGGCACAAATTGCTTTGATGTTTTCATACTTGTTTTAATACTTGCCAAGAATAATTCACGGAAAAGGAAACGTTTATTCTCTTTGACAATCACCTGATTTTCAGTATCGATAAATATGAATTAGTCGACAAATAATTCGGACTGTCGTTTATTACAGTATGTTCGTTATATATTTCTGCTGAGTCATAATGTCGCAGTTTATCACGTTCTATAAAACTGAAGCTGTTCTGGTGATTCCGGATATACTCGTAAGCAAAACGATGACGATTTTGGGTGGCCTTTCTTTGAGGGTTAGAATTTTAAAGAATATTTTTGGGAAGCTTCGATTTTAGGAGGACATTTCTAATGAAAACTGTTTCTTTGATTAATATATAAATGGGAAAGTGTTAAAATAATGTTATATTCTGTTATTTCCATAGAGATCGTCCCATACAAGGCTTTAAGCCATTGCACACAGAAATCACTTTTTCCATTGCGTCCAACGTAATAGATGTACTCAGACTAAAACCGCCTTTATGTCCGCCAGCAAGCTCTGTAAAAAAAAGTAATAAAGAATGCGTGAGAGTTGTATGCTGAGTCCGTCAAGTCCAAAGTAGCTGAGCAGCGGCTTGGGTCCCATCAGTTTTGGCAAATAGAAAACAGAATCCTGAAGAGAAGCGTATGCTCTATCCCAACTATTATACATTGGACTTGAGGTAATCTTGTCAGCCTTTGACAAAGCCAAACTTTTTGCCAAGATCTCTGCAGCTAATTCTATCCTTTATGACCAAGGCTGCCAACCCCCAGTATTTTCTCGTGTTTCTGAAAACACGCTATGCGACATACAAATATCTGTACGTGATCTTGCCAAGCTAATCAAAAACCTTGATTCCAGCAAAGCAACTGGCACTGACGGCATTCCAATTATAGTGTTCAAAAAGCTTCAACCAGAACTAGCGCCCATACTTACAAACTTATTTAAGAATTCTTCCCAACACCTTGGAAAATCTCATGAGTATGCCCTATATTTAAGAATTCAGGTGATCACTCATCTCCCTCTCAGTACAAACCAATAAGTCTCCTGTGCATCATGAGTAAGTTGCTGGAATCTGTGTTAAATAAAGAAGTAGTCAACTATCTCAACAAAAAACAACTTAGTGACGTGCAATATGGTATCGGTGCTGCTAGATCTACAGCAGACGTGCTTACAGTTATATCTCTATATCTATATATAGCAAATCTCTCGACAGAGGTTTCCTCTCTAGGGCAATTTCTCTTTTCACGTCAAAGGCCTTTGATAAGGTGTGGCATAAAGGTCTACTTCAAAAGCTCTCCAGCTATGGTATAGATGGAAATGTTTTCTCAATTATTAAATCATTTCTCTCTGATAGGTTCATAAAAGTAGTGGTTGACGGACAGAAATTAGAAGCTCTCGGTGTTAATGCTGGAGTCCTTAAGGGGTCCATCCTGGGCCCAACTCACTTCCTGATCTACATTAATGATCTTTCAAATCACATGCTGACGACACTACAATCTATGGTAGCACATCTAAGACCTTAAACGACCAAGTTCTCTCCGATTAACTCTCATCTGATCTTGGTCATGTGGTACAATGGGGAAAGAGGTGACTAGTTACTTTTCATGCATCTAAAACCAAGCTTTTATCTTTATACCATCTACGCTCTGATGCCAATCTGGTATCTGTTGAAATGAATGGCTCTCTTTTTGGGAAGGCTTCATGTTTTGACAAGCTTCTGAGCTTGACCTTAACTTCTGACCTGAAATGGAACACGTATATCGAATCCATTGCTAAGGTCGCTGGAAAATGGTGAGATTCTTCTACGCTCCAGTAAAAATCTCACTCCGGATACAATCCTCTACGTATATAAAAGCCAGGTACGGCCAACGATGGAGTACTGTTGCCACATCTGGACAGGAGCTTCTAGAAGCAGATTGTCCTGCCTTAGAGTTCAAATTAGACTTCGTAGCTTAGTAGGGGATGCTCTTTTCTCTTCCCTGCAACCTCTTTCCCACAGAAGAGACGTTGCGAGCTTGTCTTTGATTTATCGTTATTTTCATGGCAAGTGCTCAGCTGAGCTTCACTCTATAGTCCCCCCTCGCGAAACGTTCACAAAAAGCACTCGTCTAGCCAAAACCACTATCAATATTTTCCCATACTTTTTATCTGTGCCTAAACCTAAATTTAGATTTCATGAACAAAACTGCACACCTGTGGAACTCTCTTCCAGTTGCCTGCTTTCCAGCTAACTACAATCTGATTGTCTTCAAGTCCAATGTAAACAAGTTCTTGATGAACCATTCCCCTAAGTAATCTAATTTACAAAATTCCCACTCTTGTGTTTACTACGCTATAATCACATTGGCTGAGTGGGGGGTTAAAGAAATCTAAAATAAAACTAGCATTTTTTAAGTAAGGAAGATATATTTTTTATTCGCCCGCTTTTCAAACATTCATAAACTACATTTCATGGCATGTCAATGAATGGATGGACTAAGATACTTACAGGCATTAAAAGCGGGCGATTAAAATATATATCTGCCTTACTTAAAAAATGCTAGTTTTATTTTTAGTGTCTTTTTGCTGATGAGGAGACTTTGTTTTATAAAATCAAATGATAAAATTATTGTTCAAGACGTATTGTCTATTTCAATAAAAACATCGTTTCCGAAACGATCGTACACTTTTTTGATTTTGTTTGCTTATCCTTTTGAAACCGACTTTTAATTATAAATTATGAATCATTTTACTCACGTTTAAAATAGCTCTAGAAGATCTATGCCTACCGAGCTTATTATATATCTATATTACAACGAGTACTGTTTTCTTTTGATAGTATACATGCATTTACTAATACATTAAAATAAACTCCGCTCGTTAGACTGTTGGTTTAATTCCCTCAATATATATATATATATATATATATATATATATATATATATATATATATATATATATATATAGTGAGTTATAAAATATATATGGCGATTAAGCTACACTGAATATTCGGCGTTTCATCCACTCTAGGACTCTTCAGGCTCATGCGAGAATTTTGTGGTCGTCTGTCGTTTTTATATACGCGCCTTCTATTGAGATTTTAGTTAGCCAATCAGCTTTCTAGTGTCCACCGCGCCTTTCCTGTCAGCCAATGAACATGCACTTACCGGACAAAGGCCTATTTATATACATATATGTGTGATAGTTTATGTATATTCATGTTTATTTAATTTATTTATTTGTTTATTTTCTATTGTTTTTGTTAGTTTTAAAATTATTTTGTAACACTATCCTAGAATAAATGTTATCTTGTGAACACAGTTGTTCGCTATTACTCTTCTACAGTTTAATAGATGTTGGGGTTCTTTAAAGTACAGGATAACAAATTTTTCATGAAGGCATAATCTACATGGGCCGTCTAGGTCTCTACATGTGGTAGCTTGTCTTATTATTTTCCATTCGACTATCGGCGAATGTCCGCTTTCCTTGAGTTCCCAGTATTTATTTGATAGCGTTGTTTTCATGCGGTGTTTTTTATTGTTGAATGTACTTTTGTGGTCATAATATCGAGTTTTGAAATCTAAGGAAGTTATATACCTACGTAATATTTCTTGTTATTCGGGTGTACTTTCGCAATTATTGTGGCCTGGTAAACTACGCTTTTGGTTAGACATTTATTTTGAAGTGACCAAAGTGTGCGGTGTCTACAGTTTCATTTATCTTGTTCGTTATTAGTAGTTTTATTTATTTATTTTTATTTCTCTGGGTATTAAAAGCTATATATATATATATATATATACATATATATATATATATATATTTATATATATATATATATATTAATACCCACAGTCACAACATGCACTTGTGAAAAGTGTCGTCAATGTAACAAAAGTAAAGGTCCGATTTTTGAGGACCAGATAGTAAATGCTGGTCATGGGAACACAGAAACATATTGAATTCCCGTATCAAAAAACACGTCCCATCCAGTGAGTGAGGACAGCTGATGGTCTACTTGTATTGCAATATCTGGTATTCTGCACAACTACTTGTCCAGCACCCCTCACTCACTCACCCTAACAGAAACTTTTAAATAAAATGCAATGACAGCTCAAGCAAACGTTACGTTTAAACCAGGACCAAACTCAAAGAAAACCAACCTGCCTCCTCCCTTGTCTTGCATTTACTAATATCTGCGGGCTTAGAACTAACTTAGATGATGTTGAGTCATTTCTCCTTGTAAACACCCCGGATATCTTAGCATTAAGTGAAACTAACCTTCACTCCTCCATTCCCTCTAACCACTTTAACATGCCTGGTTATCTCCCACTCTACCGTAAGGACTCGGACAGACATATGCATGGGCTTGGAGTCTATATTCGTAACACCCTCCCCCTGACTAGAGAAATAAAACTAGAATCAGACGACCAGGCCTTTATGTCCTTCAGACTAAATATGCAACACAATATTAGCTACTTGTATTTTTTCTACCGCTCTCCCTCAAACCAAGACTGTACCCTAATAAACAAAGTCTCAGACAGCATAGATATAGCACTCTCCCTCGATACTAGCGCACAAATACATGTATTTGGTGACTCCAATGTCCACCACAGTAACTGGCTAGGATTCTATAATCACACAGACGTAGCTGGTAGCATAACACATAGCTTCTCTATATCCCATTCCCTATCTCAGGTGGTTACATTTCCGACACGTTTCCCAGCCCAGCAAGATCAACATGCCTCACTTCTAGATCTCTTTCTGACAACAGTTCCCGATGACTCTACAACAAATTCCCACAGCCCACTCGGGAATGCTTATCACGCTGTGATAATGGTAGAAATCAGCCTAAATTCTCGCCCTAAAACTGAAGACCCACTACTCAAAACAACGCGGTATTACAAAAAGGCTGATTGGGAAGCCATCAGGGATGCCTCATGGCAAAATATCCTTTCTCTTCCAGCGGAACAGTGTGCAAACGAGACCACTGAATGGTTCAAAACTGCAATTGAAGCACATGTTCCCGCACGGAAATTCTATAGCAAGCCCCACTCTCCCCAATGGTTTACTTCTGCTTGTGCAGCTGCCATTTGTCAAAGGCAGCATGCGTTCTGCAGATTCAACCGACATAAGTCCAGCTCAAATAAACAGAAGTTTATAGAAGCTAGAAATAATTGTAAGAGAGTGATAGAGACAGCTAAGACAGATTACTCTGAAACCACCAGAAAACGCATCGAAGCACAGAAATTAGGAACCCGGGATTTTTGGAAAATCTACAACAGCGTAGTAAATAATGGACAGTCAACTATTCCCCACTATCAAACAATCATGAGGTTGCTTGCACGGCAACTGACAAGGCTAATCTGCTTGCCAGTCAGTTTGCCTAAAACTTCACACTGAACTCGGTACACCACTCACTCCCTGACTTTCCTCTGCGAATAAACGCCACACTAGACCAAATGTAAAATCACCCCTTCTCAGGTACATGCTATTATAAGAAACCTAGACACCTCAAAAGCATGTGGACCAGATCTCATCCCTAACAGCTGCTAAACAATATGGATTAAGGCAAGCCCGTTCAACAGCAGATATCTTAACTGTAGTCTCTGAACGTATATACCCTTCATTGTACAACACAGGGGAGAGTAGAGCGTTGGCCCTTGATATATCTAAGGCTTTTGACAGGGTATGGCACGATGGTCTTATAAGGAAAATTAGATCATATGGAATCACTGGAAGAATTCATAATCTAATTAAATCCTTCTTAAGTAATAGAAAAATCAAAGTTGTCCTCGACGGTCGTACATCTAAATCAATATGATATAAATGCGGGAGTACCTCAGGGGTCTATTCTTGGACCTCTATTATTCCTGATATTCATAAATGACCTCCCTGATAGAATTGTTTCGGAGATGTGTATATTTGCCGATGACACCACTCTCTATAACAGATATGAGGGAAAAACAAATGAACACATATCTAAAGAAATGGCAGAAACACTAGAGGATGACCTCCAATCTGTAGTGGAATGGGGACAAAAATGGGTGGCCGCATTCAATGCTGCTAAGACTAAGCTTGTTTCCTTCAATAACTACAAGAAACCTTCTCTACCACCAATAGCAACGGCCAAGAACACATTGCCTGAAAGTACTTCTTTTAAACTCCTCGGCCTAACGTTTACAGGGAATATGAACTGGAATAGATACATTGAGAGCATTGCCAAGGCTGCTGCAAGGAAGGTTGGCTCCCTCTACCGTGCTAGAAAACTACTTACGCCTGAAAGTATCCTATACCTCTATAAGGCCACCATTCGCCCATGTATGGAGTACTGTTGTCACATCTGGGCTGGTGCATCTGCTGCTTGTCTCTCGCTCCTGGACAGGGTTCAAAAGAGAGTCGCCAATCTGATAGGTCCTGAACTGTCATCTAGGCTTCAGCCTCTGTCCCATCGACGAGATGTTGCATCCCTCTGCCTGTTCTACAAATACTTTAATGATGAATGCTCTGACGAACTGCAAACACTTGTACCTCCCCGACGTAACTACCCCCGACAAACCCGACAAGATACTAAGTCTATTACCTTTACAGTAGAGATCCCTAGATGCAAGAAAGCCTTTTACTCCAATAGTTTCTTCCCCAGAACTGCGGGTCTTTGGACCTCCCTTCTGGCATTCTGCTTTCCCAACTGCACTGATCTGCAGAAGTTCAAGTGTAATGTTAACAAATATCTTTCTACTAATCTCCCTTCATAATGAGCCAGCAAATTGTCCCTGATAGTAGCCACCTTCTTCAAAGTGGCACAGTGCCTTGTTTGGGGTGAAAATTGAATAAAAATAAATTTTAAAAAATGCAAATTATGCACGATCAGGTGTTTTGTAAAATACCTATTGTTCTGCTAAATAACCGTGTCTGCGCCTTGAATGTCAGTGTCAACTTGTTCTCCGTTTTGAGCAGGTCTCATTCTCCTCTTCATTTAAAAATTTTAGAAACTATCTATATTAAGTCCTTGAGACCTGATTTTTGCAAACAAGGACAAAAACTGTTAAGGCTTTATATAGTCTCTACCTAATTCTTTCTCTGTTCTTTTCCCCACTGGTCTCCTGACATATTTCTATCTCATTTTTTTTTCTTAATCGTTATTAACCTTGATTTTAGTTCTGTTGGGCGGGGTTCGAAATCGGTCAACTAGCTTTTTTCACTTTTTATTTTTTTAATTCACCATGATTAATAAACACATAGCTATGATTAAATTTTGTGCTCCGGAAAAGATATTTAAATATTTCAAAGTCAGGTACTCTCTTGAATTAATCAATAAGTTAAATTCTCGAATGAAAATTAAACGTAAAGTTAGAAAATCACGAATTAATCAGACCTTTTTAAATACGGGCTTGAGCAATACAGTCTTCTCGCTTTTATTTGGTTTAAAATAAAAAGAGCTAAATTACATCCTGGAGAGAAAATTGAAGTTTCCATTTTTTTTTTTTTTTTGTCCAAGCTTTTTTGAAGAATAAATATTATGAATTATGGCATAATTGTGCAGATATTTTACCGTTTTCTGATTAAATTAGTTTTACGCGTTATATATATATATTTATAGGATACCGTGTGTGTTATTCATTTTGTGTATCACGCTTTAATACTGTAAGTGTTACTGTAGTGACTTTCGTTTAATTATTATGGACTTCCATTTCTTGTAAAATATAAATTTACCAAGGATTCTTCATAAGTTTTGGTTTCGATTATAGTTGATAGCATTCAAGTCACTTATTTTTTATAAATAATATTACCAAGAATTCTTCATAAGTTATGCTTAGGTTTCGATTATAGCTGAAGGAACTGAATATATATATATATATATATATATATATATATATATATATATTTATATATATACATATATATATGCATATATATACACACATATATATCCACACATGTATATAATAACATATATATACACATATATATACACACATATATATACACGCATATATATATATATATATATAGTAATTTATAAAATATATATGGCGATTAAGCTACACTGAATATTCCACGTTTCATCTACTCTAGAACCAGCTGATTATTACAGAGGAGAATAAAACGATGCGTGGCAATTTAGAAGGTACGCTTGGCAAGCACGTGAGTGTCTACCTCCTACGTCTTATCTGTATCTCATGGGTTTATCCTTAGAACTTTTATTATTCCTAATATTCAAAAATTACCCCCTGATAAAATTGTCCATAAGATGGGTAAATTTGCTGATTACATCACGCTCTGTAACAAACACAAATGAATACATATCAAAAGAAATGGCAAAAACTAGAGGTAGACCTCCACTCTATAATGGAATAGGTACAAAAAGGATAGTCACATTCAATACTGTCGAGACTAAGCTTCTTTCCTTCAATAATTACAAGAAACATTCTTAACAACCAATACCCATGGCTTAAGATACATTACCTGAAAGTACTTCGTTCAAACTCCTCGGCTTAACGTTCACAGGGAACATGAGTTGGAGCGGATACATTGAGAGCATTGTCAAGGCTGTTGCGAGGAAAGTGGGCTCTGTCTACCGTGCAAGAAAGTTACTTACGCCTGAGAGTATCCTATAACTCTAAGAGGCCACCATTCGCCCATGTATGGAGTATTGTTGTCACATTTGGGTTGGTGCATCTGCTACTAGTCTCTCACTTCTAGACAGGGCTCAAAAGAGAGTCGCCAACCTTATAGGTCCTGAAGTGTCATCTAAGTTCAACCTTTGTAACATCGACGAAATGTTGCATCACTCTACCTGTTCTACAAGTATTGTAATGGTGGATGCTTCGACGAACTACAAACCCCAGTACCCGCTAGACGTAAATACTCTCGACAAAATCGACAAGCAGCAAAATCCCACCCCAAACACAGTACAGATCGTTAGATGTAAGAAAGCCTTCTACTCTAATAGTTTCTTCCCCAGAACTGCTAAACTTTGAAACTCCCTTCTGGGTTCCTGCTTTCTCAACTGTATTAACATGAAGAAGTTCAAGTGTAATGTGAACATTCATCTTGCTGCTCAACTCCCTACATAGTATACCTACAACGTATAGCCCCAATAGTAGCTCCCTACATCAAAGTGGAGGCGAGAATAGAATATAAAAAATCTTGAATTAGGAAATGTATTTTATACGGAAATACTGTAGAAGGTGTTACTTATTAATTTGTTGAATTTCTTTGTTACATTTTTATGTTACTTTATTTCCAGTAAGTTTTGTTTTTAAAGGCCGTGGTCAACAGTATGCGACATAGTCCCTGGCTTTGTAAAATGGCCCTTTAGGCGACGATCGCATTATTGAATATTGCTAAGAACCAACCCGACAATTCATATAAATTGTCTATAATTATTACGTTATAGCGAAAGGATAACATGAAGTCTATTAAGCGGCTGTGCATGCATATGAAAAATGAAAATTGAAATAAATTAAACATTGAAGAATATTAAAGTCACTCGGTAGCAAGTTCTAACTAAATACAAACAGAGGTTTGTGAATGACAAATTAAGAAAAGCAATTTTAATTCACAAAACATTTTTATTACAAATGTTTATTTGGGAACTTTTATACAACTCGTTGTTTTTATATAAAAAAAATGTTCCGTAAATAAAACGATTTTCATTTTTTTTAAATGAGTTAAACATCCTTGTAAAAGTTCTACTTGCTTTTTGAAGTGAAGATAAAGTGCCACGTTGCTGTTACACAAAAACAGGAAGAAATAAATAAAATGAAATACGGGTCGGCAGATTTTTTTAAGAAAAGCTTTAATTACCGTCACTCTCCCGTCTCAGAACCCTTTTAAAAAGTTTCTCGCCATCGTCCATTTCGTCTGGCATACACTTTTTCCGACTGCACGCCGGCCTCCGTCGGCCGATGCTCGCTTGCAACTTTGCACGTCTATTTTCTTCGACGAAAACTTTGTTTCTGCTCGAGAACGTATTACATTGTATTCTCCGTTTTTCCTCTTTTCTTTCTCGCTCACACTTCCTCCTTTGCATATGCTTTTTTTCGGCTACTGCTGCTGCCAATCTCTTCACAACCATTCATCCTTCGTTGCTGCTAATGTGGACTGTGTTACGAAAGTGCATCCCAATGAGGTGGTCAAGAAAAAAGATGGCTATTAAATCCAACCGAGTTTTAGCATTTCTTTTAAATTGTATCTCAATGTCTGTACAGAATAAATCTGTATTGAATATTACGAAAATAAGCCATGCAGTATGTGAAAGAAACGATGCATTTACGGATTTGGATTTTTACTATCTGTTGTAGGCCCGTGTTAGGGGTCACAAATGAAAGAAACCACAAGCAGTGTAAAGTGTATAAAATATAATATGTATTTATCATAAAGAATACAGGAGCCACTAAAATGATATGAGAGGAACGTGTTCGTAGCATGCGGTTAAACATGGTATGAATGTCTCCATTTAGTCTCTGAAACCAGTGTTATTCATAGGACTGGTTGATTCCACTTAGTTCTCAAATAGGGATGATTTGTACCCCACAACAATACCGAACCATTTTTTTATCTAATCAACATTAGAGTGTATATAACTTAGCACATTCCATAAAAGTACTCGCAAAACAGCTACAGGGATGAAACATTGCAGCTATTGTACAGAGGTTGAGGCTAGGATGAAAATTTATGACCTATTAAATTCGATACCCATTTTTGGATCATGTCTAAGAGGGAGTGACCAGTAGTACAAGCACCAGACGTGCCAACAATGCCCCATGCATGACGAATTGTTGTTTTGTAAATATATAGGATACTCTCTGATGTGAGTAATTTTCTAGCACAATAGTGGGAGTCCACCTTATGTTCATCAGCTTGCCAATATCCTCTGTGTATTTCTTCCAATTCGTGTTGCCTGTGAATGTTAACATAGTATTATTTTAACAACAGCTGCTATGTTTACTGTAGATGAGGAAATAAAGAAATAATATTTACAACATATTTAGCTTTTTGTTATTTGCCGAAGTACTATTTTGTGATATTTTATTAACTAGCTGCAAATTTCTTCTTTGCTCGTGACAAAACAATACTTGTTTTTTCGATAGTCTTCTTTATAATAAGTTTTGGACATTTTATTGAATTTATTGTAAAAAAAAAAAGAACTAAACAAAGTCTAGAGGACATTTTAATTGCAAAGTCAACGTCAAGGAAATTGATCTCATTAGCTTGAGTATGTCTGCCGCTTTCTGTTCAAAAAGAAAATGAATACTATCCGAAATTGTACTGTAAAATGAGGAATCTATATTGAACCAATGGTTACATAATCTTTACCCTCATTTCTCGTATTATTTACATTTTTTGAACTACTGTTCTCATTTTGGCAATTATTTATACAATGTTTTGGTCGATGAGACCTCAGACCTTTTTTAGGCGTATCTTGTCGAACTCACGAAACATTTTGTCAACATTGGGAATCTTTCTATAAAACTCTGCAATGAACCATGGAGTAGTGGATAATGTACTTGGTAAGGTACTTGGTAAAAGTCAGTTGTAAACTTACATTTTTTTGGTAGTCGAAGGTTCAATCCTCAGTACGGGTGACACTCAAAAATAATATAGCGAAATACTTAAGACTTCTCCTCATATATGGCTGACCTGATAAAAGCAGGCTACCTCCATGGATTAAATAAAAGAGTTTCGTGTGAAATTTCGTGCAAATTTCCAAGTTCGGCAGGAAGACAGCGAAGTTCGATGAGCTAAACGTGAAGAAAGTTGGAGGGTACGTCGACCAAAACGTTGTGCAAATAACAAATTAAGATGAGAACAGTAGTCCGAACTATCCAAATAATACGGATAATCAATCATCATCTAAAAAATTCTGAAACTCAATTCTCGTGATGGCGTAACTTTCATGGGACAAAGAAAATCAGTTTTGGCAAATAACAAATAGGATCCTGAACAGAAGTGTGCGTTCTATCCCAACCATTATCAATAGACCAGAGGTCATCTCGTCAGCGTCAGACAAGGCCAAACTATTCGCAAAGCACTTTGCAGCTAAATCTACCCTATGCGACGAAGGCCATCAACTCCCCATATTTCCTCCTATAAAACAAAACAAGCTAGATAACATACAAATATCCGTGCATGAGGTCGCCAAGCTAATCAAGAACCTAGATTCCAGTAAAGCAACTGGCTCTGATGGCATCCCAATTATAGTGTTAAAACAGCTTCAACCAGAACTTGCTCCCATACTTACGAAACTGTTTAAGCGCTGCCTTAATGGGAAGTGCTTTCCAACTACCTGGAAGACCTCATCAGTTTGCCATGTATTTAAAAATTCAGGCGATAAGTCATCTCCCTCTCATTACAGACCAATAAGTCTCCTGTGTGTTATGAGTAAGTTACTGGAATCCATATTAAATAGAGAAATAGTCAACCACCTCAGCAGGAATAACCTTCTTAGTGACACAATATGGTTTCCGCTCTGCAAGTTCTACCGCAGATGTGCTGACGGTTATATCCCACAGGATTAGTGAATCTCTTGACAAAGGCTTCCTTTCTAGGGGAATTGTTCTTGACATATCAAAGGCCTTCGACAAGGTATGGCATAAGGGTCTACTTCACAAGATTTCCAGCTACGGTATAACTGGAAATATTTTCTCAATCATTAAATCATTTCTCTCCGATAGGCTCATAAGAGTAGTGGTCGATGGACAAAAATCGGAGGCCTGCAATATAAATGCTGGAGTCCCTCAGGGGTCAATCCTGGGCCCAACTCTCTTCTTGATCTACATCAATGACCTCCCTAAACACATACTTAAATCATTCGTTGACATCTATGCTGATGACACGACCATCTACGGCAACACATCAAAGGCTGTAAATGACAAAGTTCTCTCGGATTCTTTCTCCTCTGATCTCGAGAGCGTGGTTCAGTGGGGGAAGATGTGGCTGGTTACCTTTAATGCATCAAAAACCAAACTCCTATCCTTACATCATCAACGCTCTGATCCCCATCTGGCATCAATTGTAATGGATGACTCTCGTCTGGGTGAGGCTCCGTGTTTTGACAAGCTTCTGGGTTTGACCTTTACTCCTGATCTGAAATGGAACACGTACATCAAGTCTGTTTGCAAGGTCGCTGGAAAGATGGTGGGATCCTTCTACCGCTCCAGAAGATATCTCACTACTGATGCAATTCTCTATCTATATAAAAGCCAAGTACGTCCAAGGATGGAATACTGCTGCCATATATGGGTAGGAGCAGCTAAAAACAGCCTATCCTGCCTTGACAGAGTACAAAATAGACTTCGTGGCTTAGTGGGGGATGCCCTTTTCTCTACCCTGCAACCTCTCTCCGACAGAAGAAACGTTGCGAGCCTATCCTTGTTTTATCCTTATTTCCATGGCAGGTGCTCGTCTGAACTCCAATCTCTGGTCCCCCCTCGCCAATCTTTCACGAAAAACACCCGTCTAGCTGAATCCACTGTGAAAAATTTCCCCCACTCTATATCTGTGCCGAAATCAAAACGCGGATTCCATGAACAAAGCTTCTTTCTTAGAACTGCACGCCTGTGGAACTCTGTTCCGTCTGCCTGCTTCCCACCGGACTACAACTTTGATGTCTTCAAGTCCAATGTTAACAAATTCCTAATGAACAGCCCCCTTAAGTAAACACTTCATCAAATCTCCACACTAACGTAATGTACTTGCAATAACCCTTATCCCTGAGTGGCTTCCGGGCCTTGATAAGTGGTGATCACTGTATAAAAAAAACAACAAAAAAAACGTCATGGCAAAATGGCGTGTCTGTGATTAGTTGATCTACGAAAAACTGAGATTCAGCTGCAACTTACTATTTCACACAAAGATGTGTTGATAGATTCATTCCTTGTTTCTTATTTTTTTTAGATAAGGATTTATAGGATTATTACTTGTTTTCATCATGAGTGTCATTTTCACAACGTTTCGTGACTTTAGATATTCGTCAGGTGTATCTTGTCGAACTTGATAACCTGCCCGGAATTACAAATTACAATTATTGTATATGTACGTATTTAGGTGATACGGTAACGAATCTGGCTGCAGAGTTATGTATTTAGGTTTCGATTCAAGCTGATCACACTTATGTTTTACTTTTTAAATGTCTACTGTATGTTAGGTACAACATAATAATCGATAGAGAATTGAATATATGAAAAATCCGGGATCAGTGCAAGTTCTCGAGTTCTACAGAATGGTATCGCTGATTTTTTGCACGTTGTTTTTTTTATGCATGAAGTCACTTAGTGTAAGGGGCTAACAAGAACGAAAACTGCAAAGATAGGAAAAGACCAAGGTTGTAGAAAAGACCAAGGTTGTAGGCTGAAGGAAACAGTGAACAAGACAAGACTCCCACGGCCTTACAGTAATTGGAAAGAAGGTACTAAAGTAGGCAGCTGGATTACAATGAGGTATTAAAACAAAGGATTTATGAAGACCTCTAGACCAAAGAATCAAATGAGCTAGAACAAACGAATCAGGGAATAGATCAGATAATTCTGATTAATACGTGCCATAATAGTAGAAAACTGAGAGTAGCAACATCACGTCTGTGTGAGAAAAGAGCTTGCAGTGAAGAAGAAAGTGTGAGACTAATCAAATTACAGATAAATTTCTGCAATTTATCAACAACCCTTAAATGGTACAGAGATTAATCAGCCCAAATATGACAACAGTATTTCTCAAAAGGTTTGATAGTAGATTTGATATAGATTTTCGCCCTTCTTCCAATTTTTTCTTTGATTTCATTTGGTTTTTGTTTCTCATTTTTTCTCTTTCATTAGTATCCCCTTTTCTCCTGTTTTTATTCTCTTTTTATTTCCTTTATTCCTCCAATTCTTTCCTTTTTTTTTTGTTTTCACTTTCCTTGATATTCTTCTTTATCTTTCCTTTTTTTTTACTTCAGCCTCTTCTCATTATTTATCTTCTGAGTAACTATCCTATCCTTCGTAGTTTTCCCCCTTTTTTCTTTTTTCTTTTTTTTTTTTTTTGCTTTTCTCTTTTTTTCGTTATCTTCTTCCCCATTTTATTCTTCGTTGCTTTTTTATTTACTTTTTCTTAAAACTACCTCATTTCTTCTTTCCTTCGTTATATATTCGATCAATCAACAATTCTTTACGATTCTCTTTAATCTTAAAACTGCGCATCCCAACAATGCGACGGATGTGAACGCCACATCTCAACAGATCACGCACTATTTTATAACAGACAAATCAGTTGCCAAAAACTGTTTGTCTCGTTGACACAGAATCTGAATGACTTCTCAACGAAGACATTAATAACCTTTTTGATTAAGAGTCTCGCAATGCGGTCGAAGGTTTCAAAGCGCTTCAGCTGATACCACCGCTTCCAGCAAAGATACTCCAACCGAAATTCAATAAACGTAAAGAATGTTTTTTTTTCTTTGAAATAAATTAAAATATTGTTGTTTATCTGAAAGTTTTCTGATTGTTTCTGAATATGTTATTTCCACTTGCGAACATGAACTTCCAGTTTCCTTTAATCATGCATCTTCAGCAGTTATTGTACCTTTATAATAATGTACCTTTATAATATTGTACCTTTATAATAATAAAACTGTGTGAACCGTCCGGGCGTCCTTGCTCGCTTGAATCTTGTTTTTGGCTGTAGGGCGATTCGATCTTTAAAAAAAGGGGATGGCAGGTGAATTTATATATATATATATATATATATATATATATATATATATATATATAGCAATAAATGGTAATTAGTAAATGTTTGAAGAGAGTGCTAAATACTATTGTAGAGCAAAAATATATATTTTTATTACCGTTTTATGTGATTAATTACACATGTTTCGATTACCGAAACGTATCAACAATCCGATAATTTCCTCAGACTTTAAAGAAACCGTTGATACAAAAGATGTGTAACTATGCAGATAAAATGGTGATATATATATATATATATATATATATATATATATATATATATAGAGAGAGAGAGAGAGAGAGAGAGAGAGAGAACTAAAATGATTCATAGTTTTTTTATTGAAAATCAGTTTCAAAAGAAAAAAAAACAAACAAAATCAATAGTTTGTACGATCGTTTCGGAAACGATGTCTTATTGTAATAGACAATATGTCTGTAATAATAGGTTTATAAATATAAAAAAATCTTTTTATAAAACTATCGTTCAAGACATATTGTCTATTTCAATAAAACATCGTTTCTGAAACGACCTTACAAACTATTGATTTTGTTTGTTTTTTTTCTTTTGAAACTGATTTTCAATTAAAAAATTATTAATCATTTTACTTAATATAAAAATCCATACCTATCGAGCTTGTTATATATCTACATTACAGCGAGCATTGTTTTTTAATAGTATTAGTACATTTACTAATACATTAAAGTAAACTTTAGGTCTAATTCCCACAAAAACAATTATATATATATATATATATATATATATATATATATATATATATATATATATATGTGTGTGTGTGTGTGTGTGTGTGTGTGTATAGTTCAGAGTCTAAGGAATTAGAGCGAAAAATTGAATTTTTCAGTTTCGATTCTATCTAATGTCACCCAAATCATATATGTTTTTAGTTTTTATCTTACTACCATGTATTTGGTTCAATATAATTATTAGAAGAAAATTGTCTCTACAATCATAAATACGTAATCTGCACGAATTAAAATATAATATTAATGGTTATCTTACGACCGGGTAACGCCAAGCTAACTGCTAGTTTTGAATAAATTTATTGCGAATGCAAATTTCATATCTTTGTAGCTGAAGATCTTTTTTTATTTTTTTTAATTCTTCTACGAAATGCCTACAATGAGTTTCTAAACTTTTTACGTATAGGCAGTTCTATTGATAATACACACATGAAATTCGAGTCCCCTTCGAAGTAATCTCCTCCAGCTGCAATGTCCTTGTTGTATTGTTCCAACAACTTTTATATTTGAATTATTTTATCGCACTGACATTGAGATTAAAAACCTATTTTTTATTTAAACATTATTAATACGAACTTTTTAATATATTTAGCTATGCATAAGTAGACGGCTACATGGAAGTTGACTCTAATTTTGATATCCCCTTGAAAACCGAGCGTTAATTAATTACTCATACATTTGTTTTTTTGCTTTCTTATTAAGTTATTGGCTCCATTTAACCATTAAGCATTGTTTATATATTCTACATAAGATTTAAATACAGGGTGTCTCAAAAAATGTACTCCCACTTTAACCCTTGCTAGCATGCTGTATTTTTTGTGTTGCATGTGTGAGGTGTGAACCACAGCATGGCAGGAAATCAACTTAGCTTGAAAGAGAGGAAGTTTGTCCTGAAATGTTATTTGAAGACAGAAAACGCCATTGAAGTGCAAAGACGATTCAGAAGGGAATTCGCAAGACCACCACCAACGCGCCGGACCATTGCTCGCATCAAAGAGAAATTTGAAGCAGATGGAACCGTCCAGAACGTCAACAAGAAACGTTCTGGACGACCTCGGACATCCACAAGCCCTGGAAAAGAAGGGCAGGTGCAGGAAACAATCTTTCGATCACCACAGAAATCACTTTGACAAACTGTCGGGGAAACCCACATCTCAAACGATAGCGTCCATCGCATCATGAAGCGACTGCACTGGAAATGCTACATTCCAACACTAATTCATGCTCTAAACGAAGACAATCCTGACCGAAGAGTCGAATTCTATGAATGGTACCTGGAAAAATGTGCAGAAGATGCAGGGTTTCCCCATAAAATTGTGTGGAGCGATGAGGCAACTTTTAAATTAAATGGCACCAATAATCGCCATAATTGCACTTACTGGGGTCCTATAAATCCGAATGTAACACTTGAACACCATATAAACTTGCCAGGAGTAACAGTTGGTGTGGGATATCCGCACTGGGCATCATAAGGCAATTTGCTTCAGGAGTTTGTCGGTCCACAAATTTCGAACATGATTCTTTAATCACATTTATCTTCTGTATTCGAAGCTATTCCATTTCACTGTATGTTCATAAATAAAGGATTACTCGTCATTCGAAGTGTGGGTACATTTTTTTGAGACACCCTGTATATTTTAAAAAATTAAGATGAAAACCTTCTAGCACACAAATATATATATATATATATTTACATATAGTGTTATTACAATATTTATGCCAATTAAGCTACGCAGAAAATTTATCGTTTCATTCTCTAATTGCCATATATATTTTCATAAGTTATTACATAGCTCTAACTATATATTGAGCACTGTTGTAAATACTGAAAAATTTAACCATAAAACTATATCTCCGTATATCAATTTATGTGATTAAATGAATCATTATATATATATATATATATATATATATATATATATATATATACATAATTGACCTTGGCGGTGTGTGCGAAAAGCCTCTACTAAACAACTCTATGAATATTTAGTCTACAAAGTTGATGTTTGATATATAGGGTATTTAGACCTGAAGCTCATCTTCGAGTTGTAGCTTTGGCCGGCAAAAATTTCTGCTAAAAGTACAAAATTGAAAATAAAATAGTTGATTTTAGCAGGATAAGTCGAATAAAACAACTCTTGCTGTTACATTTGCGCATACGCAAAATTAAACATTAATAACTCAAAGTCGCTTAATTTTCAAACTATTCTATCCATGTTTTGGTAGTTCGGGCTGTAATGAGACTGGAGAGATAAATAACGACGAAGGCTGGAGCTCTGAACGTTCTGGTTTCGATTCTAGCGGATAGTGCCCAAAACATATTTGATAAATTTTGAAATCAGTTCTATATTTTACATAATAGTCAATTGAGAATTGGCCTTATGATAATCAATAAGAAATCTGCATGAATTTAAATATAATATTTATTAGTATATAAGAATCTGAAACCCCATGGATGCCTACTAGTACATATATAAAAGTGATATTGTATGTTGTGTGCGGATGGTCTCTACCAAACTCCTCTCTGAATTTTTAGTTTAGCAAATCGATATGTATACCTGTGGAAAAAACACGATTTGATTTTTAGTCGTTAGAAATAGCTATAAACGGGTCAAATTTGAAAAAAAGGCAGACCTTGGCAAAGGTTAAATCGACTAAATATGTTACTTTTGCGCATGCGCAAATATGCATATAGCAGTTAAGTTAAAACGTTGTTTTTTTTAATTAGTGCATAAACATTGATTTGGCTCATACGGTAACGAGTAACGCTGTGGAAATATATGTTTAGGTTTCGATTCTAGCTGATGGCACCAAAGACTATTATTTTTACTTTGGAAATCCCTACTCTACCACATAAAAATCGATAGAGAATAGACTCTATAATAAATACGAAATCTGAATTCAATTAAATATTATATTTAAGCCTATTTTAAGACTGGATAACACTGGATGGTCTGCTAGTATTTAAGAAAATGTAATTTGTGATTTATAAAAGCGTCTGAACTGTCAAGGAAGGATAGGTACTTCTAGCAGTTCCTGCCCAGATGTGGCAAGAGTACGTTCTTGGCTCTCATACAAGTAGAAAATTGCATCGGCAGTGAGATTTCTACTGGAGCGGTAGAATTATCTAACCATTTTCCTGGCAACGGATTTGATGTACGTGTTCTACTCTAGATCAGGAGTAAAGGCCAGAGCTAGAAGCTTGTCAAAACATGTCGGGAAATTATTTTAATGATTTTATTCATTTAATAAAAAAATATGTAACATTATGTTGTGGACGAATCGTATCTGATCAGAAAATTCTATCTTAATGAGAAAATGAAACCTGTAACTAAGTTAAGAAATGAATTAGCCTTTCGGCAAAGAATAATATGTTAGAAGTTAAATGATTAAGAGAAGATTAATAAACGCATCTTTGTCTTTGTGTTCAAATGAGGAAATTATATTTCATAAAAGAATTAGCAATAATTTAATTTATTTTATATGGGAGGATTGGATACATTAAATGGAGTCGTTTGCTCAACATCATCTATCAAGATACGACTTTTTATTAGCGTGAAGACAATTTCAAAATTGTAAAAATTTTAAACGGCTAATTAAATTAAGCTTCCAAACATTTTTCTAAAAAGATTAAGAATTAACAAAAAAGAATTCCAACTTTATATGAAGTAAAATATTTGTAAACATTTTGAATGCTAAAATTACAAGTAAGAGTTGCAGCTTTGACAAAAAATATCCGAAAAAGTACTAATCCGTTTAAAAAAAGTATTTCCAAGTAAAATATAATGATTCCGTAAGGACCATAGTTTATTAAAAAAAAAACAACAGTCAAGTTTCCAATGTTTAAATTATTGCAATTACCCATTGTTTTAATTTCCAAAATTAAATCGAATGAGAATAATCTAAACTTATCCGACGTCTAATTGCAAATACTATTAGAAAGAAAATCTACAAAATTGTTTGCTATAAACAAACACACGTGTTTGTAAAACATGGTTAACTGGGGTTTTGGGTGAGGGTACCGTAGACAAAATTGTAGCGAATGCATAAAATATCTACCCTGGGAACGTTTGATAGAACCCAGTTGTTGGATGTGTATGTTGTTGAGCGTCCATCCTACAGATAATAATAAACCCTTCCACTTACAATAAAGATAGGTAGAATATGTCTCCTGGCAAGCTATACACAAGACATGTGCACCTGACAGTCAGACTAAGGTATAACCACTCTCTTTATTTATTTTATTTGCTTTCTGTTTAATATTTTTTGTTTCCACTATAAATCGAATTGTATCTTTCTTCTAGACTCTTATGGGACCACAACAAATGAAACATAAAAATGGCGACGTACAGTTGATTTTATGCGTAACAAGAATTATCGCAAGTTGTTTGCATATTAGATGATCATGAAATGTATAAAGGCAAGGTGTTTGAAGAACGAAAGAATTCGTTTCGAGAATAGGAGACGTGCTCACGTGTTTTTTAGGGCATGACGGATTATTTACTTCAGTAAATTCAAAGAAAAAAGACGAAGAATGGAAAACAAGTAGCGGCAGGATTATTTCAATAAATATTGAGCGCCATATTGAATGAAAATCCGATAATTTATTATTTATTAGATATTTCGAAAATTCGTCTATCACCAGAATGAAAATGTTCTACTAAACATAAATAAATAAATTCTTCAATTTTAAACATTAGTTCAAAAGGACAAACGGATGATCTCAGTAGGAAGTAAATTTTAACAATCAAATATGTGTATATTGATAACACTCATCACACGAGGCTTTATTTGTGACAATAGAGACGATTACTTACCAGCTCAAGATCAAATATGTGTATATTGATAACACTCATCACATGAGGCTTTATTTGTGACATTAGAGACGACTACTTACCAGCTCAAGATCAAATATGTGTATATTGATAACACTCATCACACGAGGCTGTATTTCTGACAATAGAGACGACTACTTACCAGCTCAAGATCAAATATGTGTATATTGATAACACTCATCACACGAGGCTGTATTTCTGACAATAGAGACGACTACTTACCAGCTCAAGATCAAATATGTGTATATTGATAACACTCATCACATGAGGCTTTATTTGTGACAATAGGGACGACTCTTTACCAGCTCAAGATCAAGTATGTGTATATTGATAACACTCATCACACGAGGCTGTATTTGTGACAATAGAGACGACTACTTACCGGCTCAATATCAAATATGTGTATATTGATAACACTCGTCACGACGCCACAGAGACAAATAATTACTAGCTGAGAACTCTATCCGTTGTTTTGAAACTATAAAAAATAAAGATTTATATTCACATAAGAAGAGTGTTATAGTCGTGACTGATTTGCACAAGTAACTATCTGGTTTGCTAACCAAATACCTTAAATAAAAAAATAAAATATTGAAATAGGCAGTTAGCTTTTTGTAGAGAGCAGGTAGAAAATATTATTAACCAAAATTCATAAGGAGTCATTTCAGCATTGAAGATGAATTTTATTTGAACTTTAGATTTCCATTGCGGCCATTTTATTTCTGACAGCTATATTTGTTATTCAATATGTCGTGTAATTTGATAGCGAGAATAAAAAATATACAGTAATCATTTTCTTACGCTGCGTTAGGATATATTTATTCTATTCATTGTTGATAGATATTTATTCTATTCATTGTTGATCTACAATGTATATAAGAAAACGGATAATCATGATAAATGTCTTATAGCGTGAATAATCGCAAATAAGGTTTTTACAGAATGAATGAAACACCGAACTTTACAGAGACGAAATCAATTCAACTAATTATTTTTCGTCAGAAAAGAAAAGAAATGAAAAAAATAAGATAATTGATTAATTGGTTAATTTTCGTCGACATTTTATTGCTATTGCTATTTGTCGTGACATTAGATTTGAAGCAATATTTTTCATTTCTGAATTTTTAGGATGAGGATTGGTTATTCGTATTATTTAGATTCTTCGGACTACTGTTCTCATCTTCAGTGTAATTTTCACAACGTTTCGATCAATATAACTTCCGACCTTCTTCAGGTGTATCTTGTCAAACTCGGGAATGTTTCTGTCGAACTCGGGAATTTGGACGAAATTTCGAACGGAACCCTTTATTTACTTCACGGGTGTAGCGTACTCTTGTTCTGTCAGCCATTACTTAGGTCCTAAGTAATCCGCAGTTGTATTTTTCGGTCGCCCACACTGAGGATTGAACCTTCAACCGTCAGGAGAATATCACATTTAACAATTGATTTAAGTAATTTATCCACTGCGCCAGGGTTCTTGCAGAATTTCGTCTAAATTCCCGAGTTCGACAAGATACACCTGAAGAAGTTCGGGGGTTATATCGACCGAAACGTTGTGACAATAACACTCAACATGAGAACAGTAGTCCGAAGAATCCAAATAATACAATATTTTTCAGCTGCCAAGTTTTTGACAATAAAGAAACTCGTAAAAAATGTGTGCAAATAATTTGTCTTCTGCAAAACGTGTTATATAGTTATTATTATCATTATTATTATTATTATTATTATTATTATTATTATTATTATTATTATTATTATTTGTTGTTGTTGCTATTGTTGTTATTGTTCTTGTTGTTGTTATTGTTGTTTGTTATTGTTCGTTGTTAGGAAGTCTTATTAAAAGTAAGTCTTCGAGAGTCTTATTAAGTGAAATGTTGCGTTCTGTGTTCGTGTTATGAAGAGATTCATATATATAAAATGTTCATACTTAGAAGTGTTAGTGAGGAGGTAGTGTTGAGACAGTCTTAGTGTTCACATTGTAGATATGAGATGTCGAGACATTGTGTATGAAGACATTATAAACCACATGATATATAAGACATATAATTACAATTTCACGTTACCTTTTTGGTAGAATTACAACACAAAGACGACGTTTATAAAAACACATGATGGGTGTATTTCTTCTTCGACCGGTCGTGGTTTTCTTAGTCAGGAATTCAAAGTTTTACATTCTATGTTTCAAAGGTGACCGTCTCGCTTCCAGACGTTCGACTCCCATCTCTGGACTCCAGACTCTTGTCCTCCGACTCTTTCTCAGACTCTCTCTGCGTAACTCTAAAGTTTCCAACTATATCGAGAACTTCCCATTTTCCATGACGTCATACACATGTTAAAACATGTATCTTCTTTCACGTGTTCTGGAAATGCGTGTCCAAAAGTTTTCCTTTGTTTACAAAAGGAATTTTAGCCTATATTTCCAGCAACCTATATTTCCAATATGTTAAAAACATGTTTATTAAATTATCCTATAGTTGCATTCCTTTTCTTAAAACTATTTTATCTCTAAGCTAAACAATGGTTTGTTTTTACATTCCATTTGCTAATTCTCTCTTGTAATCTATTTCTAAACCTAAATTACGAGGTTCGAATTTCGTCTATTCTATTTCATTTTCATTTTAACTAAATCTCTCTATTTTTATACTTACATGAAAAGGGGACAGCCCTTATCATGTAACAAACGCATTCTCATGGAACTATTAATCTGATTATATTTCGAAATAAGTTTGGCAAAAATACATAACTATATAATTACTAGTGTAGCCACGATGATTTGGAATCAGAATCGTGAATCGGAAAAATCAGAACTTTTGGTGGTATCGAAATCGGAAATATTTTAGCTTATTTTCCGATTGCCAAAACGATTTCTTTAATCATTAATTAAATGATGAATATTTATTGATTTTAAACTACCATAAAAATGAAAATTACAACATCTGAAAATAAATAATGTAAAAAAATACTAAGAGATTTTAAAAGAATCGAAATCGATAATGGTTTCAGAATTCATTTCAATAGTCTTATATTCTCAAAATAAATAGCACAATATAAAATCAAATTTATAAAATTAAATTTATGAAATGTGTGTTTTACGTTTAAAAAATGCTATTAAATTTCGTTTGAAAATATTAAGCAGACTATCATTTCGTTTACGTTAGAATGATTATATTCGTGCCATCATCATTTCATTGGTTGATTTGAGTCACGTGATAGCTATTAATTGTAAACACTGCATGCGATAATTTAAAGTTTTTAGCAGTTTTTCGTCAGATAAAATAATTTTATAAATTTACTTTCTGTTATGAAAATTTAATTTACGTAAATTACATATTTATTCTTTTTTAATGATAACTTGATATAAGAATGCATTTATTTTATCATACCTTTAAAATATAGAGAAGTTGAGATGATCTCTAATTTTATTATTTAAACTTCAAGTTACAGGTCTAAGTTATATGTTGGGTCGTATGTAACTTTTGTGAAGTAGAAAACTATTTATTTCCTTGGTAAAACTCCAAGATTAAAAGAAAAGATATGCTGACACAAAGTCAATGTTTAATTTTGTGAAGTGAAGACACTACAAATATATTTTCTTGGAAACTATCCGAGAATTAGAAAAAAGTTTGTAATTAAAAGTCGTTATTAAATTTATATTTGGAGTAACTAAAAAAATAACTATTTTATTCAAAGAAAAAAGATTGTCATTATTTAACGAATGTTATATTTGGTGAATATGAGATCCAAATACATTTTATATCTGAATGTGTTGTATTTTAGTCAGAGTGACTAATTATTTAAAAGTTTCATTGAATAAACATTCGTTCATTTAAATTATAAAAGTATGAAAAAGAAAAATGAATATATATGGCTTCGTATTTTTAATTTAACGCCTGCAGCTCAGAAATTCTTATTTTTTACCACAAAGGAAAAGGAGAAATGATTTTAAGAAAATTAATGTATCATTAAGTTTAGGATAGGATATAAATATTTTTCATTTTCATATTTTGAAGTAATCTTTTATTATTTATTACTTGAGAAAAAAAAGAAACAAGAAACGAGAAGAAACACATGAACTCGATATTTTCCCAAGACTCCAAGTAACTTTTTTCATTAAAAACTGTTTTCCTTAAATTATGCCCCCAGTCTTTTAGATATCCATTAAAAAGAATGAACTATCTCATTGAATTTGTTTTCAGTCGTGAAAGATTTTTATAAAACAAGAATGTCTTTTAAAAAATACCTATCGTCCGTCAAATTCGAACTTTTGAGCAAACGTTAAAAAACACACAGAAAACAATATTCTCTTCAAGTATAAAGATTTTTTTTCGAATGAAATTTGAACAAATATGCGTTTTTAATTTATTTTCTCATTTATTTTCAATAAATTTCTAATTCTAGCTGTACAAGCTATTTTTTTCATTCATTTTTTAAAAGTTATTCCAGTAAAAAAAAACATACAGGCGAGCACGTCTTATTGTGCACATTTTACATTTTATTTTTTCTCAGTTGTATCGGAATCTTAAATTTAAAACAGAATCGGTAATTGTATCAGAACTGTGGAAAGTCTTAGAATTGTCTCATCATTAATAATCATTGCATAATATGACGCGAGTTTTCGAATACTTAGTGCAAATATTACATAAGTCTGATTCAAAACCACTCAAATGATTCGCCTGTTACCTAAGAATGAAAGCAATTTAAGCCCCAAAGTGACTTTATTTTTGATTGTTATGTAATATACTAGCAATGCGAGAAGCGTTTGGGCGAGTAAAGCCCTGCGAGCTCAGAAGGGTAACATATATATCGCTGATATGAATGCAAATTGTGCATGTGAGAAAAAGTGTCGGGGACAGCTGATCAAAATTCACGTCCCGCGTTGCATCACACGTGAAAACGAACACCTAAAATCGACATTCTTTCATCGTTTATTTGTACCCATGAGGAAAACATGTTGCGTAAACCCACTTATACGATAGTGGATAAGTACTTCTAGTTAACGGTTAAACCAATCTGAAAAATATTTTCGCCTTTTCGCAAAATGAACTGGTTGATGCTGATGAAATATATCGAAATTGCAGTGTTTCAAACTAAAGAAGAAAGACTTGTTTTATAAAACTTTGTTTTAATCATGCTTTTTCTGTTTTTTTTATCTTCTTTCTTTTTCACTTGTTTAAATGCCGTTCATTTATTGTATTTTAAATATCACGTGACTGCCAGTTTAATTAACATGTGATGATAATTCCCCCCCACTAATTTTCATTATGGATTTTACATTTTTTATAAGTAGCATCACCTGAATTACTTGTAATTGACTAGCCGAAATATGCTAATGAATATGTAGCGACATATAAATGCTTTTGCAATACAAATGAAAAGTATATCTTGCTCTACTTCGGTATTGAGTACTCTTATATGATTGTCGTTAAAAATTCATTGGTTGTTTCATCTCTGGAAAATATCAACCTGGAATAATTATATGTGTATATATACTAGCTGTATATATCCGGCATTGCCATGTCGAAACAGTATCATAACAGTCACATATGACGCCATCTGCTATAATGTCATATATAAGGTATATTATAAACACGCAAACAAATGGAATACTCTATTATAATAGATATATTATTTGATATATAATTTTCAACTTTAAATGAAAACCATTATATAAGAATAACTTCATACAATTAACAGTAGGTCCTCCTCTATAAACTATAGACTAAAAAGTATTGAAGACTTAGTCACGGAGAAATGTGAAGCTTTTTCCCGGTGCACATCTCTGGAAATAAAACAATTTGATTGAAAAACGAGGTATTTCACAAATTTCTACGACAATAAAAGTATTAGAAGTGTGGAATTAGTTATAAGATGGTCGACATCATGAATTTTGGAATATAACTTTTTGTCATTTATTCTCTATATTGCTCTGTAATAACATTGAGCTTCTTAAATAAGGATTGATATATATTATAAGAAAATACATATCTAGATATATATATACATATATATATATGTATATATATATGTATATATATACATATATGTATATATATATATTTATATAATTTACGTCAATTACTTTATAGCAGATTAGTAAAATATCAATATTTCACTAAATATACGTCAAAGGGCTGCTTTACGGTTAGATATTTCCCAAAGTTTTATTAAAATTAATGCGATGTTCACGAAGTTATGACATTTTATTCTTTTATCGAAGAATTTCCACTGTTTATCGCTTTATTGCAGGTCTCTAAAAATGTTGTTTCAGGGCACAAATACAATGTGTATTATGAAAACTTTATTTTTTATTTTTTATTATATTTTTCTGTCAAAGAATAATAAACAATAGCACATCCTAGGTGCTAAGCCTCAATAAATGTATTTTTATTGACATATCCACCATTTTTTGAATAACTTAAAACAACTTTTTTCTCCACCGAGGAAGTATATCGTTTGATCTGAAAAAGAGTTAAGGCTCTGCTAACGGCAACTATTTTCGTTAATATGGCATCCTTTGAAGTAAATTGCTCTCCTTCCTCATAACCCCTTTTTTCAATAGTGACCAGAGATGTTCAGTGGGTTTAAGGTCTGGGGAACACGGTGGCCAAGTAATTAGGGTTTCTCCAACGAAGTACATAGATTCAAGGAAGGCTGCAGTCGTCTTAGCAGAATGGGATAATGCATTGTCATTAATATCGTCTGAAAGCGACGTGACAATAGTAGGTCATCTAGCCATGGCGACAAATGTTTACACAAATAAGCCGTGTACATATTGCTGGTAAGCTTTATACCCTCTGGCACTCGGAATGGTCCAACCAAATTCTCCCCAAGGATTCCTTCCCAAAACATGATGCCTCCATCTCCTAATTACGATAAACTCTGTCGGGTCGGAGTTTTGTTTGGGTTCTAAACTTTGGCCGATCCATCCGGACTGTCAAGAGTAGCGCGGGCCTCACCCACAAATAGGACATGTTAAAAATCATTTTTCATGTAATTCTGTCTTAAGCCATTCGTGTTTCCCTATGATGTTTGCTCAATGGAAGCCTTAGAAGAGTTTTGATGTTCCTTGCCATCTCATTCAACATTGCATCGGACCTCCATGGATCTTGGAGTGATTTCAACTATCCAAAAATGGAAGCGCTAGTGCTGTTGGCATCTCGGTTGACTTCCTAACGAATTTTTCGACTATAACGATCTGAATGGTTTCTACTGGTTCCCTTATCCTTTCTGAATTTGGTGTTGGGGTTGCTCACAAATGAAGCCAAGGTTCTTAAATCCCTTTCCAGCTGTGTGCCTAAATCTTTAATGGAAATCTTTCTGCGAGTGCAAAAAAAAACCTTTACTGTTTGATTACCTTTAATCGCACGTTTTATTCATCATTGTAAGAGATCTACAAAAAAGCGATGGACAGTATAAATTCCTTGATAATAAATAAAATGTTATAACTACGTAAATATCGTATGAATTCGTGTAGAAGTTTGGGAAATAACTAACTTTAAGGAGTCCTTTGATGATACAATTTTAATTTTTTTTGGAGTATATTTAGTGAAATCTTGATATTTTACTAATCTGCAATTAGTAAAACCTAAAGAGAGTGCTCAATATTATTGCAGAGCAAATATGCGTTTTATTTTTTATTACCGTTTTATCTGTTCAGTTGCATATGTTTCGGTTTCCGGACCATATTTACGATCCAGCAGCCTCGTCAGACCTTACAGAAATGGCTATTATTATTTGGAAGAACGATTTTAAAAGAAATACGAGAAAAAAAAGAGGAGGGTCGGAGATCAACAATAATTAAGTTTTGAAGTTTAAAATACATTAGATTGTAGTGTGGGGGGTTAGTAAATTCAGTTAGGCGTGGGTGAAAGTGTAGTGATATAGGGAGGGAGAGAGGAGGATATAAAAAGGGGGTAAGGGGAGGAAGGGGGAGGAATATCAATTTTGGGTTTTAAGATTTGGCTGTATTTAGTTATACACTGGAGTATATGGATTGATGGGAGGGAGAAAGGGAGAGAGGGAGAGAGAAAGGTGTAGTGAACGTATCATATGCGTTTGGCAGGGTTTCATTTTAGAACGCTCGCATTGGCCACGGCAAGTCCAGACGTATATCCGACAATGAATTGTTTTAGGTAGTTAAGAGTAAATACATATGCCAATAAACGCGCACATAATGACACATACATACTCATATAAACACGTATATGCATATATATATACATGTATACACACAAATAAATAAAGGTATGTCAACGTATATGATACAACCACATAAGCACATACAAATATATACAGAAAGTACGTTGAAACATACATGCCAGTAAATGCACACACATGCACACACCCATATATACGTATACACACAGACACGCGTATACATATATACATAAATATACATATATATAAATACACACACATACCCATATATATGCACAAAGATACACATACTTACATACACATATGCACAGACATATATCTCCAGTAGGATATTGATGCATGTATACATACGTATAAACACACATGTAAACATACATTCATACACTTATATAATAACCTACATATCCATAAATATATACATACATATACCGACGTACACATATACACAGATATGTATCTGTTTATGCTAAGTAAATAAAGTAAAGTTAGGATAAAAAATAAATAAATAAAAGGGTGTAGTTAATAATGGGAGTTTAGGTAGACGCATGATAAAATATGTTCCAATATATGTTACTGGTTTTATATTTAGGGGTCTGTATGGGTTTGCTTTGCTGATTATCGTGTGGGTGCTTAAGCTATATTGGCTTGTAAAAATAAAGTATAATATAAAATAAAATAAAATTTTAGATTTCTAAATAGAGAATAAAAACGATAAAAATAAAAGTATAAATAAAAATAAAAAATTAAACAAAATAAAAAATAAAATAATAAAAAAATAAAAATAGAAATAAAATAAAAGTAAAAATAAAAATAAATATAACGAAAAAATATAAATAGAATAAGTTAAAAAATAAAGATGATATGTATGGGTTTGCTTTGCTGATTATGGGGTGTGGGTTTAAGCTATATTGGCTTGTAAAAAAAGTATAATATAAAATAAAATAAAATTTTAGATTTCTAAATAGAGAATAAAAATAAAGATAAAAAAAAATAAAAATAGAAATAAAATAAAAAATAAAAAAATAAAGCATAAAAATAAAAAATGAAATAATAAAAAAAAATAAAAATAAAAATGAAATAAAAGTAAAAATAAAGATAAATATAACGAAAAAATATAAATAGAATACGTTTTTAAAAGAGATGATAGAGATAATATGAGGAAGGTGAATATATGAATGAGTTGAGGGATCAACTTTTATTTCCTTAAATGGTTTTTGTGTATATATTGGTTAAATTTATATGTATCGGAGATATAACTGTAACTAAGAGTTATTAGTAAGACTAGGATATTAAGAGTTAGGTTGAGCTATATTTATATTTATGTGGTTAGTAGGATGTCTAAGATTTTAAATGTGGTTTGGCAGATATAGAGGGCCTGAACGTTTAAAGGTTAACAATTATGAATGTGGTGGTTAAGTTTTAGTCAGTTAGGGGTTCTTGTGGTTTCGTTAAGTTCATATATATCGGGGGTGGGTGCCTAATTTGGTGTTTTGGGCAATGGTTATGTCTAACCTTATTTTCAGTGTCAGGTGTATTGCACATATTATGATGATTGCAACGTCTTGTCAGACGAGTGCCACTTCCTCAGACACTTAAAGTCCATGAGCCCAAAAATGACTTCCATCGCTACAGGACCATTTTTATAAACAGGTCCCTGACGGAGTATCTTTACACAGATCATGTTACAGAGTCTTAGCTTTGTACGACAGCTAAGTCTCTCTTTCTCTCTCTCGGTTCAAAACGTTGAGATCCAGCAACAAGCAAGAGCAAGATAACGAGCAACAAGTTAAACTGCAGACCAGCTTAATGCGGGTACTGGTCTCCCACTTTATGGTTTTTTTAAATCAGAGATTTGCTTCTCCTAGAAAAGTTACCTTCACCACGGCTTACGGGAGCCCTCTCCACCCTAACACACGCATACATACACACAAACACACACGATGCTAGTTGGCCGTTGACCCCGAAAGCGGTTCATTCAAACATACAAACACATACACGCATAGGTATCCAGATATAGATATACCTACGTACGTACTTTGACTCATCTATGCACACACACACACACACACATATATATATATATATATATATATATATACACTAACGCCCAGAAGTACACATACGTCTGTATGTGCACGTAGGCATAGATACACGAAATATATCCATGCATATATGCAAGACTCATGAGCGCACACACTCATACACGTAGATATACAAACACGTATACATATACACATAAACATATACACAATCATGCCCGCACATCCATCCACACCGACACATAAAGACACATGTACTTGCATATAGGAGAGTAAGTATGTGCATTAAAGAATATAGTATTTCTGGCACACCTACACAAATGGACACATATATACATACAAATGTCAATATAGACTCTAATAAATGTACACTCATATATGTGGGGAGTTTAGTAGTAATTAGTAAGTTAATGGGGGATAGTTTGATTCATGCATAGATGAATGTGCAAATGTTAGGGGGTAAGTAGAGGTATGAAAAGAGAGTGTACGGTGGGTTGTTGGATATATATAGAAGGGAGAGAGAGTATGGTGTAGGGGTATTGCGGAGGAAAGTATATCTGGAAATATATAGTAATATAGGATAAATGGAATACTTAAAGAGACAGAGTATTTGGAGGGAACGGGGTACGTCTAATGAATAAAGAGGTGAGTTTGTTGGATAAAAATTATTAAATTATTTAGAAGAATATTGGGCTATATTTCTAACAAGTAGAAAAGGGGAATGTGGGTTCTAGACGATAATGGTTTACGGAGTCTGGTTAATATTCGGGTGGGATAATGGTTCTAGGTGGGTATAATTATAGAGTTTGGAGATGAGTCTAGGGTAATTCTGTGAGGATTAAGTACTTTAAATATTTTAATTACTGTTCTAAAGTTGGGGTATTTGGTTTAAAAGATTTTATAAATCAATTTATGCTCCATGTATTAAGATATACACTCATGCCCATAAGGCATTGTGCGGATATACATTTTAATGTATGCCTATACGTGTCAACACATGTGTACAACCACATATTTTCAGGCATAATAGTTTCCTACATCATCTGTGTGATATATGCCGGGGTTGGGTGGGCAAATCTAGCTAGAAAGGGTAATAGACGTAGATTGCTAGGTTACTTTGTGTGGCGGATGAGATCCTGTGGTGTATAAAATGATAACGTTGGAGATATAGGTTATTTTGTTGGATTTAGGGGGAATTTTGTGGCGAGAGAGTATGGAAAGGATGGGGTAAGAGGATTTGATTGTGTGGATGTTACAGTAATTGGGTGCGTGCGGTAGATTGATGTAGTATGTGCACGTGATCCAGCGGATCCAAAACGATGTTGCCTGAGGGATGTTTCAGAAAGGTGTGTAATTGCTAAGGAGGTGGGATTTGTAATGTCGGCAGTTTATGGCGGTTTCATTTTTTCTATTTAATAATTTGTCTCTATCTTTAAAATTGAATATAAAAAGTTTTTCGTTTAGGCAGAGGAGACATGGAGAGTCTAAAGATTTACACACGTTAGATTTTTAAGGATTTACCACGTAATGGTTAGTGTAAGGTTATTTCGGATCAGATGTAGATATTGGGAGGTTAGTGAGGTTTTGTTGGGGTGGTTGGAGTTTGTGAAGGAGCATTTACGTACTCTAAAACTATCTTTAAAAGAGGTGCCTGCTAAGCCAATATAGTATTTTTTGTCGTTTAGGTTTTCTGTAAGTTCAATTGTGGCTTTATATACTACTTCAGTTTGTAGGCATTGTTGATTAAATGGGCATTCAGATTTGTTAGTGCAATTACAATTATTTTCGCTGGTGTTATTTGTGTTAATTTTCGCTAGTGTTATTTGTGTTTTATCCTTGTTAAGTATTTTTCTATTGTGTTTCTTGATTATTTGTTCTGTGTTATCAGTACAGCTGTAGCTAAGTTTAATTGTGTTTTTATTAAATAGCTTGTGTAGTGTGTGATTGGGTGAGAAATGGTTGTTTATTAGTTGAAAGAATTTTTGGCTTTCGTTTTAACCATTATGTTGAAGGGGGGGGGGGGGTACCCAAATTATTTTTTGGCCATATTTTTCTTATTTGAAGTATTAGAGAGATTTGGTTCCATTGTAATTAAAGATGGTATTTGGGTGGCCACTTTCCTTAAGGGCATTTTCATAGAATGGTTTGTGTTTGTTGAATATTTTAGGTTAAGAGGAATTAGTACTAAGCCTTTTTTCGATAGATGTAGGGATATGTCTAATTATATGTTTTTGGTGGTTAGATCGTGGGTTTATATAGAGTGGGTAAGTATTATCCTTAATGTAAGGTTCATATGAGTTATTTGAGAGGTTAAGAGTTATATCGAGAAAGTTAACGGTTTTTACGTTAGACTTAATGTCTAGTTTTAGACCTGTTTTGTTCATTTTAGTTAAGGTTTTTCTTAATTTTTCACATTTAGAGCCATTTGAGTGTTCAACTACGATAAGGCGATCGTTTCTATATAGTCCTATGTTTTTATTATCTATAATTTTTGTGAGATTGTATAGCACGAAGAGACCAACTAGGTCGGTTGCTTCTGCTGAATCTAGACAACCCATTGAGAGGTCAAATGAACCGGGTTGGTTCTTCTTAGTCTATTGGGTGTCTTGGCTGATTAATACTGTTCTCCTAGATTTTTTGATAATGTCTATTCCGGATTGTTGTAGGTCAGAGAGTAGAGAGGCAAAGTCTAAGACCTCGTCAAACAGTTCTTTTGATATGGAAGGATAGTAACTTTCAATGTCGAACTGGATGAATGCGGCCTTCTTTTTGTTTTGGATATTAGTGAACCATTTAATGGTGTCATTGGTGTTAATCCATTGGTTTAGTTCATATTTTGTTTAATTTGTAAATTAATTCTTTCTCGTATTCTTTTACTTATTCTTACTATTTCTGGCTTCGTGGGGTTTATAAGTCTAGTTCCAAAGTTAGGTTTATGGTCTTTAAGTGTAATGTAGCCCCCTTACTTGATAGTTTGCCTACTGTGTTGCTAATTTTGAGTGTGTCAGTGATATTTTTGCTATCTAAATTGATGTGCTTGATTAAGTCTGTAGCTGATTTTTTATAATTGGTGATAATCTTTTCTTTAAGTAGTTTTAGGTACTTTTGTTTGTGGATCTTAGAGAAGTTTTGCGTCTTTTCAGGTATATATATATATATATATATATATACATATATATATATATATATATATATATATATATATATATATATATATATATATATATATATGCATATATATATAAGTATACCTGATAACTAATGAATTTAACGAGGTTATTAAGAGTGCTCAATAAAAAAGAGCAAGATATATTTTCTGGCGAACTATTTATGCTAGATGGTACATTTTCGCAATTAGTAAGTTAATCAATGAAAAATCATCATTCTCTTTCCTAATTTGCATATGGAAATTGCGAAAACTGCTATTCATTTGCTGTGGTAAATGACTTCGTTACGAATACAAATCCGACAATAGAAATTTTCATGATCATCCTCTTGAGAAACAATTCTCAACAAAAAAAAAACATAGATAAAATAATTATAGACATTGTCATGCAACGGATCTGTGAGCAAAATTACATAATAATACTCGGGCCTGATATACAGTTGACTCCACTAAAATAATAATTTGTATCATTTTTATAAAGTATTAACTTTCAAATTTAAACCATATAAGAGAATTACTTTATAAATAATAATAATAATAATACTACAGTTGCAAATTTTAAAAACAATTTCTACAAATATTATTACGGAATGTGTTCAACAGAATTGTCTGACGTATTCCCTGCTTCTTTTGTTTCAGCTCGTTTAATTCATTGGTCTAGTGGTCCTCATCAATTCGTTGTTTAAATACTTCATTGTAATACAGTTTCTTTTTTGAAGCAATTTCTTATCAATGGCTGCACGGTTATGCAAATCTATTCTTGCTCACTGTTCTTACCTATAGCCTTAGTCTTTTCAAGACTACGATCTTGGCCTTTTCAAAACTGGTCAATAGGCATCACCTATCTTTGCAATACTAATCTTTCGTTCTTGTTAACTCCTTACATCAAGTGGCTTCATGTCTCGAATAATTTTCAAAGAAAAACTAAAGAAAATCTGAATTTCGCATTGTTTTCTGATATAAAAAATATTCGTCAAGCAAAAATAATAGTTACTCAAACTTTGTTCCATTGGAAATAACACTTAAACAGCTATATGATGCGGTCGTGTATACACAGACGTCTGGGTCTGCCAAATAAGAGAAACTCACAATCTAATTAATCGATCATTATAGATTTTGAGCAACAGCAGCTACTAGGCGTAATGGGTTGTAATTTGGCTATAATTATTTGAATTTAGTATTCTACAAAGAAGTAATAGGGGTAATCATTTGCGAAAATAGCTTGGATTCTCAACAGAATCGATCTCAATCATAATAATGTTTTTATATTTTCGTATATGAGCTCTGCTACTTTAATACTGCTACTGCTTTATTCTTACTACAACTACTACTACTGATACTACTACTACTAATAATAATAATAATAATAATAACAATAATAATAATAACAATAATAATAACAATAATAATAATAATAATAATAATAATAATTACAATAATAATAATAACAATAATAATAATAATAATGTAATAATAATATTGTGTCTTATGTTTCTGTGTTCTTATATTCTCGGATAATTGTGAGGCACCACAAAAACATATAGATAAGTGTCAATTTTTACCACATCCTGTTTAATACCTTTACAAGTATAGAATATAAAAAATTACTATAAGCAAAGTAATAAGCTGCTAAGTAAAGAGCGTGGAGCATGAATAGTTAAAAATGGTGCGTTTTTTATATAAAATTGTATCTCTGTATGACCGTCCAGCTAACATTTGAAAAATACAATCTAAACACCCACAAAGTTTATATTTTCTTGGTCTTTAGCTTGAGTGTATAATATCTAAAAATTAGGAAACACGTATTCGATTTTTGAATATTTTCATGTACTAATTGAAAACAATAGGTCTAACACATTCCTTCAGAAATCTATTATATAAAAGTGTTATAACCCTAGTTAAAGGGTTGCAAGGAAAACAGAAAACAAGAATAAAGTAGAAGAATGTATTAATCTGTTCGTTTAGCCAACAAACAAGTATTAATGTCTTGGCTTCCCGTATTTATATATTTATAGATATGCCTTTTAAGTTATTTAGCTACTTTATATATGCGAGATGCCCGATTCGATATTTTTAGATTTTTTTAAATGATTTCTATCTTCTGTCAGTTTTCTGTTAAATTTCATAGATGTAAGCTGGGTTCATTTTCTTTTTTTGTTAGGACACGCTTTCTGATATCTGCACTTCAACCTGATGTAAGTTCCTGTGCGAACGCTACACATTTAAAATTGTCCACACTGAGATCTGATAATTGAAATTCATCGAAATGTTTATTGATCCCATCCGCATAGGTTGCGAAATCATCTTCGTTGTTTTTAACCAGATTTAAGAATTTTTACCATCTATGCAATAAAGCGAATGGTTTTATGGAACAGTAAGTCTTTCGGGCTGAAAAGTTCAGTAAGAAGTTTCACCGTATCGGCGAAAGATAGCTCAGAAGTTTTACATGGCAAAATAAAATCCACAAATTTATTATGTTCAACTATTTCCAATTTTGGTAAAAGCAAACGAACTTTTTTTCTTATCGGACCAATGCTGGCAGTCTATACTAAAGTAGTCTTTGTATCTTCTATAGTATAAAGCAAGCGACTTAATTTCTTCCGGTACTTAGCAGACGTTACCAGTTGCATTCCATATTGAATCTTGTGAGAATACGGTATTATTATCTGCGTACACGTTGTTTTTACAGCGTGGGAAAGTACCCCTAAATATGAATTTGTCGTTCTTCAGTATGTTGTTGCCGATCAAATCATTGTTCTTTAGTGTGTTGCTGTCGTTCGAGTAGTTGTAGTTCTTAATTTTACTTTTCTTGCTGTTAAATATGTAGTTTTACCTATCGTAGCTGCGTGGAGTTCATCTTTTTTCTATAATTTATAAAAATAAAGAATGTAAATGTTCAGGTCTTAACTGTTTAGAATGCTGAGGGGGAACTACTTTTCACTTGAAAAAGGAAGTAGTTGATTTCATTTTTTTTTTTTTATAAAAAAGTGTTTGCGAACCAAAACTCTTCTGGAATATTTACTGTTTGTCGTTGACAGAGAAAAGAAAAAAATACTTTACCTTTTATTTTTATAGATACAACTTATAGATGAAAGAAGAAAATCATTTCTTTTTTATAATATATGGGGGATATTGATTTAGTCGCGACTCGTTTTAACGTTTTTTTTATTAATACGAAGCTGTTTTGTTTGATTTTTACGTCAGTATTGTAGACACTGCATTTGTTTTTCGTGAAAGTTCACTTACTGCTATAGTTGAAAAACAAACGCTGTGTTTGAACTACACGTTGTGTTCGCAATTAGTCGTCAAACATTGTAGGTGTACTAATCTTCGTTATCTAGTACTATATCAAGGTTAACTGGACTTATTGAGACGAAGTATCCTTTTATGATCAATTCCACGTTAGCCAGTGTTATAACCCTAGTTAAAGGGTTACAAGGAGAATGGAGTAGAAAAATATATTAACAAAAATAAAAGTGTTTGTTTGTTCGTCTAGTTAATGAACAAGCACTCTCGGCTCTCCGGAGCATTATTGCCTTAGCTTCCGGTATTTATCTATATGAATCGAGTGATTCCTGGGTAATTTAGCCAGAACAAAAAGAGATGCATATATGTGAGTTAGAGGGAGGAGAAAGTAGATACATAGTAGAAGGTGAAAAACGGGATTGGGGCAAAGAGAGAATAGATAGAATGACAGATAGAGAAAGGTAAGGAAATATAAATTGTCAATAGAACTATGTTACATATAAATAATAACATACAACATAAATAAACATTGACATTTGACCCATGAACAAATACACACAAGAATGTATGTAAAATGTAACACTCACACATGTTGTTACTGTTGATTTTAGTCTCGAAACACATATGTGCTTCGACAACAGGTGTCTGAATAAATTTACTCAACATTAAGAGGGTAATCTAACTATGACATGGCTTCTGTTCTGTCTCGAGGGATAATAAATATCCCCTGTAAGAATGCATGCGCGTGTAAGTGTAAACAAGAGTTGTACAATTTTACGCCATATATTCCTGAGTCAACAGTGTCTGGTTCCAGTGGCAATGAGAAGTCCAGGACGATTGAAAACGCTGTCAGTATAAGCGGAGAGCACATACAGTACATGGTGTAGGCTCTACAATGCTTAACTCTATTGATCTAACAGGAATCGGTAGCAAGTTAAAACAAAACTTTCACTAACATTTATTGAACCGATAACAATCGTTTTCTGTTATTATTATAATTATAAACACTTGAATATCTTTTAGTTGCGAACTGATAAGTCTGGATGAACATCAGAATAAATAAAGCCGCCTGTAAAAAAAAGTCTTGTCTGTACGCGTCTTACTAGAATTGAATACTAGATAAGAAAGTGGATAATAATCTTACAAGGAAACTACCAATAATTGCAATAAAATATGAATCAACATTATTTTAAAGAAAACACAGGAACTTAATGATCATTTGTATTATCTGAAGTATTCGGTTTACTGTTAGTTCGTTTGGATCAATGTAATCACCCACTTTCTTCAAGTGGATTTCGTCAGCTATGACGGGTAGATTTCTTATGTAATTTACAAATGTATTCTTAGTATCATCCGCGCTGACGATTGAACCTTCAACTTCACCCAAAGAGTGTCACTAAGAACTGGATTTTACTTAAGTTACAGGTCCATATGGACTAAACAATAATTGAGTAAAGGATTCTGTTCGAAAGTTCGTACAAATTTTCGAGTTCGACGTGTAAAAGAGCGCATATGAGCACGTATGAAAATATAAGTAGTACATCAAAAGGCTGGATGGCAATCGATTTTATTAGCAGCAGGAGCAGCGTTTTAACGCAATTGACAAGTGTTCTCGGACTTGCGTTTGAAGAAAAAGAAAAAGAGGACACCACGTGATCGGGGATAAAACGAAGTAGACACCGGAGGAGACGGACGTGTAAAGTGAAGACGAGAATGCGCCGGCTGTGGCCAGCGTGCGGTCGGAAGAAAGAGAAACAACAGCCAGGTTAGATGAACATGTGGCAGCGAAAGACTTTTTAAGTGGTGTCGAGACGGAAGAGTAACGGTAATGAGTGTTTTTGTTTAAAAAGAAAAAAATGCCGATCCGGATTTTTATTTACTTTGTTTATCCATTGGTTACGTTACAGACGAGATACATCTGAAGATGTTACGTCGACGAAAACGTTCTGAGAATAACACTCAATACAAGAAGAGTATTTTGAATAATCAAAATAATATCTAAAACAAATTCAGAAACATAAAGAGAGTTCTTTGCTAGACTTTTTTCGATTGCAAATGAAATCAATTCAGGTACTGAATAATCTTTTGTACAAACGTTTTTATCGCACGTAAATTTGTCGCACCGCTATGTCTTCACACCTACACAAGTCTAGACGTTACCTTGTCTGTAAACCGACTATAGATTGTTAGTTTCTGTATTATCCAGAATAAAATATGGTAGAACACCGGGATACGGAGGTTATAGGATATGTTTTTTGTGTTGTTTTTTCAGTTTACGATGTGGAATACGATGTTTTTTCCGGCCCCTGGTTACGGTATTTGTCCCGTCTTACGGTGTTATTTATAATGTTGTTTGATTATATACTTGTGCATTATATACTGTACTGTATTTTGTTACTAATTTTTAATGCCGTATCCCGAGGTTCTACTGTGCTTGTCATTACGTTGTAGAACATAATATGGCCCTCAATAAGGTGGTGTGAGTTATTGCTTATACACACGTAGATCCATGACGTTATGTCCTTAAGGGAAGCTGCTTCTATTTATTTACTTTTTACTGTTATTTCAACCTAAACAAGGCACATGGCCATTTGACGTAATGGGCTACTAATTGGAACCTAATTCCCAAGGATACTATGTAGGGAGTTGAGTAGAATTATGCAGCTTACATTGCACTTGTAATCTGCATGTCTGTACAGTCAGGGAAGCTGCAACTCGGCAAAGAATTCCAAACTCTAGCATTTCGGGGTAAAAACAGTTATAGTAAAAGATTCTCTAGAATCTAAGGATTTCTACAGTGTAACGGTGGAATATCTGGAGAGTATGGCAGATGAGGCAGAGTTTCGTAACCTAATTCGTTCAACGTCTGCAGAGTCGGTTTAGCAATGTGCGGTTGGGCATTGTTGTGAAGGAGAATTGGGCCTTTTCTGTTGATTAATGCTGAGTGTTGTCATCGAAGTTTTTGATGCATTTCATTTATCTGACGTCTGATGATTTCGCCTGCATTAAAAAAAAAAGAAATGGATGAGACCGGTCGCAGACCGCCAAACAGTTAGCATGACTTTCTTTTTGTATAACTCTACCTTCGAGAAAGTGCCGTGGAGATTCGTTGACATCTAACCATTGATCTGGGTGTCGGCAAATGTCGTAAATAACCCACTTTTATCGCAAGTCACAACCCGGTCGAGAAATGGGTCGTTCTTGTTTCGTAAAAGAAAGGAAGATGACACTTCATAACGACGTTTCTTTTGGTTACTGCTCAATTCCTTAGGCAACCACTTATCAAATGGTATGCCTTTCCAATCCCTCTCAAGTGATTGGAAATCGTAGTATGCGTTACGTCTAATTCAGAAGTTCTCGAACAATTGTGCATGGATTGATTTCGACTAAAGTTCTTGATTGATACTGTACATGGTATTCCCAATTGGTCACCCATTTCGTGCTATGTTTCACGTGGCTTGTGATTGATTCTTATTAAACGTCTGAATGGTTCACTACTAGTTCTTGTCACTCCGTTTGAAAGTAAGCATGAAAGTAATGCAGGCATTGAAATTTTGGATTGTATTCCTCAATTTGTTTTTACTATTGAGTAAATTTGGTCTTGAAATATTTTTTAGACGTATTGTAAGTTAAACGAGTCAGCTTAGTAATATTACTCCTATCACAACGAATACTACTACTACTACTACTAATTGAAAGAGTAGTGGTATTTGATGTTTGCTGTTTTCCCTTTTCTCAATCGAGGTAATTCAATCCGCTGCGCTGTTATTTGCAGCGATGTTTTCATTCATCATTGTAAATCACGCAATTCGTTGTCGACTTCAGGTTTTCTTGTCACTTCCTGCTGCATCATTAAAGGGATTCGACCAAATCCCACTGCACTTAGCGACCGATGTGTCTTTATAATATGATTTTCTAATACGTTTATTTCTATTCGTGTATTTCTTTCCTACTACTTTTTCTATTTCCGATATATATATATATATATATATATATATATATATATAGTTGCTGCAAACAACTATATATATATATATATATATATATATATATAGTTGTTTTCAGCAACATTAACTACCTTCCAGAGGGCACACATGCTGTTGAATTGTCTCCCATAGGAATTAATGTATCTACTGCGGATGCCCTACAGATTCGCCATAGAATTCCTGTCACAGCTATTGGAACGCCAGTCCACAAGAGCAGCTTCAACAAATCCATTTTCAAACTCATTACTATTAATCATATTACGATGCCACCACCCCTTGTTGAACTTTTTAAAATCCATCCTTGAGCGCATTCATCTGGGTTATCAAGTGTGGCCTTTGATTAATCTGAAAAACCTATATAGTTATTTTCGTTCATTGAAAGTTCTTTTTCACGAACCATGATAGCAAATTCTAATTCTTACAAATTACCTCTTGACGCTGCAAATTGATATAATTACTGTGAAAATAGTCAATGTCAATCTAAAAAATAAAAGATGGGAATTAATTGCTTTCATGCTTACTCCCTCTACATAATAGTACAATGATTTCAGTTGCTGACACATATCTATGAATTTCACCAAAACATATTTGACAATATCTGTTTTGCATATAATCTAAAGACGCTGTATATATATATATATATATATATATATATATATATATATATATATATTAGAACAAGAGTATTATTTAAAAAGCTATATATATATATATATATATATATATATATATAGCTTTTTAAATAATATTTTAATCTAAATGATTAAATCCAAAAAACCAAGGTGAACCCCACTTCCATTGGAGTAAAACGTTTATGGAGATAAAGATTAGATTTATGATTAGAATACTTATTAATGTGACATGTATTATTAGATAAGTATTTAAGAACTTAATTACCGAATTGGTATTTTGTACTAAAGCCACGCATAATCTATTAAATGGTTGGATGGCAAACGTAGGTTAAATGTTTGGTAATAAAATTAGTATCATGGTTAAGATATGGATTACAAACTTATATTTTGAATAGGTTAACCAAGTTTTAATTGGATTTGTTTAATTAATAAATAAATTATAAATACATATTAGGAATTTGCCAAACTAGAAACATCGAACGGCTTGAGTTACTTCCCTTTCATCGTTATGAATACATATTAGGATTTTGGTAACTTATAATTTCAACTAAACCTTTAAAATTTCGAAAGTGCACAGTTATCTCCCTTTCTACATCTAAAATATCCGATAATCGTAAAGCTTAATAGAAAAGAACGAAAGGAAATAAAAATAAAAAATATATTGAGATTCTTAATTGTACATGAAGAATGAGAATGAACTAAGTATAAAGTAATGCTTCTTTCCTTATTGAATAAGTTTTAAGCAAAAACCTTTCTTAAAACACATAAATAGGTTAGCAGATAGTTTTGTAAATATAGACAGCAAATTCCAAATAGTAAACTAACATAGAATCCCAACAATTTAACTTGGTTGACTAATCCGGATTAAAAAACTAATTTAAATTAAATAAAGAAATAAAGAAATTTAATTTAGGAAATTTATGAATAGTATTAATAAAACATATTAAATGGACATAGGTAATTAGTGGTAACATTGTATAATTTTTTGTTTGAATTTTTTTTTAATGGAGATACAAAAATAGGTATATAAATATTTCAAAAATACTTTGCAAGGATGAGATATAGGTAAAATACTTTCGCTTGTTTTCTTTTCCTTATAAGGGAAATGGTTTCCATACTGTTCCGTTGTTAAAGTGTTTTTATTCAATAAGTCTGAAGAAAGGCTGTTCTTGTGAAAATTTTCAAACGACATAATGTTTGAATTTGTCCGAATAGTCTTGAAACAATTGTAACTAACAATTAAATGCACTATTTGTTGCTATCAATCCATTCTTTGAAGTCTTGGTTTTTATTAAAACAATACACAGAGGGGGTTGCAAAATGAGTTGTGGTGTGAGGAGAATTAAAAACGTAAATAGAGAGAAGGAGAGTTTTAAAATATAATCTTACAAAGATAAGATACAAGTTAGAAAAGCATTTCATCCAAGGCATGAAAATTATTAAACAAAATGTTTTTACTATAGGCTTTAAAAATAAAGGTACAAGATTCAATTTGAAATTTATTTATCGTCAAAGCGAATTTTTCAAAATTTTACAAAGTAAGGTATAAAAATTTAATTTAAATTGAATAAAAAAATTACCTTGGATTTATTTTATGTAATGTACATTTTGGTGCACTTTAAAAACATTATCTTTCATCTAGCAATTGATGATATAGATATAAAATTTTCAACTTTTCTAACTTGAATATATATATATATATATATATATATATATATATATATATATGTGTGTGTGTGTGTGTGTGTGTGTAGAGAGATAGATATAGATAGATTCACATTCAAATCCAATTTCAAAAACGATTTCCCTAATATATTAATTCGAAATATACAACTTTTTTAGTCGCATAAACCACCCCAAACCATACTTAGGTACTTAGATGGGACAATACATTAAATTGCTTTAAACGTTTTGTAATCGACTTTTCTTAATTTATAACATTAATTGTACATATATATGCATATAATATTTATATATATATATACAGACACACACAGAAACACACAGACACACACACACCTATATATATATATATATATATACATATTTCAGGTAGAGAGATACCCAACAATAAAGAATAATTGAATTTCAACTAAGGTCGTCGATAATGCTCAATCAAGGGGAGCAAATTATATTTTTTATTATTTTTATGACTGTATTTACATAAAGAATAATATATATATATGTATATATAATTATATATAGATGTGTGAATGTGTGTGTGTTTGTATATAAATAAAGACGTGACAATGTCAGCCTGTTTTTCTGGAGAAAGGCCTTTATTTTACGTTTCTGTAAAGTTGTGAGTCTACAAACTTTAAATTTGATATATAGCGTCTTTGAACATTTGGAACAAACACTATTTTCTATGGAGCCAGTAAAAACAGCTTTTTATAACTCAAAAGTGAAAACGTTTAAGCATTATTTTTTAGATTAGTTTAAATAAAATAATTTCCAACTTGATTTTGCAATTAACGTTGTGATTCTGTGGACTTTTATTTGCATATAGTCATGAAACGTGCTCAGTATCCGAGAATAACTTCTTCTCTTCGTATCCCGTCTGCCGAAATATCTGGTGGAAAGCTTTTCTTTGAGACTGGGGGGGGGATTTCATTTTCGTGTTTTCATTCGTTCTTTTATTTTTGAAATTTTGTCATATAATATTGAAAAACTTCTCAATATTCTTAGTATAGCAGGTGTGTCCAAACTGAACTTCATGTCGACCCTGCCAACGCTGGGTATCCATGCTAGTATATATATATATATATATATATATATATATATATATATATATATATATATATATATAACCTAAATTATATGACTATGTATATGTATATATATAGTCATTGACATACAGCTCATCAGTGCGCAAGACAGGCAATCAATATATATATATATATATATATATATATATATATATGTATATAAATTATAAAATATATATGGCAATTAAGTTACACAAAGAATATTCCGCGTTTCATACACGCTAGGATTCATCAGGCGTATGCGAGAATTTTGTGGTCGTCTCGCGTTTTTGTATACCTACCTTCTTTTGTGTTTTTTAAGTTAATCAATCAGCTTTCTAGTTTCCGCCGCACCCTTCATAATCAGCCAATGAGCAGGCACTTACAGGACGAAGGCCAAGTTGACATCCGGTTCCCTCGTTCCTTTGTATGTGCTGTTTTGGCGGGGAGCGTATGTATCTAGTGTCCTGACTTATTTTAAATCTATATATATATATACAAGGTGGTCACCACATATCAAGGCCCGGAAGCCACTCGCGGATAAGGGTTATTGCGTGTCCAGTACGTTAGTGTTGAGATTTGATAAAGTGTCTTACTTAAGGGGGTGTTCATCAGGAATTTGTAAATATTGGACTTCAAGAAACCCAAGTTGTAGTCAGGTGGGAAACAGGCAAACGGAACAGAGTTCCACAGGCGTGCACTTCTAAGAAAGAAGTTTTGTTCATGGAATATACGTTTTGGTTTTGGCACAGACAAAGAGTGGGGAAAATTTTTGACAGTGGTTTCAGCTAGACGGGTGTTTTTCGTGAAAGATTGGCGAGGGGGGGACCAGGGATTGCAGCTCAGAGGAGCACCTGCCATGGAAGTAACGATAAAGCAAAAACAGGCTCGCAATGGCTCTGCTGTGGGAGAGAGGTTGCAGGGAAGAGAAAAGGGCATCTCCCATTAAGCTCCGAAGCCTATTTTGTACTCTGTCAAGGCAGGATACGCTTTTTTAGCAGCTCCTGCCCAGATGTGACAACAGTACTCCATCCTTAGACGATAGATAGAGAATTGAATCAGCAGTGAGACATCTTCTGGAGCGGTAGAAGGATCCTACCATTTTTCCAGTGACGTTGGCAACAGACTTGAAGTACATTTTCCATTTCAAGTCAGGAGTAAAGGTCAATCCCAGAAGCTTATCAAAACATGGAAAGCGATTCATTTCAATTGATGGCAGATGGGGATCAGAGCGTTGATGATGTAAAAATAGGAGTTTAGTTTTAGATGCATTAAAAGTAACATGCCACCACTTCCCCCACTGGATCACGCGCTCGAGATCAGAGGAGAGAGAATCCAAGAGAACATTTTCATTAACGGCCTTTATGTGTTGCCATAGATGGTCGTGTCATCAGCATAGATGTCAACTAATGATTTAAGTATGTGATTTTTTGGAGATCATTGATGTAGATCAGGAAGAGAGTTGGGCCCAGGATGGACCCCTTAGAGACTCCAGCATTAATACTGAGGGCTTCTGATTTCTGCCCATCAACCACTACTCTTATGAGCCTATCAGAGAGAAATGATTTAATGATTGAGGAAACATTTCCAGTTATACCGTAGCTGGAAATCTTCTGAAGTAGGTCCTTATGCCATATCTTATCAAAGCCTTTGGTATGTCAAGAGCAATTGCCCTAGAGAGGAAGCTTTTGTCAAGAGATCCATTTATCCTATGAGATATAACCGTTAGCACATCTGCTGTAGATCTGGCAGAACGGAAACCATATTGCATGTCACTAAGAAGGTTATTTCTGCTAAGGTGGTTGACTACTTCTCTATTTAATATGGATTCCAGTAACTTACTCATTACACACAGGAGACTTATTGGTTTGTACCGAGAGGGAGACGACTTATCAGTTGAATTCTTAAATACAGGGCATACTGATAAGTTTTTCCAGAGTGTTAGCAACCACTTCTTAAGGCAACGCGTAAACAGTTTTGTAAGTATGGGGACAAGTTCTGGTTGAAGCTTTTCCAGCACTATAATTGGAATCCTGACGGGATCAGTTGCTTTACTGGAATGAAGGTTCTTGATTAGCTTAGCGTGGCGACCTCTCGCACAGATAGTTGTATGTTGCATAGCGTGTTGTCTCTTATAGGAGGAAATACGGCGAGTTGATGGCCTTCGTCATATAGGGTCGAATTAACTGCAAAGTTCTTGGCAAATAGTCTGGCCTTGTCTGATGCTGACGAGATGACCTCAGGTCCATTGATAATGGTTGGAATAGAACACACGCTTCTGTTCAGGATCCTGTTTGCTATTTGCCAGAACTGGTGGGAACCAAGCCGCTGCTCAGCTACTTTAGATTTAACAGACTGGGCATATAGCTCTCTTGCATTTTTTTATTACTCTTTTACAGTGGTTGCTGGCAGTCCTGAAGGCAGCTTTAGTCTCAGTGCATCTATTACGTTGGTAGCTATGGAAAAAGTGATTTCTGTGCGCGATGGCAGCAGCACATTCTGGGGAGCACCATGGCTGGCTTTTAGGTTTTTGTTGGAATTTTTTGGATGGTATGAACTGGTCTATGCCTACAATTAACTATTCGGTCAGGTCTGATACTATGGAGGAAACATCCTTCGTTTTTATCTTAACTGATACAACTGAGTGGTCGGAAGATCCCAGAGGAGACAGAACGGAACATGAACATATATAAACTATCTCTCTCTCTCTCTCTCTCTCTCTCTCTCTCTCTCTCTCTCTCTCTCTCTCTCTCTTTCTCTCTGTATATATATATATATATATATAAATTAACATAGAAAAAACATTTAACTTTGATTTAAACAAAATAAGAGGATAAAAATACCAAGGGAAACGGGGTGGTTAGTTGTAAAACTACAATAATTATATAGTATTATGTCTTATAATAGTTCTAAGAAATCTTAATTATTAAATATAGGAAAATAAAAAATAGGGAAATAAAAGATGCAAAAAATATAAGGATATAAAGAGTCAAGTGACAAAAAAATAAGTAAAAGAAATAAAAAGAAATAGCGTAAAAATAAAAAATATATAAAAGAATATAAAATAAGATGAAAGTTCAATGATAAAACATCCAGTTGGAGAAAGTACTTTAAGGCAAGGGTGGAGATGTGATACCAAGCCTTTTATCAAGTCCTTGTTGAATGCAAAGCAGGTTCCGAAATATTTTTAAAAAATAGCAAATAAATAAATATAAGTTCTTTGGAAGGATTACAAGACGCGTTGAATCTTTTTACCTCCTTACTACCAGGAGTTTCCATTTCAAGATTTAGTATTCATTTTGAATTTAAATTACAATATCCTTTTCCTTCCTCAATATCAATTTCCCTTATTCTGTGTACCTAAAATATTTTCAAAACTTTAAAAACTTTAATTTTCTATGTTTATTGCTTTTAGCAAATAAGGTGCAAACCAATAAAAACATTTATAAATATTTTTCCTCTGAGAAGATGAATATGGAAAACTCATGGGTTGAGGAAATAGATTTATATAATTGTATTCTTTGTTTTAAAACAATAAAAAATCTATATTTGAAGATTAATCTTTACAAATCAGAAAATTTAAATACTTATATATATATATATATATATATATATATATATATATATATATATATATATATATTTCTGAAAATCCCGTTGAAGAACTTCAACAAGGCCTTATCGCGGCATTGCGTATTTATTAAACACGTTTTCTCCTCTTCAATCTGAATATGTTCCTTGTTTTTTCTCTATTATCGCATAAACATTCACCATATTTGCAAGACTCGTTTTTGTCAAGAAGCAACGTATAAAAAGGAAAACCTCCATTTTCTTGCTTCATCTCAGTTGACTTACAATGTCAAGCCTCTTAGATCTCCTTTACAAAGAAAAATGGATTACGCTTCAAATTGAATCACGTGATCTAATGAGTTTTATACAACTCACATTTGAGGTATAAAATGGCGACGGTCTCGCTAAGCGCATCGACAAAGCTGTTCTGTGTCTTTTTGTCTGTTCATAATGAATTCCTCCAAGAATTTTTCTCGTTCGTATATTCATATCTATTCTTTCACGTGTTATGTACCTCTGCACTTCTATCTCTTTCTCTCTCCTCTCTCTCTCTCTCTCTCTCTCTCTCTCTCTTATGTACAGTTATTTATTTATATATCTATATATCTATATATATATATATATATATATATATATATATATATATATATATATATATATATATATAAATATATATACTCATATCGAAAAAGCTCTTTGTGTATGTATATGAGTGAGTTTTCTATATATTCTGAAAGGGTTAGGCCGTTTTCTTTTAAATTTCACACAAATGTACTTTATGGGTCTGGGAGTGATATTCAGTACGTGTTGTTTGAATGCCGCCAATAAGTATCGAAAATCAATGATCGACAAAAATTCTGAGTAAAAAAAGAAGTTCGATCCACAAGTGCTTTTAAGATGTTTTATCACCGCACAAGCAGATATGCCCAGCGTATAAAATCAACATTAGCTTCTTAGGAAAAATAGGGGCGTGGTCGAAATAAATGATTGTGTATTAGCGCACAATAAAACCACGATACTTTATTTTTGTATTTTAAAACGTGATTCAAGTCATAAGGAAAACATAATTTTATAAAATCAAATGAATGAATGTTACTGTGTATGTTGGGTTGCCATCAAATCGACGGATTCTTGTGTTCTTATCGAACGACATATTTGTGTTGTCATAATCGTTTTTATGTTTACTTACTTTACAGGGCATATATATATATATATATATATATATATATATATATATATATATCAGAATTATTCCATGGATTTCTGTCTTTGGATTATTTTGGACCATCTTCCAATTACTAGATTTCATTGGATTTTAATTGTGCAAATGGAAATTCAATTAACTTTCTTGAAGTTATATATTTGGATTTTACCGTCACGGGATTATTTATCTTCCACCAGACTATCCATTCACGTGTAATCACCTTTTTCTTCACCATATTTCCTCTGCTTCACTTTTTTGTTTTCAAGTAAGATCTTTTACTTACTTGTTATTTCATCAAATACTTTTGCATGCAAAATCCGATTCCGCATTTTGTTAATTCCTACCCTCTGATGAGAAGGAAATCATTTCTTCGAAACTCTGCGGATTAAGGACTATCCACTTATCTAGTGTTTCCTTTTCAGATTAAATATGTGTTTAACTCATTTCAAAGTGTTTTTAACATGTTTTATTAAAGTGTTTTATTATTTTGCTCGTATATATATATATATATGTATATATATATATTATATATATATATATATTAAATCCTTGAAACAGTATTTCATGGTAAACTACTGATGATCCCTTAAAAAAATAAATTATTACTGGTACTATAGTGAATTCGAGAGAGCAAGTTGATGCAGTAATTGCAGTTGATTGAATGACTTACTGACTAAATGGTTTTCTAACGAGTGATAAAAAAATTTTTGTATAGTTTTAAAGGTTAAAACTTCTAAGACTATATATATATATATATATATATATATATATATATATATATATATAGATAGATATTTGTACGTTGTTCTTAGTATAACGGACTGTTGTCTTCGTGTCCCTTTATATTAACAGCCCGCGTCTCGACTGGTTTTGTGGTGTGCGTATGTGTCAAACATATACTACACATACACTTGGACAACATACCTGTCTGCTGATGACCGATTCTGTGGGATTCGCCAAAGTCTTAGAGAAGCTGAGACCTGCTGTATCAAAGATGCTTCAAAACGGGGACCAAAGAAGTTGTGTGTTTTTATTATATTGTTCGTTAACTCCCTGGCATCCCGTCAACACAAATGGAGTGACCGGCGATCTTTGGCCAGATAGATAGATAGATAGATAATTTACTGCTTCTACCCGGCTGGTATTATTTCTTTATACTGTTTTTTTATCAAAATGTATGGAGAAAACATACATTTTCTACTTCTCCGTTTAAAATAAAAGGAACTATATATACACACTCCGCTGGCAAAAGAACTGTCATACCATAATCCACTGTAAATTAAAATACACAATTAATGCCATGTGGCGCTAATACTTGCGCCATCTTGAAACTGCGACTCAGTTACCTATGACCTCTTAGTAAAACCAAATTTCCATATTTTCTTTTTCTTTTTCTCCTTCCCCCACTCCTAATCTCTTTATTAACTAGCCACTCTATATCTATTCCTTATTTCATTTTTATGAAATCCCTCCATCCTCCCAATACTTTAACTTTCTCTGACACGCGACAATTAGTTCATCAGTGAATATACTTACGCAAACTTTTTCGACACGCAAAAATTAGCTTATAAACAGACACGCTTCAAGAAACTTAATGTTTATTTAAATCAACTCCCATCCACTAACACACTCTACTGTTGCAGTGAAATACGCCGGAATTAACTTCAAATTAAAATTGTACAGCTATTGATAAATGTTGTAGTAATGTTTGACCGATTTTACAAAAAAGGTCGGAATACGACTTTGTTTTTTATCCTTCTTTTTTAGAGAGCTCGTAACTTATAATCTTTGGGGGGGGTTGTTTGTTTTTATTTTTTTTATTTTGAAGAACTCATATTTTTCTGTAGCTTCAGGTGGTTCAGGGTCGCCTGACGAAGTCTCATTAACTTAAATAGATGGCAGTTTGTAGCGACCAAATGTAATTGCTTCCCTTCTAATAAATAAATAAATATTTTGCTCTTGTAATCGAACACTATCAAACAACCTCGTTGAGTTCATTAGTTTCTGCTTTTGCATATATTTAGTCACAGTTAAACAAGAGCCACGGGGTTCAAGATTTGATTTTAGGCCTTATTTGTGCCCATCAATTAAACACATCCAAACTCGGGATTCGAAATTTTAGTCTCTGAATTCGAGGCGAATACCACGCGATACACAATAAAATCAATTAGCTAACACAGATATAGTAAACCACGGCGAAATCCGACTATCGAGTGTACCTACTTGGATTTCCGGTGAGTTGGCGATCATTTGCTCGTGTGAGCTGCAAAATCCGACTATGTAATGTACCTACTTTGACTTCAAGTTTTTTGGCTATCATGGGTTGTGTGAGCTGCGATGTTGCTTTACTGTGGAAATAATTATATGATGTCTCACGTTCTGAAAATGTTAGTATATATAAATGCTATATATATTAACTTTTATATAAAAACACTGTGTTTGTACGTGTGTAAGACGAATTATAGTAATAGCAAAATATAATGAGTGTGATATAAATGTATGTTTGGTTTTGTATATTTACTTCCGAAACACACACACACCCACACACACACACACACACACATATATATATACATATATATATATATATATATATATATATATATATATATATATATATATATATATAAAGGCTCCTTCAGTCTTGGACAGACTCTGAAAACCTATGAAGGGTTGCTTGCGCGTGAAATTTTTGTGGCAGGAGGTGCGCAATCTCCAACCACACCTCTCCTGAGTCGATATTATTAAATACCAGTGGCAAGTGAAGCACCGGACGACTGGAAACAAATGTAGAGATAAGCGGAGAATGCATACAGCGCCTAGAATTTCCAAATGGTCACCCATCTGCTACTAACCAGGCTCAACGTTGCTTAACGTCTGTGATCTGACGAGAACCGGTGTGTCAACGTGATTATGCCATATATATATGAGCAAACAGTTAATAAAATATGTTAAAAACACTTTGAAATGAGTTCAAAATATATTTAATCTGAAAAGGAAACACTAGATAAGTGGATAGTCCTTAATCCGGGAAGTTTCAAAGAAATACTTTCCTTCTCATCAGAGGGTAGGAATTAGCAAAATGCGGGATCGGATTTTGCATGCAGAAGTATTTTATGAAACAACAAGTAAGTCAAAGAGCATACTTGAAAACAAAAAAAGGTGAAGCAGAGGGAATATGGTGAAGAAAAAGGGGATTGCACATGAATGGATAGTCTGGTGGAAGATAAACAAAAACCAGTGACGGTAAAATCAAAATGTAAAACTTCAAGAAAGTTAAAAGAATTTCCATTTTTACAAGTAAAATCCAAGGAAATTCATATAATTTATATATATATATATATATATATATATATATATATATATATATATACAGTAAAATACACTTTTGCTTTGTGTTAGTGCCTATATTAAATCAAAACGGTATTTTATTTCATACAGAGCGGTAAATTCCAAATTATCATTAACTAAGAAAATTTGTATAAATTAATCAAGTGCTTAATACTAAAACTGTTATTATTCGAGATGATATATTTATAAGATATTTGCCTTATCTTCTCATTGAAAATCTTTAGATATTTCTACCCCAGCGTATTACACTTATCATCATAATCACAAAGGATTTTTTTTCTATTACACAACTCTAATCGGTTTACTAGTTCAAATTCTTCAATTTCGAGAAAAAAAAATCGAATATTCTGACAAAGACAAATTCAATATTTTTGACATACATGAATCGGTTCACATGTATCCATCGATTTTTATTCCTCTATTCTACTGCAGCGAAGTGCTTCGGATAATGACGCTACAAAACGAGCAAGGTCTTACTTTAGAAAATAAGCGAAACAACGGCCACTAACAGGGAATGAAAATAAACACTTTCCTATTATTTGAATTTATTGGAATACTACCTTTATTGGACTATTAATCTTTATTGGACTATTAATCTTTATTGGACTATTAATCTTTACTGGACTATTAATCTTTATTGGACTATTAATCTTTATTGGACTATTAATCTTTATTGGACTATTAATCTTTATTGGACTATTAACCTTTATTGGACTATTAATCTTTATTGGACTATTAATCTTTATTGGACTATTAACCTTTACTGGACTATTAACCTTTATTGGACTATTAATCTTTATTGGACTATTAATCTTTATTGGACTATTAACCTTTATTGGACTATTAATTTTTATTGGACTATTAACCTTTATTGGACTATTAATCTTTATTGGACTATTAACCTTTATTGGACTATTAATCTTTATTGGACTATTAATCTTTATTGGACTATTAACCTTTATTGGACTATTAACCTTTATTGGACTATTAATCTTTATTGGACTATTAATCTTTATTGGACTATTAACCTTTATTGGACTATTAACCTTTATTGGACTATTAACCTTTATTGGACTATTAATCTTTATTGGACTATTAATCTTTATTGGACTATTAATCTTTATAGGACTATTAACCTTTATTGGACTATTAACCTTTATTGGACTATTAACCTTTATTGGACTATTAATCTTGATTGGACTATTAATCTTTATTGGACTATTAACCTTTATTGGACTATTAATCTTTATTGGACTATTAACCTTTATTGGACTATTAATCTTTATTGGACTATTAATCTTTATTGGACTATTAACCTTTATTGGACTATTAACCTTTATTGGACTATTAATCTTTATTGGACTATTAATCTTTATTGGACTATTAATCTTGGGTGTGATTTTCGAAATGTTTCGATCGAGGTAACTTCCGGCCTCCTTCAGATGTATTTTGTCCGACTCTGTAATTTGGACAGAATTTCGAACAGAACCCATTATTTATTATTTATTTCACAGGGGTAGCATGTTCCTGTTTCGTCAGACATGACTGGATTGAGATCCAAAATAATTCGCAATTGTGTTTTTCAGTCGCCCATACAGAGAATTGAACATTCTATTGGTTCATCCAAGGACCCGTGGCGCAGTAGTTAGAAATCAATTATAAAAGTGATATTCCTCTGAAGGTTTAAGGTCCAATTCACAACGTGGGCGACCGAAAATACAACAGCGAATTACTTAGGACCTTTATCCAATGGTGGCTGACAGAACAAGAGCATGCTAACCCCGTGAAGTAAATAAAGGGTTTCGTTCAAAATTCCGCGTAAATTCCCGAGTTTGACAGAAACATTCCCGAGTCTGAAAAATACACATAGAGAATGGCGGAAGTTGCATCAACTGGGCTTTGTTAAAATCACATTCAAGATGAGGCCAGTAGTCCATCATAATCATCATCATCATCATCATCATCATCATCATGACGGGCTCCTTGCCCGGACCAATATGATTCTTCCTCTCCAGAGTTTCCTGTCTTCCATCAGTTTCCTCAGATCTTCTTGTTCGCAGTTGGCGTCATGTGCTATTTGTTGGATGTACGTGGATCTAGGTCGTCCTCTGCTTGCGCGTCCGTGTTGTGGAGTCCAAAGCAATACATAACTCACCAATTCATGCTTGCTCCTCAGACAATGATCGGCAAATCGTAGGCGTCTTTGTCTGATGGTATTAGATATGGCAGGTAGGTTTCCATAAAGTTGCTGCTTCGTGGGATGATTTTGTCAAGATATATTTGATATTGTTCTTAGCATACGGGTGTATGTGCCGTCTAGTTTTCTTTCCAATCTTTTGGCGAGTGTCCAGGTTGTAGCACCGTAAAAAGGACAGACTCTACCACTGCCCTGAAGAACTGCCTTTTCAGTTTGTCAGCCAGTCTCGAAGTCCATACTGAATGTAGCCCATCCAATGCGGTCCATGCTTTTGAGATGCGAATTCTGATATCTCTCTCTGTGGAAACTATGTTGCTGCCCAGACACGTAAACTCAGCGACTTCTTTCAGTGTTGATCCAACCAAAGCCCTGATCTCTCATTTCACATTGAAAGTCATAAACTTTGTCTTATCCGCATTTATGTGGAGACCAATGTCATTTTCAGACCTTTCTAGCTTACGTAACAGTGTTTGCGCATCAGAAGAGTTGTTCGCGAACAAAGCAATATCGTCTGCGTAATCTGCATCAGTTATGTGTGCTGATTGATGACGTCTGTTTCTGGATTCATTTAGGGTGAAGTGTAGCATGTTGTGTATATCAACAGAGGTGCGAAGTATAAAGTCAAGACAGACAATGAAAAAAAAAGGGCAAGAGTATCTCCTTGTAGAACCCCAGTGCGCATGTCGAAAAAGTCAGTGCCCCCCATCTGGGGACCTAACTATTGCTCGAGTGTGCTCATATAGCATCATGATAGCATGAATGACTTCATTTGGAATGTCATATGATTTTAATATGCTGACCATTTTTCCTCTATGTATGGAGTGGAATGCTTTGGAGAAATCTACAAAGATCATGAATATTTCAATGTTTTTTGCTGTGACTCCTTCAATCAGTATCCTAACAGTAAGTATTTGATTAGTAGTAGAGCGATTCTTTCTAAATCTATTTTGGTTCTTCCTGAGCACTTCTTCGATCTTTGGTTGGATACGGTTGAGAAGAATGGCATCGTAGATTTTTGCTGCAATTGGAGTGAGTGTTATTCCTGTGTAGTTGCTTGGTATGCTTAGATCACTCTAAGTAAAGGATTTTTTCATTAATTTAAGTAGACTGCGAAGAGCATTTTGGGCCAATTGATAAAAACTAAATGCTAAACAAAAACAAACAAAATATTTTCAAATTCAGCTGAACGTCGATTGCGTCTTTTCAGTTGAACAGAATAATCTCATGTGAGTAAAGGATTTTTTTCTGCGAAGAACATACCGATCCTTGTGATAAAAAGTATTTGAATCTCCGCAAATGTCAACCTTACATCATAGCTCCTGCGGAAGTTACAACAGTATAGGATGGCCTGAACAGGCTATACCGTCTGATGAAAGAAACACTCACATCAGACATAAATCGTGGAGGAATGAGGATATAGTCTACGGTAATCATGTAGGACCACTCATAACGGAAGACTGATGTAGAACCTGAACTGGTAAATGGGCCCTGGTAACGTCATGGGGTGCAGCATGACAGTTATGCGCCTTGGCGGAAGAACTAAAGAATCAGTCAATGGCAGGGCACAAAAGACGCTGAGCGGAAGAATCATTAAGAGATCAACGAGCAGGTTCGACTAATTGAGAAATTACTGCGATTCGCCTGTAGACGTAGCTCACACAGGTGATATTATCCGAGCTATCGAAAGATTCAATATGACTCTAAATCAAACCAGAATTCCATACCGCATCGACCGCCACATGGGTAACCAAGGGTCGCTACTTGGTGTGCCGGCAATGACCACAGCTATCGACAAGTTTACTACAGCACCAAAACCTAGACTAGCAAAATGTAGACATACTATAAAAATATCCACCTTTAATGTACGGACACTTCAACCCACATCTCAAATATCAGAATTCTTGCTTCATCCAAAGAACATGATATCGATATTGTGTGTATTCAAGAGCACCGTCTCTTCCACAACGACATGGACATAAAGTACCATGAAATTGGTAACAGCTGGGCACTAGTATCAGCGTCAGCATGGAAAAATTCAACAAATAGCCCTCGAGCATTGAAATCATTGAAAAGTGCTGAGAAGATAACACAAAGGATAATTCTTGCTACCTACAATGGTTCAGTGGTAATCCTGCTCCTACTGTGATTTGTTACTACAGCTCTACCAACGTAAGTGACAAGCAAGAGGTCCTGAATTTCGACGATGAACAGTCAGCAACAGTGCGCTCAATCCCCAAACATAATTTATTTGTTATCGGGATGGGACATGAATGCACATATAGGACGGGAAGACAACAAGCATAAGTTCTCTTTCCATGATTGAACAAACTGAAATGGAGAGTATCTATTAACTTTTCTCCTTGAAAACAACCTACAATGCATGAATACCCGTTTTCAGAAAAGACCTGGTAAGCTCTGGACCCATCAATCCCCAAATGGAGACAAGGCACAACTGGACTATCTTTTTATGAATAAGAAGTGGATCAATAGCTTTCATAACTGTGAAGCTTATAGCAGTTTCTATGGTGTGTCTACTGATCATAGGATTGTAACCTCCAAGTTCAAGTTAAGCCTACGAGTGAACAAAACTAAAAAATCATCTAGACAGCCCTACAACTGGTCAACGTTGTCACACGACAATCAGATCAAACAGAGATTCATCTTCGAACTGCCAAACAGATTTGATGGTTTAAAAGCACAAGAGCAGGAACCAACTGCTAATACCACCTATGAAAATTTCGTTAGATCGCACCAACAAGAAGCAAAGAAGTGTATACCTTTGAAGCTCAAGATAAAGCGAAAAGTGCCGTGGGGAAATGACAAAATAATATTAAAACGAAAAAGTTAAAAAAACATAATCAAAAAGCAACATAAATACCCCACTCGACAAAATACAAAATTAAGGAAGCAGGCGCTTCAAGAGCTTAGTATGATGTACCTATCAGAACAACAGAAGTATGTTCAAGAACAAATAGATCGAATCCAGAATGCAGCAGATAACAAACAATCCTATCTAACTTGGCAAGTAATAAATGAGATATCTGGGCGCAAACGACCTGCCAAAGCTAAGTTAGAGGCAAACACTCCGGAAATTGCATGTTCGAAATGGAAAGCACATTTTGAAAAGCTACTCGAAAACAAGCTAGAAGTGACAGACCAACCAATTAAGACGATTGTTGTACAGGAACTCGATATTGAGAAGGGTTATTTTTCAATGGAGGAACTTCTAAATGTACTAAAGAAGACCAAGAATCGTAAAGCTGCAGGCTTAGATAACATACCTCCTGAAGTATGGAAGACAGGTGGTTTCAATGACATACTTCTTAATTCATACAATCCTGTATATAATCAAAAAATTATTAATATATTGAGGGAAGGATGCATACTTCCCTTTCCCAGGAATTAGTTCAGTTAATCCAAATAATACGAATAATTAATCCTCATCTAAAAAAAATCAGAAATAAACACCTTGTTTTTAGATTTGTAGAAATTGGATTTGCAATAATATTCAGATGTTTCTCTTGACAATACTAAAGTCTAGTATCAAATTTGAAAGAGTTGCCAACGTTATGTAGATAGAAAGGGGAAAATTCACGGAAAGAACTGCAACAACGTGAGTCGTTGATACTCAGAAAAAGGATGACAGAAAATAAAAACGAGACTTATTTAAGCTAAATAGATGTGTTTGACCATTTAAAACATAAATACAAAAAAAAATACAAATATGGCGAGTGTTTTTTTTTTTTTCATACCAGAAGCTGGAAAGGGGGAACCCAACATTTTCTGACTGTGCCCATAATTTTGTCTTAGGTTCTTAATCACAATATATGTATTCGATATCAATATTTGTGTAATGAATATGAGTACATCCGGGTTCTTTCTCCACATAAGAATATGATTAGCTTGTTGAGCCATAAATGGCCACTGGTAAAACCGTCGGAAGATACGCCTACAGCGTCACATTAAGGTTTATACGAGTTCAGACCACGATCACTTTTCCAGTAACGCGACTAACTGGATTAGTGTAGTATAAAACATTCAGCTAGTTCAAATATATTCCTTCGGTAGGATATATATGCACTCCTATAAATCTGGGTCTATTTTTTTATTGATATTCATATTAAAACCCCTTTTTCTATTTATTTTAAAAGAAAATACAACTTTGTCATATATGAGTCGTGGACTTGCATTCATCTGCAAAAGATTTAGCTAATTTGCATATTCTTTTAAACAATTGTTTTAATTGATTCCCTATAAGTTTTTTGGTTTTCTCACCAGATGCTTATCTTTAGTTAACTATTACGTGTAATTATATTCATGCAGATATTCTACATGATTTATACTTGCGTAATATTTGCGTAAAATGTTATAGTAAACACAAGTCTCTTTCTCTATATAATTATGTATGCGTATATATATTTCTTTATAAAATTTTGCCTACCAAACTCCTCTGTCAGTTTTTAGTCTACAAACATAAAACTTAATATATAGGGCATTCGAACCCATGCGAAACTTTATATTTGGTTTTTAGCCGGGTAAAATCGGCGCAAAAGTGTGAAAAATATTTTTTGTAAATGGAATTTGCGTGGTGATGGTCGAACGACGGTATTACGAATATGCATGCGTAACCTATTAGCTACTTGTTCATGCTTTAATTTTTAGCCTTTCAACAAACATGTTTTCGTAGCTCAGGCAATAACGTCAAAGGAAAAAGTACATCGTAAGCTAAACGTTTTGATTTCGATTCTCGGTGGTGGCGCACGAGTCATTTCTTTTTTTTTATACTTTTTAAATCATTACTATACATTGGGTCCAATCTATATATCTATAAAAGTGAACGTGTCTGTCTGTCTGTCTGTGTGTCTGTCTGTCTGTGTACATTTCCCTACGCAATAACTCTGTCAATTTTTAGTCTATAGACTCGAAATTTGAAACACCGGGTACTGAGATTTGGGAAAATCGATGTGACGGGTGTCAGCCAGAAATTTGGCTGTTAAGGGGTCAAATTTCAACGATTTGACCTTTAAGAACTCTACCAAACTCCTCCGACAATTTTGGGTCTAGACACTTGAAATTTTAGATATAGGTTCCTTGAACCTGGATCTAACTTAATAAAGTGATTTGAGCCCGAAACCATAAATTTTAAGGGGTCATAATTGGGGTCAAAGTTTTAAAAAATTAACCATTTTTTTGTTTTTTTGCTTTTTTTGCACAGCATACACCTCCAAACACCCGAGCAACGCCGGGCACCCCTGCTAGTATAATATAATAATAAATACGAAATCTGCATTAATCAAAATATCATATTTAAGTGTATTTTACTACCGGGCTATGCCGGACAGCCTGCTAGTAAAATATTATAGCATATCTACTACATATATTACGTAACATTATATTAGTCTTATTGCTGAGGTTGTTACCATGTTATAAGAATCATAACTTTCATTCTTGTTAAACCTATTGTTTAAACAGAACAATGATGGAAGATTTCAAAGACTTATTCATATACGAAAGATGCTGAAACTCGCCTGCATTTTCCACATAATCTATCTACATATTAATGTTTGTATTTTTTGTATCACGCCTTGGCATGAAGAAAAAGCAGTGAGAAGCCGAGATGATTATCTTATTAGAAAATAAAAGATGATGCGAGAAGGAAAGAATAATTTGTAAAAAAAAAAAATATGCAAAATATTAATAGGAAAATGAGAGCTTAACAATTCAGGAACAAAACAATAGTTTCCTTATATGGAAATTTAAAAATGTTACGTCATATCAAAATAATGTTATAAAATTCTGTGAAATTTCTTTTTGGATAAGAATTGATAATTTAAATTATTTAGATGAGAATTGAAAATTTCAATGATTTAAATGAGAATTGATAATTTCAATTTTTTAGATGAGAATTGATAATTTCAATTATTTAAATGAGAATTGATAATTTCAATTTTTTAGGAGAATTGATAATTTCAATTATTTAGATGAGAATTGATGATTTCAATTTTTTAGATGAGAATTATAATTTCAATTATTTGGATTATTAAAACTACTGTTCTCATTAGGAGTGTTTATAATGGGTACCGTTATGAAAATTTGATGAGCTAATATATTTAAGAGGGCGGCTCATTAAGAACCTATTGACGTTGTATATGATAACCACTATGTTATAGTTAGTTTGGAGCAGCCGAGCTTTTCTAGGAAAAAACTCTGGTTATGGAATTTTTGCTTGGATTAATGCGCAGATAGAGATTGAGGGAAATGGTTGATAGTTCATGTAGCTAGAGAAGTGTTTGCAACGAACGATTACAAGAGGGAACGATAGAGTGAAGCTCAGTTAAGCATCTGTCACAGAAATTTACGATAGAGCAGAGAGAATCTCGCAATGTCTCATCTATGAGAAAGTGGCAGCAGAGAGAAAAAAAGACATCGTCAACTAGATTGCGAAGTCGGTTTTGTAGACTGTCGAGGAGAGAAAGAGTACAATTCCTTCCCATATGTAGCCATACTAATTCATTTTAGGTAGTATTTGACTTTTATACAGATAGAGGATTGTATTGAGAGTGAGATACATACTGGAGCGATAGAATGATCCAAAAATACATAGGATTATATAGCGAAACCAGTGAATGGTCATAAGATATACCTATTACGAAAAGAATGAGGTCTAGGATTCATTAAAGTCAACCTTGCATACGGATCACAACCGTAAACATGGGACAGTACATCAACATCTCAAGAGATGGCAATGAATTACTATGGATACCTATCCTAACAAGTACAAATCACTAAGTTTAATGAAAGCTTTCAGGGGTTGATAATAAAAAATACCGTCGATGTTTACGATGAACAAGCAACCCAGACTGCCTAAATAAATAAACAAAGAAAAACCACACAAAGAAGCGGATAGAAAGAAGAAAAGGATGAAAGCAACATAAGAAGGCAGAAAATTCTTGGGAGAACTAATCAAGATTGGATAGACTTATATAGACAGGAGGTTTGATTCCAATAGCAAAATTCCATATGATAAGGAAAGACGTAATATATTCAGACAAACTCAATGGATTTAAAAACCACCTGTCTTACAAACCAATTACTAGTGCAGGTTTTCCACATAGTGATGTAGAACGCAAAGCGCTAATGCTTGGATTCTACATCACTGTTGGTATATGGCCGTTAAACAATATGTAAATACTTCCATTCGTAGGTAGATACAGCTTGACAGATCTTGGAAAATGAAGCTTTACCAATAACATCAAATGATGGATTATTGTTGCAAATATCTAAAATTTTCTGACCTTATAGAGACGAATAGTAAAATATAATGAAATAATTTAAACACGACATTGTCTATTAAACATTATAACGGTTGTTTTAAGAGCAACTATTATGAATGAAAAAATGTTATAAAGATAGTTGGACACAACCTCTAGAACACGAAGCTGTAAAGAAATAAAGATTCCAGTCATAAAAGCAACGCCTATCCTTAAAAGAGGCTTGCGATATAAATTTTAATTTATTATAAAATCAAGTGTTCCGTAGGGATTCTATTATGGTCTCCAAATAAACTGAGGTAAATTAAAAAATGTGTTGTTAAAAAATATGCGAAAAAAACGTTTGCCAATGAACCACTTTTTAAAATGTGATACAAGTTTTCAAAAGTTGTCCAATACAAGCGCATTTTATCACAATCTTTTCATCAAAATGAAGTATAATCATTTAAATTTCATATGTAATGTAATGTGCTGCCAGAAAACTTTGTTGAAATTCAAAGACTTACATTTTTTTCTTTTTTGTAACTTTTGCTTATTTCATCTTTGTAAGTCTTTGAATTTCAACAAAATTTTGTACTATATATGCTCTGAACCTATAAAGTAGATACGTTGAGCTTTACTCCAAATTAATGGTGATTCAGTTTTATCACAACAGTCTCCACCGTTAAACGAAAACGGTATACTTTGAAATTAACAATATTTCAAAAATAAACATTTATACTATATATATATATATGTATATAAAGGAGAGTTCTTGAACAATAGAATAATCATTCAACTAAATAAAGATACATTGTAAAATTTTCTATAGAGAAATATTAGATTTTACAAATATTTCTTTATGTTTTGAATTATTTCAGACTAAAATGTAATTTTCTGAAATCAATTTTATAAAAAAATATCATTTTTTTTCATTCAAGTTATCTGTTTTTATTTTACTTCGTAACCACTCGCTTCATAATTCAAACTTTGATATCTTTTGATGTCTTTTGTGTACACCAAACAATGCATATTGATGCGTACGAAGCTAACATGATTGGGAGCAGATTTATAGGTGACAATATAAAAGGGAATTGGTCAACAAGATTTTTGTTCACATTATATTTACCTTTTTAAAAATTCGTATAATAGGAGAAAAAGAACGAAGTATTATGTTTCAATGGTAAACGGTTCGAAGAAAAAAGGTCTTTTAATGTATAGAAACTTCTCGTAGCGGAAGTAAACGGAATCGTAGAACACTGAAACTTCGTCAACGTTAGATATGGTAGGCCAAAATGTGAAGAACTTATTTTATTTCTTCATGGAAAACAAATGCGGAGACCATTTTGAAGAACTTTTATGTTAAGTTTATTGTTGAAATAAAAAAAACAAAATCTTTCTCATCGATGATTTTTTGGTTGATTGGTTGAGATCGAACAATAATTCGTAACATAAAAAGAAATTCGGATTAAAAATAGATTTGACGATTTCATCCTAGTTTTTTTTTTTATTTCGATCAATATTTTTTTTTATTTCAATTGAATTTCGTTTTCTTCAATTTCATTGCGAAAAAAACTGATATTCAACTACATGCAACTTATTAACAAGTAAATTTATTCTATAGAGCGAAAATATTGGAGATTAACACTATTTTTAGCATCATGTATTTGTCGCTATCACATAAACATATGCACGTACGTCGATATGCTATAAAAATCCTAGACATAAATGGTACGACGTGTTGGATAAAGGAAATTGGAAGCGAGGATCAAGCAGTCTTGTCCTATATACAGTCGTAACTGCCTCCGAGCTTAGCAAGAACCGGAGATAATTTCTAATACCAGATAAAACTGATTAGCAATTATTCTAAATAATTTAAGAACATTTATATATGTCATTCCAAACGTAATAAGTTCAAATATAATTATAGTAGAAGTGATTAATGTGGAGAATTTAGTTTATTTGCCAAATACTAGAGATGTTTTTTCTGCGTCTTAGTGAAAACTTCTCAGTATCCTATGTATCATAGGTAATATATTTGTGATACGAATTTGTCAATAACTCCAGCAAAAGCAATCTGCTTAGTGCCAAGCAATATGGATTTCATCTTGCAAGTCCTAATATTTATCAGTAATAATGTTATTTGTTTAATACTACGTCAACAATGAATATAGTGGGACACGCTTTGGATTTTATTTAAAAAGTGGGAAATGATGTGTTTATTTGCAAGAGTTGTAACCGTGCTGAATTTGTGGCCTCATCATAAAGTTTGAACCTTGTCATTTTAAGACTTGTGTCTAATCCTCTATGCATTACACAGTTCTTTAAGGCATTTGCATATGCGATTCACTGTGGACGAGTTGATTTTTCAACTTGACGATCACTTGACCACTATTCGAGGCACAATAAAAAAGCAACGGTTAAGCGATAGTTATCTTCTATTGCTGCATAGAAAAATAAAGTCAATGTTCACCGGGCCGCTCTGAGAAAACAGAGGTCGATATAAGTTCTATGAAATTATTATTTAAATCTGTCTCCATTTATGTGCCCTAACCAAAAGGAAGTTGTTTCCTTTTTCTTATTAATCTAATGATATAATAAAGTTTTATTTAATTTAATTCTTTGAATGCTTATATATATATATATATATATATATATATATATATATATGAAAACATATTTCAAAATTTCAAGATGTTGAGCATCTTTCTGTTTATTTCTCTAAGTACGTTACATGCACAATTTCTGACCACACCTGTTTCGTAGTGCATAATTATGATGTCAATTTTTTAAATTTATTCCGCCCTTAATTCATCAGAAGAAGCAGAACCTATCAACTTCAAAAGAAAATACATGAATATTGGCATGATTACAAACACCGAACATTGGAAGAGAAGTTGCAGTCATTTCTAAATGTTTTGCTATCTTTAAGTTTTTGTGCATTTAACGTACTTAAACGGTAAAATAGTCAACATCTTTAAATTTAAGATATAAACATTTTGTCATTCATTTGTTCTATGCTCTATAGTTACATCTAGCTCCATACATTATAGGACTGGTAAAAATAAAAGGTGAAATATAATTGAATAAACATATTTTCCCATAAACAATCAGCTTGTAAGGATTGAAAGTGCTTGAGATGACCAAAAGAAATCCTTCATAACAATACATTAGGTACAATTAAGAACACGGTAAATAGCTTTATAAGATAATAAAAGAAGTTTCATGTTAATGGGTATATGTCCTTTCTACCCTAATCTTAACCCTAATTCTAATGCTCGTAATGTATATTCCTATAAATTGACATGTTTTTTGTTATTGACATTCATGTGAAAACTTCATTTTCTATTTATTTAAAAAGAAAATACAACTTCGTTATATACGTGTCGTAAAATCGTATTCATCTGCAAAAGATTTAGCTATTTTTTATATTGTTTTAAACATTCATATTGATCAATTCCCAATTAGATTTTTGGGTTTCTTACCACTCGTCGCAAAAACAAAAACAAATAACCTACGTAAATCGCGATATATCCGAACAGTTAGCGAGGTGGACGAGTGGTAAGAGTTAAGGCTTTTTACCATGGGGTCCCGATTTCGAATCTCGCTAGATTCCGCCACTCTGATGATTCGTAGACGACGAAACATGCGTCAGTGTATACTTATATCTTAAAAACAATATATATGCCGCTCCATATATGAGCGTACCAAATTAGTTAAAGGGAAAATTATTCCAAACTTGCATTTAGGTAAAAATGCACTTTCGTAAATAAATGATTTCATTCAAAACATATCACAAAAACAAATAACACACACACACACACACACACACATATATATATATATATATATATATATATATATATATATATATATATAAAGTCATCCACATACAGTACTGTTTCGCAGCTTATCAGTGCGGCTAGACAAGCAACTATCTCAAGCCAAGATCGAAACCCGACCGTCCACATGACAGTCAGAGCTTCTAAACGTTGCGCTAATTGGCTGCTACTATGAGGGCAGTGAATTAACAATGTTTTGACATTGTCCAAATACCAAAGCTCAATTTGTATACACAAAGAACATCGCTTAATACGCTAATGGTAATTTGTATATCACTTCCCAATATGCTCAACCCAAGATCACTATCTTAGGTTGAGCAATTTAGTTATTGGGATATACAAAGTATTTGCTACATTGTTTCTCTTTTTTTTTTGTATTTCTAAAACAATATCAAGTTAATTTGAATGTAACTTAGATTCAACCTTTAAACAGATATTAATTATCTAAAAATGAAACAGAAATAAAAAATATACTTTATTGACAAATAATCAAATTACTCATATGCAAAAGGATTTAACACACTGTCAAATTTCATTCTTAAGCAGTCATTTCATCTTGCTACAATATTTCAACCAATCAGAAAATTTATTCATAAGCACTTATTTAAGCTTCCTACAATATTTCAGTCAATCAGAAGGCACTCCAGGCGTCCTACTCTTTACAGGTCAGGTGATAACATCTCTCAGACACTGCGCAGCTTGCCTCTTTCATTATTGTTTTAAACTGATTAAAATGAGTCCATAATTAATCAAGCTCTAGTCCATCACCTTACAGTTGCTAAACTTCTGAGCGACCAACAATATGGGTTTAGGCAAGCCCTTTCTACAGCAGATATCCTAACTGTAATCTCTGAACGTATATACCATACACTGGAAAAAAGCAAACGGAGGTACAGCAGTAGCCCTAGATATATCTTAGGCTTTTGACAAGGCATGGCGCGATGGTTTTCTCAGGAAAATCAGATCACACGGTATCACTGGACGAATACTCAACATAATTAAATCCCTGTTAAATAAGATAAAAATCCAATACATCTAAACAATATAAATGCGGGCGTATCTCAGAGGTCGATCCCTGGACTTTTATTATTCCTAATATTCATAAATGACCTTCTGGATAAAATTGTTTCTTAAATGGGTATATTTGCTGTTGGCACAACGCTTTATAACAGGCACGAGGTGAAAACAATACATTACCTGAAAGTACTTCGTTCAAACTTCTCGGCTTAACGTTCACAGGGAACATGAAGTGGAACAGACACATCGAGGGCATTGCCAACGTTGCTACGAGGACGGTGAGATCTCTCTACCGTGATAGAAAGTTACTTACGCCTGAAAGTACCCTGTACCTCTACAACGCCACAATTCGTCCATGTATGGAGTATTGTTGTCACATTTCGACTGGTGCATCTGCTGCTGGTCTCTCCGTCTTTAACAGGGTTCAAAAGCAAGCCGTCAACCTGATAGGTCCTAAACTGCCATTTAGGCTTATAGCTCTGTGCCATCGACGAAATGTTAAATCTCTCTGTCTGTTTTACAGTTTTTTTAATAGTGGATGCTCCGACGAACTACATGCCCTTGCCCCCCCCTCCCGACATAAATACCCCCGACAAATCCGGCAAGCAGCAAAGTCTCGCCGCTACACAGTAGAGATCCCCAGATGTCAGAAAGGCGTCTCCTCTAATAGTTTCTTCCCCAGAACTGCTAGAATTTGGTTCCTGCTTTCCCAACTGTATTGACATGCAGACTCCCTACATATTATTCCAGCTACTTATGTCTCTGATAGCAGTCTCCTTCATCAAAGTACCTTGTTTGGAGCGCAAAATTTAATTTTAAAAAATTAGAACAAAGGAATCGGATAATGATATACGCCAGGAAATCATAGCCAGCCATAAAGTATAATTATTTTTATAACCATAATTATTATAACCACTTTTGTCTTTTGAAAAAGAGAGGCTCCTTTCTCTCGAAATTAATCAAAGTTCCATACCACCCACGGACTTTACATACACCGGACATACCAGCAACTTGGTTATAAATAATTATACATTGAGGTGAGGAAAGATAGACGAATAAAGGCTAGACACTCCTCTACTCAAGCACACCCGTCTAGATTTGTTTGTTTTTCTTTCTTTACTTTCATAATTCCGATCTTCCCCCGCATTGTCTTTGGCTTTTAAAAAAAAGTCTATATATTTCTTTACCAACAATGCTTCAAGCAAACTACTACCTACTCTTATATATATATATATATATATATATATATATATATATATATATATATATATATATATACACTCATGAGCAAAAGCATGTGCCAAGAGTGAAAGAAGGAAGAAATCGATTTTTTCGATATTTTTCCATGAATTTATCTTAATTTTTACTGAAAATTCCTATTTTGCAGATCATTATTATTATAGGATATAATAATAAGTGAAAAAAATGAATCCTAAAAATTGAAAGACCGCATGTTGACGAGGATATATAAACCGAATTGCAGGATTAAGGCAGTCCAAAATGACTTACAAGCAGATTTTTTATATTTTTAGAAAAGAAAATGTGAAAACATCTTTCTCTGGTGAAGCGAATTGATCAAAGGTTCGAAGTTGCACGCTTGGTGAAGGGGGGAATCTGGATCTGGTTGTCCTAGAGTATCCACTCTGAAGGATGACCACAGGCTTCAATTAACTGTTTTGAAGAATTGAAAGAAAACTTATGTTGACCATAGCAAAGAATTCAAAACATGGGGCTGGAAATTCTCTTTCTAGATATACAATATCTAGACAGAAGGAAAGAAATTGGATTTTCCTCTAAAAGGCGTGCAAAGAAGCTGTTTTTATCTAAGAAGAACGTCAATGATAGAAAGATATTTTTCTCGTGTTATGGTAAGACAGATAGAGACTGTTCAGGAATGTTATCTGGTTAGATAGAATCAAGTTTTGTCTTGTTAGTGATGCTCCCGATGCTCCTGAGCGGTGCATTCTAAGAACTGGAAAAAGATCTTTGCCAATTTGCATAAAAACGACAGTTAAACACGGGAATGGACGCATAATGGTATGGGGAACTTTTACTGCAGCAGGAGTTGAGGGATTTAATGTGAGAAGTTAATCAATGCAAAAGAATACATCGAATGTTAGAAACAGGACTGTTGCCAAGTATCCAGAAGATGGGAATATCCAAGAACATTAATACCTCTGCACACACTGCTAAAGTCACTAAAAATGGTTTTCTGATAATTTAATTGATGTGATATTTTGGTCAGGTCAAAGCCCCGATTTAAACCCAATCGAGAATATTTAATCGATAATATCTCGTGCATTGGCCGGAAGAACTTTTAAGAAGAATGACAAACTGTAAGAAGAAGCTGTGAAAAGCGAATGGAATAGCATCTCCTCTTCAGTGGTCCCCTTGTGTTGAGAGTATGTCTAAAAGGATTGATCTTTTAAAGGAATCAAAAGGAAATGCGATTCCATCCTAAGCATTTATTAAAGTAAATGTCTTGTTCTGTTTTATTAGTCTCGGTTAAGTTTCCTTGTTCAATTGTCTTTGTTCAATATAGCTTTTAATACAATAAAATATATAAAATTTATGTGGCCCATTTTTTTTTGCTCACGAGTGTATATATATATATATATATATATATATATATATATATATATATATATATATATATATATGGGTTTTACATTGGAGTCACTGCTTAATAAGGTTCGATAAGAAATAATGATTGTCAGGTGGTCGGTGACACAACACAGTAATAATCGGTTATAGTAGAAATTGGGTAGAAATTGATTATTTAAGAGTGTGGTTACACGAGATTTGTTTACATTGGACTTGAAAATGACTATGCTGTAGTCAGCTTAAAAGCGGTCTAATGCTTTAGAGTTCTATAGACAGACAGTTCAAGGAAAGATACTGTTTATGGAATTCGCGATTAGTTTTAGGCACAAATAGAAAATAGATGTAATTATTGACAGTTGTTATAACTAGACATTATTATTTATTTAATTATAGTTTATAATTTTTTTGTTGAAATAAAGTATTCAATATACGTAAAGAACTAAATCTTCGAGGTTTTTCCTGTTACACTAAACAAATATTCAATTAAATTATGAAATCATTCTGATTCTTCCTAACACTCAACATCCTTGGTAGAATTGCGTCGATCTATTCTAATTTTTATAGTTACAATAATTTATGAAAGAAAATCTAAAGATGAAAATGTAGCCAATCGATTGATAGGCGTCTAGTGTTTCTACCGCCAATGCGGCCGTCACATTACACATTCGAAATGTATGATATCGTTATGTCTCATCCAGTTTTTTAGATACAATTTCTGCATTTCAGGCAAAAAATATTTTAAAATATTGATTTTATTTAGGGGCAAAAAGTTGATTGATTTATTTGAAGTTTTGTTGATAAAAACCTTGCGACACTCGCACATATTTAAATTCAACAAAAAACAAAATGGCCGACTGCAATATCATCAAAATAATTTTCCAATAAAATAGAAAAATTAATAAAATTTGCTTCCTTTTAATACCTCGAGGTATTAATGAAAAACAAGATTTGAATCAAGTCTTTCATCAAAGTTGTAAATATTTGGCCTTGTTTTGCTCATAATCCAATCGATGATTGTGGAGAAAATTGCAAATCTTCAAAGAATCTATTCCCAACGAGAGAAAACAACGTATCCTTAATAAATGTGTAATAAACAGAAAGATTTCAGTAAAACCGACGGAATTAAACGCCACATTGACGTTCTTTAAACAAGTATGCCACAAGGCTCAAATCGACAAAATTTAGAGTAAAAGTTAAATTCTTTTTTCAATGGAAATTTTGAACTTTGATTTATTTCTTGTTTAAAATCAATTACTTATAGTATTAACCTTCAGACCTAAAGATTTTTAGGCATGCTTTTGAGTATACTCTTATACAATAACTATGCTTCTATATGAATAATTACTAGCGATAGTCCTATACGTAGATTAAAAGTGATCTATAATGAACAGCAACCCTTAATATATTCTATTGATAGGAGATAGTATTGCAATAATTTATGCACAAACTGAACTGGTACTCATTGTAATACTAACTTCCGGATATTAAGAGAAAGGCGATGCCATCTTCCTTCGTTAGAAGTCTGAACACAACATACTCAAAGTCTAAAATTCCATGCATTTGTATACATTGAAAACATGCCACTTATCCATCCATCTATATTTTACTATACTTACAGAATATGCCATAACTTGTATCTTCCAGGTATACCTGTACTAAACTGTACTACAAATCAAATGTTCTCTTGTATCTATACTGAGCATATATCTTATGTTTCAGTGGTATCAAATACTCAGTTTGGGCACCAGATTTTAATTTCTGATATTAAGTAGATCATACTTTCTTTTTTTTTTACAAGGGGGTCACCACATATCAAGGCGCGGAAGCCACTAAGGGATAGGGTTATTGTAAGTACAGTACGTTAGTGTGGAGATTTAATAAAGTGTCTACTTAAGAGTACGGTTCATCAGGAATTTGTTTACGTTGGACTTGAAGACATCAAAGTTGTAGTCAGGAGGGAAGCAGACAGACGGAACAGAGTTCCACAGGCGTGCAGTTCTAAGAAAGAAGCTTTGTTCATGGAATCTACGTTTTGATTTAGGAATAGATAAAGAGTGGGGAAAGTTTTTGACAGGGAATTCAGCTAGACGGGTGTTTTTCGTAAAAGATTGGCGAGGGGGGGAAGATTGGAGTTCAGACGGGCACCTGCCATGGAAATACGATAAAAACAAGGATAGGCTTGCAACGTCTCTTCTGTGGGAGAGAGGTTGCAGGGAAGAGAAAAGGGCATCCCCTACTAAGCCACGAAATCTATTTTATACTCTGTCAAGGCAGGATAGACTTATTTAGCAGCTCCTGCCCAGATATGGCAGCAGTATTCCATCCTTGAATGTACTTGGCTTTTATATATAGAGAGAATTGCATCAGTAGTGAGATATCTTCTGGAGCGGTAGAAGGATCCCACTATCTTTCCAGTGGCCTTGGCAACAGACTTGATGTACGTGTTCCATTTCAGATCAGGAGTGAAGGTCTAGCCCAGAAGCTTGTCAAAACATAGGGCTTCTCCTAGACGAGAGCCATCCATTTCAATTGATACCAGATGGGGATCAGAGAGTTGATGATGTAAAGATAGAACTTCGGTTTTAGATGCATTAAAGGTAACCAGCCACGTCTTCCCCCACTGAAACGCTCGTTCGAGATCAGAGGAGAGAGAATCAGAGAGGGCTTTGTCATTTACAGCCTTTGATGTGTTGCCGTAGATGGTCGTGGCATCAGCATAGATGTCAACGAATGATTTAAGTATGTGTTTACGGAAATCATTGATGTAGATCAGGAAGAGAGTTGGGCCCAGGATGGACGCTTGAGGACTTCAGCATTAATACTACAGGCCTCTGATTTTTGTCCATCATCCACTACTCTTATGAGCCTATCAGAGAAATGATTTAATGATAGAGAGAATATTTCTAGTTATACCGTATTTGGAGATCTTGTGAAGTAGGCCTTTATGCCATACCTTGTTGAAGGCCTTTGATATGTCAAGAGCAATTGTCTTTGTCAAGAGATTCACTAATCCTATGAGATATAACCGTTAGCACATCTGTGGCAGATCTTGCAGAACGGAAACCATATTGCGTGTCACTAAGGAGGTTATTTCTGCTGAGGTGATTGACTACTTCTCTGTTTAATATGGAGTCCAGCAACTTACTCATGACACACAGGATACTTATTGGTCTGTACTGAGAGGGAGATGACTTATCACCTGAGTTCTTAAATATAGGGAATACTGATGAGGCTTTCCAGGGTGTTGGAAAGCACTTCTCCTTGAAGCAACGTTTAAACAGTTTCGTAAGTATGGGAGCAAGTTCTGGTTGAAGCTTTTTTAACACTATAATTGGGATTCCGTCAGGGCCAGTAGCTTTACTGGAATCAAGGTTCTTCATTAGCTTGGCGACCTCATGCACAGATATTTGTATGTTACCTAGCGTGTTCTGTGTTATAAGAGGAAATATGGGGAGTTGATGGCTTTCGTCGCATAGGGTAAAATTAGCTGCAATGTTTTTGGCAAATATTTTGGTCTTGTCTGAAGCTGACGAGATGACCTGTGATCCGTTGATAATAGTTGGGGTAGAACGCACACTTCTGTTCAGGATCCTATTTGTTATTTGCCAAAACTGGTGGAAACCAAACCGCTGATCAGCTACTTTGGATTTAACAGACTGGGCATATAGCTCTCTTGCATTTTTTATTACTCTTTTACAGTGGTTGCTGGCGTTCCTGAAAGTAGCTTTAGTCTCAGTACATCTATTACGTTGGTAGCTATAGAAAAAGTGATTTCTGTGTACGATGGCAGTAGCACATTCTGGGGAGAACCATGGCTGGCTGGCTGATAGGTTTTTGTTGGAATTTTTTAGATGGTATGAATCGGTCTATGCCTAAAATTTACCATTCGGTCAGATCTGATACTATAGAGGACACATCCTTTTTAAACATGGAGTGCAGAGGTATAGAACATGGAGTGCAGATATAAATATACGAAGCTATCCCAGTCAGCCATGAAGTATCGATATACAGTACGGATGAGGGGTACGTCTGAGAACTTATTGCTTTTCACTTTTATCTTAACTGATACGACGGAGTGGTCGGAGGATCCTAGAGGAGAAAGAACGGAACATGAGCTCAAGGGAAGTTGAGAGAAAAAGGTCTAGGAGGCTTGCATATTGACCTGTAGTATCGAGCACACGGGTGGGCTCGCGAACAATCTGAGTGAGGTCATAAGCAATGGCAAAATCATGACAGAACCTCCCCTCATCGTCCGTCTTATTTGAGTGGGTCAGTCATTCCACGTTATGGACGTTGAAGTCACCACAGATGTAGATGTTAGCCGAGGGATGTGCAGACAGGATGTGGTCTATTTTCTCAGATATGCTCTTAAAGATAGTAACTCCGCTGTTGTGAGGCCGATAGAGGGCAAATATAAATGCAGTTCTATAAGCAAGTGCAACCCGGAAGCACATATAAGGTAAATTAGGATCTTCTCTAGAGATATTCCTGCCACATGGTAACCCATCTTTAATGTAGGCACATATTCCATACCCATTTAGTCCTGGCGACAACCTTCCTAGAGCTGGTGACTTAAACAAATCATCGGTTGGCAAACATAAACTGCTTAAGGAAGAGATAGGCTCTGTCTATCGCCCGGCTCTCATACTCCTTCTTTTCCTATTAGCCAGGCGTAGAGGTGTTATCGCAGGGACCCATCAGAATCCCCAGTGCTTGACTTTGTTTCCTAACTAGGACAATGAACGCCGTTTCTTCCCCAGAACTGCAAACCTTTGGAACTCCCTTCCAGGATTCTGCTTCCCCTACTGATATGCAGAAGTTCAAGTGTAATGTGAACAAGCATCTTTCTACTCATGTCCCTTCATAATACCCCCGCAAATTATGTCCAGGGGGTATCCCCCCACTTCAAAGTGGCACTGTGCTTGTTTGGGGTGAAAATTGAATTTAAAAAAATGCAAGTCGTTTGCAGTTTTGTAGAGTGAATAACTTAAAAAATTGTAAGTCTTTATTCATATTATTATTACTTAAGCATGTCACCATGATTAATTTTTAATCTTTTTTCTATTAGATCATTTAAGCATCGTTCATATTGGGAAGTCTTGCTCTACCGTGCATATTCTCCTGAGTTCTTTTTTTTTTTTTTTTGAAGTCTTGTTGATAAAACTCTTTCGACTCTTACAAATAATTTAACGCAAAAAATACGCTTGACTTTATATTTATTTTTGTAGATTTCGTATTTATCATAGGGTCGATTCTATATTGATTAATATTATACCCAATATACATATATGTGTGATTTTAGGAGTAAATGAAAATATAACTTGTCTGCTATCAGTTAGAATCGAAATTAAGCATTTAACATTCTAACTTAAGTCTTATTTTTTAAGTTATCGTAAGACGAATAGGAAATAGTTAAATATGAACCAACTTTAACGTGAAAACGTATATTTGAGCATGCGTAAAACAGCACCTTATTTCGACGTACGACTGCCAAGTTTAATTTTATTTTAATTTTGACCCGCTAATTGTTATTTTTTATAGATAAACTGCCATAAAACAGCGTTCCACAAACAATTAGGCAATTTGTCCCATTTAACGCTGCTCTACAATCTCGCGGTTCTGAAAAGATGGACTTTGAAAACTAGAGGCAGGCAGACGCTCAGACATTGTAGATTTTATAAATTAGATATATATGAATAAGTGAATAATTTCATTAAAAATTAAAATGAGTATATATAAATACACACGGACACACAAACAACTATATATATATATATATATATATATATATATATATATATATATATATATATATATAATATAAAGTTGAATGTGTGTGTGTATGTGTGTGTGTGTGTGTGTCCGGTCACGAATAGGCTCCTATATGGTTGACTATTTTAAAAAACTGATCACATATAATGATAGAAGATGTATCGAGACACAGGAATGGATATGTTTGATCTGGCAGAACGGTGGTTCATTAAAATTGTGGGGTCTGAGTTCGCGCTTGGTCCACAAAGTATGGAAATAAAAAATTAAAAATAAAAAAAAAACGTTTACAAGTGTTTTTGATATAGATGTACATAAGAATACTTTGATAAGTGTGTTTTAACTAAAATAGGGACGGTATAATAAAATTGTGGGGTCTGCGTTCGCGCCTGGCCTACATAGAATGGAAATACGCACAAACTTTAATAAAGAATTTTCATATCTATCTGCGTAAGTATACTTTGATAATTATGTTTCAGTTTGAAGAAATATGGTATAATAAAATTATGGGATGTTCGTTCGCGCCTGACCTCCATGGAATGTAAATATGTCACACAGTTTAATAAGGTTTTTTAATATAGATCCACAGAATATTGTGATAAGTGTTTCAGTGTGAACAGGAATGGTATAATAAATTATGGGGTTTATCTATTTTATTTTTACTTTCATCATATTTTGATTTGGTTTTGATACCCCAAATTTACAACCCTTCCTTTTCATAACCTATCATACTTTCATAAATCAGAGTCCATTTTCTGTAGGCTGTTTTTGAACCCAGTCAACGACGGATACTTTTGTTATATATATATATATATATATATATATATATATATATATATATATATATATATATATATATATATATAGAGAGAGAGAGAGAGAGAGAGAGAGAGAGAGAGAGTTGACAGACTGTGTATAAACACGAAGGGGTGCCTGCGCGTTACATTTTTGTGGCGGGGGATGCGCAGTCTCCTACCACACTCCCCCTGAGTCACCATTGATAAAATATCATTTGCTAGTGAAAAAACTATACAGGACGACTGTAAACAAATGTTGAGATAAGTGGAGAGCACATACAGCGCCTATAATTCTCAACCGGACACCCATCTGGTACTAATTAGGCTTATATATATATATATATATATATATATATATATATATATATATATATATATATATATATATATATGTAAAATTCTACAGGGACCTAGTTCACTGAATACATCAACCAAGATATTCTTAAAATTTGAAAAATATTAATTAAATGTGGAACCACATTTCGTGTGTCTCTGTATAATTATGAAATTTATGTGAATTATACACTTTTTTTTTCTTTTATTGCTGTGGTAGGATCCACCTAATTAGCATACGTGGGGTGTCAACCATATAAATATGGTTGGTACCGTAAAGACGAGAGATACCCAACGATATACTCAGAGAGAGACAACGAGATGGAGAGTCGACGACTACCCAGCCGACACCTTCTCCCAGGATGGTCTCCCCATGATATACCAATGGACTCTATGTAAATATTGTATATACTTTCTTGGTCTCAATATATCTGCTCTATTTTACTTTTGTGTTGTAGTTATTTATTTCCATGACTTCAGTCGAGTTTCAACAATGGTGACGAGGTACGAAAGAACCATACGGAGAAAAAATGAATAATTAAGAGCTTTCGACAATGGCGACGAATGAACACAGGCGGAAGAGAAAAACTGATTGATTAAAAAATGCACAGAAGGATGACGCATGCAGCAAAATAGTCCAACCTTAACGACGAAGGATTCAGAACTTCGTGATATTTAAAAGTCGTTAAAGGATGAGTAAGCATTAAGGATTTTTTTTTTACTCAGAAAAATTAAAATATGTCGTTACACTAACAACGGTGATTTTAAATTGAAAAAAAAACGTTACCTGCAACGATACACCATAAAACTAGTTAGACTACTAAAACATACATGGAATTAAAGTACGCACAAATACACCGCGTCCACTTTGTAAAATGTGACGAACTTTAAAAAAGTTCATTTATAGCGATGAATTTACCTCTGTTAATAAATCAACATCGGAAGTGTTGCCATTAAAATACGCGAACAGAAGTACAGTGAAAAAGAAAGAACGAACAATGAACAACTTTTTTTTTAAGATGTCATAAAAACTCGTTTTTTTTGTGTTGCAAATGAAGTAATTCATACTTGCAGAGAGTAAAAAAAGTTTCACCGACAGACTCTGTCCACAAAATATAAAAAAATATACAAAATTTGATTATCGTGGACTTACGGATGTCAAAAGCAAGACACGAAATAAAAAAAACGTAAGTTGGTTCAATTTTTTTGTTCAACTTATATTTTTGGGTTACACAAATTAAAAGTATGTTCATTGTTGCCCATACATTATTATCAAAATATAGAAGAGTTCTCCAAAGTCATAGCCCGATTATTTAAATCACGGCAGGAAAGCCAGCAGCGTCAAAATGAACAGTTGGCCTTATTAATAAGTGTACAACAGATAACGCAGCAAAATATCAAGAAAAACAAAATGAACAGATTGCTTTATAGTCGCAAAACAAGATGAAAGATAGCAAAAATACCAAGGAAAAAAACAAGATAAAAGGCTAAAAATGCAGGAAAGACGGTTCGCACCCCTGCAATTAAAGAACAATAAGTATCAGAAAAAAATCCAAAAAGAGCAAAAGGAATTTGAAACCGAATTACATCAAAGAAGCAATGTCAAGGTCCGAAGAAATGAAGAACAAACATTTAGAAATTCTAAGGTTAACCCTGGAGAAATGAAACAACAACCAGACAAATAAAGGAAATTCTACATGTTCTAATAGCACCATATTTAATTCGATAAGACTTTTTCAACTACGTATCAGACGAAGAGAAAACGGTGGAGGCGTATTTTAAACGTTATGAGGATATTTTCCCTACAGACAGTGAAAGATGGTCGAACTCAAGAGAAGTCAGTCTATTTCGTAGCAAACTAGGTAATACGGAACATAGCAAATTTGTAGATTTTATTCTTCCGAGGAAAACAAATGAATTGGAATTCTCGGAGACTGTTAAATTGTGTAAGGATCTGTTTGCACCAAATATGTCGCTTTGGCATAAGCGATGGTTATGCATGAATGTCTCTAAATTCGATGATCAGGATTACTTAACATATGCATCTATAGTAAATAGACATTGTGACAACTTCAGATTGGCAGAGATTACGGTTGAGAATTTTAAGTGCTTAATTTTTGTTCAAGAACAAGTGTGAGTTCCGAAATAATAGAGTTTTGTCTAAACGTGAATCTGAACAGAACATTACCTAGCAGAAATAAGCAGAGGATTGCAAGCGTAAGTTTTAAAAAAGAGTCTCGAAAGATCGAAGAAGCTGGCATTGCTGGATCGAAGAAGCTGGCATTGCTTATATAAAAAAAAAATTTAACTGCCAAAACATCCACCAGCCAGAAATTGGGGTAAAAAATCGGCGTATTATAAAAATAAAAAAGAAAAATTAATTAAAAAGAATTAAGATGATCAAAATGTCCCACCATATAATTGCAAAAACGAAAGACATTTAGAAATAAGAAATGTTTCCTGTGAAACAAGAATGGACACAGAAGTTCGTGTTATTAAACAAAAAATTCAATAGCCGAATTAGACAGACATGTTCGAATATCAAATCCTACAGAGATTTACGGAAATATGTGATGACGGAAATATTTAGAAAAAATATCAAATTTCAGGTCGATTCATGGACCAGACCTGACAATAATGAACTATAAAACATAGAAATGTTTAAATAGTCTTACGATAATGAAATCAACGAAACTCGCTCATACGGAAACTGGCAAGAAAATTAACTTCGAAGGCAAGGTTGTACTTCCCATGAAGCTAAACGGGAGTGTTAAAAAATAAAAGTTTTTATTCTAAAAAACGTGGAAAACTTGTTGGATATGGATTTAATTGAAAAATTTAGATTGTGGGATAAACCTTTAAACTCGTTCTGCAGAAAAATAGAAAGTAACACGCAAACAAAACAGGGCATTATAGAAGAATTAAAGAAAAAATTCCGGGTATTTTCACACCTGATCTTGGAAGATATAACAAGTTTGAAGCCAAATTTTAACTCAAGGAAAATACGATGCCAATTTTTAAAAATAAATGTAACTTTCCTTTCGCAGGAGTAGAAAAAAATTAACTAAGAACTTGATAGATTGGAAAAATGGGAATTATATCGAAAGTAGAAACTAATTCATGGGCTGCTCCGATTATGTGCATCAAAAAGAAATCAAACCAAAGCAGAGTCTGCGCGTATTTTTCTACAGGGTTGAACTCGATGATTAAGAATTAGCATTACCATTACCAGAGGAGATTTTTAACAAGCTAAATGGCAAAAATCGACTTATCGGGCGCCTCTCTCCAAATTCCCGTTGAAGAGGACTGTTTGAAGTTACTAGGGATAAGCACTCGTATAGGGTTATACAAATTCAACAGGCTTCCGTTTGGTATTAAAGTGGCACCTTCCATTTTTCAAGAAGCTATGGACGCCATGTTGAATGTTTTTGTGCGCCTTATTAGACGATATCATAGAAAGGAGCGCAACAGTCGACGAATATCTAGAGCAACTCATGTAAGTATTCAAAAAATTCAGGACTTTGAGTTTAAAGTCACAAAGTCGGAGGAAATTAAATATTTAGGAAATATAATCAACAAAAATGGCAAACTTCCAGATTCGGATAGGTCCATTGCAATTAGAGACGTGTCAGCGCCTACTAATGTGGCGACGCTACAAGTTTTCTCGGGCTCGCTAATTACTATCAACCGTTCATTAAAGGAATGCACAATCTAAGAGCTTCGTTGAATGAACTATTGAAAAGACAAGGCATGGGAATGGACAGTAGAGTGTGAGAAAGCCTTTCATGAAATCAAGAAAATGCTTACATCCAACTTCTTTATAACCCATTACAATCCAAAACTTGATATTGTAGTGGCAAGTGACGCAAGTTCATACGGTGTAGGAGAGTGTATCCAACACATAATGCCAGATAGTTGAAAGAAACCAATTGCATACGCTTCTAGAATACTACTTCCAGCAGAGAGAAGTTATTCACAAATCGAAAAAGAGGCTCTAAGTATCATTTTCGCCATAACGAAATTTCATAGATACATTTACGGCGGGCACTTTATTCTAGAAACGGATCAAAATCTCTGATCACAATCTCAAAGTCAAAGTCAAAGAAATGTTTCCCCGCTTATACGGCAAATCTATTGTTGAGATGGGCTACTATTCTTATCAATTATAACTTTCACATACAGCAGCTATGATTTGAAACATAATTAATACAAACAGTTTATCAAGACTCGAACCGATTCAAGAAGAAAAATTCGAGGAATCGATTATTCCAACTATCAGAGCAGATTATGAAGTGAAACGCATGATAAACAAAATTGTATGAGAACTGCCAGTTACACTAAATGAAATCAAAAAGGAATCTGGAAACGATGATTTCATTTTAGACATAAAAACAAAATTGTAACAAATGATTAAAAAGTCCAGATCTGTTGACAGAATTTTACTATATATGTTTCATCATATATATATATATATATATATATATAGCCACACACATACATATATATATATGTATATATATATATATATGTATATATATATATATAGTTATATACACAGAGATCTAGCTCATTTCTGATCTGAACCAAATTAGTCTTAAAATTTAGAAAAATATTACTAAAATTGTAAACAACACTTCGTCTATCTCTCTGAATATTTATGACGATTACGTGAATTCTACATTTTTGGACTAATTATATTTGAGAATATATTCATTTTTTGACGAATTATATTTGAGCATATCTTCAATATTGTAAATTAAACCCTTCAGATTCTTCTTAATACTCAGTGCCATCCCTAGTCGAATTGCGTCGATCTCTTCTAACTTTAATAGTTATAATAATTTATGAAAGAAAATCTACAGAGGAGAAAATATCCAATCGATTGATAGGTGTCTAGTGCTTCTACCGCTACTATGGTCGTCACATTACACATTGAAAATCTATGATATCATTATGTTTCATCTAGTTTTTTGTTAAATACAAGTTCTCCCTTTCAGGGAAAAATTATTTATAAATATTAATTTTATCTAGGGGGCAAAAGTTGATTGATTTCTTTGAAGTCTTGCTGATAAAAACCTTGCCACTCTCACACACATTTAAACACAAAAAAACGAAATGGCCGACTGGAATATCACCAAAATAATTTTCAAAGCAAAAGGAATTCATTTAATAATTCGTTCCTTTTAATACCTCGAGGTATTAATGAAAAAAAAAGATTCGAATCAAGTCTTTCACCAAAGTTGTAAATATTTGGTCTTGTTTTGCTCATAATCCAATCGATGATTGTGGAGAAAATTGCAAATCTTCAAAGAATCTATTCCCAACGAGAGAAAACAACGTATCCTTAATAAATGTGTAATAAGCAGAATGATTTCAGTAAATCCGACGGAATTAAACGCCACATTAACGTTCTTTAAACAAGTATGCCACAAGGCTCAAATCGACAAAATTTAGAGTAAAAGTTTAATTTTTATTTCAATAGAAAATTTGAACTTTGATTTATTTTTTGTTTGAAATCTATTAATTAAAATAATAATTAATATTAATTAAAGTAATATACCATTCAGATCAATGCAAGTCTTTTGCAGGTTTGATATTTTAAACAGTTGTAATTCTTCATTCATATATTTAATACTTAAATACATACATATATATATATATATATATATATATATATATATATATATATATATATATATTAAGCAACGTTGAACCTGGTCAGTACTAAATGGGTGACCATGTGGGATTTTCAGGTGCTGTATGTGCTCTCTGCTTATCTCGGCATTGTTTCCAGTCGTCCTGGTCTTTTCCTTGCCACTGGACTCAAACAGTGCCGATTCAGGAATGATGTGGTCGTAGAGATTGCGCAATACTTGCCTCATAATTACACGCGCTACTACACCTAAGGGGTATCCTTTGTTTTTTTAGACTTAACGGGAGCATGGATGGATTTAAATATAAAACCATGATTAATTTATAACTTTTTTCTATTAGACCAAGCATCGTTCATATTTTTTGCAATATTCTCACCTTTAGTCAGCATAAACAGATTCTTAGAACACGGCACCCCATGTAATCTGCCCCACTACTTTAATTCATTTCACAACTTTATGCCATAAACCATAATCCTTTTATAAACAGTGTGATATAAATGCGGGAGTGCCTCAGGGGTCTATCCTTGGACCTCTATTGTTCCTAATATTTATTAATGACCTCCCCGACAAAACTGCCTCTGAGATGGGTATATATGCTGATGACACTACACTCTATAACAGGCATGACAGGAAAACAAATGAACACACATCTAAAGAAATGGCAAAAACACTAGAGGATGACCTCCAATCTGTAGTGGAATGAGGACATAAATGGATGGTCACATTCAATGCTGCCAAGACCAAACTGGTTTCCTTCAATAATTACAAGAAACCTTTTCTGCCACCAATAGTAATGGCTAGTAACTCCCTGTCTGAGAGTAAATCTTTCAAACTGCTTGGCCTAACGTTCACAGGAAACATGAGTTGGAACAATTATATTGAAAACATTGCCAGGGCCGCTGCGAAAAAGGTAGGCTCTCTCTACCGTGCTAGAAAACTACTGACACCTGAAAGTATCCTGTACCTTTATAAGGCCACCATTCGACCATGTATGGAGTATTGTTGTCACATTTGGGCTGGTGCATCTGCTGCTAGTCTCTCGCTCCTAGACAAGGTTCAAAAGAGAGTCGCCGATCTGATAGGCCCTGAACTGGCATCTAAGCTTCAGCCGCTGTCCCATCAATGAAACGTTGCATTCCTCTGCCTGTTCTACAAGTATTTTAATGGTGAATGCTCTGACGAACTGCAGACACTTGTTCCCCCACGACGTAGACACCCCTGACAAACCCGACAGGCAGCAAAATCCCACCCTCACACAGTAGAGATCCTTAGATGTAAAATATCTTTCTACTCCAGTAGTTTCTTCCCCAGAACCGCTAGACTCCATTCCAGGTCCCTGCTTCCCTAACTGTACTGACATGCAGAAGTTCAAGTGTAACGTGAACCGACATCTTGCTGCCCAAATCCCAACATAGTGCCCCAGTAGTTGCTGCCCCTGATAGTAGCCCCTTACACCAAAGTGGCAATGTGCCTTGCCTTGTTTGGGGTGAAAATGTAATAAAAAAGTACTTTTGTAATCACAGTTTCCTTTTATAAAATCCTACTTAACATATACCCCCGCTTAAATTCATCATCATAATATTACGCCGGAAACCATGCTCCTTTTCTAAGTGTTGCTGTGACCTTAGTTACATCTATTGATAAAATACCATTTAGCGTAAACCCCCTCCTCATGTAAACCCTCCATCTACACGGATAAACTAGAAGCACCACCTAACTTACCCTATATCTTTCCACACACTTTAAACACATAAACTACCCACATTCTTTAGTAACTATGATAGACACCCCATATACCTTTTTACATTACATTTTATATATTACACTTCTCCTTTATGTTAGAGTTCAATACAGTCTCCACCAAACAACATCCATAATTTATTTATTTCGTTCCTGATGAATGTCCCGCTAGATATCACATTCCTATTATGCTGCCTACCATTTTCTCTACTCTTTTGATGAGAAGCATTAGGCTTCGAAATACATTAGTATAAGGAGTTCCCTTTATCCCTCAATAAAATGTATGCATACCTTTATTCAATAAATGATCCATACTATATAAATCAGTATATAGTTTTAAAACTCCATTCTCTGCTTTTATTGACTCAAATATATATATATATATGTATATATAACTATTTCATTTAGGTAGGAAGGGGCGCGGTGGATACTAGAAAGCTGAGTGGCCAACTAGTAATCCTCAACATGTATAAAAACAAGAAGCAACGACAGAATTCGCGCATAAGCCTGACGAATCCTATAGTTGGATGAAACGCAGAATATTCAGTGTAGCTTAATCGCCATATATATTTTATAAATTACTATATGTATATATATAGAGATAGATAGATAGATAGATAGATAGATAGATATGTACAAAGGATGTATAATATAGATAATCATACGTGTGTCTATAAGATTTTCCGTTCGTTATTAATAGGTCTGCTATATTTAAGTTTGGTTTTTCACACTAAATGTATTTCTTGTTTAGCGCGCAATTTGAATATGAACATCGGTGAATATTACATCTTGTTTGTTTATGAAGAAAATATCAATCTAATTGAAAATGAAATGTGTCACAATGGATTTTAGAATCAGCAAAATCTGCAGCTCGTTTACTGAATGTTTCAATAGAAGATTTTTTGTTTGTTAAGCAATCAATGAGTTGCGCTAATTCAGTTTTTAAATGTTAATCCATTGGGAATTCGCTGAGATCGTGCCATGATTATTACATATTTTACTATACATATGATTACCTATATTACTATATATATATATGATTATATATATTACTATATATATTATTATTACATATATTACTATATATATGATTACATATATTACTATATATATATATGATTGCATATATTACTATATATATGATTATTACATATATTACCATATATATGATTATTACATATATTACTATATATATGATTATTACATATATTACTATATATATTATTATTACATATATTACTATACATATATGATTGCATATATTACTATATATATGATTACATATATTACTATATATACATATGATTGCATATATTACTATATATATATAATTATTACATATATTACTATATATATGATTATTACATATATTACTATATATATATGATTACATATATTACTATATATGTGATTATTACATATATTACTATATATATGATTATTACATATATTACTATATATATATATATATGATTACATATATTACTATATATGTGATTATTACATATATTACTATATATATGATTATTATATATATTACTATATATATATATGATTACATATATTACTATATATGTGATTATTACATATATTACTATATATATGATTATTACATATATTACTATATATATATTATATTTATGTGCTTCCCCACCAAAGCAAATACGGCACAGGGCCGATTTTAATGTCGGGTAAAAACCAGCTCCCCTAAAAGTATGCGAAAAGAGGTCACTCTGGTTACCAAAAATAATAATCGTCCCAGTATAGAGGGTTTCCCCTCCATTGACTGGTACAGATTATCTTAAGTGCAGCATGTGCAGAACAGAGTATTTATTTGCTCCCCCATTAGGTACAAGGCCGATTTTTAATGTGAGGAGTAAAGAAGAAATGGGGACCAACTTCCCGCGGAGTAGGGGAGCTGGATAGTGACAGCTGGTATGAAGGGTTGCCCCTCCATTGACAAAGGTCTTATATGTGAGGTTGGAATTTATTTGCTCCCCCACTGAGCAAATTAGGTACAAGGCTGATTTTTAATGTGAGGAGTGAAGGGGAAATGGGGACCAACTCCCCGGGAAGTAAGGGAGCTGGATAGTGCCAATTGGTATGAAGGGCTGCCCCTACATTGATCAAGGTCTTATATGTGGTGTTGCCCCCACATATGGCCTTTGCTTGCAGTATCTGCCGGAACAGATATTACACTTTGATCTCGGCCCGAAGGCCAAGAATAATTACTATATATATGATTATTACATACGATTCGTCGAGATCTTACTTAGATTTGAGTCAATAATTCGTGACATTCATTTACAATAACATTTTTACTGCTATTTAATTTTTCAGTACTTTGTGTTGAATTTTAATGTCGAGAATTGTCATATTGTTAGTTTTATTTCCACTTTAAAATTCTTATTGGTGAGAATGGAGTATTTTATTTGAAATTTTGTAAAGAAATCGGCACACTCTCTTGAGATCATCAATATGTTTACTTTGCATCTCACTAATTAACCCATTATTTAAACGCCTCTTCTCTCTTGAAATATAATATGAATTGTTCAGCAAACCCTGCTCTTTAATAAATATCCTCTGCGTGTGTATATTACAAATTTATATCATACAAGAAGACCACCCGATTTTAACCGATCGTTAAATATGGTATTTTAAAAGATGCAAACACACACACAATATTTAATTAATGCAGATTTTGTATTTATTATTATACAGCAAATACTCTCTTGAATATTATGTTGTACCCAACATGTAGTATTGGCCTCCTGGCGTTGCTCGGTCGTAAAAACGTTTTTAAAAAATAACTTCGGTGCCATTAGTTAGAATCGAAACCAAAACATTTAGCGCTCGAGTCTTATTCGTTACCATCTAACGTATGAATATCAAAAGTAACCAACATTAACATGTAAATGTATATTTGTACGTGCGCTAAGATGCACGTAAAGTCGACTTACGTCTGCCAAATTCTATTAGTTTTTATTTTAACCCCATAGCATCTATTTTTACCTGTTAAATCCATAATCGAATTTTTCCTACGGGTACAAACCACCGAAATATCAAGTTGAATGTGTGTAGACCAAAAACTGAAAGAGTAGGTTTGTAGAGACTATTCCTCAGACAGACAGACAGACAGACAGATCCGCAAACACAAAGACACTTTATATGTAGATATATAGATTTAAAGTACATTCGCTTATCTGAAATCTACACGAACGAAAAATTTGCTGCTATTGGAAAATATAGAATGCCTTATCTTGACTTAATTATACTTGTATATATATATATATATATATATATATATATATATATATATATATATATATATTATAAATTCTATCATCAGACCGTAACAAATTACTTTATGCTCGCTGTATGATTTGATTTTCATGTAGACGTAGATATTATTAGTAATCGAAAAACAAAAGTGTACTTATAAACAAATAACCCCACACACACAGCATATATATATATATATATATATATATATATATATATATATATATGGTCAGGTCATATCATATGCTACCGGTACCATGTAACCCAGTACTACCTGCCTCATGGTCGGGTCACCGGCGACTAAACTGGTTCCCCCACCAGACTAGTTTGGTGAGCAGGGCGGCTAGTCTCCCTGAAGGGTTAAAAACAAGACCTTCCATAGGGCGAATGAACCTTTTTCGGGGTCAACGGCCAACTAGCACCGTGTATGTTTGTGTGTATGCATATATGTGTTGGGGTGGAGAGGGTTCCCGTAAGCCGTGGTGAAGGCAACCTTTCTAAAGAAGCAAATCTCTGATTTAAAAAAAAAAACATAAAGCGGGAAACCAGTATCCGCATTAAGCTGGTCTGCAGATTAATTTGTTGCTGGCTTTCTGGCTCTTGCTTGTTGCTGGATCTCAACATTTTGAACCGAGAGAGAGACTTAGCTGTCGTACAAAGCTAAGACTCTGTAACATCATCTTTGTATAGATACTCCCTTAGGCATTTGGGCTCATGGACTTTAAGTGTCTGAGGGAGTGGCACTCGTCTGACAAGACGTTGCAATCATATATATATATATATATATATATATATATTATAGAATTCACAAGAAACACTCGTCTAGCTGTAAACACTATCAATAATTCCCCCCACTCTTTATCTGTGCCTAAACCTAAACGTAGATTCCATGAACAAAGCTTTTTTCTTAGAACTGCACGCCTGTGGAATTGTCTTCCGTTTTCTTGCTTTCCGGCTGACTACAATATGGTTGTCTTCAAGTCTAACGTAAATAAGTTCTTGATGAGCCGTTCCATATAAGTTATCAACTTTACCAAATTTTCATTACTAATGATTACTATAATGTCCAATTTCTACTGTACACTCTTTAACCCTTATCCTTGAGTGGCCTCTTGGCCTTGATAATGTGGTGATGCCTGCGTAAAAAAAAAAGTTTGCTTGAAGCATTGTGTAGTATAGGTATGTAGTAGCATTATCATTCCACAGACACCTCAACACCTGCAGAAACACTAATATATCTATTAAAGTCGATATTTTAACCACAGAACACAATATTGGGAATCCTCGCATAAAGGAATCATTACTAATATCCAAATTACGACCAGAACTCAACAATAGACTGAAGCTCGGATCACCATTCATTATATAACTTTACATACGCCTCCCACCAAAGACTTACCATTACAACCTTAACCCATAAGAAAAGATACACCACTCATACACCACTCACAGTCCAGACAGGGCCTTACTACAAGCCCCCTTCCATATAAATTATATTAAAAAATAAAAGAAATTAAATACAAAAAAACAGCCAATATATATTAAAAAAAAATATTTAAAAAAATTATAAAAAAATAGTTTTGATTTAAGCTAACCCACCTACTCAAACCCAAATAAACACTAACAACAAACACAAATATATTAATAAACAGATAATAATAAAGAATTAAATAGAGAAAAAATGTTCCATCTATAACCACTTATAGTTTTATTAAAATAAATAAATTAACAATTTCCAAGGAATGTCATCCAGTGCCCCCTTCCCACCTATCTTCCTATTCCTGACAACCGCACCCCTAACCTAAACACCCTAACAGCCGACTGAGAGCAATCCATCCCGTATCCCCTCCCCTGCTCTCTCACATCCCCCTTCCCCTTCTCTCCTTCAAAAGCTAACCCGTACCAACCTGCTAGCGACTTGTGTGACCTAGATACACCAAGTCATTCCACTGAATATGCTAGGATGTTAATAAATTAAACAAATGAATGAATAATACATAGCAGCAGAAAAATAATAATAAGACAACAAAATAGGCATAGAATATACAAAATTTTTAAAAAGCTTACGGTAAAGCAACAAGTTATAAACTAAATAAATAAATAGATAATATATATACAAAAAATGTTATAAAAAAGCAACAAATATATGTTAATTACCTAAAACAGGCCATAAGTAAATCCCCTCCTTACATTTTGCTCCGAGGTTCCGCACAGCCATTCAATTTCCGCTCCATCATCTAGCATGCTTTGAATTGATCTGTCACGTCTACCCTTTGAAAAGGGAATTTTTCCGAAATTATTATAGCTATTGCCGCAGACATAACAAGTAAGACATTTGTATTTAATACAACTAAATAAATATATGTATATATAGACATATATGCATGTACTTATTGATTTGTGAATCGCCACTTGTTTTCGTCTTCTTTCACCAACAGCGACTATATCTCATTCCTCGCATTGTGATAACCTTCTAAATCTCTACTATATATATATATATATATATATATATATATATATATATATATATATATATATATATATATATATATATTAGTTGTAAATATATTTGGACTACATATTTCTTACTTCGGGTCACCGCTTATCAAGGCCCAGAAACCACTATAATAAGTGTTCATAAGTATTAAGTACATGGGGAGACAATATGATAAACTTAGGAAAGGGTCCATTATTTTAAAAGACGACTCAGCAGTCTTTTATTCATATTTTGAAAATGACCATACTATAGTCAAAATCGAAATAGCTCTTACGGTATTGTGTTCCACAGCAGAGAGTTCTACGAAAAACTCTGCTCATAGTATTTTGTTTAGTTAGAGGCATAGATAATAAGTTAGGTAAGTTGTTTGTAGTTGTTCTATAGACAAGTGTTTGCTGCGGATGTTTTACATGGGAGGACTATATATTAGAGCTCAGTCGAGCATTTACCGTAAAGGTAAGGATAAAAACTCGCAGCGTCTCTTCTGTGAAAAAACGGACTTTACGGGGCGAAAAGGTGTTCCCTCACTAAATTTATCGCAATGTACCACACGTTGTATGTACATATTTCATTTACAGCCCTAGTCAATGGTTTAAGGTCATCAAGCTACTAAAATATTTACTTTCTTAAAAATATCGTAGTTTTATGAGGCTAATCTTCATGCCGAGTCGTCCTAGACGTTTTCTTAGTAACACATGACCGAGTGGTCCTAGACGTTGTATCAAAGTTTACAGTTACCCAAAGGTGCTGAGTTCAATCCTGAACGAAGGCAGTGAAAAGTAACATTCAAAACAGAGAATCAGCAACTATGTCCCAGAGCCTAGCTTGAGTCCGAACACAGTACCCCCGTAATAATAATAAGGGGTTGGGTTCGAGACTCCTAACAAACGGTTCCCCAATTCGATACAAAACACTTGATGAAGGCCGGAGGGCAAAACGGCCGAAACGTTGTGACTATAACAACCAAGATGAGGAAGTCAGTCCGACAATCTCAATAAATGAAAACAACTCATCTCAAAAAGACAGACAATTACTAACAAAATTCATCACAAGCATTAGACAGACACAAACACATATACATGTATGTAATATCAATTATGACTATGCACTTCTAACAGCTACGTGCTTAACAACGAAACCATTAAACCAGATATAGTGACATATGACATGAAGGAGAAAAAAGCAGTGTTCCAAATGATGCTGATCTAAACATAGCTGAGAGTGAAAAAAATAACGAAATAACAATGTATCATGTACAACATGAACAACATGAAAAGAAAATTTCAATAATTATAGAAACATCTGACTAATCTTTTTAAATCTTCAAAACTATCTGACGAATATATCGGTGAACCAAGTACAAAAGAGATACAAACATTTACACTTAAAGAGACAATTAGAATCTTATAATAGGATTTTCGTCGCAAACCGCGCAGATTTAGTAGACGTATTTTTTAGTTGCATCCATTAAGCTCCAACCTTAATCTTGACTCTAACCTTAAACCCGGACATATCATAAAAATGATCCGGACATATCATAAAAATGATCCGTCCTTATTATTTCATGACCGTAGTTCCATTATATATTCTTTTCATATTTTCTTTGTATTTCTTATTTTCTTATCAATTTATATCACATATTTTATTTTCCGTTTTATCGATCGCCTTTTCTTATGTTCCAGATATTAAATAAATAAACAAAGTCAATAGGAACGATGCATTTACAAATGCAGACAATAATTAGTATCGTTAGTAATCGCCTGCAATAAATAGGTGCCATTAGAAGGATCACGCATGCGTACGAAAAACTACTCTACACTTGATTACAATTATATGGGGTTTTTTCAGAATTGTTAGTGGATCTGGCTTGTCTATTGCAGATGGTTTGTTAGGTATGATTGACATGTTTTGATCTTTGATATCACTAATGAGTTTATATGAGAATTACGTTGATTGGTTAACATAATCACGTGACAAACGGAAGGTTTTTAGGAAGATTTCAGTTTTTGTTGCTTACAATTTACTGCAGAAAAATAATGTAACGTCCATAATCTTATGAACTCTTAGATTCTGTGTGCTGATCATCCAACCAAAGGTAAATGCTACATAAGGAAGAGAATTACTTAATTAAGATCAGTAGAACATGTTTTGTTTAAACTGTCGTTGTTTCATTCTTCATATCTTCCACACAGGAAAAATGGATGACAATAACCATAAACTTCATCTAGGATATCACACACTGTCATTCCTCTCAGGACTGCAATAGCCAGAGTTAAATCTTCAAGGTATGATATACAAACTGGAAAATGTTTTACATTTTATACGATCATTTGAATCAGCCGCTTCAGATGTTCTAAACTTAATTATTTCCTTTGGTTATTTCATATTTATAGATAGATTACAAAACAAAGATGGGCAATCAATAACTATTGCACTCCCAAAATCAAGATAGTAGAAATCGATACAGTAGATGAACGGAGGCTACCGAGCATAAAACGAAACCCTACAAAGACATTTCATTAAAAAAAATTGTCTCGGTGTCAATAATTCTTGTGTTAATATATTTGATATATTCTTTCAAAAAGTCTTCATTTATAGAAATGTAAAAAATAAATAGTCTTTATTGTTTTGTGTACGAAGTGCGAAATGATGTAGAGGTGTTTTGTTTTAAGAATTTGTTTTGTTGTGATAATTTGTGTGTTATCATGAAACAATAATTTGTGTGTTATCATGAAACAATAAAAATAATAAACTTTTTTTTCTAATTTCTTTTAATAAAGTTTTTTAGTTTTAACAAAAACTGATATACTTTTATTTTCACATTTCTTTAAGTTTTTCCTTTGTTTCTTTTAACACTAAAACGATAAAAATAAAAATTTAAAGAGCATTTATTTTTTTCCGTTTCGTATTTGCATCAACTGTAATCATTTCCGCCATCTTAGTTTTGGGAGCGCAATTGTTAGGGATTACCCAAAAATGAAACATGCATAATTATGGTTGATAAGCATTAAACGCTATAGACACACGACAGTCCTTGGCTATGAAATTCTTTATTTGGCCAATCAATTCTGACATCCTTTCTCCACTCAAATCTCCCGTTGTCCCTCACAGACTCCTTTCCTTCTTTGATTATGTTATACCACTTAACCTGATGCTTAATTCATACAAGATGGTCTAAAGGTAGTCTAAAGCATTCCATACGTTTCTGTTGTATTTTTCCAAGTTTAAAACACAATTGTATTGCATATCGTTCTTCTAAGGTGTCCTCATGTCTAGATTGCATTTTTGGAAATTCACCAGCTGAGACAATCAGGCTTTTGTAGAGTGTATTACAATTCTTGTTGTAGCTGTTCATTTGAACCTAAAATCATAAAAGTTGGTCAAGTTATCTCATAAGATGTATAGCAAAACAATACTAAATTTTCAAGAGTCTACGACAATTTTAAATGCCTGTACAAAAAGGTCGAGAAACTTATTAAAGGCATCTCGTACATAAAACTTGATTTTCTTTCTTCCTGGCCGTAATACATTCTGGCCTATGTGTTGCATACCAGGTTGAAGAGTAAAAAGCAAAATCATTGAACCATTTGTTATTTTTTTTATTACACTGACTATTTTGTAAGCATGAATCACGTGTATGTGTGTATGTGGGTGTGTATGTGTGTGTAGATAAAAATACAAATAATTGTGTAAATAATATACTATATACATATTATATGATAAGGAAAATTACGATTTTCAAATTTGATATTACAACGTTTATTATTCGACACCGGGAATACAGTTTGAACATTTTAATTTTCAACTTGTGTTTCTTGTGTTGAATAAGAACTTGGCCCTTTAGAGGTTTATGTACCACTAATTGTTGTTTAGAGCATTCTAAGCTCTATACATCGATTGTCAGGGTTAGATTAAAATATAATTTAATATGTTAAGAATTATTTTTTTGAAAAAATAGTTATATAAGAATTTTATCAAGAATAAATATTCTTTCTGAAATTATTAAAAAAAAGTAATATTTATAGTTTGTGAATTTTAGCTGAGAATAATAAATAAACATTAGAATGGAATGTTATATCTGACAGCTGATGAGTTTAGGATACGTGTTATTTGGCGTATGACGTAAAAGTCAGCTGATTGGGAGGTTTTAGTAGTCAGTATCTGATATTCAAGAGGGATAGAAGTACTGGAAGTGAACACAACCAAATAAGACTGAAATAGAGAAGAAATCATTTACAGGAATCAGAGGAACTCGAACACTCAACTATACTGGACAAAAAATTAAATGTATAAATTGGTAACCGGTGACGTTGCGTTTATCTCTCCCTGAGGGAATGATTCTTTGTTGCAGCCTGTATAATGAAAATGACGGAGATCAAAGAAATGGGGAATCGGACAGATAAGGTTAGTCCTCAAATTAATAATCTGTTAACTTTTTATACACAATCAGCACCCAACAACATAACAGACTTCTATTTATAACCTGTCCACTACTAAACAACAGACATTCAGTTAGGCCACATATACACTCTGTATACACACAACCATTAGAAAAACATGAAATATATACACCTACATGCACACCGGAATTGGGTCTTTTACAAATATGTATATATAACATAATTCCAATGTTGTCAATGGTCATTGCAAGCGAGAAGTCAATGGCAAATGATCGCTGCAGTAATCCATTTACAAATATCATCGAAAGAGGTGGAGAGTACTGACATTCTCAGGAGACTTGTTGTTGATCGGTCTCCATGTTGTTATTGGCAGTAAACAATCACTGATAATGACTTTCGTTTAAACTCAAAGTGAGTAGATTACAAATACTTGTGGTTTCCCCTCATTGTATGTGTGGTTCATATTTCGATTTGCTGTATTTTTCTACCTCCCTCTTTTTTTATCTATCTTTTCCTCACGTTGCTCTTCCGTTTTCTTTATCTTTTCTTTCTATTTCTCTATTTTCTCACTTTTATACAATATGAATGATTATACTATTTGCCTTAACCAATCCAGAACTCACCATTCATCCTCCCTTTTCCTCTACTTTCCTCCTTACAGTCTCGGTCATTCGTAATTATACGCCCCAAAAGCACGTGCATATAAGTAAAACCATTAAATCATTTCTCCATTCTTGTCTTTTCGTTTTCGTGTTTTCTTCCTTTCGCACTAGAACCGAATGTGAATAAATCTTGAAGAAATCTGAAAAAAATCGCTGCTCCAAGTGTGGACGTTGTTCCTTAGATCCCGTAAAACGCATCGATCAGTGCTTAAATGCGTCATAACCTACAAACAAAAACAAATACAACGCAGATTTTCCCTCCACGGACTACACATCCTAAGGGGGTTCTTTAATAATATTTCATGCCTACATTTCGCGCTCCTCCTTAGTTACGGATCGATAATTGGTTTCATCAGAGCTTTAGATTAAAAAGGAACAATAAATCATTATTTATTAAACCTATACAATTTTTATATGCGTATACAATTAAACCTATACAATTTTTATATGCGTATACAATTAAGCCTACACAATTTTTATATGCGTATACAATTAAACCTATACAATTTTTATATGCGTATACAATTAAACCTATACACTTTTTATATGCGTATACAATTAAACCTATACAATCTTTATATGCGTATACAATTAAACCTATACAATTTTTATATGCGTATACAATTAAACCTATACAATTTTTATATGCGTATACAATTAAACCTATACAATTTTTATATGCGTATACAATTAAACCTACACAATTTTTATATGCGTATACAATTAAACCTATACAATTTTTATATGCGTATACAATTAAACCTATACACTTTTTATATGCGTATACAATTAAACCTATACAATCTTTATATGCGTATACAATTAAACCTATACAATTTTTATATGCGTATACAATTAAACCTATACACTTTTTATATGCGTATACAATTAAACCTATACAATCTTTATATGCGTATACAATTAAACCTATACAATTTTTATATGCGTATACAATTAAACCTATACAATTTTTATATGCGTATACAATTAAACCTATACAATTTTTATATGCGTATACAATTAAACCTATACAATTTTTATATGCGTATACAATTAAACCTATATACATTTTATATGCGTATACATTTAAACCTATACAATTTTCTATCATGCAAAGGTAAAAAATAGTCGATCTTGTAGAAAGTCTGTAATTCAGCTAATGTTTTAAGAAAAATAAAATTGCAGATAAAACTGGAACTGAAAATCACATTATTTTCAATTCATTCTATTTTGCAATCTCATTCGATTACGTGACCTTAAAATTTTTTACTGTGTATGAATTTTTCTACGACATGTTATAACCATTTTCTGGATCCTATGATTGGATGGATTGTTTCCCATTACGCAATCTAATTCGATCTTACGTTTCTGAATTCTTTAGATGAAAATTGATTATTCGTATTATTTAGATTCTTCTGAATACGCTTCGCATCTTAAGTGTTATTTGCACAAAGTTTCGCTCGATGTAACCTCAGACCTTCTTCAGTTATATCTTATCAAACGGGAATCTTTTTTATTAACTCTGGAATCTGCAGGTGATTTCGAACGAAACGCTTTATTTAATATACGAAGGCAGCAAGATTGAACTGTCAATCTCCATAAGAGTGTAGCATTACAACTGAATTTTATCAAGTACTTTATCCACTACGTCACGGATCTTTGCAGTAATGGATAAAATACTTCCTAAAAAGTACAATTACAAATTTCTTAGGACTGTTACTCATTTTGAAAACATTGTGAAGATGAGAAACTCTGCTGAATGTAAATATCACTAATTCGATCATATATGATCTTAAATAAATTGCTCTGGGTGTGGATTTTCCTATCAGATGTCAAAAGCATGATTAACACTTATGAATATCCATTTTTTAAAATGTAAGTAAATTATTTATTCTAAACCAATGCAAAACTAGTATTAGGATGACAAGAGGATTCTTGCGAAATTTTTAAATTTGATTTCAAATGATGTATTTTCAAATAAGCTTTTGTTATAATTACTTTATTGTACATATCAATTTAAAATACGATTTTCATTCCATATAATCGTTTTAAAACAATTATGTCTTCTTTTAATAACGTTGTGTATATCAACAGAGGTGCGAAGTACATATACACAACATGCTAGGCTTCACCCTAAATGAATCCAAAAACAGACGTCATCAATCAGCACACATAACTGATGCAGATTACGTAGACGATATTGCTTTGTTCGCGAACAACACTGCTGATGCGCAAACACTGTTACGTAAGCTAGAAAAGTCTGCAAATGACATTGGTCTCCACATAAATGCGAATAATACAAAGTTTATGACTTTCAATGTGAAAAGAGAGATCAGGGCTTTGGTTGGATCAACACTGAAAGAAGTCGCTGAGTTTACGTGTCTGGGCAGCAACATAGTTTCCACAGAGAGAGATATCAGAATTCGCATCTCAAAAACATGGACCGCATTGGATGGGCTACATTCAGTATGGACTTCGAGACTGGCTGACAAACTGAAAAGGCAGTTCTTCAGGGCAGTGGTAGAGTCTGTCCTTGTTTACGGTGCTACAACCTGGACACTCACCAAAAGATTGGAAAGAAAACTAGACGGCGCATACACCCGTATGCTAAGAACAATATTAAATATATCTTGACAAGAGGAAGAGTGGAGCGGAAGAGTCACATTGGCCCGGGCAAGGAGCCCGTCATGATGATAATAATGATTTAATAACGTTGAATTTAAGATGAAAGAAGAAAATTCGCACAGATTCCTTATTTCAATTTAAGCTAGGTCGAAAAGCTGCTCTAACAACTCGCGATATCAAAGGAGCGTTTGGCACAAGAACCACTGCCGAACTTTGGGGTAATTGCGCCAAGTCCGGGTTAATTGACCTGACTAGCTAAAAGTGTTCTTTTAACAACCACGTGTATAAAGTTAGTTGGCGCAATTACCCCCGGATTTGGCGCAATTATCCCAAATTACGGTACTGAACGCATAGCGCAATGGTGGTTTAAGAAATTTCGTAGCCGTGACGAAAGTTTTGAAGATAATGAGAGCAGTGATCGGCAATTTGATATTGACAACAATTAATTAAGATCCTTAGTATAAGCCAATCCACACATATCTGTTCGAGAACTTGCTTCTGAATTAGACGTAAGGTATGCGACAATTTTCAACTACTTAAAGAGATTGGAAAGACAAAAAATTTCTAAGTGGTTGCCTCACGAATTAAACGGCAACCAAAGAAACGACGTTATAAAGTGTTAGTAAAATACAAAATTAATTTAACGTAATTTTTACTCTATATTATAGAAAATGGTTAGAGTTATATATAAATATTATTTATTTCACACTCCATAAAACCGGCAAAATTTGATTTGAACATCGGAAAATGACAGAACCTTAAAAATGACAAAATATAACCATTGCGGCAAAAAAAGTTGAATTAAACATACAAAATATACGATAAAAGGTTGATACAAATATACATTTTATTTTGCTAGTTTTGGTTCAACCACTAGTCAAGTTAAATATAGCGGAAGAAGTCTTACCTGTGGCTTTAAATATTAAATACATAGGTACTATCTGTTTCAATGTATGTTTGTCCAAAAACATATCACATTGAAACAGATAGTACCTAAAACAATAAACTTCCGGTATCCATAGAGGGCCATAAGTAACAAATCTACCTTATTGATAACAATATATTAATTTTGGAAATCGTAATTTGTAGCCCGTAAAAAGTAATATTAAAATTATTTTTATTAAATTTTAATAAATTCCTCTTTATGCCAGGAAATAATAAATGTTAATCATTTTTTTAATTTTAACTAAATCCTTAAATCAACTAAATCGGAAACTTATTTTCAATTCAATATCTTATTAAAGATTGTAAAATAAGCCGTGCACAAAAAATTAATTAACTCTAAACTCATAATTCTTTCAGTTACTTTGTTTAGAATCTACATTTTGTTTTAACAATAAAGAAACAAGTAACGATTTTTATTAGTTACGATTTTTATAAGTGAGATACGAAGATAACCAAATTGGATTACAATAAAAATAATTATTCGAGATCGATTTCTTAATATGTTTATTTGCTCATTGACGAACAATGGCATTGATTTATTTATTTTTAATTACTAACGATAAGATTGTCATTTTAGTCATGTAAGAGTCAATTTTCCACGTTGGCTGAAGAATTTACTCATTAAAAAATATTTCAGATATATTTTGAAATTTCACAAGCTAAAAATGTAAATTATACATAATGAATTTTTTTTTTCGTAAAACTTAAATAATTTTAATTCATTTCCCAACTTCTTTTTGCCGAAAATCGAGAAAAAGCGTATAAATCGGTAACAATTTTAGCCCAAAATTAAATATATTTTATTCATTCATTCAAGTATATTTTAATATGTAAAAAAAACTATCCCCCCCCCCAAAAAAAACAAATTTCTAATTAAATCGCGTTGAGGAGTAACGTCCGAGATTTTTTTATATATTATTTTATTTCAATTTATGTATGGTTCAGCTTTTTTGCTGTCCGTAAAATTGGACGAAATTGATCAATCATTTGATAATTTTTGAAAAATAGCGTTGCTTTCATTGTTTGTGTCAACATTTTTTTTTAATACTCCGGTTTTACAAAGAGTAAAATATGATATTTTTTTAGATTTCTTCGTGAGAATACAGCAAAAATTCCCATGAATTAATTTTATTTTACAAGTTGTTACTATTATTATTTGCTAGGGGGTCGTAATTCCGCATTAGTGTCATACCTACACATATATATAACATTATCTATATCTCTACATATTGATAACACCATATGCTAATGAAAGGGCTTCATTAGTTCATTTTCCATATTGTCCGAGAACCTTTAGAGTACAGATGACTAACCAACATATATTTATATTATAAAGATAAAATAATAAATTATGTTTTAGTTTTATCAACTTAGTTGAGCATTCTGGCAGTTTTTCGAAACATACATTCTTCTTTATTTTTTTTTACAAGGTGGTCACCACTTATCAAGGCCCGGAAGCCACTCAGGGATAAGGGTTAATGTAAGTACAGTACGTTAGTGTGGAGATTTAGAGTGTCTACTTAAGGGGGTGGTTCATCAGGAATTTGTTTACGTTGGACTTGAAGACATCCAAGTTGTAGTCAGGATGGAAGCAGGCTGACGGAACAGAGTTCCACAGGCGTGCAGTTCTAAGAAAGAAATTTTGTTCATGGAATCTACGTTTTGATTTAGGCATAGATAAAGAGTGGGGAAAGTTTTTCACGGTGGATTCAGCTAGACGTGTGTTTTTTGTAAAAGATTGGCGAGGGGGGGACCAGAGATTGGAGTTCAGACGAGCACCTGCCATGGAAATACCGATAAAACAAAGATAGACTTGCAACGTCTCTTCTGTGGGAGAAAGGTTGCAGGGAAGAGAAAAGGGCATCCCCCACTAAGCCACGAGATCTATTTTGTACTCTGTTTAGGCAGGATAGGTTGTTTTTAGCAGCTGCTGCCCAGATATGGCAGCAGTATTCCATCATTGGACGTAATTGGCTTTTATATAGATATAGAATTGCATCAGTAGTGAGATATCTTCTGAGGCGGTAGAAGGATCCCACCATCTTTCCAGCGACCTTGACAACAGACTTGATGTACGTGTTCCATTTCAGATCAGGAGTGAATGCCAAGCCCAGAAGCTTGTCAAAATATGGGGCTTCTCCTAGACGTCCTATTTCTACTATATTATGAGAGGATAATGCGATCTGTTTATGCCAAAACTCCTTGAATTATTGTTTTTATATCTAAAAGATATTATCCTAACCAGCTTTAATTAGGGATTGACGCATGCGAAAAAAGATATATATTAAACTACTCTTAAATAAAAGTGAAAAAGTATTTACATGAAGTTCTTGATCTTATCTCCTCGCCGCAATCCACTTCTACCGATTAACAGTAAAATCCTACCCTTCACTATAAGGACCTGCTTATTCTGAAAAACTTTTAGTTTAATAACTTGTGTCTTTTATAACTACCTCTCTATCTATCCAACTCTATGAATATTTTAAATAAAATTTAAATGCAATGAAAATATATATTTTTCTTCTAAACTCGCCACTAATGATGCCTTTATAAGCTCATCAAACTTCCTTTATTGTCTTGTCAATCCAGCGTGTAAGTGGTCATAAATTCCGTCATACACGCAAATGCACAAATCTGGGAATAAATTAATCTATATATGAAAGTGAGTTTTTTCTCGCTCTTACATTAATATTAAAAAGCTACATTTTCTATTTCACAATTATTATTACGAGCATTTTAATATAATCAGTTATGAATGTTTATTAATTTGCATATTGTTTTGAAAAAAAAAGAAGTGTCAATTAATGACATTCGTTTTTGTTATATATAGTTTCTCATTAGATGGGTAATTTCATTTCACTATTAGGCTGAATTCTATTCATGTATAATTTCTACATTCGAGATAAAAACGTTCTAACACGGAAACATTTTATTTCTCTTTCTCTTTCTCTCTCTCTTTCTCTCTCTCTCTGTCTCTCTCTCTCTCTATCTATCTATCTATCTACGAATATATATATGTGTGTGTGTATATATGTATGTATAAGTGTGCGCCGAAATTCTCTACCAAACTCCTCTCTGAATAGTTGGTTTACACAGTTGGAATTTGATATATACGGTATTTTTATCTGTAGCACACTTTTAAGTTTTTAGCCCGACAAAAATAGCTGCAAATGGGTTCAAATAAAAAACAAACAGTTGACCTTGGAACCTTACATATGCTTAACCTCTGATCGACCAACAATATGGTTATAGGCAAACTCGTTCTCCAGCAGATAACCTCACTGTAATCTCTGAACATATATACAATATACTGGATAAAGCAGGGGAGGGTAGAATGGAAATCCTAGATATATCCAAGGTTTTTGACAAGGTATGGCGCGATGGTCTTCTCAAGAAAATTGGATCATACGGTATCACTGGAAGAATACTTAAGATAATTAAATCCTTTTTAAATAAAAGACAAACCCAGGTTATCCTCGACGGCCGTACATCTAAAATATATGATATAAATGCGGGTATATTTTAGGGGTCTATCCTTGGACTTTTATTATCCCTAATATTCATAAACGATCTCCCTGATAAAATTGTCTCTGAGATGGGTATATTTGCTAATAACACCACGCTCTATAACAGGCACGAGAGGAAAACAAATGAACACATATCTAAGAAAATGGCAGAAACAGTAGAGGGAGACCTCCAATCTATAGTGGAATAGGAACGAAAAAGGATGATCATATTCAATGCTGCCAAGACTAAGCTTGTTTCCTTCAATAATTACAAAAAACACTTTTCAACCACCAATAACTATGACTAATGCTACATTACTTGAAAGTATTTCTTTCAAACTCCTCGGCTTAGCGTTCACAGGGAACATGAGTTGGAACAGATACACTGAGACTATTTCCAGGGCTACTGCGAGGAAGATGGTCTCTCTCTCTCTCTCTCTCTCTCTCTCTCTCTCTCTCTCTCTCTCTCTCTCTCTCTCTCTCTACCGTTCTAGAAAGTTACTTACGTCTGAAAGTATCCTGTATCTCTACAAATCCCCCATTCACTCATGTACGGAGTATTGTTGTCATAATCGGGCTGGTGCATCTGCTATGTAGTCTCTCCCTCCTGGACAGTGTTCAAAAGAGAGTTGTAAACCTGATAGGTCTTGAACTGTCATCTAAGTTCAACCTCTGTCACATCGACGAAATGTTGCATCACTTGAACTGTCATCTAAGCTTCAGCCTCTTAAGTTTTTTTTTTTATGTAGATGCTTGAGGGTATCTTAAATGAAATGGATTCACTAAAACTAAGGATTTAAACAATGCAACTGATGCGTTACAGATCGACCGACTGATTTGATGCAGAATATAAAAATAAAGATTCGTCGGATCTATTATCTGATCTTATCTCTTATTTCTTCAGATTCCCGAGAGCTGGTATGTCTGTCTCGATCACTTTCTACGCGGAACGCAATTTCGAATTCGGTGAAAGATTTTAATTCGATTCGCTTGGAAATATTTGAAAGCAAAATATATCTGGAATACAAGAAAATCGATGTTCCCAGATTTGCGCATTTGCGTATAAGACGGAATTTATGACCACTTACACGCTGGATTAACAAGACAATAAAGGAAGTTTGATGATGAAAGCGAATGTTAAAGATTATAGAAATAAAGAACATAGTTTTATGTGTGCGTGTGATGGATAGGAATTGAAAGAGTGTGTGGGAGAACATTTGAGACTATGTAAGCGTAAGAAAAGAGATTCAAAGAGATAGTACATGCAATTATATGCAAGAAATAAAAAGAAAGCGTATATGTTTGTGAGAGAAAGAGAAAAAGAACAAAAGTATGCGTGAGTGTTTGTGAGTGAGTATATGTACTAGATAACGGAGCTCTGAGTGAAGGAGAGAAAGAGAGAGGAGGAGAGATAAAAATATTGTGTGAGAAAAGGTGTGAAAATGTCTATAAGTAAAATAAACAAAAAGAGGTTGTGCACGACAGTGAACCAAAAAGAAAAATAGGAAACATGTGCGTGTATGTATGAGAAAAAAATGAGAAACTATGAGAGCATGTATGAACGAGAGAGAATGCGTGTGATAGAACGAACTTATGAGAGATAAAGAAAGAGAAAAAGAATGAAAAGTATATGTATGAATAGGAGAAAGAGAGCAACAGTGACGTCACGTGTCAGAGACAGTGTGTAAGAGGGAGTAGAGGGTGGCCCCAACTCTAATTAGGGCCCGTTTGTTAGTATTTTGTCCGAATGAAATGAAACTTTGGTCATAACTAATTTATTATATTCAAGACATCACATCAAAACACTAGGGTCTTTGACCTTTTTTCTCCGTTCTACAGTATATGTTCTAGATGGCCTCCATTTAGCTTTTGTTTTTGGGGGGTCACCCTGTATTCATGTGTCAGAGAATGCATGTGACAGAACGAATCCATGAGATAGAGAGGCAGAGTTAAAGAATGCTAGAAAAAGAACGGCAGAGAGAAGGGGGAGTTGAACAGGGTGGAACAATAAAAGTGTTTCCCTAAAAAATAAAACAACACTACAGCTTTATTTTGAAACTTTTATTGAAAAAATCAATGTAAGTAATTTGATTATGTAGTAGAGCTGATATATGTTCAATTTAATCGGCTTTAGCCTCAATAACCCCCTCGATACGGGTCAAAAACTGGGAGCATGCCTTTTCCACAAGCGTCAGCGAGAGCTCGACGAATACTAGGTGGATGGCGGTGATTAAGCTGGTCTTGGTGTTGTGGTAGGTCATGTTGGTGATTTCTCGGTGTATGACCAAAGAAGTATTCCAGCGGTATCAGGTCTGTGGAGGAAAGGGAACCCGTGAGAAAAGGGTACAAAGTCGTAGCATTCCTTCTGAAGTTAAGCATGGGTCTATTTGGACTTGTGGACTGAAGCAGAGTCCTGATGCCACACCCAATGGTCTGCCAGTAGTCATCTAATTGCACCAGGGGATCACCATACTTTTTAGCATATCCAGGTACACTTTGGTGTTGACTTCCAAGCGAACTTAAAAGATGTGAGGTGGCATGATGTGGCTCTCACTTGAAACTTCACCAAAGACCATAACCATGACCGGAAACTTAGTTTTCATCAACCTGCGCACATCCCTGTTATTTGTGACAATCCATCGATGCATTTTGAGGGTGCTAGAAATGGTCCTGTTGTCATAATTTGGATCACTAGAGAGCATGAGTTGTACAGCGGAGCATCTCCTATCTCGCTCATTGAACATTGTGACACTTTCAGACATGATGAAAGGCTCCTATCGCTCTTGAGATTAGTACACAATTAGCCAACTAGTAGATTGTCTGCAACATAAAAGTAAGCCTGGTTTTCATCAAGCAAAAATGGAATCATTTATAGGACAATCAATTATATTGTTCCACCTTCTAGGTGTGTTTGTGTGTGTGTGTGTGTGTGTGTGTGCAAGAATGTGAAATAACGTTTATGAATATGGAATTTAAGCGTTTGAACAAATGCGAGAAGAGAGGGCGTGTGTGATAAAATACATATATAGAGCGAGTGTCAGTAAGAGACTATGTAAATGAACGTATTTAAAACAGAAATTAAGAGTAATAGGGAAACAGGGAGAAGCGACTAAAATCCAACAGAAGAAAAGAGCATGGTCTTGAAAAGATGCAGAATAAATTCAGAGTGCGCTTATGCTTTTTTTTCTCTTTCTTTCGATCCTAATCTGTTCATAGTCATTGTTATCTTATTCATCGTTACCTTATTCATCGAACTGTTTTCCAAGGTAAATTTTATTAAACAATATATCAGGTTAAATATTGAAATTTAAAGCTCGAGAAATAAAAAATAAAACCAGAAATATTTCTATTTATTTAGATACTGAAGATACTGTCAAGGGAGGAGGCTCTCTAGCAGTTTAATTTTGTATTCAAGAAGCCAGCAATATGAATAGTAAAAGCCTATTTAATAATAAAACAGTATTAGAAAAAAAATCAATAATTTTAGTAGTAAGAACATTCGCCGAACACTTATATTGTTGGTATTAGAGTTATTGTTTGTTATTTGTCGTGTTTTTCTTTTTCGTGTTATTTGGATTTTTTCGAATTTTTCTTCTCATCTTTAGTGTTATATTCACAACGTTTTCACCGATGTAATCTTAGTTTTCCACACGCCGACACACAGAAACAAACAGAGGAACTTAAGGTAAACATGATTATCGCCCTTAAACTCTGGTAACACCATGCATTGCCACCAGGGGACGACACAGCTACGTTCTCTCTCGTTTTGTATCTTTCTTCTTCTTTTCGCTGAACCTCAGAACAATGCAGACGTGACGGAAACAACCTCCCAGTTCTGGCGACTACCAGGCCGCGTTTGAACTCTCAAATAACATTGAAGCTCAAACACAAATAAACGCAAGTAACGTTACTCATCCATCTTAAGCTACAAACTATTACAACCTTGATTTGTAAAAAAATGCAAACAAATCTGCATTTACTGTTCATCGTATATCGGTATAATTCGTGTCTTCATTACGCGACCTTTGCTTCTTTCACCTACCTTACCACATGGAGAATGGGATCGCCAATTACATAAGCAGGTGGCGCTGTCCTCTACACTCCAGATCAGAAGGTTCAAATCACGTCAGAATCACCAGTCTTTTATATGTTTAGATAAACGCGCACATCCCCGCACATATATGTATGCGCGTGCATGTTACTGTTTATTAAATTTCTTATGTGTTATGATAGTTTTTTAAAAGAAAAATTGTAGATTTATATATATATATATATATAAAGATATATATCAATATATATAAAGATGATAAATATATATATATATATATGTGTGTGTGCGTGTGTGTGTGTGTGTGTGGTAGGAAAGTACACTGGCCGAAACATTTGAAGGAATACATTACATATTGAAAAATACTCATATCTTTTACAATATGGTTGAAAACATACCACGTGACAAAAGAGTACACTTCTCGGCCATTCAACGCTCAGAGAAAGATTTAATTTTCAAAACATTTTTCTCACATTACCTGGGAGCCGATGGACAGATACTTAAACACTTCACTCACTCACTCATTCTCACCCGGCGTTCCGCACTCTGCTTTCGCTCACCTCTCTTCGTTCACTTCTCTATTCACGTCAACAACTCCATTGTCACGTATTTTTCCGTCAGCATGGCAAAACACGATTATCCACATGCACGAACACACAGAGAACCGCTTATCCATATGCACGTACACACAGAGAACCGCTTATCCATATTCTTATTTCGCATAGAACATACAAAAATTAAGCCTGTGTTCTCGCTAAAAAAACAAAGGACACTCTCTGCTTTTTTTGTTAAAAAAACGAACAGCATCAATAACTATTACATTTGCAAAAATTGTCTATCCATAAACACACTCTGACCACTAAAAACTGATTCGTTTGTTATTTGTTATTTTTGTGTAAATAAACACAGTTTATTATGAGACTTAAGTACCACTATAATATATATATATATATATATATATATATAGAAAGAGAGGGAGAGAAAGGGAGAGAAAGGGAGATAGATAGATAGATAGATAGATATGGAAGATTATAAGAAGACTATTGCAATGCAAGAAACCGGTTGTTGTATTGGTGTGACGTATAAATAAAAATGAACAAATGAAAGAAGGTCTTATTTGTTTTTTTGTTATTTTGTTTAACTTCATAAATCCAATTATTTTGTAAGACAATCACAATCAAAACAGTAAATGTGAACTTACTGTTTGATATAAACGGGATGGTAGAGGTCTTAATATTTGGAGAAATTTCCGTCTAATGATATTTTAATGTTTTCCTGTTTTCATGCTTTTCTATACCTATTAACCAGCAATGCTTAAAGCAAACTACCTTTCTCTATTATATATATATATATATATATATATATATATATATATATATATATCTTTAAAAGCAGCTTTTATCTACGAAAGCTTTATGTCTTAAAAAGCAGCGTTTATCCATGAAAGTGATTTTTACGCGTTTTTTAAGTCTCGCTACAATAATCGTTTCGGGCATAATGAAGGATTTACCTGAGAATAAAGACAACTTTCCTTCAGTTTCGCATTCTCGTAGACCTAGAATAAATATTTCCAATCAAATATAATGCACACATACATGCATACACACACATACACACATCAACATAGATTAAACTTTGCGGAAGTTAACATATAAAATTATAAATCTGTCTTGAATTCGTTTTAAGTAAACGATGCTTTCGTATTATCTGGATTATTTTGACTATTTTTTCACGGTTAGTGTTATTTTCACTATGCGTTGAAGAAAGTGGATGAACTAAAATAATTCTTTCAATCTGATTTACCAGGTAAGTAATATTGCTCCAGGGGCACCACGTGCAGCCTGTGACGAATACCTATATAGTCGAATATGTTATTCCAAAGTTTTCTTTATCTTAAACTAGTCGCGGTATCAAGAATCTAGTCTACAATACTAGTTCACCGTCGGTATGGATAGGACATAGTTATTAGCTGCAACTCCGCTGCCAGAACTCGACCACAGTTAACACCACCGCCACTTTCACCATTAAAATTAACATGCCCACACTCACACAACAATGTCAGCACGCACAGAAGCCCTAAGAAATATAAAATCAGACTCAGTTTTAGGATGCTCCCTCACTGCAAAGATTGTCATTATAAAAATATACGAGGATTATGATTAATCCTTGTTATAAACGGCATCCACGCAAATACAATAGTTTAGATAACTGGTGTATTTTCAGACGATGTGAACTTCAATGTTAGATATTTTACTTAAACGCATTAATAGGAATATTTGAGTGATTGTTAAGCTATGATCAGATTGACCTTCGATATTTATTGAATCGCAGATTAAAATGACTCCAAAGAGCATTTTCTAGATAAGAATCTACACTATAAGATAAGAATCTACACTGTAAATTGTATAGTATTTAGTCACAATCGAACGCATAGCAATTAAAAAACACAAGAAAAATCGATGATGAAAATACAAATCGAATACCTTTCAAGATTTATTAATTCATCAAAAATTCAACCAAGGAATTAAAATAAAGAAAAATCCTTAATCCATGGATTTTGTAAGGCTCTTTTCGCGGGAAAATAAACATTAGTAAAATTTATAACTGGTAAACATAAATTTGAAAGTATATAAAAAAAAGCCAAAGAAAAAGATCGGTTAATTAGTTAATTGATTATGAAATCAATTAATTAAAGATGTTGTATTCCGTAAGAGCCAAATCGAAAATTTTCTCAATGACTGAATTGTAGAAATATCTAAAAGCCAGTTAAGTTTTAAAATACCAAGCAATCAATGCGTATGATTAAAAAAAGAAAATTTAATCGAAAAAAATAAACTTTAATCGGAAGTGTGTATAAAATATAGTTGATTTGTTGATAGGTTCTAATATGAGCATACAATTCATCTTCACAATTTATATATATATATATATATATATATATATATATATATATATATATATGTATATATATTGTAAAATGTTCTCAAATACGATATTTTAATTCATGCAGATTCCGTATTTTTTATTATTATTATTATCATTATTATTATTATTATTCTCTATTGATTATTATATTGTACCCAATATATAGTAGTAATTTCAAAAGTTAAATAAAAGTGCTTTGGTGATATCAGTTGGAATCGAAACCAAAACATTCAACGCTCCAGCCTTAGGTGTTACCATCTGAGTAGTAAAATGTTAATAATTAGGCGACTTCAAACTAAAAATGTATATGTATCTGTAGGCCTGCTCAGAAGTTGGTGTATTTAGTTTCTTTTTTTATACCATTTTCTCCCCCAAACAAGCGCAGTACCACTTTGATATAGGGGGCTACTATCGAGGCTATAAGTTGTAGGGATACTATTAAGGAGTTCAGCTGCAAAATGTCTATCACATTACAATTCAACTTCTGCATATCAGTACAGTTCGGAAAGCAGTAACACGGAAGGGAGTTCTAAAGTATAGCAGTTCTGGGGACAAACTATTAGAGTAGAACGTTTCTTACATCTAGGGATGTCTTCTTTGCAGGCGTGGGATTTTGCTGCTTGTTGGGTTTAGCTGTAAGATGATGGACTAGAGCTTGGTTGATTATGAACTCAAATGTTTTGGTGAAAAGAGAGAGGAGGCTAATAGGGTGATAAATTAATAGGTCAGTTCTTTCGTTAGAATTCTTGAAAACTGGTACAACAGAAGCAGTTTTCCAGCAGTCAGGAAAGCAAGATTCGTTAATGCATTTGTTGAAAAGTTTGGAGAGGACTAGAGCAACCTCAGCTTTTTTTAATAGCACAGCCGGAATGAGATCGGGTCCACATACATCAGGGATTTTTATGATACCATGCAACCGAGAAGGGGTGATTTTCAGATCATCTAGTGTGGCGTCTGTCCGGAAAGCTAAGTAAGGGAAGGAGTATTTTGCTGTGTACAAATGTGAAGTTTGAAGAAAACCACTAGCAAGCATGCTAGCCTTCTCGGTTACTGTGCAAACAATCTCATAGTTGTTTGATAGCGGGGGAATTGTTGATTACTCATTATTTTCTAAACTTGTAGATTTTCCAGAAATCAGAAGTTCCTAATTTCTGTGCTTCGATGCGTTTCTGGTGGTTTCGGTATATTCTCTCTTAGCTGTCGCTATTTCTTTCTTACAATTACTTCTAGCTTCTATACACTTTTGTCTGTTTGTACTGGACTTATGTCGGATAAATTTGCGGTAACCATGTTGCATTTGAGCAATAGCAGCTTTACAAGTAGAAGCAAACAGTTGGGGAGAACCGGGTTTGCTAAAGAATTTCGGAGTGGGACCATGTGCTTCAATTGTCGTTTTCAATCATTCAGTGGTCTCATTCCCGTACTGTTCAGCGGGAAGAGAAAAGATATATCCCTGTGGGGCATTTCTGATGGCATCTCTGATGGCTTCCCAGTCAGCCTTCTTATAATACTTTGTCGTTTTCACCAATGGCTCTCCCATTTTGGGTAGCGAATTTAGAACGATATCTACCATTATCACAACGTGATTAGCACTCCCGAGTGTGCTATGAGTATTCGTTATAGAATCATCAGGAACTGTGGTTAGACATAGATCTAGAAGTGAGTCATGTTAATCTTGCTGATCTGAGAAACATGTCGGAAACGTAACCGTCTGTGAAAGGGAATGAGATATAGAGAAGCTATGTGTTATGCTGCCAGCTTCGTCTGTGTAAGTAGAAAATCCAAGCTTATTACTGTGGTGGACATTGAAGTCACTAAATATATGTATTTGTATATGTATTGTGCGCTAGTATCGAGGGACATTGCTGTATCTATGCTTTCAGAGACTCGGCTGATTAGGGTACAGTCGTGGTTGGAGAGAGAGAGAGAGGGGGGGAGAGCGGTAGAGAAAATATAAGTAGCTAATGTTATGTTGCGTGTTAAGTCTAAAGCACATAAAGGCCCGGTTTTCTGATTCTAGTTTGGTTTCTCTAGTCAAGGGAGTGTTTTGGATATAGGCTCCAAGTTAGTGCATATGTCTGTCTGAGTCCTAACGGCATGTTAAAGTGATTAGAGAGGATGGAAGAGTGTAGCTTAGTGTCACGTAGAGCTAAGATATCCAGGAAGTTTGCTAAGAGAAATGATTCAACAACATCTAAATTAATTCGAAGCCCGCGGATATTCCTGAATGCAAGCCTCAAGAGAGGAGATAAATTGTCTTGTTTGAGTTTTAGCCTGGTTTAATCGTATTCTTTTTTATTAAACTGTCCTTTTATTTTGTTTAAAGGTATTAGTTTTAGGGTGAGATGTGCTACACAAAGTGGATTACGCAAAATACCAAACATGCAACACAAGTAGACTTTCAACCGACTCTTCATCTACACGATGGTGGCATCAGGAAAGCCCACTGGAGATAGATGTAGGTTTTCATTCCATGCACGACATGGCACTACAACCCTCCTGATATTATACAACTGATCATGGAACAGCCGCTCTAAGTACTACAAAAGAGTTAAGGGTCATGTACTACTAGTCGTAAGCAGCAAACGAAAACTGTCAATCCTGTACCCTCAACCATCCAGACAAAAATCAACCCAGTCCTATTGCATTGGCATGACTAGTAGCAGATGAACGTGCCCAAATGTGGCAACAATACTCCATACATGGACGAATGGTGGCCTTGTATAGGTACAGAGTATTCTCATGTGTAAGTAACATTCTAGCACGGTAGAAGAGCCTACATTCTTTGCTGCAGCCTTGGCAATGCCATCAATGTATCTGTTTAAATTCATGTTCCATGTGAAAGCTAAGCCGAGGAGTTTGACGAAATACTGTCTGGTGATGTATCTTTAGCCATGGTTATCACTCGTTGAGAAGGTTTCTTGTAATTATTAAAGGAAAGAAGCGTAGCATTGGCAGCATTGAATGTTACCATCCATTTTTTGTCTACATTGCACTAGAAACCATTACCTTGGATATGTGTCCATTGGTTTTTCCCCTCGTGTCTGAATTTTAATTTTAAATAATGGGTTTACTTATTTACATTATTGTCTTATTAGGTGTTTTCAGGTTGAAATGGGGTTGTGTTTTAATCTAAACTGTTGGTCAGTTTTCTTATATAATTACATATAGATCCGGCGTGTCCCGGGTGCTTCGAAAAAAACATATTTTCACTTTTCTATACGCGGATATATGGTTGCATATGAGAGACACAGTAGAAACCAACAAATAATAGACCAAACTTTATTCCCAAAAGGTACAGTAAAAATCATCATATGTTTCAGTTTGTAACCGTCTCGTGTGAATATTAAATTAAGTTCTTCAAATCGGATTACTCAAAAAAGTACATTTAAATAAGTGTATATGTAAACATATTTACTTATCTAAAAAACATATATCGAAAACGAATAATAAAAGAAACATGAAATCAATTAAAAACTCGATTGTATAAATTGTTGGTATAATTTTAAATTCGTGCATATATTATATAAATCTATATAATTATAAAACCCAAATGACCTTGTAACGAGTGATGTAACCTAATTTCCCGTTTACGACATCCGGCTGCGCATGCGCGCATAAACACTAACCCATAACAACGTAAACAAATAAACACAAATAGCTTCTTTTGCAGATTTTGACCTGCGCACTGAAATATTAATGTTATTATTTTGGAATTATTATTTAACCTGGGGCGAGTAGGGGTGTTTTGCAACTATTCTTTATTACAACTATGCTGTCGCTATTTTCTTACAACTAAACAACTTTTACCCGTTGACAAATATAAGAACAATTGTAGTAAAGCCAAGACTACTACCACCACTACTACTACTCTCTATCCGTCCCTTTTCCTTCCTTCCTTCTTTTTTTATTTTTTTGTTTTCATTTCTATATACAAAATAATTGTGTGAGAACGGTGAATTTGTTGACACATTTACTAATCTGTTTTAATATTAGTTTTATTTTATTTTATTTATTTAGGTTTTATTTTTTTGCTTCGGGTTTTCTTAATTATTTTTTTTTTATTTTAAGTTTCTATAACTTGGTTGAAGTATACCAATATGAGTTTTTCATTCTTATATTTCTCATCGGTAGGTTCATGTGCGGTTTTGCTGCTAAACGACTTTCGTCGGCGTTCGATTCGTAGGAAAATCATGTTTAATTTTCGTTTTGAGCGATTATTCGGAAAAAATAGTTAACTTTAGACGAATAGGGAGGATTTTTTCATGTTTGAGTGATCCGTCCATATTTTTCATTTTAATATACTTTCATAGAAATATTTCTGTTATGTCAAAAAAATCTATTTTCTTTATGTCACAAGTGTCACGCTCATACATGAATTCCGTAGTTAATATAACATACTGACCCAACGGGTCACGAGTTGTCTAGTATTACATAAATATTAATACCTTACTACCAATTGGTGTATACTTCGCTTTCAACATGCGATTTTGTAAAGCTTAATTGACAATATTTTGAGATTAAACAGATCAAATTGTTTAATGTTATACTTATTAAAGTTAAGTTTTTTGAGAGACGGACGATTGTCAGTTAATTTTATTATTACAACACATGTTAAACAGCACACGGATGGAAATAGAAACATAGATGAATAAAGAAGAAAACATAAAATATATGATTGGAATGATAAATACGTGAATGGATGCAAGTAAGAAATAAAAAATAAATTAATAAATGAAAAAAGTAAATAAATTAAAGTGTGGATAAAAATTCTCACCCTACAGAAAACAACGCAACAGCTTCATTTTAAAACTTTTATTGAAAAAAATTAATTCAGATAACTTGATTATATAGTAGAGCTCACATCTATTCAATGTAGCCGTCATCAGAAGTGGAAGCACGCTTTTTCCACAAGTGCCGACGGGAGCTCAGCGAACACTCGGCGGATGGCGGCGATCAGCTGGCTTTGGTATCGTGGGAGGTTGTGTTGGTGATGTTCTCGATGTATGACCAAACAAAGTAGTTCAGCAGGTTCAGTTCGGAGGAGGAAGGGACCAGTGAGAGAAAGGGCACAAAGTCGTAGCTCGTAGCACTCCTTGTGAAACCAAGCCTGGATTTCTTTGAACTTGTGGGCCGGCGCCGAGCCATGCTGACACACCAAGTGTCTGCCAGTGGCTATCTGATTGCGCCAGAAGACCATCACACTCTTCAGCATATCCAGATACATTTTAGTGTTGACTTTTAAACACACTGCGAAGATGTGAGGTGGCATGATGTGACTTGAAACCTCCCCAAAGACCATAACCGCTGTCGGAAAGGATCATCGTATGCGTTGAACTGTGCCCTCGAGCGTCGAATTGTCAGAATGTGCATTTGAAAAAATTAATTCAGGTAACTTGATTATGTAGTAGAGATCAGATCTATTCAATGTAGCCGTCTTCAGCCTTAATCATCAGAAGTGGAAGCACGCTTTTTCCACAAGTGCCGACGGGAGCTCAGCGAACACTCGGCGGATGGCGGCGATCAGCTGGCTTTGGTATCGTGAGAGGTTGTGTTGGTGATGTTCTCTATGTATGACCAAACAAAGTAGTTCAGTAGGTTCAGTTCGGAGGAGGAAGGGGCCAGTGAGAGAAAGGGCACAAAGTCGTAGCACTCCTTGTGAAACCAAGCCTGGATTTCTTTGAACTTGTGGGTCAGCACCTTCTCTACTCTTCTGATGAGAAGCATTACGCTTCGAAATACCTGTAAAGAGCCCCGTTTATCCTACTTCATTTACCCACATAAAATTAATATACGAAAGTATAAATTTATGCGTAAACTTTAAGTATTTACTTCAAAAGTGCTCAATACGTAGGTAGAGCTAGTTAGTAAGTTATAAAAGTGTCTGCCAGCGGCTATCTGTTTGCGCCAGAAGACCATCACACTCTTCAGCATATCCAGATACATTTTAGTGTTGACTTTTAAACACACTGCGAAGATGTGAGGTGGCATGATGTGACTTGAAACCTCCCCAAAGACCATAACCGCTGTCGGAAAGGATCATCGTATGCGTTGAACTGTGCCCTCGAGCGTCGAATTGTCAGAATTTGCATTTTGGGGGTGCTGCCAATGGTTCTGTTATCATAAATTAGATCGGTAGAGAGCATAAATTATGCCGCGGCCCATCTCGCTCGTTAAACACTGTGCAACTTTCACGTATGATATAAGACGCCTATCACTCTTTGGGTTTGTACACAACTGACGGACTAGTAGACAGTCTGCAATAAAAAAGGTCTTTATCAAACGGAAATGGAATTATGTCGTTTTTTCTAGGGCGACAATTGTATCGTTTCACCCTGTAATGCATAAAAACTTAATAATGCGAGAAAAATGAATCAATTAAACAAGAACAATGCAAGAATGAAAAATGAATGCATGGAAGAAGAGAATTTAATGAATGTGAAAATGCGAAAAATAAATTAAATAAATGAATGAAAGTGAATAGATTACTGAAAATGGAAATTAATGATAAATTGTTGTTATTAGCTCCCTTATCGAGAAGAGTAATATTGAAGTGGATTTTTGTTTATTTTATATTTAAGCATATTTTTATACTTAAGCATTTCTTAAGCATATTTTATACTTAAGCATTTCTTAAGCATATTTTTATATTTAAGCATTACTTAAGCATATTTTTATGCTTAAGCATTTCTTAAGCATATTTTTATACTTAAGCATTTCTTAAGCATATTTTTATACTTAAGCATTACTAAGCATATTTTTATACTTAAGCATTTCTTAAGCATATTTTTATACTTAAGCATTACTTAAGCATATTTTTATGCTTAAGCATTTCTTAAGCATATTTTTATACTTAAGCATTACTTAAGCATATTTTTATATTTAAGCATATTTTTCTTTTTATGACTCGATCTATGTATGTCTTCTCTGATTAAGCGTTTTTTGGTATCCACTTTTTGTGTATGTTTGATTAATTCTTCGTAGTTGAAACAAACTCTCCTAACTCTATATCATTGTGAGCAAAGAAGGCTCTCGTTTTTTTTTGTTTTTTTTTTGTTGAAAAGATGGAAAGTGCATCAGTAATGTAAATGTGTACGATATGTTTAGTTTTACATTTTTATCGATATAGATGCGAGTGCCATTATATGTTATTGATCTTATCGATTTTTCATGATCGAATGGTGTCGTGTGCTCTGTTTATGATCATACATAATTCAGTAAGTTGTTCTTGTTGTCAGTATAAATTAGGAATATACATTAGATATACCGTAGAATAGGAATTTATTTCTGAAAAATTGATAAATTTGGGCCTTTAGAAATCTTCTCATAACGTCTGTGGCATACGACTGAGCTTAGACATCGGCTATGACTAACTCTTCACTTGTTATGCAGTGTTGGAAAAATGTGTTCCAGAAGTTTCATTTTTTACAAAGGAATCACCGCTTGTCAAATCCCGAAACCCATTCGAGGATAAGGGTTAATCAGTGTACAGTAGCCATCGGAAAAATAGCGTAGTAATCGTTATTGGTCTAAATTTGGTATACATTAATTATTAAAGTGACGGCTCAGCAGAAAATTTACAAAACTTGAAGATGACCATATTGCAGTCAGTTGGAAAGCAGACTAGCTAAACAGAATTCTACAGGCGAGCAGTTCTATGAAAGAAACTTTGTTCATGGAATTTGCGTTTCGGTTTAGGCACGGATAGAGATTTAAGAGGAAATTGTTGATAATGGTTTTAGCTAGACGAGTATTTTGTGAAACCTTGATAAAAGGTGAACAGAGATTGGAGCTCAGACAAGCACTTGCCATGAAACTGTAGGAAATAGATTGTAGGGCAGAGAAAAGGGCATCACCTTCTTGGTTTCGAAGCCGGTTTTGATCTCTATCAAGGCAGTATAAGATGTGCTGAGAAGCTCCTGCCTTTAAGGGGCAACAACACGCCATCCTAAGATGTATTTGGTTCTTATGTAGGTAAAATGTTTCATCGGCAGTGAGATATCTACTGGAGGGGTAGAATGATCCAGCCATTTTCTAGTGACCTTGGCAACCAGTTTGATATATGTGCTCCATTTAAGATCGGATGTGAAGGCCAGTTTCAAAAGCTTGTTAAGACATGGAGCTTCCCCAAGACAAGAAACATTCATTTCAATTTGGGCCAGTTAGCGATGTACAGAGAGGAGCCTGGTTTTAGATGCATTAAAATTAACCAGCCACTTTTTCCCCATTCTATAACTCGACGACTACTCCAAGGGTAACACCGAGCCCCAGATATAACGCTACAATACCCCAGGGGGGTGTTCGCTGGTATATGAGTTCTGTTTTAGGCCTTTCCGATCACGGAATGCCCAGGAAAGTTCAACAGTATTCTGGTTACCCAGAACAACCTCCGCACACGAGAGTCCACAAGTAACGTAATCGATCTTCTTGTACTTCAGTTAATTCAGTGTATCGTCAGTCGGGCTTAGAGTTAGCTGCTGCAACTAAACGCACATTACTCCATACAGCAATTAAGAAAAACACCAATGAAGACTTCAATAAGCTTTTACAACTGCAGGGTATATTAACAGATACTTATCTCGTTACGAATTCTATTATAATACCATGTTACAAAAGGTGTGGATATATGTATAAGTGTTTTAAATCAATAGTCCGTTCGATGAAATATCCTTTGTATGGATCTTAAATCTTGATAGTGGTGACACAATAAACAGTCACAAATCAATGCGCTAGTCCTTTCTTTCTTTTTCAATGTTGCCGCCATCAGCTCACTTGTACGGGGTGAGAGAGGCTTTTGTCAAGGATAAGCTTCAATGTATAAATTGTTTTTAGCAGAATTGAAGTCGAATAAATACATAGGATGCTGACAAGTTTGCTGTAAAGAAAGTACTTTCTCTCTGTCTCCCCCCTCTCTCTCTCTCCCTCTCTTTCTTCCTCCTTCTAACGGACTAGAAAACACCTGACAACAATCAGTTTCCTGTATCTGTATAAAGCTACCATTCGCTGGTCGATGGAGTATTGTTACTGCATCTGAGCTGCGCATAAACCAACAGGGTACTCTTCTTGCGTAAAAAGAATTTCTAGCCTAATAGACTCATCAGCGTCTGCCAAATTCAATCCCTCGTTGTATCGCCGCATTGTTACATACATGTGTTTAATTTACAAAAAATACCCCTATCCTTAGATGGCTTTCAAGCCTTGATAAGGTGTGATTCTCTTTCGTAAAAAATGTATATCACTTATTATGTTTTATTCTTATTATTGCTATTATTATTTACTAACTAAAAGTAGTCACACAGGTTATCATTAAATATTTCTCGTTGAGAACAACGTGTGGAGTCTGAGTGATGACAAGTATCCACAGATTTTCAGTACTCTCCAACTCTTTCGATGAACTTTGCAGTTGAATTTGCGTTATCGCAACAACCGCTTAACATTGATTTTTCGCTGGCAGCGACCATTGGTCTTCACTGGAATTTGGGTCACCAAGGTCCTAACCTCCTTTGAACTAATCCAGTAGAGGTCTGGCTAGTGCTTTCTCTCCTCGGTCTTTTCATCTTCCTTGATTGATCCTCCTCTCTTGTGGCGCTAGTTTATGGTGACACACACAAAAAAAAAGGTGGCGGAAGACATGGGCATACGAGGGTTTAACTTTCAGTTTTCATGATTCCATATGATGTTCCTTTGTGTTTTATGTCCAATCTCTGTCTGATCCCATGTGTGTTAGTCTCCGCATTCAAGAGACTTCCTTAATATGTTTGTCGTTTTTATTATTATTCTCCCGTATATCTTCTTAATCATCCCTCTTATTCCAATCTTTCCCATTTTTTTTCAAAGTTTTTCGGTATTGTTTCCTCTTCATCTCCCAGATCCCTTTGAACTTTCTTGCAAATTCTTTGCATATTTGCTCCGTTCTCCGTTTTCTTGACCTTCAGTCTGTGGTCTGCTGTACGGAAAAATCTACAATCTTGTAGCACTTTTCCTTGTTATTATTATTATTATTATTATTATTATTATTATTATTATTATTATTATTATTATTATTTACTCACTCATAATCTTTACACAAGTCATCATCACTTATAGCAACATGTCATATTATCAGGTGTCTGAGAAATAAATTCAAATATACTCATGAGCAACAACAAAAAAATGGGTCTAGCGTGAATGAAGGAAGAAATCGATTTTTCATTATTTTTCTATGAATTGTTGTTAATTTTAACTGAAAAGTTCTATTTTGCAGATCATCATTATTATGGCATATAATAATAACTAACAAAACTTAATCCTAAAAATGGTAAGACCGCATCTGGGTGAGGATATAAAAAACCGAATTGCAGGGTTAAGAGAGTCGAAAATGACTTACAAGTAGTTTTTTGATATTTTAAGAAAAAAAAATCTCTTTCGATAGTTAAGCAAATTGGTCGAAGGTCGAAGTTGAAAACTTGGTAAAAGGGAAATCTGGATCTGGTCGTCCTAGAGCATCCACTTTGAAGGAAAACTACAGGCTTAAATTAACTGTTTTGAAGGATTGAAAGAAAACTTATGTTGACCATAGTAAAGAATTCGAAACAGGGGCTGAACATTCTCTTTCTAAATATACGAATGAAAGAAATGCGATTTTCTTCCAAAAGTTGAGCAAAGAAGCCATTTTTATCTAAGAAGAACATCAACGATAGAAAGGGATTTTTCTCGTATTTTGGCAAGAAAGATGCAGACTGGTTCAGTAATGTTATTTTGGTTAGATGAATCAAGATTTTGTCTTGGTAGTGCTGATGCTCCCAAACGGTGCAATCGACGAACTGGAGAAATATTTCGCCAATTTGCATAAAAACAACAATTAAATACGGGAATGGAGGGATAATGATATGGGGAACTTTTACTGCAGCAGGAGTTGGGGAACTTGTTAGATGTGAGAAGTCAATCAATGCAAAGGAATACATTCGAATATTAGAAGCAGGACTGTTACCAAGTATCCAGAAGCTGGAAAAATCCCAGAACATTTTTTCAACATGATAATGATAATGCCTCTGCACACACTGCTAAAGTCACAAGAAAATGGTTTTCTGATAATTCAATTGATGTGATATTTTGGCCAGATCAAAGCTCCGATTTAAACCCAATCGAGAATATTTGGTCCATAATATCTCGTGCATTGGTTGGAATAACTTTTTCGAATAATGACAAACTGTGGGAAGCTGTACAAAGTGAATGGAAGAGCATATCCTCCTCACAGTGTTCCACTTTGGTTGAGAACATGTCTAAAAGGATTGATCTTTTAAAGAAACCAAAAGAGAATGCGATTCCATACTAAGCATTTATTAAAGTAAATGTCTTGTTCTGTGTTTTAGTCTCGTTTAAGTTTCCTTGTTCAATTGTTCTTTGTTCAATATAGCTTTTAGTGCAATAAAATGTATAAAATTTGTTTGGCCCATTTTTTTTTTGCTCACGAGTGTACTTCCAATACTCCCTATCTATTCTGATATAAGCATTTCAAATCTTGTTGCGTTATCACAGAAGTCGGAGACTATAAATTACTCGCTGCCTCGACCACTGATTGTCACTTAGACGTGGGTGGTATTAATCTTTCCCAAGGTTCCACTATTATTCGGACTCTTCAAATGAATATCTGTGTAGTGATCTCACTCTTCGTTTGTTCCTTCCTCGTTGAGGGTTCACGAATATATTTGTGTGGTAATAGCCGATACTTTTCCAGTTATTACGTTAAGCATTATCTCATTAACAAACTATGAAGAATCACTTCTTTTTTCTTATTAAATTAGCATTTTAGAAAACTCAGCTAGTAAACGACCGAAAGTTATCGTGTCATAAAAATGAAGTTACTTTCTTTTCCATTATACGTTTGGTTTGTAAAATCAGAACTCGTTAAGATACGGATGAAATATGATATGATGTGAAATTATGTGTTTCCTCAAATAGATATTTAAAGTAATGTCTATTCTTGGAGTGAAGTAAAGTCTTTCGTATTCATTTTATGAATTTCTAAATATTCTAATTTTGGAATGGAATCAAATGTCAGGATGTTAAAAATATGAAAAAGATGACAAAAATTTTATTTTAGCGACGCGTGTGGTAAGTTCGCCTGTAAAGAGAACAAAAGGACAATTGATGATTTCAATGGGAATGTCAGCTGTAAACATTTCAAAATCGAACCAAAGCGACTAAGATAAAACAAGCTGTATGTAAGTCATGCAAAAAAGACATGCAACTCTGAGCGACAAACAATACAAAGATTTTAATTCGGAATTCTCATTAATCAAGCTTGGATTAACCAATGAGTTTTATCTTTGTAAAATTCACATAACAAACTTATTTGATTCGTATAATTTGGATGATTTGGACTAGTGTTCTCATCTTTAATACCCGTGGCATAACGTATAAAGTACTAGGTAAAATTCAGTTGTAAGAGATATTTTCCTGGGGGTTAAAAGTTCAATCCTCAGAACGGGCAATATTAAAAATACAATTGTGAATTATTTAAGCCTTTTACCTGGTCATGGCTGACGGAGCGAGGACATACTGCCTCCTATTGATTAAATAAAGAAAACAGAGAATTCAGTTACAAGCTCCGCGTTAATTCACGTCCTCGACAGAAAGATTTCCGTGTTCGACAATATAGACCTGGAGAAGGTCGGAGATTATATCGGCTGAAACTTTGTGCAAATAACGTTCAAACTGTTAAACAGTATTCAGAATAAGTCACATGTTATAAGCAATAATCTATTGATTGAGTTCAAGAAAAATGGATAGAATATATCATATAAATGTGTGTATATGTATATAGAATTTAATCATTCGACGGTGTGAATTCGTGAATATGCTAATCGAAAGCTAATCAACATACTGCGACATCGTTTTTTATTATACAAACAGAGAAGTAAAAAGCATTGTGGAGATAAAAATAGTTGACACTAGTTCCAATACTACTTCCGGTTGGGATGAAAGCACTTCAGATATGTGGAAAAAAAAGGTTGGAATTATGTTGAGGCTGACTGTACCCTTGCAATATAATTTTGTAATTGCAGAAAATATGAGAGGTAGAATGATTTACTGATAGATCGTAAGAAAAATGGATGGAATATAGAATTTTATCATTTGACGGCAGAGGTTCGTAGATATGTTGAGCGGAAGCCAATCATTTTTGTTGCACAAATACATAAGTAAAAAAAAAACTTTGTGACAAACGTGCAGGAAGCAGTGGAGAAGACATTTTTTTGGATCTGGTTAAATAGAAACAATGAGTGGTGGAGATAAAAGTAGCTTACACCAGTTACAATACCACTTCCGGTTGAGATTAGAGCACTTCAGAGATGCAGTAGATGAGTAGGGCCTCAAATTGTCAAGTGGTTCCTCATGATGATCGTGATATTCGATCTAATTGCGAATCTGTTAGTGTCTGGGTATGTCGAACAATGCATACAAATTAGTTAATGTATAAAAATATGTAGGATGATTGGAAGATCCAGGCAAAGTTAATTCTAATCTAAAAATCCGAAACATTTGGCAAAATGAACTAAAAAAAATTCTCTATAAATCCCGTCATCCACACAACCAAATCCTTGTTATGAAAAAAAAACACAGTAGTTGTTTTTGAAGGGTTAATTGGTACTAATATTCTTTTACTAGAACATTTTTGATATAAAAAAACATATCTGGCATCTACGGAAATTGTAGCTTTCAACAAAAATCAAATATATTCGTTTTTCTTGTATAAGTATATCGTTTATTTTGTATTGTTTTTGTATACGTATATTTTTTGCACATGTACACATTATTTTGTTTTTCCTTGTACAAGTGTATTTGTTTTTCTTGTATACGTATATTGTTTTTATATACGTATATTGTTTTATATATGTATATTGTTTTATATATGTATACTGTTTTATATATGTATATTGTTTTATATACGTATATTGTTTTATATACGTATATTGTTTTTATATATGTATATTGTTTTATCTTGTATGTGTATATTGTTTTTTTCTCGCATACTTCTATTGCTCATCTAATGATAAAAACTAATCTTACGTTCGTCTAGTTTAAGTAATTATTTTGCTATTGTTCAGCAAAATCATTATTTCAGATTCTATTTCCTTTTTAACAAAATTACATGACTTATACGAATTACATATGTGTGTCTTACGCTTTATGGACGACTCAATATATTAATTTAGTAGATCAGTATATTTGGACAGCATTTTTCTCTAATGCATGTTTTATTGAAGAGCAGAAATAATTCCTGTTTGTTTTTCTTTCAATTCATTTTTTACTGTTCGAACGTGCTGTTCGAGTATAAAAAGAGATTTGCAGCAGTCGCGAACGTTTTCGACTTCCATGTCATCTTCAAGCGAGTGATGAATTAAAAATTACATTGATGAATTTATTGAAAAGTCGATTAAAATCGTTTATAATCATTAAATGTCTTTTCCTTTATACTGCAGCACATGAAATTCCCAAAACTGAATTTAGGAATATACTAATTAAAAACATCACAATTTTAGCCGTCTTACACTGTGATCTGCGCCTCCCAATCATTGAACCTTTACTCGTCAGTATGAAAAAACTGACCATTAATCAGGATCAATATGATGAGAAAGGCATGCTTAAGTGTTTTTAATGAATTTAAACGATTTTAATCGACTTTTTAATAAATCTAATAACGCAATTAAAAATTCATCACTCATCTGAAGACGAATCATGGTAGTCGAAAACGTTCGCCAATACAGACAAATTTCTTTTTATACGCTAACAAAACGTTCGAATGGATTGCAAGAAAAAGAAACAGAAATCATCTCTGCTCTTATTCAATAATAAAATAGACCTTTTCTCTAAATGTAGAAGCAATAGTATTTAATAAATATAAGGGTCATTTCAATAAGTTATTTCTAATTTTATAGTTTCTAAGTTTTAATTTTTAGACATTAATTTTTGTCATGATTTCAGTCTTTAGTGACCAGTACAATATATAGAGTGCCTCCAAAATGTAAAAATGTACTCAAACTTCGAAGGATAAAACGTTTATTTATTAACATAAAGTGGAATGGAATAGCTTCGCACATAGAATAACTGACTGTTCATATTGATTACTATTATTATGTAGACAAATATAACAGTTAGTACAGTTTTAAGACACCAGCTACAACAGTTAATATTTAAATTCGTACCAATACTTTTCAATTTCTTATAACTTTATTACGTGTTCTCATTTTTAGAGACTTTCAGACTGTCTGATCAACATCTCTACCAGTTTTCACGAGAGATTTTTGTAAAATGTTTTTGACTTCTAATGGGGGTAGTTATTTATTTGTCGCCCACCTCGGCAAAATGTGGCACAAGGCCAGAAAGTGGGGATCCAGCAGGCTCCCCTAAAGGAAGGGCACTCCTGCAATTTTATAAATTGCCTGAGTAACCCCGTCGGCATTTCCCGGTAGGGGCGCCTCAGGCAGCAAGCAATAAACTTGCCCGACCGGGAAATCCCGGTGACAAGGCCTGGGATGGTGGACCTCCTAGGTATTACCCAGGCGGCGTACCTCAGTCCAACAGGTGCTGGTCCGGTTCCCGGCCCCTCACCTGTTGGGATGAGTGTCAAGTGACGAATCCTTGACGTGTACTACCCTGTCTCCCTGTAGCCGAACCCACTAGGAGACCTTCCCCATCAGACGAGTAATGGGGGTATATATGTAGATGCTGCCCACATCAGTATCATGTGGCACAATTCCGGAAAGTGGGAACCCCGCAGGCTCCCCTAAAGAAGGGGCACTCCTGCAATTTTAAAAATTGCCTGAGTAACTCCGTCGGCATTCCCCGGTCGGGGCGCCTCAGGCAGCAAGCCATTAACTTGCCCCACCGGAAAGCCCGGTGGCAAGGCCTGGGAGGGTGGACCTCTTAGGTATTACCCAGGCGGCGTACCTCAGTCCAACAGGTACTGGGCCGGTTCCCGGCCCCTCACCTGTTGGGCTGAGTGTCAAGTGACGAATCCTTGACGTGTACTACCCTGTCTCCCTGCAGCCGAACCCACTAGGAGACCTTCCCCATCAGACGAGTAATGGGGCTATGAGACGAATGGATTCGCCAATCATTTGTATAACCAACAGCTGTGCTAAATAACGAATGAAACCGTCCTAAAATTATTATAAAAATTGTCGAATTTGGGATTCAATCAGGTCGCCGATTACTACGTCACGGACCGCATTTAATTCTTGGCCGCCATCTTGGTTACTGATCTGAACTACGCCGACATCTTTGTTTAACACAATGTCTCAAAACTTAACATTTTTATCTCTCCAACTAAACAAGAACCGTTTATTAAAATTTGTGCTAATGTTACTTGCACTAATTTAGAAAACATGTTATTTACTTGTCACAGCATGAAGCTGTTATATTAAAAAAATCACAGGAATCTATCTAATATTTTTTTATATTAAAAACAATCACATTTTACAATGTTTCATGGTTAAGTATTTTAGTACCGATTCATGAGACCTTCTTATGGAGAAGTTCTGAAGGGGCGAGGGTAACTGAGGACGAATTTCAATCAAATATGGTGACTGGTAATAATTGCGATGTATTATTGTTGTTGTTGTTGTTGTTGTTGTTGTTGTTGTTGTTAATAATTTTTAAAAAACTATGATAAAAGTACGTAATTTTTGTAATATGCCATTTTCGTTCCGTGACGGGTATAAACATTACAAAGGTTTTTCTGCATTTTATTTACTAAAATGTTCGTTATAAGTGCAAGTTTAAACAAGCAACTAGTGTCGGTGGGAAAAATCTTTTAGGTAAATTAATATTTATTTAAACAAAAGCAGACATAGGTCTCAGTTTCTTATATTTTAAATGTTAACATTTTGTTCTTGCTTTTGTAAAGAATATTTCGTTGGTTATAGGAAATAATTACTTTTAATATGATAATCGTATTATTTTCGCAAATGTTATGATAAAAGATAAATGCACGCATTATAGCATCGTTTGATTATTGAATTTATAATATATATGGATGTTTATACAACTCCTGTTTTCTTTACTACTTTACACCAAAAACAAGGCATATTACCACTTGGAACCATAGCTACAGGAGCATTATCTAGAGGGTTGAGCAGCAAGATATCTGTTCATAATGTACTTAAACTTTATCAGTCAGGGAAGCAACAAACATGGGGAGACTTCCAGTGCCTATCAGTTCCAGGGAAGAAACTATAAGAGTAGAAGGCTTTTCACCAACAGTGAATCGGTGGGATTTTGCTGATTGTCAGGTAAGTCGAAGAATGTACGTCGAGAGGACATAAGTGCTATGAGTTCATTAGAGCACATTTCATTACAGTACTTGTAAGACAGAAACAGGTATGCAACAGGATGGTGATGAGACAGAGGTTGGAACTTGATCACATGTTATTTGTATTGATCATTAAATTATCAATATAGCCTTATTGTTAAAACTAAGTTTGTACTCTTGATGTTGTTTTAATCTTTATAAATGTAATTGATGTAAATAGTTTCCTAAACATTTATTTATAGTCAAGCTAATGAACTTGTTTCTTAAAGCAAGTTTTAGCTTACATTTTAAATAAATAAAAAATTGTATAAGTATATTTTAATATGATTTTTAAAATAATGAAATTCTATTGTTATTTTCATGGCATGTGCTAGACTTAACTCCAACATATCGTTCCCCATTGCAAACTATTACAAAAAGTACTCAACTAGCTACAACCACTATATACGATTTCCCCATACTCTGTAACTATGCCTAAATCTAAACGCAAATTCCATGAACAAAGATTCATTCTTAGAACTGCTCGCTTGTAGAACATTGTTTTGCAGGCCTGCTTCCCGGTTGAATACAACATGGTAGCCTTCAAATCTGACGTAAATAAGTTCTTGTTGCGCCTCTCCATAAAAATCAAATTTTACACAATTTACACCATTAACGATTACTACACAACCATCTTACATTCATTAACACTTATCCTCGAGTGGCCTTCGAGCCTTTCTAAGTAGTGACTCCTAAGTAAAAGAAAGGTAGGAATGAGGTTTGAAAACCCTTGCACTCAATTCGAGTGAGGGTAATGATGATTCTGATGAATGAAACCCAAACACTTATCCTTGAGTGGCCTTCAATCTTTGATAAGTGATTACTCCTAAGTAGAAAAAATAGGATTTTATTTTTGTTTTAGCATTTTAGATATAACTAAATATATGATTCGTACCAAGGAATAATAGCGAAACCCACATATGATTTTCTGTGTCTTTTTTATCCCTAAAATAATTGATGCTGCATTTGTATTTTCGGTTGATAATGAACGAATTTTGCGTTCGCTTTTTTTATTCATGTTCACCAACGACAATGGACATGGTCACTTGGAACGTAATGGGGCTATTTGAGACCATAGCTACAATGACACTTTTTAAGGAAGGGGTAAGCAGTGAAATATCGGTTGGAATTACATTTTAATTAATGCATGCTAGTGCAGTCAGAAAAACAGAAAACAGGGATGAGATTCCAACGTTTAGCAGTAGGTCAAAGGAGTATATGTGCTAGTTAGATGTGAGTTCATCATAGCCCATTCCATTGAAATACATGTAAAACGTTGATGATGTAAACATTTGATTAAAAACTCTTATTGCCATAGAAGCAAAGCATAGTGGCAGCTGCATCTGTCCAGATGTGACAACAATACCCGATTTAGGTAAAGATAAGATAGCCAGCGTCTCGCTCATTTTGTTTGTAGTCATAAAAGAAAAATATATCTTAAATATAATAAATTTATCAGCGAAAAAAAAATATATATATATGAACGAGAAATTAAGCTGGCATTACTACATCAACGATTATATATGCCGGTTACCAAAATCACTGAGAAACTAGTAATTAAACAACTACGGAAAATAAAAAAAAATTAAGTCTGTCCGAAAACAATCAACTAGAGTATAGAACGATTGCTTACACGAACAAAAGAAACAGTTGTTCACAAAACTAACTCTTCAATTCAAGAGCGATTTTGAATTTCAACAGACTTGTGTATAAAATTATCATCCCTTTAATTCTTTACTTTTAAGAAACGGCTAATTCTCATACATAAAAGAAATTTCAAATATTTTTAAACGCCAAGCATTTTTTTTTTGCTTCTGTCATAAGGATACTTTTTCTTTTCTCTCCTGCCCACACTTCAAAAGAAAGAAAAAAAATCCGGCTTATTGCAAGCACTTAAAGATTTTTTTTTAACAAAACAGAAAAAAATTATGCACGCAATAAAAAAAAAATTCTTATTTTTTCCTGACTAAAAACTATTTGGGGCTAACAAAATATAATATTAAGTGTGGAGTAAAAATTAAATGACTACATTAACATTAACGGAGCACAATTTCTCAAAATTGCAAAACCAGTATGTAGTTTAGTTTTACCAATTGTCTATCTATATTTTTCTTCACAAAAAAAAACTTTTCAAACTTTCCTGTGGGTCTTTAAAGCAACATTTTTTTCATTGTCTTGTTCATGCTTTTATTCTATATATTATAAAGCCGCTGCCATATTTTTTCCTATTTAAATATCAAAGATTCTCAGAAAATAATCATCAAAATACAAAAGGTCTACATAGATCAGCAACAAAAAATTGGAAGAAGGCAACAACTGTACACCAAAAAATCAGGGGAAAGACAACGCCAAATGTTTATGAAGTTATATGTTCAAACAATTGAGTTTCAACAATTTACACTTCAGAAAAATAAACTACAGCAAAAAAACTTAAACAATTACTTATAAATTCATTAAACCTCTGAATTTAGACAGGATTTTTCCTAGAAGACAATCTACAACTTGATTGAAACATTTGAATACGTACCAGAGGCCGACAAAACATTCTATGCCTTTTACATGTGCTATGGAGATATTTTCAACGTAGACTGTGAACAATGGTCAAGTTAAAAAAAGTGCATCTACTATCAAGACAACTGGAATCTACCGAACATAGTAGGTTCATGGATTTCATATTGCTAAAGGAAACTAGACTTGGATTTTTCGGAAACTATTAAGCTTCTATCGGATTTATTTGATCCTAACCTAACCTTATTCCATAAACGTTGGAATTGTCTGAACATAGTCAAGGACAACCAGCAAAGTTTTCTAACGTTTGCAGCATCAGTGAACAGGCTCTGTAATTATTTCAAATTAGCGGAGCTGACTTATGATTTAAGTGCTTAATATTTGCACAAGGTCTAGTATCAACAGAAGACGCCGAAGAAAGACGACGGGTACTGACCACGTTCGAAAACGAACGGGGATTGACTTTCAAAAATTGACAGAGGATTGTCAAAGAGTAATTTCTGTCAAATGTGATTCAAAAACGATTGAGGATGCAGGTGTTGCTCAAATTAGAAAAATCAGTACGTCAGCGTCCTATTTCCCTCAAAAGGACAAAAAGAAAATCTCATGTTCTATATTCTGCAATAAACAAAACGAATACGTTAAATAAACCGCCCGGACGATGTTACTATTGTAATAAATGATATTGGTCGAAATTCTGTCCAGTCAAGAAGAAAACGTATTGATAAAAATTGCAATGAAAATGGTCATAACTTAGTGCTGATATGCCAACAAAACGAAGAAACCCCAAAAGTAAAATTAGATAAGCTTATTTAGACAATATAGCCGATAGGAATTTAAGAAAATATGTGAATGTTGATATTTTAACTCTTTAAATTCCAGCTTGACCTGGGTTCTGATCTTTCAATCATCAACTTTTTTCTGGCGGCCTTGGAAAATTTTCTAAATTAAAAGCTAAGTTTAAGATGGCGGACGGTGCACAACCTGTATCAAAAAAAGAATAGAATGTCCGTTTCGCTGCACTGGAACAACTCAACAAAGGATTAGATAGACTGGAACAAGCAGATATTCTTCAATAACTACAAGAAACCTTCTCTACCACCAATATCAATGGCCAAGAACACATTGCCTAAAAGTACTTCTTTTAAACTCCTCTGCCTAACGTTTACAGGGAATATGAACTGGAATAGATACATTGAGAGCATTGCCAAGGCTGCTGCAAGGAAGGTTGGCTCCCTCTACCGTGCTAGAAAACTACTTACGCCTGCCAGTATCCTATACCTCTATAAGGCAACCATTCGCCCATGTATGGAGTACTGTTGTCACATCTGGGCTGGTGCATCTGCTGCTTGTCTCTCGCTCCTGGACAGGGTACAAAAAAGAGTCGCCAACCGGATAGGTCCTTAACTGTCATCTAGGCTTCAACCTCTGTCCCATCGACGAGATGTTGCATCCCTCTGCCTGTTCTACAAATACTTTAATGGTGAATGCTCTGACGAACTGCAAACACTTGTACTTCCCCGACGTAACTACCCCCGACAAACCCGACAAGCTACTAAGTCTCATCCCTTTACAGTAGAGATCCCTAGGTGCAAGAAAGCCTTTTACTCCAATAGTTTCTTCCCCAGAACTGCGGGTCTTTGGAACTCCCTTCCGGGATTCTGCTTTCCCAACTGCAATGATATGCAGAAGTTCAAGTGTAATGTTAACAAACATCTTTCTACTCTTCTCCCCTCATAATGACCCCGCTAATTAATTCCCTAATAGTAGCCCCCTGCTTCAAAGTGGCACTGTGCCTTGTTTGTGGTGAAAATTGAATAAAAAAAATAAATAAATAAATAAAAAAATATTCTGTCAAAACAGATTTTAGCAAATAGACAGCGTCTACTGTCCAAGTAAAAAAGAAGTAAAACCAAATAATAATTACCATCTTCGATACCGTTTGGCTTCGGAAAATGAACCGGTTTAAAAAAAAATCAAAATGGCAGCGAATTTGAAATAGAGAACCCCGTTTTCAATCTGTGACTTACTTGTGGTTTCATTAAATACTTTTACTTGCAAAATCCGATCCCGCATTTTGCTAATTCCTGCCCTCTGATGGAAAGGAGAGTATTTCTTCGAAACTCCGCGGATTAAAGACTATCTACTTATCTTGTGCTTCCTTTTTAAAATTAAATATGTTTTTAACTCTTTTTCAAGATGTTTTTAACATGTTTTATTAATCATTTGTTCATATTATAAGCTCTATTTCCTTTTCGGTTTTATTTAACTTTTACATCTGGTTGAGATTACTTTACTTGTAAATATTAACTCTTTAATATTTATAATATATTTTAAGTTTACCATTTTGATTACCTTGGTAAACTTATTGTAATTTTTATTTCTTATATATATATATATATATATATATATATATATATATATATATATATATATATATATATATATATATATATATGGCTACTTAATTTACTCACATAAAATTAATATACGAAGGTATAGATTTATGTGTAAACTTTAAGTATTTACTTCAAAAGTGCTCTATACGTAGGTAGAGCTAGTTAGTGTTATAAAACGTATATGGCGATTAAGCTACACTGAATATTCCGCGTTTCATCCACTCTAGGATTCTTCAGGCTTATGCGCATAAGCCTGAAGAATCCTAGAGTAGATGAAACGCGGAATATTCGGTGTAGCTTAATCGCCATATACATTTCATAGCTTACTATATATATATATATATATATATATATATAGAGAGAGAGAGAGAGAGAGAGAGAGAGAGAGAGAGAGAGGGGGGAGAGGGAGAAAAATGAGAGGAGGTAAATATAGTTAACTAAGACGTACGTATTTTTATCAACTTGCGTACGATTATTATTCATGTACACTCCGAAGGCTAATTCTTTGAATGTAAGAAACATGATATATTTCATTAGGTAGCATTGTTTAAGTATGACAAGCGACAATGCTAATTGACATCTGACCCTGTCTTTAATAAAACCGCGAAATTGTCTGCGGTTCCTTTAATGTAATTGGACAGAATCTTGGTCCAATTGTCTTCTTCCACTGGATAAAGGAAAGGTCAATAATTAATTCAACAGTGCCAACTCTGGTCATCTACAACGAACAAGTCGAGACTTATTCGTAATCACGAATCCAATCGAATGTGTACACAAACATGTGCTGAACGACACATGCACGACATAGATACACGCACGAAGAAAGTTGTCAGCATATATTTCAAATAAAGAAAAAATGTACAGAACGACACATGCACGACATAGATACACACACAAAGAAAGTTTTCAGCATTTCAAATAAATAAAAAATGTCAGAATATACTTTATAAAAGATTTAATTTGAACTCATAAGTTTATGCTCAAGGATGTATATAATAAAGTTGTAACTGTAACCTTGTTTTGTTTTCTGCAAACTATTCATAGGATTTTGTAGGATAAATTTTCACGAACAAATAAATGTGAATATATATATTTGTAGTATAAAATTCAAAAATATAAATTTATAATAAAATCTTTTCTATGTGTCTCTGTTAAAAATTGATACTCAATCAAAAATAACAATTCATATAAAATGTAATATTTTTTTTTAAAAAAGCCGAAAACTAAATATAACTGAAGTATGAATTTCCTATTTCTCAGTGAAAAAAAGTTTAAGATAAAAAAAAATATATATGTGAGTTAAACTAATGCGGTTGCATTTTTTCCTTTTTTATGTAGATTTATAATATCAATCATTAAGAAAAATTTGTTCACTGTTGAGATCATATATGTTTTATGTTATAATTTAATAAACTTTTAACAACTGTTGAATGTTTTTTATTATATCACTTTTTCCTATAACAAAATCTGTGTTGCATTAAAAAATTCAAAATTCAGTTCCATTAACAGATTTTTAACTGATTTTATTACCATGGTTTTTATGTAAATATTAATCAGCATTTAAATAGTTTTACAAAAATATCAAACTTGACCATATTGTGAAATATCAAAATGTTTTTATATAAAGTAGCAAGTACTATGTTCTGCCATTTTGAATTTTGTTCACTTTAAAAGTCTTGTAGCAACCGTTCTAGTGGAATACTCATGATAAGATTTGGTATATCTACTTTCATAAGATGGACAAATACAATAATAAAGCTTTTCTCAAATATTGTTGAAGTAAATACTGAAAATATATACACTTTTTAGTACATCATAATATAATATATGTATATTATATATACATAAATATATATGTGTGTGTGTGTGTGTGTGTGTGTGTGTGTGTGTGTGTGTATGTATATATATATATACTAGCAAAAGTATCCGTCGTTGACTGAGTTCAAAAACAGCCTACAGAAAATGGACACTGGTTTATAAAACTATGATAGGTTATGAAAAGGAAGGGTTGTAAAGAGATAGCTTCGAATTTGGGGGTATCAAAACCAAAGCAAAATATGATGAAAGTAAAAATAAAATAGATAAACCCCATAATTTATTATACCATACCTGTTCACACTGAAACACTTATCACAATATTCTGTGGATCTATATTAAAAAAAAAACTAGTTAAACTTTTTGACATATTTCCATTCTATAGAGGTCAGGTGCGAACGCAGACCCCACAATTTTATTATACCATATTTCTTTAAACTGAAACATAATTATCAAATTATATTCACGCAGATAGATATGAAAAGTCTTTATTAAAGTTTGTGCCTATTTCCATTCTATGGAGGCCAGGCGCGAACGCATACCCCACAATTTTATTATACCATTCCTATTTTAGTTAAAACATACTTATCAAAGTATTATTATGTATATCTATATCAAAAATACTTGTAAACGTTTTTTGTTGTTTGTTTTTAATTTTTTATTTCCATACTTTGTGAACCAGGCGCGAACGCAGACCCCACAATTTTAATGAACCACTGTTCTTCCAGATCAAAAATACCCATTCCTGTGTCTCGACACATCTCCTATCATTATATGCAATCATTTTTTTTTTAAATATTCAACCATATAGGAGCCTATTCGTGACAAGACGAACACACAAACACACACACACACACATTCAGCTTTATATTATAGATATATACCTGTCAGTAGCTGCAATTCATACTCATACGTTTTTATTTATTTTCATAAAGTACGTCTTAAACGTGTTTCGTTGAATAGCGGACCACCACTGAACAACTTATCAGAGACAGATGTATGTCCCTCAAAAAACTGTTGAAACGTTTTCTATGGAATGAAAAGTGAAGAAAATATGTTTAAAAGGATGGAGACATTTAAAGCTTGTAAAATCATAAATAAAATATACTTATTGTAGTGTTCCTAGGCACTTACACTCAAATTATATATATATATATACATATATATATATATATATATACATATATATATGTATATGTATATTAGTATATTTAGGCAGCATTTTTTCTTTTATGCAGGTTTCATTAAAAAGCACAGATAACTCATGCTTGTTTTTTTGTAATCCTCCTTTTCTCTTTGTCGGACCATTTTCTGAACGTTTTTTCCGAGTAAAAAAAGAAATTTCCCATAATCGCGAACGTTTTCGACCTCCATTGGTCATCCTCAGGCGAGTAGTAAAAAAATAAAATATGAAATTGAAAAATGAAAATAGCGAGATGAAATGAAAAGACGATTAAAAGATGATTAAAAGGCGATTAAAATCGCTTAAAATCATTAAAATACTCAAAAGTACTTGAGCGTGCCCTCCGTTTCGTTTTGAGTCTGGTTAATCGTTGGTTTTTAATATTGATTAACAATGCCTCAAATATATATATATATATATATATATATATATATATATAGTCCAAAGAAGCTTTGAATAAAAGAAATATAAAACATATATATAATAAATGAGGTTAACCTTCCCGAAAAACAGAAGCTAAATTTAACCTATCGCAGACTTAGCAGCTACATAATCCGACGTCTAAACAGATAAAATTACAAAAGAGAATTCAACTGTATGAAGATGAAAAAAAATTCTTCAATGAAATTGTTAAAAAGAAATTGACTTAGCACTTGCGTATGACATTTTCTCATTAATCACCAGTAATAAAAATTGAAAATACGAATGAAGAGTAGAACCATTTACACATGTTTCCACCGCTCGGAAACATTTCAAATGAACTACGAAAATGCTCTTTTACATTTTAAACACATCTTAAGTATATTCTAAATATTTTACATTTTAAATACTTTCTGAAGAGGACGCTTCACAGAACGTCTGAAACGCGTTAAAAACTATTTCAATGATTTAAAAACATTATTACAATGATCTAAACATAATTTTCAATGAAAAAAAAACACGGAACAATAAAATAAAAAAATACACATTGTTGGTGACCCTCCTCATTTAAATATATATCTTTCTCTCGTTGGAATTTGTTTAACCTATTTTATATAAATATATATATACATGTGTGTGTGTGTGTGTGTGTATAAACATATGTATGTCAGTCCGTAGTCAAGCTGACCTAATTTTGATGCCGAATGAAATAGAACCGTATTTTCCCTCAAACGATTTTCCAAATTAATGTTATATACAGATAAATAAATATTTCTTTTTACACGATTAAAAATTTTCTCCGTATGATGTTTTCATAACTATGTGTATAATCTTAAGATAATTGCCGTTCCATTTTGATCTTTGTATTAACGTAAGATAACAACCTGACAATGTTTAATTGGTGCTCAGTTTAAGTTGAAACATATCATAAAATGTGTAGACAAAACAAGTATACAGTTAATGCGTTTTATATCAACTATATATATATATATATGTATATATATATATATATATAATTATATATATATATATATAATTATATATATATATATATATATATATAATTATATATATATGGAGAGAGAGAGTAAAAGAAGACTATGGCAATGCAGGTAACCAGCTGTTGTATTGGCGTGGCGTATGAACAAAAATGTAAAAAAGAATAAAGATCTTATTTATTACGTTAATTTATTTAAACTTTATATATCCATTTATTTTTAAAAAAATAATCGCAATACAAATCAGTAAATATGAACTTACAGTTTGATGTAACCGGGACGGTGTAGGTTTTAATATTTCGAAATAATATCTCATTTTCAAAAGAAAAGGGACTGAAGAGTGTATCAAAAAAAAGAAAATATTGAAATATAGTAAGGTTTATTTGCCTTAAAATATCTTAATGTTGTTCTTTCCCATATCTATTTACTAGCAATGCTTAAAGCGAACTACCTTTCCATATATATATATATATATATATATATATATATATATATATATATATATATATAGTAAGGTGTCGATGTGCGTGCGTGCGTGCGTGTGTGCGTGTGTGTGTATGTGTATGCGTTTTAAAATAGTTTATATAAATTTGTTATAACTAAATGTATCTGTTTAAAATCAATCAATACTTTTATCTCCTCAATTCCTGATGAATGGTTTTTATCGTGTTCACTATATCAATATATACGTACATTCATAAATACACGCACAAAGATAGACAGTTATTTATTAATCGTTGGAATAATAACAAAAATTCTATTTTTTCAGTTTTATTTTAACTTTTATTTAATTTTCACGTGATTTTCTTTGGTTTTAATGTAAGGGATGTTATGAAAAATGAGTTATTGTCTCTCATTTACGTCCAAACTTTAACATCTTGTGATAATTCGGTTTTACCATATTTAAGAAGACGAGTTTTTATTGATAACTTGCGAAGGGGGGGATACGCTTGAATATATTTTTATCCAGTTTCGTATTTATTATTACAGAGCTATATAATATATTAAATATCATATATTAATATATAATATATCATGCGGATTTCAAAAGCTTGTTTTATAACATGCCCTCGGCGCCATCAACTAGAATCGAAACTAAAACATTTAGACTTCCAATTGCGTCTCCTACCGATTTAGCTATTCAGAGATTGGTAAGAAAGATTTACTATTAAACGTCTTAAGAAAATAATTTGGATTTGGGTTTACGCAGAAAAAAGTAAAAATATGTCGGCAAGTTGAAATAAGCGGTTTGAATTTCAACTTGTCGATATATTTCGGCACGCATTATTCAAATAAAAGTTTAACTCGTTATAAACCATCCTTGGTGTATGATTATTGCATCCTGTTAATGTCAGTGTTATGTGACCAGTAGTATAAGAGTTTATCAGTTAAATATTTGCACACACGAAGAAAGACACATAAATGTATCTGCTGTTTTATTTATATCATCATCATCATGCAGCTCGTCAATCTTGACGAGGACTAGTTGGAGCCGCAGTGCTTTAACCCTTGTTGTTGGCGTAGTCTCACTCCATCACCAGAGGACTTTCCACCTTGGCTTCAAACTTGCTTGCGCAGTTTAGGTTCATTATCTGTTGCGCATCAGATAGACACGATCTGAACCTGCGATGCTCATGTCCACTACTACGCCTTTTTTCTCTAGATGAGGTTTCAAAGCCTTTTAAGGAAAAGTGCAAGGCAACAGTAGGATTTGAAGTCAGAGTTCCCATCTCTTAGCCTTTTGCTGTGATAAGGCCCACAAGGAAGTGGTGTTTAATTTTGGGGTTGGTTCCCCTAGTCTTCACCCAGCCAAGGGAACCCAAAAGACATTGGGGTAGGGGTTTGTAGTGTGTCAGGGCATGTTCACACATCGGTGGGCAATAACGCACTACCTCTGGTGTCCCCTACTACTCTGAGATCTCATACAAGTTTAGCCTGTGTCCGCAAGGCACCCAGTTACCGTGTGTGGCCAACGTGGAGGCACTGTAGGAGTCTTGATGATGGAGAGGCTATGTACTGGCAGGGAAGACTCATGCATAGCTGCCCCCTTTTCACTACGAGGTTAACCAGCGGTGTTAGCTGGAGGCGAGAAGGCATGCAAGCATGAACTTAACACTAACTTATACCTAACACACTGGACGCATCACCCCCACCCCCGCCGGATTAAGAATCCAAACGCACTTTATTTATATAGACATACTGTCAATTCGAGAGAGATCGGAGATCGACGTAAAGTGTAAACAACAATGGATATTGTTATATTGCATCTATTGATTCTGTGACAAAACCAAGCATCACAGACGGCCAGACAAACGAATGGAGAGATTTTATGGACACGCATCAGTGCATACTCTGCTATCGGATTTAATCCTTTCATTTACGGATGACAATGCAAAATTTGTTATATTCTTATATCACAACTTACCAAGTTCAAAATCCATTCGATGACAAGAGTTCACCAGATTGCCAATGTGTTGATTGACACTGCTATGTGAATTGAGAACTATAGGCAAAAGGGGCAAATTTAATAAGGTAATAGGACAACTCAATAAGAACTACAACTTGAACGTCTTCAAGTCCAACATAAACAAACTCCTGACAAACCGCCCCCTTAAGTAAGACACTCTATCAAAACCCCCAATACTAATGATTACTACAATACTATCTCATTGATTACTGTACACGCAATAACCCTTATCCCTGAGTGGCCTTCGGGCCTTGATGAGTCGTGACCCCCATGTAAAAAAAAAGAATTTGATGACAAATGGCCACGCTGTAATTAGCGTTAGAGCAATCATGCAGTAATGTGTTCAACAAATGGGAAGTTATTGGAAGAAGAAAAACGTCATAGAAATTCTATTTTTTACTATTTGGGTTCGTTTTCGTGGATTTAATATATATTTAAAACATCGCATATTTTAATGATATATTAACGGGTGGTATATTTTATGACATATTAAGCGTTGACATATTTTTACGATATCTAAAACCATCCGATACTGCTAAAAATTATTAAACCATGGCATATTTCACGATATGTCAAACTGCGGGATATTTCTTCGCTATATTAATCTATACCTATTTTGACGACATATCAAACCGTGGCAAATGTATACGCTATACTAAACCATACAAAGTATAACGATAAACTAATGACATATTTTTAAGATATAACTAACCATTGTCTATTTTTACGATACATAAAACCATGGGATATTTTTACACTATATCAAACCATCGCATATTTCTACGATCTATAAAACAATGGATTATTTTTTCGATATATCAAACTGTGGCATATTTAAATATGTATAGAACACTGGCATATTTTTTACTTTATATCAGATCATGGCGTATTTACGACATTTATAACAGTGACGTACGTTTATGATGTGTAAAACTATGCCAAATTTTCACGACTTATCAAACAGCGGAACATTTATACAATATATTAGACCATGGAATATTTCTACGATATGCTACACCATAGCATATTTTTACGATGAAACCATGGCTTAGTTTTAAGATATATCATCCAATGGAATATTTTGACAGGACGCCAAACTATACAATTATGGCTATTTTTACAAAAATGAATGTCATATTTTTACGATATATCATTCAATAGAATCTTTTGTCGATATATCAAGCGATGTCACACTTTTACGAAATATCATCCAATTCAATTTTTTGTCGATACATCAAACTATGTCACATTTATCGATATATCATCCAATTGATTTTTTGTCATTACATCAAACCATGTCATATTTTACGACATTTATAACCATGACATACGTTTACAATGTGTAAAACTATGCCAAATTTTCACGACTTATCAAACAGGAAATATTTTGACAATATATTACACTATGGAATATTTCTACGATTAGCATATTTTTACGATGAAACCATGGCTTAGTTTTCGGATATACCATCCAATGGAATATTTTTACAACGTCCCAAACTATACAACTATGGCTATTTTTACAAAAATAAGTGTCATATTTTTACGGTATAACATCCAATGGAATTTTTTGTCAATGCATCAAACCATGTCATATTTTTACGATATGTAATCTAATGAAATTTTGTGGTCAATACATCAAACCATGTCACATTTTTATGAAATATCATCAAATCGAATTTTTCTCGATACATCAAACAATGTCACATTTTTACGATATATCATCAAATGGAATTTTTCTCGATACATCAAACCATGTCACATTTTTACGATATAACATCAAATCGAATTTTTCTCAATACATCAAACCATGTCACATTTTTACGATATATCATCAAATCGAATTTTTCTCAATACATCAAACAATGTCACATTTTTACGATATATCATCAAATCGAATTTTTCTCGATACATCAAGCAATGTCACATTTTTACGATATATCATCAAATGGAATTTTTCTCGATACATCAAACCATGTCATATTTTTACGAAATATCATCAAATGGAATTTATTGCTGATATTACTTATTATGGTGCTTACCATTTCGCATCTTTATCCATATAGTATACATAAACCGTTTTCCTGTTTTTTTTTATCGATTTTAGCTTTAGTCTAGTTATTATCGTTATTATTTCATCATCATCATCATCATCGTCGTCGTCGTCGTCGTCGTCGTCGTCGTCGTCGTCGTCGTCGTCGTCGTCGTCGTCGTTGTAAATAAAGTTTGTAGTGTTCCGAAATCGGATAGCTATGTACTTAATGATAAAGTCCAGTTAATGGAAATATGATATATTTACAAGTTCCACTGAGTGCCAATTCGATCAATTTCTGTCTTTTCTTTCCTAGAATTCTTGCCTGATTTGCGTTAATTTGAGAAAAGAGTGACGATTTCCACTAATTGTATGTTTTCAACGATTGAAATTATCTTTTCAACGATTGAAATTATCTTTTCAACCATGGAAATTATCTTTTCAACCATTGAAATTATCTTTTAAACCATTTAAATAATTTTAGACCATTGAAATTATTTTTTAGACCATTGAAATTATTTTTTCGACAATTTAAATTATCTTTTCGATGATTAAAATTATCTTTTCGACAGTTGGAATTATGTTTTCGGTCATTGAAATTATCTGTTACACCATTAAAATTATTTCTGATTTTGTCTCAAATTTTATCTACAAGTAACTATGAGTATCAGTAAATGAGTTTATTTCTCTTAAACAATTTTAACGTTTTTATAAATGTTATTGTTTCATATGTGTAATAGCTTTAATAACTTTTATGTTATTTATACGTTTTATATTTTTATAGCAGGGTGAACCGACGTTGTTCTGGATAAAATCATCATCAATAAATGTTTAATGCTCCCATACTTTTTTTGTTCTCGAAATGGGTGGAATTGCCAAATCTTTAATCAAATCGATAAATTGCCTGGTCTAGTTAGAAACTCCTCGCGGTGCACCGGAGGAAGTTTTACACGCATTAACTAAATGATTTGGTCCACAGCACATTGTAGCCTACATTGCACTGTAGAGAATTTACTGTTGCTTTTATAAAGTTATCTATAAATAATGGAGTCACTTAAAGTTAAACGTACAAAAGTTAAGTATCATGCCTCAATTGTGTTCTAAAAAGAAACAATTATTTCGAACACGCCTCAGGTTATTTTATAGGCTGGTCCTTTTTATGCGCGGTGATAACATTTCACAAATGCACCTGTGATGTTAGGTTGTATAAAAGTGTTAACTTTGCTCAAAATCAGTCTTCCTCATTTAATCCGATTTTTTTTTTTATTATCGCTTTTTGATACTTCTCAGACTCCTTTCAGTAAGAAAAAAAACTACGTAAGAACACTCCCAAACATATCAAGTAAATTTGTGTGAAATTTCAAAAGAATCAGCCCAACAATTTCCGAATGTGTAGGGAACGGAATCACACATAGAGACAACGCTCCTTTTATATAATAGAAGATATACTTATAAGACATTTAGAACATTTAGATTGGTATACAGAATATATTTTTATAAAATTCATACCGTGTTTGTTTTTATATCATTTAAGCTTTTGTAGTTTTAAGATTTGTGTTTATACATTTTATATATATTTTTAGATGAGTGTCTACTTCATCTTTTACACATCCATATTCTTTACCTTTTATGCCTTGTAAGCTTTTATGATTGAATATATTTTATAGGTTTATACTTGTTGTGTATTAGTTTTAGTTTTATTCTTTTTATGTACGATTTTACACATCTCATACATGTAATGTGTTTTATGTGTTTTGTAAATTCCATAGATATTTGTATGTTATACGTTATGGGAATATTAGTTATATTCTATTATACTATTTTGTTATATCTTTTACTATTGATAAAAACCAAGAAGAGAGTATGGTCTTAAGTGTTGATACTTTGTATTTCAGAAAACTACTTTTACAAATCTATATACTATATTACCCAGAAAAATGGGAGCATGAAAAGTAATATGGTTAAGATTAAACTTAGAAAAGTAAAAAGGGCTAGTCGTTAAAACTAAAAAAGAAATAGACAAGATATTCTAGTAAAAATGTAATAAATTTATAACTTCAAATAGTGCAGCATTAAGGCTTTTTTTAAAATTGAATGCAACATTATATAATTAATTCTTAATGCGGTAATATTTTAAGTTAAAAATTTATATTTTTCTTTTTCTTATTTAACAACTAGTCTTTTTACTTTCTAAGTTTAATCGCAACTATATTACTTTTCATGCTCGCACATTTCTATGTAATCCATGATTTTTCCAGGCTTTGCTTTTAACAATACAAAAAAGGATTATTACCAACTTCTTAAATTGACAAAACGAAAAAAATCAAATAAATAACGTACTTGAGTAAATGAATATCAGCAGTCAGTTTTGACTGGCGAGTCAAGGCGAAATGTCAGCAAGCGATTAAGCACAGTCACATTGAATTATCAGTACAGCTGAACGACAGATCGGGATAGCGGTGAATTATTAGCGGCAGTAGTAACTGAATCGACGTAATCGCGGCGACAGGGTGAACAACGCGAGCGTGCAACTAATGAATACATTGCAAGGACGACAAAATGTAAGATACAATATATATATATATATATGTATATATATATATATATATATATATATATATATATATATATATATATATATATATATAAGGGGGTAGTCACCAACAATGTGTAATTTTTAACATTATTTTATTATTCCGTGTCTTGGTTTTTCATTTAGAATTATGTTTAGATCATTGTGATAATGTTTTTAAATCATTGAAATCGTTTTTAACGCGTTTCAGACGTTCTGTGAAGCGTCTTCTTCAGAAATTATTTTCAAATGTGTTGGAGATGTAAAAATAGCATTTTCGTAGTTCATTTGAAATGTTTCCAAGGGGTGGAGACGTGTAAGTGTCTACTATTCATTGGAATGATCAATTTTTATTACTCTTTTATTGGGCTGTGGCGAGGCCGCCGACCTCGACTGTGGTCACTCCTGTGTTGTGTTTCTCTCTCTCTCTCTCTCTCTCTCTCTCTCTCTCTCTCTCTTTCTGCTTGTGTTTTTTTTCTTTTCCTTTAGGGTAGGGTGTGCGTGTGTGTGTGTGTTTTCTTTTATTGGTTTGAGAATGTGTGTACTGTTTTATAGTATTATGAGGTTATTTGCTTCCCTAGGAAGGTGACTGTGATCCAAGGTCGTTACTAATGTGTATGTATGAGGAGGGGGGACCAACTCTTCTGAAATAAGGGTAGGGGTGTATTCATTCTGTTTTGATATTTATTTTTGGAGTCTTGGATTTTAGTATTGTGATTTTTCGTTTCAGTCTTTTCCGTTATTCTTTATATTATCTTTGTTGAGATAGAGGGGTGTATTTAAAAATATGTATAGGGGATTTTTAATGTTTCTATTTATTTGTCTCCCCATGTGAGTATGGCCAGACCCAGGATCGGTTCCTAGTGTGGGGAAGATTTTGTTCCCCAGAGCGGAGGGACCAATTGGAAGGGTATGATAATAATAATAATAATAATAATAATAATAATATTAATAATAATAATAATGATATATATGGATATATTATTATTATTATTATTATTATTATTATTATTATTATTATTATGTATATATATCATAATTATTATTGTTATTATTATTATTATTATTATTATTATTATTATTATTATTATTATTATTGTTGTTGTCTTCGAGAATTTGGTATCCCCATGTTTCCTAACGTTAGCACTTTGCTACAAACACTGGGGAACTTTCCTTTTTTATATCTTTTTACGTAATCATCTTCGCCGTTTCCAGCTGATTTAAGGTAGCCTAACAGATTTGGTTGCTATGGTAACCAACAGCCAATCATAAAAAAGCGTTTCTCCGTTTCTTAAAGATTCTGAGAACTTTTGGACATCAGTAATTTTCTCACAACTTTTGTTTAACTGAACGAAAATTAAATTTTTTTTTTCATAATATAGCTGAGAAGGTGACCTATGAATTTTAGAAATTTTTAAAGAAATTTGTTGCGCAAAATGAGTAAGCGGTGAAGCTTTAAAGCAGTTCTAAATGAGTCCAAATAACACTTAACCATACATTCAAACACGGTAGTGTTTGAATGATACAAGATTACAACGTTGAAACATTAGTTCGCGTTCGGTAATCGATGTTAAGCAACGTATTGTTAGGTCAATACCAGGAAGGCACTCTGTGTATGAGGATATCGACAATTCCGGCAACATTAGCATGATCAGATGGTTTGCTTTGTTCTGTCAGACAGTCACACACACAAAGAGAATAAGACGAATGTAAAAAGTCTTGCGCATTCTGACAATTACTTTTATTCAAATTTGACTACAAGCCATTTCATCAGAGAAAGTTTTAAGAATAATATTGGCATTAGAATGCTGAGAGCTGATTTAAACATCTCATGAAAACAACATTTCACAGCAAATCTACGGACACCTTATTCCGTTTTGTCCTAATTAAAGAGATGAAAAACAGCTTTGTTGGACACTGCTGAAATGCTATGGTTGAAATTGTCAGCGTAGTTCTTTCGGAAATGCTAAAATAGGAATAGAGGTTGATGAGGGAGATCGCACAGAACGTACGTGAACCAACTAACAGTGTGCCTATTAAGACCTACCTGGAGGAGGGAGCGATATGGTTTTAGTCAGGATGATCCTTGCCAACAGCACGACTAATAAGAGAAATTGAATTGTTTACGTTAACAATTTACACGTAATATTGTATTAATCATTAACTTCCGGTAATATAAAACGTAAGTTCTATTAGATGTAAATTGCCGTAATCAGTTTATTATTTAACTTCATTTGCAGATCATTTTTATGTGTTGGCGCCGTGTGACTCATTGTATTACTACTGAAAATCGAACTAAGTTCCAAATTGGAACCAGAGTGTTAGAATTTTGCAGATTCTTTAAAACGTATGCTATACTATTTTTTTTACAAAGGAGTCACCACTTATCAAGACCCGGAGAACAAAGGTAAATGAGTGTACGTTAGGCAATGGGACAATATCGTAGTAATCGTTAGTAGTGGAAATTTGGTATTACTTAAGAGGACAGCTTATCAAGAACTTGTTTACGTTGGACTTGAAGACGACCATATATTGGAGTGAGTTGGAAAACAGGAAATCAGAAGAAGAGTTCTACAGGCGTGTAGTTCTAAGAAAAAAAACTTTATTTATGGAATCTACGTTTAAGTTTAGGTATAAATAAAGAGTGGGAAAAACTATTGATAGTGTTTTCAGCTAGCCGAATGTTTTATGTAAAAGTCAGGAAAAGGGGGTATAGATTAAAGCTCAGACGAGCACTTCCCATGAAAATAACGATAAAGCAGAGACATGCTCGTAACGTCTCTTCTGTGGGAAATATGTTGTAGGCCACGAAGTCTATTTTGAACTCTGTCAAGCCAGGATAAGACGCTTCAAGTAACTCCTGCCCAGAAGTGGCAACAGCACTCCATCCTTGGACGTACTTGGCTCTGATACAAGTAGAGAAGTGCATCAGCAGTGAGATATCTACCGGAGCGATAGAATCATCTCACTTGCTTCATCTATACATATGTTATCACATATTTGGGTGATATGATCATGAAACTGCGGATATTAAAGAAGAAAGCGATGGTTTAACTGGTACATTCGACAGAATAAATTTGAACCATTTTGGAGCGAAAAAAAAACGCGAAACTTTGAAGTATTCTCAAAAGGTTAAAGTACATATCGCAGAGAATATTTTTGCTTAATACAGTTAAATATATGATACGGATCTGAGAAATTTTGTTAGAAATCTTACTCTAATGTAGACATTGAATATAACGAAGCGCTTGAAAACATTGGACAAGAACTCAGTAAAATTTAACTCCCAAAAAAGGCGCACTTTGTATTAAAATAAAAAATATCAATCGGGAAGATTTCTCCTTCACTGACTCAGCAAAGTTTAGATTAGGAGTAACATTATAACAGATACAACAGTTTGTTCGTTGCCCAAAAAAACAATGCTGTAACTAGCCATGAATTGATTTCTTGTTGGTTTCGTTATTCTCGGGAATTGTTTCATTCATATTTGTGGGTTTTGCTTTGATGGTTCGAGTCATATATTATAATACAAACATTTTAGAAACCTTTAAAAATTTAATTATAAGGAAGGAACTAATAATATGGTTAATTTCAAACGATGTCAAACTACAAACAAGCGTAAAATTGAGAATAAATTTGTTTAAATTCCCTTTTGAAACGTCCTGCGTCTGTAGATTGATACGTTATACATATATGTGTATGTGTGTGCATATAAATATAAATATATATAGAGAGAGAGGGAGAGAGAGAGAGAGAGAGAAAGACAAATCGTAATTTTCCACGATTCATGTATGTGTATATATTAATATATATACATATATATATTAATATATATATATATGATGACTTGTATTATTCTCAAATCTTTATTACAAACAAAGAGTATACACCTGATATTAAAGTTGTTTACAATGCAATGTTTATTTTAAGTATTGCAATTAAAAATGAATTGTTAACTATGGGATCTCATCAAAATAGTATTTTCATAAATACCAGCAACAATGTTCAAAATAGTTCATTTTCCACTAAAAACAAAATACTTATGAAAAGAAAACATCCATTGTCAAATACGTCAGTAAATTGTTAAATTATTTCAACATTACAATAAATATTTATTTAATTCAACAAAACATTACTATACATGGCAGTAATTCGAAAAATAAAACGGCTCAATATTTCATTTTTCTCTCTCCATTTCTTTTCTCTCTCCTACCTCGGTCCTTATATATATATATATATATATAGAGAGAGAGAGAGAGAGAGAGAGAGAGAGAGAGAGAATAAATGAAAAAAGTTATATTCCAAAATTCACGATGTTGACTATCTTATAATGTATTCCTTTAATTCAGATGACTTATACAATTCTTGACAGTATCTGTTTCGTAGCGCAGAATCAATTACTTAATTATTATATCAATCAGTGAATCTATTATGCGCTTAACTCATCAGAAGAAACAGCAACAATCAATCCGTCAAAAGGAAATGAAGTGTGATTTGACATGATTCAAATCCGAAAATTTGAAGAGAAGCTGCAAATACCTTTATATTTTTCCATTACGCCATATTGAATTTTTATCAAAGTCATTAAACCCAACTATTCGTACTAACAATTTTAATTAATTTATGAATCTTCTACCAAAATGTTTCTATTTAATAATTAGTAAATTTATTAATTCTAATTTTTGTATGCATACTTATGAAAATAATATCAATAAATTATAAACTATTATACATGTTTGTATATACGAAGCTAAACAAAGCTATAAAAAAACAACATAAAAACGATTGATCACTTCAGTTATCATATCTAATGAATTGATTTGAATTGATAACCATACATAATTCAATTCTGTTAGCTATTATAATCAAGCATATTAATCCTTACAATTATATTTTTCAGATTATACAATTCCAAAACTATAGTTACGTTTTGTTAAGTTGAAAAATAATCTGAAAACGCCTTTATGTTGTAATTGTAAATAATTGAATTTACTTAATTAAAGTGAGGTAGAGTAACCTCCCTTGGAACAAATCGAACGAAAAATTAACTTTACTTATATTCATTTATTTTAACAACGCATACACATCCATAATAAACTAATAAGTAATTTTGATATAGTTTTAATGTTTTTCACTTAATTTTCTTTAAAAAAAATTAAGTCGATTTATATTTTAAATTAATTCACTAATTTGTCCAATATAAAATGTTAGTATGAAAAAATTATTTCAATGGATAGTCATAAGTTATTAAGTTACCCTTCATATCTGCTAATGTTGAATTGTAAATTAATTAGTTACATTTGCTTACTCGGTGATTACATTGAGCTTCTTAAATAAGAGTTGCTGTATATTATAAGAAAATATATTTCTACAGAAACATATATGCATATATATATATATAAATATATATATATCTGTCTTCATCTTAATCTCTAAAGAGAGCGACGTGATAATATATAAATAGTATGATAGATAGATAATCGCATATAAATATAACAATAGAATAAGATCAGTAGATAGACTGAGAGACAGACGGATAGATAGATGAATATTAAACCACGTATACACAAGAAAATCCATTTTTCTGCAATTTAATGTTTTTTGTTATTTAATTTCATCGTCTATTGAAGCTCAACATAATTTGTTCTGTGTAAGTATTTGTGTACTTTTCCACGTATGCGTTTGTGTGTCAGTGTACTTGTGTGTCTAGTACTATGCGTATAAAAATATCTCTACAAAAATAAAGAAAACTTCAACATTTTCTTTGATGTTTAGTCGACGTTTTATTGCTTGTGTAATCAGTCATGCATGGCGGGTTTGTTTGAGAAACAGAATTATGAAACCATCTGAATTGATTTCGGTTCCTGCTCATATGAACAAAAAAAAGATTTACTATAATATCCCAAAGAAAAGAAATTCTTGTCACTATCACTAAAGAACATCTTCATAAACTACATGATTTTTAATCAAAAATACGTCTTTTATAGAAATCGTCGCAGAGAAGGTGTGAAACTATTTGATGTAAGAGGCTCACAAAAAATGAAATATAATAATCTCAAAAATATGAAATGCCTATTGACATTATTCTTGAAAAAGAGACTGGAAGCAAAACAGTTATCAGGAAGAAAGTTTCTTTTTCGAGGGAAACTAGTGGAATATGAATCTGTTTTACAAGAGGTATCAAATAGAGACCAGTAGATCAACATATCAAACTAGCTGAAATAAAAGAAACAGCCAACAGATAATTCTCAAGAACATATGCTATGATAATATTTAGAGGAAAAATTAGTTTAGTAACATCACGTCTGTAATGGAGGCGTTATAGAGAAACTGACAAAGTGGGCTCAGTCAATGAATACAAAGATTCATCAGTTCAAGTATGACAGCAATACTCGATACCTGGTTTAATAGTAGATTTGTATATAGAGAGAATAGATTTTACTACAATCAGAAAATGAATGGATTTAGTGTATGAATTGAAAAAGAAACAAATTTTAGGATCGACTTATGCTAAAGAGCAGAGCCAACCATAAGAACCTCGGGAAATAAAGGGGCACGTCTATGATTGAAAAACACGAGCTGAAATTGATGAATGAAAGATAAGAACTTTTATTTTCTGTCGTAGTTTCGGAGTCACAGATGACTATAGAAACAGCACTTTTCATTCGTCTCTCTAATTTGAGCAGATATAACGTGGTCATTAAGTTTGAACCGTGTTCGTTACAGTTCAAACCTCCCTCTGATTCCTCATAACGTCTGATACTGTCGAAAAATAAATAAACAAACAAAAATAAATCCGACTGCTTTTTTTCTATTTAAGCAAAATACATCTATTACCATTACCGCCTGTTTTTTTTTTCTAATTTTCATTTCGTCTGCCACGAGATTAACAAAACCCTGCCGTCTCGACACCAGCTTAAAAGTCTCTCACTACCACCACAGGACAGCACGTCCATCTCACCTACGCGGCATTTTTCTTTTTCCCCAACCACGTGCTGTCATTTTTTTTCTTTTGTTATGTCACGAAAGCCCGCGTACACTTTCTAATTTGCATAATGCTCAAACGACTGCTGCTGATTATAATAACTTCGCTTGTCATATGTCGTTCGGTTGCTGCAGATATTCTCACACGAGCTAATACGCGCTTCGTTACACAGAACATAGTTGGAAATAACATCGTTTTCTTATGTTGGAGAGGAATCTACTTTTTCAAAAAATATGCACTCTGAATTTGAATTCTTTTCCTTCTTCCTCATTTTAATGTGACTTACAAGATTATCTGGGAAAATGATGTAGTAAAACTATAACCTGTTGCGTATGCCATTCATTTATAAGGAACTAGATTGACATGTCCTGTATATAAGTGAAATCTTCTCTATCTATATATCTTCTATCTATATATCTATCTTCTATCTTCTTCTATCTATCTATCTATCTTCTTCTATCTATCTATCTATATATATATATATATATATATATATCTTCTTCTATCTCTTCTATCTATATTCTCTATCTATCTATCTTCTATCCATCTTCTTTCTATTCTATCTATCTATCTTCTATATATAAAATGAATTCACTTTCCCCCTCTGCTTTTGACCTTAATCAAGACATTTCATGCAAATGTAATATGCACTGCTTTTGACCTTAATCAAGACATTTCATGCAAATGTAATATGCACAAACTGCAGCACATTGTATGAGTTGTGCTATAGGCCTATTACCTTTACACTTGCTCGATAATCGTACATTCCTATATTTTTTCTGATGAGTTTACTGTCAAAATCGGTTAGAATCAATGGAAGTTGTAAAATCTTTTCTCTCTATTAAATTCCTCCATTCCCCGTTCCCCATTTACACCGCTCCTCGATCGTTCATGAGGAACTATTACGAACGCACACCGATTTCGGGTTTAGTAGTTGATTACACAAACTGAAATGCTTCCTATTGGGGGAAATGCACCAGGCTTACTTTTACGTTGTTTAATTACCATTTACTTCCAAATATTTTTACACTACGAAAAATAAATAAAAACGGATTCTTTCCATTTCTTCTTTTTTTCCTTAAACATATAATACATCATTTCCGGTTTATTTCGTTTCGTTTCGTTCCTTGTTTCTTCTTTCTGTTTACATTTTTCCGATTTTGTTGGGGAACAAATATCGTTACTTTTCTTTTTCTTTTGTCTCAACAGTTAAATATTAATTTTCCCGTCGAAATAATTATACGATCTTGATTATCGCATTTCGAAATGTAAAATAACTAATTTTCACCAAACTCGACTAGGAACAATTCAAATTATGACTGATTAAAAATATTTACCGACGAAGATCAAAATTACTCTATTTTCAAATGTAAACAATACATTTCGATATGAACCTCTTTACGTCCCATTCGTAAACACATACATTAGAGAGGAAACGGGGGAGGCATCATATGAGTTAATCAACGTTTGTTTTTAGATAGACTTACAGGTTTGATTATTATAGGGAATGTGAATGGATTGGGTGAGTTTTTCATTAGATCCCAAACATAAACTACTCCTTATTTTTGAGTAGGGGCTGATGATAGTCTGACGTGTTCAACTCAGATGATGACGTCATTATCTTATTTTTATTATGGGGAGGGGGATAGTATTAAACTATTACGGAATACGTAGCGTGCCGAAATACAAACGTTATAAATTCGGAAACAATTATTAATATTGCGAGGGGATCTTTCTTAATTCTTCTGTACTTACAACTAACAATTTAATAATTCTTATTATAAGGCAATTTAAGAATTCTTAATATGAGGAGGGTAGTATTATACTATTACGGAATAGGAGAAATGCTTCACGACTGAGACAATCTTTACTTTTTGTTCCATTTCTCCACATTAAAAAACGACCCTGGTGTCGAACTCTATACCGTGGGCAGGCATGGTAAATAATAATAATAATAATAATAATAATAATAATAATAATAATAATAATAATAATAATAATTCTGATTTCGTTTATGAACGTCTCTCTGGAAAGGGATGGGATTCATTTCCAGATGATTTCCCTCAATCCCGGCTTCAAACCAGGAGCTTCAAAGATCAAGGGTTTTCCTAAGGATGTTGGTGATACCTGCATTAGCAGAGGTCTGAAGGCTGCCTAAAACATCATGGATTTGTAGTTTTTTTAATTGTCCTTCTAGACGACTTGATACTACTGCTAGTGTACCAACTACAACCGGGATTATTTGTGTTTTAACCCCGTGTATACGCCTTATCTCCAAGGCCAATGGAGCATAATTACTCCACTTCTCATTCTCCTTCTCTCTCACATTTCTGTCCCAGGGTACTGAGAAGTCTACAATCTGCCAGTTTTTTGAGACCTTGTCAATGACGACCAAATCCGGATGATTATGTTCCAATTGCTTGGTCGTTATGACATTTTTGTCCCACCATACCACTACCTTGCCATCCTCACTTGTTCTCATAAGTAGGCACCTCCTGAAAACATTTTCCAGCACACTTCACCCCAACCCTCTTATACACCCCCAATATATCCGGAGTCCCATGTGATCGTGTCTTTTGCGGTACTCTCTCTGTGCCAGTCCACTAAACCCTGCTGCAAGGTGCGCAATTGACTCTGAGGTCTTACCACAAATCCGGCATTCTGCAGTAACTTCCTCTTCTAGGACCACTTTTTGAACAATCGTGTTCCTAATGCCTGCTCTTGTGCTGCATAAACAAAAACTTCAGGTTCTAACACAATCTTTTCCACTTTTCAATCCTCTCCACCATATTTCCTCTTTTGACACCGCCTTGCTACGCTACTTCGAATGTGAAATATACCAAACATTGCTAAAACATTTCTTGTTTTGATATCCATGGTATGCAAATCCTTGTCAGCCTATTCTTAAATTCCCGCACTGTATCTCAAAGCACTGACTTCCCATGCATTTACTGCTTTCATTAGGTTTCCTCCATACAGTTTCGACTTTGCAATTAGTTTCACTCTTCTAAGGTACTTCTTCCTGACTTTTCCTTCATTTCTCTGTTCATGATGCATGCACCTTCCAGCACTCCCAAATGCTTGTATCTTGTATCTTTCATGATTTCTCCATTTGTCAGCACTATTCCATTCGAATGAACCTTTACTCCTCTTTTCATCACCAGCACCGCACATTTACTAATCCCAATATCTTCTGAGTATGTCTCTACAAGTTCTACCAGTCTCTCCATTTCCTTTTCATTTCTACCGAATATTTTCAAATCATCCATAAACAGTAGATGATTGAGGCGTCTGTCACCAGATCCAAAGTTATACCCCAGTTTTTCTCTCTTCAAGAGGATTCTCAGTGGCATAATTATCATTACAAAAAGAAGTGGCGATAACGAATCTCCTTGAAATATCCCACGTTTAAAACCAACCTGCCCCATCTCCTCTCTGTTTACTGTCAGCACCGTTTTCCATTGAGTCATACTTGTCTCCAAAAGCCCTACCACATTCTCAGCAACCTTCATCATCAATAGTGTTTCACGTATTCATGAATGAGGAACCATGTCATAAGCCTTTCTGTAATCGATCCATGCTACGCTCAGATTCCTCTTCTTCTTCTTCGCATCCTGCATTATTGCTTTATTAATTAGTAGTTGCTCTTTAGTACCTCTCGAGCATTTCCGGCACCCCTTCTGTTCATCAGGAAAAACACCATTACTAGATGCTCATAAATTTTCTCCGCAAATATTCCAGTCAACAGTTTCCACATCAATGGCAGGCATGTAATTGGTCTATAATTATTGGCATCTGTTCCTTTTGCATGATCTTTCCTAACCAGTGTTGTTCTTCCCTTCACAAGCCAATCAGGGACATCTCCCGACTCTTCAACGTTCATCGTTCCTTTTTCCAGCAATCTATACCTCCTTTCAAGCTCATCCTTAGCTTTCTGTCCTAGCTTAACTCCTTTTCTTATTTCTTCGATTCTACCAATGTCTTTCCGCCACCGTTTAATACTTTCTTCAAACCGCCTCTGCCAGTGTGGCCTTCTATCCTTCATTTCTCCATTTTTCTTCTGTATTAAGCCAAGATGATTCGCAATAATTTATGACGCTGCATACAGAAGCATGTTAAATTCCGTAATCGATAGTGGCCCAACTCTCTTCCTGATCTACATCAATGACCTCCCTAAACACATACTTAAATCATTCGTTGACATCTATGCTGATGACACGACCATCTACGGCAACACATCAAAGGTTGTAAATGACAAAGCTCTCTCTGATTCTCTCTCCTCTGATCTCGAGCGCGTGGTTCAGTGGGGGAAGACGTGGCTGGTTACCTTTAATGCATCCAAAACCAAACTCCTATCCTTACATCATCAACGCTCTGGTCTCCATCTGGCATCAATTGGGATGGATGGCTCTCGTCTGGGTGAGGCCCCGTGTTTTGACAAGCTTCTGGGTTTGACCTTTACTCCTGATCTGAAATGGAACACGTACATCAAGTCTGTTGCTAAGGTCGCTGGAAAGATGGTGGGATCCTTCTACCGCTCCAGAAGATATCTCACTACTGATGCAATTCTCTATCTATATAAAAGCCAAGTACGTCCAAGGATGGAATACTGTTGCCATATCTGGGCAGGAGCTGCTAAAAACAGCCTATCCTGCCTTGAAAGAGTACAAAATAGACTTCGTGGCTTAGTGGGGGATGCCCTTTTCTCTACCCTGCAACCTCTCTCCCACAGAAGAGACGTTTCGAGCCTGTCTATTTTTTATCGTTATTTCCATGGCAGGTGCTCGTCTGAACTCCAATCTCTGGTCCCCCCTCACCAATCTTTCACGAAAAACACCCGTCTAGCTGAATCCACTGTGAAAAATTTCCCCCACTCTATATCAGTGCCTAAATCAAAACGTGGATTCTATGAACAAAGCTTCTTTCTTAGAACTGCACGCCTGTGGAACTCTGTTCCGTCTGCCTGCTTCCCACCGGACTACAACTTGGATGTCTTCAAGTCCAACGTTAACAAATTCCTAATGAACCGCCCCCTTAAGTAAACACTTCATCAAATCTCCACACTAATGTAATGTACTTGCAATAACCCTTATCCCTGTGTGGCTTCCGGGCCTTGATAAGTGGTGATCACTGTGTAAACAAAAAAATAGTTGTATGATGACGACAGAACCCACCCTGTTGACCAGTGGGACACCTACCTGACGTGAGGCCATCACAAGATACTCTAGCCTCATTCACGTCGTTATTTTCAATATTTTGATTTGACATTCTCCCATAAAAGAGGTTAGTGAATTTAAGGTTACATCACCACCGATAGTTTTATCGAGACATTATCTCTAGGAGGGTTCCCCACCAAGGTCAAAGATCCCTTCCAGCCCTTTTTCCTCCATCACCATCACTATTCCCATTACCACCAACAACAACAATAGAAATAAAATCTACAATGATAATGGCAATACTAATATCGGTAGCAATAATATTAGCAGCAAAAACAACAATAGCAATGACAGCAAAAATCAACACCTACCATTACAGCTACAGTAATAAAAAAAATATGCTATTTTTTTTAAACTTCGCCGCTGATGTCGCTTTTGGCCGGAAAAAATGTATACAAAGACAGAAACATAAAACATCCGAACATGTGTAATACAATTCCTTGTTTAACCATGAATTTCAAGTTCAAATAATAATAATAATAATAATAATAATAATAATAATAATAATAATAATAATAATAATAATAGGAAGAAGAAGAAGAAGTAGAAGAAATAGAAGAAGTAAAGAAAAGAGGTAGAAGAAGAAAAACAACAACAACAACAAAAACAATAACAAGAAAAAGAAGAAGAAACCGGCAACAGAACTTGAAAACGAGAATCACAAACATTAAAAATTCCTCTCCCTCCAGAATAACAAATATATTCAAATTCAAATTAAATTTTTTTATTGTTTATACTATCTCGAGCAACTGTGGGAACATGATGAGAATTGGCAGCCAATCTGATGTTAACGCACCCACCATGATAGACAAAATAAAAAATCGTCGTTTGCACATGGCTCAACCCATCGCTTCCGCTTGGGAAGAAAACATAAGATAACCACAAAAGAATTATCAACCAATGGCAGAGCTCCGCGCCTAAAATAAAGGCCTAAAATATCACAGTCACTGGGAGCCGGTTTTCGACTATAAAATGAGGGGACCAAAAAGGAGAGAGAGGAGATTCGCCCTGCTGCGTCAGTGAACGCACGGACGGATTCTCCCACCCGACCTAAAGAGATGAAGAAGAAAAAGAAATAAGGCACCAGTGAATTGAAGCCGACTACGCTCTCATGTTATGGGCTAAAACGCCTTCAATTCTAACCAATGCCTAATTCACACAAACCAAAGAAAAAAAAGGAGAAAAACATAGGATGCGAAGACGCCGTGCTGCTAGCTGTTGAGGAAAGAAGTCGCCGCTCTCAAGTTAAAAGCCAGGACACATATCACCGACAGTAGCACGACCGGCCACCCACTTACCACCCCCATCGTCCGAAAAGATAAGAACGCTTACGAACATTCATTCTTTGTTAAATTATACAAGCCTACAAAAGTTCTTTCCTTATCAATGCATACACACCTACAAACATCCTACGAACACTTTACCTCTTCCAATTTAAAACTGTCATTAATAAATAAAACCGGTTCTCGACCTTCAATATTCGTCTGTCTTTAATTGCATGGGGTCAGATTCTACATACTTCCAACGTTGGCAATTAAATGTATTCTTTGTTGTGACCTCTATGGCCTCATTTCCTTCACCCCTTCTCCATCTATAAACCAATCAAAAAAACCTATGGGCCATACAACGCCGGGTAGCCTAGCTAGTAGTAAAATAAACTAAATTCTCGAACATTGCTAGTGTTATTTAGCAGGTATTATTTTATCAGTTTATGATAGTAAACACAGTTCAATCAAGATCGGATTAATGTAGTCGAAGTTAAGGTGGGCCCACTATGATGTCACAAGGTTGAAGGAATGCAGAGTAGTTGAAGTGCTATTACAAGCTTTTTAGTGTTGACACGTGAGTTGTATGTTTGTGATTAACCATTAATATACCTTGTGGTCTCTTTATTTCTCTCTCTATGTCTCTCATTCTCTTTCTTTTTCTCTCGTTCTCACTTTCTTCTTTTTCAACTGCTGTCTCCTCTTGGTCTTGTATTTGGTGGACGATTAAATTTGTTATTGTCCTTAAATCTCTGCTTAGGTTTTGATGCACGTCTTTTTGCTTCTCACGTTTCACCACAGAATAATTGCCTTAGCAGACGACCATCACCCAGTAATGGAGATTTACATTAAGGGGCGCTTGTTGAAGCGAACAAGCATTGATATATTTTATGAAACCTGATGGAATTCTAATTTATTGTTACATGAAATACTAAAACATATTGTTAGCACGAAAACTCCTGGCAAAATAATGAAATCATATAAGCATCATTCACGTGCCCCTTTCTGTTTAGATCTCAGTTGACTAGGAGATAGAGTTTGATGTGTTCTTTGCAATGAACGATCTGCTTCCATTATCGTCATTATCACCATCATTTCCTGTGTTTAATCTATTTTAGCTTTTGTGTAGTTATTATCGTTATTATTTCATCATCATCATCATCATCATCACCATCATCATCATCATCATCATCATCATCACCATGATCTATCTAATCGGCATTACCTTAATCATCACCATAATCACCTAATCATCACATAATCATCAATATCATCATAATTATCATCGCCATAATCATAATCATCATTACAAAAATATCATCATCATCATCATCATCATTTCTACTACCACCCCAATAATAATAATCAGCAGCAGCAGAAGCACCAACAACCCCATTATCATCATTATAATCATCATCACCTCCACCACCACCACCTTAATCATCATAATCATTATCATCATAACCATCATCACAATCATTATCATCCTATATCACCATCGCCATCATCATCATCATCATCATCATCATCATCACCACCGTTATAAGCATGATAATCATCATCAACATCATCACTATTATAATCAGTAGAAGCACAGCAGCTTCTACAATAGCAGCATCAGTAGATTATTATTGTACCTATTTACAATGCCTCCCCACGGGACAGAGTTAGATACCAGGGTCGTTTTTTATTGTAGATGATATATTTTGTAAGCGTGTGTTTATTGTACGAAAACGTTTGACCGTATTAACCTTTATAATATTTTGGATGAATATTTATAAATAACTGCAATGAGTAATGAATAACTTATGGTGTTCTGTCTGCAAAGTTAAATATTAATTCGACTTATTTTTGAAAATCTTAATCTTTGAAATCCGGTTCTAAGACGTCCACAAATAATACTTTTCTTGGTTTACACGTTTCTTAATGAAAGAAAACGTCGCTCTATAATCTGTTCTTTTTTATTATTATTTGTCATCGGCACAACGAAATATACTTCATTAATATAATCAACTCGATTTTAGCTCTCAGTTATTGACTGCAGAGTTTCTATAAATGCGAATTAACATAAAACCATGATATGTCAAACGTAAAGTTGATAAATATAATAACACCTGATTAAGATAAACGTACATGAGTGAGATAAACAAGGAAATATCCTTTATAAAATAATTTGTGATGTACTCCCATTTGAATTGTAAGCATACTGGGATTTTTCAGATTTTGTGAGATGGTTGTTGCAATATTCCCCATATAAGAAAGTTAGAAAGATCCACTTATAGACACTAGCGATAGAAACGGACTAATCAAATAGAGTCACGTTCTGCTAGCAACCAATCGAAAACTAGAATTGATCTATAAAAATATTGAATTTTTTAGCGTTTCGGTACCTGTACAACTTTATATTTATAAATACTGATATATTTATGTATCAAAATTCATTTAGAAAATTTTTATAGAAAAAATATTTTATATAAAATTAGAAATGAATTTGCTTTTACTTTGACTAATAAAAAAAATGAGATATGAATGAGCCCCATATACTAGCGGCCTAATTATTTTTGTCAATAAAACTACATACTAGTTCATTGTTTCAAACATTTTATAAATCTTTGAATGTAATTTCAAAATAGTGTGTAGAATTTTTCAAGCATTATTTACATAGCTTTGAAACACCATTCTAATTCATTCGATAAGAATTCAATGGTAGAGAGATCTGCAAATAATGGCGGACAGGTCTAAATATCGAATAGAATATCTTTTCCAATTCGGAATGAAAGATTTTAAAAGATTTGCAAAATCAAATTAAGTTTTATGCTTCATTTGATTTCAAGCAAATACTTGAATGTTCACAGCAAATCCCCATACACAAACAGATAAACCATCCATTAATTTCATTTTCTAGAATCCATTATTATCTAAAATAAATACATAAAAAATCTATACATTCATTTCACTTGCTAGTATCCATTATTATGTAAAATAAATATATAAAAATCTATACATTCATTTCACTTCCTAGTATCCATTATTATCTAAAATAAATACATAAAAAATCTATACATTCATTTCACTTGCTAGTATCCATTATTATGTAAAATAAATATATAAAAATCTATACATTCATTTCACTTGCTAGTATCCATTATTATGTAAAATAAATATATAAAAATCTATACATTCATTTCACTTGCTAGTATCCATTATTAACTAAAATAAATACATAAAAAATCTATACATTCATTTCACTTGCTAGTATCCATTATTATGTAAAATAAATATATAAAAAATCTATACATTCATTTCACTTGCTAGTATCCATTATTATGTAAAATAAATATATAAAAATCTATACATTCATTTCACTTGCTAGTATCCATTATTATGTAAAATAAATATATAAAAATCTATACATTCATTTCACTTGCTAGTATCCATTATTATCTAAAATAAATACATAAAAAATCTATACATTCATTTCACTTGCTAGTATCCATTATTATGTAAAATAAATATATAAACATCTATACATTCATTTCACTTGCTAGTATCCATTATTATCTAAAATAAATACATAAAAAATCTATACATTCATTTCACTTGCTAGTATCCATTATTATGTAAAATAAATATATAAAAATCTATACATTCATTTCACTTGCTAGTATCCATTATTATCTAAAATAAATATATAAAAAATCTATACATTCATTTCACTTGCTAGTATCCATTATTATGTAAAATAAATATATAAAATCTATACATTCATTTCACTTGCTAGTATCCATTATTATCTAAAATAAATACATAAAAAATCTATACATTCATTTCACTTGCTAGTATCCATTATTATGTAAAATAAATATATAAACATCTATACATTCATTTCACTTGCTAGTATCCATTATTATGTAAAATAAATACATAAAAAATCTATACATTCATTTCACTTGCTAGTATCCATTATTATGTAAAATAAATATATAAAAATCTATACATTCATTTCACTTGCTAGTATCCATTATTATGTAAAATAAATACATAAAAAATCTATACATTCATTTCACTTGCTAGTATCCATTATTATGTAAAATAAATACATAAAAAATCTATACATTCATTTCACTTGCTAGTATCCATTATTATGTAAAATAAATACATAAAAAATCTATACATTCATTTCACTTGCTAGTATCCATTATTATGTAAAATAAATACATAAAAAATCTATACATTCATTTCACTTGCTAGTATCAATTATTATGTAAAATAAATATATAAAAATCTATACATTCATTTCACTTGCTAGTATCCATTATTATGTAAAATAAATACATAAAAAATCTATACATTCATTTCACTTGCTAGTATCCATTATTATGTAAAATAAATACATAAAAAATCTATACATTCATTTCACTTGCTAGTATCCATTATTATGTAAAATAAATACATAAAAAATCTATACATTCATTTCACTTGCTAGTATCCATTATTATGTAAAATAAATACATAAAAAATCTATACATTCATTTCACTTGCTAGTATCCATTATTATGTAAAATAAATACATAAAAAATCTATACATTCATTTCACTTGGTAGTATCCATTATTATGTAAAATAAATACATAAAAAATCTATACATTCATTTCACTTGCTAGTATCCATTATTATGTAAAATAAATACATAAAAAATCTATACATTCATTTCACTTGCTAGTATCCATTATTATGTAAAATAAATATATAAAAAATCTATACATTCATTTCACTTGCTAGTATCCATTATTATGTAAAATAAATACATAAAAAATCTATACATTCATTTCACTTGCTAGTATCCATTATTATGTAAAATAAATATATAAAAAAATCTATGCATTCATTTCACTTGCTAGTATCCATTATTATGTAAAATAAATACATAAAAAATCTATACATTCATTTCACTTGCTAGTATCCATTATTATGTAAAATAAATATATAAAAAATCTATACATTCATTTCACTTGCTAGTATCCATTATTATGTAAAATAAATACATAAAAAATCTATACATTCATTTCACTTGCTAGTATCCATTATTATGTAAAATAAATACATAAAAAATCTATACATTCATTTCACTTGCTAGTATCCATTATTATGTAAAATAAATACATAAAAAATCTATACATTCATTTCACTTGCTAGTATCCATTATTATGTAAAATAAATATATAAAAAATCTATACATTCATTTCACTTGCTAGTATCCATTATTATGTAAAATAAATACATAAAAAATCTATACATTCATTTCACTTGCTAGTATCAATTATTATGTAAAATAAATACATAAAAAATCTATACATTCATTTCACTTGCTAGTATCCATTATTATGTAAAATAAATACATAAAAAATCTATACATTCATTTCACTTGCTAGTATCCATTATTATGTAAAATAAATACATAAAAAATCTATACATTCATTTCACTTGCTAGTATCCATTATTATGTAAAATAAATACATAAAAAATCTATACATTCATTTCACTTGCTAGTATCCATTATTATGTAAAATAAATACATAAAAAATCTATACATTCATTTCACTTGCTAGTATCCATTATTATGTAAAATAAATACATAAAAAATCTATACATTCATTTCACTTGCTAGTATCCATTATTATGTAAAATAAATACATAAAAAATCTATACATTCATTTCACTTGCTAGTATCCATTATTATGTAAAATAAATATATAAAAATCTATACATTCATTTCACTTGCTAGTATCCATTATTATGTAAAATAAATACATAAAAAATCTATACATTCATTTCACTTGCTAGTATCCATTATTATGTAAAATAAATACATAAAAAATCTATACATTCATTTCACTTGCTAGTATCCATTATTATGTAAAATAAATACATAAAAAATCTATACATTCATTTCACTTGCTAGTATCCATTATTATGTAAAATAAATATATAAAAAATCTATACATTCATTTCACTTGCTAGTATCCATTATTATGTAAAATAAATACATAAAAAATCTATACATTCATTTCACTTGCTAGTATCCATTATTATGTAAAATAAATACATAAAAAATCTATACATTCATTTCACTTGCTAGTATCCATTATTATGTAAAATAAATACATAAAAAATCTATACATTCATTTCACTTGCTAGTATCCATTATTATGTAAAATAAATATATAAAAAATCTATACATTCATTTCACTTGCTAGTATCCATTATTATGTAAAATAAATACATAAAAAATCTATACATTCATTTCACTTGCTAGTATCCATTATTATGTAAAATAAATATATAAAAAATCATTTTACATTACTTCTTTTTTTTATCAAGAACTTCAAAGTGTAATTTGTCCCCCAACAATATATTTTACAATATTCTCTACATGCCTGAAACAGCGTTTTCTACTTATTCACCTTCCGTAACAAAGATTTCCCGATGACTATTCTTCCCATTTTGTTGATCTAATTACTGTTTAACAGTTGAGAGTGACATTAGCTGTTTTCAACAAACATTATGCTCACTTGTCAGTTTCATCCAGTAAAAATACGGTTTGACCCTGAACAAATTCAACAAAAGCTCTTTATGATTGCTTTTTACATGATAATTGCATGTGGGGAACAACATACTAAAAGTTTACCAAAATCTGAACACCCGAAACGTCCTAATTATGACGTCATAAACGATGACATCGCACTAAATACAACCAATATTTTCATATTTCAAAGCTGTAGCTGTGGCTTAAACAACAGTTTGCATTTTCCGTACTATATATTTCGATATAACAATTTTATAAAAAGTTTACCACTAACTACATATACGAGGGGCGTGCAATAAGTAATGCCCCTGACTCACTTCTATTTGTCTGATCTAGCTGACATTTAGACTGTGCAATGACTTATATCTCTACGGGTTATGCGGCAAATTACAGCTCTGAACTAATCGTGGTTTCTTTTTTACAGGTGTTTGAACTGAGTCAGGTGTGAAATGGAGCCTGTTGAATATCGAGCAGTGATCCGATTTTTGTATTTTAACGGACGCACACCAGAGGAGACTTTTGATGAAATGAAAGAAACTTATACTGATAATGCCCCAGTATATGATTTTGTAAAACGCTGGCATCGTGAATTCAAACATGGCCGGAAGTCTGTGGAAACAGCTCCCAGACCTGGTCACCCCCTTCTGCCATTGATGAGGCATCTGTTCGTCAAGTTGAGGCTGCCATTTTGGAAGATCGGCGCATTACTATTCGCCAAATAGCCCAAGATATCAAGATTAATACAGGGTCTGTGGAAACTATCATTCATGACCATTTGCATATACATAAGGTGTCTGCCAGATAAATTCCCAGGTTGCTCACATCATTCCAGAAGCGAAAACGCGTCGAGTGCTCAAGAATGAATTTGGAGATGTGCCAAGAAGAGGAGTCAAAGTTTTTCAAAAGACTGATTATACAGGATGAAACCTGGGTCCATCACTATGATCCAGAGATCAAAGCCCAGTCAATGCAGTGAATGCACTTGGACTCTCCACCTTCAAAGAAGGCAAGGGTGCAGCCCTCCACTGGCAAGGTCATACTCACAGTCTTCTGGGACCAGGGCGGAGTAGTGATGACAGATTTACCGGTAAAGGGTAACACAATTACAGGAGCCTATTATGCTTCACTTTTGAGGAAATTAAGGGAAGCTATCAAAATCAAGAGGCGGGGCAAGATCAGCCAAGAGACCCTCCTCCTGTAGGACAACGCTCCGGTCCACAACTCGCATGTCGCCAGATCAGAAACACGGGCGTGTGGTTATGAAATCCTTCCCCGTCCTCCCTATTCTTCTGACCTTGCACCCTCTGATTTTATCCTCTTCCCAGGCATGAAGTTGTTTTTGAAAGGAAAGCGTTTCCCAGATGATGCAGCCTTGATTTCTGAAGTGACGTCGTGGTTGGAGGACCAACCTGAGGTGTTCTACAAAAACGGTCTCCAGAGCTGCATCAAACGATGGGAGAAATGCATAACTCTGGGTGGTTCCTATGTAGAGAAAGACTAATAACTGTGCCAATTTCCGTATCTCTACTGCTATGGGAAGTGGACCAGGGGCATTACTTATTGCACGCCCCTTGTACAAGCCACGTACTGACGTCATTAATGACGTGTACATTTCTAAAGTTTATAGAATACACAGTGCATTTTAAGACATATCTCATCACTGAATAACCGTGTCAGCTCAATAGTCACTATTTTTATCATCAGACAGTGCTTTCTTACTTAAATTGTCACATTCTTGACATGTTCGCATACCAATGAGTAGATAACCGCGTGTTTTTGTAAGTGCGTCATAGTGTACTACAACAACAGTGAATTATTTTCAGAAGTGTTTCTGGCACAACGTGAAGTATTCATCATCACTGGAACTAGACTGTTGTTCTTCAATTCCCATTCCCATCTAGTAGTGGCTATGTCTGTATATTTTTCTGTGCACGTATCTATCTATCTATCTATATATATATATATATATATATATATATATATATATATATATATTAATATATATATGTGTGTGTGTGAGAGAGAGAGAGAGAGAGAGAGAGTTGGATATTTATGGCAATTATCTGACATTCGCCTTTAAAACCGTTTTTCCTTGCAGTAAGCAAATAACAATTACGTCATCATGAATAGGTTTCATGATGTCACGCAAACTAATCGATTTTTTTTAAGGGCACCGTTAATATATTTACACACAAACGTATGCGTATGTGCATTTTAGCATATGTGTACGTGTGCGTTGTAGCTTTTGTTATTCACTTCGCAATAATTGGTGAATTCATTCAGTAATTTAATGTAAAAAATATACAAAAGTTTTGGTCTTCAACCAATTAGACTTCCAAACGTCAACAGATAGAATTGAAAATACATGCGAAATAATTTTTATTGCAACAATTATTAAACACTAGTGGGACCCGTTAACCGGTGTTGAGCGGTTGAGGCATGACAGATCCAGAACAGAATCGTTAAAGGACAAAAACAAATTAAACTACGGTTTTTGTTGGTGGTAGACACCAACAAAAAACGTAGTTTAATTTGTTCCGTCCCTAGAAAAGAGCAGACAGTTGCGGCCGTGGCCCAAATGAAATAAGCTGGCTTCCACTGTCGGGCATTGGTTTTAATGGCAACTATTGGAAGCCACTCTCAGTGATTGTCAGCACTGCTGGTTACTGGCGATTAGTGTTGGGTGGGGGAATAACATGCAGATACTGGCTGATTCTAAAGAAAGCATGTATTAACTATTCAGATAACAGAGGTAGATAATTGCCTTCAAGTCGGTCATTGTTTTTCTTCTCGGTATACTGTACGCGTTTTTTTTTTCATAAAAGTAGTTCTAACACATCTTCTAAAGAATGAAATACGCTACAGAAAGTAAAAGTGTTAAAAACAAATATATAACAAATCCGTTAACAATAAAATGTTTGTTGAAACATATCTGCATAATATTTCTTTTGTTTTAACTCATTAAAGTCTTAATAATCGCTCAAAAGTCGAAAATTAAATATTTGTTCCCGTAAAAAAAATTTTAGAGCCGTTTTCGGATGATATGGGATTGTGGCATGTCGGTATTTTTTGCATATTTGCATTCTAAACCAATGCTATGTTTATATTTTTAGAGTGTTCCGTCTGAGCAAGGAAAGAGCAATATGTGTTTGATTACATTTTATGTTACTTTCATGTGCGCAAGGAAAGAGTTAGCAATGCTTTTTAAAATGCCATAATTTTCAAACATTTTGTTAGAACTCGCCGTAGTAAAATTGTAAGTGTTCCAAGATTTAATTTGAAAAGTTTTGAAAAATTATAAAGACTTCAAAGAAGCTGTATATATTTTTTAGCAAAATTGTATTATGCGTAGAAGTTGATTTAATTTTATATGGTTGTGCGATTATCTATTGTAAAATTATTTATTATAAAAAGATGCTATATATATATATATATATATATATATATATATATATATATATATATATATTACTTATGCATGTATGTTAACATGCTGAATTGCTCAAAATAACTTGCCAATATTTATGAAACATGATAATTTTAAGATTACCATTCATTTTTTGAGCTAGTATTATAATTGTATTTTAGCACGATTGCGTTGTGTGGAGAAGTGTTTTTTACAGCATCTGTCCTTAATTTCTTAAGTAAAAATATGCAATAGTTACAAAACACTATCTTCTGCTCACATTTGTAATGTGTTTCTAAATAAGCACATGATTATGTAAATACATACTTCAAAACAGAATATAATGAATGTCCAAAGACGAAAAGTATGAATATATAAATAAAAATAAGTGAACATTATTAATCAAACCGCGGCATATATGCTTTGTGAAAACATCGTCCTTCACTTGTAGACAATGAGAATGAGAAAAGAAAGTTTCATCCTAATAAATTAGTTAATGGATACTTCTGCAGTTTAAATCCCGTTTTCCGTGAGTCACGCTCGGCAACGCCCGGCGAACAACGAAAACCGCCGAATTATACCGAGTGAGCAAAAAGAGACGCGAGCAAGCAGACGGCCAAAAAATGAAAGGAGAAAAAAAAGAAGGAAAGAAAGTATTTTTACGACCTTACCCAGCATAGTATAAATACCCCCACCCTCCCCATTTTCAGAACGTCTTTCGAAATAAACAACTTCAACCTCGGAAGCCGGTTTTAAATGGTGGGAGTGGAGTATTTATCCCGAAAGCCGTTTTTAACATGGAGAGGTCGCCTGTGTTTATATTACGATGGGTTAGCACGTAAGAATACATTTTTAAGGCCGTGTAAACGTATTGGGCAAAAAAAGTAGATTATAATTTTTTAGAGGTTAAACGATGCTGGTATACATCGTAAAATATAACTTTCTTGTGTATGGAAATAATTTTCCATACACACAAAAAAAAACATATTTGTTCACTAATTTAAAGAAATCCTTTTATAACCAAAAACAAAAAAAAATAGTTGCCAATTAAAAAAAAAATAAAAACAGTAAAATTTATGAATATATTGGGGTAGGTTGTTTGTTTTATTTTTATTTTATCTTTTTTTTACTTCCGTTCGCTCGGTACCATTCGGTGGTTTTCGTCGTTCGCCAGGCGCTGCCGAGCGAGACTCACGGGAGAAAATGAGATTTAAATTGCAGAAATATCAGTTAATGTGTAAAATTAGATGTTTAAAGAGAAAAAATAAGCAAACATTATTCATTAAACCTCGACTGATAAATATCGGTCAACAAGTACTAGTATAAGAGGTATCGGACTTTATTATTATTTTATTTTACTATGGGAAAGTTAATTGTATATCAGTGTATGTATGAGACAGTTTCGGGTGGTGTAAACGTAGAATGTGTGGAACGTATAGAATTTCTCTCGGTGTCGACTGGTGGCGGTGGTAGGACTAAATATTTAGAGGGAATAATAGGTACCACTTCTTCTAAAGATGTTGCGATTGTGGTGGTATTGCTTCTAGGATGTAATATAGTAGTTCATTATCACGATTGAATGTGTCTAAAAAGGTGTTTGAACGTTACATGAGATGGTGGCTATTAGTCTAAGTGTATTAAATTAGTACGTGGCATCTGTTTTTTGTAAACCTACGATACTTTATTTCCGAAGGGGGATTTCTGCAGTTATTTTACTATATATATACAGAGAGGAGTTAAGAATTAATAACACATCACAATATATATAAAAAGATATCGCAAAAGCTTTAGGTGATAAAGGCTATCTCCTTCGTGAACTTGAAATGAAGTCAGGGAAAAGCTTCCTCAACCATGTTGAAGCCTTAATAACATTTCAGTAAAAGACCAAACAACAGCTGTAGACCACACAATTGCAGAATGAGTCCCTTATCAATAGAGAAATCTCCCTTTTTATGCCCTTTTTTCTGGTTCAGAAACACCCTGGCCCCAGTTGACAACAGTCTATCGTTCGACAAGAGTAAAGGGCGATCGAAAGTTGTTATGACCAAGCGGAGCTACAAAACTAACCCAATGATCTGGAAATATAGGGAGATCCAATACTGCCTTGTCTGCCGTCTACTGCTCAACTGGTGTGGATCTTGCAGAATACAATAATTAAATAAATGCGTAAAAACAAGGGAACTGCTATCTGATGTGTTGTACATTGCGAGATGAAAGAGATATCACAAAGACCATTTTGCATGAAAGAAAACAATATGTTTTATTCTTGATGTCCTAGTATCTAAAAATTATGCCAAATTTACTATTAAATGGAGACTCTGAATAGCGACTCAAATTTACGGAAGCATAACTACACAAGCCTATTAGTTAGTGGCATTTTGTATAAATGCCACAATAGACCTGTGTTTCAAAGATGGCGTCTTCAAACGTCGGTAGTGTTGTGTATGGGACCAAAAACGTTCGTTCGTTTTTTTTTTAATGTCATTTTTCCGGCTTAATCCTAATCGTTTTATATTGATAAGAAGAAAGTATCGTATGGGGATCATGAGTATGAGTGATTTGTTCCGAAAGAGTTACTTTGTTTTTATTCAGAGTGTAGAAAAAATGAAGATCGAAAGTTGATACCTCGGATAATACCAAAGAACACAACGCACAATAGTACTTATAGAAAAGACTTAGTCTACAACAAGCAACTGGTCCTGACGTCATTCAAATTATCGTGCTTAAAACACTTCAACCGGAACTAGCGCCCATACTTACAAAGTATTTAAGCGTTTTCCTAAGGAGAAATGTTTCCCAACCCCATGGAAAATCTCATCAGTATGCCCTGTATTTAAGAATTCAGGAGATCGTTAATCTCACTCTCAATAAAGGCCAATAAGTCTCCTGTGCGTCATGAGTAAGTTGCTGGAATCTGTGTTAAATAGAGAAGTAGTTAACTATCTCGGCAAAAATAATCTTCTTAGTGACATGCAATATGGTTTCCGTTCTGCTAGATCTCCAGCAGACATGCTTATAGCTTTATCTCATAGGATTAGTGAATCTCTTGATGGAAGCTTCCTCTCTAGGGCAATTTCTCTTGACATATCAAAGGCCTTTAATAAGATATGGCACAAAGGTTTACTTCACAGGACTTTTAGCTATGGTATAGCTGGAAATGTCTTCTCAATTATTAAATCATTTCTCTCTGATAGATTCATAAGAGCAATCGTTGATTGGCAAAAATCAGAAGCTCTCGGTATTAACGCTGGGGTCTCCCAGGGGTCCATCCTGGGCCCAACTCTCTTCCTGATCTACATCAATGATCTTCCAAATCACATCCTTACATCATTCGTAGATATTTATGCTGACAACACCACCATCTATGGTAGCACATCAAAGACCGTAAACGAGCAAGTTCTCTCTGATTCTATCTCCTCTGATCTTGAGCGCGTGGTACAATGGGGAAAGAGGTGGTTGATTACTATTAACTTATCTAAAACCAAGCTTCTATCCTTAGATCATCAACGCTCTGATGCCTATCTGTCATCACTTGAAATGAATGGCTCTTGTCTTGGGGAGGCTTCGTGTTTTTTATAAGCTTCTGGGCTTTACTTTTACTCTCGATCTGAAATAGAACACATATATCAAATCCGCTGCCAAGGTCGCTGGGAAAATTGTAGAATCCTTCTGCCGCCCTAGTAGATATCTCACTCCTGATGCAATTCTCTACCTTTATAAATGTTGAGGTACTGTTGCCATATCTGGGCTGTAGCTGCTATAAGCAGTTTATCCTAACTTGACAGACTTCAAAACAGATTTCGTAGCTTAGTGGGAGATGCCCTTTTCTCTTCCCTACAACTTCTTCCCTACAGAAGAGACTTTGCGAGCTTGTCTCTACTTTATTGTTATTTCCATGGCAGGTGCTGGTCTGAGCTTCAATCTATGCCCCCCTCGCCAAACTTTCACGAAAAAACACTCATCTAACCAGAACCACTACCAATAGTTTCCCACACTCTTTATCTGAGCCTAAACCTAAATGTAGATTCCATGAGCAGAGCTTCTTTCTTACAAAAATCCCACTACCTACGTTAAAAACGCTATAATCACATTGACTCATGTATACCCATTAACCCTTATCCTCGAGTGGCCTCCGAGCCTTGATAAGTTGTGATTCCCGTGTAAAAAAATACACGTCTCTGATAGATTACAGAGAAAAAGCAATGGTGGATAAAATAAAAATAATAAATAAATAAAATAAATAAAATAAAAGGGTTAGATTTGTTTGGTTTAAAAAGAGGATAGAATAAAATATATAATAAGATAAAGTGTGCAAAGAAAATACAAAAAATGTACTTAGCTAAAAATTAGATCTTCGGTGTGGTGGCAAATATCTCTTCGACCACCATGCAAGTGACGCTAAGGAAATACTGACCTTACTAAGCCATTACTAAGCCAGGTCATTGGAGTAGGGGGGCACACCTTACATTTGGTCGTTAGTGAGAGCTTTCCCTTCTTTAAGGGGAAGGAAAGGGAAGAATACCAATATTCTGCTTATATATTTTGAATAGATTCTGAAAACTTCGTCATATTTAGATTTTACAACAGTAACTTGGCCAGGCATGAATTAAATTAAAAACTGGGCAAATTAGGCTGAAAAGAAATAGAAGCAAATAGGCAATCTGAAATCAAGACAATTTCTTGTCTGAGATATTTACTATTTACTGCTGCTGCTGGAAAACTGCTTCTGTGGTACCAGTATTCAAGAATTCTGGCGAAAGAACTGACCCATTAAATTATCGCCCTATTAGCCTCCTCCCACTTTTTGCCAAAATATTTGAGACCTTAATTAACCATGCTCTAGTCCAGCACCTTACAGATGCTAAACTTCTGACCGACCATCAATATGGATTTAGACAAGCCCGTTCCACTGCAGACATCCTCACTGTAATCTCTGAACGCATATACCATTCACTGGACAAAGCGGGAGAGGGCAGAGCGGTAGCTCTAGATATATCTAAGGCTTTTGACAGGGTATGGCATGAGGGTCTCCTCAGGAAGATTAGATCTTACGGTATCACTGGTAGAATACTTAACATAATTAAATCCTTCTTAGATAAGAGAAAAATCCAGGTTGTCCTCGACGGTCGTACGTCTAAACAATATAATATAAATGCCGGAACGCCCCAGGGATCTATCCTTGGTCCTCTGCTGTTCCTGATATTCATAAATGACCTCCCCGATAAAATTGCCTCTGAGATGGGTATATATGCTGATGACACCACACTCTATAGCAGGCAGGACAGGAAAACAAATGAACATATATCTAAAGTAATGGCAGAAACACTAGAGGATGACCTCAAATCAGTAGTGGAATGGGGACAAAAATGGATGGTAACGTTCAATGCCACCAAGACAAAACTGGTTTAATTCAATAATTACAGGAAACCTTCTCTACCACCTATAGCAATGGCCAACAACTCTTTAGCTGAGAGTACGCCTTTCAAGCTCCTTGGCCTAACGTTCACAGGAAACATGAGCTGGAACAATTACATCGAGGGCATTGCCAGGGCCGCTGCGAGGAAGTTGGGCTCTCTCTACCGTGCTAGAAAACTTCTAACACCCGAAAGTATCCTGTACCTCTATAAGGCCACTATTCGCCCATGTATGGAGTATTGCTGTCATATTTGGGCCGGTGCATCGGCTACTAGTCTCTCTCTCCTTGACAGGGTTCAAAAGAGAGTCGCAAATCTGATAGGCCCTAAACTGGCATCAAAACTTCAGCCTCTGTCCCATCGTCGAAACGTTGCATCCCTCTGCCTGTTCTACAAGTATTATAATGGTGAATGCTCTGAAGAACTGCAAGCACTTGTGCCCCCATGACGTGAACACCCTCGACAGACCCGACAAGCTGCTAAATCCCACCCCCACACTGTAGAGATCCCTAGATGTAAAAGATCGTTCTACTCCAGTAGTTTCTTCCCCAGAACTGCTAGACTTTGGAATTCCATTCCAGGTCACTGCTTCCCCAACTGTACTGACATGCATAAGTTCAAGTGCAACGTGAACCAACATCTCGCTGCCCTAATCCCTACATAGTGCCCCAGTAGATGTTTCCCCTGATAGTAGCCCCCTACACCAAAGTGGCAATGTGCCTTGTTTGGGGTGAAAATGTAATAAAAAAAAAAAAATTACGCATACGTTTCTACAAGAACTCTTAAATAGAACTGCGATTTTAGTATGCATATACATGTATTTAAAAGCTGCTTGCATTTCATTCAATCATCAGGAAATAAATCGTATATTTCTAGAATAGATTTTCATCTATTTGGTATAATGTTCTGTTGGAAACTAATGTTTCATTTTAAAATAGCGTATAAATAAATAAAAACGGTAAAAAAAAGTCTTATTTACATTCGTTGTAATAAAAAAAATAGAAGGCTTAATTCGATATACGAAAATAGATGTTTGATTCATATTTAAAAATTTCAGCCCACAAAACAAAATTCAAAATGGCGCTAATTTTACTACACTTTAATCAACTCAACGGGCTTTCAATGTGAACAACTTTATAAAGAAATAATAGAAGGTGTGGGAGTTGAAACTCCCAGGCTAACTCTATTGTCGCCCTTTACCGGAGAGCGACCTAGCTACGTGACTTCCGGTTTCTGATATTTCTCTCTCGTTTCCGCTGAATGCTCGACCAGTCAATATGTGACACAAAAACCGCTCCGGTGGCATCGGCCACCAACAGCGCTCCTGACTAACCGCCAGCCTCTCGCAGTTTTCAATCATAAGGTCCACAGAGCCGTTCACAGAATTGCACTGTAGGCACCTCTGTAAGAACTATCCACTGCCCTGCTGCTAATAGCTTCACTGTTAGCCTGGTATGCGGGGCGTTTATGGAACTATCCTTGCTCAAGGGAGCCTCGGCGTGCAGTTTGTGGGAATGGAAACTCAATTGTCGCCTTTTAACTCTGATCACCGAAGAGTGACCTAGCCACGTGACTTCCTGTCTCTCATATTTCCCCCTCTTTTCCGGTGAACGCTCGACGAGTCAAGATGTGACAGAAACCGCTCCGGTGGCGTCGGGGTAAACAACAGCGCTCCTGACTAACCGTCAGCCTCTCGCAGCTTTCAAGCGCAAGTAACGAACTCTTATTCTCAGCGAACTCTCATTCTTTCTATCTGTATTCTTGATATTTCTCATGTAAATAAATTGCATTCCTTTGCTGATATATACCGGCATGTTTTCTTAGTCATTATGCGACCTTTTGCTTTTTTAATCCTTCTACCATCCAATACATTCACCATACACATGAGAACGGGATCGTCTATCACACAAGCAGACCGTTATGTCCTTCCCTCAACAAATGAATGAAACAAAACATCAGAAAATCACTGGTGTTTTAATTCTTAACTACGAAATATTGTGAACACATTTTCGGCCGTGGATATACGCTTTTAGAAATAAAATAGAATTCAATATATGCGTCAAAAATAGCGCTAAATATATGAAAAGTAAAATGAATGTCTACCAAAGAGAAACAAATTAAATATATAAACGCACATAAGAAAATAAAATTATATATATATATATATATATATATATATATATTTATATATATATATATATATATGAAATACAAGCAGCTTTTAAATACAACATCTGGTATTTATGTTATCTAAACTCTGAACTAAAACATAGGAAAATGACATTAAAAAAACGAAAGAACTTTTTTGGTCATATACACAACACTACCAACGTTTGAAGACACGATCTTTGTAGCACAGGTTTATTGTTTTAACTATGCTGAATGTCACTAATATATATATATATATATATATATATATATATATATATATATATATATATATATATATATATATTTATATATATATATATATTTATATATATACTCTTTATTTTTTTGTATATAAACAGTAATATGTTGCTACATAATCATAAGTATGTTTCGATAAGCTAGTTACTATTAACTAGAGACTTCTATGTTTTTATTCATTTATACTGAATAAAATTAAATATCTAGACAATGTGTATCGAGGAGCCATTTTGACAAAAGTATGCACCTGACCAAATACAAGAACACTAGAGTAATTATCAAATGTACCAAAATGTTAATGTTTCTGAATTTTTTAATATCAAGATTGATAATTTTATTAGTTGGATTGTTCGGACTACTGTTCTTATCTCGGTTGTTATTCTCAGGACGTTGTGACCGATATAACCTCCGATCTTCATTATTATCTAAAACTTCAGGAATCTTATATCAACCGGTATGGACTCGGTTTTGTGCAAAAATGAAAATGACTTGAGGCTATTTCCGTTTCATAAAAACATGTCAGAATTTTAATTTTAAAGTCTATGCTTTGTTGAAAAAGGAAGAAAAGCATTCTGTTTTTACCATATGCGAATAACGGTAATTGTAAACGTACGTCTGAAGAATGTTGGAGGTTAAAACGTCTGAATTGTGGTGAAAATAACAACCAAGATGAGAACAGTTATCCGAACAATCTAAATAATACAAATTGACAAAGCATTATTAGAATAAAATTTATGAACCTGACACGGGTACCTATTGTGAAGAAGCAACACACTTGATCAATTGTTTAAAAGAAGAAAACTTAAAACTAAGATGGTTGATTGATTATCTTCAGTAAAAGGTTACACAGATGTCATTAAATCAGGTCCATTCAGTGAAACGACAACGACCGAATAAATTGCTATCGTGTGTGACTAAGATACAAAGAAGCGTTTCGGATGGACACAATGTTTTAGTTATGAGGTGCTTTCAATAAGTTTCCCCATTTTTTTACAGTCATATAAAATTGTCGTAAACTCTTGAAAGTCAGTATGTCATTGCTATACATCTTATTACTTGTGAATGACAATTTTTTTATAATTTCAGGTTCAAATTTACGGCTACAGCAGAAATTGAAATACATCCTACTAAGCTTTATCTGTGCCTAAATCAAAACGTAGATTCCATGAACATGGCTTTTTTTCTGAGAAGTGCACGCCTGTGGAATTCTCTTCCGTTCGCCTGTTTCCCACCTGACTACAACTTGGACGTCTTCAAGTCCAACATAAACAAATTCCTGATTAATCGCCCCCTTAAGTAAGACGCTTTATCAAATCTCCAATACCAACTATTACTACAATATTATCCCATTTATTATTGTACACAAAATAATCCTTATCCCCGAGTGGCTTACGGGCCTTGATAAGTGGTGACCCCCATGTAAAAAAAAAAGCTTGATTGTCACGGCCCGTGAATTCAAAAAATGCAATCTGGATGTGAGAACACTTTAGAATAACGATATAAATAAAATTCTGTTTTAAACTTGGAAGAAATGCCACAGAAACGTATGGAATGCTTTAGACTGCTTTTAGACCATCTTGCATGAATTAAGCATCAGTTCTAGTGCGGCATAAGACATTTGTAGAAGGCAGGGAGTCTGTGAGGGATGATGAAGGGTGTGAGAGGAGTAAGGACGTCAGAACACTAGAGTTAATTGGCCAAATAAAAGATTTCATGGATAAGGATCGTCGTGTGTCTATGGAGACAATAATGCACAGTTTTATGTCAGTGCATGAATTGTACGCATAATTATTCGCGAGAAACTGAAGATGCGGAAAATTTGCGCGAATGCATCCGTCTACACAACCCCATCCGTGTACAGACTATTTGACCAAGAGGTACATCGAGACTGCTTCTCACTCTCTCTCTATAATCCAGACCTTGCTTCCTGTGACTCTTGATTATTCTCGTAATAATAAGTGAAAATTATATTGTGGTTGGTTGACTATTTGGGTCTGGCGAGAATCAATCCGTCCAATTCCCGTGCATCTCTCTTCTAACAACCAACCAACCAACCATATTCGCCATCGACAATAAAGATATATTGTTATAGTTTCACATATCAGTGGGTTGTCATTCTATTAAGCAGAGTAGAAATGCAACACAAAGAAACATTTATGAAATAATTACTTGATTACAGGGCGTTGTTTACATGTGATAATAAGAAGGGAATCTTAAACTTTAAATTCTTACTTACAGGGTGGAACGATGAATTTGACGCTCCAAAGAAAACAACATTACAGCTATATTTTTAAAGCATATTGAAAAATCAATTCACGTAACTTGATTATGTAATAGAACTGACATCTATTCAATGTAACCGCCTTCAGCCTCAATCACCACCTTGATACGGGTCCAGAACTGGGCGTATGCCTTTTCCGCAAGCGCCGGCGGGAACTTGGCGGGAATTCGGTGGGAACTCAGCGGTAGTTCGGCGGAAGTTCGGCGGAAGTCGGCGGAAGTCGGCGGAAGTCGGTGGAAGTTCGGCGGAAGTTCGGCGGAAGTTTGGCGGAAATTCGGCGGAGGTTCGGCGGGAGTTCAGCGGATGGCGGCGATCAGGCTTGCTTTGGTGTTATCAAAGGTTATGTTGGTGATGTTCTTGAAATATAACCAAACGAGTTAGTCCAGCGAGTTCAGATCGAGGGAGAAAATGGTACAAAGTCGTAGCACTCTGAAACCAAACATGGGTCTTTTTGGTCTTGTAGGCCGCCGGTGCGTTCTGCTGCCACACCTAGGGTCTGCGAGCGGCCACCTGATTGCACCAGAAGATCATCATACTCTTAAACACATCCAGATACACTTTGGTGTTGACTTTCAAGCCGACTTCGAAGATGTGAGATGGCATTATGTGGCCCTTACTTTAGACCACACCACGTGACCGAAAAACTTCGTTAAGCTGTGCTCTAAAGCATTGAACCATCCGGATTTGCATTTTGTGGGTACTGGCAATGGTCCTGTTGTCATAACTCGGATTGTTAGTAAGCGTGAGTTGTACAGCGGCGCATCTCTGATCTCGCTCGTTGAACATTGTGTCACTTTTAGACATAATAGAAGGCTTCTATCGTATCGTACTTGTGGATTTGTACAAAACCGGCCAACTAATAGATTGTCTGCAACAAAAAAGAAAATCGGTTTTCATGAAACGGAAATGGAATTATGTCGTTGTTTCCATGGCGATAATTTTATGGTTCCACGCTGCATATATTTTTTCAATATGTTTTGGCTTTTATGAAACCTGTATTTATTCGTTTAATACAACGATAGGTGAGAGATAAGGGAATTTGGAGTTTCTTATTCGCATTTTACGAACCTTATTACATCAGAACGAGGCTAATTAGAAGTGGTATACAACACATGGTGATAAACGATGCGAAAAAAATAGCGATTGGATCTAGGTAGGAATCACAAAAACCAAACAACATTCCGTAAATAAGATAAGCCGATAGGATTAAATACCTTTAGGAAATGAAAAGACAAGATGATATAATTAATGAAAAGATATAAAGTAAAAGTTTCTGAAGAATACATAATTCCATGAATGTTGCGCGGAATATAATTGCATTAAACTACTATACTATTAGTTTTCCTGCAGAGTGTTTCTTTGGATAAAATTATGGTTTCAATTATAAGGATTTAAAAATAAGGAGATTGCGTTCGCCCAAGTTCACCGACTTGAACTATTTATTTGGAAAGCGAAGCTGAAGTGTAGTCATGTTTAGTCTGTTTTATAGCATATCATGTTAGAAATTATTTAGATGGTTATTTATAAGTTTTACAATTAAGGTAAAAAATCTTTGGCTTAAGAATAATCATCCTTTTTTTAATAAAGGTAGTACGCACCGCCAAAAATGGCCGAAAAATCAAGTTGTTGTTGTTTTTAAAAAAGGAAATTACATTAATTAAAATCCATTATTTCTGATTAACTTTTTTCCCCCAGAAAGATAAAACCCTGAATTTTATCATATAGAAAACAGAATAATGTAAAACTTTTTCTACTATTTTTAATTAAATTTTAAATGTTAAATTTTCCCAAAAAGTTAACAATTGACATTTTTTGTCTTGCAAAAAAAAACGTACATAAATATTTAAAAAAAAAAAAAAAAGGTTTTTGAACTAATTAATTTATTTATTTGTTGTCTAACTAAGATTTAGGATGATTTTCTATGAGAATATGCCAAAATATTATAAGTACCTGGATTTAAAATAATTCCACTTATTCATATAGGCAACCAGTTACTTCGCGTCGATCTAGAGTCTAGATCGACAATGTTTACGTTTGTGTTTAATAAAAAGCAAACTATGGAAGACCAAACAGGCCGAAAAAAACTTATTTTTCAGTGACGAAAATTTCAATGTATTATTAACGCTGAGGCTGGCCAGTACCAGATGGGTGACCATTTGTATGAGTTTGGTTTTTAATGTGTATGTGTGTGGGGGCCAGGCCTCCCAAAATGGGGGGGGGGCAATTTAAAGCAGAATAAAAAAAATTATTTAAGCGCGTTTGGTCCACCGTAGTCGAAAGGCGGCAAACGTTTTCAAACGGGATCGAAAAAATGATGCTATTTTTAACACAAAGGGCACAATATTTATCGAATTTTTTTTTTTGTACCGATTCTTCAAAGCATGCCCTGTTTAATAATGGTCATGCATTATTCGGCTCGCTAAAAAAAAATTGTTAATTTATTTATCAAAGATTTTAAAATGGCTTTTTTCGTATAAATATTTAAAAAAAAAATTTTTTTGTTTTGCTTAACTTAAATTAATTATTTTACTTAACATATTCACCGAATTTCACACTTAAAAACTCAAAAGCGGGATAATTAAACACAATCGAAGTTCTGATATTCAGATGTCAAAATAAGGTATGCAAATAATTTTTTTAACCTATAATTCTGTCCCTTACAACAACACAATATGTTGTGTTCAGTTTCAGATTATTATTTTTAGCATATTTGTACCCCCTCAAAACAAGGGGGGTTTTGTAAGCAAAAAAAATATATATATATATATAAATATCGTTTATGAAAAATAAGTACACTCTTATAAAGTTCATTCTTCTCTTAGTAATCGCTGAAAATTCCGTATTGATCGGATAATTACCTGATTTTTGGTAGATTTTTAAAAAGACGGTCCGTCAAAAAGTACTGACCTGCCCCCCCCCAGTTTTGGCGGTGCCTAAAAGGTAGTGACAATCCAAACAAAGGCAATTATTGCATTCAATCAAATATATATTGCAATTCCAAATACAATAAAGAGATACTTAGTTGGTTTCTTGTATAATTTCCAAAAACCGGTTGTTCTGAAATGTCTTTTTCTTGTTTCAGAAAATCAGTTTAGCAGAGTTGAGGTGTCCTTCTTGTTAAAATAAACTTCCTCTAATATTTGAGAGTTTCTTCTATTGAAAGTTCTTTTGTGAGACTTTAAATAGAACCTCCACTCTTAAGTAAAGTTTAATGCGATTCATTGTGTACGATTGTAAAACCACGATGAAGATAAAGGACAACGTAGGTTAGAAAAGGGTATCAAAAACCTCAGGATACCATGGAGCCCCTAATTTAGGCCAAGGTGTTTTACGAGGCAGTAGCAAGATAATTTCGAAAAGAAATATGAAAAACATTGATTTCAAATTTTAACACCAAGTAATGAAAATGTTTACGACCTTTTTTTTGATTAATCAAAAATTGTTGCAGTTTGTGCTAATTTATTTTTATTTTATTTTGCATGAACTATCCTGAAACTCTTTACACCTGTTTCAAGTAAAAACGATTAATAATTAAATTTTTACAGCCATTTAATTTTTTCATATAAAGCATTTGGTTCTCTTTAAGAAGATTCTTCTGGGGCCCCCCAGTCTCACTCACAGAGCCTCGGGGCTCCGTGGAGCCCAGTTTGGAAACCTTGTGTTAGAAAGCTGCCTATAATTGAAACTACTTATGAAATAATGATAAGAAGAAGAAGAATTGTAACTTAACTCTCATATGACCACGTCCTCCCCTCTATTTTCACTGTCACCTAAACTGGTGTCACAGCAAATAAGTGAGGGGGGGGCAAGGAGGATGGAAATACCTTGAAAAGAAAGTCCTGAACAAAACTCCACTGAATGAGTGCGAAAAGGACCGGGACCTTGGGAAGGCTTATTGTGATCCAAGTCCCAGTGAAAACCAATACGCGTCCAACAATAAATTATTGGAAATTTGGGGAGACTTGTTATCACTCAGACTCCATAGACTAACACAGGTTTGTCGCAAAGATGATTCTTTTATGATGGGCTGTGTGAAAACTCCTAATAATAATAATAATAAGAAGAAGAAGAAGAAGAAGAAGAAGAAGAAGAAGAAGAAGAAGAAGAAGAACAGAAAGAATTCGAAATTCGAAATAATTATTTTTGGATATTGGATATTGGAAATAGAAAATCACTCTTACCTTAAGGCGAACAATAAACACAGTAGAATTTCGGATTTATTACAATGTTTTTAAAAGAAATGAAACATAAAATTTAGACAAAAACTGCAAAATAATGAATATGAGTGCGTGGAAAAGTATCAGCAGCAGCATAACATGGCTGGCTTGTGAAGAGATTGGCAGAAGCAGCAGCAGTAACCGAAAAAATGCGCATATGTAAATCAGGAAGTGTGCGCGAGAAGAAACAGGAGAAAAAATTCTCCACGTTGTTGGAGAAAGAAAGTAGACCTTAAAGAAAATTGAAAGTAGAAGACCTAAATCTGCCGGCTGTGACTGGCATGCGGTCGTTGGAAAAAGAAACGCCCCAGGTAAAATGAACATGGTGCAACGAGAGACTTTTTTAAATGATGCCGAAATTAATGGTAATAAATGCTTTTTTTAGAAAAAAATACCGACCCCGATTTTTATTTATTTATTTCCTTTGTTTGTTTGTTTGTTTGTAGCGGCAACGCTACAAAACTAGAATCACTATTTTTTGTTACAAAAGTGTCATTGTTTCATTAAATTCAACATGGAAAACTTCCGAAATAATAAAGTCGAAAGTATACCTCAAGTTATTGCCTTTGCACTTCAAATAAGATTTATTAATACAATTGAAATTCAGTCTACATCGTCAAACACGGTGATTTAACACAAGTTACTATTTTAGCCATAACTCCAAAAATTCCGGATTCATATCTAATCCAACAATAGTAATGTGATATTGGACAGAATTATTTTAATTCGGTTTAGTCGATTCCATAGTCATTGACGGTGTCCATTTGGAAAATTATTCAACCTAACCAGTGCTCCAGTATACTCAACTACATATGGCAGTTTAACATACTTTTCTTCAAATAATTAAAATATACGCACATTTGTATGTGTTTTACCATGTTTTCAATCTCAATAAAACCAAAGGTTAAACATATTCAGTATTTGTTTACTCTTATTAGACCAAAATAAGGCAAAGTGACACTTGGGCGCAAGGGGATCTATTCTACAGGGCCTCTCTATAGGGAATAGAGAAACGAGATATTTTTTCACATTACATTTAAACTTCTGCATCTCAGTACAGTTAGAGAAGCCATGGAGAGAATTTTAAAGTCTAGTAGTTCGAGGAAATAAATTATTTGAGTAGGTTTTCCGGTATCTACGGTGTAATGGTGGAGTCTTGCTGCTTGTCTGGTTGGCCGGGAAGATTTATATCGACGGGGTACAAGTGCCACAAGTTCGTCGGAGATCATTCCATTAAGATACTTGTAAAATAGACACGGGGATTCAAGAGTATACTGATCGCACAGGGGTTGGAGTTTCGTTGACGGTTTGGGAACTAGTGTGTTGGAGACATTGACCCTTTCTAAGAGCAAGAGCGTGTGGACCTCAAAACCATGTGGACCAGATCTCATCCCGGCTGTGCTATTAAAAAATGTTCTGTTGAGGTTGCTCCAATTCTCTCCAAACTTTACAATAAATGCCTTAACGAATCTTGCTTTCGCGGCTGCTGGAAAACCGCTTCTATGGTACCAGTTTTCAAGAATTCTGGTGAAAAACTGACCCACTAAATTATCGCCTCATTAGCCTCCTTTCGCTTTTCGCCAAAATATTTGATTCCTTAAATAATCAAGGCCTAGTCCAACACCTAACAGCTGCTAAACTCCTGACCGACAAACAATATGGATTTAGGCAAGCTCGTTCAACAGCAGATATCTTAACTGTAGTCTCTGAACGTATATACCATTCACTGGACAAAACAGGGGAGGGTAGAGCGGTAGCCCTTGATATATCTAAGGCCTTTGACAGGGTATGGTACGATGGTCTTCTAAGGAAAATTAGATCATATGGTATCACTGGAAGAATACATAATGTAATTAAATCCTTTTTAATGAAGAGAAAAATCCAAGTTGTCCTCGACGGTCGTATATCTAAACAAAATTATATAAATGCGGGAGTACCTCAGGGGTATATCTTTGGACCGTTATTATTCCTGATAATTATAAATGACCTCCCTGATAAAATTGTTTCGAATATGGGTATATTTGCCGATAACACACCTCTCTATAACAGGCATTAGGGGAAAACAAATGAACACAAATCTAAGGAAATAGCAGAAGCACTAGAGGATGACCTCCAATCTGTAGAGGAATGGAGACAAAAATGGATTGTCACATTCAGTGCTGCCAACACTAAACTTGTTTACTTCAATAACTACAAGAAACCTTCTCTACCACCAATAGCAATGGCCAAGAACACATTGCCTGAAATTACTTCTTCTAATTTCCTAACGTTTACAGAGAACATGAACTGGAATAGATACATTGAGAGCATTGCCAAGGCTGCTTCAAAAAAGGTGGGCTCTCTCTACCGTGCTAGAAAATTACTTACGCCTGAAACTATCCTGAGCCTGTATAAGGCCACCATTCGCCCATGTATGGATTACTGTTGTCACATTTGGTTAGGTGCATCTACTACTTGTCTCTCACTCCTGGACAGGGTTCAAAAGAGAGTCGCAAGTCTGATAGGTCCTGAACTGTCATCTAGGCTTTAGCCTTTGTCCCAACGACGAAATGTTGCAGCCCTCTTCCTGTTCTACAAGTACTTTAGTGGTGAGTGCTCTGACGAACTGTAAGCACTTGTGCCTCCTCGACGTGACTACCCCCGACAAACCCAAGAAGCAACTAAATCCCACCCCTTTGCAGTAGAGATCTCCAGGTGTAAGAAAGCCTTTTACTGCAACAGTTTCTTCCCCAGAACTGCAAGTCTTTGGAACTCCCTTCCGGGATTCTGCTTTCCCAACAGTACTGATATGCAGAAGTTCAAGTGCAATATGAACAAGCATCTTGCTTCTCATCTCCCTTCAAAGTGTCCTTAATAATTATGTCCCCAATAGTAGCCCCCTACTGTTTGGGGTGAAAATTGAATTAAAAAAAAAGAGACTAGTGGTAGATGCACCAGATGTGACAACTCCATGCATGGACGAATGGTGAATTTTTAGAGATATAGTATACTCCCAGATGTGAGTAATTTTCTAGCACGTCATTAAATATTTCAAGAGTTAAGAAGGTAAATATTTCAAAGATAAACCATTCTGATTCTTAATTTTTTAGATGGAGATTTGTTATTCGTATTATTTGGATTCTTCGTACTACTGTTCTCATCTGAAGTGCCATTTTCACAACGTTTCGGTTCGCAAGGACCCGTGGCTCAATTGTTAGAGTACTTGCAAAAAATCAATCGTAAAAGTGATATTCTCCTGACGGTTGAAGATTTAATTCTCAGTGTTGGGAACCGAAAAATACAAATGCGAATTACTTCAGACTTCTATCCAGTCATGGCTGTCGAAACAAGAGCATGCTACCACTGTGAAGTTAATAAAGGGTTCCGTTCGAAATTCCATTTAGATCTCCGAGTTCGACAAAAACATTATCGAGTTCGACAAGGTACACCTGAAGAATGCTGGAGGTTACATTGACGGAAGCATTGTAAAATGGCATCCAATGCGATAACAAGAATACGATGAATCCAAGTAATACACATTGTGCTGAAATCTGTTTGAATATAAAACGCAACTGATTGATGTAATAAATATCACGGACGTGAGTTGTTGTCTTTAAAGCTGAAAGCTTAAGCCGACATTACGGTGTTTTCTTTGATCTTGTCGAGAGCGCTTTTGTTTTGTTGTTGTCAATTATATAAATATCATCTGTCTGTTTAAATGTATGTATGCCAAACTTTCGACAGAGGCGATTAATTTTCACGCAATTAGTATCGTTTTAAAGCGCGAAGTCATCGCCTCTTTCCGATTAACTAGCCTTAATTTAAACCTTCGTCACTTCTGGTTTGGCGATAGAGGAAATGGCAAAGACACCGCGTTTTTTCTTTGTTTTTTTCCACGTTATTTTCCTCCTTCGTGATACGGGTTCGAGCTTGCCTGTTTACTGCCACTTTTTTTTTTTTATTTTGTTCAACACATACCTCCAAACACCCGGGCAGCACCGGGCACCCAGACAAGTTTTAAATAAAGGCGAGAACTTGTTACGTCTACAAATGAAACCGTTTAGTTTTTCTCCATTCTAATCCAAACATAATTGGAGTTATGAATTTTGTGTTGTTGAATATTATCTTGAAGCTCAAATAATGGTAGGGATTCGTTCCACTTTAAAAACCAGGCATTTTATTTTACTTTCATTCACCCCAATTAAAACGTAAGTGATGACGGTGATCAGAATTTGATTTATATGAGACATCATACGCCAGGGATTCTGCAGATTTTTTTCGCATCTCATGCAAATATCTACAAGTTGATGCTTGTGAATGTTAAGCCGATCAATTAGAACTAGATTCTCTGTAAGAGTGCTATCAACTATGACATCCCGTAACAAAGTATTTTTTGTTTCATTCAACTACAAACTGAAAGTAATTTTCGTCAGATTCAGTCATTGGCTTGGACTTGTGCGCGTTAATATACCCGCATATCGAGAAGACAGAATAGTGATATCAGAAATTAAACCCATATTGGACACAATTGCATCGTTTATGTAGATCAGGAATAATAAATGTCCAGTATCGTCACCTGATAATATTGTTCGCATATATGACGATTAAAAACGATCTGGATTACTCTTTGAGCTCAGAAGGGTCTTATAATATTAAATATTTGGCTAGTAATATTGTACAGAATAATTTTCTTGTGATGCCGTCATGTCAGACCTTGCATATACCGTGTCAAAGGTCAAGTGTAATCGAAAAATTAGTGACATCTCAATAAACAAGGCTGATAGCCATTAGTCGCGTGCTCTCGTGTAATGAATGAATGCCTGAATGTAGGATTGACATGAAATTCTTAAAGATAAAATAAAATAACCAAAAAATGGGCTGAAATGACTTAAATAAATAAAAAGTAAATGACTTAGAATGACGTTAATGAACTTAAGGATGAATTGAATGATCTTAAGAATGACTTGAATGCTTAAAAATTAACTGGAATCTTTCAAAAACAACTTGAATGATCTGGAGAATGACTTGAATGGCTTTGAGACTAACTGGTTGTAAAGAGGGTGGTCATTTTACATTAAATTAATACAGAAAAGTGATCCCCCACTTTATATCACAAAAATTATTTGATTTAGGGAATTTGAAACGTTATTTTCATATTCAGGAACCCCGAAAACATAGTTGCATAATAAACATAAAACGAAATTAAAAGTACATGTGTTATGGACCGACCGACCGACCGACCGACCGACCGACCGACTGAGTGACTTATAGAGTTGCTTGCACACGACTAAAAAAAACTATTCTGTGGTATGCATTTTAAATTTAAAAAAAAACTATTCTCGGTCGGTCGGTTGGTCTGTAACACATTTACTTATTAGTTACAAACAAGTGCAGCATCGGTTAAGAACAGATACTGCACTTTGAGGTACTTATTTGCTCCCCCACTGAGCAATTTAGGCACAAGCCCGATTTTTAAAGTGAGGAGTGAAGGGGAAATGGGGGCCAACTCCTCGGGGAGTAGGGGAGATAGATAGTGACAATTGGTATGAAGGGTCTCCCCTACATTGACCAAGGTCTTATATGTGAGGTTTCCCCCACATATGGTCTTTGCTTGCAGTATCTTCTGGAACAGATACTACACTTTGATCTTAGCCATGTGGCCAAGGAAAAGTTACATTTTGGACAAGTTTCAGAATTGTCTAATGGATAGGTAAAAATTTATGGGGCAAAAAGTGTCATTATTTGCAATTTTGGTACATTTTTGACACCTTATAAGCCCCTTGGAATGCTGAATACCAGTGACAATGGACAAACTATGCAGTTTTACACCGTAATACATGTATATTTGAATTCAACACCATGGGAGAGCACTATATAGATATACATATCAAGTTTTTTTTATTGAAAAATATGAAAAAAGGGCATTTTAGCACTAAAAGTCCCCGGGGGCGCAAAGCAGAATTTTGCTAGGATCACCCATACTGAATTTATATTAAGAACAATGCCCTGCGTATTTTGGATAAGTTTCAGAAAAATCTAATGGATAGGTCAAAATTTATGGGGGGAAAAGTGTCATTTTTTGCAATTTTGGTAAATTTTTTACCCTTGATGAGCCACTTTGAATGCCGAATACCAGTGACAATGGAGAAACAGTGCAGTTTCACACCTTAACACATGTATATTTACATTCAGCAATATGGGAAACCACTATATTGACATATCAAGTTTTTGTTGAGAAATATGAGAAACACGCCAAAAGAAAGGGCGTTTTCAGCACTAAAAGTCCCTGGGGACGCAAACCAGAATTTTGCCAAGGTCAGCCATACTGAATTTATATTAAGAAAAATCTACTGGATGGATCATGTGTTACGGGAAAAAAGTGTTATTTTGGGCCATTTTTTACCCCTTTGAGCCACTGCAGGCAAAACAGGATTTTTCGCAAATTAGGAACAAGGCCGATTTTTAATGAGGAGTGAAGGGGAAATGGGGACCAGGTATTTATTTGCTCCCCCACTGAGCAAATTAGGCACAAGGCCGATTTTTAAAGTGAGGGGTGGAGCGGAAATGGGGACCAACTCCCCGGAGAGTAGGGGAGCTGGATAGTGACAATTGGTATGAAGGGTTGCCCTTACATTGACCAACGTCTTATATGTGGGGTCGCCCCCACATATGGTCTTTCCTTGCAGTATCTGTCGGAACAGATTGTATTTATTTGCTTCCCCACTGAGCAAATTAGGCACAAGGCCGTTTTTTAATGTGGAGAGAGAGGGAGGGGGAGGGAAAAGGGGACCAGCTCCCGATGGGTGGGAAATGGGAGCTGGATAGTAACTGTTGGTATGAAGGGTTGCCCCTACATTGACCAAGGTCTGATATATGGAGTTACCCCCACATATGGTCTTTGCTTGCAGTATCTGTCGGAACAGATGGTATTTATTTGCTCCCCCACCGAGCAAATTAGGCACAAGGCCGATTTTTAATGTGAGGAGTGAAGGGAGAGGAAAGGGAAAAAAGGGGACCAGCTCCCGAGAGGTGGGAAATGGGAGCTGGTTAAAGGTCAGGCATGTGGGGTTGCCCCCACATCTGGTCTTTGCTAGTCACAGCCTGCAGCATCTGTCGGAACAGATGGTATTTATTTGCTCCCCCACCGAGCAAATTAGGCACAAGGCCAATTTTTAATGTGAGGAGTGAAGGGAAGGGGGAAGGGAAAAAGGGGACCAGCTCCCGAGAGGTGGGAAATGGGAGCTGGTTAAAGGTCAGGCATGTGGGGTTGCCCCCACATCTGGTCTTTGCTAGTCATAGCTAGTCATAGCTTGCAGTATCTGTCGGAACAGATGGTATTTATTTGCTCCCCCACCGAGCAAATTAGGCACAAGGCCAATTTTTAATGTGAGGAGTGAAGGGGAAATGGGGACCAACTCCCCGGGGAGTAGGGGAGCTGGATAGTGAGAATTGGTATGAAGGGTTGCCCCTACATTGACCAAGGTCTTATATGTGGAGTTGCCCCCACATATGGTCTTTGCTTGCAGTATCTGTCGGAACAGATGGTGTTTATTTGCTCCCCCACCGAGCAAATTAGGCACAAGGCCGATTTTTAATGTGAGGGGTGAAGGGAGGGGGAAGGGAAAAAGGGGACCAGCTCCCGAGAGGTGGGAAATGGGAGCTGGTTAATGGTCAGGCATGTGGGGTTGCCCCCACATCCGGTCTTTGCTAGTCATAGCCAGTCATAGCTTGCAGTATCTGCCGGAACAGATGGTATTTATTTGCTCCCCCACCGAGCAAATTAGGCACAAGGCCGATTTTTAATGTAAGGAGTGAAGGGAGGGGGAAGGGAAAACGGGGACCAGCTCCCGAGAGGTGGGAAATGGGAGCTGGTTAATGGTCAGGCATGTGGGGTTGCCCCCACATCTGGACTTTGCTAGTCATAGCTTGCAGTATCTGCCGGAACAGATACTACACTTTGAGATATTAAATCTTTTATTCATGTTAAAAAAATACAGTAAAATTAACGGTGAACAAAAAACTTAGGCACATGGCCAACTCAAAAGGGGGGGATTTTGGGGGTCGTTGGTCATCCTTGTCGCTCCAGAACTAAACAAAGTCAAAAGTTTCTCCCAGCTAGTATCTTCTTTCACCATAATACCGCATTCACCCTTTCATCTTGGGGGACGTCCTAGTAACTCCCAATTTTTAAAACATTTTTTATTGACGTGTAAAAACAAAAGAGATAACAATAAAATGGTAACAATAATTCATTTGTGTCGAGGGAGGGGGAAGAAAAAACAAAAGGTGATTAGTAGGACCCTCCCAACCCCGTCTAGTTGATAGACTGCCCGTTCCACTAGGTTTGTAAAAGGAACCTCGCTTCTGCGGGTCAGTCTCTAGGTGGGGATGCCCTCTAGATGGGGGTGAATGGAGAAAAGAAAATTTTGTGGGTAAGGGATGGAGGTTAGTTTGTATTTCTTTTTCTCCAAGATGGGTAAAATTTAGAGGAAGGGGTGAAAAACAAAAATTGCAGGTAAGAGGGGATGGGGATCTTGGAGGCTTCCTAATCGGGGAGGGATGGAACACACACTCAGCTAGCTGAGAGACTACTTGTTTAATTTAACTTTACAGAACTGCGCGTTCCACACCTAGGCGGGGAACACGTATTCGAATTTGGCTCCTCTTCGTACACACAGACTTGCCACATGTATCCATCTTCTGTCAAATGCCGCGCGATGCAGCCTTCTTCTATCACATCTGATCTTCACCCGTAGTTGGTGTTTAAAGAACGCGATCAGATCTTGATCAGAAAAAGACAACACCCCCCGGCAACCTTGCAGACGCGACGTCCAAATCACCATTCTCGCCACGGCCAGAATCGTAACGTAGACCATTTGTCTTTCCCGGTCCCACGGCGGTCTCACGTTGTCCACAACATTGGATACAGTAATTGGGCGAGGATGCTCAGGATCGATGCGAGCCGTCACCCCACTGACATACGACCAGTACTGGCGGAGTTCGCGGCAATCAAAGAAAGCGTGATCCGTAGTTTCCACAGCCGTTGTCCCACAACGGGGACAATCGGGCGACTCCAGAAACCCAGAACTGCATTGTATGTTGTTGAGTGGAAGTGCATTTCGGGCCAATCGCCAGGTCAGAGAGAACTCCGAATTGTTCAGATGACTCGAACCTGGCGCCCAGCTCCACGCGGAGCGGATCTCACTCTGCTACCACCCCAAACGCGCGCATAGCGGGTCGTCAGCGGCCTCCCTCACTAGATCCCTGTGGAGTTCCCTACGGGTAGCAGTCACAAGGTCACTGGACCTTGGTAGTCGTTTTAGCGCGGCTCGGCACTCTTTCATGTAGGCAGATTCTCCCCGCGGCCTGCGACGGCTCTCGATGGAAGGGTCGAGAACGAGGTCGGGGAAGGCGGCAGTAACCACGGGGTGCCACGGTTGGTCCTCCTGCATATAGTTGCTCAGGAAGGCCAGTCTCTCAGCATCTCGATGACACTTCAAGTCCGGCATTCCCAAGCCTCCCTCACACGGACGTTGAATACAGACCTGTCTGCTCACCCAGTGTCTTCCTCTGTCCCAAAGGAGCGAGGACAAGAGTTCGACGAGAGCTTTTAGGTGTTGTGCAGGCAGGGGAAGTACGGCCAGTCGGTAAAGGATGAGAGGAAAGACGTAAGTGGCGCACGCCTCAGCTCTACCCTTTAAGGAAAGTTTCCTAGGAAGCCACGAACTGACTGCAGCCTCCACCTTTGACCGTACCTCCAACCAATTCTTGTCAAGCTGGAGACCCGGTCCGAACCACACGCCGAGGATCCGGACCGGGCCATCTGTCCAGCTGAAGGGCGCAGGGAGGTTTGCGTTGCCACTCCATGCGCCCAACCGCAGTCCTACCGACTTGTTGCGGTTTATCTTGGCCCCTGTAATTCTTTCGTATTGTGTGAGTGCCTCCGACACGACCTCAATGTCTCTGGAGCCCGACACGAAGATCGTGACATCATCGGCGAACGCGGATACCTTGGCAGCTGAGCCGCCAGGCAGAGCCATTCCGCGCAGGGCCGAATTTGCCTCCCCATGTCTCAGCTTGCGGAGAAGAGGCTCCAAAGCCAGGACATAAAGCAGGGGCGACAGCGGACAACCCTGACGAACCGACCGAGAGATAACAAAGGGTTTCGAGCGCTTTCCGTTCACTTGCACGACAGCCATGGGCTGCCGATACATTATGGAGATCCACTTGCAAAAGTCCGGTTTAAAACCGGCGGCCTCTAAGACAGATGCCAGGAAACGATGGTCGACCCTATCGAAAGCTTTGGACTGATCTAAGTTTATCAGCGCGGCTTCTGTGTCGTCATCTATTCCCCCCTCTAGGATCATGCGGATCAGGTGCAAGTTGTTCTGAATCGATCTCCCCTTCACAGCGTAGTTCTGTTCTGGTTCAACCAACTCGTCGATAACAACCTGCAGCCGATTCGACAGGACCTTGGCCAAAATCTTCAACTCTGTGTTTAGCAGAGTTATGGGCCTGTAGTCATCTAACTCTTCCCCTCCATGCCCGTCACCTTTCTTCAGCAATGTGATCACTCCCTTGGTCACCTGCCCTGGGATGGATCCCTGAGCAAACCAATGGTTGAACATATCCGTCAGAAGAGGCAGAAACATGGGCGACAGCCTCAAGTACAGTTCGTATGGCAGACCATCAAGTCCTGGCGATCTGTCACAGCTGACCTGCTTCAGCGCAGTAAAGACCTCCTGCTCCGTCACCCGGCCCTCGCAACCAGCCGCTCTAGCCGCCTCGAGGCGGGGAGAGTCGGCCAAATAGTCGCTAAACTCAAGGACCGGAAGATCGGGCTGCTGCGTAAAACGCTCCTCGAAATGTTCTCGAAACCCCTCGCAGATCTCCCGAGTCGATTCCAGGGTGCGTCCATTCGGATGTTTGATTTTTGCAATATATTTGTCCGAGCCACGCCTAGAAACCTCACGGCGCACGTCTGCATCAGAATTGACTGCTTCGTTGCCTATCTTTCTAAGCCTAGCTCTAACTACTTGGCCTTCGTAACGCTCGCTAGTCTCGCGTAGAAGGTCCTGCTTAGCTAGTTCCTGACTAACCCTATCACCCTCCCCGGTAGCCTGGGCTAGTTTCTGCTCTAGCTTCTTCTTCGTCTTGGCCTTATCTAGTGCGAGGCGCTGGGCATACTTGACGGAGAAGCTTCTGATCTTGGCTTTGAGACCTAACCACCACTTACTCCCGGTAACCGCCCCCACTAGTGCCTTTTTAATCAATTCTCTTAACTGATCTTGGAAGTCTTGTCTCTCCAGAAGGGAGGTGTTTAACTTCCAGTACCCCGCTAACTTAGGCCTATTTCCTAGCTTCAGCCGGGCCATAACTAATTTATGGTCCGTCTGGCCTAGCCAAGTGAACGTGGGACAAGATAAGAAGTCTACTTCGCCTCTCTTAACTAACATCCTGTCCAAATAAGTATTTGGATAGGAGGAAACACTATTGGTCCACGTCCACATCTCCCGCCCTGGATGCTCGACCCGAAACCTGTCGACCAGACCGCATCTAGCCATCAGATCAGCCAGGCTGGACTCGCACCTCTCCGATCCTCTAGCTCCGCCTCCTACCTTATCTATGTCGGGGTCTAAGATGGAATTCCAATCCCCCATTAGCACTACCCGCTTCCGACAATCTACAAACGCGTCAAGCTGACTGAAGAATGAGACCCTCTCACGAGCGGTGCTGGGCGCATGAACCGCAATCACCCGAAACACAGAATCTTTTACGGCAACATCGGCCACAACCAGCCTACCCACTGCATCTCTATGGACAACGTCGACCGTCGCCGACAGGGTACGTTTAACCAGCACGGAAACTCCCTTCCCCCGCGGGCTGCCATATGCTGAGAAAACCTCAAAGTCTCGGGCCAGCACCTGACAGTCCACAGAGGAAACGAAATGCGTCTCCTGAATCGCAGCGACATCCACTCCCAGGGACAAGAGGTCGTGCCGGAGGCGAGCCGCCCGGCCCGATGATCTCAAGCCCCTCGCATTCAGACTAGCCAAATTCAAAGCCATGGTACCTACCTTAAGGTGTGTTACACTCAGCTCCGAAGTCAGCCGGGGAAAGGACACCGACGTTGTGTGCAATGCTCAAGGTGGTCAGGTTTTTCATGTCCTGACCTTCTCTCACAATGCCGCCGACATCCAAAGGGTAGGTCAATTTAAGGGCCCTATAGAGTGACGGATGGACCAACACTGGGACCCTTCCCTTGCATTGTTTTGACAGTTCATCAAGAGAAGGGTCATTTTTTTTAACCAGTTCAATTCCCGGAAACGCCCCTTCAGCGGCCTACAGCCTTGTCCACAAGTTGGTCTTGCAGGCCTCTGGAGTTCTGACAAAGGTTATTAGGAGTGGGGCGTCCGGGAAATTTGAGGGGATATTTACATCTTTCCCCTCTATCTGTTTGTAATCGAGCAGAGGTTTTAAGTTTTTCCTCTGCCGATGGGAAATGTCTGTGGCCACAGATAGAGGGTCTACATAACATAGTTCCTCAGGGGCAAGGACCTTTGGTCTGCAAGAGGCAGAGGAGTCTCTCCTCTCCCTCGGTTCATTCTTTTCATTTTCTTTTTGGGGTAGTGGCTCAGTTTGCCTTGGTGTGGGGACGGGTGTTTGTGTGGTGCCTGGTGTTGGTGTTGGTGTTGGTGCAGTGTTTGGTGTTGGTGCGGTGTCTGGTGTTGGTGTTGGTGCGGTGTCTGGTGTTGGTGTGGTGTCTCGTGTTGGTGCGGTGTCTGGTGTTAGTGCGGTGTCTGGTGTTGGTGCGGTGTCTGGTGTTGTTGCAGTGTGTGGTTTGGGGGTGGAAGTGGATTTTGTTGTTAGGGGTGGTGTATGTTCACAGGGAGTGGGGGCCACCTTTTCTTCCTCTTTTCTTCTTTTGTTTTTCTTTTTCATTCTTTCGAATGAACCGGGGAGAGGTGAGGTTGAGTTCCTCTCCCTCTCACTTGCGGATTCATCCTCAGAGGAGCAGTCTTTTCTCCGCTTGATCCCCGTCTCGATTGGTGTGGGGACCGTTGGTTGTGTCTGCTCCTCTATTTGCTGCTGCAGCTGTTTTTGTTGTTGCTGCTCTCGCTGGTGTCGTTGCTGCTGCTGCTTCTGCTGCACTTGCTGATTTTGCTGTTGCAGTAGTTGCTGCTGCAGTTGTTTCCGCGGCATTGGCTGCGGTGGCTGTTGTTGTTTCTGCATTTGCAGAGGCTCCTGCCTCGATTTTTGGGCTGGTGGTGGGACGGTGGCAGAAGGGATTAAGTGTTTCCGCTTTTGTCTCACTACCGTGCTCCATTCTTCCCCCTTGGCCTCCTGGGTGGTTTGAGTTTTCCTTGGAGCTGGGGTTGGTGCTGCAGTTGCAGGGGTTGTTGCCGCCTGTTTTGGTGCGGGCGTTGTCTCAGTGGATGTGACCGCCTTTTGGGTTATTGGATTAGGGGTTACCCTTTGGGGGCAACTCCTAGCCATGTGGCCCTGCTTTTGGCAGAACCAACAGTGTGGACGACGGCCCTCCACCACTACCGTTATGCTGGCGTCTTTGTATGTCAGCAGCGGTGGTATTGCCTGAAAACCTTTCCTCTTCAGCCTCATTGCTATTGTGTAGCAGCCCAGGTGAGTCCCAGTTTTTGACCGTATTGGGGTCACCTGTTCTACCTCGCCGTACTGGCTGAAGAGGCATCCTAATACTTCCGCAGGTATTTGGGTTGGCACATTAAATACCTGCACCCGAGTCCTTCTCTTGCCCTGGTATTCAGGTGTTAGTTTGACTCTCCCATGCTTTATTTCTTGGAGGGAGAGTCTCTCTGCATCTTCCTTGGTGAGTAGGAGGATGTCCCACATGGCGTAGCTCCTCTGGTACAGGTATAATACCGGGATATTTAGCTTATGTAGGAGCCCTGCCATGTCTTCCTTTTTCATCCCTAGGAGGCGGTTTTCCGGCATATCCGAGATGATGAGGGAGAGCACTCTGTCTTCGATTGCCTCCCAAGCGCCTGGCACTGGTTTAATTTCTGCCCCCTCTATGTATTGTCTGTACTTGGTCAAGTACAAGTCTTTATACTCTTGAGGGGACAGTTGCTTCTCTACAGTCTTCCCCCATGCCAACCCTCTTGTTGGTGTTGGATCTTTGGTGAGGTTGGACTGTTTTTGCTGTTCCTTGGCGGAAGGGTTGCTATTTTGAGGGGCATTTCCCTTTCCGCTTTCCTTTGGGACCGACTCTCCCTGCTCTATACTTCTTCCAGGAAATACTTCCCTTTTTGGGGAGTCGGCCTCCTGGGGAGCATTGTCCTTGGGAGCTTTTGCCCCTTTTGTTTTGGGGAGGTTTAGGCTGTATGCCCCCTCGTTTTCTTGATTTGCTCCCCTTTTGGGGCAGTAGCCCTCCTGGGGAGCACTGTCTCTCTTATCGTCCTTTGGGGCTACTGCCTCTTGATTTTTGTTGTCAGAGCGGGATGCCCTGTCCAACATTGTTTTTTCTCCCCTTTGTGGGGAGTCGCCCTCTTGGGGAGCTGCTGGTGAGTTTTCTCCCTTCTGGGGGGCGTCCTTCGGTTTCGTGTCCGGGCGGTATGCCCCGTTGCTTTTTGCTTCCCCTGTTGGGGAGCCGTCCTCTTGGGGAGCAGTTTTTCTTGTGGTAGCCTCCTGGCTGGGGGTATCTGTATTGGTGGTCCCCGGGCTGGGGGTGTCCATTTTTGAAAAAAGCTCTCTCTCTTCTGTATAATTCACCAAAATGAGTGACGTGGAGTCGGCGTCCAAATTGGTAGCCGACTTTGGCGCCAAAAAGAAGTGGCGCCAAAGGCGGCAAGAGGGGAGATAGAACTGAGAGAGGGAGTGGGAGGTTAGTGGAGGGAAGAGAGAAAGTGTTTCCGACCCTCCCTCGCGGGAAGGTCGTAAATTATCAGCTCGGATCCCCCCCCGTGGGGGAGGGGGGAGAGCAGAGAAAGACAGACAAAGTGGGGGTGCGGACAGAACGCTACCCAACAAGCTCTCCGGGCACGAGAATGTGTCGCCAGAACACGACTGCCTATCGCTGTGTATGTATCAGAGAACAGATACTACACTTTGAGATATTAAATCTTTTATTCATGTTAAAAAAATACAGTAAAATTAACGGTGAACAAAAAACTTAGGCACATGGCCAACTCAAAAGGGGGGATTTTGGGGGTCGTTGGTCATCCTTGTCGCTCCAGAACTAAACAAAGTCAAAAGTTTCTCCCAGCTAGTATCTTCTTTCACCATAATACCGCATTCACCCTTTCATCTTGGGGGACGTCCTAGTAACTCCCAATTTTTAAAACATTTTTTATTGACGTGTAAAAACAAAAAAGATAACAATAAAATGGTAACAATAATTCATTTGTGTCGAGGGAGGGGGAAGAAAAAACAAAAGGTGATTAGTAGGACCCTCCCAACCCCGTCTAGTTGATAGACTGCCCGTTCCACTAGGTTTGTAAAAGGAACCTCGCTTCTGCGGGTCAGTCTCTAGGTGGGGATGCCCTCTAGATGGGGGTGAATGGAGAAAAGAAAATTTTGTGGGTAAGGGATGGAGGTTAGTTTGTATTTCTTTTTCTCCAAGATGGGTAAAATTTAGAGGAAGGGGTGAAAAACAAAAATTGCAGGTAAGAGGGGATGGGGATCTTGGAGGCTTCCTAATCGGGGAGGGATGGAACACACACTCAGCTAGCTGAGAGACTACTTGTTTAATTTAACTTTACAGAACTGCGCGTTCCACACCTAGGCGGGGAACACGTATTCGAATTTGGCTCCTCTTCGTACACACAGACTTGCCACATGTATCCATCTTCTGTCAAATGCCGCGCGATGCAGCCTTCTTCTATCACATCTGATCTTCACCCGTAGTTGGTGTTTAAAGAACGCGATCAGATCTTGATCAGAAAAAGACAACACCCCCCGGCAACCTTGCAGACGCGACGTCCAAATCACCATTCTCGCCACGGCCAGAATCGTAACGTAGACCATTTGTCTTTCCCGGTCCCACGGCGGCCTCACGTTGTCCACAACATTGGATACAGTAATTGGGCGAGGATGCTCAGGATCGATGCGAGCCGTCACCCCACTGACATACGACCAGTACTGGCGGAGTTCGCGGCAATCAAAGAAAGCGTGATCCGTAGTTTCCACAGCCGTTGTCCCACAACGGGGACAATCGGGCGACTCCAGAAACCCAGAACTGCATTGTATGTTGTTGAGTGGAAGTGCATTTCGGGCCAATCGCCAGGTCAGAGAGAACTCCGAATTGTTCAGATGACTCGAACCTGGCGCCCAGCTCCACGCGGAGCGGATCTCACTCTGCTGCCACCCCAAACGCGCGCATAGCGGGTCGTCAGCGGCCTCCCTCACTAGATCCCTGTGGAGTTCCCTACGGGTAGCAGTCACAAGGTCACTGGACCTTGGTAGTCGTTTTAGCGCGGCTCGGCACTCTTTCATGTAGGCAGATTCTCCCCGCGGCCTGCGACGGCTCTCGATGGAAGGGTCGAGAACGAGGTCGGGGAAGGCGGCAGTAACCACGGGGTGCCACGGTTGGTCCTCCTGCATATAGTTGCTCAGGAAGGCCAGTCTCTCAGCATCTCGATGACACTTCAAGTCCGGCATTCCCAAGCCTCCCTCACACGGACGTTGAATACAGACCTGTCTGCTCACCCAGTGTCTTCCTCTGTCCCAAAGGAGCGAGGACAAGAGTTCGACGAGAGCTTTTAGGTGTTGTGCAGGCAGGGGAAGTACGGCCAGTCGGTAAAGGATGAGAGGAAAGACGTAAGTGGCGCACGCCTCAGCTCTACCCTTTAAGGAAAGTTTCCTAGGAAGCCACGAACTGACTGCAGCCTCCACCTTTGACCGTACCTCCAACCAATTCTTGTCAAGCTGGAGACCCGGTCCGAACCACACGCCGAGGATCCGGACCGGGCCATCTGTCCAGCTGAAGGGCGCAGGGAGGTTTGCGTTGCCACTCCATGCGCCCAACCGCAGTCCTACCGACTTGTTGCGGTTTATCTTGGCCCCTGTAATTCTTTCGTACTGTGTGAGTGCCTCCGACACGACCTCAATGTCTCTGGAGCCCGACACGAAGATCGTGACATCATCGGCGAACGCGGATACCTTGGCAGCTGAGCCGCCAGGCAGAGCCATTCCGCGCAGGGCCGAATTTGCCTCCCCATGTCTCAGCTTGCGGAGAAGAGGCTCCAAAGCCAGGACATAAAGCAGGGGCGACAGCGGACAACCCTGACGAACCGACCGAGAGATAACAAAGGGTTTCGAGCGCTTTCCGTTCACTTGCACGACAGCCATGGGCTGCCGATACATTATGGAGATCCACTTGCAAAAGTCCGGTTTAAAACCGGCGGCCTCTAAGACAGATGCCAGGAAACGATGGTCGACCCTATCGAAAGCTTTGGACTGATCTAAGTTTATCAGCGCGGCTTCTATGTCGTCATCTATTCCCCCCTCTAGGACCATGCGGATCAGGTGCAAGTTGTTCTGAATCGATCTCCCCTTCACAGCGTAGTTCTGTTCTGGTTCAACCAACTCGTCGATAACAACCTGCAGCCGATTCGACAGGACCTTGGCCAAAATCTTCAACTCTGTGTTTAGCAGGGTTATGGGCCTGTAGTCATCTAACTCTTCCCCTCCATGCCCGTCACCTTTCTTCAGCAATGTGATCACTCCCTTGGTCACCTGCCCTGGGATGGATCCCTGAGCAAACCAATGGTTGAACATATCCGTCAGAAGAGGCAGAAACATGGGCGACAGCCTCAAGTACAGTTCGTATGGCAGACCATCAAGTCCTGGCGATCTGTCACAGCTGACCTGCTTCAGCGCAGTAAAGACCTCCTGCTCCGTCACCCGGCCCTCGCAACCAGCCGCTCTAGCCGCCTCGAGGCGGGGAGAGTCGGCCAAATAGTCGCTAAACTCAAGGACCGGAAGATCGGGCTGCTGCGTAAAACGCTCCTCGAAATGTTCTCGAAACCCCTCGCAGATCTCCCGAGTCGATTCCAGGGTGCGTCCATTCGGATGTTTGATTTTTGCAATATATTTGTCCGAGCCACGCCTAGAAACCTCACGGCGCACGTCTGCATCAGAATTGACTGCTTCGTTGCCTATCTTTCTAAGCCTAGCTCTAACTACTTGGCCTTCGTAACGCTCGCTAGTCTCGCGTAGAAGGTCCTGCTTAGCTAGTTCCTGACTAACCCTATCACCCTCCCCGGTAGCCTGGGCTAGTTTCTGCTCTAGCTTCTTCTTCGTCTTGGCCTTATCTAGTGCGAGGCGCTGGGCATACTTGACGGAGAAGCTTCTGATCTTGGCTTTGAGACCTAACCACCACTTACTCCCGGTAACCGCCCCCACTAGTGCCTTTTTAATCAATTCTCTTAACTGATCTTGGAAGTCTTGTCTCTCCAGAAGGGAGGTGTTTAACTTCCAGTACCCCGCTAACTTAGGCCTATTTCCTAGCTTCAGCCGGGCCATAACTAATTTATGGTCCGTCTGGCCTAGCCAAGTGAACGTGGGACAAGATAAGAAGTCTACTTCGCCTCTCCTAACTAACATCCTGTCCAAATAAGTATTTGGATAGGAGGAAACACTATTGGTCCACGTCCACATCTCCCGCCCTGGATGCTCGACCCGAAACCTGTCGACCAGACCGCATCTAGCCATCAGATCAGCCAGGCTGGACTCGCACCTCTCCGATCCTCTAGCTCCGCCTCCTACCTTATCTATGTCGGGGTCTAAGATGGAATTCCAATCCCCCATTAGCACTACCCGCTTCCGACAATCTACAAACGCGTCAAGCTGACTGAAGAATGAGACCCTCTCACGAGCGGTGCTGGGCGCATGAACCGCAATCACCCGAAACACAGAATCTTTTACGGCAACATCGGCCACAACCAGCCTACCCACTGCATCTCTATGGACAACGTCGACCGTCGCCGACAGGGTACGTTTAACCAGCACGGAAACTCCCTTCCCCCGCGGGCTGCCATATGCTGAGAAAACCTCAAAGTCTCGGGCCAGCACCTGACAGTCCACAGAGGAAACGAAATGCGTCTCCTGAATCGCAGCGACATCCACTCCCAGGGACAAGAGGTCGTGCCGGAGGCGAGCCGCCCGGCCCGATGATCTCAAGCCCCTCGCATTCAGACTAGCCAAATTCAAAGCCATGGTACCTACCTTAAGGTGTGTTACACTCAGCTCCGAAGTCAGCCGGGGAAAGGACACCGACGTTGTGTGCAATGCTCAAGGTGGTCAGGTTTTTCATGTCCTGACCTTCTCTCACAATGCCGCCGACATCCAAAGGGTAGGTCAATTTAAGGGCCCTATAGAGTGACGGATGGACCAACACTGGGACCCTTCCCTTGCATTGTTTTGACAGTTCATCAAGAGAAGGGTCATTTTTTTTAACCAGTTCAATTCCCGGAAACGCCCCTTCAGCGGCCTACAGCCTTGTCCACAAGTTGGTCTTGCAGGCCTCTGGAGTTCTGACAAAGGTTATTAGGAGTGGGGCGTCCGGGAAATTTGAGGGGATATTTACATCTTTCCCCTCTATCTGTTTGTAATCGAGCAGAGGTTTTAAGTTTTTCCTCTGCCGATGGGAAATGTCTGTGGCCACAGATAGAGGGTCTACATAACATAGTTCCTCAGGGGCAAGGACCTTTGGTCTGCAAGAGGCAGAGGAGTCTCTCCTCTCCCTCGGTTCATTCTTTTCATTTTCTTTTTGGGGTAGTGGCTCAGTTTGCCTTGGTGTGGGGACGGGTGTTTGTGTGGTGCCTGGTGTTGGTGTTGGTGTTGGTGCAGTGTTTGGTGTTGGTGCGGTGTCTGGTGTTGGTGTTGGTGCGGTGTCTGGTGTTGGTGTGGTGTCTCGTGTTGGTGCGGTGTCTGGTGTTAGTGCGGTGTCTGGTGTTGGTGCGGTGTCTGGTGTTGTTGCAGTGTGTGGTTTGGGGGTGGAAGTGGATTTTGTTGTTAGGGGTGGTGTATGTTCACAGGGAGTGGGGGCCACCTTTTCTTCCTCTTTTCTTCTTTTGTTTTTCTTTTTCATTCTTTCGAATGAACCGGGGAGAGGTGAGGTTGAGTTCCTCTCCCTCTCACTTGCGGATTCATCCTCAGAGGAGCAGTCTTTTCTCCGCTTGATCCCCGTCTCGATTGGTGTGGGGACCGTTGGTTGTGTCTGCTCCTCTATTTGCTGCTGCAGCTGTTTTTGTTGTTGCTGCTCTCGCTGGTGTCGTTGCTGCTGCTGCTTCTGCTGCACTTGCTGATTTTGCTGTTGCAGTAGTTGCTGCTGCAGTTGTTTCCGCGGCATTGGCTGCGGTGGCTGTTGTTGTTTCTGCATTTGCAGAGGCTCCTGCCTCGATTTTTGGGCTGGTGGTGGGACGGTGGCAGAAGGGATTAAGTGTTTCCGCTTTTGTCTCACTACCGTGCTCCATTCTTCCCCCTTGGCCTCCTGGGTGGTTTGAGTTTTCCTTGGAGCTGGGGTTGGTGCTGCAGTTGCAGGGGTTGTTGCCGCCTGTTTTGGTGCGGGCGTTGTCTCAGTGGATGTGACCGCCTTTTGGGTTATTGGATTAGGGGTTACCCTTTGGGGGCAACTCCTAGCCATGTGGCCCTGCTTTTAGCAGAACCAACAGTGTGGACGACGGCCCTCCACCACTACCGTTATGCTGGCGTCTTTGTATGTCAGCAGCGGTGGTATTGCCTGAAAACCTTTCCTCTTCAGCCTCATTGCTATTGTGTAGCAGCCCAGGTGAGTCCCAGTTTTTGACCGTATTGGGGTCACCTGTTCTACCTCACCGTACTGGCTGAAGAGGCATCCTAATACTTCCGCAGGTATTTGGGTTGGCACATTAAATACCTGCACCCGAGTCCTTCTCTTGCCCTGGTATTCAGGTGTTAGTTTGACTCTCCCATGCTTTATTTCTTGGAGGGAGAGTCTCTCTGCATCTTCCTTGGTGGGTAGGAGGATGTCCCACATGGCGTAGCTCCTCTGGTACAGGTATAATACCGGGATATTTAGCTTATGTAGGAGCCCTGCCATGTCTTCCTTTTTCATCCCTAGGAGGCGGTTTTCCGGCATATCCGAGATGATGAGGGAGAGCACTCTGTCTTCGATTGCCTCCCAAGCGCCTGGCACTGGTTTAATTTCTGCCCCCTCTATGTATTGTCTGTACTTGGTCAAGTACAAGTCTTTATACTCTTGAGGGGACAGTTGCTTCTCTACAGTCTTCCCCCATGCCAACCCTCTTGTTGGTGTTGGATCTTTGGTGAGGTTGGACTGTTTTTGCTGTTCCTTGGCGGAAGGGTTGCTATTTTGAGGGGCATTTCCCTTTCCGCTTTCCTTTGGGACCGACTCTCCCTGCTCTATACTTCTTCCAGGAAATACTTCCCTTTTTGGGGAGTCGGCCTCCTGGGGAGCATTGTCCTTGGGAGCTTTTGCCCCTTTTGTTTTGGGGAGGTTTAGGCTGTATGCCCCCTCGTTTTCTTGATTTGCTCCCCTTTTGGGGCAGTAGCCCTCCTGGGGAGCACTGTCTCTCTTATCGTCCTTTGGGGCTACTGCCTCTTGATTTTTGTTGTCAGAGCGGGATGCCCTGTCCAACATTGTTTTTTCTCCCCTTTGTGGGGAGTCGCCCTCTTGGGGAGCTGCTGGTGAGTTTTCTCCCTTCTGGGGGGCGTCCTTCGGTTTCGTGTCCGGGCGGTATGCCCCGTTGCTTTTTGCTTCCCCTGTTGGGGAGCCGTCCTCTTGGGGAGCAGTTTTTCTTGTGGTAGCCTCCTGGCTGGGGGTATCTGTATTGGTGGTCCCCGGGCTGGGGGTGTCCATTTTTGAAAAAAGCTCTCTCTCTTCTGTATAATTCACCAAAATGAGTGACGTGGAGTCGGCGTCCAAATTGGTAGCCGACTTTGGCGCCAAAAAGAAGTGGCGCCAAAGGCGGCAAGAGGGGAGATAGAACTGAGAGAGGGAGTGGGAGGTTAGTGGAGGGAAGAGAGAAAGTGTTTCCGACCCTCCCTCGCGGGAAGGTCGTAAATTATCAGCTCGGATCCCCCCCCGTGGGGGAGGGGGGAGAGCAGAGAAAGACAGACAAAGTGGGGGTGCGGACAGAACGCTACCCAACAAGCTCTCCGGGCACGAGAATGTGTCGCCAGAACACGACTGCCTATCGCTGTGTATGTATCAGAGAACAGATACTACACTTTGATCTTTTCCTGAATACCAAGAAAAACATAAAAGGCTAAGAAAAGGATGTTTTAACAACAGACCTTTGATCTTAACGAAAAAGGCCAAGCACAAAAGTGTTACAGGCAGACCGACCGATCGATCGACTGTCCGACGGAGTGACTTATAGAGTCGCTTGCACGCGACTAAAAAATAGAAAGAAATAAAAGTTGGATAGTACATTTTTCTGGGATTCCTTTATGAACGGCAATATTATGAAAGCGTACCTCAATATACATGAATGTCATTCACACTATCTATTTCCTGTATCTTATACCCGAAAGGTCTATGCATAAGACATAACAGAAAAGTGGATATTTCTTTGTCTAAAACGTCACTGAAGGGTCGAAAATCTTAGTCATTTTACCATTAATGATTATTTTTTCTCTATTTCAGATATTTTACAGATAATATTTTGGAATTAATTATGGAAAAGCATAACATTGAACAACATATGCAAGTTGTGAAAAATTGTTTTGCCAAAATCAGGGGTCAATTATTTTGACTCAAAGAGCTTATCGACAGCATTTTTTCATATAAGGGATAGCCCACGTCACAACACAATTAGAAACATTGCGCACCGATTTGAAGACATAGGATCTGTACTTGACCTTCCGCGAGCTGACAGACCTGGAAACGTCATCACAAATAAAAATAAGGAAAGAGTGCGAGAGAACGTGGAGCATATATATATTCTCTAGACGTGACTAGCCCCGACTTTTCTTGTAGGAATACCTTAAAAAAAGAGTCTATGTTAACAAACCCCAAATCCTGCAAGAATTGAAGGAAAACATCAGGAACGAAATAAGGGAGTTAAATCGCAATCCAGAGATTCTGCAATCTGTCGTGAATAATGTTTTGGAAAGAACAAAAATATGCGAAGCTGAAAATAGGCAATATTTAAAAGCCGTTATTTTTCGTAAATAGAGATTGCTTGAATTTTGCAGTTTTTTAAATTTCCCCATGCCTTAGTCAGATAGTGTTAAAATTACTATAAAATATCATATAAAATAAATAATCTATTTAAGTTTCAACCTCTTCAGTGACGTTTTGGAATGCTATATAATACATCCAAAGGAAAGGTGTGATTAAAGTGTATAGCATATGCAAATAAAAATGACTAATTAGTTTATATACATAATAGACATTGTATTTTTCACATTGTACATGGTTAACAATTGATACGTGCTCTTTTATAAATACCAGATAATTATTATCAGAATCGAAATTTAGAAGATCCTGTACTTTATTCTACATGATGGGGAAATGCGTGTACTTTCGTGTATTCATCCAAAATTAATCACAATGATTCGCAGATGGCTACTAATATCAACAAAGGGTGGGAATAGTGGAACACAAGTGATCGCACATGAATTCCAAAATTCTATAGTTGTAATTAGAGCCTGTGAAATATAGAAGGAGAAGGACGAATATAGGACTCGGAAATACAAGGCTTAAGAATTCGGTTCTACTACAACGTGAGTCCTACCCTCATGTTCTGTTCCTACCTCAATTTGGGTGATTACAACAAAAAAAAAACAACTCAACGAGAAAAAAAATATTGTAATATTTTCTTTTAAGTTGATTCGACCATTTTCACTTAGAAAATATTAACCTTAAAAACGTGGAGAAATATAACTAAACAAGCATTTCCTTCCGAGATGTTAATCTCGAACAGTAAGGAAACAGCATCACAATTGTATTTATTTGCTTCCCCACTGAGCAAATTAGGCACAAGGCCGTTTTTTAATGTGGAGAGAGGGGAAGGGGGAGGGAAAGGGGGGGAAGCTCCCGATGGGTGGGAAAATGGGAGCTGGACAGTGAGAGTTGGTCTGTAGGATGATCCCTAGATCCAAGGTCTTATATGTGCATTGGGGGGGGGCTTTGCGTGTAGTATCTGTCGGAACAGATACTACACTTTGATCTCGTCTTTCGGCCCACAGAGGGGCTGGGAGACGGTATTTATTTGCTTCCCCACTGAGCAAATTAGGCACAAGGCCGTTTTTTAATGTGGAGAGAGAGGGAGGGTGGAGGGAAAGGGGGATCCTGCTCCCGAGAGGTGGGAAATGGGAGCTGGATAGTAACTGTGGTCGTAGGGTGATCCCTACCTTGACCAAGTTCAGATATGTGGGGTTAGCCCCACATATGGTCTTTGCTAGTCATAGCTAGTCTTTGCTTGCAGCATCTGTCGGAACAGATGGTATTTATTTGCTCCCCCACCGAGCAAATTAGGCACAAGGCCGATTTTTAATGTGAGGAGTGAAGGGGAAATGGGGACCAACTCCCCGGGGAGTAGGGGAGATGGATAGTGACAATTGGTATGAAGGGTTGCCTCTACATTGACCAAGGTCTTATATGTGGGGTCACCCCCCACATATGGTCTTTGCTTGCAGTATCTGTCGGAACAGATGGTATTTATTTGCTCCCCCACCGAGCAAATTAGGCACAAGGCCAATTTTTAATGTGAGGAGTGAAGGGAGGGGGAAGGGAAAAGGGGACCAGCTCCCGAGAGGTGGGAAATGGGAGCTGGTTAAAGGTCAGGCATGTGGGGTTGCCCCCACATCTGGTCTTTGCTAGTCATAGCTAGTCATAGCTAGTCATAGCTTGCAGTATCTGTCGGAACAGATGGTATTTATTTGCTCCCCCACTGAGCAAATTAGGCACAAGGCCGTTTTTAATGTGAGGTAAAAACCAGCTCCCCTTAAAGTAGGCAAAAAGGGGGCACTCTGGTTACCAAAAATAATAATTGTCCCAGTATAGAGGGTTTCCCCTCCATTGACTGGTACAAACCATCTTAAGTGCAGTGTCTGTCGGAACAGATGGTGTTTATTTGCTCCCCCACTGAGCAAATTAGGCACAAGGCCGTTTTTAATGTGAGGTAAAAACCAGCTCCCCTAAAAGGGGTCACTCTGGTTACCAAAAATAATAATTGTCCCAGTATAGAGGGTTTCCCCTCCATTGACTGGTACAAATTATCTTAAGTGCAGCATCTGTCGGAACAGATGGTGTTTATTTGCTCCCCCACTGAGCAAATTAGGCACAAGGCCGTTTTTAATGTGAGGTAAAAACCAGCTCCCCTAAAAGGGGTCACTCTGGTTACCAAAAATAATAATTGTCCCAGTATAGAGGGTTTCCCCTCCATTGACTGGTACAAATTATCTTAAGTGCAGCATCTGTCGGAACAGATGGTGTTTATTTGCTCCCCCACTGAGCAAATTAGGCACAAGGCCGTTTTTAATGTGAGGTAAAAACCAGCTCCCCTAAAAGGGGTCACTCTGGTTACCAAAAATAATAATTGTCCCAGTATAGAGGGTTTCCCCTCCATTGACTGGTACAAATTATCTTAAGTGCAGTATCTGCCGGAACAGATACTACACTTTGAGATATTAAATCTTTTATTCATGTTAAAAAAAATACAGTAAAATTAACGGTGAACAAAAAACTTAGGCACATGGCCAACTCAAAAGGGGGGATTTTGGGGGTCGTTGGTCATCCTTGTCGCTCCAGAACTAAACAAAGTCAAAAGTTTCTCCCAGCTAGTATCTTCTTTTACCATAATACCGCATTCACCCTTTCATCTTGGGGGACGTCCTAGTAACTCCCAATTTTTTAAAACATTTTTTATTGACGTGTAAAAACAAAAAAGATAACAATAAAATGGTATCAATAATTCATTTGTGTCGAGGGAGGGGGAAGAAAAAACAAAAGGTGATTAGTAGGACCCTCCCAACCCCGTCTAGTTGATAGACTGCCCGTTCCACTAGGTTTGTAAAAGGAACCTCGCTTCTGCGGGTCAGTCTCTAGGTGGGGATGCCCTCTAGATGGGGGTGAATGGAGAAAAGAAAATTTTGTGGGTAAGGGATGGAGGTTAGTTTGTATTTCTTTTTCTCCAAGATGGGTAAAATTTAGAGGAAGGGGTGAAAAACAAAAATTGCAGGTAAGAGGGGATGGGGATCTTGGAGGCTTCCTAATCGGGGAGGGATGGAACACACACTCAGCTAGCTGAGAGACTACTTGTTTAATTTAACTTTACAGAACTGCGCGTTCCACACCTAGGCGGGGAACACGTATTCGAATTTGGCTCCTCTTCGTACACACAGACTTGCCACATGTATCCATCTTCTGTCAAATGCCGCGCGATGCAGCCTTCTTCTATCACATCTGATCTTCACCCGTAGTTGGTGTTTAAAGAACGCGATCAGATCTTGATCAGAAAAAGACAACACCCCCCGGCAACCTTGCAGACGCGACGTCCAAATCACCATTCTCGCCACGGCCAGAATCGTAACGTAGACCATTTGTCTTTCCCGGTCCCACGGCGGCCTCACGTTGTCCACAACATTGGATACAGTAATTGGGCGAGGATGCTCAGGATCGATGCGAGCCGTCACCCCACTGACATACGACCAGTACTGGCGGAGTTCGCGGCAATCAAAGAAAGCGTGATCCGTAGTTTCCACAGCCGTTGTCCCACAACGGGGACAATCGGGCGACTCCAGAAACCCAGAACTGCATTGTATGTTGTTGAGTGGAAGTGCATTTCGGGCCAATCGCCAGGTCAGAGAGAACTCCGAATTGTTCAGATGACTCGAACCTGGCGCCCAGCTCCACGCGGAGCGGATCTCACTCTGCTGCCACCCCAAACGCGCGCATAGCGGGTCGTCAGCGGCCTCCCTCACTAGATCCCTGTGGAGTTCCCTACGGGTAGCAGTCACAAGGTCACTGGACCTTGGTAGTCGTTTTAGCGCGGCTCGGCACTCTTTCATGTAGGCAGATTCTCCCCGCGGCCTGCGACGGCTCTCGATGGAAGGGTCGAGAACGAGGTCGGGGAAGGCGGCAGTAACCACGGGGTGCCACGGTTGGTCCTCCTGCATATAGTTGCTCAGGAAGGCCAGTCTCTCAGCATCTCGATGACACTTCAAGTCCGGCATTCCCAAGCCTCCCTCACACGGACGTTGAATACAGACCTGTCTGCTCACCCAGTGTCTTCCTCTGTCCCAAAGGAGCGAGGACAAGAGTTCGACGAGAGCTTTTAGGTGTTGTGCAGGCAGGGGAAGTACGGCCAGTCGGTAAAGGATGAGAGGAAAGACGTAAGTGGCGCACGCCTCAGCTCTACCCTTTAAGGAAAGTTTCCTAGGAAGCCACGAACTGACTGCAGCCTCCACCTTTGACCGTACCTCCAACCAATTCTTGTCAAGCTGGAGACCCGGTCCGAACCACACGCCGAGGATCCGGACCGGGCCATCTGTCCAGCTGAAGGGCGCAGGGAGGTTTGCGTTGCCACTCCATGCGCCCAACCGCAGTCCTACCGACTTGTTGCGGTTTATCTTGGCCCCTGTAATTCTTTCGTACTGTGTGAGTGCCTCCGACACGACCTCAATGTCTCTGGAGCCCGACACGAAGATCGTGACATCATCGGCGAACGCGGATACCTTGGCAGCTAAGCCGCCAGGCAGAGCCATTCCGCGCAGGGCCGAATTTGCCTCCCCATGTCTCAGCTTGCGGAGAAGAGGCTCCAAAGCCAGGACATAAAGCAGGGGCGACAGCGGACAACCCTGACGAACCGACCGAGAGATAACAAAGGGTTTCGAGCGCTTTCCGTTCACTTGCACGACAGCCATGGGCTGCCGATACATTATGGAGATCCACTTGCAAAAGTCCGGTTTAAAACCGGCGGCCTCTAAGACAGATGCCAGGAAACGATGGTCGACCCTATCGAAAGCTTTGGACTGATCTAAGTTTATCAGCGCGGCTTCTGTGTCGTCATCTATTCCCCCCTCTAGGATCATGCGGATCAGGTGCAAGTTGTTCTGAATCGATCTCCCCTTCACAGCGTAGTTCTGTTCTGGTTCAACCAACTCGTCGATAACAACCTGCAGCCGATTCGACAGGACCTTGGCCAAAATCTTCAACTCTGTGTTTAGCAGAGTTATGGGCCTGTAGTCATCTAACTCTTCCCCTCCATGCCCGTCACCTTTCTTCAGCAATGTGATCACTCCCTTGGTCACCTGCCCTGGGATGGATCCCTGAGCAAACCAATGGTTGAACATATCCGTCAGAAGAGGCAGAAACATGGGCGACAGCCTCAAGTACAGTTCGTATGGCAGACCATCAAGTCCTGGCGATCTGTCACAGCTGACCTGCTTCAGCGCAGTAAAGACCTCCTGCTCCGTCACCCGGCCCTCGCAACCAGCCGCTCTAGCCGCCTCGAGGCGGGGAGAGTCGGCCAAATAGTCGCTAAACTCAAGGACCGGAAGATCGGGCTGCTGCGTAAAACGCTCCTCGAAATGTTCTCGAAACCCCTCGCAGATCTCCCGAGTCGATTCCAGGGTGCGTCCATTCGGATGTTTGATTTTTGCAATATATTTGTCCGAGCCACGCCTAGAAACCTCACGGCGCACGTCTGCATCAGAATTGACTGCTTCGTTGCCTATCTTTCTAAGCCTAGCTCTAACTACTTGGCCTTCGTAACGCTCGCTAGTCTCGCGTAGAAGGTCCTGCTTAGCTAGTTCCTGACTAACCCTATCACCCTCCCCGGTAGCCTGGGCTAGTTTCTGCTCTAGCTTCTTCTTCGTCTTGGCCTTATCTAGTGCGAGGCGCTGGGCATACTTGACGGAGAAGCTTCTGATCTTGGCTTTGAGACCTAACCACCACTTACTCCCGGTAACCGCCCCCACTAGTGCCTTTTTAATCAATTCTCTTAACTGATCTTGGAAGTCTTGTCTCTCCAGAAGGGAGGTGTTTAACTTCCAGTACCCCGCTAACTTAGGCCTATTTCCTAGCTTCAGCCGGGCCATAACTAATTTATGGTCCGTCTGGCCTAGCCAAGTGAACGTGGGACAAGATAAGAAGTCTACTTCGCCTCTCCTAACTAACATCCTGTCCAAATAAGTATTTGGATAGGAGGAAACACTATTGGTCCACGTCCACATCTCCCGCCCTGGATGCTCGACCCGAAACCTGTCGACCAGACCGCATCTAGCCATCAGATCAGCCAGGCTGGACTCGCACCTCTCCGATCCTCTAGCTCCGCCTCCTACCTTATCTATGTCGGGGTCTAAGATGGAATTCCAATCCCCCATTAGCACTACCCGCTTCCGACAATCTACAAACGCGTCAAGCTGACTGAAGAATGAGACCCTCTCACGAGCGGTGCTGGGCGCATGAACCGCAATCACCCGAAACACAGAATCTTTTACGGCAACATCGGCCACAACCAGCCTACCCACTGCATCTCTATGGACAACGTCGACCGTCGCCGACAGGGTACGTTTAACCAGCACGGAAACTCCCTTCCCCCGCGGGCTGCCATATGCTGAGAAAACCTCAAAGTCTCGGGCCAGCACCTGACAGTCCACAGAGGAAACGAAATGCGTCTCCTGAATCGCAGCGACATCCACTCCCAGGGACAAGAGGTCGTGCCGGAGGCGAGCCGCCCGGCCCGATGATCTCAAGCCCCTCGCATTCAGACTAGCCAAATTCAAAGCCATGGTACCTACCTTAAGGTGTGTTACACTCAGCTCCGAAGTCAGCCGGGGAAAGGACACCGACGTTGTGTGCAATGCTCAAGGTGGTCAGGTTTTTCATGTCCTGACCTTCTCTCACAATGCCGCCGACATCCAAAGGGTAGGTCAATTTAAGGGCCCTATAGAGTGACGGATGGACCAACACTGGGACCCTTCCCTTGCATTGTTTTGACAGTTCATCAAGAGAAGGGTCATTTTTTTTAACCAGTTCAATTCCCGGAAACGCCCCTTCAGCGGCCTGCAGCCTTGTCCACAAGTTGGTCTTGCAGGCCTCTGGAGTTCTGACAAAGGTTATTAGGAGTGGGGCGTCCGGGAAATTTGAGGGGATATTTACATCTTTCCCCTCTATCTGTTTGTAATCGAGCAGAGGTTTTAAGTTTTTCCTCTGCCGATGGGAAATGTCTGTGGCCACAGATAGAGGGTCTACATAACATAGTTCCTCAGGGGCAAGGACCTTTGGTCTGCAAGAGGCAGAGGAGTCTCTCCTCTCCCTCGGTTCATTCTTTTCATTTTCTTTTTGGGGTAGTGGCTCAGTTTGCCTTGGTGTGGGGACGGGTGTTTGTGTGGTGCCTGGTGTTGGTGTTGGTGTTGGTGCAGTGTTTGGTGTTGGTGCGGTGTCTGGTGTTGGTGTTGGTGCGGTGTCTGGTGTTGGTGTGGTGTCTCGTGTTGGTGCGGTGTCTGGTGTTAGTGCGGTGTCTGGTGTTGGTGCGGTGTCTGGTGTTGTTGCAGTGTGTGGTTTGGGGGTGGAAGTGGATTTTGTTGTTAGGGGTGGTGTATGTTCACAGGGAGTGGGGGCCACCTTTTCTTCCTCTTTTCTTCTTTTGTTTTTCTTTTTCATTCTTTCGAATGAACCGGGGAGAGGTGAGGTTGAGTTCCTCTCCCTCTCACTTGCGGATTCATCCTCAGAGGAGCAGTCTTTTCTCCGCTTGATCCCCGTCTCGATTGGTGTGGGGACCGTTGGTTGTGTCTGCTCCTCTATTTGCTGCTGCAGCTGTTTTTGTTGTTGCTGCTCTCGCTGGTGTCGTTGCTGCTGCTGCTTCTGCTGCACTTGCTGATTTTGCTGTTGCAGTAGTTGCTGCTGCAGTTGTTTCCGCGGCATTGGCTGCGGTGGCTGTTGTTGTTTCTGCATTTGCAGAGGCTCCTGCCTCGATTTTTGGGCTGGTGGTGGGACGGTGGCAGAAGGGATTAAGTGTTTCCGCTTTTGTCTCACTACCGTGCTCCATTCTTCCCCCTTGGCCTCCTGGGTGGTTTGAGTTTTCCTTGGAGCTGGGGTTGGTGCTGCAGTTGCAGGGGTTGTTGCCGCCTGTTTTGGTGCGGGCGTTGTCTCAGTGGATGTGACCGCCTTTTGGGTTATTGGATTAGGGGTTACCCTTTGGGGGCAACTCCTAGCCATGTGGCCCTGCTTTTGGCAGAACCAACAGTGTGGACGACGGCCCTCCACCACTACCGTTATGCTGGCGTCTTTGTATGTCAGCAGCGGTGGTATTGCCTGAAAACCTTTCCTCTTCAGCCTCATTGCTATTGTGTAGCAGCCCAGGTGAGTCCCAGTTTTTGACCGTATTGGGGTCACCTGTTCTACCTCACCGTACTGGCTGAAGAGGCATCCTAATACTTCCGCAGGTATTTGGGTTGGCACATTAAATACCTGCACCCGAGTCCTTCTCTTGCCCTGGTATTCAGGTGTTAGTTTGACTCTCCCATGCTTTATTTCTTGGAGGGAGAGTCTCTCTGCATCTTCCTTGGTGGGTAGGAGGATGTCCCACATGGCGTAGCTCCTCTGGTACAGGTATAATACCGGGATGTTTAGCTTGTGTAGGAGCCCTGCCATGTCTTCCTTTTTCATCCCTAGGAGGCGGTTTTCCGGCATATCCGAGATGATGAGGGAGAGCACTCTGTCTTCGATTGCCTCCCAAGCGCCTGGCACTGGTTTAATTTCTGCCCCCTCTATGTATTGTCTGTACTTGGTCAAGTACAAGTCTCTATACTCTTGAGGGGACAGTTGCTTCTCTACAGTCTTCCCCCATGCCGACCCTCTTGTTGGTATTGGATCTTTGGTGAGGTTGGACTGTTTTTGCTGTTCCTTGGCGGAAGGGTTGCTATTTTGAGGGGCATTTTCCTTTCCGCTTTCCTTTGGGACCGACTCTCCCTGCTCTATACTTCTTCCAGGAAATACTTCCCTTTTTGGGGAGTCGGCCTCCTGGGGAGCATTGTCCTCTTTATTGTCTTTGGGAGCTTTTGCCCCTTTTGTTTTGGGGAGGTTTAGGCTGTATGCCCCCTCGTTTTCTTGATTTGCTCCCCTTTTGGGGCAGTAGCCCTCCTGGGGAGCACTGTCTCTCTTATCGTTCTTTGGGGCTACTGCCTCTTGATTTTTGTTGTCAGAGCGGGATGCCCTGTCCAACATTGTTCTTTCTCCCCTTTGTGGGGAGTCGCCCTCTTGGGGAGCACTGTCTCCCTTATCGTCCTTTGGGGCTACTGCCTCTTGATTTTTGTTGTCGGAACGGGATGCCCCGTCCAACATTGTTTTTCCTCCCCTTTGTGGGGAGTCGCCCTCTTGGGGAGCTGCTGGTGAGTTTTCTCCTTTCTGAGGGGCGTCCTTTGGTTTAGTGTCCGGGCGGTATGCCCCGTTGCTTTTTGCTTCCCCTGTTGGGGAGTCGTCCTCTTGGGGAGCAGTTTTTCTTGTGGTAGCCCCCTGGCTGGGGGTATCGGTATTGGTGGTCCCCGGGCTGGGGGTGTCCATTTTTGAAAGAAGCTCTCTCTTCCCTGTATAATTCACCAAAATGAGTGACGTGGAGTCGACGTCCAAATTGGGAGCCGACTTTGGCGCCAAAAAGAAGTGGCGCCAAAGGCGGCAAGAGGGGAGATAGAACTGAGAGAGGGAGTGGGAAGTTAGTGGAGGGAAGAGAGAAAGTGTTTCCGACCCTCCCTCGCGGGAAGGTCGTAAATTATCAGCTCGGATCCCCCCCCGTGGGGGAGGGGGGAGAGCAGAGAAAGACAGACAAAGTGGGGGTGCGGACAGAACGCTACCCAACAAGCTCGCCGGCCACGAGAATGTGTCGCCAGAACAACACTGACTATCGCTGTGTATGTATCAGAGAACAGATACTACACTTTGAGATATTAAATCTTTTATTCATGTTAAAAAAATACAGTAAAATTAACGGTGAACAAAAAACTTAGGCACATGGCCAACTCAAAAGGGGGGATTTTGGGGGTCGTTGGTCATCCTTGTCGCTCCAGAACTAAACAAAGTCAAAAGTTTCTCCCAGCTAGTATCTTCTTTCACCATAATACCGCATTCACCCTTTCATCTTGGGGGACGTCCTAGTAACTCCCAATTTTTAAAACATTTTTTATTGACGTGTAAAAACAAAAAAGATAACAATAAAATGGTAACGATAATTCATTTGTGTCGAGGGAGGGGGAAGAAAAAACAAAAGGTGATTAGTAGGACCCTCCCAACCCCGTCTAGTTGATAGACTGCCCGTTCCACTAGGTTTGTAAAAGGAACCTCGCTTCTGCGGGTCAGTCTCTAGGTGGGGATGCCCTCTAGATGGGGGTGAATGGAGAAAAGAAAATTTTGTGGGTAAGGGATGGAGGTTAGTTTGTGTTTCTTTTTCTCCAAGATGGGTAAAATTTAGAGGAAGGGGTGAAAAACAAAAATTGCAGGTAAGAGGGGATGGGGATCTTGGAGGCTTCCTAATCGGGGAGGGATGGAACACACACTCAGCTAGCTGAGAGACTACTTGTTTAATTTAACTTTACAGAACTGCGCGTTCCACACCTAGGCGGGGAACACGTATTCGAATTTGGCTCCTCTTCGTACACACAGACTTGCCACATGTATCCATCTTCTGTCAAATGCCGCGCGATGCAGCCTTCTTCTATCACATCTGATCTTCACCCGTAGTTGGTGTTTAAAGAACGCGATCAGATCTTGATCAGAAAAAGACAACACCCCCCGGCAACCTTGCAGACGCGACGTCCAAATCACCATTCTCGCCACGGCCAGAATCGTAACGTAGACCATTTGTCTTTCCCGGTCCCACGGCGGCCTCACGTTGTCCACAACATTGGATACAGTAATTGGGCGAGGATGCTCAGGATCGATGCGAGCCGTCACCCCACTGACATACGACCAGTACTGGCGGAGTTCGCGGCAATCAAAGAAAGCGTGATCCGTAGTTTCCACAGCCGTTGTCCCACAACGGGGACAATCGGGCGACTCCAGAAACCCAGAACTGCATTGTATGTTGTTGAGTGGAAGTGCATTTCGGGCCAATCGCCAGGTCAGAGAGAACTCCGAATTGTTCAGATGACTCGAACCTGGCGCCCAGCTCCACGCGGAGCGGATCTCACTCTGCTGCCACCCCAAACGCGCGCATAGCGGGTCGTCAGCGGCCTCCCTCACTAGGTCCCTGTGGAGTTCCCTACGGGTAGCAGTCACAAGGTCACTGGACCTTGGTAGTCGTTTTAGCGCGGCTCGGCACTCTTTCATGTAGGCAGATTCTCCCCGCGGCCTGCGACGGCTCTCGATGGAAGGGTCGAGAACGAGGTCGGGGAAGGCGGCAGTAACCACGGGGTGCCACGGTTGGTCCTCCTGCATATAGTTGCTCAGGAAGGCCAGTCTCTCAGCATCTCGATGACACTTCAAGTCCGGCATTCCCAAGCCTCCCTCACACGGACGTTGAATACAGACCTGTCTGCTCACCCAGTGTCTTCCTCTGTCCCAAAGGAGCGAAGACAAGAGTTCGACGAGAGCTTTTAGGTGTTGTGCAGGCAGGGGAAGTACGGCCAGTCGGTAAAGGATGAGAGGAAAGACGTAAGTGGCGCACGCCTCAGCTCTACCCTTTAAGGAAAGTTTCCTAGGAAGCCACGAACTGACTGCAGCCTCCACCTTTGACCGTACCTCCAACCAATTCTTGTCAAGCTGGAGACCCGGTCCGAACCACACGCCGAGGATCCGGACCGGGCCATCTGTCCAGCTGAAGGGCGCAGGGAGGTTTGCGTTGCCACTCCATGCGCCCAACCGCAGTCCTACCGACTTGTTGCGGTTTATCTTGGCCCCTGTAATTCTTTCGTACTGTGTGAGTGCCTCCGACACGACCTCAATGTCTCTGGAGCCCGACACGAAGATCGTGACATCATCGGCGAACGCGGATACCTTGGCAGCTGAGCCGCCAGGCAGAGCCATTCCGCGCAGGGCCGAATTTGCCTCCCCATGTCTCAGCTTGCGGAGAAGAGGCTCCAAAGCCAGGACATAAAGCAGGGGCGACAGCGGACAACCCTGACGAACCGACCGAGAGATAACAAAGGGTTTCGAGCGCTTTCCGTTCACTTGCACGACAGCCATGGGCTGCCGATACATTATGGAGATCCACTTGCAAAAGTCCGGTTTAAAACCGGCGGCCTCTAAGACTGATGCCAGGAAACGATGGTCGACCCTATCGAAAGCTTTGGACTGATCTAAGTTTATCAGCGCGGCTTCTGTGTCGTCATCTATTCCCCCCTCTAGGATCATGCGGATCAGGTGCAAGTTGTTCTGAATCGATCTCCCCTTCACAGCGTAGTTCTGTTCTGGTTCAACCAACTCGTCGATAACAACCTGCAGCCGATTCGACAGGACCTTGGCCAAAATCTTCAACTCTGTGTTTAGCAGAGTTATGGGCCTGTAGTCATCTAACTCTTCCCCTCCATGCCCGTCACCTTTCTTCAGCAATGTGATCACTCCCTTGGTCACCTGCCCTGGGATGGATCCCTGAGCAAACCAATGGTTGAACATATCCGTCAGAAGAGGCAGAAACATGGGCGACAGCCTCAAGTACAGTTCGTATGGCAGACCATCAAGTCCTGGCGATCTGTCACAGCTGACCTGCTTCAGCGCAGTAAAGACCTCCTGCTCCGTCACCCGGCCCTCGCAACCAGCCGCTCTAGCCGCCTCGAGGCGGGGAGAGTCGGCCAAATAGTCGCTAAACTCAAGGACCGGAAGATCGGGCTGCTGCGTAAAACGCTCCTCGAAATGTTCTCGAAACCCCTCGCAGATCTCCCGAGTCGATTCCAGGGTGCGTCCATTCGGATGTTTGATTTTTGCAATGTATTTGTCCGAGCCACGCCTAGAAACCTCACGGCGCACGTCTGCATCAGAATTGACTGCTTCGTTGCCTATCTTTCTAAGCCTAGCTCTAACTACTTGGCCTTCGTAACGCTCGCTAGTCTCGCGTAGAAGGTCCTGCTTAGCTAGTTCCTGACTAACCCTATCACCCTCCCCGGTAGCCTGGGCTAGTTTCTGCTCTAGCTTCTTCTTCGTCTTGGCCTTATCTAGTGCGAGGCGCTGGGCATACTTGACGGAGAAGCTTCTGATCTTGGCTTTGAGACCTAACCACCACTTACTCCCGGTAACCGCCCCCACTAGTGCCTTTTTAATCAATTCTCTTAACTGATCTTGGAAGTCTTGTCTCTCCAGAAGGGAGGTGTTTAACTTCCAGTACCCCGCTAACTTAGGCCTATTTCCTAGCTTCAGCCGGGCCATAACTAATTTATGGTCCGTCTGGCCTAGCCAAGTGAACGTGGGACAAGATAAGAAGTCTACTTCGCCTCTCCTAACTAACATCCTGTCCAAATAAGTATTTGGATAGGAGGAAACACTATTGGTCCACGTCCACATCTCCCGCCCTGGATGCTCGACCCGAAACCTGTCGACCAGACCGCATCTAGCCATCAGATCAGCCAGGCTGGACTCGCACCTCTCCGATCCTCTAGCTCCGCCTCCTACCTTATCTATGTCGGGGTCTAAGATGGAATTCCAATCCCCCATTAGCACTACCCGCTTCCGACAATCTACAAACGCGTCAAGCTGACTGAAGAATGAGACCCTCTCACGAGCGGTGCTGGGCGCATGAACCGCAATCACCCGAAACACAGAATCTTTTACGGCAACATCGGCCACAACCAGCCTACCCACTGCATCTCTATGGACAACGTCGACCGTCGCCGACAGGGTACGTTTAACCAGCACGGAAACTCCCTTCCCCCGCGGGCTGCCATATGCTGAGAAAACCTCAAAGTCTCGGGCCAGCACCTGACAGTCCACAGAGGAAACGAAATGCGTCTCCTGAATCGCAGCGACATCCACTCCCAGGGACAAGAGGTCGTGCCGGAGGCGAGCCGCCCGGCCCGATGATCTCAAGCCCCTCGCATTCAGACTAGCCAAATTCAAAGCCATGGTACCTACCTTAAGGTGTGTTACACTCAGCTCCGAAGTCAGCCGGGGAAAGGACACCGACGTTGTGTGCAATGCTCAAGGTGGTCAGGTTTTTCATGTCCTGACCTTCTCTCACAATGCCGCCGACATCCAAAGGGTAGGTCAATTTAAGGGCCCTATAGAGTGACGGATGGACCAACACTGGGACCCTTCCCTTGCATTGTTTTGACAGTTCATCAAGAGAAGGGTCATTTTTTTTAACCAGTTCAATTCCCGGAAACGCCCCTTCAGCGGCCTGCAGCCTTGTCCACAAGTTGGTCTTGCAGGCCTCTGGAGTTCTGACAAAGGTTATTAGGAGTGGGGCGTCCGGGAAATTTGAGGGGATATTTACATCTTTCCCCTCTATCTGTTTGTAATCGAGCAGAGGTTTTAAGTTTTTCCTCTGCCGATGGGAAATGTCTGTGGCCACAGATAGAGGGTCTACATAACATAGTTCCTCAGGGGCAAGGACCTTTGGTCTGCAAGAGGCAGAGGAGTCTCTCCTCTCCCTCGGTTCATTCTTTTCATTTTCTTTTTGGGGTAGTGGCTCAGTTTGCCTTGGTGTGGGGACGGGTGTTTGTGTGGTGCCTGGTGTTGGTGTTGGTGTTGGTGCAGTGTTTGGTGTTGGTGCGGTGTCTGGTGTTGGTGTTGGTGCGGTGTCTGGTGTTGGTGTGGTGTCTCGTGTTGGTGCGGTGTCTGGTGTTAGTGCGGTGTCTGGTGTTGGTGCGGTGTCTGGTGTTGTTGCAGTGTGTGGTTTGGGGGTGGAAGTGGATTTTGTTGTTAGGGGTGGTGTATGTTCACAGGGAGTGGGGGCCACCTTTTCTTCCTCTTTTCTTCTTTTGTTTTTCTTTTTCATTCTTTCGAATGAACCGGGGAGAGGTGAGGTTGAGTTCCTCTCCCTCTCACTTGCGGATTCATCCTCAGAGGAGCAGTCTTTTCTCCGCTTGATCCCCGTCTCGATTGGTGTGGGGACCGTTGGTTGTGTCTGCTCCTCTATTTGCTGCTGCAGCTGTTTTTGTTGTTGCTGCTCTCGCTGGTGTCGTTGCTGCTGCTGCTTCTGCTGCACTTGCTGATTTTGCTGTTGCAGTAGTTGCTGCTGCAGTTGTTTCCGCGGCATTGGCTGCGGTGGCTGTTGTTGTTTCTGCATTTGCAGAGGCTCCTGCCTCGATTTTTGGGCTGGTGGTGGGACGGTGGCAGAAGGGATTAAGTGTTTCCGCTTTTGTCTCACTACCGTGCTCCATTCTTCCCCCTTGGCCTCCTGGGTGGTTTGAGTTTTCCTTGGAGCTGGGGTTGGTGCTGCAGTTGCAGGGGTTGTTGCCGCCTGTTTTGGTGCGGGCGTTGTCTCAGTGGATGTGACCGCCTTTTGGGTTATTGGATTAGGGGTTACCCTTTGGGGGCAACTCCTAGCCATGTGGCCCTGCTTTTGGCAGAACCAACAGTGTGGACGACGGCCCTCCACCACTACCGTTATGCTGGCGTCTTTGTATGTCAGCAGCGGTGGTATTGCCTGAAAACCTTTCCTCTTCAGCCTCATTGCTATTGTGTAGCAGCCCAGGTGAGTCCCAGTTTTTGACCGTATTGGGGTCACCTGTTCTACCTCACCGTACTGGCTGAAGAGGCATCCTAATACTTCCGCAGGTATTTGGGTTGGCACATTAAATACCTGCACCCGAGTCCTTCTCTTGCCCTGGTATTCAGGTGTTAGTTTGACTCTCCCATGCTTTATTTCTTGGAGGGAGAGTCTCTCTGCATCTTCCTTGGTGGGTAGGAGGATGTCCCACATGGCGTAGCTCCTCTGGTACAGGTATAATACCGGGATGTTTAGCTTGTGTAGGAGCCCTGCCATGTCTTCCTTTTTCATCCCTAGGAGGCGGTTTTCCGGCATATCCGAGATGATGAGGGAGAGCACTCTGTCTTCGATTGCCTCCCAAGCGCCTGGCACTGGTTTAATTTCTGCCCCCTCTATGTATTGTCTGTACTTGGTCAAGTACAAGTCTCTATACTCTTGAGGGGACAGTTGCTTCTCTACAGTCTTCCCCCATGCCGACCCTCTTGTTGGTATTGGATCTTTGGTGAGGTTGGACTGTTTTTGCTGTTCCTTGGCGGAAGGGTTGCTATTTTGAGGGGCATTTTCCTTTCCGCTTTCCTTTGGGACCGACTCTCCCTGCTCTATACTTCTTCCAGGAAATACTTCCCTTTTTGGGGAGTCGGCCTCCTGGGGAGCATTGTCCTCTTTATTGTCTTTGGGAGCTTTTGCCCCTTTTGTTTTGGGGAGGTTTAGGCTGTATGCCCCCTCGTTTTCTTGATTTGCTCCCCTTTTGGGGCAGTAGCCCTCCTGGGGAGCACTGTCTCTCTTATCGTTCTTTGGGGCTACTGCCTCTTGATTTTTGTTGTCAGAGCGGGATGCCCTGTCCAACATTGTTCTTTCTCCCCTTTGTGGGGAGTCGCCCTCTTGGGGAGCACTGTCTCCCTTATCGTCCTTTGGGGCTACTGCCTCTTGATTTTTGTTGTCGGAACGGGATGCCCCGTCCAACATTGTTTTTCCTCCCCTTTGTGGGGAGTCGCCCTCTTGGGGAGCTGCTGGTGAGTTTTCTCCTTTCTGAGGGGCGTCCTTTGGTTTAGTGTCCGGGCGGTATGCCCCGTTGCTTTTTGCTTCCCCTGTTGGGGAGTCGTCCTCTTGGGGAGCAGTTTTTCTTGTGGTAGCCCCCTGGCTGGGGGTATCGGTATTGGTGGTCCCCGGGCTGGGGGTGTCCATTTTTGAAAGAAGCTCTCTCTTCCCTGTATAATTCACCAAAATGAGTGACGTGGAGTCGACGTCCAAATTGGGAGCCGACTTTGGCGCCAAAAAGAAGTGGCGCCAAAGGCGGCAAGAGGGGAGATAGAACTGAGAGAGGGAGTGGGAAGTTAGTGGAGGGAAGAGAGAAAGTGTTTCCGACCCTCCCTCGCGGGAAGGTCGTAAATTATCAGCTCGGATCCCCCCCCCGTGGGGGAGGGGGGAGAGCAGAGAAAGACAGACAAAGTGGGGGTGCGGACAGAACGCTACCCAACAAGCTCGCCGGCCACGAGAATGTGTCGCCAGAACAACACTGACTATCGCTGTGTATGTATCAGAGAACAGATACTACACTTTGATCTTGTCCCCCCGTGCCACAGAGGGGGCTGGGAGACAGTGGAAACAGCAACACAATATTTTATTCCTCATGGTCACCTGCTTAAGGAAAATTCTTGCAAACAAGTGCGATGGGCCAGTAGTTTTAAGTAACAAGAAGGTCCGTGGACGGAATGTGCCAGTATAGAGGTGCAGAAGAAACGTTTGCCAACAAGTTCAGTCAGTTTGAAAAGGGAACGAATTCTTGCATTATACCTATTTGAATGGAAGGCTCCACTGGAATTTAGAGCTTTGTTACATTTTACAATAGAATATAATAGAATAAAATAAAATAATGTCAAGAAGTATGTTTTCACTGTCCTTCTTTGGTAAGAATCACTTTAGACCCGAAATATATGGTAAGATTCGCACTATAGTAGAACTTAACAATTGATACGTGTTCTTTTATAAATACCAGATAATTATTATCGGAATAGAAATTTAGAAGATCCTGTACTTTATTCTACATGATGGGGAAATGCGTGTACTTTCGTGTATTCATCCAAAATTAATCACAATGATTCGCAGATGGCTACTAATATCAACAAAGGGTGGGAATCGCGGAACACAAGTGATCGCACATGAATTCCAAAATTCTATAGTTGTAATTAGAGCCTGTGAATGGCTACTAATATCAACAGAGAGTAAGAATCAAGCTATAGTATCATCAAGAATTCTTTATCAGTTTCGCTTTATTGGCCGTACTTGTAGAGTTCTATATATTTAAACGAAGTTGTTATTATTCAAATGAGATTTATCGATTAGATATGTTTAAATAAGACATGTTTGCATAGCTGATGATTTCTGCAAAGAAATCGGAGACATTCGCAAATGGATTCTTAAAAGAATTGAGTTGCAGGCAAATTCGGTTCTTCGAGAAGATCAGATATCAACATGTTTCATAAGATAAATGTAAGTGTAAATAAATGCGAACAACTTTTTAAAAATACGCGACGATAGTTCCAAACTAAAACGTATTATGAATATCACCTGAAAAGCGAAAAGAATAGAACATGTTGAATTACTCCTTGCCTTCGTTTCCCTTCTTTCTTTCTTACTGTTTCCCCTTCTTTTATTTATTTTCTTGTACTTTATTTTATTGTTTCTTTTTATATAATCACTAGCTGGCAACCCGGCATTGTTCGGGCGTACAATTCGTTTAAACATTATGTTTTAATACATACAGATTGCGTATGAATTATTACTGAATCAATCTTCTATTGATTAGTGTACATTACAGGGAATACTTTGCTCGGTGGACTAATTCGCAAAAAAAAAGAAGAAATAAAAAAAAAAATAATGATAATGTCGTTCATCAAATTCCGTCTGTGTTTGTTTACAATATCATACAAGTTGATATTTGGGCTTGACGATGAATGCCCTGGAAAAGTCACTTCTGATTAATGTTTAGTTTTAAAATATGCAAACAAAGAAATCATTTGGGGCGTTTTTAAATAGTAAATTAAACTCATTAATAAGAAAAGATAAAAATAAAATGAGGTACACCTGGGTTTGACTAGGGGATTATTCGGTTTGTAGGCAAATGCTCTATCACTAAGCTAAATCTCCAGATTATAATAAATCTGTTTTTTAGGAAGAAATTATTTCTAAAGTTTTTATTATCTCCCTTGCCGGCGTAACGTAAAATATTCTCCTACAAAAATTATTCTTTTTATCTATAAGAGAAAAAAACTATTTTGAATATCGGGTGTTTTCGATTTTCGATACTAATCGGATGTATTTCTGTGCAAAGCATATCTAAGAACACTAGCAGACATATAAATTAGAATTGTGCAAGAAATAGGCTCAGCCATTTCGGAACCTATGTGGAAGGGACTCACACATACAAAGTGACTTTTATATAATAGTAGAGATTTCTTTTTTTTTACATGGAGGTCACCACTTATCAAGGTCCGGAAACTAATCGGGGATAGGGGTTATTGCGTATGCAGTAATCAATTTTTCTTTAATTCAATTTTGATTAATTTTCTTTTTCTTCGTATTTTTTCTTTCTTTATGCTGTTTTTATTCTATTGCTCTTTGCCTTGTTTTTGTTTCTTTTATCTTTCATTCTTTTTTGTTTCTCCTTTCTTTTACTTTTGGTCCTCTTTTCTTTTCTTTTTTACTTCATTTTTCTATTAAACCATACTTTTTTTCTTTTCTTTTTTGCTTTTTCCTTTTTTTTTCGCTTTTTCTTTTCATTCTATTCCTTTAACTTTTCCTTTCTTTCAGTCTTTCTTTGTTGTTTTTTCTTCTTTCTTTAATTTTTCTGTCTCTCTTTTTTTCTGCCTTTTTTACTTGGAATGCCACTCGAGGATACGTGCTAATGAATGTAAGATGGTAGCATAGTAATTGTTAATGGTGTAAATTCGATAGGATTTAATTATCTACATTTGATTTGAAGGTAACTAATTCGTATTAAATCGGGAATCAGGCCAGCGGAACACTGTTCATGGAATCTGTATTTAGATTTAGGCACCAATAGAGAGTGAGGAAAATCGTATATAGTGGTTGTAGCTAGTCGACTGTGTTTTGTGAAGGTCTGACACGAGGGACCATTGATTGGAGTTCAGTCAATCACTTACAATGAAAATAACGATAGAGCAGAGATAGATTTATATTATTGCCATTTAGTTAGAAGTAATTAACAATTTATTTTCATTAATGAGATATTTCTCAATTTTTCGATACATTTGTTTATTTTTTCTACGTTCAAACGCAGAATTATACATAATAAAAGTATTTATTAATGTAATAAATTAAGTTATAGCTGAGCAAATTTTAAATCTGACCAAACAACTAAAATATTGTAGATAAATTTAATACATTAAAAACTTAGTTTCGTATGAAATAAAACCTATATACATTCATTCTAGATTTGACCATTATCAATATTATCTAAGAAAATAAATGTAATCTATTTATAAATAATAAATTAATAAAGCATTATACGTATAAGATAGCTTTAGTGCTAATTATAACAATATAATAATACGTTGGTATGGCGTTGGTAACTCTACATTAGAATCTAAATTAGCGTAACTAACAAAAATTAGAATTGAAACTACTTTTCCGGATTTTCGTATTTTGTAATCATGCCCATATTACCTTTATTTTCTGTTTAAGTGGCTGAGTTCCTAATTTTCTGATTAGTCGGATCAGAATAGATTAAAAAATCGGCATAATAATTACATAAAGGATTCTGTGCTACGAAACACGTGCTGCCATATATGGACATACTGAAAGAAAAGAACGGTTAAATGGACAACATTTTGAAATTTGGAATATAAACATTTTGTCATTTATATATATATATATATATATATATATATATATATATATATATATATATATATATATATATATATATATATATTAGGGTAGGTCGATTTTGGAACCGTACATAATGGTATTGGTAGAAAGTTGCAAAATAATGTTAAAAGTTACCACAAGAAATATTTTTCTGTAAAATGTTGTATTTTGTAGCGAATTCCAACTTAAAGACCAAATAAATTCCGATTTTTATCATGGCGTCGGTGACAATGCCAGTATGTACCGCTTAAATAAAACCCGAGTGTTAACAAAGCAAGCAATACAATACATTATAATAATAAATATTTAAAAATTTATTATTTCGTGTTTTTAGAGATTAAACGAAAATATAAAAAATAAAAACAATAAAAATGTTATAATATTGTATGTTTTATAGAAATATCTATATATATATATATGTAAGTTTTATTTATTGGGTAATTTATAAAAATTCACCGGTTGAAATTACGACGCACGTGTTTTCGTGTTTACGTTTTTTAAATAAACTCTTAAATTCTCTCTGACCTATTTTCTGTTTAAATATCGCTCAAATTTTTCTCTAAAATAGGCTTAAATATAAAAAACAACAACATATATAATCATTCTGATTTGTTTCTATTTCAAAAAGATAGTGTTTATTCATGAAAAAAAACAAACAAAAAAAACGAGCGAGCTGAACTTCATATTTCTCTTTAAGGTAAGTCAACAAGTGTATTCATTTCAAATTTTCTCAAATTTATTAAGTGTTTTTGTGTACTTATGCACTTATGTTACCGTGCTGAAATAATAACATTATTATTTAGAAAGCCATTTAAACATGGAAATAGTTTTGCAACTATTCTGTACTTACACCTAATAATTTAATTTTTAAAAAAAGAAAAGGGTCACTATCAACTTTCTTTCCAACTCCCCACAAAACTTTAAAATGACGACTTTTAAAGGCTTTCGGGGGTGCTGAAAACGAATATCACATTTAAATTTTGGGCAGATAAGTAGTTTTCATGATATGAAGAAATTACTTTTTAAAAACTGGGATATCACTTTCCTATATAAATTTAGCGTACAATGGGTACTCACTTTCTTGTCATCTAGTTACGTCTTCATATCATGAAAACAATTTTTTTCTGTCACAGGCAAGTATTTTGATAAATGTGTAGAATGTTTCCACCCTCGAAAAATCCTTTAAAATGGCTACATTTATAGATTCCCTCCCAAGCAAAAATTCTCTGTTTACATGCGGCCGCCATGACAATTCCCCCTCGCACCTCCAAACGGACAATTTTTGCTGGGGGAGGCTGTCTATAAATTGGTAATTTTAAAGTTTTGGGGAGAGTTGGAAAGAAAATTGACATTGACCAAAAGAAGATATCCTAAAACTCGATTTAAACTTGAAAATACAATTTTAAAAATAGCACGGTAACATAAGCGCAAAAGCACCAAATTTTAAAATCAAATTTATTTAAAAATTATTTGTGTAATTTAATTTCTGATTTTATTTATTCATAAGTAAAATCTGATTTTTCAGGTTCCAGTTGAGGACCGTAAATACCTAAAGGATCAGAGAAACAAAATAAGGTCGAAAGGTACTTTTAAGCTTGGTCCAGTTGATAAAAGTGCTATAAAAAAAAGTAAAAAGGAACGAAAGGGATTAATAAAAAATACATATTCATCACCAACACCTTCGACTTCAAATCTCCAGAGTAATGTCTCCTCTCCCTCTTACTCATCTTCTCAAAGTGAAGAATATTTACAGTCAAAAAGTCATCCAAAAGGACCTTATAGCCTTGTTAAATTTCCCAGATATGCTCTTGAGTTAGTCTAATCTTCTAATCTTGGAGCCAGCCTTGCCAATGCTTTTCTCTTGGATTTGCAGGCTATGCACCTTCTTGCGCCCAATATTGACATAAATAATATCTTTATTGATAAATGTAAAATTTACAGGGCACAAACTAAAGTAGAAACAACTGCACAAGAAAAACATAATGAAAGTGTTGAAAATTTAATATGCATTGGAGTTGATGGGAGAATGGATAAGGGTACATTACTGTATAAGGAAACTGTAAAGGAAAATGGACAGAAAATTATGAAAAAAGCCAAGGGACCAGAACGTCATTTAACGTTTACAAAAGAGACAGGAGATGAAAGTCAATATTTGACACACAGAGTCCTTCCAAACAATGCTGCAACAGGTGATGTTCATGCAGAGAAGGTGATGGATGTTTTGCATGAATTCAACAGCGAAAACACCATCAAGGCTATCCTTGTGGATAACACGAATGCAAACACAGGTTGTGAAGGTGGAGTGGTGGCAATTTTAGAAAAAAAGCTAAAAAAATCTTCATACAATTGGTTGCTCTTTGCACCATAATGAATTACTTTTCAGGGCTCTTTTTTAAAAACATGGATGGTTGTACAAAAGGCCCTACAACATTTAGCGGACCCCTGGGGAAATTATGCTCAAATGATTGCCATGATTTACCCCAAACAGCATTTTCCAAAATTAGAAATCCTCTGGATTTAATTTTGAAAATTGATGAAATGAATGACCTGAGTTGTGAGCAGAGACTATTGTATGAATATACAGTAGGTATTTCTAGAGGTAAGGTTGACTCTAGATATGCTTCATGGAAAATGTGTCCTTTAAACCAGTCAAGATGGTTAACTTTGGCCATGAGGCTCATGTGTTTATGGACTCGTGGTGCATACCTACAAAGGCTCACAACAAAACTCCAGAAGCTAATAAATTTCATTGTAAATGTTTATGCCATTTGTTGGTTTGAAATTAAAAAAAATAATAAACTCCACAATCAGCAAATGCATATTTTTAATATGATCCAGAGGATTAAGGAGCAGCCGCAGGAAATCCAACAGATTACATTAAAAAATATACAAGGTAATGCATTTTGTTTACTGCCTGAAAACCTTCTATATTCGATGGTCAAATCTGAGGAAGTTGAAGTAAGAGAAGAAGCTATAAAACGAATTTTGGCCATTAGGTAAGTAAATATTTATTTATATATCAACAACTCAATTATTTATTCCAATTTATACAAACATTTTTAAAGATTTTATCAAATTTCACCATAATTATTAAAGCAGTACACATCAGAATTTTTTAATATTCAATTAATTTTTATATTCTTTCAGAAGTGGTGAGTCAACCAGGAAACGCTTAAAAAGAATACCATATATTAATTTTAATGCGACCCATTGGACACAATTAATAGACTTGAACTTATGTGGTATTTTTGAATCACCAATGACGGAAGATTTTTCTGATTCTGAACTTCAAGAATCTTTATTTACTGGGAACAAGCTGGACTCATCAGATTTGCCCTCACATTCTCAGGGCGTGGAACGGGCAGTCAAGTTAACAACGGAGGCATCACAGACCGTGTATGGTTTTGAAGCAAGACATCAACACATCACAGCCAAAGCGTTGAGTCAGAAATTGAGACCAGCATTTTTGTCCAAGGTCTCTTATATGGAGCAGTTTTACTCTATATATTAAGCTCACCCAAATAAAGTTTGATCTTTTCCTTTTTGTTTGCTTGTTTGTTTGTTTCTTGAAATGAAAGACCGACATCAGATCCATAGCGACTCCAGAAAGTATCTGCCACTGCAATCCTCTACCTGTACAAAAAAAAATACGTTCTAAGAGGGAGTACTGCTGCTACATCTGGGATGGAGCTCCAAAGCATACCCTTTCATCTCTTGACAGAGTGCAGAACATCTACGTATTACTAAACTTACTTAGAGTTGCCACACAGTTTGGATAATTGGTGAAATTAAAAAAGATAAAAGTAAAATGCGGGGGGGCATCTTTTCAATTTGAAGATTATTAATGCTTTTTTTTTAATTAATATCATTTTCATAAAATAAAAAGACATCCTCTGATTTGAAATACTGAAACATTTTGGTATTTACACAAATATTCAAGACGAACCTTGCGAAAACAAGGAATTTTCAGTATTTTTTCGTCTAAAATTTTGATTAAAAATACGCAAAAAACCGGTCGAGCATTTCATCTAATTTTTTTGCATGAGTACTTAATATGTCCAGACGCAACTTTCGGTAATTTTTTAATATTCTGAAAAAAGTGAAAAATCGACCTACCCTAATATATATATATATATATATATATATATATATATATATATATATATATGTATATATATATATATATATATGAGCAAACAGTTAATAAAATATGTTAAAAAACACTTTAAAATGAGTTAAAAACATATTTAATCTGAAAAGGAAACACTAGATAAATGGATAGTCCTTAATCCGCGGAGTTTCAAAGAAATACTTTCCTTCTCATCAGAGGGTAGGAATTAGCAAAATGCGGGATCGGATTTTGCATGCAGAAGTATTTAATGAAACACCAAGTAAGTCAAAGATCTTACTTGAAAACAAAAAAAGTGAAACAGAGGGAATATGGTGAAGAAAAAGGTGATTACACATGAATGGATAGTCTGGTGGAAGATAAAAAAATCCAGTGGCGGTAAAATCCAAATGTAAAACTTCAAGAAAGTTAAAAGAATTTCCATTTGTACAAGTAAAATCCAAGGAAATCCCGTAATTGGAAGAAGATGGTCCATAATAATCCAAAGGCAGAAATCCATGGAATAATTCACAAAAATGTGTACAAGGCAAAAAGAAAAGATCCCAATAATATTAATAACAGAAAAATAAGATATGCTTTTCACTCTACTTCCGAGGCATAAAAATAAATAAGAAAGATCAGGGAAGAGAAAGAGGAGAAAAAAATGATAAAGTTAATATAAAATATAAAATAAAGGGAAACAAAAGTCAAAATGACCCAGATAGGAAATGTTAAAGGCGCGAAAAAATATATAGGGCAAAATAATATAGGTCAACTGAAATGTACAGGTCATCTCTTAAATAAATGTCAGCAAGAGTTGTTAGACGACACTAAATGGAAAATAAATAAATAAATGAATAGAAAATAAATAATAAATAAACAATAAATAAATAATTAAAAAAAATAAAATATAAAATAAAAAATAAAATAAAAATTATTTAAGGGGAGAGGATCGCCGGTATCTGCAGTTCAAGAAAAAGCAAGGAAAAATGCATATAGTAAAATGTAAGTAAATATACATACAAGATATGAAAATGTGGGTAGATTAATATATTAGATAGTTTAAAGAATAAAGCAGAAATTGCAGATAAATACCGGCTATGCAAAGAAGAGATAAAGAATTAAAATAAAAGATTATTAAATAATAAAGTATTAAGAAGTATGTGGAAAAACGATAAAGTTAAAGAAAAAATGTTTTTATCTATATAAAGGGTAAAAGTAATAATTATGTAATTTCCAAATTGCCATAATTAAATTTGGATTTATGTTTACAGAAAGAGATCAGTTCATTTTTAGAATTTATTATATTGTTACTTTGAGGGGAAGTAATTATAGTTATAGCTTCGGTTGTGCAGAGGCGACATGACTTAGAGCCTGGAGTATAAGATTTAACTTTTTTATGATAGTCCATTTGATTGAGAAGGGGGTATTGTTAGAGTTAAGTTTTTTAATTAAAGTGGTTAGAGAAGTTCCTTGGTTATCATTAGAATTATGTAATTTTTATTTTATATATATATATATATATATATATATATATGTATATATATATATATATATATATATATACGATATAGTTCTATTCGAAGTTCAATAGTATTATTTATCTTACCATTTTGAATTTATCCAAACGTCTGCACATTCTACAAATCTATTCCGTTGCCCCAAAACAATTAATGTACAATATAATAGCGTTTGTTCAATATTCATGACTTCTTGTCCGTCAAAATCTATGAAAACTATGGACTATGAATTATCTAATGTCTGCGCCTGCATTTAGCGTTTATTAGTTCATAACCATTTTCATGACCATTGGGAATTGTTTAGTGGCCCGCAAGTCGAGGTGGTTTCATGATTGGGTTTGAATTTTTCAACCGGCAGGAATTGCAATCATCAGTTTGGATACGCTGATGATTGTATAAGAATGCAACACTAGTGTCTGTGGATATATATATATATATATATATATATATATATATCTTTTCGTAGTATGTTACTGATCTTTTGCTATTCGACGAAACACTGGTGAGACTAAATATAAGGAAAATTCAGTCTTCTGCATAAAAAACCGGTACAAATTTATGAGCGTGAAATAATTATACATACATTCTCTTTCTTTATCTGAACATTATATTTTTATATGCATTGTCAGTTTCTTTTTCCCCTTTCTTATAATAAGCTGAAACATAGTTAACGCAGATTGCGTATATATTATTATAGAATCAATCCTCTATTGATTATTATATTACGATGAATAATTTACCCGATATACTAATTCGCAATAAATAAATAATAATCTCGTTCATCGAATTCCTTCTGTGTTTGTTTACAATATGACGTCAGATGATATGTGAGCTTCACGATGAATGCCCTGGAAATGTCACTTCTGATTGATGTTTAGTTTTAAAATATGCAAACGAAGAAATGATTTACACTGAATAGTTAACCTCCAATCTTCAGATATGTAACGATCGTATAAAGAATCTAAATAATATGAATAATCATATCCTCTTTTCAAAACTTCACAACACTGCCACACATATAACTTAACTTCGTGTGAAATTTGCAAAAGGTAGGCTCAGCCGTTTCGGAACCTATGAGGAAGGAACTTACATACACACACAAAGTGACTTTTATATAAGAGTAGAGATCAAACTCTAGGTTTAGTTATTTATATCTCTGACATCTCATCCATCTTCTTCTTTATCTATCTCTGTTTCTTTTTCTTCTGTATGTTTGTTAATGAACTACATCTTTTGAATCAATCAGTAAAAACCTCGGAGCATGCAATAAAAAAAACGATTGTAACAATAGAAATGATTACTAGTTATGTTGCTGAACACGCAAGATTATTTATCGGAAAAATCTCACCCGCATGGAATTATTCCTAGTTTGTCGCACTGGATGAAAACAAACACCGCTTGCATTCCAGAAACACCGAAATCTTTCAAATATGGAAGCTTGGTTAATCTCCAAGTAAATGGTATCGATCTATCGAAAATAACTAACGTATTATGCATAAACCCTTCCAACCATTCTCCACCTTTGTCTTCGCTACATTCACTATTTGTGGAATTGTAAGAAGAGAGTTATTAAATTCTGTAGCTGACTTCATAATCTCATATTAACGAAAAGTCGGGAAGAATATATTCAGATGCAAGACAAACACAGATGTTCTAGACATATTGTCTACGCGATTTTTATTATTAAATCAAACATAGAGTTGCACGGGGATCTTAATCTGTGTTTCCATGTAGATGATATTGCTAACATTGCTAACATACACACACACACACACACACACACACATATATATATATATATATATATATATATATATATATATATATATATATATAGTAAGTTATAAAATATATATGGCGATAAAGCTACACTGAATATTTCGCGTTTCATCCACTCTAGCATTCTTCAGGCTTGTGCGAGAAATTCTCGCATAAGCCTGAAGAATGCTAGAGTGGATGAAACGCGGAATATTCAGTGTAGCTTAATCGCCATATATATTTTATAACTTACTAACTAGCTCTACCTAAATTTATACTTTCGCATCCATTTATACTTTCGTGTATTAATTTTATCTGAGTAAATGAAGTAGTTATATATATATATATATGGAAACCTGTGATTATAAGTCTTACAAAATATTATTGGCAGTAATATTCTATAAGTACTATCCCATCTAAATAAAAGTTGCTTCATATACAAGATAGAACAAGTAAATTTAAAAATTTATTACGTGAAATGGTTAAATTTCAAATCAGAAGAATTTCTATTATTCTATGTAAGATACAGAATACATTTGAAATATTTTAACTGCTTATCCTATAGGATTTCGATGTCTACCATCTCTATCCTATAGGATAAGGAGTTATAATATTTCAAATGTATTCTTTGTCTTACATAGAATAATAATAATCTTTTGATTTGAAATTTAATCATTTCACGTCATGAAATTTTTAATTTATTGAATGACTAAAATTATATATATATATATATATATATACATATATATATAGGAAATTTATTACTGTGAGTCCAGAATTTCCTATATACTGCTCTGACTACACATTGAGCACTTTAGTCCGGTTTTTTCACCACTGATATATATATATATATATATATATATATATATATATATATATATATATATATATATATATATATGGAGAGAGCTAGGGAGTACCAATAAAATAAGAAAACAGCAATATAAATAATGTATATAGATTCATGCATTTCTTCAATAAAGATGATACATCAATTAGGGGTGTGTAATCAGTGAGAACTCTTTATATCATGGTATTTTGAAGCCTAATGCTTCTCATCAGAAAGGAGAGAAGATGTAAGGTAACATAAGGCGACATTTAGCAAAAGTTACATTATGAGCGAAATAATTGTGCAGTGAAAGATAAAGTATTGAGACTGTTGGGAGTTGGAGAACTAAAGTGATCTTCGTGATATAGGAGGAGTATAGGAGGAGTATAGGAGGGATATAGCTTTTATTATATAATGAAGGAAAGTGCATAGCATATCTGCTACTGTGGGTTGAATATATATGTACAATATGCGTGATAAAACTCTCGGAAAAAATACAAGGTAGGTTCATTGAAAGAGGATTCTTATTTAATCATACGTAGTAATGGGTTATATCTATGGAAGGGGTTTACTTGAAATAGTGGATTTATGCTATGTCGACATATTGACAAGAGAACTTACAGTGGATTTTATAAAATTATTGAATCGAATTTTTTGGATGATTGATTTTGATACTTATAGTAGGCATTCCGATATAAAATCTTCAAGCACTGCCAAACACATAAACTACATTTTGAGGGAATTTCAAAAGAATTGGCTCAGCCATTTCTGAGTTTATAAGGAACGAACGCAGACACGCATAGAGTACATAATATATGTAGGTATATATATATATATATATATATATATATATATATATATATATATATATATATATATATAGTTAAATAGAATTGTAGAAGGTGGTACAATGCAGAAGTAACGGAAAGACACAAGCTGAAGCAGGTGAGGAATTTATTAATACAACTTATAAATACATGTGTACATATTTCATATACGCAGTATATTTATATTTGCACAGGCTAGCACCTAAATTTACAGAGGAGAGTGTAGACGAATACTTTTCACATTTTGAAAGTATGGCGGTCAACATGGAATGGCCACAGGAAAAGTGGACCACACTTATACAGACCACGTTAACAGGAAAAGCACGAAGAGCTTTTACAGCGTTATCGGCCGAAGAACGGGTAGATATGATACCTGGGAAAGTCGGTCTGGTGGTATGTCCGTGTAATATAATATTTCGAGAAAGATATCTTCGTCAGACTTGACTTTGACAAACGTACTGCGTATATGAAATATGAATATGTACACATGTATTTATAAGTTGTATTAATAAATTTCTCACCTTCAGCTTGTGTCTTTCCGTTACTTCTGCATTTTACCGCCTTCTACAATTCTATTTAACTACATACTATACAATGCTTCAAGCAAACTACACCACCTCTTATATATATATATATATATATATATATATATAACTTATTTGTCCTTTCAACAATCACATTTCAAAGAGGGAAGAATTGCTGTTTTCCAAATCAGACCTAATTACAGCTAACACTTATTGTTATCAAGTTAATGATCTTTCAGTTGTATTTTTAGTTCCTTATATCAAGTGGCTTCTTTCTTTGTCTGGAGCGATTTTCATAATAATTATTAAATAAATAGAATGCATAAAATTTGTAGTATTTGGTTTGATTGCATTCATTAATGTCGTTAAAACTATTGTCCCTTTTTATAATTTCATTCGTATGAGAGTCATACGTTTTACTTTTGTGATTAATGTCCGGAATTCAAGATGTTTTTTTCTTTTACGTTTACAAGAGATTGTGTGTTCTCTTGCGATTCAAAGTTTCGGTATACCAAATAAATCATAAATTGCATTCATAGGCTTTATTCTGCGATTATGTGATTCAATTGTTGAACATTTTCTAAAATAGAATAATCCATGGCAAATATTTGGTATTAGTGGAATCAGGAAAATCGTTGGAGGCTGTTGTTATGGGACAATTGAGGAGATAAAAGAGCCTGTGACAAGGGTAATTGACACGCTCACGCAAATAAATTTTCATGGAGCCTTCCAGAAGTTGTTTGTATACTACAGCAAGTGCATTGCAGGCAGAGGAGATCACTTCGAAGGGGACTAAAGTTTCATTTGTGCACTATCAATAATATTGGCCATGCGAAAAATGTTTTGAAACTTATTAAAGACACCTTGTACATTAGTTTTTTTCTACACGTTCCTCACAACCATCCTTCAAGACAACCTGATAAAATGAATATGAGTACATCCGAGTTCTTTCTCACAAGAATATGTTCGGTTTAGCCATAAATTACGACTGGTAGAGCCAGCTGAGAGGAACGTTAAAAAGTATGCGCCAAAAAGCTCTCACTAGCCACGAACACTCGCCAGTAAGGAGACTTGATAGGTTATTACTAGAATGAAGTAGCCAAGACCACTTAGATTCAAACGAATAATTCCTTTTTTTTCTGGACATATCACTTTTCAATATCAAAATCTTTAAAATAGATTTTTGCAATAGGTTATAAAATTGTTAGAAAATTATGAATATTTCGGGCTACTGTTCTCATCTTGAGTGCTATTTGCACACCGTTTCTGTTGATGTAACATCAGATCTTCTTCAGGTGTATCTTGTCGAACTCGGAAATCTTTCTGTCGAGTTCACGAATCTACACAGAATTTCGAACAGAACTTTTTATTTAATCCGCGAGGGTAGCATACTCTCGCCCAGTCAGTCATGGCTGAGTAGAAGTCTTTAATAATTTGTAATTGTATTTTTGGGTCGCCCGCACTGGGGATTGAACCTTAAATCCCCAGATATTTAACAGTAGTCTGAGGAATCGAAATAGTACGAATAATATAGGGTGACCAAAAAAAAAACAAAAGCTAAATGGAGGCCATCTAGAACATATGCTGTAGAACGGATAAAAAAGGCCAAAGACCCTAGTGTTTTGATGTGATGTTTTGAATATAATAAACTAGTTATGACCAAAGCTTCATTTCATTCGGACAAAACACTAAGAAACGGGGCCTAATTAGAGTTGGGGCCCGTTTTTTTTTGGTCGCCCTGTATATCTTCATCTCAAAAATTTAGAAATGTAATTGATTTTTCAGTTTAATTTTCGTCTGACTTTGCAACTCTAGGTTCAATGATTTGGCTTCGACATAAGGAGTATTTTTTCTACTGCGTATATTCCTGTAAAGCGATATTCGCACGGAAATGTTTCGATCGAGATCTGTTTAGCAATGATAATTATACTATTGCCCAGCTTTAACCTTATCTCAACATTTCAGGTATTTGACGAGAAGGCAGCAGTTCGTTTTATATAAGGAACAGCGTGAAACGGTCACAATCAGATCAGAGAGCGAGAGAGAAAGATTGAACATCTTAACTACGTGATTTACGGGATTTACTGTGTGAGAGAATAAGAGAGATAATTAAAAAGAAAGAGAGAAAAAACGAGATAGAGAAAAAGAAATAGAAAAAGAGATTGGGGGATTGTCAGAAGAATCTGTTGTGTACCCATTATATCACGTCTTGCGCCCACCTTAGCCTCAATATGTCCAAATGGGGCATCATGACTTTTCGCGTCTAGTCTGTTTAGTGCATCGCCAGTAAATAGCAATAATCTCTCTCAATGCAAGTCAGATAATTTTACCAAATTCCGTTTTGACTGAGGTCACTCGTAACTCCTACCAGTTACTAAAATTCTTCGTCCATACGCGTAGCTTTGGTCGTGTATCATACGCTATCTTTGAGCCTAATAAGAGATTGGTTTTACATACAAACCCTCATGTTTCCCCAAATTGACATCCATTATATTGAACTGTACGTTTTTTTTTTCTTAACTATATATACTTTCTTATGTTTTTTTTAAACAAATGTTGAGACGAATACAAACATGCTGACATAAACAAGTCTACCGTTTGCCATTCCCCAAGATTATTTCCCATTATTGTTATTCTGATTGAAATCCATTCATAACGTTGGAGGTAAAAGAAGACCAGGACGAGAGGCACAAAAAGGAAAAAAATAGAAACGATCACTAATTAAAGCCAATTGTGCGCTCACACATAAAAGATTTTTCCAAGAATATGTTGAGTACACACTACATCTCATATCATGCAAACACTACTGTGTTTGAATATATAGTTAAGTGGTAGCTTTAGTCATTTAGAACGGATTTAGCGACCAAATTCAAACCAATTATTGCAGTTGATACATTACCTTCTAAGCTATATTGTGAAAAAAGAATTTTCAATTTTCGTTCAGTAAAACAAAAGTTATGATGAATTTAGCGGTGTTCAAAATCGTAAAAAAACGTAAGGAGGTGAGCGACATTTATATGACTGGTTTCCATGACAACCACATCGCTTATGCAACTAGTGTTGTTACTAATGCATTAGTGTCGGGAAAAGAGAAGCAACAAGTAAAACAAACCTAATGAAAGAATAAAAAGGAGATATCTGGGTGATTTGATTGAAACAGATGAGTGTCGTACATTGTTATTATATATGTGTATGTTGTTTATATGGGTAAAAAAATAAAACTGAAATTAAACAAAGAACAAGTGAATTATTGGAAGCCTGGAAAAATCATTGATTACAATAGAAAAATACGAGCATGAAAAGTAATATGGTTAAGTTTAAACATGGAAAAGTAAAGGACTAGTTATTAAAACTGGAAAAGAAAATGACAAGATATCCTAGTAAAAAATATAATAAATTTATAACTTAAAATATTGCAGCATTAATTTTTTTAAATTCAATTTAACATTATATAATCAATTTTAATGCTGCAATATTTGCAGTTATAAATGTATAACGTTTTTACAAGAATATCTTGTTCTTTCTTTACTTTTCCATGTTTAAGATTAAGCATATTACTTTACATGCTCTCATTTTTCTATTGTAATATATCTATACTTCTATAAATTTATTTTTTGTGTTGATATTCATATTAAACACTCCTTTTTATTAATTTAAAATGAAAATAAAACTTTGTTGTATAAGTGCCATGGAATTGCATATATCTGCAAAAGATCCTGTTAATTTACATATTCTTTTAAACATTCGTTTTAATTAATTCCCTATTAGTTTTTTCGTTTGTATGGGATGATCATCTTTAGTATTACCTTGCTACATGATTTGCGTAATATTTGCGTAAAAAGTTATTGTAAAGACAAACCTCTTTCTATATATATCATGTATGCGTATATATATTTATTTTTAAAATGTTGCCTACCAAACTCTTCTGTCAGTTTTTTATTCCAGACATAAAACTTAATATATGGGGTATTCGAACCCATGCGAAACTTTATATTTGGGATTTAGCCGAGGAAAATCTGTGCAAAAGTGTGAAAATTTAAAAAAATGAAATTTGCCAGGTGAAAGTCGAACGACGGCATTACGAATATGCATGCACAATGTAATAGCTATTGATTCATGTTTTAATTTTTAGCCTTGCACTAACGTCCTGCTAGTGTACACATATATATATATGTGTGTGTGTGTGTGTGTGTGTGTGTGTGTGTGTGTGTGTGTGTGTGTGTGTGTGTGTGTGTGTGTGTGTGCGTACGTGCGCGCGTGTGTCATTCGCAGACAAAGTGTTTCACTGTATTATAACTATTCAGTGCGTCTAGACTAGAATCCATTCAGAAATCTAACCTAAAATCAGTTAATTGTTAGTCGGCAGTTCTATTCTTGGGGCCACTGGATAAGCGCTCGTAAACGATATCTGGAGCGTCTTTATATGAACACTGGCAGATACTTTTAAGCTAACTTAGCAGCAGGCCATATCATTGAACGACAATTCTCTACCCGAGTAGGCGGGCTTATGTAATCACACGCATATATACACACACATACACACTCAAAGGCACAAATAAACACACACACACACGTATATATCTATGTACATATATATATATACACATATATATATGCATGCTTTTACGTCGTTTATGACAGATTAGTACATATTTATGCTTAGCCGTAACAAATGTATCTAAACCTAGATTCAAAAACCATCAGTTATATAGAAATAAAACGAATAATTCAAGTACCTTATTGGCATATCATCACTGGCATGCAAGAAAATTAGAAATCAGCATATAATGCAAATGTATATAATCCAAAAACATTTTTACACTGTAAGGCGGGGCAAATACCATAACCAGGGGTCCGAAATACATTGTATTCCACATCGTAACCTGAAAAACCGTATCCTAGCACTATATCCTGAGGTTCTACTATATATATATTTATATATATATATATATATATATATATATATATATATATATATTAGAGCAAATAGTTCATAAAACATGTTAAAATCACTTTGAAAAGGAGTTAAAAACATATTTAATCTGAAAAGGAAACACTTAATAAATAGATAGTCCTTAATTCGCGGAGTTTCGAAGAAATACTTTCCTTCTCATCAGAGGGTGGGAATTAGAAAAATGCGTGATCGGGTTTTGCATACAAAAGTATTTGATGAAACTGCAAATAAGTCAAAGATCTTACTTGATAACAAAATGTGAAGCAGAGGGAACATGGTAAAGAAAAAGGTGATTTCACGTGAATGGACAGCCAGGTGAAAGGAATAGCATCCAATGACGGTAAAATCCAAAAATGTAAATCCAAGAAAGTTAATTTAATTTTCCATTCGCACAAGTAAAAGCCAAGGAAATCGCGTAATTGGAAGATTGTCCAAAATAATCCAAAAGGTCGAACTCCATGGAATAATTCACAAATATGTACAAGGAAAATGGGAAAAAATTCCAATAATATTAATAAACGAAAAATAAGATATGCTTTCAACACGGCTGCCAAGAACAAAGTGTAATTAAAGAAAATCAGTAAAGAATAAGAGAGAGAGAAAAAAAGATTAAATGGTGATAGAATCAAATATAAATTAGAAAACGAATATAATTAAATATAAATTAGAAAAGCAATTATCTAAACTTTATAAATATTAATTCTTCAATATTTATAGTATGCTTTAGTTCTACCATCTTGGATCATTTTGGTAAATTTAATTGTAATTTTTATATTATATATATATATATATATATATATATATATATATATATATATATATATATATGTCTCGTGTTGACACCCTGCACTGAAGATTCCCGAAAGGATGAAACACTAGTGTCTGTAGATATCTAATTATTATAGTAAAAAAAAAATAATTATGACAGCACCTTTAAGAAATTCGTTTCTTATCGTTGAGCACTTTCAGTTGAATTACAGTCGGTCAATTTAGCTCTTATGCATAGATCATCGTATAACGATTAGATCACTGTCTGACTGACGTAAATGAATATTTAAAATTAATTTTTTTTAATTCAACGTTATTTCACGCGGTTAATGGTAGCCGACTTGATGCGGTCTTCGCTAATCGAGCCAGAGATATCTCGTATTGCGGGTGTTAATCGTGACACCCTGCACTGAAGATTCCCGAAAGGATGAAACACTAGTGTCTGTAGGTATTTAATTATTATAGAAAAAAATAATTATATATATATATATATATATATATATATATATATATATATATATATATACATATATATATGTTTCATTTTTTATATTAATAAAACACATATTTGCTCTGCAATAGTATTGAGCACTCTCTTCATGTTTTTACTAATTACCAGTTTATATATATATATATATATATATATATATATATATATATATATATATATTGTTGTGTTTAAAAAAATAAACTTCATTTGATACATGAGAATTTGCAACAATGAAATAGAATTTATTGAGCCAAAAACATTTCCATCTTTTCCCTGTCTTTTCGTATCCATCCTTTTATTATTTGCGAATAAGTTACTCTAGCATTACTCGTTGCCGTTTATGACTCACGGAAGAATAGACAGGAAAAATTCAATCATTGTCATTGTCAGATTGTTTTATAATAATTTGTCATCTGTGTTATGCATGCTTGCAAGAACATCACATTTTCTGTAGGAATAAAATTAAAATATGTCTTTTTATGGAAATCGCCCGAGACAAAGCATGAAGTAACTTGATAGAAGTCAGAAACACAACTAATACTATGTAAGGACAAAAGAATAAAATAAAGAAGCGAGAGTTACAGAGAGTCGCCAACCTGATAGGTCCTGAACTGTCATCTAAGCTTCAGACTCTGTCCCATCGACGAAATGTAGCATCCCTCTGCCTGTTCTACAAGTACTTTAATGGTGAATGCTCCGGCGAACTACAAGCACTTGTACTCCCTCTACGTAAGTATCCCCGACAAACCCGACAAGCAGCAAAATCACACCCCTTCACAGTAGAGATCCCTAGATGTAAGAAAGCCTTCTACTCCAGTAGTTTCTTCTTCAGAACCGCTAGATTTGGAATTCCCTTCCGGGTTCCTGCTTCCCCAACTTACTGACATGCAGAAGTTCAAGTATAACGTGAACCGACATTTTGCTCCCCAACTCCCCACATAGTAATCATGCGGCGTATGTCCCTAATAGAAGCCCCCTACATCAAAGTTGCAATGTGCCTTGTTTTGGGTGAAAATGTAAAAAAAAAATTGTCTACGTTTATTTGTCCACTAACAACTTGAAGTTTATTCCACCGCTTTTGATATGATTGAGTTTTACTTATATTTAAATGTGGCGTTCATAAAAAATCAGCAGAAACTTATTCCTAATAAAACTTTAATATATAAATGTGAGTTGTAAAATTTATATTTATTTTTTTTTATTCCCTGGTGTCTTATATGAGTTACATTCATATAGATAGGATATATAAATCCATATATATATATATATATATATATATATATATATATATATATATATATATATATATATATATATATATACTGGCAGGCCGCCTGGCATTGCCCGGTCGTAAAATACGCTAGCTAAAATATGATATTTGGATTAATGCAGATTTCGTATTTATTATTATATTATATTGGACCCAATAAATAGTAATGATTTTAAAAGTTAAAAAAAAATGACTTGTGCACCACCACCGAGAATCGAAACCAAAACGTTTAGCTTATAATTTACTTTTTTCTTTGATAGTAATGCCTGAGCTCTAAAGACATGTTTGCTGCAAAGCGCAAAAATAAAACCAGATATACATATTCGTAATGCCGTTGTTCGATTTTCACCTGATGTTGTCCTTCAGTTATTGAATTTGGAGTTGGGCGTTTCGAGGTGCCGGTTTCTGGAACGAAATATGGGAGTTAAATCGCAATCCAGAGATTCAGCAATCTGTCATGAATAATGTTTCGGAAAGGGCACAAATATGCGAAGCTGAAAATGGGCAACATTTAAAGGACATTATTTATCATTAATCGATTGCTTGAATTTTGCATGTTTTTAATCATTTCTTTTTTTGGACCAAATGACAGATTGTGTTAAAATTACGGAAATGTATCATCAAAAATAAAGAATCTATTTAAGTTTCAAACCCTTCAGTGACTTTTTGGACACTGCATATATATTTATATATATATATATATATATATATATATATATATATATATATATATATATATTCTGCAGCGTTTTAAAATTTTAGCTTAAATCCTAAAATTTTGACAATATATGTGTGCGTGTATGTGTGTTACAGAAATCAGTAAAACATTGGTACAATCAGTTTCGAATCCAAAATAATTGTCCAATCGAATCCAAACAACAACCAAGCTGATCGGAAATCATCGCATATGATTTGCTTATCGTGGTGAAGGCTTTGTGCACTCCTTGGTGTTACTGCTAACCTTTGCCGGTGCAGATGACTTCCAAAGAGCAGAGTATACAGTAGACCGCATGTTTTTACATCAGGGTTACCTTCTCCTAGATGTATTTTTTAAGAAGACTGGGGGTGCATCTCTTCTAGTTAATTAATGCGCCTCCAGATATCAACCAAATTAATGCGCCTCCAGATACCAACTTGGTTGGTTGATATATATATATATATATATATATATATATATATATATATATATATATATATATATATATACGGGAGGAGTGATTACTTCATTTAATCACATAAATTAATATACGAAGATATATAATTTATATAAGCCTAGCGAATTCTTACGAGAATGAAACGCCGAATAATCTGTGTAGCTTAATTTTCATAACTTACTACATATGAGTGTGTGTGTATAACATAAATGTAAGACTGTAAATCAATATGGATTTAGGCAAGCCCGGTCTACTGCAGATATTCTAACTGTAATCTCTGAACATTATACAATGCACTGGATAAGGCAGGGGAATGGATCGAAGTAGGCCTAGGTATATCTAAGGCTTTTGAGACGGTATGGCACGATGATCTCATAAAAATCAGATTCGATGGTATTACTGGAGGAATACTCAACATGATTAAATCCTTCTTAAATCCACGTTGCCCTCGATGGCCGTACGTATAAAAATATGATATAAATGCGGATGTCGGTGCTTGGACTTATTATTCCTCATATTCGTCAATGACCTCCCTGCTAAAATAGACTCTGAGATGGGCATATTTGCTGACGATATCAGGCTCTATAACAGGCACGAAGGGAAAACGAATAAACACTTACACACGGCACTGGCAGAAATCCTAGAGGAAGACCTCCAGTCAGTAGTGAAATGAGGAGAAAAATGAATGGTAACATTCAATACTGCCAAGGCTAAGCTCGTTTCCTTTAATAATTACAAAAAACCTTCACTACCACCAATAACTATGGTTAATGATATATTACTTAAAAGTACTTCGTTCAAACTCCTTGGCTTAACGTTCACGGGGAACATGAGTTGGAACAGATGCATCGATAGCATTAACAAGGATGCTGTGAAGAAGATGGGCTCTCTCTACCGTGCTAGAAAATTACTTACGCCTGAAAGTATTCTGTACATTTACAAGGCTACCATTCGCACATGTATCAAGTATTGTTGTCACATTTCGGCTGGTGCATCTATTGCTGCTCTCTCACTCCTGGACAGGGTTCAAAAGAGAGTCACAACCTGATAGGTCCTGAACTGTAATCTAAGCTTCAACCTTTGTCCCAACGACGAAATGTTGAATCCCTCTCCCTGTTTTACAAGTATTTTAATAGTGAATGTTCCGACGAACTACAAACCGCTGTACCACACGACGTATTTTCTCCCGACAAACCCGACAGGGAGCAAATTTCCGCCCCTACACAGTAGAGATCTCTAGATGTAAGAATAGTTTCCCCCCAGAACTACTTGACTGGAATTCCATTTCGGGTTCATGCTTTCCCAACTGTACTGACAAGCAGAAGTTCAAGTGCAATGTGGAGAGACATTTTACTACGCAACTCCCTACATCAAAATAGACTTCGTAGCCTCGTAGGAGATGTCCTTTTCTCTTCCTTGCAACCTATATCTCACAGAACAGATGTTGCGAGTTTGTATCTGATGTATCGTTATTTTCATGGAAAGTGTTCGACTGAGCTTCAATCTATGGTCACCCCTCGCCAAACTTTCACAAGAAGCACTCGTCTAGCTGTACACACTATCAATAATTCCCCCACACTCTTTATCTGTGCCTAAACCTAAACGTAGATTCCATGAACAAAGCTTCTTTCTTAGAACTGCACGCCTGTGGAATTGTCTTCCGTTTTCCTGCTTTCCGGCTGACTACAATATGGTTGTGTTCAAGTCTAACGTAAATAAGTTCTTGATGAGCCGTTCCATATAAGTTATTAAATTTACCAAATTTTCATTACTAACGATTACTATGTTGTCCAATTTCTACTGTACACTCTTTAACCCTTATTCTTGAGTTGCCTCTTGGCCTTGATAAGTGGTGATGCCTATGTAAAGAAAAATCGTATCCTTGCAACTTCTGTTTCTGATAGTTTTAAAAAAACTTGTTTGGGGTTAAAATGTAAATAGAAAATGTATAGTAATATATATTTTGCATATTGTCTAATCAGGTTCAAAATGATTTAATCGAAATCATGTTATAAACGTGAGCAATCATAGTTTTTTAATTTTATAATAGAATTTCGTGGATTATTTTAGGAAATATTTAATATTTAAGTTCAAACAAACAGATAAACCCGATGTTACCCTGGATTGAATTAGAATTAACGAATGTTTCACCCTTCCATATTTTGTCATCGAAATCGGTAAATTCGTCTATTTTTCAATCAAATCGATTAATTTACTGCTTTTGTGGGGATCCATCGTGGTGCTTAAGGAGAAAGCTCTACATGTTTCCCCGCACAAGTTCACAATACATTTTAGCTTACAATACACTGTAGAGAACCTATTATTGATTTTATTTTTTTTAATTATATATAATGGCTTGAGTTAAAGATTAAAATACAAAAGTCAAGTATCATGATTTAGTTGTGGTCAAAACAGAAAAATTGATTTTGGAAGCACCCCTTTCATATCAAAGAACATACTGTTGATTTTTAAGCTGGCCTGTTTTACTTATGCTGTTATATTGGCTTGAATTAAAATTTAAAATGAAAAGTCAAGTACCATAGTGTAATTGTGCTCTAAACAGAACTATTCATTTCGAATGTGTCCTTGCCATATCAAAAAACAAACTGTTGATTTTATATGCTTAACGTTTCTGCTTGTGTGGTAATAAAAGATCTCAAATGCATCAGTGATTTTAGACTGTATACGGCCTTTAAACAAGTCAAACTCGCTTAATTTCTTCTTTTATCAGGCTTTTTCGATTATTATTATTGATACTTATCAAAGATATTGCCCTCATACTTACAAAACTGTTTAAGCGTTGCCTAAAGGAGAAGTGCTTCCCAACACCCTGGAAAACCTCATCAGTATGCCATGCATTTAAGAATTCAGGTGATAAGTCATCTCCCTCTCAGTACAGACCAATAAGTCTCCTGTGTGTCATGAGTAAGTTCCTGGAATCCATATTAAATAGAGTAGTCAACTACCTCAGCAGAAATAACCTTCTTAGTGACATGCAATACGGTTTCCGTTCTGCCAGATCTACAGCAGATGTGCTAACGGTTATATCTCATAGGATTAGTGAATCTCTTGACAAAGGCTTCCTTTCTAGGGCAATTGCTCTTGACATATCGAAGGCCTTCGACAAGGTATGGCATAAAGGCCTACTTCACAAGATTTCCAGCTACGGTATTACTGGAAATGTTTTCTCAATCATTAAATCATTTCTCTCTGATAGGTGTCATAAGAGTAGTGGCTGATGGGCAGAAACCAGAGGCCCACAGTATTAATGCTGGATCCCTCAGGTGTCCATCCTGGGCCTAAATCTCTTCCTGATCTACATCAATAATCTCCCAAAACACATACTTAAACCATTCGTTGACATCTATGCTGATGACACAACCATCTATGGAAACACATCAAAGGCCTTAAATGACAAAGTTCTCTCTGATCATCTCTACTCTGATCTTTAGCGCGTTGTACAGTGGGGGAGGAGGTGGCTGGTTACTTTTAATGCATCTAAAACCAAGCTCCTATCTTTACATCATCAACGCTCTGATGCCTATCTGGCATCAATTAAATGGATGGCTCTCGTCTAGGAGAAGCTCCATGTTTTGATAAGCTTCTGAGATTGACATTTACCTCTGACCTGAAATGGAACACGTACATCAAACCAGTTGCCAAGGGCGCTGGAAAAAATGGTAGGACCCTTCTACCATTCCAGTAGATATCTCACTGCTGATGAACTTCTCTATCTATATAAAAGCCAAGTACGTCCAAAGATGAAGTACTGCTGCCACATCTGGGCAGGAGCTGCTAAAAACAGCCTATCCTGCCTTGACAGAGTACAAAATAGACTTCGTGGCTTAGTGGGGGATGCCCTTTTGTCTTCCCTGCAACCTCTCTCCCACAGGAGAGACGTTGCGAGCCTATCCTTGTTTTATCGTTACTTCTATGGCAAGTGCTCGTCTGAGCTCCAATCTCTGGTCCACCCTCGCCAATCTTTCACGATAAACACTCGTCTAGCTGAAACCACTGTTAATAATTTTCTCCACACTTTATCTATGCCAAAACCAAAACGTAGATTCCGTGAAAAAAGCTTCTTTCTTAGAACTACACGGCTGTGGAACTCTCTTCCATTTGTTTGTTTCCCACCTAACTACAACTTGGATGTCTTCAAGTATAACATAAACAAATTCCTGATGAAGCGCCATCTTAAGTAAGACACTTTATCAAATCTCCAATACTAACGATTACTACGATACTATCCCATTGATTACTGTACACGCAATAACCCTTATCCCCGAGTGGCTTCCGGGCCTTGATAAGTGGTGACTACCTTGTAAAAAAAAAAGACATTCCGATATAAACTCTGTCTTAGAACACTGTCAGATACATGAAGTGCATTTGTGTTAAATTACAAAAACATTGGCTTAACCGTTTAGGAGTCCATAGAGAACGAACTTACACACACAGACAAAGTTCTTTTTTATCTGATAGATAGATAGATAGATAGATAGATAGATAAGAATATGGGTTAGAATATTGGACATCATATTCAATCATTATTAAAACCTGATTTCTACTCATTTTTACATTTGCTTTCGTTCGTAATGCTCTGTCTCTCTCCCCCTTTATTTTTCTCTCTTTCCTTAACAGTCCAGATTGAACTAAAAAAAAAAAAAAAACTGGATCCCGTGCGCAGACCTATAAAATTAATTTTGCCAAAATGTGTCTTGTTCAGTCATCGATGCGTTCCCTAATACCCGATTCGATAGTGAATAAACCCGTCAACGCTTCCGAAAAGAGGTGGTAATGTCTAACAGGAATGTGTAATGTAATGTTTTTAAGCGGGAAAGAATTTATTAACTTGGAGGCCCATCAGCCCGCAGTGTATTTTGGAGATTAATAATACACGTTGCATCGACGGTATTTATATCTACAATAATGATGATGTCCATATTAGCTGTTATTCAGTAAAAACACGAACAGGTAAAAATGTCATAGTAAAGTGAAAAAGAATTCCACATCACTAAAAAATCTTCTTGTTTTAATCGATGATGTTGACAAAATAATGGCATCCAGTGTATGTGGAAATGAACCAACGACAAAATACAGAGTTTTATTAGGTTGTGAAGAAAGCAGCTATTTTAGCAGCTATAAACCAAACCATAAGCGTTTAAACTGTCTAAATACCCTATATATTATGTTGCGAAGAAAGTTCTTGCGGAATGTTTAATTTTAATTTTAAATTATTTATTTTCAAATAAGTTTTCGTTAGAATACCTTTACTTTATATATCATTTTAAAGGGCGTTTTTCAGTCTATCTAAATGATCAAATTACAATCGTTTTAAAATAACTATGTTTTCTGTTCAGAACATTGAATACAAGATAGGAAAAAAGCAAGTTCGCAGAGCTTCCTTATTTCAATCCAAGCTAGGCCGAAAAGCTGCTGAAACAGCTCGCGATATCAACGAAGCGTTTGGCTTCAGAAGCACTGCTGAACGCACAGCACAATAGTGGTTTAAGAAATTTCTGTGGCGGCGACGAGAATCTTGGAGATGGTAGGCGTAGTGGTCGGCCATCGGATATTGACATCTATGTTAATCTATGCACAACTCTTCGAGAACTTGCTTCTGAATTAAACCTAACGTATACGACGATTTCCCATGATTTGATATTGATTGGACAGACAAAAAACTTTATAAATGGGTGCCTCACTAATTGAACGACAACTAAAAGAAACGCCGTTGTGAAGTGTCATCTTCCCTTCCTTTACGCAACAAGAACGACCTGTTTCTCGGCCGTGTTTTGACTTGCGATGAAAAGTGGGTTCTTTACTACAATCGACGACACTAAAAGGTTAGACGCCGATGAAGCTCCACGACACTTCCCGAAGCCAGAGTTGCACTAAAAGAAGGTCATGCTGGCTGTTTGGTGGTCTGCGACCGGTTTCATTCATTACAGTTTTTTTAATGCAAGCGAAACTATTACGACGGAGAAGTATTTTCAACAAATGGATGAAATGCATCAGAAACTTCGACAACAACACCCAGCATTTGCGAACAGAAAAGGCTCAATTCATTTCACATTAATGCCCGACCGCAAGTTTCTAAAACGACCCTGCAGGAGTTGAAAGAATTGAGTTATGAAACTCTATCTCATCCGTCATATTGTCCAGACCTCTCACATATTAACTACCACTTTTTCAAACATTTCGACAACTTTCTGCGTAAGAAAATCTTCAAAAACCTCAGCGATATCAAAACGCGTGATTTTTACGTTACTGGCAGAAATACACTTGTTTTACGTTGGCAAAAGCCGAGATTGGTTCATCTGAATTTAAAAGCTTAAAACTGCAAGAATCTTCTTGTCAACTTGATAGTAATAAAATATAGATTATAAACCTCCTAGAACTATGTTTTAGCAAAACAAAGGCTTTTGTGCCAGAATTCTAACCAGGTAGAGAAATCAGGTTACATTAACTTGCAAGGAAATCAGAATTTGTTTTGTTTTTTTTATTTAACAGTGCATTCAGCATTCAGCGTCTCCTGAAAATATAATCTGAGGATTTTTTTTAAGTTCGATTGATATAGTAATGCGATTATTATGAATGAAAATGTTTATTGCACATAACAACTCGATTTGTAACCCGTTTTTTTGTGTTTTATTTTTTACTCGGTATCTTATGAAGATATCAAAAAGCAAAGTAAGTAGTTAAATATTTCTGGATTTTGAGTTAATAATTCCATCCATCCATGCTTCCGTTCAGTCTTGAAAGACAAAGGATACCCCTTAGGGGCAGTAGCGCGTGTAATTGTGATGCAAGGATTGCGCAATTCACAACCACACCGCTCCTGAATCGGCATTGTTTGAGTCCAGTGGCAAGGAGAAAACCAGGACGACTGGAAACAATACCGAGATAAACGTAGAACACATAGAGTACCTGGAAGTCCCAAATAGTCACCCATTTAGTACTGACCAGGCTGAACGTTGCTTAAGCCAGTTGATAATTAGATTGATTGATAATATGGATTATATTTTTTATTTAGGCTACTGCTCTTATCTCTGTGTTACTTACACAATGTTTCAGTCGATGTAACCTCCAGCCTTCATCGTGTGTATCTTGACAAACTTGAGAATCTGCAGAGAATTTTGAACAAAAGCCTCCATTTAATCTCCAGACTTAATATGCTCTCGTCCCGTTAGACATGACAGTGTAGAAGTATTAAGCATTTATACTCTTAATATCATGCATACTGTAAAGTGAACTTTGAATTTCTAGAAGAGTGCTAATTGAAACTAAATCACTTGGTACATTATCCGTTGCGCCACCGGTCCTTGCCGCCGAAACGTTGTGAGTATAACACTGAAGATTAGAAAAGTATTCCGAATAATTCAAATAAAACAATAGTAGTTAAAATTTACATGCTTTGTCCTGCAGTCAAACTTTGCGTTACAGAATTTATATTTTGCGAAATTTATTCATTAACATTAAAAAATAATCATGAAAATTTAGAATTTATTTGTTTGTAAAATAAAGTCATCCTTCGTATTAGTAAAACTTAACTGAATGCATTTTTATGTCATAAACACGAAAGGAAAACCTTGTGAGCCAGGATAGAGGTTTACAATTAATAGTTAAAATTTGGAATGTATCTTTTTCAAAACAATATGTTCTAAAAATACTAGCGGACATTAAGTTGACCAATTATGTTACTGACTACCTTATGTTTGTAAATGTCATTCTGCTATCTAGGAAAATATGAATAAAGAAGATTAATGTATAATGTATAGATAAATGTTGCTATGAAATGCATCAAAAGTAAAAGGAATGATTATTATTAGACACCGCCAAAAATGGCCGAAAAATCAAGTTGTTGTTTTTTAAAACGAAATTACATTTATTAAAATCCATTATTTCTGAGTAACTTTTTTTTCAAGAAGGATAAACCCCTGAATTTTATCATATAGAAAGAAGAATAATGTAAAAATGTTCTACTATTTTTAATTAAATTTTAAATGTTAAATTTTCCCAAAAAGTTAACAATTGACATTTTTTGTCTTGCACAAAAATGTATATTAATAGTTAAAAAAAAAAGAAGGTTTTTGAAATAATGAATTTATTTATTTGTTGTCTAACTAAGATTTAGGGTGATTTTCTATGAGAATATGCAAAAATATTATAATATAAGTACCTGGATTTCAAATAATTCCACTTATTCATATAGGCAACCAGTTACTTCGCGTCGATTTAGACAATGTCTACATTTGTACTTGATAAAAAGCAAACTATGGAAGACCAAACAGGCCAAAAAAAAATTATTTTTCAGTGACGAAAATTTCAATGTATTATTAACGCTAAGGCTGGGCAGTACCAGATGGGTGACCATTTGTATGAATTTGGGTTTTAATGTGTATGTGTGTGGGGGCTAGGCTCCCCAAAATGAGGGGGGTAAGCAGAATAAAAAATTATTTCAGCGCGTTTAGTCCACCGTAGTGTAAAGGCGGCAAACGTTTTCAAACGGGATCGAAATAATGATGCTATTTTTAACACAAAGGGCACAATATTTATCGAATTTTATTTTTTTATCGATTCTTCAAACCATACCCTGTTTAATAATGGTCATGCATTATTCGGCTCCCTAAAAAATTGTTAATTTATTTATCAAAGATTTTAAAATGGCTTTTTTCGTATAAATATTTTTTTTTAAATTTTGTTTTGCTTAACTTATTAAATTAATTATTTTACTTAACATATTCACCGAATTTCACACTTCAAAACTCAAAAGCGGGATAATTAAACACAATCAAAGTTCTGATATTCAGACGTCCAAATAAAGTATGCAAACAAGTTTTTTTTTTTAAATCTATAATCCTGTCCCTTACAGCAACACAATATGTTGTGTTCAGTTTCAGATGATTATTTTAAGCATATTTGGAACCCCCTCAAAACAAAGGGGGGGGGGGTTGTAAGCAAAAAATATATATATAAATATCATTTATGAAAAATAAGTACACTGTTATAAAGTTCATTCTTCTCTTAATAATCGCTGAAAATTTCGTATTGATTGGATAAACTGATTTTTGGTAGATTTTTAAAAAGACGGTCGGTCAAAAAGTACGTACATGCCCCCCCCCCAGTTTTGACGGTGCCTAATTATTGCAAAAAAAAATGCATGTTTTCATAAAGTTCCTCAATTCTTATCATTGCCTAATTTTGACATATAAGATACTGGCAATGGGTGCCCGGTGTTGCCTAGGTGTTCGGAGGTGTATGCTGAGCAAAAAAAAAAGGTCAATTTTTTTAACTTTGACCTTTTTATGGCCCCTTAAAATTTATTGTTTTGGGCTCAAATCAAGTTATTAAGTTAGATCCATGTCCAAGGAACCTATATCTAAAATTTCAAGTTTTTAGACACAAACTTGTCGGAGGAGTTTGGTAGAGTTCTGAAAGGTCAAATCGTTGAACTTTGACCCCTTTAATCGCCAAATTTCTGGCCGAAAACCGATTACGTCGATTTTCGCAAATCTCAATACCTTGTATATGAAATTTCGAGTCTGTAGACTAAAAATTCGCAGAGTTATTGTGTATGGAAATGTACACAGACACACAGACACACAGACATATTCACTTATATATATATATATATATATATATATATATATATATATATATATATATATATATATATATAGATTAACTGAGGGTCCAGCATCGCCCCTGTCGTACAAACATGGTATTTTAATTTATGCAGACTGCGTATGTATTATTATAGACTAGACTCAATTCTCTATTGATTATTATATATTACGAAGAATAATTTTCCCAGTGGATTAATTCGCAACAAAATAAAATAATAATGATAATGCCGTTCGTCAAATACTTTCTGTGTTTGTTTACAATATCACGTCAGCTGATATTCGGCTTGACGATGAATGCCCTGGAAAAGTTCTGATTAATTTTTAGTTTTAAAATATGCAAATGGGGAAATGATTTGTAGCAATTTTATGTTACCTCTTCTATTATTGTAAATTTAATTCATTAATAAGAAAATATTAAAATAAAATAGTGAGGTTCACCTAGACTTGAACAGGGATCATTCGATTTGTAGTCGAATGCTCCATTACTAAGCTATATCTCCAGATTATAATAAATCTGTTTGTTTTAAGAATAAATGATTTGCTGATATTTTATTATCTCCCTACTTGATCGGTGTAACGTAAAATATTCTCATGTAAAAATTATTATTTTTTATCTATAAGAGAGAAAGATTATTTTCATTGTCGGATTTATTTTTTTGATTTTCGATACTTATCGGATGCATTTCTGTACAAAACATATTTAAGAACATTGCGAGAGATATAAATTACATTTGTGTACAGTTTGCAAAAAATAGGCTCAGCCGTTTCGGAACCTATGAGAAACATCTCACACTCACATACAAAGTGACTTTTAGGTAATGGTTGAGATAGAGATTCCGGCCACACTTAATTAATCCGCTACATTCGTATGTTCTTGTTTTGCTTTAGTCGAATTGTTTAGAAATCAAGGACAAACACATTATCTCTATATGCGATACATAGATATTCAAATATTTCAGTAAAGTTCTCCTAAACACTTTAGTAGAGTTGAGAACATAATTTTCATTTCTTCAATTGACCATTTAAATATGTGATAACATACATTTCTTGTTGCCCATTGGTCTTCTTGCATTCCAAGATAAGAATTCATCTATTCTGATAGAGTTTTCAGCTTCGCGCTGTTACTTGATTAACATCACTTGTGAACGGTACAGAATTCCTCATAAAAGCCAATGTTCGTTAGCCATAGCCAGAGAATCTTATTTATGCTACAAATACGATGTTATGTTTCTGAATTTTTTAGATGAAGATTAATTATTCGTATTGTTTGATTCATCAGACTACTGTTCTCATCTTGAGTGCGATTTTCACAACGTTTCCGTCTATGTAACCTCCGACCTTCTTCAGGTGTATCTTGTCAAACTCGTGAATGTTTCTGTTTAACTCGGGAATTTGGATCGGAATTTCGAGCGGAAATCTTTATTTATTTCACCGGAGTAGCATCTCTTTGTTCCGTCAGCCATGAACGGATGGAGGTCCTAAGTAATTCACAATGGTATTTTTCGATCGTCCACACTAAGGATTGAACCTTCAACGTTTAGCAGAATATCACTTTTACAATTGATTTCTCCAAGCACTCTAATCACTGTATGTACTTCTCTTAATGCGTGTATGTACTTCTGTTAATACATGTATTACTTCTCTTAATGCGTGTATGTACTTCTTTTAATGCATGTATGTACTTTTCTTAATGCGTATGTACGTCTCTTAATGCATGTATGTACTTCTCTTAATGCGTATGTACTTCTCTTAATGCGTGTATGTACTTCTTTTAATGCGTGTCACAAAATTTATCTCTCTATCGGTGTGTATGTCTGTCTCTGTTATTGTCAATGTACTTATATAACCCTGTGCATGTAGGTAAATAATGTGCTCAATATTGAAGGTCATTTATTAATTTCGTATGATCCCGATTATTATTCTTGGCATTCCCTTTCCCGATATTTTTCGAAGAGAATTCTTTCTGAAAAGACAACGAGTACTTGCGGGAAGGATCACATTAATGTTGCCAGCATTTCTAAGTGAAAGTGTTTCTTTGGAACGAACTGGATTCGAACTTGGCACACGCAAGTTATCAGTGAGTGTTATTATGTCCAGCAAAACTGAACCATCCTCATACATGTTTGTGTACGTCTGTGTGCATATATGCGTTTAGATTTAATAATCGATATGTCTACTTGTTTTCCAGCTTAGTATTCTAATGTGGACGTTGTTACCAAACAACCTCAACAAAGTCTAAGCTAGATTGTTTGTATATGAACAAAGCACAATTTTAACTTTATTGCATGAAAAAGTTTAAAATGAACTTTAAAAATGTCTCTATTATTATGAAAGAAATTATGAACCTGAAGAGTTTTCACTGGTGGACACTCAAGTCTGTCCGCTTTGATGAAATCCGTTTCCAATTCAATATATTTCTTTAATTTCCCATGAGAAGCTCAAATGAATGAATGCTGAATATTTTCAAGATCGCTTCCGGTCATGCGCTATTGCTTCTCTCAGGGGAATATTGATAAATTAATGAATTTCATCATAGACGACTATTTCCAGCTTTAGTCAATACCAATAACGTCATCGTTCGTACTAGAAAGCTTAACCGAATACGTCTTTATGTCGTAAACAGGCAAATAAAACTTCTGAGCCACGATAGAGGTTGACAATATATTGTGAATTTCCTTTCAGTTAATTCAATTTATTTGACAAAAAATAAAACAACTGTGTTTCAATGCATGTAGGAACAGTTTGGTATAAATTTCCAAAGAGGACACAGTTTTCCAGCACCTGTTTAAATTGAATTGTTGTATTGTGCATTTATTATTTCACTTTAAAATCTCTTGCAATGTCCAAGGATTTTAATTGAGAAAGCAGCCCTCCCTCGGTTCAATCAGGGTCGGTGGTGAAAATATTCATGTAGAGTTTGCGTAGTCCCCTTTCTAGCACAGAAGTGCATGAAATGTTCTGAGGTATATCATAAAGCGCATTAATTAGATCGTTGGCGCTCAAGGGAGAAAACGTTACACTTATTGATTCAGCTTTTATAGGGCAGATCCGATAGACTCTGCATTATCCGAGTGTCCAGGGTTTGAACTCTTTCCAGGTGCTATATATTAGATATAGGAAAGAGACCTGGATACCATACTTTTGCAGTGGTTTGACTAGAAAGACATAAGGAGGGAATATATTTCAGGGATGAGTCTACTGAAAGAACATCGTATGAGAAATAAAAACGCCTTGCTTTGTTAGCAGTCTGAATGCAATATTTAATTAGACTGATGATGTCTTGAGGGACAAGTGGATTAGAAGGACAAGATCTTTTGTCTTCTTTACGTCCTTGAGCAGACCAGTGTCATCACTGAAAGTACGAGCTGAGTTGGAAACACCCCTACTGCAATATGGAAGCATTTATTTAGATTAAGGTTTTAACCCCATTCGTTATACATTTCCAGACACATTTAAGGCTACATTTGAGATTCTCATTTTATCTTTTACGAGCTAATTTGACATCATCTACAAATACGAGCATGTTTCAACCAATAATTTCTAGCATATCGTTGTGTTATACTCATTGACAATTCTTTGATTTATAAAAATATAAATCAGCATTATTGCGAATATTTGTGTTGGAAGAGGATGGTTTGAGTTTTGGCTGACAGATCGCGCTTGAAGTTGATCTCTGTCCCTGTCCACACAAAAAAAACACTGGCCTCAATTCCATTTAATAGTTTTCATTGATTCGCTGTTAGATTTTATGATTTTCCTCTTACGTTTGATTTGAGTGCATCACAAGTTCAATAATTAGGACGAATCATTATTAATGTCTTTTTTCTTGGTTTATTGTGGATTGTCGTGTTTGGATATTGCTTACTAAACATTCTTCCTTATTTTATTTTCTAAAATGTTTATTCATGGAACTTTGATCGTATTTCCCCCTTTTACCGTCACTTTATACCGTATAGAAAACAAAAAAAAATTACATCAGTCATTGTGTTATGTAGTATGCGGAACACAATAAATTATTCGTTATTTATCTGTCTATCGATCTACTATATATCTTTGCGTAAAGTCAATATAGCTATCGATCTGCTATATATCTTTGTGTAAAGTCGATATATCTATCGATATAATTATCTATCTTTTTATCTATTTAATCTATCTTTCCAGTGATATTGTTGAAGTATTTTGTATTGGAAGTTATCTATTACTCAGAGATGTTTGATAAATTTGTCAAAACTATAAACTGGACAAGTTGTACCGGAAGAGTGTCTGATAACTGAACCGGAAGTACGTGTATGTGATCACGTGTACTAGTTAGCTGAGAAAATAGTCGGAGTTGGATTGAGGACGTCAACAGAAGAAGATGATCTGAAAAGGATCTCCTCTCAAAAGGGGGGGGCTCTCAGGCGTGGGATTTGTAAGAATCAACCACCCAGGGAAAGATCGGAATCACTCCTCTGCTAGATGTCAAGCCTCGGAGTGAATAAACTGCATAGAAATACACAACGTCTTGGTGTCTATGCTGAAACGTCTTCATTTATACAAAATCCTTCTTCCCAAGAATTGCTGAAAATTTTCCAGAGGCTGACCAGAAGAAACCAAGTTTATGTATTATGTCAAAACACACGCGCGCGCACACACGCACGCGCGCGCACACACACTAAAAGATACTAACGATCATGGCAGGGTTAAAAGGTTAAAGAAAAGTGTCAAGAACACATTGACTGGAACACGATAAGCTGGGTTTCAATCAGTGAAAAATCACCATAGACATTTAGTGACACGTACACACATTCAGATGAACGATTCGTAACATACATACGTAGTATGTCCATTCAGTGTATATACAACATACGTAATGTTGGTACTCTCATTATACAACATTATTACATATGAAGTATGTCCATTCAGTGTATATACAACATACGTAATGTTGGTACTCTCATTATACAACATTATTACATATGAAGTATGTCCATGCAGTGTATATACACTCTCAAACCCAGTATATATTACAATTATATGTTCTAATAATGGAACAACAATATGATAAAATAAAATATTAAAAAGGGGGAAATGTTTGTCCAATTTTCTTATGTATTAACTTCTTGTTCTTCATGATCAGTTCGCGTGTCTTTTCCTTTAATTGTTAAAAAATATATAAATAACCACAATATGGAAGAAAAAGAATAGGAGGAATCTTAAATAAAAAAAATTTTCTCTGAATACACCCCGATGATCTATATTTTTTATACAACTCTACAAACATATGTCATCATTTAACATACTAAGTTGCTTACATCACTGAAAATAAGCAGAAATCTAGTATCGAATAAGGGAGACAAATTTTCAAGCACTAAACCACAGCAACATTGATTAATTTCCAATACCGCCCCTCAATGTGAATAGGGTTTACAGTCAGTTTTCCAATACAGTTCCTTCAGCTCCATAAGTTCTCTGCTCACAAGTCCCCTTAGTTTGAAACATGAAGGTGCTACTATAGGTTGCGCGTTTCCTTCATGATCTTTAAAAAAATAAGAAAGAAAGAAAGAAAGTAGTCTGTCTTTTCTTTTATGTTAAGATTCAGGTTAGCTAAACTCGACAATACGAATAGTTGTATTAACTATGATTCCTAACCCCTACTTATTGATTTAATATAGATTTGTAGGGCACAATTACCTATACGCACCTAAATTCTCTTTATTCACATTCACGGAGCTACTATCTACTTCCAGCTCTGAGTACGACGAATCAGGAGGTAGCCTCTTTGAAATCGCTACTTCTTTCTCTGACGTGCTACTCTGTTCTTCCGTTAAACGACATACAAGTGTTCCCCATTTGACCATCCCTCATCTCGCTACGAAACCCATACATGCCAATAACCCGACTACGCCTACGCTACATTTTAATGTAAGCATTATTCGAGATTTTTCAGTTTTATCCACGTTTATTTGTTTTACGTTATTCGGTAACTTACTGATATGAAACTTCCTTCATGTTTCGCAAAGTCCCCTGTATAGTGTTCGCTGAAAAAATTTGGAAATTTACTCATTATGGGGATTACACCGCCGGACTAGAAACGTTCATAAGTGTGAGTCACAATTGTTCAACAATGTATAAATCTCGAATTACCGTTAACCCGTGCGACCAACAATATATATTCGGTATGAGATACGTGCGATATCTTTTCCGAGTGTCATCTCTTACGTTTACAATTGAGGCTAACTTTTGTTGTTGTCTTAACTTAGTGTTATCGTTAAATTTGGCCCGATTGTTATTGTTTACAAATTGAATTATTGTCAAATGTCTACTATTTTTCAAAATTACTTTGTTCTCTACTACCCCAAACTTTAATGTGAAAACTTTCATATTTGTCTAGCTAGCATACTTGCTAGCTAATCGTGGGGCCCCAATATTTTGAATTTGATATATAGTAAAAAGAGAATATGACCCATCACGGAACTTTAAGGACAATCACTGCAAGCAGCCATCTAATATGAAAAACTGCCAATTTATCTGAGCCTCGTATGTCCGATCACTAAGTAAGGATCTTATCCCCTTAATCACTGATTCACAAAGACCATAAGTGTTGATTTTATGTTAATGTAAACGGTGATTTACATAGTAAAAGGCTTTGCCAAAGTCCAAAAAGACAATGTTAATAGAATAGCCATCGACTATAATACTCGTAACCCATTCGTCTACCACAAGTAAATTTGTAAGACATGAACGTTTTGAAATGGAGTGATGGTAACAGTTATAACGTAATCCCCCATTGAGGAGCGGTAGAACTACGCTGAGGAAGCTTGTATTCCGGGTGATGCCAGATAACCCAAGGATTTAAGATAGAGAAGATAAATATACATATTTTATTTTATGTCAAAATAGATATTGTTTAAAAACCAGAGAAATATATTTTTACGGCTAAAAGTTGACGACAGGAAATTTCACTTAGAACCTTGTCTGGCCATACATGAATCCAGGGTCGGGCGTCAGAATTGACATCTGTCCTTGAAATTGGTGAGAGAATTTCAGTGTGGGAACGGTGCCCACCCAGGGACTTGGGGCTTTCGATTTCGTGGAGATTTCGTGGCGAAATCCTATTGGCTGGGAAGAATTTCCAACCCCACCCACTTACCTTACTATATATACTACTGTCGTGCGAAAATTAATGAGAAGAGCGAGAAGAGTTGAGTCGAACAGAGTTCAGATCAGAGTAGAGATGAGACGTGACCCCTCCTCACCTCATCCATCCGTCGGTCGCTGTCTGTGAAGAGAGTTGAGACTTTGAAAAGAACTTACAAAATCTGAATGAGAATTGTAAAAACATTTGTACATAATTTTATGAGAATTACCCCTTTGTAGATAGACTACAATCGTTTCTTTCTTCCTGTCTGCCGCTTCGATATTCGCTTTCAGCATACTAGATAATGTAACAACCTCCGAGGAGCCTAGACGACACGTGCCGAGATCCAGTGAAATAAAAGTCCTAGCCACCTCCTCTGGGAGGCGTTACACAGTATACATAAGATAATTTATGATTGATCTCTTATGCAAAGACTCCATTTAATTTTGAGATGATAGACTCACTAGTCTATAATTGATTGGGTCTTCTTTGTCATCTCTTTTAAAGATATGGCATATATGGCCAACAGCCAATCATCAGGAACATCTCTAATACTCAGTGGACGGTTCAGAAGGGCTACTAAAGGTTCAACTATTATATGTGCAGCAACTAATAAAATTACTGAATGTAATCAATCTGGACCTTGTTCATGAAATTTGACCTCAACATTTGTAGTGCTATCATATGAAGTTCTCTGCCGTCGCCATCTTTGAATATGCTAGTTGATTTGAATGCTTAGTTTTTTTTAATCGTGCGGTAAAAGAGATACAAGTACCATCGGACCTTCTTTATGTGTATTTTTGTTGATTCCAGAATATTTTGTCGAACTTCTAAATCTACACAGAATTTCGAACGCAAGCGCGACTAGAGTAACTCCCCCGTGTGTATAATTCGATAAGAATCTACTAAGGATTTTCGGATAAAGTTATATGAGTTAATCAGGTTACATATTGTATGTGCTATATATCGATAATGCCGTTAACGCGGTACTGAGTTGAACGCGACTTGTTTGTTCGAAGGAGTGCAAATAGGTCAACAAATTTTAACGGTGACATTGATTAAATCCAAGATTTCAATTAACAAAGCGTACACTAGCGTTGCAAAACAGTAAAGTGGAAATATTTTGGGTGCAAGCCGGTTAACGGAAATTACAGCCGAATGCACGTACCGAAAAATAAAAGGAGTACACATGTGCTTTTAAGTTCAGTTGATAGTTGAGAGTTGAGTTCGAGAGTCTGCAGGCCACAGTTCGCGAGTTGAGTTGAACATGAACGTTCTCGTGGAGCGACGAGAGGCAGTTATGTATAGAAGATGAATCAATAGAGAAATACCCATCCTCCTTCTAAGGATAGGCAGAGAGCAGGGTGTGTCATTCGATCGTAAATCCAATACAATTGTCGATAAAACGATAAAGAGATGTGACGAAAATATAAAAAGGTACGTTTCTGCTTTTATGTTATAAATCCCATAAAATAGCTGAGGTGATATAAATATGGACATTGACTTAAAAAAAGCAGACACAATTTTTCCTTTCCTTCTACCGCCATAGAAACGAAGCATATAGGTTTTGGTTGCCTGGCCATGTTTTGAAGCGCCATATTATGAAAAACAATGACGAAACTTTGGTTCCATGAACAAGAATAAACCGACAAAGAAAGCAAACAAAAAAAAGGAAAATAAGGGTTCAATGAAAAAAAAAGAAAACAAACAAACACAAGAAAAATAAAAGAAAATACACGCACATTCATACAAATACGTAATACAAAATAAAGTACACCAATTTTTGTGTTTTGAATCTAATGTGATTGTCCGTTGTTATGTGTGGAAAAAAAGGTTTGTATTCGAAGCATTGGTTTTAGATGTAATTTTTGTTCAATGTTTTGTCGAAAAATATGTGTTTAATGTAATTTGAAAAGAATGTTTTGTTGCCGTGTAAAACAGTGTCGATTATTTATTGGGAGATAGAAAGAAAACATAATTCAGAGTTAAACACACGAACGAATGTGTTGATTTTTTTTAATAGAAAAAAAAAAGAAAAAGAGAACAGTCAACGTCCAGAAGATAAAGAAATAAATAAAATGCGTGTTTCTAAGGAACGTTAGGTTTAAAGATGGAACAATGAGGGCTTTTGTTTTTATTCTCAAAAATTGCAAACAGAAAACGTATCGCTTGTTGGATTCTCGTGTGGAGGTCCGTGTAGAAAAAATGTTTAAAAAGACAAAAAATAATAATACAAAAACATAAATGACAAAAAAAATCTTGAAATTGGGTTTTGAAGTTTGACATTTTCTTTTCTTTTCGGTGCTTTTGTCTTTGTTGGTATGAGAAAAATACATAAAGACTGATTAAGTGAGACACGGAAAAAGGCGAAAAAACAAGAAAACACACACATGTGTACACGTAGTAACAGAGTTTTTTTGTTGTTGTTTTTTTTTTAATGAATGTTTAAATTGAGAAAAAGAGACGCGAAAAAAGCACGAAAACTAAAACACACACACTAGGTTACAAATACGTACAAACTGATATAATTGTTTTGTTTATTGTTTTGTGGGATGCTGTTTAAATGTTGTTATATTTGTACGTTTTTATCACGGTCGAATTAGCACTAAATATTTTTAGAAGGGAAACATTTTATTGAAAAGCACAGTGTTAAATACCTAAAAAATAACAAATTTTAGGCGAACATGTGACAACAAGCAAGCTAGTACGAAAATTAAGTTATAACAGTTGGTTGATCGATTTTAGGCCCGCATTCGTTAAGTGATTTTTCATTTTTATAAACCGGTATTATCCAGGAATTAAATTTTGTTTTAATGCGATTAAGGTTTAAATTCTTGGTTGTTTTTTTATTTTGTTTGCTGGAAAGAACTGTGAAAAAATGTCTCGTGTTTTTGGACACCTAGTGAATTGAACTAGGGAATTGTTCGCTTATTTTCTTTTTTACTGTTTTACGATTTTATGCAAGTTATTGTTGATTTTTATTGTATTTGAGAACATTCCGATGATTTGTTGGACTTTGTGTAAAATCGATTTTGTTGTGTATCGAAAAATGTTGATGTTATTGTAATATTGGTTGTAAAACTTGCCTTGGATTGCCCGTCGTACTCTAAATCGGTTGAGTATATTTAGTAAATAAAGGGAAACATATAATTATAAAGTAAAAAAAAAACTGAATTACAAGATAACTAATTGAGATACAGAGGTCAGCATGAGTTAAGATTGATAGATTGAATGTCGCGTTGCAGTCATAATTTATTTTATTATTTCAGGAGTAATTCGTTAAAACAAATTGTGTTATGTTTGTAGCGTTGAATGTTTTGAGTTTGTAAAGTCGATGAGAAGACTTGGGATGCTTCTTGCATTTGATACCTGTCATGTGAAGCTATAAAAAAATGGTTAACGGCAATGGGGCGGTTGATGGCCTCATATAGTGAATAAGTCAGATGCGGTTTAAGGCTAAGGTGTAAATTGACTGGCTGATCAATTTTCGGAACTTTCGGGGATTATAGGTTCCTTTTTATCCGTAGACTATGGGCTAAAAAGCTGGTTATAGCTATAACTAGAGATATCAAAAAACTCATATGGATAAAATTACGGATAGAGCCGCTCTATGGACCTCAGCGAGTTACAAACACCTAACCTTGGACAATAAAGAATACTCCTTCCTGGCATAGAGCGGATGATCATAAGGGCAAAAGGATTGCTATTAGGTTGTGAATCTTTTGGGCAACGAGAAGTGAAGTAGAATATAAAAGAAAAGAAAAAAGGCCGGCATACGTAGCACGTTAATAAGTAGATTGCATCCCAAACGTAGTGATAATATAACAAGATACCTTATCAAGTCTTGATAAGTATATAGGTAGGTTGACCCTAATTTTGTACTCTACGCTTTAGCGAAGATGTAGGAAAAATCACACATGGTTCTTCGAAACGATAGTTAGTGAATTAGTAAGGGCGTTCCACGTTCCGAAAAGAAGGTAAGGTTAGTTAGGAGTGTGACGTTTTTCCTAATCTATGCCAGGGGCTGTAGTTTTAGGAAGCTTTGGAAATCCGAGCCAATTAGTACGGTAAACATATCTTGTCTACTTCAGATCTAGCCTTCATATATAGTATAGTAGGGGTTTTCTGTTTTGTTCCCCAGATGTAGATGCACGGTTGAGGATATGATTTGAAAATGCTGAATGAAATGCGGTGACGATAGTCTAGAATATCCTCGGGAGATTAAGGGTCATAAACTAATGAACGAAGAAATCATCGAGACATTGAGAGAGAATAAGAGTTGGAAAGAATTGATTGATGAAGGAAAGAGAGCCAGTGTAAATTATGTGAAAAGTTTATGAAAATGGAAGCAATTGATTTCGGTTGCAAGAGAAATAGCTTAAACCATGAAAAGAAATATTAAGATAAATGCGGTCTAAGTAGTATACAGAAGTGGTCGTGGAAAAATAAAATGAAGGAATATATGTGGTATGGATTATTTTCTGACCTTTTCTTTGCTTGGCGGAGTGTTAAGACATCGGAACCATCTCCATAAAGGTTATAAAATAGGTAGTAAGGAAAAATGTATGATACGTTTTCCATTAAAAAAATGGAGGAACGAGTGTTGTGTGTCAATAACCCGATTAATGCGGTACTGAGTTGAACACAACTTGTTTGTGCCAAAGAGTGCAAAAAGGTCAACAAAGGTTACCGGTGACATAGATCAAACCCAGGATTTCCAATAACAAGGCGTGAACCTGCGTTGCAAAACAGTTCAGTGAGTGTATTATGAATGCGCGCTGGTTAATGGGAATTACAGCCTTACACATACCGAAACACAAAAGAAGCGCATATGTGCTTAGGAGTTCAGTTGACAGTTGAGAGTTGTTCGGGAGTTTACAGTCCGCAGTTTGAGAGTTGAGAGTTGAGTAGACAATGAATGTTCTCGTGGAGCGACGAGAGGCAGCTACGTATGGAAGATGAATCCATAGAGAAATTCCCAGATAGAGAACAGGAGTGGTTTATTCGATCGTGAAACAAATAAAATCCTAATTGTACAGAGAATGAGCCCATTCATTGTTATTATGAATTTTCTGTTCCAGACGGGCCGACACGGCCAAGAGACGAAAGTATAAAAAGGTAAGTCTCTGCTTTTATTTTATAAATCTTCCAAAGATCTTATGTGCCGTAAATATGAACATTGACTTAAAATAAACAAACACCATCCTTCCCTCTCCTCTCTTCCCCACAGAGTCGTAATATATGTATAATTTCGTCGCTTTCTTCAATTACATTTTAAGGCTATATATATATATATATATATATATATATATATATATATATATATATATATATATATATATATATATATATTATAGGTGTCCTAATATGAAGATAAATATATGTTTATACTTGCTCCGCAATAATATGCAGCATACCAAGTTGAAACGTTAATTTAAATGAATTCAGTTTGTTGAATTTAACATTTGCATTGGCATTTATTTACATTATGAGAAAAGTTTTATAAAGTATTAGGGTTATTTTGCAATTTCCTTTCTCCTCAAGAAAGATTTGATTGAAACGGATAGAAGCTAAAGGAATGCTGTAAATGATGGTATACTTTGACATCCTCGTGCGTCTTTTGACGTGGAAATACCTAAATCGAAAGAAGTTTTGTCATCCTAGGTGAGCAAATAGCAATGTATTTATGTCAGCTTACTAGCTTCTAAAATCAATATTTCCCGGTGTCGAAAAGAGCTATACATTAGTCATAAATATGTAAGTAACACCCCCGTATATAATTCTCTCTCTCACACACACACACATTTCGCAAGAAACTATGTACCCTGATGTTGATAGCAAAGTCTTACTTTCCTTTAAGTCTTAAATATTGACGGAAACTTATTGTAAGACTTGATATCTTACAAGGTCCATAATAAAATATCAACCAGATAATAGTTTCCAATAACCTATATTGGATAAATATAATAAATATTGTGTAACGAAAATTAATTAAGAAATTCCCCTTGAACCTCGTACCCCGCTAAACTTTTTATTGTGTTCAAGGATAAGTGTAGTGAATTTTGACTAATATTAATAATTTTGAACCAAACACAAATAGCCAGGAAGTGCTGCAGCAACTTACGCCTGAAATTGTTCAATACCGTTAACAAACACGTTCAGTTTAGGTCTTAAACATTATGACGTTCTGAATATCGTCGCGTACACAGGTTAGGAACCCTTGCCTGTTCTTAATTGATAAGTAATCCAGGTGTTAAGATTTGTTAATTGGTTGCAGCGGCCATATTGGAATATTACGTGGGATGGGAATTAATCAAAAGTCTACGTTTCTTCCTTATCTTTCAATATATTATTACACTGAGACTACATATGAGCTAAATAACACGTAATAATCATGGAAACACGCCCTACTTAACAACCAGGCTAAAAGTAAAAAATCACAATCCTGGGACAAAAATTAATCTTTATTTCATGAAACTAAGAAGTAGTTTCAATATAAATAACAGTGTCCTGTTCATAAGGAAAAGACCGAAAGCGGGAAACAAAACGATAAATGAGTTTAAATATAAATATTTCAAAAGATTAGATTTTATGCAACGAATTCTTAAATCAATTTTTAGATAATATGCGCATGAAAAATAAAATATTTCGATTAATCGATATATATATATACGTATGCATATCTATATGCATTTAATGCCGTTCCAATTTTTATCATAACATGTGTTTCGCAGACACAACATAACAATGATGTTTTTTTTTATTAATCCGCTTATTGTGTTATAGATTTTACAAAACAATCGATTTTATCTTCAGCTGCAAATCTATAAATAAAAAACTCATTATGCTTTGGAATAAATAGATTACAGAATCAATAAGAATAATATATATATATATATATATATATATATATATATATATATGCCTGTGTGCGCGTGAATATGTGCGAAAATATAATGTATATATATATATACATATATATATATATATATATATATATATATATATATATATATATATATATATATATATATATATATATATATATATAGTCAAGTTAAAGAATATATTTCTAGGATAAAAATCCATGTAATTTGCACGATTAATAGTGCTCGATAGTAAACAGAGCTATTTGTATAACTATTTATTTACACATACATGTATATTTATATATATTTACTATTGAATTACTAATGTAATTACGGATTTTTATCTGTGCCTATGTGTGCGGGTATGTGCCTATGTGCGCGGGTATATATGTGTCCAAGTGTATACTGAGATATATATATATATATATATATATATATATATATATATATATATATATATATATATATATATATAGTGAATTATTTCAGCATGTAAGGTTTCATCACTACTCAGCATACTTCCAAAATATTTAATGTATTAGTGATCTTCAATCTCTTCCCGTCATCCAGAATAGTTGGTGAATAGATAACAACGGTTTTATTCAAACTAATGGTAAATGCAAGCATTTATGAATTGATCCATTGTTTACAAAGGCCCTCCTCTGCGTGTGCAACCAGATATGCGCTATTTATATGCAACAATAAACGATCACTTGGGAGGTTTTTGAATTTGCGCTTAAACGTCGAAGATTGAACAACCCACCAGAAGCTCGAAAATGCCAAGACAATCTCATATCAACTTCTTTAAAAGCATAAACAATCATTGTGGCAAATTAAATTATCACATTGCTTGACTCCATTGACATTGGCCAAGACAATATAACATTAATGTTCACACTCGCCTTTTTGTTGCGATGCAATTCTTTTTAACTTTTCTATAAAACTGACAGTTTGTCTCGTATAATTCAGTTCGCATTACTCTAACTGTACACATAGATTGAAGATCAAGTCTCCGTGTGATGATACAGTTCAGAATATGACTATGTTTGGTGTTATCTGTGAATAAGTTTTTGTTTGTGGAAGATGTTACACACTGCTAGTTTAAACTCTGTGCACACCTGAAGGAGAAAAATACCATTATTATTAGCTTGACCACAGTCTGTAAGTTGTTTTCTTCTGACTAAAATTAAAAATGTCGATATAAAAATCAAGGAAGTGAATAAGACAGACACAATAAAATTCAAACAAAATACAATTGACTTTTCTGTTTTTGATTATTGGTATTAGTTCGATACGTTTAACTACTCATCTCATTTTGGGTGTCTTTTACGGAACATTTCGGTCGATGTAAGCTCCGACTTACTTTAGGTATATCTTGTCGAACACGAGAATCTTTTAATCGAACTCGAGAATATGCGTGTAATTTAGAATGGAACACTTTATTTAATCTACGGAATAGGAGAGTCTTGTTTTATCTAAGTAATTCCTAATTGTATTTTTAGTGTAACTCACACGGAGGATTGGACTTTCAACCTCCCAGAGTGTAATTTTTACAACTGAATTTTATACTCTATCTATTACGTACAGATTCTTTAAACATAAAATTTACAATCTCAAATTTTAGGTTTTTCTAGCGATCAGTTTGCATATTTGAAAAAATATTGATGTGATACAATCTTGGGGAGTTTGCCATATATATATATATATATATATATATATATATATATATATATATATATATATATAATATAATATAAAGCTGAACGTCTGTGTGTGTCTGGTTGCGAATAGACTCCTATATGGTTGACTATTTTAAAAAAAAAAAACTGATTATATATAATCATAGAAGATGTATCGAGGATCAGGAATGGGTATATTTGATCTGGTTCATAAAAATTGTGGGGTCTGCGTTCGCGCCTGGCCCCCAAAGTATGGAAATAAAAAATGAAAATATGGTATAATAAAATTATTGGGTGTTCGTTCGCGCCTGACCTCCATAAAATGTAAATGTGTCACAAAGTTTAACAAGGTTTTTTAAAAGGGGTGAGGGTCCTCAATAACACCTTAGCTTTAATCTTAATTTACGTTAGTTTTTATTTATTTTTTTTTTAGTTGAATCATATTGTGTCGAATAAATTCACCTCATAAATTCACGTTCTTATTAAAGTGAAAGCCAAAAAAAAAAGTCGGAAGTTTCGATAATTCTCGATACAAATTTTGCATAACTCTGTTTTTTCCTTCTCCACTTGCACGTGGTACTATTTAGAAAATAGAGAAATAATAAAAAATAAGAACGTTACTTGTTATCGTGTCGAAAGAAGGAAAAATCTTGCTCACGTGATTACGTGTCTTCTTAAAAACATTTACATACCCTTTTTATTTTTATTTATATATCTGTTTAAGCTTTTTTGTCAGTGTACTAGAAGGAATTCAGTTGATTACAACCCATTCTGCGTGTTCTTTACATTACAATAGTACAACCCTGAATCCGACGGCGCAATACTACACTGTTCAATACTGTAAAACTGAAACGAAGCTTTTCTGCTGGAAAAGGGCGCTATTTTCTTCTTATTCATATTTATATCGATTCTTTACTTTAAAAAACTAAAGTAATTACGTGTTTAGTTTTTTAATATCCCATTTTGCTGTTTCGGATAACTTTATTAAAGTAAATAAAGCTTCATTATTTTTAAAACTGTTTTTGTTTCTTTGTTTTTCGATATTTCCTCGATATTATTTAGTATGAGTGTTTAGAAGAAAAGCCAACAAACGACTACTCGAAAAAATAAATATACAAGAAATAAATGTTACCATAGTCAATAAAAGTTCAGTTCATGTTTCTTGTTTTTGTTTTGAAATAGTTTTTAATGCTCTTTACTTGAAATAATTTCAGCGAACCGAAATTAAAACTAAATTGTAGGCGATAACTACTTAAATGAATTTTTATATAAACTACACATGCCATAATCTAATATTCTTCAAGCACAAAATAACGGAAAAAATTAAAATATGTTTATAAATATTCCTTACGTTGTTGACACAGAATGCCCAGGTGCCCGTCCTTCAAATTGAAAACGAGGCTCTCCATTTCAAAGTCGCTGGCATTTTGATTTTTTTAAACCGGTTCGTGAATTAAAAAAAAAATTATTTACAAACTACTCATAAACCAATGAACTTTTCTACCATAAAAGTAACTTTTATTGACTTCGGTAACGTTTATTTCTTGTATATTTATATTACTATATATATATAATAGTTTCTCTTTGTAAGGAAACATCATTTTGTTGGTCACACTTGATTACGAATGAAAACAAAGTTGATATATAAAAATATATTCTCGCGAAAATTATCTTTACTTTCATCATATTTTGCTTAGGGTAAAATTGTTGAGTATCAAAGCCTATCTCTTTACAACCCCCTCCTTTTCATAACCTATCATACTTTCATCAATCACAGTCCATTTTCTGTAGGTTGTTTTTGAACCCAGTCAACGACGGGTACTTCTGCTAGTATATATATATATATATATATATATATATATATATATATATATATATATATATATATATATATATGTATATATATATATATATACTTCAGAATACAATTATCCAACAATCAACTGGTATGGTACTGGTATGGAAACCTATGATTATAAGTCTTACAAAATATTATTGGCAGTAATATTCTATAAGTACAATCCCATATAAATAAAAATTGCTCGATATACAAAAGAGAGCAAATAAATCAAATTTTAGTCATTCAATAAATTTAAATATCTATGACGTGAAATGGTTCAATTTCAAATCAAAAGATTTTTCTTTTTCTATATAAGACAAAGAATACATTTGAATTATTCTAACTCTTTATCCTATAGGATTTTGATGTCTACCATCTCTTGAGATAAGAAAATATTAGCAAATAATTAGCAAACTTCCTTTACTCTATGATATTTAAATACTTAAAAACTTTCAGTTATGATTTTCCATGTCTCATTGACTATAGCAAATAAGGTGTAAACCATTATAATTATTTGCTAATATTTTCTCCTTTGAAAAGATAGTAGACGTCGAAATCCTATAGTTAGAATATTTCAACTCTATTCTTTGTCTTACATAGAATAATAAAAATCTTTTGATTTGAAATTTAACCATTTCACGTCGTAATTTTTTAAATTAATTGAATGACTAAAATTTTATATATATATATATATGTGTGTGTGTATATGTGTGTTTTTGTGTGTATGTGTGTGTGTTTGTGTGTATGTGTGTGTATGTGTATGTGTTTGTGTGTGTATGTGTGTGTGTTTTTGTGTGTGTATGTGTGTGTGTTTGTGTGTATGTGTGTGTATGTGTGTTTGTTTGTGTGTATGTGTGTGTATGTGTGTGTTTGTGTGTGTGTATGTGTGTGTATGTGTGTGTGTTTGTGTGTGTATGTGTGTGTATGTGTGTGTATGTGTGTATGTATGTGTGTATGTGTTTGCGCGTGTGTCTTTTGTCCCGTATATTTACAACATGTTTGTTATTCATATCTTTCCTTATTTTACTCAGTTTTGTTTTTTATTATCTATTTTTGCGATTCTTCTATATTTCGCTTTCAGATGTTAATTTTCCGAAAGTAGAAGTGAATTAAACGTATTTGTTTGTTGTTGTTGTTGTTGTTGTTGTTGTTGTGTGTGTGTGTGTGAATTTCCTGATAAAGTTTGATGAAAATAGAATACAATATTGTATCCTGTAATCCAATATATTAAAGGGTCCATTTAAAGCTGACGAGAAAAGTGTCAAGTATATATAAAGCTTTGTTGTTTTTAACTCATAAATATTTCCTTTGTCTTCGAAATAGATTGAGCTCTCTGGTTTAAAACGTTTTGATAGCTCTTCATTATAAGATATGTAAATGGGATTTCCTTTTGTATTGAATTGTATACAAATATATATATATGTATATATATATACATACATATATATACATATATATATATACATATATATATATGATTGCTACTATTTGACAGAAATCTGCCATATCTCCAGGATAATACCGTGCGCTCAAGTGCATGTATTTGAATCTTTAACCATCTTCAGTATTGCATAAGCATTCAAATATGTAGCATGAGAAGTTGCCAATATTTGACGCTTTGGAGGGGCATTTGTGTTTCATTTTACCTCAGTCAGAAATGCATATACAGAAAGACGAATAGATTTAGTAAATATTTGAGAACTTAATTTTTCTCTCCTCAATTAACCATTTAATTATATTATAGTACATCATTCTTGTGGGCTGTTGATCTCATTAGATTGTAGGACAAGAGTCATTTTAGTAAAGTATCCAGTTTTCTGCTAATACCTCAGTTAACATCACTTGGAGAACGTTCGCCATTCTTCGGAAAAGCCAGCGCGAGTTATCCATACTGAGGAGATTCCATTTATATACTATATTATTTAGAATATTTAGTCAGGGTTTATTTATAAGGAAGTTGTCATGACAAATACCTTTACAAAGACATTCAAGTTCATTATTCACCTTTGAATGTTTTGTAAAACAGTTAGCTCATTTACATTCTAATAAACATAGGATATAAGAATACTTGGGGTTTCTGTGTGGAGTTCATCCTCATAAAATAATTGCTTTTTTTAACATTGTGTAACTATAGATGGTTCACCAAACACAGACAAATGGAATCTGTCATATATTATGCATTTCAAGTCCTGTTGAAAGTCGACAGAAACTGTGGATTCATCCTGATTTCTGAAAGTACGTTCCAATACTACTCCACATAGCTTTTCTTAAACTTTCTGAATACTTTTATGAATACTTTAATTATTTCAGTCCACAGTTTCAATTCCCAGTTTTTCGTATCAATTCCCAGCAACTTAAGGTTATTTTCCGTGCCTCCTTAAAACACAGACGTCCGGTGTAGACTATGTCTGAAGGCGAAATCACCCATTTTAAAATCAACATTATTTATTAAACTGTAGAAGGGAAATAGAAAATGTATGCATGCACAAAATATATTTTACATAAGGATACACATAAAAAATATATAAAATAAAATGAATATTAACAACAACTATAACAATAATGACGATAACAGTAATTATAATAGTAATTAATTAATTAACAAATGTGTACCAACAAAGGTTTAAGCGGACATATTTGAACACATTTAGATTAAAACTAGGTTACATTCTAACACAAAGAAAAGACAACTCTGTCCCGCCGAAAACAAACAGATAGAGCTTGTAGATTAAGTGACCTTCTGTCTGATAAACACGCGACATTTGGTTGCGATAAATTGGTGTGTGAATAAAAAAAATGTATTTAAACTAAGCATCACGTGAACATATAAAATCGTGCAGTAAGCTTGATTCCATGTAATAGCCTGACGAAGCCTGAATATAATTAAATGAGAAAACTTCGTACATTAATTGCCGTATATATTTTCAAAAGTAACTATCAAGCTCTACTCATGTATTAGCTACAAATAATTAATTGAAATTAAATATATATATATCTTTATATATATATACATATATATATATATATATATATATATATATATAAAAAGAGATATATTTGGAAGATAACAGAAAAAAGAGTGGTCAATACTTTAGTAGAGATAATTATGTTTTTATTATTTCAACCTCGTGTGTATTTACTTAAAGCATTACAAGTTGTTTAAATAGAGATATCCCTGCCACACGGGAAGCCATCCTTAATGTAGGCACATGTTCCATGCCCATGACGATCTTGGGTGTCAGATTTAGCTGTTAAATTAGAGTATCCGTTAATTATGAATTCATCAAGGGAAGTGGTCGGCCTATTCCAGTTTCACTTAGAAATAATATGTTTAAATAGACAGTATAACAAATTATCCAGTCTATATCATCAGACGATTTTATATAAAGAATTTTGATTACTTATGGGTATTAAAATCCAAAAAGAGTTGGAACAATGGATATAGAGGCGAGAAACGGGAAGGAGAGAAAGAAAGAAAAAAGGAAAGGGGGAGCAAAAAAAAGTTTTTTGATATAAAGTAAATTAAGGTGAAATTAAAAAAGAAAGAAGGAAAATGTTTTTCTAATTTATTTTAGCTTAAATCGTCTGATGATACAAACTGGATACATTGTTATCGCGTCAAGTGAAACAACTTCTAATGATTTAAGTAAATACACCCGAGGTTCATATATATATATATATATATATATATATATATATATATATATATATATATAGTAAGTTATAAAATATATATGGCGATTAAGCTACACTGAATATTCCGCGTTTCATCCACTCTAGGACTCTTCAGGCTTATGCGCGAATTCTGTGGTTGTGTATATATATATATATATATATATATATATAATTATATATATATATATATATATATAATTATATATATATATACATACATATATATATATATATATATGTATATATATATATATATATATATATATATATATATATATATATATATATATATATAACACTTAACCGGATAGAAAGTTTTTATATATTCACCATTGATGTACAATATATGGAATTAACTATTCTGGATTAAAGGCCCCCAATACTTTTAAACATTTTGGTAGTATGCTGAGTAGAGATGGAACCTTAGATGCTGACAATAAATCACAGGATAGTCCAGAATAGTACTGTTTTTTGAAAGATTGAAAAAAAACGTGTATGGTAAGACAGAGGAATCAATATGAGACGACCATTAATGGCGCATGTATCCTGACTTGTCTACTGTATGCATCGGAAACTTGAACTACATACCGAAGGCATTTAAAATCTCTGAGGAGGTTTCATCAAACGTTAATCCGTAAAGCACTGAACATCATTCGGAATTCTTTTACTCTTGATACTGCCGCCCTTGAATAATCCAAGAAATTGAAATGCAAAGAAACTTTATTCATTGATGTTTAATAACTATGGATAAAAAATAAGTGTGCATACGCTTGCGGCATATGTGTATATGCGAGTATATGCATGTGTATGTGTGTGTATCCTAGAACTATTCGCACATGAATAGATTACTGGTAGTTTAACCGCGTGTCGCTCCCTTTGTAGACAGAATCTAAAAAGGAGTCTCTAATCTTAATACGATGTCCAGCATTGTCGGCCAAATTACAACCTCTTTTTCATCGCCTCAATGTTGCATTCCTGTGCCTTTTTTACAAGTACTTTGCTCCGATGAATTCATAACACTTGTGTCCCCTCGAGGTGCATACTCTTGGCTAACCCGACAAGCTGCAAAATCACCTCTTCACTGTTGAGGTTCCTAGATCTCAGAAAGATTTCTACTTCCTTTTTCCTGCTTCATAGACTGTATTTATATGCAAAAGTTTAAATGCCATGTGAAGAGACATCTCGCTAATCCCCTCTTAGACTATATCACAAATAGTAACTCCTTGTTGTCATGTTGTAATATGACTTGGTTGTGGGAAAAAGAGCAAAAATCTTTCCCACTATTTGGATGATGTTGGATCGTTATAAAATCCGTGTGTGTTTAAATAAGTAATGAAATGTTTGCAAAATCGTTTTTCTTTTAAAAAAAAAGAAAAAAAAACATTAAGTCAAAACAAATACACACATAGAAAACAGTCTGCAATTTCTTTCTCGCAGAAGAGACATTATAAGACTGTCTCTGCTTTATCGCTATTTTCATGACATGTTCTCGACTGAACTCCAATCTGTTGTCCCTCCTTGCTAAACTTTCACAAAAAAAAACACTCAACTAGCTACAATCACTTTATGCGATTCTGCCCACTCTCTACCTGTTTTCCTAAATCTAAACGCAGATTCTATGAACAAATCTTCTTCCACAGAACTTCCCGTCTGGGAAATACTGTTCCGCTGGCCTGGTTCTCCGTCGAATACAACATAGTAGCCTTCAACTCCAATGTAAACAAATTCTTGTTGAGACGTCCCCATAAATAATCAAATTCTACCCAATTTTAAACATTAACGTAAACTAAACTATCACCTTACAGCCAATCGCCGTTATCCTCGAATGGCCTTCCGGCCTTGATAAATGGTTACACCCAGTAAATAGAATGTAAAAAGAAAGAAAATTATGAATTGTGAAAAAGATTTAATAATCATGAAAATTAATTGGACTTCTATACGTGCGATGCTTTATTTTGTTGCTCGTTCAACTAAAATAAAATAAAATTATTCAAGAACGTAGGCATTTCCAATATTCTTTTGCACAAGAATATATTACAACATCAAGAAATCTTTAATTCTTATTTTTATTTATTTATTTTATTTTCTTCCTTTGAAGATTGTAATGCTGGGTATGGGGCAGCCAAACCAGCTGCCAACATTTCCCTGCTTTTTATTGAAACCAGCCGAGAGCTCTTTTTAGTATCCTCGCTGTTCCCTTAAGTGCAATTGTCTGGGTCTCTTTTGCACTTGGTTCACCAGGAATATTAGTTAGGTAGGACTTCAGGTTTCTCTCTTTCAGCTCTGTTCAGACCGCCATCATTAGGAACATTCACTTCAATCAAGGTTGCAACTCTCTCTGAAAACTGTTTGCACCGGAAATTAAACCAAGCTGAAGAATGCAGTAAAATGTATTTATAACAAAATATGCAAGAAGTAAACGAAATGACCATCAGTTGTCAGACATAATTTTTCGCTTCTAAATATTCCATAATGGCACAGTTTAGTAAATGTTTTTCTGTACAGTATAAAATTTTCCCGTTTTCCGTGACTCATTCTCTATATTATTTTGCATGAGCATTTATATGTCGCTGCACATTCATGCACATGCTTCGGTCAGCCAGTTATAAATAAATAACTAGAGATTACTTTCGGCGATATTTCTTCCGTAATAAAAATTATAAAGATGTTTCAAGTACAAAATAAATCGGGAGGTCGAATCACTTGATATTTAAAAATAGCATAAGCTAACGACGTTTAATATGTCGTGCACTTTCACGTGATTAACAATACCTGACCTAGACCACAGAACCCGGTTACACACCTCACAGATCCATAGATCTCCATGCTTGGGTTTGGTTCTTCTAAATGTTCTCTTAAGCTTTGCTCGGTCTATCTTGGCTGCTTTAAAGTGTTCTGCGCTCCTGTATATCAGTGCTTTCATGAATGCGGCAGCTGACAGGGTCTAAGTTCCTTTGAAGGTTTCTATCAGGGTTACCTCACCCTTAGTCTTTGGTTAAAGAACCCTGTCCCACAAGGCAGTGGGGGTCCATTTATATGGCGCAGGACACTAGGCGTTCATCAGAGCCCCGTCTGCGTGGCAGTACTCATGACGTGCACGTGGAGTTGATTTGTCAAGGAGTAGTACAGTATGACATGCTAACCGAACTAAAAGGATCTCCGAAAGCGAATCCTATAAACGTTTCACCAAAGAACAAACTTTTGAATGAAAAAAACTTCTAACTTAAAACTATCTGAAGAGAGATAATTATGTCAGCCCCTTTAAGAAACTCGTTTTTTTATCGTTCAGAACTTATAGTTGATTTAAAGTCGATCAATTTACCTCTTATGCGTAGATCATCATACAATAATCAGATCACTCGTTAAAAAGCTTTTAAAAAAAATAAATATTGAAAATTCAACAGCATTTCTGGCGGTTAACGGGAGTGGAATAGATTAGGTCGTTGCTAATGAAGCCAGGGATAAGTTCTGTCGCCAGGTTCGAATTTATCGACTAATGTAATCGTGACACCCTGCACTGATCTTCCCGAAAGGATGAAACACTAGTATCTGTAGGTATTTAATAATTATTATAGTAAATATATATATATATATATATATATTAAAAAATTAAAAAATTAAGCAATAATGTTTCTTGACCTTTGTATTAAGATCATTGCTTAGTATCCATTTTGTAACTATAGTTCATCTTTCTTGCCATCGCTCAGTAAATTTCTTTACTGGGAGAAACGAAACCAAAGAGAAAACATTTTCATTTTGCTTTGTCCAAGTTTAGATGACCCGCTTCCCTTAGGGAGATATATTTTCGTACATCTACCACTAATTATATATTTGAAGTCTGAGAAAAGAGGGACATATAGGTTCCCAATTATTTACGTATATGTTTCTCTTTCCATGAAAGTTGAATCAATAAATTCTAAATTTAAGTTTAAAATATTTTTAATACTGAAATTTAAGAAGTATTATAATCACAAACCTTCTAAAATAAAACGGGTAACACGATTAGTGTTCGGCGTTGGTCAGGATTATTGTAACTTATTTATTCTCTATTTTGAGAATCTACTTATTTCATACCATGTCATGTAAAGGTGCATGTTTTGATTAGTCAATGCAATTGTCTATGGCAACATTTTGAAGAGGATTAGTAGTTAAAATCTTACTTATTTTCAAATTTCTTATGTGAAGTATGTGGTACAATTGGACAAAATGGCTTCTTTTTTATTCAGCAGCAACGCTCAGATATTTTTTCAGTTAAGGTTTAAATGAATAACCACCTGCTCGAGAAAGCTTCTGGTATTTTTCAGATAAAGTCAGTCCTAAAAGTTAATGAAATAAGTAACACTCTCTCACAGAGAGATCACTATATTTCGTTCATTGTGAAAAGATAGCAGTTTGGTTTTAGAGATGTTAAAAAACAGCCAGTATTTTTTCGTGCTCCAAGTCAGTTAAGAGAATTATTACCATAAATAACTCAGTCGTACGTCATCCAATAATTTCAGACTAAATCAAAACGTAGATTCCATGAACACATCTTCTTTCTTAGAACAGCACACCAGTGGAACTCTGTTCCATCTGCCTGTTCCCCACCTGATTACAACTTTGATGTCTTCAAATCCAACGTAAACAAATTCCTGATGAACCGCCCCCTTAAATAGACACCGTATGAAATTTCAACACTAACGTACAACGTACTGTACATGCAATAACCCTTATCCCTGAGTGGCTTCCGGGCCTTGATAAGTGGTGACCTCCTTGTACAAAAAAAAATTGCTTTGTAAGGCCAAGAAAAAGGTTGAACCGAGATTGAATCTTTATGATAGATTGGCATTGGCACTATGTGCTTCGGCCATTTTCCCGTCATCAATTATTTTATAGACATATCGGGGAGAGAGGAATCAATGCATAAGAGGATAATTTGCACTCATTCAGTGAATATTTAATTAATGCGTTGCCTCCTGGGTCTTTCGATCCTCCTCGATTCTTCTTGAATATTTCATGCGATGCCAGTTGATGCCAATACTACATTACTTTGAGGGGAAGTTAACATTAATTTGCGGTTCATTTTCCTTAGTTCGATCTATCTTTTTATCATATTTCAGTTATAGTTTCTTATGAGCACGTATAAAATATCAGCAGCAGCAATAGATGGATGGCAAGCAATTGTATTAGCAGCAGGAGCAGCGTTTAAACGCATATGTAAATTGACAGATGTGCTTGGGCTTGTGTCTGAAGAAATAGAAAAAAGGACACTATGTGGTAAAAAAAAAAATAAAAGTCGACGCCGAAAGAGACGGATGCTTAAAGTGTAGGCGAGAATGGGCCGACTGTTGCCAGAGTGCGGTCGGAAGAAAGAGAAACACAGTCATATCATATGGATATGTGGCAGCGAGGGACTTTTTATATGGTGTCGGGACGGTAGACTAACGATAATAAATGCTTTTGTTACAAATAGAAATAATTTATCTTTGTTTGTTTGTTTGTTCCTTTTCAACAGTGCGGGGGGGGTGAGAGAGTTTTTAGCTGTAACGAACACGTTCTAGAGTAACAGTAATGTTACATGTGTAGCTCATGTGGATTGGTTTCCGGATTCAAGGGTTTTTAATTTGATTTCGGATGTTTTCAACATTTTTCTCTTGATTTCGAATTATTATTATTATTATTATTATTATTATTATTATTATTATTATTATTATTAAAATTGCATAAGTCATCATCAGCGTATAGGATATTTTTAAGCAAACCGTTATGATTTGAAGTTCTAAATAATTTATTTATTTTTCTTATTTTTAACTATGAGCACCAATTAGCAGCCAATAACGGAAACTTGTGGAATTAATTAGTTAGAAATTAATGCATTTATTTATTTTTATGATAATACGAACAAAACTGCGCATGACTTTCAAACGGATATTTGTAATCGCCGCTGTTACAGTAATGCATAGGCGCGGACTGTGCTACTTCATTAAAAACGGAAATAACCTGATTTTAGCGGAATGGTGTTAGTTTGTCATCGTTGTCTGTAATTGACCGCAAGAACAACTTGCTAACCATTAATCCGCTCCAAGTCGTGTGTGCGCATGCCTATTCTGCAGAACAGTATTAATGAATGAAAACCAAAGGAATAAATTCGCAAAAAAAAGATATTGTCTGCAGAACATGTCGGCCAATAACAAATGCAACCTTTCGGCCCGACAACGAGGAAAATATCTTAATGAAAACCAATTGTCTTCTCGTTCGATTCAATGTATTTTCCTTTCTTTCTCGCACAAAAAAAAGAAAAAAGTTAAAATGTGACAAGGGTGACGTGATACAAAAGTAATCACGCGATATTTAATTTCGGTTTTCTAGTTTGTTTGTTTTTTGTTTTTTTTTATCTTATTTTTGTTTCAAGATGGCGTCGATTATCTTGGGGTTCTGTCAGCTTCTCTTCTACACTGTTTCCAATCAACGCAACCAACAACATCGACGACGTGTTATTGTCAACTTTCATTTGAGCGGATTTTTGCTTCCTCGAATTGATCTACGGTTTTATTAATTCTCATTTGATTTATTTCTTATTTTATTTATTTGCCAGCAGGTCGCCCGATGTTGCCCGTTCGTAAAATACGCATAAATATTATATTTTAATGGATGCGGAATTCTTATCTATTATAAACAGGAATACCATAGATATTAAAAGTAAGGTTTAATTCTTTTGAACGAAAATAAAGTAAAAAAAAAAAAAAAAAACGGAAAGAAACTGAGACATGTGCATTCGAGAATTATGTTTTTTTCTAATCAGTTTACTTATTGTAAATAAAAAATAATCAAGCTGGGATTAGAAGTAAAATCTAAAGACAGTGAGTCGAGGACGATAACCACTAGGCTAGCTTAACACAATCTTTAAAAAACGTTTTCAAACCTACTTATTCTTAAGACAAAGAATCTGTCATGTAAACTATTCACGCATGCGCATTCGCGAAACAGTTGACAAACAGATGAAAATGCAATGACTCCTCCACGTACCAATATTTCAATTTTGACCACTTATCAGTTCTTTTTAACCGGAAGAAATCCTATTAGAACGTTTTCCACATGTCTGAATACCATATATACCAAATTTCCAATCTGTAGATAAAACATTCGCAAAGTATGTAGGTTGACAACATGTCTTCACACACATTCTCACTTTTATAGAGAAATAGATTTATTTATTTATTTATTTACTTTTTTCTTACAAGGAAGTAACCACTTATCAAGGCCCGGAAGCCACTCAGGGATAAGGGTTATTGCATGTACAGTACGTTGTACGTTAGTGTTGGGATTTCATAAAGTGTCTACTTAAGGGGGCGGTTCATCATCATACGTTGGATTTGAAGACATCCAAGTTGTACTCAGGTGGGAAGCAGGATGACGGAACAGAGTTCCACTGGCGTGCTGTTCTAAGAAAGAAGCTGTGTTCATGTAATCTACGTTTTGATTTAGGCACAGATAGAGAGTGGGGGAAATTTTGGACAGTGGCTTCAGCTAGACGGGTGTTTTTCGTAAAAGATTGGTGAGGGGGGACCAGAGATTGGAGCTCAGACGAGCACTTGCCATGGAAATAACGGTAAAATAAAGACAGGCTCGCAACGTCTCTTCTGTGGGAGAGACGTTGCAGGGAAGAGAAAAGGGCATCTCCCACTAAGCCACGAAGTCTATTTTGTACTCTGTCAAGGCATGATAGGCTATTTTAGCAGCTCCTGCCCAGATGTGGCAGCAGTACCTCATCTTTGGACGTAGTTGGCTTTTATATAGATAGAGAATTGCTTCAGCAGTGAGATATCTACTGGAGCGGTAGAAGGATCCTACCATTTTTTCCAGCGATCGTGGCAACAGACTTGATGTACATGTTCCATTTCATATCAGGACTAAAGGTCAAGCCCAGAAGCTTGTCAAAACATTGAGCTTCTCCTAGACGAGAGCCATCCATTACAATTGATGCCAGATGGAGATCAGAGCGTGGATGGTGTAAAGATAGGAGCTTGGTTTTAGATGCATGAAAGGTAACCAGCCACGTCTTCCCCCACTGAACTACACGCTCGAGATCAGAGGAGAGAGAATCGGAGAGAACTTTGTCATTTACAGCCTTTGATGTGTTGCCGTAGATGGTCGTGTCATCAGCATAGATGTCTATGAATGATTTAAGTATGTGTTTTGGGAGATCATTGATGTAGATCAGGAAGAGAGTTGGGCCCAGGATGGACCCCTGAGGGACTCCAGCATTAATACTGCAGGCCTCTAAATTTTGTCCATCGACCACTACTCTTATGAGCCTATGAGAGAGAAATGATTTAATGATTGAGAAAACATTTCCAGTTATACTGTGAAGTAGGCCTTTATGCCATACCTTGTCGAAGGCCTTTGATATGTCAAGTGCAATTGCCCTAGAAAGGAAGCCTTTGTCGAGAGATTCGCTAATCCTATGAGATATAATCGTTAGCACATCTGCGGTAGATCTTGCAGAACGGAAACCATATTGCGTGTCACTAAGGAGGTTATTTCTGCTTAGGTGGTTGACTATTTCTCTATTTAGTATGGATTCCAGCAACTTACTCATGACACACAGGAGACATAGGTATGTACTGAGACGGAGATGACTTTTCACCTGAATTATTAAATACAGGGCAAACTGATGAGGTTTTCTAGGGTGTTGGGAAGCACTTCTCCTTAAGGCAACGCTTAAACAGTTTTGTAAGTATGGGAGCAAGTTCTGGTTGGGGCTTTTTTAACACTATAATTGGGATGCCGTCAGGGCCAGTTGCTTTACTGGGATCAAGGTTCTTGATTAGCTTGGCGACTTCACGCACAGATATCTGTATATTACCTAGCGTGTTTTGCGTTATAGGAGGAAATATGGGGAGTTGATGGCCTTCGTCGAATAGGGTAGAGTTAGCTGCAAAGTTCTTTGCAAATAGTTTGGCCTTGTCTGATGCTGACGAGATGACCTCTGGTCCACTGATAATGGTCGGGATAGAACGCACACTTCTGTTCAGGATCCTATTTGTTATCTGCCAAAACTGATGGGAACCAAGCCGCTGATCAGCTACTTTGGATTTAACAGCTACTTTAGATTTTACTACTACTATTATTATTATTATTATTATTATTATTATTATTATTATTATTATTATTATTATTATTATTATTATTTTCACATCATCAAAGAATTCGCTTTGGGAAGAATCTGTGGTGTTTCTTAAAGTCTTAGTGACAACAAGTCTCCCCAGATTTTCAGTACTCACCATCTCTTTTTATAATCTTTTCAAATTAGTTTGCTTTATTGCAATATCCATTTACCATTGATTTCCCGTTGGTAGTAATCATTGGTCTTCACTGAAAGGTCCCACTCCTCTTCGAACTTATCCAGTGGAGGTCTAGTTACTGCTTTCTCTCCTTGGTTTTTCCATCCTCCTACACCTTCTTCTAGTTTGTGTGGTGCCAGTTTATACCGACACTACAATCTTTTGGGACAGGGTGTCGCAGAGTTTATACACTTTCATTTTTCATGATTTTATGTAGTGTTTCTTTGTGTTTTACATCTATCGCAGTTTCTCCGCGTCTGACAAGTGTCTGTAGCTCATGTGCATTAGGCACTATATTCAAGGGTACTCTTAAATAGTTCACATGTTTTCATTATTGTTATCGGTGGTATTTTCTTAGACATTCCTTTCATTCCAATCTCTCCCATTCTTTTTCAAAGTTTTTCAGGATTGCTCCATGTGCTCCTACTATTAGCGGCATGTTCTTAATTGCCTTTATCATCCACATAACTTTGATCTCTCTGGTTAGTTCCATGTACTTGCTTCGCTTCTCTGTGTCCTTAATAATGACTCTCGTATACTGGAACGGAGAACGCTATGATATGGCAAGGCTTGTCCTTCTTATTGATTATTACAACATCCGCTTTTGTTGTTCGGATGGGTCCATCTGCTCGTATAGCCATCTCATAAAGGATTTTGTGACTTTCATTTTCATATACTGCTGTCGGTTTGTGCTTGTACCATTTGCCTGGGTGTTCAAAATGCATCGTGTTTCTTTTTATATTCTTTTTGGGGTAATTTGCGGAATTCGCTTATTATGAGATTTATTGTTTCGTCCGTTTGTCCACACAGTTTTTATTTACTGTTTTCTTGTGTCTTGTCGATTGTTGTTGGTTGAGGTTGGTTCTAATTGCGTTACCTTGTTGTGGGGTTGTTAATAATGATAAAGTTTCTATGTTTAGGCTTCCTTTTTGTAACAATGTTCAAGTGTTTTCGTTGGTCTCATCTTTTGTCATTCTTAGGAATAATCCATTTAGCAGTTTCTCTTCCCATTTTTGTTTGCTTGTCTTATACCTTGCCTCTCTTTTTTCTGCCTTGTTTGTTTGTTGTCTTCTTGTGTCTTGTCGATCCTTGCTTTGGTGTTATTAGTTCTAATCGAGTTACCTTGTGCAGATGTTATGAGGGATACAGTTTGCTCGTTTAGTTTTTCTTTTTCTGTATCCATTTCCAAGTGTTTTTGTTAGTATCATTTTTGTCATCCTTATGAATCGTCCATGTAGCTGTTTGTCTTCTCATTTTATATTTCCCATCTTATCTCTCGTCTCTTTATTTTCTGTCTTGTTCATTTTTCAGTGTCTTCTACACAAACGTGTCCTATTCATTCGACTTTCCTTTTAATATAGAGTCGGCCAACATCATCCTTTGGCTTTGGTGCATTGTTTATAGTCATAAGTTCTCTGGTCTTCTGGCCGAGATGCCTGTTTTTTTTAGAACCTATTAACGGTCCGGGTTATCTTACTAGTAACATGGCCCATACATTTATAGCTTTCATTAGGTTTCTACTATAGAGTTTAGTTTCTATGAGTTTTCTTGTACTTCTGACGTATTTCTTTTCAATTGTTTTTTTATTTACATTTTCAACCCAATTTCCTATTTTTCATACTGAATTGCATTTGGATATTCTGCCTAAAGATTCTGATTGTGTTTATTAGTATATCTAGTTCCTTCTTGATGTCTGCAAACTGTTTTAGGTCGTCCATGTACATTAAGTGATTCATTCTTTCATCTGTATTAGTAAACTTGTATCCGGCTTGGCACTTTCTTAGTATATTGTTAAGGGGCATCATGGATATTATGAATAGTAGTGGTTATAGGAAATTATCTTTGAAGATTTTGTATTTTTATGTATTGTCCATCCGCTGTCAGTTCAACTCTCCATGTTTATATTCCATTTTCAATCAAATCGATTGCCTTACCTGGCATTTTGTACATGATGTATGTCGAGGCTATGTTCTTTTTTCTACTTTTTACCTCCTTCTGAATCTGTTGGTCTATGTGTGATACATATGTATATTACGTTATATGTTCCTCTTTTTCCTTTATGCATACTTTCTGTTCTTTCGAGAGTAGTCCACGATTATGAAGGGAAAGGTAAATTTGTTCATTATTATTATTATTATTATTATTATTATTATTATTATTATTATTATTATTATGTTCCTTTTTGGCTCTTGCGGGTTTTTATTTTATTCTTCTACTTCTTTTTCTATTTCTGCTTCTCTTTCTTTTTATGATTGTTAGTTTTGTTGTTGTTATTATTATTATTATAATTACTATTATTATTATCATTATCATAATTATCATTATGATTATTATGATTAATGTTATCATTATTATTATTATTATTATTATCATAATTATCATTATTATGATTTTTATCATCATGATTATTATCATTATTAATATTGATAATGGGCCAGTACCTTTCTTTTTGCTTCTATATTTAATAAAATCTATTTTTATTTTCTATTGGATATGCACCTGGCGTTATTTTAAGGTAGCCATCATTAATCATCAAAATGAATAAATACAGATTTTCTTGCATTTATCAGAAATGTATTACAATAAAAACTACTGTTATTTAAACCAGAAACACAGCATATTAATATCGCTATAATATTTTTTTCTGAATAAATAATTATAATTATTGTTATACCTACACACATTAATGTTTCAACATTACGAAATTATCAGTGACGTAAGTGAGAATGGTTGCCACTCGCGAGATTCGAACCCTGTTACGAAGTTAGTCATGACTCTGTATGCTAGTATTCTAGTTCCAGGCTACCGGAAATTAACACATGAATTGAACGAATGAATTATCTATAAATACCAATTCAACGAGCATAAACAGTAAACATTCAGAGATATTTAATTTCGCGCCCTTGGAGATATATAGTTTTCTTTATCATATGTTGTGCGTCAAAATGGCGTCGATTATCTTGGGTCTTTTCAGCTTCCATTCTCGGCTGCTACCAATCAATGCATCCGACAGCAATGACAGCGCGTTATTTTCAACTTTCATTTGAGCATATTTTTCCTCCTCGAAATGAATCATCGTTTTATTTTCTTCAAATTTACTACATTTTTTTATGAATTATATTATTATTTAAGGTGTTTGCTTACATTAATGATCTTTTAAAATAACAATTTAAGTACTTACGTACTTACATGTCATGAAGAAATAGGTATAAATTCCAGAAATTACGAAAATGATCTAGTAGATAATAGTTTAGAAGAATTTGAAATAAAAATGAACCACGCTTAAGTTCTCAAATAGAGTGTTTAAAGATTTCACTCTGTATGTACACAGAGAAAGAAAGACGAGCTCTTTGTAATGCTGCTGAGAAGATTTTTCAGGTAGAGGGATGTGTAGTTCTCCAAAGTCAAACGTGCTTGCTAAAGAGCCCCCCGGGAAGCCCAGAACATATGGTGGCAAGGAAAAGCAGCAAAAAATACAGAGTTTCGCTGACCAGCGTGACTTGCGTAGCTTTTATGCAGCAACAAAAGATATATTCGACCCCACATGTTCATCCGTAGGAAGCCCAAAGGACGCGGATTGTGCCACGATCATCATAGACAGTGAAGGTATCCTAAACCGATGGAGCTCTTACTTTGAGGACCTTCTCAACGATCATCATAGACACTTCTGATGATCTTCTACGAATTACTCCGGAGCATAACGTCTGTCACTGGATGATAGTACCACCCTCCGTCCAGGACTTCAACAAGTCCCTGAAATGCATGAAGCCCGTCAAAGCCCCAGGACCAGGCAACATACCGCTGGAACTCCTCAATCACATTAGCCCCAAGTTAAGGAAGAGCTTTATGCTTCTCATATTTAAAATATGGGAAACCAAGATCCTCCCTAGTGACTTCTGCGATGCTAAAATCATTACAATCTTTTAGAAGGAGGACAAGGAAAACTGCAGCAACTATCGGGGAATATCACTACTAAACATTGAGAGTAAGATTTTTGCCGGGATTCTCCTTGACCGCCCCTTCATCCTCTCAGAAGACGTCATACAATGATCTTCTGTGTGCTACAACTACAATAGAAAAGCCTTGAACGATAACAGCCTATCATGTTCATTTCTGGCATCTGATAAGGGCATTTTGACAAAGTGCCACGACATGGTATGTGGGATGTCCTCGTAAGGTTATGGTTGTCCACAAGACTTCGTCAAACTGGTGCGTTTCCTTTATGACGGAATGATCAGGAGAGTCTACTGTCGTAACTCTCTCTCTCTCTCTCTCTCTCTCTCTCTCTCTCTCTCTCTCTCTCTCTCTCTCTCTCTCTCTCTCTCTGTATATATATATATATATATATGTATATATATATATATATATATCTTAGGCCCATTCCCCATCAACGGCTGCCAGGAGCAGGGTTTTGTTCTAGCTCCCACATACTTCTCACTATAGATGGCAGCAATGCTTAATGAGATCCTCTTAAAAACGCCATCTATTGACTTACGATTCCATATGGAACCTTGCGCGACAGTGTGCCATAACAAAGACAAACGTGTGTGCAGTGCGATAACTGCAGTATGTAGTATTCTAACAAGAATGCCACCCCAGGTCAGACGGCATAGAACCTGCAATCATTAGCAGATGCATATAACTTTGCCTATGAACGCTTTGGGATGCAGATCAACAGAGAGAAGACCAAGACCCTCGTCCAAAATCCACCAGGACTGATAATTCCAAACTTTACCATCACAATAAACGACCAACCACGAGAAAAACTGGACCAGTTCCCCTACTTAGGGAGCATCTTGACATCTGTTTCCACATGCAAGGAGGACGTGAAGAACAAGATCAAGGAAGCCCACTCCGCCTTTGGACGACTTAACTTCCGCGTTTTGAACACTAACAACAGCTGCCACATACAAATTTATTGTGAAGTGAATACCTGAGCGTACAGCAAAGACCTGACCTTGACATTTATAGTATCTTTGCTTGAATAAAAAGAAAGTGGAATGCTACGGTCGAGTAATAAGCCTTGACTTGAGTTGTGGTGACTTTCAACCAGGATGCATAAGCCGACCTCTTCTGTAATACACACAGCGTCTCGAATAATGCAAACCACGTACGGCAGTTAGCAGCGGATAGTGATGGGGCTAGCGGGGAACATCGTAGACCTGTGGACCAAAACTAGGTTCGTTGTTGATTTTGATGGTGTGTAACTACGACTTCAGTTAGCCTCTCGGGCGTTATCACCAATCTTGGGGTGGTTCTGGAGCTATTGTATCGTAGATGAACTCTCCTGCGTTGCGATGCGAAGTGCGACCAAACAACCAAAACCTTCTCTATAAAAGAGATTGGTTGACGAACGTAATAAAATCGAAGAGTTAATGTAAAGATTCTCTTTTAAGGAACTGTGTGAAGGAAGATGAGATGTGCGGTACAAAGTAAAGGCGAACCGATCACATCGAAGTCAGTAGTAGTAGTAGTAGTAGCAGTAGTAGTAGCAGTAGTAGTAGCAGTAGTAGTAGCAGTAGCAGTAGTAGTAGTAGTAGTAGTAGACTGACCAATTGTTAAGCTAGTCTATATTTGCTTGCCACCATATGAGGGCAGAGTTAGACAAATTCTAACTCTCCTAAAATGAGCAAAATCTGGATTTAGACAAAAGTGAAACTTTTCTCAGTCTTACAAGGAATTCTTCTCATCCTGATTGAAAACAGAAACTACACTTTTTAACTAGTTTTTACTCACGTTCACCTCTAACAAGGCATAACTAGACGTCAGTGGTTACTATTTGGGACTATGCCAAGAAAAGATTAACAAGGTGTGTGTTTACGTTACATTTAAACTTCTGTATATCAGTACAGTCAGTCAAGCGGGTAGCAGGAAGGGGATTCCAAAGTATAGCTGTTGGAGGGGAAAAAACTATTAGAGTAGAAAGCTTTCTGGCATATAGAGACCTCAATACTGAAGGGGTGTGATTTTGTTGCTAAGCGGGTTTGTCGGAGATATGTACGTCGAGTGGGCACAAGTGTAACGAGATCATCGGAGCACATTCCATTAAAATACTTGTAAAACAGGCATAGAGATTTAAATACTTGCGGCGGTGGGACAGGGGCTAGAGCCTAGTTGGACCCTATCCAACAGGGAGAGACTAATGGTAGATGCACTAGCTCAGATGTGGAAACAATATTCCACGCATGGGCGAATGATGGCTTTGTAGAGGTATAGGATACTCTCAGGTGTGAGCTGTTTCTAGCACGATAGAGGGAACCTTCCTTCATCGCAGCAGTCTTTGCAATGTCTTCAATGTATTTGTTCCAGTTCATACATCCTGTGAATATAAAACCAAGGAGTTAATAAATAATTCTTAAGTAGGGAGTTACTTGTCATACTTATCGGTGATTGGAGAGGCTTCTTGTAATTGTTAAAGGAGAGCTGCTTAGACTTACTTGCATTAAATGTTACCAACCATTTACGGCCCCATTCTACTACAGTCTGGAGGTCACCTGTCATGTTTTGAAGTAAGTTCACCTCGGTAGTGTGTAAGCAATCAATCTCTGCTAATCGATAATTTGCTTTTTCCTTGCTGTGTCCGTTTGTCCATTTGTTATATATTTGTCTTGTGTTGTTTTGTGTGCGTATTTTTTTTTCTGTGTTCGTTTTGATTTCGCAAGTTTATTATTTACTTTGCTTTTTCTCTGTACGTTTACACGTCCCTGGCTGATTTAAGAAGCCGCTTTTATTTTCTCATTATAACGTCGTTTAACACTTCCCTTTGAATTCTCGCACCTAATTTATTATTATCTGGCGATTATTTTTCACTTCTCGTTTCATTAATGATCGTTTCTTTTACGCCGAAGCCGTGTTTGTGTTGAATAGTCGATCTTTACCTATGGTGAAATAATCACTCAATGCTTTTGCTTATTATTTAACCATTATTAATTAGAATAGATAATCTAATATATAAAAGGTTATATGCCTGACTGTCTGTGCCACTATTTGCTACGTTTTTGTGTTGTGTCCCTCCCGTAACCGCAAGATACAGAAAAAGGGACCACAATGCAATTCCCACAATTCCCTTTCTCTTTGATCTCAGCAGCTATGAGGTGAGGACGCGTATTTTGGCCTTTCTATAAAAAAGGAGTGAGTCCCTCTCTTCCCCAGCACTAGTTAGGAATAGCTAAGTTGTTCATTTTAAAGTTAATTGTTGTGAATGTAGTTGTTTATTGTAAATTAGTGCAATGTATTACACTGGTCAACAAAAATTTTGATGTCTTATGTTCATGGGTCAATTCTTATGGGTTTTTGATACGTTGATTCCAAAAATGACATTTATTTTACCTGATTTTGGGATATGAAGTGCCTAAAAAAAATTTTTAAACTTACTTTTGGGGTTTTTTTTGTTGAAGTGAAAGCATTTGGTGTTATATGTACGAATAGCTTATTCAATACAGTTTGAAAAAAGCAATGATTTCAAAAATTCAAAATGACATCAAAATCTTTTGTTTTAGTAGAGGATTTCTTTACTTCGAAATTTTTTGTAGATTTGAAACTACCAAAACCAAATTATAGAGATATAAAACAATAGTCTTTTTTATATTGAAAATACTGTCCTTTTCGATTTTAGGGACTTAGATTGAAAAAGGTTATATGAAGTTCCATATCTTGATTTAATCTGTCTGCAGTTTTATTTAAAAAGTATTAGTTGTTTTTTTTTTGTTAAACTGAATACACTTTTTTCACCTGTTTAAAAGTAGTGACGATCAGTTTACATTTTTCTAGCCTATTATTTCACTGCCAATATTGTTGCTTACTATTGGAAAGGGCATTTCAATACAGCTGTATCTACTTACTTAGTGATAGTTTGAACTTTCATTGCAGACATAATAACTAAATAAATATACCAAAATGACATCAAGGATTCGATCTTGCAAGAACTATCCAAATTCATTTTGCTATATTTGTGGAGAGATTCGATTTTATCCAAAAAGCTTGGCATGCTTATTTTGATGTGTATTTCGGTGATCAAGATTGCAAAACATGTATTGAACATTTGAGGCAATGAATTCAAGGTTCTCGAACATCTTTAAGGTTCAAAGTACCAATAATTTGGAGAGAGCCACAAAATCACTTCAACGACTGTTATTTTTTGAAATGCCAATACATGTTTTTAAAGACATGTCAGATCTACCCAATGAAAATTTAGATACAAGCTTTGAAAAGCTAGACAATGCAAATGATGCAGATTACCTACCGCCATCCTCAGACCCCGTATTGTTTGATCAAGAAAATTTAAGCGATTTGATGAAAGATTTTAACTTCTCTAAAGAATCATCCGAACTCTTAGCTTCTCGACTCAATGATAGACATTTTTTGCAACCTGAGACAAACATTAGTTTTTACCGAACATGGGATGATGAATTTATTCAGTTTTTTTTTCAATAATTGCCAGATTTGGATTTTTGTGTAGATATTCCCATACTTCTCGTAAAGTTAGGCGTAAAAACATATAAACCATGAGAATGGAGATTGTTTATAGACAGCTCTAAAAAAAAGTTTGAAATGTGTTCTCTTACATAACTCTAATATGCATGCACATATATCTATTGGACACTCAAAAGCACTAAAGGAAACATACGATGCTATGAAAAAAACTGTCTTAACACATCTGAAATATGAAAATCGTCAATGGGTTATTTGCGTTGATTTAAAAATGGTGCACTTTTATTAGGACAACAGAGTGGTTATACAAAGTTTCCTTGCTTTCTGTGCAATTTGGATAAAACAAACCATTAAAAAAATTGGCCTGTTCGAGACAAACATAATGTTGGTGAAAGAAACGTCATTCATGAGCAACTTGTTACAACTGAAAAGAAATCATATTCCCGCCTTTACATATAAGGCTAAAACTCATGAAACAGTTTGTCAACGTTCTTGATAAAACTGGACAATGTTTTCGGTACATTTCATCTGCTATTCAAGGATTAAATACTGAGAAACTGATTGTCCTCAAATAAGAAAATTGATAAAAGATCCAAATTTTTCACATTCTATGAACGAAATTGATATTGTCAAAAAGCTCTTAAATAACTTCCAGGCTCTCGGAATAAACATGAGCATAAAAGTGCATTTTCTCCACGGTCATTTAGAAAGATTTCCTAAAGATCTTGGCAATTTCAGTGACGAGCAAAGTAAAAGATTTCACCAAAATATCAAAGTAATCGAAGAAGGTTATCAATGCAGATGAGGCATGATAATGATGTCGGTATACTTCTGATGTTTAAAACGAGACAAGACATATATTTGTCACTCATGAAAGTCTAAAAATCAGAAATTATTGTCTTAAAAATATCTATTATATGATATTGTTGTAAAAATTGTTTTTGTATTCAAGATGAAAAAGCAAAAAATTAATGAATTTATAATAAAAAAGCTGTCCATGAAACGTTTATGTCTTATTTTCTGCTACTTCTTTACAAAATTTCTTTAAAAGAGACCGGTTTTAACATTGCCAGGGCCGCTGCGAAAAAGGTAGGCTCTCTCTACCGTGCTAGAAAACTGCTGACACCTGAAAGTATCCTGTACCTCTATAAGGCCACTATTCGCCCATGTATGGAGTATTGTTGTCATATTTGGGCCGGTGCATCGGCTAATAGTCTCTCGCTCCTAGACAAGGGTCAAAAAAGTCGCCAATCTGATAGGCCCTGAACTGGCATCTAAGCTTCAGCCTCTGCCCCATCGACGAAACGTTGCATCCCTCTGCCTGTTCTACAAGTATTTTAATGGTGAATACTCTGACGAACTACAGACACTTGTGCCCCCACAACGTAGACACCCTCGACAAACCTGACAGGCAGCTAAATCCCACCCCCACACAGTAGAGATCCCTAGATGTAAAACATATTTCTACTCCATTTGTTTCTTCCCCAGAACCGCTAGACTCTGGAATTCCATTCCAAGTTCCATGCAGAAGTTCAAGTGCAACGTGAATCGACATCTTGCTGCCCAAATCCCAACATAGTTCCCCAGTAGTTGCTGCCCCTGATAGTAGCCCCCTACACCAAAGTGGCAATGTGCCTTGTTTGGGGTGAAAATGTAATTGAAAAAAAAATTCATAGCTAAAAAAGTAGAGCTAAATAGGAAAGTGAGTATGATTTTTGGAATCAGCACTTTTGAATTAGTCAATTTTAGTTCCAAAATTTAAGGTACCAAGAAAAAGTTGCTGTTTTTTTTTTTTTTTTAGCTGTGCTATATAAAAAAAATAAATAGTTTAAAGTTTCTACGAATACGACTTGTGTTGCGTTGTTTAATCTGCCTTAAACGTCGAAACGGTGCATGCAGCGGTTCCAACCAGAGGAAACCTTACATGAAGAATGCTAACACGGAGAATGGAGAAACAGCCCAGGGAAAGCCACACCCAAATCCAGGTCTGCCTTCACTCTTTGATTTCCAGAACAATACTGCTTGTTTACACTGGCCTGGCCTAAAGTTGTTTACCTAATAACTCCCTACCAGCAGACATAAATTGGTTACCTTCCCCAAAACATTTATGTGACACATAGGCGGTCACAATAGATAATCTAATATATAAAAGGCTATATGTCTGTCTCCATATTTTCAAACTCTATCTCTACCGAAACTAAAAGACGCAGGGCGGCGCTAAGGGCCTCAAATGATTGAATGCTTTTATAAGTCTTTTGTTGGTTAAAATAGTTTTAAAAGGGGTAGAAAATAGGTAAAAATACAAGGCTATATGAATGTATGTCGGTCTCCAAATTTTCAAACTCTATCTCCTCCGAAACTAAAAGCGGCACTTGGGGCCACAAATGATTGGATTTTTTACGGACCGTTATATTATGGGTCTTCGGCAGTTTTTAAGGGGTCAAAATTGAAAAAAATGATCATACATTTTGTACATTCATCTTAGTTAATTTTTTAAATGTTTAATCTGTTCATATATGTGTAACGTGGATACAGTGGTAACGCCACAGCTTTGTATGTTTCGGTTTCGATTCTAGCTGATGGCTGCAAGTACTATTTTTTACTTTTGAAATCACGACTCTATAATAATATATACGAAATCTGAACAAATTGAAATATCATATTTAAGCGTATTTAACGCCGGGCAAAGCAGGGTGCTCCTCCGTTAATGTCTACTTAATGTATATGTGAATGTTATTTAGTTACCATGTCTGTGATTAATAAAAGCATACAACAAAGTGTAAAATGAGACTTGTACAGGATTATGCGTCATCTAAGATCGCTTAACTAACAATCTGAATTCATAAAGAAACTTGAACTAGTCTCAGTTTTCACGCCATGGTATTTATTGTTTATTCTCTGCCCCGCGAACAAAATATATCGTCTATTTACTGATTTTACACACGAAAAGATAATTACAGACGAAAAGATTAGCATCTACAATGGGACAGGATACTAAAAAGTCCATCATATGAAAGTATATCATTTTATTTAAATAGTAGCGGGGGGGGCACTGCCTTGCCCGGTCTTAAAATACGCTTAAATATATTTTAAGTCATGCAGATTTTGTGCCTATTACAAATTCAATTCTCTATTGTCTATTATATTGTTACTATCATATTACGGCATAATCACGTTGACACACCGATTTCCGCTGGATCATCGAAGTTAAGCAACGTCGTTTGATATTTTAAATAATTGTAATTCTTTATTCATATATTTATTACTTAAATACATACACATATATATATATATATATATATATATATATATATATATATATTAAGCAACGTTGAACCTGGTCAGTACTAAATGGGTGGTCATTTGGGACTTTCAGATATTGTATGTGCTCTCTGCTTATCTCGGCATTGTTTCCAGTCGTCCCAGACTTCTCCTTGCCATTGAACCCAAACAGTACTAATTCAGAAGAGGTGTGGTTGTGATTGCGCAACCCTTGTCTCATAATTACACGCGCTACTGCCCCTAAGGAGTATAATTTGTCTTTCAAGACTGAACGGAAGCATGGTTGGACAATCATATATAATTGATTCCAAAAGATTGTTTTTAAATGACTAAGGTGTTCACGCTAAGAATGCATTTGCGAGTGCGTAAAACTAATAAAAATATGTGTTCAAGTCGACATGAACATTTTGCATTTTAACTCGCCGACATATTTCTGTACGCGTTACTCATCCATCCAAACAAAGATTTTACTCGTTTATAAATCATCCTTGGTGTATGATTAATATTTCTTGTATATTTGAGTGTTATGTGACCAGTAGTTTAACAGTTAATCGGCGAAATATTTTAACAAAGACACACAGACGAACATGCATACATACATCTACTGTTTTATTTACATAGTTAATAAATAAACCATAGACGAATATTTGGAGGATAAACTGGTTTCTTCTTTTATTTGCGCACTTATGTCGATCTGGCTCAAACTAAAACCAAATCAAATAATCGTTTGATTTTAATGAAAAATCTGTTAATTATTCTCCCCGATTTGTTTATTCTTATTTATTAAAAACAAGGCGTAATGCAATTATATTTAATGCAATTATATTCAATTACATAATGTAAGTGACTAGTATGTGGAACCATGCTATGTAGGGAGTTAAGCAGCGAGATGTGTGTTCACATTATATTAAAATTTCTGCATTTCAGCAAGCAAAAAGTAAGGGAGAGGAGGGGAAATTCTAAGGGCTGGCCGTTCGAACAATGTAACTATTCGAGTAGAAAACTTTCTAGCGTCTTAGGAGCTTTACAGTGAAGGGGTGGGACTTTGTCGCCTCTTGGGTTACTACCGAGTAATTATGCGAAGGAGACACAAGTGCTACGAGTTCATCAGAGCACATTTCATTAAATCACCTGTAAAACAGTCAGAGGTATGCAACGTTGGGAAAGAGGTGGGGACTTTGTTGACAATACGGATAGTTTTTTTCTGACCATGCCAAAGAGGAAGAAACTGATGGCAAATTAACTCACGTATGGCAGTTACTTGTCCACAACTATATGAATTAATAATATTTATTTACTATCCTTCACTTTTATGTTAGCAAGAACTGGGCGTCCGATGTTGCTCGATCGTACACTACGCTTAAACACGATATTTTAATTTATGCAGATTGCGTATATATTATTATAGAATCAATCCTCTATTGATTATTATATATAAAGAGGAATAATGTGCCCGGTGGACTAATTTTTACTCCTGACCTCAAATGGAACACGTACATCAAGTCAGTTGCCAAGGTCGCTGGAAAAATGGTAGGATGCTTCTACCGCTCCAAAAGCCAAGTTCGTCCAAGGATGGAGTACTGCTGCCACATCTGGGCAGGAGCTGCTAAAAAAAAAGCCTATCCTGCCTTGAAAGAGTACAAAATAGACTTTGTGGCTTAGTGGGGGTGCCCTTTTCTCTTCTCTGTAGCCGCTCTGCCACAGGAAAGACGTTGCGAGCCTGTCTTTATTTTATCGTTATTCCATGGCAAGTGCTCGTCTGAGCTCCAATCTCTGGTCCATCCTCGCTAATCATTCACGATAAACACCCGTCTAGCTTAAACCACTGTCAAAAAGTATCCCCACTCTTTATCTGTGCCTAAACCAAAACGTAGATTCCATGAACAAAGCTTCGTTCTTAGAAGTGCACGCCTGTGGAACTCTCTTCCTTTTGCCTATTTTCCACCTGACTACAATCTGAATGTCTTCAAGTCCAACATAAACAAATTCCTGATGAACAGCCCCCTTAAGTAAGACACTTTATCAAATCTCCAATACTAACGATTACTACGATATTATCCCATTGATTACTGTACACGCAATAACCCTTATCCCCGAGTGGCCTCCGGGCCTTGATAAGTGGTGACTACCTTGTAAAAAGAAAATAATAATGATAATGTCGTTCATCAAATTCCGTGTGTTTGTTTACAATACCACGTCGGCTGATATTTGGGCTTGACGATTTTTAAAATAGTCTTTCTTCTCTCATAGTAAAAAAAATATTATTACGGGGGAATATTTTACGTTACACTGGTCAAGGTTACACCGGTATAACGTAAAATATTCCTCTGTAAAAATTATTTTTTTATCTGTAAGAGAAGAAAGACTATTTTTAAGATCGGGTTTTTTCTATTTTTTTATAATTATCGGGTGAATGTACAAAACATATCTAACAAAACTGCCAGACATATAAATTAGCTTTGTGTAAAAATTGCAAACGATAGGCTCAGCCGTTTTGGAACCTATAAGGAAGAACCCCTTTGACACACACACATACAGTGACTTATATATAAAGTAGGAATAGAGAGTGAAATACAATTATAATCTTAGCATTATAAAAATGTTTATTTGTGTGTGTTGATTGAACCGTGTTTTTAGATGTCAACTGAAGTAATAGGTTAGTTGTACTTTTTAAGAGAGCAAAATAATACAATTTAGTATTTATTTATTCTTTAAACTTTTTCACCTCAAACAAAAATTGTTTCCGATTAAACGTTGGTATGTAGGACAATGCTTTCATATGTACTATAACGGAAATTTAGTAGATACCTGTTCACGTTACATTTAAATGTCTCTATGTTAATATAGCCAGTGAAAAAGAAGGGAATTCAAAAACCTAGCAGTTCAAGTAAAGAAACTGTTAAAGTTGAAGATTTTTCCCCAGCCAAGGACTTCTACGGTGAAAGGGTTTCTCTTTATTACGTGTCTGATTTGTGGAAGTATTTACATCGAGGGAGCACAACTACTTCGGGTTTATCCATTAAAACAGACGCAAGGATACAACATTGAGGCGATGGGCCAAGGTTGGGACTTGGGTGTGGGACAATGCTTACAGATACACTAAGAATTTTGTAATGGGATGTCGGTTCACAATACATTTAAATTCCTGCATCGAAAGCGAAAAACAGGTGTGGTCCGATATTGGTTAACCGATTCAACATGTGAAGTTATCCCTGTCGCAGGTCACCCAAATGTGACCCGTGATCGTCCTTCGCAGGGGATTCTTCCTAGGATATCTCGACGTAGTAGGAACCGCCAATCGATTTGGTCGGAATCAATCTTTCACCTTCGGGTTGATATACCGCTACTTCATCGATCTGTCTCGCTGGATAGGAAACCAATATCATGCACGCAAAAGAAAGACAGACTCGATTATGTATTCTACTGGTTAATTCAAGATAGATGTTCAAAATATATACTTATATACAATTGTCCGCATTTTTCCAGATTCCACTGAGCCCAAAAAATAACAATAGATTTATTGCTCTCGCTTGATATGAGGAGAAGAGAGGAGGATTGACGATCTTTTGATTGCATTTGATTTTCTCAAAGTCTCAGCTCGATATGGCGTGGGCACTCGTTTATGTAGTGAGGTGACGGGGTATGCTGTGGCCGCTTCCTGGACGAACCGCAACTAGTTACGTCACCTCATGGAAGGTCCTCTCCTCCTCGGTGGCACCTGTGGATTGCAGGCGCTATTCTCACGATCGTAAGGTTAACCCCGTGACCTCTCGGTCTGGTAACTGCACTCAAAGACCAAACAACCCTGAGTCATCACTCGTTGGCATCTGAAATGAAATTATGCTTTCGTTACGACTCTCACAGTGACATGAAGTTGTCGTTTTCATAAAATATTTGAATTTATAAATCAAATTTTTCTTTCAGAAGGGTTTGGTTGCTGTCGCTCGGGCACACAACGATACTTGACGAATAAAACAATCGTATCTGCACGGCATTCTCCATTGTTTCGGGAGCCCAATCGCTCCCTGGAGCGGTCACGTCACACAGGGAGGGAATTCCGACTAATAACTTGAATTCAGTATGTGGAAAATAAATTGACTTTTTGTTTATTCCACTGTTATGTGTTTTATCGTTGGTCTGTCTCAAATAAAAGCTTAATCTAATGGCAGAAACACTATAGGATGACCTCCAATCTGTAGTGGAATGAGGACAAAATTGAATGATCACATTTAATGCTACTAAGACTAAGCTTGTTTTCTTCAATAATTACAAGAAACCTTCATTACAACCAATTGCAATGGCCAAGAACGCATTACCCGAAAGTACTTCCTGTAAACTCCTCGGCCTAACATTTACAAGGAACATGAACTGGAATAGATACATTGAGAGCATTGCCAAGTCTGCTGCTACGAAGAAGGTGGGCTCTCTCTCTCTCTCTCTCTCTCTCTCTCTCTCTCTCTCTCTCTCTCTCTCTCTCTACCGTGCTGAAAGTATCCTGTACCTCTTTAAGGCCACTATTCCTCCATGTATGGAGTATTGTTGTCTTATTTGGGCTGGTGCATCTGCTACTGGTCTCTCGCTCCTAGACAAGGTTCAAAAGAGAGTCGCCAACCTGATAGTAAGTAATATATATATATTAAGTAATATATATATTAAGTAATATGCATATATATAAAGTAATATATATATAAAGTAATATATATATAAAGTAATAAATATATAAAGTAATATATATATAAAGTAATATATATATATATATATATATATCTACTGTATAAACAATTAATTTCTAATCTACTAATTGCTAATTCAATTTTTTTTTATAATTACTGGTCTGTCATTAAGTTGTTTTATTGATCTGAAAGGGTATCTGTTCTGTCTTCAGATCGGGCCCTTTTTTAACAAGGGACACACGCTTTAAGAGCACCGGTGCCTCGGGCCTCGTTCTCATTCATCTCTGTGCGAGTTTTTTCATATATAGTTTTCTTTCTTATTTCTTCCCTTCTTGATCTTTCTTTAATGGAAAACTTACCCGTTTAGGCATTCCAAATGAAAAAAGAAAAGGAAAAAAATGTCATGTCGCTATCCACGGGATCTCGTTTTAGTCTCGTTCTGCGATTCTGTCCCTCCTCCCTCCTTTTCACCGCGGAATTCAAAACTGCACGGTCAGACTTTACTCGACTCCATGAACTGGGCTTTCCCCGTTTAAGCCATGAGGTACGTTTAGTACATCCTATTATTCCTTTACCTAGCTATTTCTTCTATGAAGAACTTGAAACCCTGTTTCTGTTTATTTAATCTAGTGTGTGACTTCCACACTTAATTTGTAGAAATTCTAATTAATAAAACGTTTTCAACGTACCAGTTGTTTTCGTTATGTTGATTTGAGTTTATCTGTCTGATCAACGCACGCTTTCTAAAGTTGACTGCTATACGGTATTGTAGGTACCTGAAAGCAAGATTCTGAGGAATAACTGCCGCGAGTTCCAGAACAGTATCACTTATTTCACCATCAATACTGCTATAATTAAATACTAAAATGCTCACCGTTATGGAACAACGTTTCCAGTCTTTGTTTAGCTTTATACTTTATCTATATTTCATTACCCAGATTAGAATAATAGAAACTATATTTGCTTATTAGATTTGGATCCTTCGTCATTCCGAGCTATTTAACTCTAGCAGAAACTTGTTCCTGTGAAGATATCCCTGCAGAGGCACTACTTTTATAGTTTTTTTGTATAATAGTTCTTTTTTGTTTCCCAACCAACAGAAAACTCCAGAGGGTTTTAGTTAGAATACTGTTTGTTAATATAAACCAATATAAAAATTAACACATATACATAGTTTTAAAAAATAAATGATCAAACTTTGAACCGGGCCAGAATTAAAATCGTACAGGTATAAACAAAAAAAAATCACGAACAGTATACTAACTAAAACACTCTGGATCTTTTTGTGTCGGATGCTGTGACGCCTGATGTACGAGGAGCTCTTGGCCGGCAAAGAACCCAAAGTCGACCAAAACTGCGGTATAAGGAAACGGTCAAAGCCAATCTCCAGTGGTACCATATCAAACCGGAGGACCTGGATGGTTATGGCATGGGCAGACTAAAATGGCGAGGCTCAGTTCAGAAAGCTGCTGCCAACTTTGAAGAGGCTCGTTGCCAGAACTCACTGTTGCCAAAGAGAGATACTGTAGAGCAGCCTTAACAATGATCAAATTAACTGACTTCCGGTGTGCCTACTGTTCAAGACGTTGTGTCTCTAGGCTTGGGCTACAGAGCCACCTCCGTGTTCATAGATGAAATGCGAAACGAAAACATCATCATCTGATCCAATGGACAACGAACCAACCATATGTGCAAGTGTATTCACGCGTGTATATCTGTGTTCGCGCGAAAGAAAGAAGCAAAAAGAGGGACTTATATAGAAATGGGTTGAATGTTTAATTTTGTTTCCAATCGAAATTCGCATTTATAAAATAGTTTTTTTTTTCAAAGACATTCATCAAAATTAAATAAGTATAGAATTATTGAAGATGCCGTATGAAATATAAAAATGCAATTCAATTACGTAAGACATTTTTCGCAATCGAAAAAAAATTCTGTTTACGTTACAAATTTGATTTGCGTTCCAACTTTCGATTTTAATCGACAATTTTAAGAACTTAGAAAAATATTCGATGAATTAATTTGAATGTTTTAGGAATATTTCAAAGTGATAGGAATAGAAATGACAGCAACTCTTCCTCTCTAAAGAATTTCACAGTAATTGTTGTATACAACATAATTATTGTATACTACATAATTATTGTATACACAATAATTGTATACAACATAATTATTGTATACAACATAATTATTGTATACAACATAATTATTGTACACAACATAATTATTGTATACTACATAATTATTGTATACAACATAATTATTGTATACAACATAATTATTGTATACTACATAATTATTGTATACTACATAATTATTGTATACATAATTATTGTATACATAATTATTGTATACATAATTATTGTATACAACATAATTATTGTATATATAATTATTGTATACAACATAATTATTGTATACTACATAATTATTGTATACTACATGATTATTGTATACAACATGATTATTGTATACAACATAATTATTGTATACAACATAATTATTGTATACAACATAATTATTGTATACTACATAATTATTGTATACAACATGATTATTGTATACAACATAATTATTGTATACAACACAATTATTGTATACTACATAATTATTGTATACAACATAATTATTGTATACAACATAATTATTGTATACAACATAATTATTGTATACTACATAATTATTGTATACAACATAATTATTGTATACAACATGATTATTGTATACAACATTATTATTGTATACAACATTATTATTGTATACAACATAATTATTGTATACTACATAATTATTATATACAACATAACTATTAGATACTACATAATAGATGCTCTTGGCTTTACTTTTGGCAGTCTCGTAACTTTCGCTTTTATTATTTTGTTTATTCTTCACATTCCATGAGCAGCGTTTCTGACAAAGGGGGAAAAATTGCTGTTTTTTGTGTAAGAATCAATTTAATCTAACACTTAGCGTTTTTGACCTTGAAGTAGTATTTTTAGCTGCTTACATCAAGTGGCTTTATGCCTTGTCTGGAGCGACTTTCCTTAAAAATGTCTTTGGTCAAAACAGAGGAATGCCACGGCTTCCGTTAATAGACACATTTAATCATACATGTTATTTTTATACAAACAAGTCACCACTTCTCGCGGCCAAAAAGCCACTTGAGGACAATGGTTTATAACATTGTAAGTTACATGTACAACAGAAGGAATGGAAACAATGAAACAATTATTACTTTTGAGGATATGCATTCGACTTGAAAACGACTTTTATATAGTCAGTAGAGAAGTAGTTCCACGTAATGGAGTTCTACGGAGGGGGTGTTCTTGGACTAAAGTATTCAAAGCATTGTTGGTAACATTATTCTATTTGTTTTATTAATTTTTTGAAGTATAATTTATAATTTATAAATTATTTCTCTGAAAAGAACTGGTGAGTGTCTGGTTGGCGCAGAACGTAAATCTTAACTAATGTGCAATTTTGCAAAAATAATCGCCTCTCTATTTTTATTATAATGGATTATTTTATTTGCATAGTCTCCAGGCTAATAAGCACAAGGATAACTGTTTGGTTTAGAAAAGCTAGCACACTAGGATTAACACACTATCGCCCACAAAAATGCGTAAGCTACCCCATTATTTCCCAGTAAAGGCGCCTTAGGCGATTAATAATAAACTAACCCTTTCTCAAAAAGAGAAAACAAATGTGGGAAAATGAACCTCCTGAAACTGAACAGAATAATACTTCAGTCCACCAAAGCCAAACAGTTTTCGAAGACGTATCCCCGATTGATAAGAACATACTTCTTAAGATCATATCGGTAGTATACTTTGTCAATTTTGAACATGTAGAAACGTACTTGGCTGATTTTCGTAGATAATCTGACTATTAATTAATTTACAGCTAGAATGGAAATAAATTCACCTAAGAAAACGTAAAATTTGTAGACGATACAAACTTGTGTCTATATGAGGAACCGCATCTACATGTCGTCATTTTCATCACTTGACCAACGGCGAAAGAACAGTCGAATACGTAGGGGGAACTGAAATTTCTTGCGTTCTGCACAATTGTCATGGAGTAAAGATGATTGACCCATTTTAGGAATATTCGGCTTAACTAGAGACAATAAATACAGTTACATTTAACACATTATTGGGTACCAATCTGTGGCAGTGATGGCCCCAGGATTATGAGGTGCACTTTTATAACATGCTTTTAATAATACATTTTTGTAAAACCACCTATTGCCATGACTAATAACATTTTATATTAAATCCCATCTTTTAACCCCATAGGTTTAACATTTAGAGACAACGTGAATGAGAACATTGAGAACATTGAGACCATTGTAAAGGTAGCTACAAAAAACAGTTAGTTTCCTCTCCCGTCCTAGAAAATTATTCAGATTAAAGAGTACTTTATATCTTTACAAAGCCACAATTCACCCAGGTCTGCTGCGTCTAGGATTAATATCTTACTCCTAGACACGATCCATAAAAAAGTCTCAAATCTAATAGATCCTGTACTCTCGACAAAGCTCCAACCTCTGTTCCATCGCCGCAATGTTGCATACTGGTGTCTGTTTTACGGGTACTTTAATGTAATGTGCTCTGATAAACTCATAACACTTGTTCCCTCTCGACGTAAATACCTCGATTAACCCGACTAGCAGCAAAATTCTACCCCTTCACTGTTAAGATCCCTAAATGCCGGAAAGATTTCTACTCTCATATTTTCTTCACTACATTGTCGTGTTCTACTTCCTGCCTTTACTAACATACAAAAGGTTAAATGTAATGTGAATAGAACTCTCGTTGCTCAACTCCCCATAGTATACTTTTAGACACTAGTTTAAATAGTAACATCTTACGTTCCAATGTGACAATATGCCTTGTTTTGATTGAAAATAATAAACAAAACTGCACCATTGAGCTTGTTGCGATTATTACCATCCTGCATGACGAGAAAAATATGTTTGTAGATTTAAAAAAATGGACGTGTGATTGTATAAGTCAGTGGAATTAAATGTCCTTGATTGTTCTGTCTGTTTTTGAATGACTGAATTATTAATTCTAAGAATGCGTCATAGATTGTCAGAGTCAACAAGTAAATAGATTGAATGAAAGAAAACAAATGCGTGAAAGCGAACGTTCTTGTAGTTCGTTAAGCGTCTGAATAAGTTAGTCGTTCATAAATAATAGAGTGTGACAGGTAGCGTTTGAATACAAAGCCCAAAGAATGTGCAAACAAGCGATCTTAAAAATTAATAAGAGTGTTATTAATAGGACTAGGACAACAGCATGTTCTTTTCATTATTTTGACTCTCGAGTGTGTATCTGTTGATATCCTATATACTTTTTTATAGAGTGATGTGGTTCTCGGTTGATCAACCGTGTCTAACTGTTATTATTATGAGCGCTGTTGATGTTAGGAAAACAGAATGTTTAAAAATGTATTTTTACAGATAAAGTATTTATGTAAGAAATATGTATCGATAATATTAGCATGGAATGTTAGAACATAAACGATGGAGATAATTCAGTGATGACATAAGGTAATCTTCATGCTACGTGTACTAATCACGTAATGAGATAGTTTAAAAGAGGTACGTACGGTTATGTTTTAAATTGAGAGCCTGATGGGTAGTTCGACAAATTTACACATAAGATATCGTCTCCGCGATTTAGAAGCTGGAAAAAACGCGACGTTAGCATTATGTAGAACGTACAATGTCTAGCAGTGTCAATGCGAAATAACGACCCGTGAAATAAGGTTATATAAAAATAATACCTTGTATTTGGTGTTTTCTTCCGAAGAAACTTTCGGATACAGATTAACCGAAAAAAAGTGGGGTTGTATCCTAGGGTATGCTATGCATTGCCTCGTAGTAAATGAAGAAAATTAACGGACACCTAATGAAAAAGAACATGGCATTAATATTAACTTAATGTATATATACATTATGTCACTAGGAGAAAATAGAGACATCTTCTATAATATAAATTTCACATGTCCGTTTAAATGTATGTATGTATGTATGTATGTATGCCCAAAACATTCGACAGTAGCAACGGATTTGCACGAGATCAGTATCGTTTTGAAGCCCAAACTTTCTGACGACAAATAATGAAAAATTGGCAAAAAACATTAATTTCTTCACCCTAAGTGTGCACTTTTCTGCAGGGAGGGGTCGCTTTTTCGCCGATATTTTCGAAATTAATCCCCCTCTTTTCGATTGACTAGCCTAAATTTAACCTCCATCACCTCCGGTTTAGCAATGGACGCAACGGCAAAGACGTAACTTTTTTTCACATTTTTCCCCCTTTAGCGGTACGAGGTCCAGCCTATGTGTCTACTACCACTTTTTTCTTTTGCTCAATACACACCTCCAAACACTTCCCCAGGCTAGTCTATAATATAAATCTCACCTGTTTGTTTAAATGTATGTATATTTGTATGTCTGCCTAAAACTTTTGACAGAAGCGACGGATTTTCATGAGATTGGTATCGTATTTAAGTTCGACCCTTTGGACGACAAATATTGAAAAATTGGCAAAAAAAACATCATTTTTTTTCACCCTCAACAAGGCACTTTTCTACAAGGAGGGGTCGCTTTTTTCGCCGATATTTTCAAAAGTCATTTCCTCTTTTCGATTGACTAGCCTTAATTTAAACTTTCGCCACTTCCGGTTTTGCGATGGACGCAACGGCAAAGACATCACGTTTTTTTGTTTGTTTTTTTTCTTCACGTTTTTTTCCTTCTCTCGTGGTACGGGTTCGGGCCTGCCTGCTTACTATCACTTTTTTCTTTTTTTCTTTTTTTTGGGGAGGGGGACTCAGCACACCTCCAAACACCCAAGCTAGTTTATAAATATGTATGTACATACATTATACGGGTAAATATATGCACCCATTTTATATAATATGCAACAAGAGAGTGAATAAGATAGTTAGCCTATCGGTGCCTCAGTTCATCTCGAAAGATAAAGAATAGCCACTACACTGTGAAGCAAGGATTGCGTAATCTCGAAACACACCTCTCCTGAATGAATGTTTGAATACAGTGGCAAGGATAAGTCTAGACGACTGGAAACAATGCCGAGATAAGTGGAGAGCACATAGAGCACCTGAAAGTCTCAAATGGTCACCCATTTAGTACTGAACAGGTTCAATGTTGCTTAACTTCGGTGGCCCATCAAGAAACGGTGTGTCAACGTGATTATACCGTATATAGTTAACCTATAACTATGTGAATAAAATAGTTATTCCCTATTGATTAGTCTCCCCATGAAAGCAATGTTAGACACAAGGTTGTTTTTTAATGCTGGAAAAGTCCAAATTCCCTTAAAAGAGGCGCTTAGAATTGATATAATAAATACAAATTTACTATGTCCAAAGGATTTCGCCTTCAATGATCGAGATAAGGTCAAATGAAATTGAGTATCAGAACAGATACTACACTTTGTTCTTTGCCAAAAGGCCAAACATTTGGTAGGTAGGTAAACCAGTGCGCTACCATTTACCTCTTTCTATTTGACAGGGTCAAAAAATGAGACTCCAATCTAAAAGGTCTTGCCTTAATCGCTGTAATGTTACATTGGTTTTTTTTTACAAGTATTTTAATGCAATTCCCTCTTTGGACTAGTCACCCCCGCGTTGTAAATGCTCTCGGCTAATCCTATAAGCAACAAAACGCCATCCTTTCACTGGAGAGATTCCTTTGATGTCGTAGAGATTTTTGCTCTGAAAGTTTCTTCCATCAGACTGCTTCTTTAAATGTTCTAACATGCATGCAGAGTTTCAAGTGTAATGTGAATAAATATCTCGTCGCTCAACTCCCTATTTAGTGTGTTCCTGTAGACATAGTCCCTAATTCACAATAGCTCTTTACGTCTTAGTCGCGATTTGCCATGTTTAGGGGTAATATTCGTAAATAAAATACGTAAATAATTATATTCCTAAAAAAAACAATAGCACCAACAGGATAAAAGTTTAGCATAGTTAAAGTAGATCCGTTAGTCTTCATTGCACAAGGACTACAAGCGAACATAATTTAGAAGTTTTAAAATCAATTTGAATGAAATCATATACAATGTATTATATCAGATTATAATACTATAGTGTATATTTTGTGGATCGAAAGGGTTACATAATGGGCACTTGTGCAGAATTTGAACCAGACGTAACTAACTGGCCGCTTCACTTTGCTCGGAATATGACGTCAACCGCCGGTTTTCCCCGAGCGCTGCCGATTAATAAAGCGTAACAAAGCTACCCAAGGAAAACACTGATGAAAACATATAAGCATAATAAAAATCACCAGAACAAAAATATGTAACGTAAATAAAAAAACAACGATCTACGATAACAATTTCTAGTAACAACTTTTTAAGTGAAAAAGTAATTTATATTTTTCTTTTTTCTTTTTTTTTTTTCACTATTTTTTTCTTTTTTGGCAACCAAAATTGAATAAAATTAATAAAAGCATTGTTTCTGTATTTTTCATATTTTTTAAACAGAATTTTACCTCAAAGATCGTCTGCTCCTTTGACGCACATTGATTGAATGTTCGGCGTTTTACGTCATATTACAGTTAAACCTGAGCGCATGACGTCATATTCCAAGCAAACCCGAGCGGACGGTTACTTACGTCTAGTTCAAATTCTGGGCAAGTACTAAAAATCTATTCTTATTAACAACAATACGGAATACATAGAGAACGAGAGTTATAGTACTGCGATATATTTATATTCTTCAGAAGAGTTCGAACGAGAGCAACCTGTTGAAACACACCATAAGATTTATACAGCAAATGCGAAGTGACCTAAATAAACTATAAACAATATTTTCTGCTATTAATTGTGTGTTCTTGATGTATACTGTTGGAATATTCTATGCCAGACTTTGATTCCAGGCAGAGAATGTCCCCGTCAAGAATTCCAGTTTCCGGCTCTGACTTAGGAACGCTCGCATCCTGCAACCCATGTATGAATAGTGTAATATGTAAATCGTAAACTGTTTCAGCCATTTTCGGGACTGATTTCACATCCCCCACCCCACTGTTAAAAATATACATAGAATAAAGTAATGTTTAAATCGTAAACTGTTTCAGCCATTTCTTGGACTGACTTGCCATCGTTTTTTATCTGTTGCCAGATACACATCGTCCCTCCAGTATAAAATCTCTCTCGATTGTTGTTTCCAGTTCATTTTTTGTCTTCTTTTCTCATTATGAGTCCATTGGAGCAATTGTTTGATCTAATATTACTTTATGTCCAAGCCTAGACGTCTTTTTCAGATGATTAGAAAACTATCTGCTGGTTAGTGCGATCTCTGACTGCTTGATTGATACTTTGATCGCTCTATTTGATCCACGGATTCATTCTAAGGCATTTGAAATCAAACGCATTTCCTTTCGACAGATTTTTAGATGCCAATTTTCACTACCATATAGCAGCGTGGATAAGACGCTGTTGTTATAACATCTTCATTTGGATCTTAGGGCATTTTTTGTTTCTTCTTTTCTTGCAGACCTAATTACATGTTACTTACATATCCCACACTGTAACTCGTAGTCCATACTGCTTTCTTTATTTATGTAGCGTCCTAAGTAGCTGATGTTGTCAACTATAGCTATTTCTTTTTGGTCAATAAAACATGTAGTTGATACGTTGATACATGTAGTTGATACGCCACAGAGAGCATGTTTTGAGTTTTATTAGCATTGATATGAAAACTAATGCTCTCTGCATTGTTGACAATATCTTGTAGGTCAATGGAAGAAAGAGATGCGAAAGAATCAAACGAGGCAGGAAAAAATCAGGAATGGTCTTGAATTATAATGATTTAACCGTTGATGTCTCGGCAGGTGCCGTGAGTATTGGAACCCTTTAAAACTCGAAACAATTTGCGAAATTCTACGAATAGAATAATAGAATGAATAGAAGGAGAGATACATGAATAATTAAAACATGGGCGAATGAATGAGTTGATGATTTAACCGGAGTGTTTTCGAAAAACTATCCCTACTTTGCATAGAGACCCCCACTCAAAAGTGGAACGTTTAACGATAGAAAGAAAAGATAATCTAAACTAAATTATTTTGCATTCTGAACAGACAATCACCGTAAAGAGAGGCGTTAATTTGCTGAGGAGATAGAAGAACTTAATTATCACATAAAAGTCAACTTCGTTTTGAAGAGAAAACTCGAAAGATTTACAGTTTTCAAATCAAATTAAGACATTTTCTCGTCTTTCATGTGCGTATGACATGGACATTGTACTAATTCGAGCGTTGCAATCAGAATAATGGTGGACCGATACCTCTAAATAATGAGACAGAAAAGAATGCATTATATATATAATAAGTATGAAATTATATTTATGACAACCGGTTAAATGCACTTAGCCTGACGATTCAATGTGGAAATGATACGCAGAGGCCTCTGTGTAGCTAAATAGTTAAAAGTATCAAACTATATTTATGGCAATCAAGCTACACATTGGAGTCCACGTTTCATCCTCGCTGGGAATCCTCAAGTTAATTGAATTTAGCCTGACGATTTTATCTTTGAATAGATTGCGGCCGCTTCTGTGTAGTTAAATTTTCTTAAATACATTTTCATACTTTCGCTACTAAGCTTTACTCAGGTACTGAACATTATTGAAGTAAATATAGAAAATCCATAATAATATATTATATCAGCTTATAATACTATAGTGTATATGTTCTGGTCTGAAAAGGTCACTAAGAAAGACTCGGACACTGATATAGTTTCGAAAAAGGTATTTGTATTTAAAGCTACATTAAATTTTTAGCAGAATTTAGAAGATATCTTGTAAGAATAGAAAACAAATCAAGAGGTATTAGAAATGGCAATCATAGAAAAGTCACGAAAAAGAACAGTACGGAAAATACAAATGAGGTTCATGGGCAATGTTTATAGAAAATAACGGAATAGAACAGATTAGTTTGACGGCAAGTATTGTGGGTAGAATAGAAAGAAAACGACAGCGAGAAATAGACGTTAACCGTCTGAACAACCAGCAACATCAAAAATGATGAGCAACAATAAATTCATGAATACTTCGAGGCAGAGAAGTAAATGGAAGCAATAGCCGCCAATGCCTGTATCAGCCAGGACAGCACTTGAATGAATGAATTTAAAACAAAGCAGATTAGAGAACGAGTATTGCAGTATGGCGTACTACAGGTTATGTCAGACATATGAGAGTAGTACCGCTCAGTACATTTATACCATTCAGAGGAGTTCATATATTGTATATGTGTAATTCTCCACAACAATATTCTATAAATATGAATTGCAAAAATACCTATATATTAATACGATAGCGTGTGTGTGTTTTTTTTTTGTATGCCACGCTATCGTATTAATATATAGATTAAACTAAATATGAGTTAATGAATTTGGCGAGTGTTTAATGAGATCCCATACATAATCTCCTCCTTCTTTTTGAGTAGGGTGAGATGATAGTCTGACGTGTTTACTTCCATTGATGACGTCATTATCTCCTGTTAAAAAATGCATATAATATATTTATGATGTACTACATTGACATGAGATGTCATATTCTAAAATTCACATGGATGTACTGCTGATTCCAAAAATCAGGTAAATTGATCAAGTGCACGCTAGGGACTTATTTGTAATATTCAAAAAATCACGTAAATATATCAAGTAATCCTGAGTTCATATTTGTGTCCTTAATGTCCTCATGGCCGTGAGTGGGAGATTAAAGTTACTGGAATGCTGAGACTGATACTGCACTCAGAAATTCATGTTGAAGTAATGGTTGCCTAATCCTAACCATGTTAATGTTTTAAGTATTAATTTCGAAAAACTGCTGAAACAGTTTATGATTTAAACGTTACTTTATTTACATTATATTTTAAACAGTTTGGTAGGGGATATGAAGTCAATCCTGAAAATCGCTGAAACCGTTTACGATTTAAACATTACTTTATTCCATGTAAATTTTTAATAGTGGGGTGGGGGGGAGATGAAATCAGTCCCGAAAATGGCTGAAAACGTTTACGCATTAAACATTACTTTATTTCATGTATATTTTTAACAGCGGGGTGGGGGATATAAAGTCAGTCCCGGAAATGGCTTCAACCATTTACGTTTTAGACATTACTTTATTTAATGTATATTTTCAACGGTTGGGTGGGGGAAAAGAATCAGTCCAGGAAATGGCTGAAACAGTTTACGATTTGCACATTACATTATTTCATGTATATTTTTAACAGTGGGTTGAGGATATAAAGTCAGTCTTGGAAATGGTTGAAACAGTTTACGATTTAAACATCACTTTATTTCAGGTATATTTTTAACAGTGAGGTGGCGGACATGAAGTCAGTCCTGGGATTGGCTAAGATGTGCAAATATATACCAGCAGAATACCCAGCGTCGCGCGGGATTGTGTTTGTCCAATATACCTTTCAAATCGCCACGCGTCATTTCCTTTTTTTTTCTCCCTTTTGTTTGTCCTCCCCTTCCTTTCTATTACTACATAAGCATTCCATTCCGTGATGCCACGCCCACATCACTGTTTGAAATGCTGACTAGGCATGTGAGCTGTCATTTAATTGCGAAGCAAGACTTCGTTACATGGCAAGGATTGAATCTTTAACATTTTATATGTTAACTAGAACTTATTTTTACGAAATGCCTTTATTCATTGTGCCACATGTATAAAATGAAATTGGTAGTTAATCTATGTACATTCTAAAATTATATATTTATGGGTGAATATATATTTTCTCTGTGCATCGGTAATATTGTAATATTTACGACACAAGTAAAATGGCGCCCAAATGGAATATACATTCGGGCTATTTCTCTAAACAGCAACGATCACATCAAGCAGAATTAGTGAAATTTCCATCAGATGAGGCAACTTGATAGTCTATTGGCTTGTTTCCATATCAAACCAATAATTACCTCCATTTTCTATCAGAATCGGCGAAATTTCGATTCTTCCGCCAATAGCGCAACGTCCGATCACATCAGCATCTTTAATCACTTCTGATACATGTCGGATGCTGATCAATGTTTCTCCATCTTGGAAAATTAATTTAAAGGGGAACTGGCTTAAAGTCTTAGAATGACTGACATTTCGAACCAAATTTTGATCTTTCTGTTGGCTTTTCATTCTCCACTGACTTCAGTGTGTTATGGATTCTTTACCCCGTGACCCGAGTATCGGTCATCGTTTTGTTTTTTATTTGTTTTATATTTTCGTGCGATTAGCGTCACTTCTTTATAAATGTTTTTCCTGTGTAAAACACATTACCGCGGTATTAGTTCACTTCAAATTACAACTTAATCGTTTTCAAATTCAATGTCAACAAGGATTACTTACAAAAATTACTTACGGTGTTTCTGTCGTACAATACGTAAAATATGACATATTTATTTATGCAGATTGCGTATGTATTATTATAGAATCAATTCTCTACTGAAGATTATATATACGGGGAATAATTTGCCCGGTGGACTAATTCACAAAAGAAATGACAAAAATAATAATAGCGTTCATACCATTCTGTCTGTGTTTGTTTAGAATATCAGACAGTTGATATTTGGGCTTTACGATCTTAAAAAGTAGTCTTTCTGCTCTTATAAATAAAAAAGAAGTGTTACAGAGGAATATTTTGCGTTACGCGGGCCAAGGTTACATCTGTGTAATGTTAAATATTCCCCTGTGATTTTTTTTATCCATAAGAGAAGAAAGGTTATTTTTAAGATAGGATATTTTGAATTTCGATACTTATCGGATGAATTTCTGTACAAAACATATCTAAGAACACTGCCAGATATATAAATTACCTTTGTGTGTAATTTGCAAAACATAGGCTCAGCTGTTTCGGAACGTATAAGAAAGGAAAGCAAACACAAAGTGACTTTTATATAATAGTAGATAAATCTACGTAATAAATTAAAGTTCGTTTATTCATTAATCAACTAATATTTTTATCATTTACATCTCCTTAACACATACACTAGAGTTGCTTTCAACCTTTATAAGTAGTGACATTTAAATTTCTTCGAAAGATAACTTTTGTGACTCGAAATTTCGTGAACTGAGACAAAATAAAATGCAAGACAACAAAATTACTTTCATAACAGTTTTATTGTAGAATATGCAATGCTAGATGATCCAGATAACTTTGCAAGCCTAGGATAAATTGGTTGTTCGAAATTAAATTCTAGTTAAAATAAATGTGTGCAATGAAAGAAGCGTTGTTCATGGAATCCACGTTAAGGTTTAGGTATAGATAAAAAGTGGGGAAAATTATTGGTCATGTTTTCAGCTAGACTAGTGTTTCTCGTGAGTGTTTGGCAAGGGGGGACCATAGATATAAGCTCAGACGAACAATTGCCATGAAAATAACGATAAAGCAAAGACAGGCTCTCAACGTCTCTTCAGTGAAAAGGAGGTTGCAGGGAAAAGAAAAGTGCATCCTCCAATAGGCTACGAAGTCCATTTCGAACTCTGTCAAGTCAGGATAAGATCTTTCTAGCAGCTACTGCCCAGATGTGGCAACAATACTCCATCCTTGGACGTACTTGACTCTTACATAGGTAGAGAATTGCATAAGCAGGTAGATATCTACTGGATCGATAGAAGGATCCCACATTTTTTTCCGTGACCTTGGCAACGGATTTGATAGACGTGTTCCATTTCAGATCAGGAGTAAAGGTTAAGCCCATAAGTTTGTCAAAACATAGAGCAATTTATTTCAATTGATGCCAAGGGGGGATCAGAACGTTGATGATGTAAAGATACAAGCTTGGTTTTAGATGCATCAAAAATAACCAGCTACTTTTTTCCTCATTGTACCACATGCTCAAGATAAGACGAGAGAGAATCAGGGAGAACCTGCTCGTTTACGGCCTTTGATGTGCTGCCATAGATGGTACTGGCATCAGCATAAATATCTACGAATGATCTAAGAATGTGATTTGGGTAATCATTGATATAGATCAGGAATAGAGTTGGACCCAGAGTGGACCCAGAATGGACCCCTGAGAGACTCCAGCATGAATACTGTGAGCTTCTGATTCCTGCCTATCAACTAGTACTCTTATGAACCTATTAGAGAGAAATTATTTAATAATTAAAAAGACATTCCCAGCTATAACATAGCTGGAGATCTTGTGAAGTAAATCTTTATGCCCTATCAAAGGCCTTTGATGTGTCAAGAGCAATGTCCCTAGAATAGAAGCCTCCGTTGAGAGATTCACTAATCCTATGAAATATAACCGTAAGCACATCTGCTGTAGATCCAGCAAAAGGAAACCAAATTGCATGTCACTAAGAAGGTCATTTTTGCTGAGGTGGTTGACTACTTTACTATTTAACACAGATTCCAGTAACTTTCTCATGACGCACAGGAGACTTTTTGATCGAACACCTGAATTCTTAAATAAAGGGCATAAATTCCAGGGTGTTGGAAAGCAATTCTCCTTAAGACAACACTTAAATAAATATTATTTCTCCAGATCATACAGTTAAATTGAGTTGGGATTTTGGAGCTGACAAAAGAAGTTGTGTTCTCCGAACAATGAGAAGATGGGTCGAATTCAACAGACAAGAAATGTGAATAAGAACGGTACTTCAAACATCGTACAGAAAGACACTACCGGAATAAAGAAATGTAAATATTTTTATGGATGATTTCTGTGTTGATCTTTTTCTTCAGAGAAAGTGAACATCTTTATTTCAGGTTCGATTATCCAAACAGGTAAACCCGAAACAGACGAGGAGGTATTATCCCTTTCAATGTTTGCATATGGCTTGTGAACAGTCCCTTAAATGTTATACACACGTTGACATAACCATTAGAAATCAATATACAAATATATATATATAGTTATGTATACACACACAAATCTAAATATATCTACCGACGTTTCTAACCTCTATATTACATTATATTATTTCTCCAAACGACTACTACGCGAGTCGAATCCAACAAACTAGTGATGTGAATAAGAACGGTGCTTTCAACGTCGTATAAAAAAGGACTACCGGAATAAAGAAATGTAAATAAGAACGGTGCTTGCAACTTCAAGAAGGAACTACTATCAGAATAAAGGAGTGAAAATATTATTTGATCGATGATTTCTGTGTTGATGGTTATCTTCAAAGAAGTTGAAGATCTTTATTCCAGGTCTGTTGCCCTTACAGGTAAACAAAGAACCGGCTGCATGGAAATTATCGGACGAGAAGGTATTGTTCCTTTCAATGTGTTGCATGTCTTGTGAACAGTCCCTTAAATGTTATACACACGTTGACATAACCATTAGAAATCAATATACAAAAATATATAGTTATGTATACACACACAAATCCAACTATATATACTGACGTTTCAAAACCTCCTCTATATAACACTATTCGCTTCACATTGAATAAATTAATAATCAGAAAGGATTATGCAATTCATATGGCCATTCTTGACATGAACTCCTTGTGCAATTCGATTATCAATACGAAATTTACAAAAAAAATTTCAATCTTAGTCAAATTTTAGTACTTTTAGATTATTTGGATTACTTATTATTTTGAAACCCCTTCCTGCTACTTGCTTCCCTAACTCTACACATATGCAGAAATTTAAATGTAACGTAAATCAACATCTTAATTTTTCCTAGCCATGGTCACAAACAGTAGTCCCTTACATCCAATTAGCGATATGCCTTGTTAGTCGTGAACATAAGTAAACTTTTTTTATACTATGTTATTTCACAACTTTGCGAATGATGTAAACTTCAGAAGTATTTTTTTCAAAATTGAGAATGGTTATGTTGAACTCGGAAATCTATAAATAATTTTCAAACTGAACTTTTTGTTTAATTCATGAGAGTATGTTGTTCTCATTCTGTCAGCTATGATTTGCAGAAGTAATATTTATTTTACTTTTAGTTAATACTGGCTACGGTGAAGATTCAGCCTTGAATCTTTAGAAGACTCTCAATTAAAAGTTAGCCTACGTAACACCTTTATCTATTGCGTCATGTGTTTTAATCCATGTATACTCTGTAATCTATTATATATTTATGGATGAGTATATACCTTTTCCATTCATCGGTAATATCGTAATATTTACGGTAAAGGAACACTGGCGTCCATGCGGAATATGCATTCGGGCTATTTGCCTACACGGCAACGATCACATCAAGTAAAATTAGTGAAATTCCCATCAAATCAAGCAACATGATAATCTCTTGGCTTGTTTCCCTATCAAAACAATAATTATTTCTATTGTCTATAAGAATCGATAAACTTTTTGATTCTTCCGTCAACAGCGCAACGTCCGATCGCATCGCCATTTTTAATCACTCCTGATACATATCGGATGCTGATTCGTGTTTCGGCTTCCTGGGAATTAATTGAAGGAGAACTGGATTAAAGTCTGTAAGTGATCGGAAATTCGAACCAAATTTTGATTTTTCCGTTGTTTTTTTCTTCTCTCTCTACTGGATTCAGTGACTTTATGGATTTTTCAAATTGTGACACTAGTATCAGTCAGTCACTTAGTATAAATAGCTCACTTATTACAATGTAGAATATGTATAAAACGTTGTAAATGTATACTTTGTTCATTCATTAAATACTTCAAATGTCCACATCTAAGTCTCTCTCTCTCTCTCTCTCTCTCTCTCTCTCTCTCTCTCTCTCTCTCTCTCTCTCTCTCTGTTCAAAATGTTGAGATCCAGCAACAAGCAAGAGCAAGATAGCCAGCAACAAATTAAACTGCAGACCAGCTTAATGCGGGTACTGGTCTCCCGCTTTGTTTTTTAAATCAGAGATTTGCTTCTCCTAGAAAGGTTACCATACATATATACATACATATATAGAAAGGTTGCCATACATATATACATACATATATACATACATATATACATATATACAGGAAGTCTCGAAATAAAGACGAAACGTTGATGAACACATAATACGGTTTGTTCCTTTTTATTTCTCTCTCTCTCTCTCTCTCTCTCTCTCTCTATATATATATATATATATATATATATATATATATATATATATATATATGGTGGGGTTTTTTTTAATATAATATATATATGGGGGAATGTCTTAGAACATAATCACGAGACACTTAGAGTCTCTTTAAACAAACGTGAACAGTTTTTAAGATCTTCAAATTATGTTTGGAGTAAGTATGACTCGGAATCAAAAATGAGTCAATGCGTAAATTAGTCGCACATGTACAGTAATATATATAGTAATATTATTATATATCTATACTTTGCTGTTTACTTAAAAATCGCCATGCGCAACGAATTTCATGGACCCATTTTTCATTCTATATCGTGTACACTCAAAACATCATCTTAAGACCTTGGTAATGTTCACGTTTGATTAAAGAGACACTGGCCTTGTAAACAGAGGGATTGTTTCATAGGTTTTAACGTGATTAGCCTCTAAGACATTTTACCATTGTCTGTATGAATCATAACCCTAGTTTTGTTTTTGTTTTTCTAAATATAAGTCCCCTGTTTTTTTCTTTCTTGAAATAAAAAAAACACACGCGATACAGCTCTTGACAAGTAAGGATGAAACCAGTTGGCTGACTTTTTTCTCTTTTCCCTTATCGCTTTTATTTCCTTTTTTCTAATTACGATATATTGTAATATAATATTAAACTGCGTTTTGTTATATTGTTTGTTGGGCGGTATTTTATTTGCATTCTGTTTTAATATGACTAGAATTGTCGCAGCAAAGAAGAAAACTGCGTTGACAACTAGCCAAAATCTTTGTAGCCAAATTACATGCCAATAAATCTTCTATGCTAATACGTAATGACATTGCTTTTATTACACATAGCGATGAAGGTATCGCCAAAGCAATCTCTAACTTCGTTTGCTTTGCCAAAACCTTAGGATTAAAAACTAGCATCAAAAATACATAATGTCTCCTTTCCTACCATTGTCAGAAGGTTTTTTTTTATTCTGGCCATCTAAAATCAACAGAGTTTAGACCATTCATGTAATGATCTGGCCTCTGTTGATTATGCAGTGGGCGTTTAGTTATGTGCAGTTCTAGGAGGCCCACCCTCCTAGACTTTGTTACTACGCTTTGAGAAGGGGTAGTTTATTACTAATCGCCTGAGGCGTCCTTACCGAGGAATGCCGATGGGACTGTCCAGGCACTGTTTTCTGGTCAGAGCGCCCCTCCTCGCGGACTTTTCAATCCCACTTCCCGACCCTCATGTCTAAATTCTTGCAGTGAGAGAGAACTAAATAACTGCCCCACCACCATTTCCATCATCAACTGGTTCGCGAAAATGTACTCCTTGGTTTCTTAACATTTGTTGAACTTTAAATAAAAATTATGGACTCCTTTTTACATAATAAAAAATAATCGCTTTTATATACAGATTCTCGTTTAATCATCGAGGTTAAGCCACGTCGATCCTGGCAGGTACAAGATGGGTGACCATATGGGAACGCTAAGCCCTGCATGTCATATCTCCATTGGTGGAGTATACATGCGGATGGGGACCGCCTGTGAATTTCATATTCCCCATAAACTTCCTCGTTCAGTAGAAGCTGCGATAGCTCGGCCAGAGCTAATGCCACACTATCTCTTATAGGTTCGATTTTAAAATTGTTTTTTGTTTGTTTGTTTGTTTGTTTTTTAACACTTTTTATATACTTCGATATATTTGCAATTTTAATATCTTGCAAGAAGCGGTACCTTTTTATATTTGTACTTAGCTATGTATGGCTACCTTTTCAATTTATTTATTAAATATCGAAAAGTCCTCGTTTTATAAGCTATTGTGGTAAATACATATCTTGCTGATGCAAGAGAAGACAAATTAATTATATATGTGTTTGGGCTCGTATTAAACTTGCGAGTTGACCTTTACTAAAAAAATATAATTAAAAATATAATTAAAAATATAATTAAATAACACAACGCATGCATATTATTTACATGCTTCGGACTACTGTTCTCATCTTGAGTGTTATTTTTACAACGTTTCGAACTTCTTCACGAGTATCTTATTAAACTCGGGAATCTTTTTGTTGAACTTGGGAATCTTTTTGTTGAACTCGCGAATCTGCACGGAATTTTGAAAAGAACCCTTTATTTAATCCACGGAAGTTAGAGCTAGGTTTAACCATAACTGGATAGAAATCTTAAGTAATTCGCAGTTGTATTTTTTAGTGTGGCCCTTACTGAAGATTGAACCTTCGTCCATCGAAGAGTATAACTTTAGAACTGAATTTTACTAAATAATTTATCCATTATGCAACCAAAACGAGACTAACGTATGCACGTGATTCTCGTTTCTCAATTGAAACTGGGGATGGATAAAAGTATTTTCTTTTTACGGACAGTTTCGTCTCTAGGATTTGTGTAGATAACACGGAAAAATAAAGAGGGAGTGGGGAGAGCAGAGTCTAGTCATAAAAGTGTCTTTGCAACGTAAGGTTTCCATTTCTTTCAAATTTTATCAAACCTTTACTAAATATTTTTCTAAACACGTTTTTTTGTTGTTATGATTCAGTTTTGGACGGACTAGGGTGCGTAATAAAGACACAACTCAGTATTAAGAGGAAACAAAATGTATTCAAAAGAAAGATAAATACAACAAGTACAATAGTGATATGTCTGTTCGACTGCTAAGTACGCATAACTTTTGCATATCGTGTGCATACCATGTGCAGACCATGTGCAGACCATGTGCAGAACTTGTGCAGAACTTGGCATAACTTATGCATAACACCGAGAGGCATATTCGCCCGGTTTTTTAGTACGTGGAAAAGGTGATTACGTATTACCTTAAAGGTACGCACCACATCCGTTTCTTCATATTTTTTTAAAAGAACTTCTCGAATTTTAGAACTTTCGTTATTCCTCCAAAGTACATTCTTATTACAAATTTCGTAAAACCTATATAATGTATGCGTGCATATATATATATATATATATATATATATATATATATATATATATATATATATATATATATATACTAGCAAAAGTACCCGTCGTTGACTGAGTTCAAAAACAGCGTACAGAAAATGGACTCTGAATTATGAAAGTATGATAGGTTATGAAAAGGAAGGGGTGTAATGAGATAGCTTCGAATTTGGGGGTATTAAAACCAAAGTAAAATATGATGAAAGTAAAAATAAAATAGATAAACCCCATACCATACCTGTTCACACTGAAACACTTATCACAATATTCTGTGGATCTATATTAAAAAACCTTGTTAAACTTTGTGACATATTTACATTCTATGGAGGCCAGGCGCGAACGAACACCCCATAATTTTATTATACCCTTTTTCTTCAAACTGAAACATAATTATCAAAGTATACTTACGCAGATAGATATGAAAAGTCTTTATTAAAGTTTGTGCCTATTTCCATTCTATGGAGGCCAGGCGCGAACGCAAACCCCATAATTTTATTATACCATCTCTATTTAAGTTAAAACATACTTATCAAAATATTCTTATGTACATCTATATCAAAAACACTTGTAAACGTTTTTTTTTTTTTTTTTTAATTTTTTTTTCATACTTTGTGGACCAGGCGCGAACGCAGACCCCACATTTTTAATGAACCACTGTTCTGCCAGATCAAACATACCCATTCCTGTGTGTCGATACATCTTCTATCATTATATGTGATCAGTTTTTTAAAATAGTCAACCATATAAGGAGCCTGTTAATGACCAGACACACACACACACACACATACACACACACACAGACATTCAGCTTTGTATATATATATATATATATATATATATATATATATATATATATATATATATATATATATATATATATATATATAAAAGTGGTTTTTGTTTTGATTTTTTAAACGATAGTAATGTTTATGTCTCCGCCTCGGAGAACCGGTGTTTTTCTTAGAAAGTCGCCCAATTTTATTTGGACGTATTATTTATTTATTTATTTATTTATTATTTTTAAAAACAGTAATCTACGGACACGCGTATTTCGGAGCGAGGCGGAGACATAAACAATACTATCGTTTAAAAAATCAAAACAAAAACCACTTAAACAGATGAACGGTAACAACGAAGCAGTAAATTGTCTATGGAAACATAGCGCAGTGGATTAGGGCGCTGGACTGAAATACATAAGGTCCAAGGTTCGTACCCTACCAACAGTCAAGCTACGCTGAAGAGGAGTAGGGCTCCGAAACACGCATGTCCGTAGATTACTGTTTTTAAAAATAATAAATATATATATATATATATATATATATATATATATATATATATATATATATATATCAATGGTAAAAAGTCCACGCTTGAAATTCCACTTACTATAAACACCGGGTCAAAATGTCTCCTTGTGGTAGTCGGACTAACGTATCGCACTTATTAAAAGAACTTCTCGAATTTTAGAACCTTCGTTATCCAAACTCGAGGGCGAAATTGATTTCATTTCCTCCAAAGTTCAAGCCTTATTATGAATTCCGTGAAAGCTATTTCATGTAAACCAGTTCAAATGCAGAATTTAGTAAATAATTTTATTACTTATTAGAATGTATGATTTGGGTAAATTGGCACTGCGGTTATTACAAATAAATATCATAAATTAAAAACTATTTATAATTGAAAGAGTACATGTTTACGATGCTTTGACGTACCTAACGGCACCCTACATTAGAGCCCATCTTTGAAACTGATTACGGGTAAAAAGTAACCTTTTAAGGCAATATTTATCTAAGTTTATTCTGCAGGCTACAATCCGCTTTTCTTAATAAAATTCAGTTGTTCTTTTTGTCATACCGCCATCAGAACAGATGTGTTGAAATTATTTTCCTGTAGCACAAGCATAGTATGAAAAAAATGTCTTTTTTCTTGAAGTGAACACACGACCCAAAAGATTTAATAAGGATAAAATTTACAAAACTCTAAAAGTAAATAGCAAATAATATTGATTTTTGCATATTTCAATATTAATCAATATTAAGTATTAATACTTGTTTAAATAACACTAGGAATTTAATTTAAGAAGGACGGAAATGTTAACGTTTTATTATATATTTATATTATTTAATCAGACACATGAGTTGTGCCTGGTAAGAGTTCTACCAGGTTAAGACAGTTAACTTGCACACACCCAACTATTCATATAATCATTATTATAAAAAGTATTGTGTTCCGATTTCATTATTCATACAAGTATGTGCTTAAGAATAATAGGGATAAGCGTGATCCAATATACAAACTTAATAAATATAATTATGAAAATTGAATAATCCTTAGAAATAACTTCCAATGTATTTCTGACACAAAATTTTCTATTTTTCTTATTTAATTAAGTAATTTAATTTTTCTATCTAGCAATTAATTTCAGTTTTTACCTTAATAATTTTATTTTCGCACGCACAAGGTTGCAGTTGAACAAAAGGAAATCCCAGGTACCAAATTTAGTGAAAATAGAAGAAGCAAATACCTGTATTTATCAAACATAATGAGCATTCCAGTGGAGAGGTTATGATTTCAAAAGCGGTAAATAAACGCTTTTTCGTAAAATCAATTGAGTTATCGTAAAACTGTAAATATATAAAAAGTCTAATTTAAATCAGTCTTTCCGAAAGTGATAGATAACGTATTTCAGTTGGTAAAGCACCAAGACTGGAGCTTGGGTTCTGAATCTTCCTGCAAGTAGCCACAAGTGGAAGTTGTAGAGACGATGACACACTTATCTTTTATATATATATATATATATATATATATATATATATATATATGATTAGTTTTTTTGGAAAAAGAATTCCAGCAGAGTGCTCAATTAAAAGGAAAATCCAAATTTTAAGAGCGTACTTATATTTATATATATATATATATATATATATATATATATATATAGAGAGAGAGAGAGAGAGAGAGAGAGAGAGAGAGAGATAGATAAAAAAAAGGGGGGGATTAAACAAAACGAGATTTGAACGTGGATTCGCGAGGTATATATACTTCACACTTCCGGTTATAAGATAGACGAATATTGGCTGAAGAGAGCTTGATAAGGATACCTTAAACGGGCCTTATTATCGGGCTTGAAACCGACGGTACCAATGACCTGTCTCAACTAACAACTTTCTGTACACAAAATATATATATATATATATATATATATATATATATATATATATATATATATATATATACCCGTTCGCATACACTTTTCACAATAAAGCTAGAGCCCAGAATTAGAGTGACGTGCTCCGCTGATGAGATGCAGTACATCGAACCCCACTTTGGGTCTGGCGTTGTCCGTTGTCGATGCAATTGCTCGATTCTATCTAATTCTAGGTTCTAGCTTTATTTTGTGAAAGGTGTATGTGAACGGGTATTTATATATCTATCTATAATCTCCTCTTAATATTTATATATATATATATATATATATATATATATATATATATATATATATATATATATATATATATATGTATATGTTTACTGTTTTGGGGGAAAGAATTCCAACAAAGTGCTCGATTACAAAGAAAAACCTTTTCGATATAAGACCTTAATATTTATTTATTTATTTAACTGTACAGAAGTTCAGAAAAACATTGGTACCGTCGGTTTCAAGCCCAACAGAAAGGGAACCAGTTAACGGTAACACGTAAACGATGTTTGGCTCTCGTCAGCCATGTTGTTTCTGTCCGAGGAAAAAACATGTACATATATATATATATATATATATATACATGATTATATATATATATACACATGATTATATATATATGTGTGTGTGTCTGTATATATATATACATATATATATGTATATATATATATATATATATATATATTAGCGAGGATACCTGGCGTTGCTCGGGAATAATTGGTGTTGCTTGGAGTCACAAAAAGAACAAATAAAATAAAGTAATGTAATTACGTTTGGAATCTGCTATAATTAAAATATAAAGCACTTTATGATTATTCAACAATGTAAAAAAATGATTTTCTCATTTCATAACATTTTCAGGTTTTCAAATGTTCTCATTTAATTTTATATGAAAAAATGTTTTCTAAAATGTGTGAATCTCCATTTCTTGAAATTAAACATTTTTCATAACATTATTATGTTTATGTATTTTTATCAATGATATTACGTACTGTCATCTTTTCGTTCTCTCTTATATAAAGACGTCCACGAAAATTGATTTAAATTTAGCTTTATTTCTTATTTAGGTTTTTGTTTCTTTGTTTTTTGTTAGCTGACATTTTGAATTTAAGTGATGTAACCTGAATTAAAAAGGATATATAAATATAAATATGCTGAAATACATAAATACATAAATAATAACACTTAGAAAAAGACAAGATATTCTAGTAAAAAATATAATTAATTTATAACTGAAAATATTGCAGCATTAAGATGGGTTTTTTTTAATTCAATTTAACATTATATAATTATTTTTTAATTAATATTGCAATATTTGAAGTTATAATTTATTATATTTTTACTGAAATATCTTTTCTTTTTCCTTTCCAGTTTTAACAACTAGTCCTTTTATTTTTTCATGTTTAAATCTTTACCATATTACTGTTCATGCCCGATTTTATATATATATATATATATATATATACATATATATATCTTCTCTATCTATCCTCTATCTATCTTCTTCTTCTATCTTCTTCTATATAAATAAAATGAACTCATTTTTCCCGTCTGATTTTGACATTAATAGGATTAAAAATCAAGATATTTCATGCAAATATAATATGCACAAACGGCAGAACAATATCTGAGATGTGTTATAGGCTTATTATTTCTCAAATTCCTCGATAATCTTAGATTTCTATACTTTTTCTGCTGAGAAGTCACGGCCAAAATCGGTTAAGATCAATGAAGTGGTAAAATATTTTCTCTCTAATAAATTCCTCCTCCCCCTGCCACCACTTAACACCGTTTGGGGATCGTTCACAAGGAACAGTTGAGAAAAGAACACCGGTTTGGCTTCGTAGTTCTTTCATGTGAAGTTATTTAAAATCACTAAACTAAGCTGCAGTGCTCTGTGGCGTAGTGGTTAGCGTGCTGGACAATTCACATTATATTTTCACGTTCGCGCCGACCTACCGTAGTCGTTTTTTTTTCCTAAACAACTGGAATGGACTTTTCTTGGTGGCCGAACTGTTAACGTTGCAGATGTTTTTTTTTTTTTTTCACACTTTATTTTCCTACTTTTACTCATGACTCCGGGTTTGATCCTTCCTACTTACCTACCATAACATTTTTTAAAACTCCCCCCCCGTCCCGGAAACAAACACTCGGGCAACGCCGGGTACCCCCGCTAGTATATTTATATATTAAACGATATAAATAAAAAATTGTGTTATATTAGAGACTATTGTGATAAAGGGGTGCTCAATATTAATAATAATAGAACAGTAAAATTTGACAAATTGAAATTATAAAATATAAAATAATTGCATTATTTATTAATTCAGACAAACTGAGAGAAAATATTTTTCCTGGTTTCACGAAGGATTACTAGTTTGTAAAAATGTAAAAATTTTAAAATTGTAAATAAATCAATTTTTACTATCTGTAAAAAGAATTTGTTTTCAAGTATACTTATATATATATATATATATATATATATATATATATATATATATATATATATATATATATATATAAGGTTTACTCGGTTTTAAAGCAAAAATTGTTCAGAAATTGGACTTTAACTGATTCTTCATGTTCAGTTGACAGTACTAACTAAAAGGGATATAAAATGCCTAATGTCAACAATGTTCATACAAGAATTTTAAGTTAAGTGTGACTGACAGAATACCACGACGACTCACTGACACTAACAAGAAATCCATAGAGACACGCTGAATTCAAGATATCCGGCTTAAAAGGGTCGTCGGTTTTGTATACAAATTAAATTTTGCAAGAAATTTCGTGACATGGTTTATCACTATCAGTGGACGTGTTACGTATTGGGTGTTATCATCAAGATGACGTATGTATTATTCTTTGGTGTTGATTTTTAATATTAGAAAGAGTCTTAGTGTGTTATCAAGACAGTCTTAGGAGCGTTCATGTGTTGAGATTTCATATGTCTTAAGATGTTCATTTTGTAAGAGATGACATATTGGAGACATAAACAGGGTATATATATAAAGAGAGAGACAGTTCTTATATATAACGAGAGGACATTTATGAATATCTTGATAGATAGACCGAGTGTTTGACATTTATACTTTTGACAGTTCTGTGAACGGGAGTGTTTCTATAACATTTATACTTTGACACATATACTTTCTAGCATATGTTTTTTAGATGATTATTTTATGAAGGTTCTTATAACATAAATGGACAATACCTTTTCTGTTGAATAACAACACGACGACGCAGATACAAAAGCACATGATGACGTCCTTTATTTCATGGCCGGTCCTGATTTCGCTCGAGGAGTTCAAAGTTTCTTTACATGGCTTTTCTTTTCTAACCTTCGCTTCCAAGGTTTGGTGTCTCTCTCTCTCTCTCTCTCTCTCTCTCTCTCTCTCTCTCTCTCTCTCTCTCTCTCTCTCTCTCTCGGCTTTCTCGGCTCTTCACCCTCTTTCTCCCAGACTGCATCTTAAACTCTATCTATATAACTCGTCACGTCATCGTATGATTAAACATGTGCTCATCGAGCACGTTGCCTGACATGCGTCACGTTGCCAAAACATGCCACACTGACATGACCCAACGAGTTCAGTAACCTATTTTTCGAGTAACCTCTTTACAAAATATGTTTACAATTTCAATTGACGATTAAATTCATTATTTTCATTTCATTTTATAACAGAATAAATTTCATCATTACATTCCTTTTCAAATAAACAGATATCTAACTATTTTGTGTGAGCTAAACAATTGTGATTCCACATTCCTTATTTTCAATCACATTCTGTATTTATTTTAACTTATAATTGGAATTCTCAATTCCAAATATAGCTTCGCAAGTTTGAATCCTTGACTATCCTATTTCATATTTACTCACTTACAAGAACATGCTTCTGTTATCTCAACAGACGTATTGAGTATTATGTCTCATCCAAGTGTGTACATCACATAGATGGCTGTTATTCTCTCAATAGATGATTATTTATATCGCTAGAAAAGTTCAGTTTCGTCACGGTAGTGTTGAAACTCAAATAAGATCATCCTAAATCATAACAATATTGTTCTTATTGGGCAAAAAAACAGCTGTCTCTAAATTTGTATTGACAATACGTATTATCGATAGTTTTTTTTCTTTTCGATATAAATGATTTTACGAATGTTTTACTACTTCACGCCTGAATGCTCCATGCCATCATAATTCTGAATTAGACGCTCCGCTTTGATACTAAATGACCGTTGACCCTATATGAATGTCTATCCACTATTATCCACTGTCTGCTATTTTTCATCCTACTGGGTGTCGAGATAAATTAACGCATACATGACGGTTCTGGTTAGATAACCAAAGTTAAGTAATGTTTAATATACTCGGTGCCAAATGGATAATTATTTAATAATACCAGTCATTGGATGTTGAAGAACTACAACGCCGTTCTGTATAATAACGCTATCACAAAATCAACGTCATTATCTCCCCTCATCATGATATATATGCGATTGGGATCGCTTTTAAATTTTATTTCCCAGAAATTTCTGAGGGATTCAGTTAGTATCTTCCCACAAAATGAATCTTATATTCATGAATGCACACACACATAATTGGGATATGAAGGTTAACGACAACTTCGATTCTTGTTAATTCCACAGAAACAATTTCATTTGCTTGCAATTTTTACGTGCATGATTTATTTCCAGAAAGAATTATTAATAGAAAGATATCGGAGACACCAATACCAACACTGATTTATATAATATGAATGCATGGCGCCTAACAGCAACAGCAGGGAGGTATTTTAGACATTTTTATTAAATCCCCACACTAACGTACTGTACATGCAATAACCCTTATCCCTGAGTGTAATGAGATAGCTTCCGGGCCTTGATAAGTGGTGATCACCTTGTAAAAAAAAAAGGTTAATGGTAGCTAAGTGGGGAAATCACTAACTATTAGCCTACGTGTCCCAATTTCGAATCCAGTTCGTTCATCTGAAACCATTTCACAGAGAATATTAGTACCGTTTGCGTAGTTTTTCCTGTATAAATCCTATTTTTATTTTTTTAGAAACAATTCTGAATAGAAAGATATCGATGTAACAGATGCCAACAATAGAATCATCCAATTCATGTGGAATGAGCGAATAGCATAAAATTAAATAAAAAAAAATGTAATCCTATTTAAAACATAATTAAATTACAAAATTAAATCAACCTCAATGCATTTCTTTTTAATCTATTCTCATAGATTAAAAATGTGTACTAGCAAATTAATATCGACAACAAGAATATACATAATGTACGCCTTACAGCATTTAGACTATTGTCTTCGGTGTACTAGTTTTAACAGAAAACCTTTTCTAAATGCTTTCTATGGTGACGGTGGCTAAGTGGTTAACGACACGGACTGACAACCTGTCTTTTCCAAGTTCGAACCCTATTCGTTTCACCGGAACACTTTTTCTTAGTGGTGTTGGAAACTTTCACTTGGTCCCTTATGTAAGTACCCGATGTCTATCTAGAAAGAATTCTAACTGGAAAGATATCGAGGAAACGAATAATCATTTGATTCATACGAAATGGATTAATGCTTACAACTTTATTATAGCATTCAGCCTCTGCCTTCATCTCTACTGCTTTTAAAAACAAAAACAATTTTTGTAAGTGCTTTCTATCTCTATTAAGACTAAGTATTATCATTATCCCACATAATACAGCGGTCGTAAAATTAGGCGTTCTCTGAGCTTAACTTAATCTGACACGATAACTGTTTGAATATAGAGAATCAAGCGCACTGCGTTGATCAATAGTTTGCAAAACAAACCCGCTGACCCCCAGAGACTTGACTCTGTGTGGATACTGACATCACTACGAGTTATGGTCAAATGACTGCAGTAATTGTTTGTATGAATCCAGCGATTATCGGGTGCACGAGATGCCTTGCTTGTCATCTGCGCTTTGCTCGTAACAATTCCAATAAAAAATGGCAGTTTACGAACGGAAGAATTTAGACAAAAGTAACAGCCGTTACTCATACATATACCCCAGTAGAAATACAAACTCACCCTCGCTGATCTCAATCGAAGTAGAAAATAATCAATGAATACGGCGAGATGGGCGGATAAGGAAAGCAAAATAGCAAGCGACATCAATGACAGAGATAAATGTATTTTAAAGCACCAATTTCAACCGTTCGTACTAGAATAAAGATTTGATATAAACATAAATGACTTTTTAATGCAACTATTTCCATAGACTGAAAAGCAACGTAGTATTTTTCCAGCCATTATTCATCGTTGCATTAAGTTCCATGATCGTCGACAACGGCAGATAATCTTCCGTCTCGACATTTAAAGCAGTATAAAAAAAATAAAATATTCCACTTGTGTTTTTTTTTTTTTGTTGTTGTTTTTTGGAAATCGCGCATCCAACGTTTGTAAAACTGAGAGTCGGAACAACAAACCAGGTTTTCTTAAAGCTATGCGATTTGTTTATAAATAACGCGACCATCTGTGACCCGTTGAGTAAGTACTATATACGGTCTTAAAGCCATTCGCCTTGTTTATAAATAACTCGGTAACCTGTGGTCCGATGGGTCAGTATTTCTTGTATACATGTATATTAACAAATATATACTTTCTTAATTTGGACGATATTACGACTAATGCAAATTTATAATATTTTATAAAGGTATCATTCGAACACGGTAATCTTTCAATATATATTTAAATGCTAGTTTAACTCATTTAGAACTGCTTTAAAGCTCACTCGTTTTGTGACTAAATTTCAAACATTTTTTACAGTCCATAGACCACCTTTTCAGCTATATTTTGAAATAAAAATTTTCTATTTTTGTTCATTGTTATAATAAAATTATCAAAAGTCCACAGAATTAGTAAGGAACGTGAGAGACGGTTTCTTCTGATTGGCTGTAGGTTACCATTGCAACTTTTTCAACATTGGCGTTTTAGAGGCCTTTTCTTGATTGGCTGTTGGTTATCATAGCAACTTTTTCGTCGTCGACACTTTCATAAATCATAGCGGAATGTCGCTTGCATATCAATTTATTTGGGTTATGTAGACAGAATTAACAAAGGTGATGGTGTTTTCCAGCACCTAGGGAGCTCTACAGTGAAGGGATGGGTTGCTAAAGGGATTCGTCTAAGTTTATACGTGTGCGTTTATATGTGTGGAGTGTTTATACGTGTGGAGTATTTCGTTATTTTCGTTATTCGATGCAGTAAACATCCTTTCTGTGAGGCACTGTTTTCACATCTCCGTCACAAACATCCATGTCACATCCCACGACCTTTAAGGTGTCCACAGAGCACTGAGATGCTGCTAATATTTCGATATTATAGTATAACCTTGCACGTATAAATACCCTACATGTATAAACACCCTACCCATATAAAAACCCAGACGTATAATAACTCCGGATGTATAAACACTCCACACAGAGACACATCCTACAGGCATAAACACTCTACACGTATAAAAACTCTACACGTATAAAAACTCTACACGTATAAAAACTCTACACGTATAAAAACTCTACACGTATAAACAACCCGCACGTATAAAAACCATGGATGTATAAACATTACATACATATAAACAGCCCGCATATATAAACATCCACCGTATATAAACGCACGTATAAACACCCTACACGTATAAATACCCTACACTTATAAGCAACCTTTTTGTATAAAACCACACAGGCCCCTTCAGACTTTGACAGACTATGGATACCCACGTAGGGGTGCCTGTGCGTGAAGGTTTTGTGGAAGGAGGTGCGCAATTTCCAACCACACTTCTCCTGAGTCGACATTGTTAAATACCAGTGGCAAGTGAAGTGTATGTACAGGACGACTGGAAACAAATGCTGAGATAAGCGGAGAGCACATACAGCGCTTAGAATTCCCAAATGGCCCCCCATCTGGTCCTAACCAGGCTCAACGTTGTTTAACTTGGGTGATATGACGAGAACCGGTGTGTCAACGCGATTATGCCGTGTATAAAAACCCTTTACATATATACACACCACACGCACATAAACACCACACACACATAAACACGTCGCACGTATAAACTCATCATGGACATACACGTAAGAACATTTATTTTTCATTTAAAATGTTACGGGTTAGGGTTTAATTGTTGTTGATTTGATCTGGGCCTATTTTTGTGAGTTTTTCTTATTATTGATGCGAATATAAGTCATTTTCATTCTTTTTTTTCTGCTACTTCTTCGGTTAGGTAGGCGTACTCTTAAAATGGATGCATTTATCCACACTGTCCAAAACACTACATTAAACAAGCAACTTTTTACAAAATCATATAAACACTTTTAAATACGATTTATGGATTCTGATATAACCATTACCTTCCATTTTAAAGTTAAAATATTTCAGAAGTTTATTAATCTGAAGTTATTAGACACAAATTATTTTTATTTAAAATCTCTTTTTATCAGAATTAAAATCATATAATTGATTTTACCACAACTGGAATAAGCATTTAAAATTTAATAGCATTATATCTTAATTGAAATATTCGTAATGGAGCATAAAAGTGGTGGAAAAATTGTCCGATAGATTAATTTTACTTGTCCTGAGACGAGTATTCTTTTATTAAAGCAATAGAATTCCATTAAGTAAGTGAAGCTGGGTCCTAGTGAATTCAGAAAAAGCGATTAACTAGCAACTATGCATCATTCCAACTTCCTATTATTGAATGCTCTTACGACTGCTAATTATGACGGCCAGTCGACACAGCTTCATAAGTATTTAATTATCTTACATTTCAATGTAACCTACCGGTGATCAAGAAAAAAGCTGCAAGACCGCAAACTGGTTTCTGGTCTGTGGCTTTAACGGTTTATATTGGCGGCTGTAGCGTTAGAAATAATTATATATATATATATATATATATATATATATATATATATATATATATATATATATATATATATATAAGCGTGTTAATAATGATTCATTACTGGAAATATATATAGGGTTGCCCATAAGTCACTTTACAGTTTGAAAATCAAATAATTTTTTTTTAAATGATTGTATTTAATTAATTCTTTTTTTATTACACAGATTATAGTGTGGAAATTTGTTTTGGTTTAATTACGAAAGATAATGTCTCTTAAGTAGCCTTCATTCTTGGCTTTTCAAAGTCGAGGTCTTTCTAAGCTATTCTTTATGACAGTTCTTAACATCGGAAGTTGTAGGGAAAGAATTTCCTGCGTATGTTTGCCTTAAGTTCTTGGATACTTCGAAGCTTATTTGCATACACTTTGTCTTTAAGATATCCCCAAAGCCAAAAGTCTTGTTCTGTCAAATTAGATGAACGTGGAGGCCATTCAAAATCGAAATTTCAAGAGATTTTTCGATCCTGAAACATCACAGTTAACAACTGCATTGTTGCTCTAGCTGTATGTGCGGTTGATCCATTTTGTTTGCCCCAAATGCTCTGGCATGTTTACTAACTGAGGTTGAACAAATTCGATAGCATATCTTTTAAGAGGATATTGAACATTGAAATGGCGCATATAAGATCTTTGTATTGCAACAACTGACCGTCCATTTTCGAAGTGAAATTCAATTATCCTCACTCGTTGTTCTGTTGTAAATTTAACTATACAAAAAATTCCAAAGATTCTATTTTATAATTCTTAAAAGATTTAATTTTTTAAATGTAAAGTGACTTATGGGCCAGCCCGTATATATATATATATATATATATATATATATATATATATATATATATATATATATATATATATATATTAGTGTTGGGACGATTAAGCAGAATTAGGAATCGAAAAAATCGGGCTTTTGTGGGGCATCGGAATCGGTATGAGAATCAGAAAAATTATAGTCTAATTTCCGATTCCAAACCGATTCTTTAAAATTTTAAAATAAAAAATGAAACAAATTGTCTTTTTTAATAGAAGTTGTTCCTTTACAACATAAAACTGAGAAGGGCCATTGAATAAGTTATGAATCTCATTTACAGATTTAACATTGATTAGAAGAGTTTAATTTATTTTATTTATTGGTCATTTATAACTTGCCTATTCCCTATGTAATCCTTTCGCATCTATTTGCTAAAATGCCTGTGCTTTCATCCGAGGGAGTTCATATGATTATTAAAAAATTTTAAATGCTATGGCCGAGGGGGGGGAGTGAATTTCGTTAGCGCCAGATGTATATTGGTGGGGGGTCATCGGCTTCTTCTGAAATAATTAAAGTTTTACGGCACCTTTTTGAACACAAGGAAATCTTTCGTCACTGTAGCAATTGTTATTCCAAGCATTTTTGAAAACCCATTCCCAGATGTAGACTCTCGAAACCTAATTTAATTTGTTTTTATTAGTGTTTTATTGTAAGCAAAGTAAATATTCTAGAGTTCACTTGCCTATTCAGTATCAGAGATTTTAAAAAGCTTTTCGCACCTATTCGATAAATGACCATATGGTGTAATTACGAGGGGCGTGCAATAAGTAATGCCCCTGACCCACTTCCCATAGCAGTAGAGCCACGAAACTTGGCACAGTTATTAGTCTTTCTCTATATAGGAACCACCCAGAGTTATGCATTTCTCCCATCGTTTGATTCAGATCTGCAGACCGTTTTTGTAGAACACCCCATGTTGGTCCTCCAACCACGACGTGACTTCAGAAATCAAGGCTGCATCATCTGGGAAACGCTTTCCTTTCAAAAACAACTTCATGGCTAGGAAAAGGTGAAAGTCAGAGGGTGCAAGGTCAGAATGGTAGGGAGGATGGGAAGGTATTCACAACCACACGCCCGTGCTTCTGATCTGGCGACATGCGAGTTGTGGACCGGAGCGTTGTTCTGCAGGAGGAGGGTATCTTTGCTGATCTTGCCCCGCCTCTTGATTTTAGTAGATTCCCTTAATTTCCTCAAAACTGAAGCATAATAGGCTCCTGTAATTGTGGTACCCTTTGCCAGGAAATCTGTCATCACTACTTCGTTCTGGTCCCAGAAGACTGTGAGCATGACCTTGCCAGCGGAGGGCTGCACCCTTGCCATCTTTTGGAGGTGGCGAGTGCTTCCACGTCCATTGACTGGGCTTTGGTCTCTGGATCATAGTGATGGACCAAGGTTTCATCCAGTGTAATCAGTCTTTTGAAAAACTTTGACTCATCTTCTTGGTACATCTACAAATTCATCCTCGAGCACTCGACGCGTTCTCGCTTCTGGAATGGTGTGAGCAACCTGGGAATCTATCTGGCAGATAGCTTGTGCATATGCAAATGGTCATAAATGATAGTTTCCACAGACCCTGTAATAATCTTGACATCTTGGGTTATTTGGCGAATAGTAATGCGCCGATCTTTCAAAATGGCAGCCTCAACTTGACGGGCAGATACCTCATCAATGGCAGAAGGAGGGCGACCAGGTCTAGGAGCTGTTTCCACAGACTTCCGACTATGTTTGAATTCAGGATGCCAGCGTTTTACAAGGTCATGTGATGGAGCATTATCGCCATAAGTTTCTTTTATTTCATCAAAAGTCTCCTGTGGTATGCGTCCTTTCAAATACAAAAACCGGATCACTGCTCGACATTCAACAGGCTCCATTTCATACCTGACTCAGTTCAAACACCTGTAAAACAGAAACCACAATTAGTTCAGAGCTGTAATTTGCCACATAACCCGTAGAGATATAAATCATTGCACATGCAAAATTTTAGTTAGATCAGACAAATGGATGTGGGTCAGGGACATTACTTATTGCACGCCCCTCGTAACTAATAAATAAAAAGTGAAACATTTTGGGGGCGGGAGAGATGCCATTTGTAAAATATTTCGTTGACTCATTTTCAATTTTTTGTTATTTTTACTTTAAAATTGTTAAATCAATCAATAAGAGAAAAAGTAATGAATAAAAAATGTATTAACCTATTTTATCGAAAACTCCTTTGCCATTTTTTCAAGAATCCTTTTAATTTCATTTTTAGTCGTTGTTTATGGTTTTCTTTTTGGAGGGTGATATAATTTTTAACCCTCATCTCTCTAAATGATATGTTTAAAAAATATTAAAATTTATTTTCTTTTGAGGGTTTCTTTTTAAAACTAAATTTCCTTCAGTATTTTCTTTAATTTTCTATTTTTTAACGCTTATCAAGAACCTTAAGATGTGATCCCTCATGTCGGACATTATTTCTCTTTTCACGTGACACTCGACGCTACTTTTTTTTTACTGAATAAAAGCTTACAAATAAATTAAACCACTAACAACTTAGCCAGCTAGGTAAAAAAAATCGATTTTGCTCTTTTAAAATCAACAGTAAATAAGTCTGAATGTTTTTAAAAATATTATGCAATCTGTAGTCTCGTTTTTTTAATAGAATAAACGCTTTAAATGAGGGAAACTACTAACAACTTAGCCAGTTAGGTAGAAAACGGACACTTAGAAAATCGATTTTATTTTTTTTAAAACATCAGTAAACCAGTAAAACTATTTTTTTAAATATTATGGGAGGTATAGTCTCTTTTAAAAACAATATCTCCTTCAAGAACGGTCATAAAATGTGTTTTACAATCGATATTTATTCAAGAAGGGACCAGTTTCCTACCTAGCAAAAATAGACGAGTTTTTCGGGGACGAGTTTTCCTAAATTCTTTTATTAGAGACTTCACACTTTAATATCAAAGATTTAGCATTCTTGGAATTTTTTTTCTGGAGCTGGTGTTGTCTAATCACCTTACCCTTTAAAATATTTCCTGTTTCCTTATATTTTGTTGGGTTTTGGCACAAGTTAAAATATAGATGAAAATCTCACAAGTTTATCAAAACTTTGGATAAAATAGATAAAGAGCAAACACTGAGAAGTTTGTTAACTTAAAAAAACTTTCATTTACATTTAAAATACCTAAAGCATATGAGATTCTACTTTTTTAGGATATTATGTGTGAGCACACTGAAACGTTATTTTAGAATTTAGAGTGGGGGTTCAATTGTGTATATAAATGTAATGTAAACAGATCCCATTTCGGTACATTATAATTTTTTTAAGCTGTTAAGTAATTTTTACCACTAATTCTAAGGCCGATCAGCAAAATCATAAAATCGCTATATTTTTCGTATTGCCACCCGTACTTAGGGTTAGTAGTAGGAAAGGGGCGTAGTTTTTATGACTTTTACGAATACTATATATTAATAGGATAGCGTGTGTGTTATTTATTTTGTGTCACGATTACATCCGAGTGACTATTGTTTAATTATGGATTCCCATTTCTTATAACAAATAATTTTACCAAGAATTCTTCATAAGTTTTGGTTTCGATTATAGCTGATCGCACTCAAATCATTTATTTTCTTATAAATGATTTTACCAAGAATTCTTCGTAAGTTTTGGTTTCGGTTTAAATGATAGCTGATGGCACTTAAGTCATCTATATTTTTATAAATGATTTTATCAAGAATTCTTCATAAATTTTGGTTTCGATTATAGCTGAAGGAACTCTAGCTGATGCAACAAAGTCATATGGATATATTTTTTATTTTTGAAATCGCAACTTTATGATATATAAAAATCGATAGAACATTAACTCTATAATAATATATACGAAACTTACAAGAATTAAAATATCATATTTAAGCGTACTTTACGACCTGGCTACGTCGGGCGTCCCTGCTAGCTTAGATAAATATTTTTGCAGTTTTAACAAGAATTACAATAATATCAGAGCATCTCTATTTACGCCATGAATACCAACATCAATATATTACATATGAATGAGTTCTCTGTGGAATTTCCACAGGTCCCTCTAGTTGTTATTATTTGCATCTCTTTTTGTTTTGTTTTTTTTTACAACAAATTAAATCAATTTTATAACCAACCAAATTTATATAATCAAAATAAAATTTAGAATTCATAGAAGAAGACACATAATAGTTAACGAAGCTCAACGCCCACTTCATGTTAAAAATGGTTTTCTAAATAGTAACATTATTATTTAGAAATTCGTTCGTAACAATGGGGAGGGAGGCAATGTTAATATTTTGTTCTTGCATCGTATTTTCATTTTACCTACCAATCGTCGACTATTTTCAACTGTTTATGAAAACTTTCAAGTAGCATGTTGTACACTAACAGCGAACCGATACAATTTGGCTTTGTTTAAAATTAAAATAAACCTTTTGTTAGTAATTGTCTGTATTTTTGAGATGCGGTGTTTTCATCGATTGAGATTGTCGGACTGACTACCTCATCTTGGTTGTTATTGTCACAACGTTTCGGCCGTTTTGCCCTCCGGCCTTCGTCAGGTGTTTTGTATCGAACTGGGGAACCGTTTGTTAGGAGTCTCGAACCCAACCAGTTCGATACAAAACACCTGACGAAGGCCGGAGGGTAAAACGACCGAAACGTTGTGACAATAACAACTAAGATGAGGAAGTCAGTCCGACAATCTCAATCAATGAAACCTTTTGTTGTCTTTAAGTCTTTAAATTTGCAATACATTACAAGGAAAACATTTGAGAAAAAATATATCCGGAAATTACACCGAGGGTTTATAAAATAATTTGAAAATTTACAAAATAAAAATCTTGAATGAAATATTTATAAATATTAAAAGAATCGGAATCGGGAAGCGAATCGGAATCGGAAATTCAAAACAGAATCGGAAAAATTTTGGAATCGTCCCATCACTAATATATATATATATATATATATATATATTTGAAAAGGGTTTAATATATTAAAATCTATTAGCCATTAGCAATGTACATATATTAATAAAAATTAATCCAATAAATCGACTCAAATATTAACCAACATGATTAACATTTCTGCAATCGAGCATATATATATATATATATATATATATATATATATATATATATATAGCAGGCTGCGCGACATCGTTCGGTCGTAAAATACGCTTAAATATGATATTTTGATTTTGATTAACGTAAATTTCGTATTTATTATTATATCATAGTAATGATGAAAAAGGTAAACTAATAATAATAATAATAATAATAATAATAATGACTCGTGTGCCACCACCGAGAATCGAAACCAAAACGATTAGCTTTCGATATACTTTTTCTTTTGGCGTTAATGTATGAGCTATGAGGACATGTCTTCTGCAAGGCTAAAAATTAAAACATACACCAATAGCTATTACGTAACGCATGTATATTCGTAATGCCGTCCTTCGACCATCACCTGCAAATTCCATATTTTTTTTATTTTCCCACCTTTGCACAGATTTTCTCTGGCTAAAATCAAAATATAAAGGTTCGCATATATATTAAGCTTCATGTCTGTAGACCGAAAACTGACAGAGGAGTTTGGAAGGCAAAATTTTATAAACAAAAATATATACGCATATATATATATATATATATATATATATATATATATATATATATATATATATATATAGGAAGAGGTTTGTGCTTACTATAATCTTTGTACGCAAATATTACGCAAGTATAAATCATGTAGAATGTCTGCATGAATATAATTACACGTAGCCGTTAACTAAAGATGATCATCTCATAAGAAAATCGAAACAACTAATGGGGATTAAATTAAAATCAACATTTAAAAGAATATGCAAATTAGATAGATCTTTTGCAGTTGAATGCAATTCTACGAACCATATATAACAAAGTTTTATTTTCTTTTTAAATAAATAGAAAAGGAGTTTTTAATATGAATATCAATACACAAAAAAAAATTATAGGAGTATAAATATGAGGGTGTTAATATTAATTTATTTCCGTTTGTACTTGTCGTAAAAGTGATGAAAAACAAACTATTCAATGTGAAATGTCAGGCGCACTCGGCAGGCAAGATGCATTCGCATCCATTTACTCAGAGCTGTCATAGCGATGATGGAGCGGACAGCTCGTTGAAGTGAGAGATCAAATGGACGGTTGAAGGAATGGAGTAGAAACAGCGGTTACAAAAATTAGGTCAGGTCCGCGTCCTCGCAGCTTCGAATTCCTGCTTGGCCAACCATGATAAACGTGGCAGTCCATTGCCTCCTGTCAAAGATGATATATAAACTAAGCCTTTCTACAGCATCCATTTTTACGCTTCTCTCTTGTGGTAAAAGGCCTCATCACCAGTATGCCACAATAAATTTACCAATATTGGAAGTCTTTACGCTTCTGAATTTTCGAGAATTGATTGTTGTATTCTTTTCGATTTCTCAGACGACCGTTCTTACCTTGAATGTTATTTTTACAACGTTTCGGTCGATGTAACCTCCGACCTTTTTAGGATGTATCTTGTTGAACTCGGGAATCTTTCTGCCGAACTCAATAAACTGCACGAAATTTCGAATGCTACCCCATTTAATCAACATTTAATGCTCTTGTCCCCTCAGCCATGATTGAATAGATGTCATAGTAATTCACAATTGTATTTTTAGTGTTGCCTGCACTGAGAATTGGACCTTCGAACCTCCAGAAAAATGTAACTTTACAACTGAACTTTACAAAGTAGTTCATTCACTGTACCAGGGGTTCTTGCGGATTCCCCAGTTCGACATAAAGGTTTCCGAGTTCGAGAAGATACACCTGAAGAAAGTCGGAGGTTACATCGACCGAAATATTGTGAAAAAGAAAACATTCTAAATGAAAACTGTAGTCCAAATAATGTAAAAAAAATTGGAAGTCTTTGTCGCATTTGTTGTCAGATTTGATATGTTCTTTGTATATCTGACTGCTTTTTCAACCCAAACATGGTACAGTGGCACTTGAATATAAGGGGCTTCTAATGGGAATGTCTTCTCACATTACACTTGAACTCCTCATGTCAGTACAGTCGAGGAAGTAGTGACCTGGGATAGAATTAAAAAAGGTTAGCAGCTCGAGAGAATAAACTATTTGAGTAGAAGGCTGTCCTGCATCTAGACATCTCTACAGTGTACGTGTGGGATTTTTCTGCTTGTCGGGTTAGTTGGGTGTATTCATGTCGAGGGAGTACAAGGGCTTAAGAGTTCATTGGAGTACCTACCATTAAAACACTTGTAAAATAGGTATAGGGATGCAATATTTCGTCGATGGGACAGAGGTTGGAGTTTGGTTTACTGTGCGGGACTTATTAGGTTGGCCACTCTTTTTTAACCCTTTCAAGGAGTGAGAGACTAATAGCAGATGCACCAACATAAATGTGGCAACAATACTCCATGTATGAGTGAATGGTGGCTTTGTAGAGGTACAGGATACTCTCAGATTTAAGTAACTTTCTAGCATGATAGAAAGAGTTCGCCTTCTTCGCAGCTGTCTTGGTATTTTGTATTATTCGGACTACTGTTCTCATTTTCCATTTTATTCTCACGTCGTTTCAGATGATGTTTTGGCAATGAGACATTTATTCATTCAAACGGAATGTTATTATTAACAGCAAGATGATACAAATTGATGTAGAAACTTCTACAGAATCATCCTACATATTTTTATTCTTTAAATCCTATTTGTTCATGTTAATTTATTTAATCTACTCTCCTTCTGTTATTCTCACGTTTCAGTTGATTTAACCCTTAAAATATTTATCGAAAATCTTTATTTGAACTCGGAAATTTGTATGAAATTTCGAGATGAACCCTTTATTTAGTCCACAGGTGTAGTTCACATTTCCGTACAGATTCCAGAGTCCGATATTAAGATTCTTGAGTTCAACAAGAAGCATTTGGAAAAACTTGGAGGTTACATCAGCTGAAAATCTCTTGTTTTATAAAGCTTATCATATACACTTGACTCTTTTCTTTTATAGTATCGATCAAAATGTAATATCTGTTCTTCACTCAAAATGGGAGAATACTTCTCGATTGGAATAATGTTTCCAGCTTCTCTAACTGTACTAACATGCATAAGTTTAAATTTAACGTGATCAAACATCTCTCCAATTACACACGATCCAAGTGACAATAGTAAAAAAAAACGCAATAAAAACAAACAAACAAACTGATAAAATTGTGACCGCATATAGATTAATATAAAGAACGAATTGCGCATTATAATTATTTATCGCCTTTTCACGGGGGCTGGGTGTGGACAAAAGTCGGTTTAAACTAGAATACATCTTATATATCTTATATATTCTAGTTTACACCGACTTTCGTCCACACCCAGCTTCCGCGGAAAGGCGATAAATAAGTATAATGCGCAATTCGCTTTTTATATTAATGTATATGCGGTCACAATTTTATCAGTTTGTTTGTTTGTTTTTATTGTGTTGTTTTTTTTTACTATTTTTCACCCTAAATAAGTCATATTGCCACTTGGATCGTGTGTAATTGGAGAGATGTTTGATCACGTTGCATTTAAACGTGTGCATGTCAGCAGAGTTAGAAAAGCAGAAAACAGGGAGGAAATTCCAAAGTCTAACAGTCCGAGGAAAGAAACTATTAAAATTCCAGTATCTAGGGGCCTCAAAAATTAAGGGTTGGGATTTTATTACTTATCGAGGATATGTATGTTGAGGGGACACAACTGCTACAAGTTCATCAGAGTATAAGTACTTGTCAAAAGACACAGCAAGGAATGTTAAACTATTTTATGATTAAATTATCATATAACGTAACGTACACCTGCCTACTACTTTATGATTATTAAATCTAAGAGTGCGGAATTTTATACTAATGGGACACCATTTACCAACGGCTAAAAGTGATTCGAGCATATGGGCTGGCGAGAATAACATGCCATGCCATTTCAGTGACATTCATCCTAGTTAGGTTGAACCGACTTCCCCTGTAGGAGGAAATTACATGGAAATATCAAGTTCACAAGCGATCACCAGTCGCATGTATATCCCTACTAAGGGAGATAACGTTAGGGTTTTTTGAGGCTTTTGTTTGTTTTTTTTGGGGGGTTTTTTTTGCAGTTCTTGCAGAGAGATGACAACGTCCTCTTACCTACAGCTTCTGTTATTCCCAAATAGTCACCCATCACCAGGTTAAGCGTTGCTTAACTCCGGTGATCTAATGTGATTATTTTTAGAATTTCGTTATTTAAGTGTACTGATCGTGAAGTAGTTGTTGGCATTGAACTTGAAAGCAATCATGTTATAGTCGGCAGAGAAGTAGTTCGTTTGCAAATAGATGTGTGTACGATGGATTCTGTTACTTGTTGAACATTTCAGTTTTATTGCTTTCCTTTCAAGAGTGTTGCCAGATAGTTATTTTTTCTATGGAAATAGATCCAGACAAGGCATGAAGCAAATGTAAATAGCCAAAAAATAATATTTCAAAATCAAAAGCCGACGATAAATGTTAGACTGAAAGATTTGGGCCTAAAAAAGGAATTCTTTCCCCTTTGTCAGAAAAATCGGTCATGAAATATGAGGACTAAAAGCCAATAGAATGGAAGCGGTAGTTACGAGGCTGTCGAAAGTAAACTGAAGGTTAATTTTCTATTCTCTTTATTACAGACAAAATTAAACAGATTAGAGAATAAATGACGGTAGTAAGAATTGGCTAGGAGAAAAGTGTGGAATCTGTTCCGATGCTTCTACTTCATATTTTCTGTCCTCGATAAATAAATTTAAAATTTATTTACGGAGACAATTTTCGTTTCAGTAGGAATCTAGATTTTAAGAATGTATTTCCCCAGACTAAATTCTGATATTATGGCTAGTTTTACCCTTGTGGGGAGACAAGTTAATAGGGGCAATAATTATAACTAAGCAGAAACTTGGATAAATATATTTTTAAATTGAAATTGAAAAAGTGTGAGTCTGGGGATAAATAGATCACATGTTTTCTGAGTAGGGGGGGGGTGACAGGTGTCTGCTCTTGTCTCTATCTTACATCATCCAGTGATTCCATTTCTTCATCTTGGGAACGTGTTTAAAGAATAAAAACGGTGAGGCGAGTCGAACATTCCGTTCATCAAATTAAACTTGACAATAATCGGATGTAGTTCTTCGCAAAACTCGAGGTTTATGGCCGTTTCAAATTGGTGGTTGACCGCGAAGCGAAAGGTCTCGCACTAAAAAGCCCCTCGTTTATAGCCTGGGTTGATTTTGATATGTGCTCAAGGTCACTAAATTGATTCTCTCCTCTCTCTCTCTCTCTCTCTCTCTCTCTCTCTCTCTCTCTCTCTATCTCTTTCTTTCTCTCTCTCTCGCACACTATGTTGATCACTGAATCAAACCCTATATATATATATATATATATATATATATATATATATATATATATATATATATATATATATATATATCAGTTTTATCTATCCTTCTATCTATGGGTGAAAGCTGTGGTGACTACTAACTAGAATCGCTCAAAGTTCAACTCCCTGGCTGGTCGCACTAAAGAGCTCTGCTGCAGCGAAACAATATATATGTAGATCACTATATAGTAGGAGAATCCGTGGAAATTCCACGGTAGTTAAAATTTTTAAAACACATTATAAATAAAATTAATAAAAAATAAAATAACGACGAATTTAAAACAATTTTTTAGCAATTTTTTAAAAAACTTTTTAAAGCTAAAAAGAATTGATTTAAATTTAGATTTTTTTTCAATGAAAATTCAACACACAACACATTGTTTTGGGATTTGTTTTAGTTTTTTTTTCTGAATAATATTTTCATAATAATTATAAGGAACACGTGTCAATTCAGTTGGACATTTTCTAATTTAAATGAAACTAAAATTAAAAACTTACAGTCTTTTTTTTAGTATTATAAAATAAAAAAGCTTCTTTTTAAATTATAAAATAAAATAACCTCTTTTAATTATGAAATAAAATAGCCAATTTGAAACCGTTGTTTTTTTAATACTTTTTGGAGAGGAAATGTTTTTAATGATTTTTAACTGAGAAAGAGCGACTATAATCTGAGGTAATTCGTTTCTCATAAATTAATGTTTTAGGTGATGATGGTTTTTTATAACACTGGGCGTACGAACACGTAAGTTAATATGTAGATAAACCGTCCATTCTCTTATATGTGTATGGATATGTATATTCATGTATGTGTATATGTTTTTGGTGTTTCGAGAACTCCATAGAAATATAAAGGCTTGTGTTGCATTTTACGGACAATTATCTGGTGAGTTTACTGTTGAGAATATCTCGGCTCTAACTATATTCTCCATTTACTTTGCAATGCTTCTTGCATTTAAAGATTGCGACAAAGGTATCTTTCTTTGCTTTAGGACAACTGGCAAAGTATTGAATCTAAGAAGATTTAACACCAAGTCACAAATGTTTTGAGATTTAGTAAGAGAACTACTTTATGCTGATGATGCTGATTTTGGGCCTCATTCAGAACGAGACATGCAGGATATAATGAATTGCTTTTCAACAGCATGTGATGCCTTTTGCTAAACTATCAGCATTAAGAAGACGAAAGTGATTTTCACACCTGCACCTGGTGCTCCATGCATTGAATCAAATGTATATGTAAAGAAAGAAGGCTACATGTTGTAGACACATTTGTGGACTTAGGTAGCACAGTCTCCAGAGATGGGGGGGGCGTTTAGTAACTTGTTTTTAGTAGTGCTCCGGAAACCTCCTGAGTTTTATTTTTTTCACTGCTCACTTATAAAATTATTAAATAATAATAATAATAATAATAATAATAATAATAATAATAATAATAATAATAATAAAGTATATGTTCATGTGAAAAAAAAATGTTCGAAAAGAAATATGTTAAACACATGCTTTGTTATTTATGCTCCCTGTCAATAATCTTAAACAAACAATGGCGCAATAAATTATTAATATAGTAAGACACTCCCTAACTAGTATATTATACATAAAATAGTGCTCAATCCCCTAGCTGTAACAGGCGTGTGCAATAATTCAGTAGGCTACTTGGAACGCGGTAGATGATGAATCCAAATGTAGTTTATATTCTACATATAGCTGCTACGTGTTGTAATAAATTTTTACTCTTATTAAGACTTATGTTGAATTGAAGAGTGCTGGATGTGTTACATTTTCACCCAAATAAAATATTGAAACATTGTTACAGACATGCATAATCCTTTTTTTAGATTTAAATTTTTAAAAAATAAATAAAATATAATCTTAAAAAATTTGGTACATGATGGAAAAGTATTTCTTGCCAGGCATAAAAATGGTTAAATAAAATGTTCTTATAAACTTGAAAATAAATTAAGGTACTAGATATAATTTGAAATTTATAAATTTTCAAAGTGCTCTTTTATATGGTGTACAATTTTATGTATAAAAATTGATTTTAAATTAAATCTGAAACTTACTTTGATGCACTACAACAACAAAAAATTGTTGAAAATTATATATTTATACAATTAATTGCTAAGTAATAGATAATTATTTTTACTTGTTTACTCTTGTTTAAAAAATAAACTTGATCAGGGAGTCATGGAGTCAAAATACGAAACCTGCTTTAGTTTTTACACTTTTTGTGTTATTATAGAACAACAAAAAAGAAAAAAAACACTTATGTATAATCAAAGAAAGACATTATTTTATTTCAGAAGAATTAATTTAGTTTAAATAATTCTTGTGTTATTACGAAACAAAAATACATCACGCTACTTATGCATTTTTGGTACCGAGCTGAAATAATAACGTTATTATTTCGACAGCCATTATTAACATGGGAAGGGGGATGTTTTGTAAGTATTTTGTGCTTCCACCTAACAATTTAATAATAAAAAAGATATCGTGAAACTTGAATTTAACCTAAAAAAAACTGTATAGATTTCCCTACGCAATAACTCTGTCAATTTTAAGTCTACAGACTCGAAATTTGACATGTGATCGGTTTTGGGCCAGAAATTTGGCGATTAAGGGATCAAAGTTCAACGATTTGATCTTTGAGAATCCTACCAAACTCCTCCGACAATTTTGGGTCTACGCACTTGAGATTTTAGATATAGGTTCCTTGGACATGGATCTCTAACTTAAGTACTTGATTTGAGCCCAAAACAATAAATGTTAAGGGGCCATACTAGGGGTCAAAGTTTTTTAAAAATTGACCTTTGCGGTCTCTTCCAATTGTCTCAGACAATTTCTGGTCTAAATATTTGAAATTTTACATAAAGGATATTCAGAGATAGGGCAAGCTTTTTCATCAGTTTGGGTCGAAAATTTTTAGTTACCAATATATAAATGTATGTATGTCTGTTTGTATGCCTGCCTTAAATTTTGAATAGACGGATTTTACCAAGATCAGTATCGTTTTAAAGTTCGACCTTTTATACGACAAATATCGAAAAATTGGCTAAAAACATTAATATCTTTCCCCTTCAACTAGGCACTTTTCTACAGGGGGGGTCACTTTTTCGCCGATATTTTTTAAAGTTATCCTATCCTTTAGATTGTCTAGCCATAATTTAAAAAAATGTCGCTTCCGGTTTGTGCGGTGGTCGTAACAGCATAAACGTTACGTTTTACCTCGTTCTTTTCCTCCTTTGCAGTACGGGTTCGAGCCTGCCTTCTTACTACCACATTTTTTTTTACTCAACATACAAACACCCGGGCAACGCCGGGCTGAAATGCTAGTATATATATAAAAGTGAAAGTGTCTTCTGTCTGTCTGTGTATCTGTGTGTCTGTGTGTGTAGATTTCCCTACGCAATAACTCTGTCAATCTTAAGTCTACAGACTCGAAATTTGATATACAGGGTATTAAGATTTGGGAAAATCAATGTGATAGTTTTTCGGCCAGAAATTTGGCGATTAAGGTGTCAATGTTCAACGATTTGTCCTTTGAGAACTCTACCAAACTCCTCCTACAATTTTGGGTCTAAACTCTTGAAATTGTAGATATAGGTTTATTGGACATGGATCTAATTTAATAACCTGATTGTAGCCCAAAACAATAAATGTTAAGGGGTCATAATAGGGGTCGAAGTTAAAAAAATTGACCACTTTTTTTTTTGCTCAACATACATCTCCAAATACCCGGGCAACGCCGGGCACCCATGCAAGTAGATATATAAAAGTGAACGTGTCTGTGTGTGTCTGTGTCTGTGTACATTTGTCTACGCAATAACCAAATTACTCAGACAATTTCTGGTCTAAACATTTGAAATTTTACATAAATGGTATTCAGAGATACGGCAAGCTGTTTAAGAGGTTTGGGTCGAAAATTTGAGCTACCAATATATAAATGTATGTATGTATGTTGGCATGTCTGCCTAAAACTTTCGACAGAGGTGACGGATTTTCACAAGATCACTATCATTTTAAAGCTCAACTCTTCAGACGAAAAATACCGAAGAATGGCTAAAAACATTGATTTCTTCACCATCAACTGAGCACTTTTCTACAGGGAGGGGTCGCTTTTTTCGGCCATATTTTCGAAGGTCATCCCCTCTTTTCGATTGTCTAGCCTTAACCTACGTCACTTCCGGTTTGCTGGTGGTCGTAACAGCAAAGGCGTCACGTTTTCCCCCGTTTTTTTCCTCCTTCGCGGTACGGGTTCGAGCCTACCTTCCTAATACCACTTTTTTTTTTTTTTGCTCAACACACACCTCCAAACACCTGGGCAACGCCAGACACCCATGCTAGTATATAATAGTTGTACTTTTGTAGTTTCTTACATGTGATTCCACTGAAAACAGATTTTATCAAAAAGTACTCGATGAACAAACATAAGCGTAATTATAGTATATTTATGCCTGCAAACATTATTGGCTACATATAGGCATACATGTTTTAACTGCAACTCTTTTAGAGAAACCGAGTTTTCAAGCCAACGTTTTTGTTAAGACAAAACTGAAGAATATACATTCTTATACAATTGTTAATATCTAATTATAATGAAGCAAAATGAAACCACAGCGAGACAATATACAGTAGAATCCTGAGATACAGTATTAAAAATTAATAACAAAATACCAACAATATACCAACTACAGGACCTTTTTAAAAAAAACTTAATCCTTAAGTTCACAGTAGAGAAGAAGACGAAGAAGAAGAAGAAGAAGAAGAAGAAGAAGAACAACAACAACAACAATCACAACAACAACGTTTATTTTTTGACGTCCTTATTGATACGTCTGTAGTGGTCTGGTGGATATATTATACATCCACCAGTCGTACAAAATATGAAAAATGGGAGAAATTGGGAAAGGAAAAATGAATTGCTTTGAGGAAGGAACGAACAACGCGTTTACTTGAATTAAACGAACTAGGATTTATTTCGTGAAGAAACAAGTGAAAGAAAAGGGTACAACACGTGTTCATGTCCGCGTTCGTCTCTCGCTGTTTACTGGTGAGAAGGAGAAAGTCTATTGCTGTAGAGAGAGAAATAAAGAAAGTCAATCCAGTTTGGTGTGTGTCTCTCGCTGTTAGCTGGTGAGGAGGAAAGTCTATTGTAGTATAGAGAGAGAATGAGAAAAAGTCAATCCAGGCCATGGAGATAGAAAACGTATAAATTGTACATACTGTCTGTTAGCTCGTGCCCCATACATAGTCGCAGGGGACGTGACGCGCGCGAGTGTGCGCCTCCCGAAAGAAAGGCGGCTGGTTAGGCGAACCTCTCAGCTCGAGAGCTGGTCCGCAAAAAGGAAGATGCTGCTCATTGCTCTTGCTTTTATACTTGTTTCCGGTGGTTTTGTGCAAATGTTGAGTTAGAAAGGGTGTCAGTCGCTGGATTGAACTTATTTCCTCCCTATTATTTGTATATATTTATGTAGTGAAAATTGTTTGAATAAAATTAATTCATTAGTTAGTTAGTTAGTAGATGGAATTAATAATTTTATAATTTACATAAAAATTAATAATTTTATTATATCATAATTAGGATCATTTAATTCTTTCTAACTCAACAATAAACAACAACATATGCAAATAATAAATAAAATATTTATCAATATTCAAATTTTATTTTTAGCTGCAATATTTTAAGTCTAAAAAATTCTTATTTTTTACTTTACTAGAATATCTTGTTCTTTACTTTTCCAGGTTGAATTTCTTGTCCTTTACTTTTCCAGGTTTAATAAAATCTTAAGAATATTACTTTTCATGCGCGCATTTTTCCATATAATCCATGATTTTTCCAGGCATTGCTATTGTATTAATATATAAATTTATAATATTTATTAATGATTGTCAAAAAAAATTAGCTCTCAAACACACATTTATGCAATATTTATCATTCAATCACAGTAGTTCCGAGCCAGGGTCTCTACCGAGACTGCGGTTCATGAATTCGTGATCTGTATAGAGGGTAAACTATCAAAAAAGAAGATGACACTCGGTGTCTTTTTAGATATCGTTGGAGCTTTTGACAACATACCCTTCAGTAGTATGTTCAAGTCGCTACGAGAACTCAATGTGCCACCAGTACTCATCCGATGGATTGAGTATATGGTGAGGCACAGAACAGTTCAAGTAGAACTACTGAGGGCAACTGTTAAAAGGGAAGTAGTTAAATGAAACCCCCAGAGTGGGATTTTATCACCTTTACTATGGAACTGTATGCTGAATCCTCTTTTAAAGGAGTTTAAAAATAGGAATATTTATGCCCAGGCTGCTGCTGATGACATCGCTGTGCTGGTCGCGGGTTCAAAAGCATCATTGGTCAGACGCATTACCAAAATGGGACTACATTTTTCATCAAATGTGATAACGAAAAATTGGAGTTCATTCAAAGAATATGTATATCATAGAATTCACTAATATTTTTAATCGATAAATTCACCATTTTTTGCTATAAAATCATAAGGAGAGTTAAAAAAAAAATTAGTTATTAAAAAAAAGTTCGGTTTTTTAATTATATAAAAAAAACGATACACGGGATTGAACCTAAAATCTTTCCACCAACCCCCGGTACTCTATCCGTTACGCTAACATGTCATATTGGCAAAATCGCAATAAAAAATATTTATATACAAAAAAAAATTATGCAAAATAAAAAAAAGCGTTAGTCACTTCTGTACTTACTCTCCTGTTTGTGAACCCACATATTTTGTTGTAACTTTTTTTCTACTGAACCAATTTTCGATTTTTTTTTTTCAAAATGTAGCTAATGAGGTGTTCTATCCAAATATATAACCTGTTTGAAATTTGGTTGCGAACGGAATTAGTGGTGGGGGTTTGAATGTGTCTCGATTCATTCAATTTCGGACTTAAGCATATATTCAACCACTACCGTGGTTGAATGATAATTTTTATAGCTAAATATACTCTATGTCTCCCAGTCTCTGTCTATTTGTCTATCTCTCCCCCTTCTCTCACTTTCTCTCTCTCTCTCTCTCTCTCTCTATATATATATATATATATATATATATATATATATATATATATTACATAGGCAACGCCACTTATCAAGGCCAGAGGCCACTTGAGGATAAGGGTTAAATAGTAGTCAATTGGACAATATAGTAATCGATAGTAATAGAAATTCGGTAAATATGTCAACTTAAGTGGAACGGCTCATCAAAAACTTGTTTACGTTGGACTTGAAGCATATTGTAGTCAGCTAGAAAGCAGGAAAACGGAAGACAGTTCCACGGGCGTGCAGTTCTAAGAAAGAAGCTTTGTTCATGCAATCTACATTTAGGCTTCAGTACAGATATATATATATATATATATATATATATATATATATGTGTGTGTGTGTGTGTGTGTGTGTGTGTGTGTGTGTGTGTAAACAACATGGTGTCGTGCATTTCATAACAATATACAATAAATAAATAATAATTATGCTTGTAAACTGATTCTTTCTTTTTCTTATTGCGATATAGGAAACATAGCGTCATGATGTTTGTTATTTGAAACAATTTGGACTGTACTATAAGAAATATATATCTTGTGGATTGTAAGATGGGTCTTCTTAGCTGTGGTAAAGGCAGTTTTTTCTAAGAGAAAAGATAGTTTTAAAAAAAAAGCTCTTTCTGATGATGTCCCCAATATCTGTTACTGACATCAGTTCTGAGTTGACGGGAAGATAGCGTTTCTCGGCTGTGTGAAGGTTCCCTTTTAAAAAGGAGGTAAATTGTGACTAAAGACTTGTGAATCTGGTATGGAGTAATCGTACCTCACTCAAAAAGTTGATGCATGTAAAAAGTACTTTTTGGTGTTTTCGTTTTTTCTGTGTATTCTGTCTTTGATACACGAGAGTCCTAAATCTGAATTATCTCTGAAAGGGTGGTCGCACTCAAAACAAGTGATGAGATAGATCCAATATTTTTCCTGATTCCGATACAATTACTGATTCGGATTCCGATTCTTTAAAAATTTCCAAATGTTGAGTTTTAGAGTTATTGTTTGTTTGTTTGCTTTTGTTTTTGTTTTGTTTTTTGGGGTTTTTTTTTTGTTTGTTTGTTTTGGGGGTGGCTATATGTTTGGTTTTGGATTACCGCAAAAACATGTCAGATATGCATATCTGTTTGCAAACGAAATAACTTGTGTAAGTTGATCTATAGATTTTAGTTTTACTAATAAAAATGAATCAAAACAAACGAAATCAAAATAAAAACAAACAAAAATTCTAAACAAACGAAAAAGTAATTAAAAGAACCGGTTTTCCGATTCCGATACCACAAATGTTCCGATTTTTTCGATTCCGATTAATCGTCTCAGCACTACTCGAAACTCAGTAAACAGTTACCATACACATACACACCCACACTCACACATACACACACACACACACACATATATATATATATATATATATATATATATATATATATATATATATATATATATATATATAGTCTCACAACGGCGCAGATACTTACATGCACACACACATACTTATACGTAAATACATACACATTAATTGATAAAACGACCAACAAGAAGATCTCAAAAAGCCATCAATTTTCAACTCCGCGTGAATTGCTTCCGGTTTGCAGGCTTCGGGTCAAACACAGCTGACCTAAGTTATTTGACTTGAAACTAAAAGATCGATCAGCTTTGAAGAATCGAAGTGATTGCAAGAATCACAAAGATATCTCTCAATCGGATCAGAGAAATCGATATCGAAATAGGCCATTATGATGAATGCGATGGAGTATCCGAGTTTAACGCTTGGAGGGTACACAAAAGATATTGACCGGGTGGAAACCGATCTAGCAATTACGAGTCATCATCGGAGCATTCGCAGACGAGATGAGATCTCATTTATAACGTTTAATGGAAATATTCGTACGGACAGTCAGAAGAAACGTACGTTATTATTTAGTTAGCCAATTCAATTTCTTATATCTAATAGTGAGTATGACCGAAAATTCCGACAAGAAACGATGTATATGAACGTTAAGCTTTCATGGGAAAAAAGACAAAACCTAGCCACATTCTTGGAAACATTATTTTCTAAGTTTCATTTGAAAATTGAGAATATATATTTATTAATTAAAAATTTTTTTAAATCTTATTTACTTAATGAGTATTACATAGTAACGTCCTAAAATGAAGTACTGCTGTTATATCTGGCCGGGGGCTGCTTGAGGCAACCTATCTTGCCCTGACAAAGTTCAAAACCTGCTTTAAAACTAATAGGCGATGCACTTTTTTCTTTCCTGCAATCTTTTTCCCAAAAAGGGACATTGCGAGCGGATTACTGCTCTATCGTAATTTTTAAAGACAGTGCTCGTCTGAGTTTCAATCTATAACCCACTTTTAACAAACTTTCACAAAACTCACTCATCTAGCTAAAACTACCGTAAGCAGTTTCACTCTCTCTCTCTCCCTCTCTCTCTCTCTCTTTCTTTCTCTCGTTCTCTATGTCTGTGCTTAAATGTAAACGCTAATTTAATGAACAAAGCTTCTGTCTTAGAACTGCCAGCCTGTGGAACTCTGTTCCGTTGGATTACTTTCCAGCTGACTATAATATGGTCGTCTTCAAGTCCAATGTAAACAAGTCCTTGTTGAATCGCTCCCCTTAATAATCCATTTCTACCTTATTTTCACCACTAACTATTAATACGCTGTTATCCCGGTGAGCACCATACACTTATTAACACTTATCCTCGAATGAACAGGCTTTTATAAATGGTTACCCACACGTAAAAAAATAAAATCAAACGCGACATTATATACACCGGAACGTTTTTGTTATGCATACATGTAAAAACACCGCAGAATAAAATGAAATACGCATCAAGTGTGCTTGAAATCCAAATCACAACGTAATAGCAGGAAAATAAACAAATATTTTACTTGTTTGAAATTTATAACAAATATATTTCGGGGTTATACTCCATCCTCAGTGTGTTGTTTTCTTTCTTGCCATGTTGTCAACTTGGAGAAAGAAAAGTCTGTTTGTAAAGAGCAGCGTGTTGTATATCAGCGGTTGTATTTTGAAATATTGAACTATTTTTTTTTTTTGACGAGAAAAGGTTCAAAGGTAAATCAAATAAACACTACTTTTTGTACATTTTTTTTGAAGAAAAATTGAAATAAAACATTTTCTTTGTTATTTTTATTTTTTATTTATTTTTTTTTTCTCAATGAAAAACCTGAAAACTAGAAAAATTGAAACAAAACTGGGTGGGATAGAAATTTTTCCTTTTTTTTTTTCATATTAAAACCGATATTGTTGTTGTTTCCTCATACCGTTGTTTTATTAATGGTGTGTGTGCGTAGATCGTATTCCGCATTTGCGCTGGAGGTCTTTCTCTGTTGCTCGCTCACAATAGCAATTGTAAGCTTAGAGTTGGCAAAAAAAAAGGTACCAGTCCGTATGATGTAAAGGTTCGGCATGTGGTAGACTGACACCTCCAGCCAGGTATGGCCATCGCTTACCTTTCCTTGTCCACATGATGCACAGGTTTTCGGGCGTGCTAGTAATTTTTTTCTTGACAAAAGTCGAGGACTCGAGTTGGTGTTTCCAGCTGCTCATTTAAGGCCGTAAAATTCATGTTTTTTGGGAGTTTTTTGACGTTAAAGTACGAAATGGTGTGCTTTTTTTTTACTAATTTATTTTCTTTTCTTCCTCTTTCAAATTGTCGTCTGCTGCTTTGAATTTTCAACTCGCGCGAACGCGCATCGCGTTGAAAACCATCGCGCTACATTGTCATTCGATCAGCTTTATGTTTCGTCAGACAGCTTAATTTTCTCGGCGACGCTCGGCTTACTCCGGCTGTTGACGTCATGTTCCGGAGAAAACCGGGCGTGCGTCTGGATATCTCTCTGCATGAGTACAAACCTATTTATTTGTTATTATCGAGTTATCCGGGGTTTTTTCACTGTATTTAGTAGTTTTACGCCGATATAATACATCGTTCTGAATTTTGATCTTTTAATTTAAACGCGAAAAAAAAAACAATTGGGACGCTGAAAACGTACACACTAAAACAATACGTCGTAAAATGCTCTTATGGTTGTCAACGGGTTGATGTAGATTTATTTGTAAGAAAATTGCGTTAAAATAACTTAAACGTAATACGGAAATGAACGATGTAAAAAAAATGCAGAAAGTATTAACAATTTTTTATTTGGATAATTTAAACGCGGAAAGAAAACAGTTGGGACGCTGAAAACGTACACAGTAAAACAATACGTTGTCAACGGGTTAAAGTTGATTTATTTGTAAGAAAATTGTGACAGTATAGTTGTAATACAGAATAGTTGCAAAACATCCTTACCCTTCCCATGTTAAATAATAATTTCTAAATAATAGCATAAATATTTTAGTGCGCAGGTCAAATTCTGCAAAAGTAGCGATTTATGTTTATTTGTTTACGCTGTTATGGGTTTATGTTTATGTACACATGCGCAACCGGAAGTCGTAAACCGGATGTTGGGTTACAATACCAGTTACAAGGTAATTTGAGTTTTATAATTATATAGATTTAATATAAAATATAATTTTTTTTACCATATATGACATCACATACATCGCTATGGTATAATTATTACCATAAATCGGTATTTTTTTAGTTTACCAACCCCTCGGCATTCACCTTTGAATTGTCGACTTTTAAAGGTTTTGGGGGCGCTGAGAACGAATATTGCATTTATTTCTTGCGCAAACGAGTAGTTATTCATATTTGAAGACATTTAGTATCCAACGTAATCACTACAGTTTGGCAAGCAAGCTGGCCGCCTGTGTATTTACTAAAAAACACCAAAAAGAGCCAAACGAGCCAAAAAAAAATGACCCCAGGCCTCCTTTCACTTTCTCATGATTGGACAAATAGTTATTTTTATGATAAAAAGACATTTATTTTCGTTTTTTGACACAAACCGATTTTTTTTTCTTCTGACGCCAAATCTGATAATCAAACCCGTCACAAATTTTCCGTTTGCATGGTATGAACTCCTGGACCCTGGGACTTTTTGAAGAAATGTTAGTTTCAATAAATTGGGGGATCACTTTTCTATTATAATTTAACCTAACATGAGCACCCACACGTTGAACCCCCCCCCAAAAAAAAAAACATTTTGTTTATATTGGGGCGGGGGGATGCCGGGGGAGGCCGGGGGGGATGTTGGGGCGTGATTGTACATGTACTATCTAGAAATATTTCCTGTGGAGGTGTGTTTTGCAATGAGCATAAATAAAAGTCAAGGTCAGACGTTTAAAACCATTGGCGTAGACCTGACATCAGACTGCTTCAGTCACGGTATGTTCTACGTCTCCATCAGCCGGACAGGAAGTTCAGTAAAACTCTATATTCTGGCTCCAAATCAAAGAAGCAAAAATGTAGTTTACCACGAGGCTCTTCAATGAAAAGTTCTCCAAAAGGATATGATGAAAAACTGATATGATCTGATTGTGGTATGTTTTCATTATTCAATGTGTTAGATAAGATTTAAGCATCGAGTTGAAATTTACTTCCCTCTTACCACATCCATTTACTGGGAAGGTGCCCACAAATCGCCCACAAATCGCATACTCAAGTGTGCAGAAAAATCCTGTGAGATGCGCGGGTATCTTTGCTAGTATATATATATATATATATATATATATATATATATATATATATATATATATATATATATATATATATACCGTGCTAGAAAGATACTAACGCCCAAAAGTATCCTATACCTCTATAAGGCCATGTATGGAGTATTGTTGTCATATTTGGGCTGATGTATTTACCACTAGTCTCTCGCTCCTAGACACGGTTCAAAAGAGAGTCGCCAATCTGATAGATCCTGAACTGTCATCTAAACTTCATCCCCTGTCCCATCGATGAAATGTTACATTCCTCTGCCTTTTCTACAAGTACTTTAACGGTGAATGCTCTGACGAACTGCAAGCACTTGTACCTCCTCGACGTAAATACCCCCGACAACCCCGACAAGCAGCTAAATCCCACCCGTTCATAGTAGAGATCCCTAGATGTAAGAGAGCCTTCTACTCCAGTAGTTTCTTCCCCAGGAAGCTAAACTTTGGAATTCCCTGCCGGGTCCCTGCTTCCCCAACTGTACTGACATGCAGAAGTTCAAGTGCAACGTGAACCGACATCTTGCTGCCCAGCTCCCTACACAGTACCCCTGATGCCCAGGTCCCTGATAGTAGCCCCCTAAAATAAAGTGGCAATATCCCTTGTTTGGGGTGAAAATGTAATAATATATATATATATATATATATATATATATATATATATATATATATATATATATATATATATATATTCTTCATAAGTTTTGGGTTTGGTTTCGATTCAAGCTGATACCTGCATGTCATGTGGATAATTTTATTATTTTTCAAAAACCAACTTTATAATATATAAGAATCGATAGAAAATTGACTCTGTAATAATATATACCAAATCTGGTTACATTAAAATATCATATTTAAGCGTATTTTACGACCGAGCTCCGCCGGAAATCCCTGTTAGCTTAGATAAATAATTTAGCAGTTTTAACAAAAGAGCTACAATAATATCAGAGTGTTTCCATTTACGCTGAATATCTACAGAATGCCAACATCAATATATTACATATGAATGAGTTCGCAGTGGAATTTCAACAGGCCCCGCTAGTAAATAAATAAAATAATATATAAGTAAAATTAATTCGATTATATTATTTCAGTTATTCGGAATATGTCGCTCATCTTGGATGTCGTAATCACAATGTAATTCTGACCTTCTTTAGATGTTTTTTATTATTATTAAACTCTGGACTCGTGGACTAACAGATATGTATTAAGTATAATCAGTTCTAAGTGATAGTCTGCTAGAGATGAAAGGTTCAATCTTCAGTAGAAGCAATACTAAAAATTACTTTAAAAGGACAAATTCTAATATCCACATATTAATATTGTAGTTCCTTTAACACACGTATATACGTGTGTCACGATTTCCAGATTATAAATAATTCGATCGGAAGATCCTACTTATTAAAAAGGAGGACAGAAAGTGATAACATACCATGAACATTGAATTAATATGAAGACACACTAATTTAATGTTTGTAGTATGCTATCACCTTCTCGCCTTTTATCTTCCTTGTTAATAAATAGGATCTCCCGATCACCGATGTAAAAAAAAATAATTATGTCGTTTTTGGGCCGTATGTGAAATTAAAATATACCTTCTTAGTCTTCTGGTTAGAATGCAAGTGTAGTATCTGTTCTGTCTAACAATGGTATACTGGTATTGTGAGGTTCCGTTTGTGCTGAGCATATGCACAATGGAAATATGTCACAGACTCCTGTAAGAATATTGGAGATAAACCGTAATACCCAAATATATTCTGATATTACATTAACCACATTATTTAAATAAATACTTTTACAGTTTTAACAAAAGGGCTGCAATAATATCGCAGGGTCTCCATTCACGCTGAATGTCCACAGAATGCCCAGCAGGACTATATTCATTATGAAAGATACCGTTATGGAATTTCCACGGATCTTGCTAGTTATGATAAACGTAATTACAGATTTAATTAAATATTGAAAGAGTTCGAATTCAAAACGCGGTAAATTCATTTTTTTTTTTCAATTTGAAATGAAACTTTGTAAAGATGAATTTTCAAATCCAAAGTTTTATCATAAACAATTATTTAAATCAAAAGCAAGAATATGAAACCAATATCACGTTATTTTAAAATGTATTAGCGTGATCGGATGCTACACTTCTCGTGGCGATTACTTAACAATTTTCAAAATGGACTTTATCGTATTTTATATTCGAACTCTTCATTTATTACTTAATTTTAAGGGTCATTCAAAAAGTAATGCCTCCTATTTTTTTTTTACTGAAAGCTAAAATGTTAGAGAGCTGCTGCTACACCCAGGGTCTGCCACATCCAGGTACACTTTGGTGTTGACTTTCAATCTGACTTGGAAGATGTGAAGTGACATGATGAAGCTCTCACTTGAAATTACACCAAAGATCATAACCGTGGTCCGAAACTTTGTTTTATCACCATAGACACGCCCCTGTTATTCGTTGCAATCCAGTGGTGCATGTTTTCATAACTTAGGTCTTAAAATAAATTTTTAAAAATAGTAATAAAAGGATATCATTCTATTTTATGCATAAGTGTCTGCCCTTACTTTTTTAATTAGATCAGTAATATCCGAATGACGTTCCAAATATAATGTTTCCAATTTTTATTCCGCCCGGATAGATCAGGGGAATTGAAAATTACATTGTTATGATAGCTGAACTTATGCATTCACGATCTGAATTTTTCATCTCTTCGTTGCAGATATTTACAGTGTGAGACTCTAAGGAAGCTATCCTCGTCATGGACGTGCGTCGGAAGCAGAGACGCATCATTGAATGCGTGGCAATAGGGCATTGAGAATGGTAGATTCTTAAGCATAAAATTGCGCGCGTGTGTGTGTGTGTGTTTGGATTATGTATGTGCGTGTGTGTATATGCATGTGTGTGTGCGTGTGCCTGGCTGTGTGTATGCGCGCGCGTGCGTGCGTGCGTGCGTGCGCGCGCGTGCGCGTGCGCGTGTGTGTGTGTGTGTGTGTGTGTGTGTGTGTGTGTGTGTGTGTGTGTGAGTGAAAGATACTGGAACAATGCTACAAGGCTCAGCACAAAACAATCCGATTAGGGAAATAGACAGAGTGAAACCGCGTTATAATTCAGTTGAACAGTGTTTTACATTGCAGACAGATGAAGTAAATACTTCTGTACTTTTTTTTACTTCACGCGAGGAGAATATCAATGGCGAAAGATTTACGCTTATTATGTAGACAAGATTTCAATGGGCGGCGAAGCGCCGTGTCATATACCAAGAAGAAAAACTTAAATGTGACATGTTTAGCAAAGTGTTTACGTAATATTTTTGCCTGTGTCCGTTTCTTTGATAGATAACTCCATTGATTTAGCCTGCAAAATAATGATTGATTATGTCTGGAAAATGATTGATTATAGCTGCAAGAATAGTGAGAAGATATTCTACGAAGATTTCGAACTTTTTTTTATTTTTATTTTGGTGTCTCCCACAAGAGAAGATATCAGATATGACGAATTCACAAACGACAAAATAAGAAAGATTAAGAAAATGATCTCAAAAAGTGTAGTTAGAAGATTTTTTCGAACTTGAAGACGAATGAAAACAGTGTGCAAAAATGTTTAGGAAATTCGGATGCGATATTTATAGCAGAATACCTTTTTCGTCGGTCTGATAACATTGGTGTTATAGTGTCGTACCGTCACGAAGTGTGTATAACATAATAAACAAGATCACCTTAATACTTATTACTAGGGCTAGGACAACAGCATATTTATTTTCATCGTTCTTTGCATTCTTCTGTAAAATGTTTGACTATGACAACGGCATATTCTTTTCATTATTTTGACTCTCGAGTATACATCCGATACAGTCAGACACAGTCAATCAATCGAGAACCACATCACTCTCTATAAAAACATATAAGATATCAACGGATACACACTCGGGAGTAAAAATAATGAAAAGAATATGCTGTTGTCATAGTCTTACTTATTACAGAAGAAGGCAGAGATTATAGAGAGGTGAACAATAAAAACTCTCCTTAGATACTGACGCACAAAGACATGCATTTCTTTTTACATGGAGGTCACCACTTACCAAGGCCCGGAAGCCACTCGGGGATAAGGGTTATTGCGTGTACATTAATCAATGAGATACTATTGTAGTAATCATTAGTATTGAATATTTGATAGAGTTTGTCAGAGCGGTTTGTCATGGAACTTGTCTATGTTGGATTTGAAGACATCTAAGTTGTAGTCAGGTGGGAAACAGGCAAACGGAAGAGAGTTCCACAGTCGTGCACTTCTAAGAAAGAAGTTCTGCTCATGGAATCTACGTTTGGATTTAGGCACAGATAAAGAGTGGGGAAAATCAATGAGAGTAGTCTCAGCTAGACGGGTGTTTCTCGTGAAAGATTGGCGAGAGGGAACCAGAGATTGGAGCTCAGACGAGCACTTGCCATGGAAATAACGATAAAACAAAGACAGGCTCGCAACGTCTCTTCTGTGGGAGAGAGGCTGCAGAAAAGAGAAAAGGGCATCCCCCACTAAGCCATGAAGTCTATTTTGTACTCTGTCAAGGCAGGATAGGCTGTTTTTAGCAGCTCCTGCCCAGATGTGGCAGCAGTACTCCATCATTGGACGTACTTGGCTATTATACAGATAGAGAATTGCATCAGTAGTGAGATGTCTTCTGGAGCGGTAAAAGGATCCTACCATTTTCCCGGCGTCGTTGGCAACAGACCTGATGTGCGTGTTACATTTCAGACCAGGAGTAAAGATCAAAACCAGAAGTTTGTCAAAACATGGAGCCTCCCCAAGACGAGGGCCATCCATATCAATTGATGCCAGATGGGAATCAGAGCGTTGATGATGTAAAGATAGAAGTTTGGTTTTGGATGCATTAAAAAATAACCAGCCACCTCTTCCCCCACTGTACCATGCGCTCAAGATCAGAGGAGAGAGAATCAGAGAGAACTTTGTCATTTACGCCCTTTGATGTGTTGCCATAGATGGTCGTGTCATCAGCATAGATGTCAACGAATGATTTAAGTATATGCTTTGGGAGATACTTGATGTAGATCAGGAAGAGAGTTGGGCCCAGTATAGACCCCTGAGGGACACCAGCATTAATATAGTGGGCCTCTGATTTCTGCCCATCAACCATTACTCTTATGAACCTATCGGAGAGAAATGATTTAATAATTGAGAAAACATTTCCAGTGATACCGTAGCTGGAAATCTTGTGAAGTAGGCCCTTATGCCATACCTTATAGAAGGCTTTCGATATGTCAAGAGCAATTGTCCTGGAAAGGAAACCTTTGTCAAGAGATTCACTAATCCTATGAGATATAACCGTTAGCACATCTGCTGTAGATCTTGCGGAGCGGAAACCATATTGCATGTCACTAAGAAGGTTGTTTCTGCTGAGGTGGTTGACTACTTCTTTATTTAATATGGATTCCAACAACTTACTCATGACACAGGAGACTTATTGGGAGATGACTTTTCGCCTGAATTCTTAAATACAGGGCATATTGATGAGGTTTTCCAGGGTGTTGGAAAGCACTTCTTAAGGCAACGCTTAAACAGTTTTGTAAGTATGGGGGCAAGTTCTGGTTGAAGCTTTTTCAGCGCTATAACTAGAATGCCGTCAGGGCCAATTGCTTTACGGGAATCAAGGTTCTTGATTAACTTGGCGACCTCGCGCACAGATATTTGTATGTTGCATAGCGTGTTGTCCGTTATAGGAGGAAATACAGGGAGTTGATGACCTTCGCCGTTTAGAGTAGAATTAGCTGCAAAGTTCTTGGGAAATAGTTTGGCCTTGTCTGATGCTGATGAGATGACCTCAGGTCCATTGATAATGGTTGGGATAGAACGCACGCTTCTGTTTAGGATCCTGTTTGCTATTTGCAAAAACTGGTGGGAGCCAAGCCGCTGCTCAGCTACTTTGGATTTAACGGACTGAGTATATAGCTCTCTTGCATTTTTTATTACTCTTTTTCAGAATACAGTCATGTGTGAGTAGTTTTCTAGCACGGTAGAGAGAGCCCACATTTGAAGCCGCCTCAACAATGTCCTCAATGTATTTATTCCAATTCAGGTTGCCTGTGAATGTGAAGTTGAGGAATTTGAACGAAGAGCTTTCATGTAGCGTAGTATTAATAATTACAAACATCGAATCTGTTTATTTGTAACAAAATGTGTTCGGTTATCGATTTCGTATTCGAATTCGATTATGACAGTTGGGTCCATGATTACAGGAGATAATTATAAGATGATCGAGATGTATGTACATTGAGAAAATAGAAGGAATTCACCAGAGCACATTCCATCATTAAAATATTTATAAAACACAGTGATGCAACATTGCGACGATAGGACAGGGGTTGATACTTGGTTCGGGACATATTAGATTGGTCATTTTGAGGACTCTGTATAAAAGGGAGAGACTATTGGTCGACTCGCCAGCTTATACAGCGCAGCATCACTCCATACATGGTCGAATGTGGGCTTTGTCCAAGTGTATGATACTCACAGGTGTGAGTATTTCAGCAGAAGGAACCCAATTTGTTTGCAGCATCCTCTGCAAAGAAATTGGGTTCCTTCTGCTGAAATATTACTCACACATGACTGTATTCTGTATCTCTACAAAACCAGATTCGCGTATGTAACAGAGTCCTAAAAAGAATATTCAACCTAATAGATTCCGCACGATCAACTAAGCTCCAGTATCTTTTCCGGAGCCGCAATGTTGCATCCCTGTATTTTAAGTGAAAGTGCTCTGATGAACTCGTAGTATCTGTGCCCCCTCGACGTAAATGCATATTTGTTGTTAGCGTCCTTCCGTCTAGATAGACGATGGAGATTCGCGCCTGAAGGTTGTCATGAGTGGTGGCAACTGTTGCTGTGACTGAGCAGACCGATACATATTTAATGTCATAAATATCAGCAGCATCCAACATTTACGAGTGGTGCTGTTTTCAATCTTATATTTTATCTATTTATTATTATTATTATTATATACCTATAAAGTTGAGCTTTTTTCTCGCTCTGACATTGATATTAAGAGTCTACATTTCCTATTTGATAATTATTGAAACGAACTTAATATAATCATGGATATGCAAGTGATTACATGAAGATTAACTAATTTGCATATTCTTTTGAAACATGAGCGTTAATTACATGCGCAAAATTGAACATTTTTAGCTCAAAGTAGCTTAATGTTTATCTTTCGTATCTATTTGTTGGTAGTTTAGACGATAACGGCGCTGTAAAAATAACGACTAATGGCTGGAGCACTAAACATTTGGATGTCTAGCGACTATATATATGTATATATATATATATATATATATATATATATATATATATATATATATATGTGTGTGTGTGTGTGTGTGTGTGTGCGTGTGCGTGTGTGTGTGTGTGTGTGTGTGTGTGTGTGTGTGTGTGTGTGTGTGTGTGTGTTTTATTTTTTTATTGCCGTTTTATCTGTTTGGTTACATATGTTTCGTATATTGGACCATGTTTGCGATCCAACAGCCTCGTAAAACCTTACAGAAATGCTTGTTAGTATTTGGAAGAAGTGATTTAGAAGAAATACGAGGAAAAAAGGGGAGGTAAGAGATAATAAGGGGGGGGGGAGACGGGGATCGACAATATTTAAGTTTTGAAGGTATAATACATTAGATTGTAGTGTGTGGGGGATAGCAGATTCAGGTAGGCGTGGGTTGAGATATATTGATATAGGGAGGGGGAGGTGGAGAGAGGATGGTAAAAGAAGGGGGTAAGGTGAGAAGGGAGGGGAGGAATTTCGATTTTTCGGTTTTAAAATTTTGACTTCTTTTGGTTGTTTAGTCAGGTATATGAAGGGGATGAAAGAGAGAGAGAGAGTGTTTGTGTAAGTGTAATATGTGTTTGACAAGTAAAAGGTTTCATTTAGAATGTGTCTGTATGTATGCGTATTTGCGCGTGCGTTGACGTATATATTAACCCTTAACTACCTGTTTTTAAGTCGACTTATTCATTTCAGTTGGCGATGAGTTGTTTTTAACTCATCGTCAACTGAAATGAACAAGTCGACTTATGGCATTCTAAATAAACTTTTTCTAGATGAAACCTTTTACTTGTCAAACACATATGACAACCTTTTACTTGTCAAACACATATGACAACCTTTTACTTGTCAAACAGATATGACACTGACACAAACACTTTCTCTCTCCCTCTTTCTCTTTCTCTCTCTCATCCACTTCATATACCTTACTACCCCCCTTTTTTCTCGTATTTCCTCTAAAACACTTCTTCCAAATACTAATAACCATTTCTTTAAGGTCTGACGAGGCTGTTGGATCGTAAACATGGCTCAACATCTGAAACATATGTAACCAAACAAATAAAACGGTAATGAAAAAATAAATAAAGCACATATTTGCTCTGCAATAGTATTGAGCACTGTATTCAGGCTTTTAGGAATCACCAGTTTTACTATATATATATATATATATATATATAGCTGAATGTCTCTGTGTGTGCGTGTGCGTGTGCGTGTGTGTGTATGTGTGTGTGTGTGTGGTCACGAATAGGCTCTTATATGGTTGACTATTTAAAAAAACTGATTACATATAATGGTAGATGTATCGAGACACAGGAATGGGTATGTTTGATCTGGCAGAACGGTGGTACATTAAAATTGTGGGGTCTGCGTTCGCGCCTGGTCCACAAAGTATGGAAATAAAAAATTTAAAAATTAAAAAAAATCGTTTACAAGTGTTTTTGATATAGATGTACATAAGAATAAGTATGTTTTAACTTAAATAGGGATGGTGTGATAAAATTGTGGGGTCTGTGTTCGCGTCTGGCCTCCATAGAATGGAAATAGACGCAAACTTTAATAAAGATTTTTCATATCTATCTGCGTAAGTATACTTTGATAAATATTTTTCAGTTTGAAGAAATATGGCATAATAAAATTATGGGTTGTTCGTTCACAAAGTTTAACAAGGTTTTTTAATATATATCCACAGAATATTGTGATAAGTGTCCAGTGTGAACAGGTATGGTATAATAAATTCTGGGGTTTATCTATTTTATTTTAACTTTCATAATATTTTGCTTTGGTTTTGATAACCCCAAATTCAACCCAAATTTACAACCCTTCCTTTTCATAACCTATTATATTTTCATAGAGTCCATTTTCTGTAGGCTGTTTTTGAACCCAGTCAATGACGGGTACTTTTGCTAGTATATATATATATATATATATATATATATATATATATATATATATATATATATGAGATCTATTGTTGATTTATTTATTTGTTATTATCGATTCCGTGGTATTTAATTGTTACGCTCACCTGTGCGTTTTAATGGAGTTACCTGCACTTTGTTTATATTCACGTCGCCTCTATTTGGGACGTATTTTTGTAATTATTGATTTTATTTATTAAACATTCGAATATTTTATTCAGATATAAATTAAATATTTTACGTGCATAGAAGTTATCCATGGACACGTGTTTCTGGGTTTATCCGTCATCAGCAGGGAAAACTTTTTAACAAGGTTCGAACTCGTAACAGCTTGATAAGTAGTCTAATGTTTTACCATCAGACTACGGTACCTCGTCTAAATTTTTTGTCGGTTTTAAATGTAAGATCTATTGTTGATTTATTTATTTATTTTATTATTTTAAATAACATATATATATATATATATATATATATGTGTGTGTGTATTGTTAGGGCCTAAAAGCCACTCGAGAATACGGGTTAATGAGTAAAAGTGGTCACTGAGACAACAGCGTAGTGATCGTTAACGTTGTGAACTAGGTAGAATGAGATTATTTAAGGGGGTGACTCAACAAGAACTCTTTTATATTGACTTAAAGACCATCATATTGTAGTCAGCTGGAAAGCATGCCAGTGGAACAAAGTTCCACGGTCATGCAGTTCTAAATAAGAAGATTTATTCATTGTGTTTGCGTTTAGGTTTTGGGACGGATAGAAAGTGGGGAATTTTTTATAGACGAAACTTAAAATACAATTGTGAATTATTTAGGGGTTGGCTGACGGAACGAGAGCATGTTAACCTCGTTAATTTAAGAATTTGGTTCGAAAGCCTGTGCAGACTCCCGAGTTCGACAAGATCATTCTTACGAATGTCGGAGGTTACATCGACCGATTCGGTTTGAACATAAGTATTCCTATGAATTAAACTAATACTCATAAAATTTAACGCTGCTGATATGCACGAACATGTGTAATTATACTAAACACTCCCCCACTACTGATGCACAAACGCTGTTACGTAAGCTAGAAAAGTCTGCAAATGATATTGGTCTTTACGTTATTGCGGATAAGATAAAGTTTATGACTTTCAATGCGGAGGGGGAGATCAAAGCTCTAAATGGAACAACACTGAAATAAGTCATTGAGTTTTCGTACCTAGCCAGAAAGATTCTACGGAGAGAGAGATATCGAATTCGCATCTCAAAAGCATGAGTTGCAGTGGACAAGCTGCGGTCAGTATGGGCTTCAAGGCTAACTGACAAACTGAAAAGGCAGTTCTTCAGAGTAGAGGTGAAGTTTGTCCTACAACTTGGACACTCACCAAGAGATTGGAAAGAAAGCTAGGCGGCAAGTACATCCGTATGCTACGAACAGTGTTAAATATATCTTGGCAAGATTATCCTACGAAGCAGCAATTTTATGACAACCTACCTGCCATCAGGGAGCGAGGTCTACGATTTTTTTTTTTTTTTTCAAAATTGAGATTACCGTTCATCTCTTGAAGTGACTCTCTCATATATGGAGGAGGTGACGCAAAAATATGCAATTAGAGGCGACATTTTAATATAGATACTGTTAGGAAAAATGTACACATTGTTTAAACTTTAAACAATAAACAATATATTTTTCGTTTTTTTTTGTTTTGTTTTTTGTTTTGTTTTTTTTTGTTTTTTTTTTTGTTTTGTTTTTTTTTCAAAAACCTAATGTGAAAGTATGTATGTCGATTGTGGTATAAATCTAATATAAAATTTATATTTAACTAGAAGGATTAACCGACTTTGCTCGGGATGAAATGAGTCATTACTATGTACATTTGTATATTTTTTCTAGTAATTTAACCCTATATGACCTGGTGTTACTATTTCGTTCAGTCGTAAATAATTGAATATAACCGCATAAATAACGTAGAAATTGATCCAAACACGCTTTGTACGTATTAGTTCAGTATCTGGGTAGATATCAGAAATCTTCAGATTGCAGCTGCCCATTACTTACATTCAATATGCTCCCTTCTAAAATTAAAAATAAATATTTGTTAAATCATTAACATCATAATTCAGGTCATAAAGGATAATAGATTTTCTGAGAATAATTCCATATAAAACAATTCATCGTATGACTTTTACATGCACGCGTATCGTACGCAAATAGCAATTGGTTTATTTATGGGTATACGTCATAGCAAAGCGACCTCTGTAGAAACACAGGCAATAATTCGGGCATGGTCTTGCCATTAGGATTTTATTACCCTATTAATGTATGTTCATCTTGTTCTCAAATGAAATCTGAACATTGCTTTCTTTTTCTGTCATTCGCCTTTTTTCCCTTGTGTATATTCTTTCGATGCGACAAGTGAGATGATTGGTCGAATAGAATTGGTTCGCATTTCGAAAATGAAATCCGATTGTCCAATTCCCTGAACAGCTTCAATCATTTGGTTATGCATCACCCTCTCGTAGAATTGCGGAGCCAACATTTTCCTTACAATAGAAAGATAAGAGGCGATCAAAAATAACTCGCCGTTCAGTTAAGAAGGTTTTTCTATTTTTTCAAATGGATATCGCCCCAAACAAGGCCTGAAGCCATTTGATGTAAGGAGCTAGCAAGAACAAATGATGACTATCGCAAAGACAGGAGATGCCTATTGGCCTTAGTCATGAAAAGACCAGGGCTTCAGGTAGAAAGAAAACAGTAAGCAGGAAAATTGTTCCATGAGATTGGAGTTCTTTGAAAAAAGCTACTGGAATAAGAAGCTGTATTGCAATGTGGTATTAAAATGTTGTATAATTATCTATACAACATGGCTTTATGTATCGTTTCGTTTGTGTTTTGTCAAGAAAAGCGTCTATCTTATGCAGTGTGTGTAGGAGTGTGCAACACATACAATAAAACAGTTCATTAACATCAGTCTGTGTAGCTCACAGAAAAGGAACACACCTCTGTCCGCTGTGTCGTCTTCTCTCTTCTGTTCTCATTTCTCAAGTTCGCCTTCATCAAAGGAATGCAACAACAATAGGTAATATCATTGATATAGCTTTCTTTGCGTTTTTGGAGTTTGCGACGGTTACATCTTTCGATTCCTACATTATGCTCATGTCACGTTTTTCCTAGCTTCTATACGCGGAGACGATATCTTCCGTACTCTCGTCCAACTCGCCCATCTGACTCTTTACTCTAAACTAAACTGTATGCGTCTCTTCTAAACTATCGCATTAAGCCATTAGTACACGTAGCACTAAGATTACCTGATACTATCACTAAATCATCTCCATTGTCTATGTTCTAACATTCTACGCTAGCATTTTAGATACCATTCTACCATAGATAGTTGTATGTGTAAAAATACCTAATTCGCCTCGATACATATTTTCTAACATTTTATTTTCCAAACTCAACAACAGTCATAATAATAATCGTGCAGAACACTTTGCATCCCCTGGCAGTTCTCTATATAACAAAAACCGCTAATTGGTAGAGATGTCTAAGAAACCAACTACGTGCATTACCTAAGCTAAAAAGATCGTACGTGATTGCGTAATTGCATTTATATTATTTGCCATTACAAGTATTTGTCATATCTTTTAAGAAACGTTTCTTATTAACAGCTTTCGTGCAGGTCTTTTTTTCCATAAATGGCATTTTTTTCTGTGATGCTAAAATATTTTTTATGGTGTATACGTTATTTAAATATTAAAAAAAACGGTTAAGATTAAGTAACTTCTCTTCTCTTCTCTTTTTCGTCCTCTTCTCTCCTAACAACATCCAAAAAGTAATATGTCCAAATATCAAAGAAACAAACTATAAATATGACCCAATCTTTAAAAAATCTTTCACAAATCGGATGTCTTTACAATTTATAGCAATTTTTGTTATATATTCTGTGTTATCACAAGTATTTGCCATGTCTTTAAAAAGTCTATCTCTTAGACCTTTAACTAAACAAATTTAGCGCCCTCTTTTAGGCCAGATAGCATTATGAAAGGGCGACCTATCTCCAAACTTCTTTATTTAATAGTAGTTTTGACCTTATACTAAGTATAAAACTTGTTATTCTTTGTCAAAGCAGAGTAGAAAGGCATCTTGGATACAATTTCTGCATCCCAGAAACTTTCGCTTCTCTTATTTTGCTCCTCAGTCCTCATCTCAAACAAATGAGCGGTGTTTTTGGTCCATACACTAGCTTCTGGTTGAGCCTCTCGATCCCCTGTTAGTGGAAACTATTATGGATTTTCCTTTTTCTGGTCTAGAAAAATCTTTCTTAATTCATTCTTCTGTCTTTATTTCCTATCCTTGCTTCTCCTCTGCCCTGCTTTTAATAACGCGCCTGACATTTTCCACAGACTCCAAAACCTAACTATAAAAAGGTCTGACAAAAAACCAAGTGAAACCTCAGAACCACAACTTTCACTGCGAACCCCACTACAGGGTCCCCTTTCTCTAATATCAGGAATTTGCGTTCCAACCTTCCTGAGGTTAAAATACAATTATGGAAGACTAACCCTGGCCTATTGATTTTGTGTGAAACTGATATTAAATTAATTACTTCCTTAGCCAATTTCTCCAGAAAAGGCTATTCTAATCTTACATTCAAACTCGACCCTCACGATCACCATAGACATGAATTTTGTACCTACATTAAGGATATCGTCTCCTCTCGCGGGAGCATCTCTAAAAAACCCCAAATATTGCTACATTGCTTTAGAGTAGAGCTTACTCACGGCACGGCATTTGTATTTATCCCCTACCATCTCAACAATGCTGGAATAGTTATCTTTGAGAGTACTGCTAAGCTAATTGATCATATCCTTTCTGTCTATCTCTCGGCCAACATTCACTTCAGTGGAGATTTCAATATTCACGATGTTGAATGTCTAGTCCACTAAAACAAAACAGATTGACGACGGGAGATTTTATCATGAGTTCTCTTTTACTTATAACCCAACACAGATTGTTAAGGAATTAACTCGGCTACTCGATGTTGATGAACAATTTACAAGTCTTCTAGATCTTGTTCTAACAATCTGCCCTGAACTTTGCACATCCTAAGTTCTGTCTCCGATAGGATCATCTAATCACTCGGTTGTTTCAATAAAGATAAAAAGTATAACAAAACCTCAACCATCAAATAGTGTATCGTTACTTGATGGCTTACTGTGACCTCCCTGACAAAATTGTCTGTGAGATGGGTATATATGCTGACGAAACCACGCTGTATAACAGACACAACAGGAAACAAATGAATGTTTTTTATTATTATTATTTTATTTCAAAATAGCTTCATGTGTGAAAATATTTGTTTATTTTGATATCTGTGCCGTGAAATTTTAACGAAACTCAATAGTGGGCCGCCATGTAAACAATATTGGGAATAACAGATGAATAAAGAAAGAAGGAAATGAAAAATAAACCATCATATGTAAGTAGCAAAACAAAAGAAAGGGGATATTTTAAGTGAATGCTTTTATCAATTCGAACGATCAGCTCGAATAAAAGCACCAACACAACCACTACAACCACTACAATCACCACAACAACCAGAATAAGTTTATTTCTTCCTTCTCACATGATGTTATGGATTTATCTTATTGATCTACGCGTTTCTTTAATGTTTCCCCAAAACACTTTCACGATAATGATAGTCATTTTCGATCTGTGCAAAGGAGAAAGAAAGTGCCCGTCATCATAGATAAATACCGGATGTTATTTATGAAAAGAAAAGACAGTGGAATTGTGGGATAAACACGTTTATGTCCCGTCGAACGAACGAATTTACGCAGTAATAAAGACCGGATAAATAGTTGAACTAAATAAGAATAGAAAACAAACAAAAATAATATTTTTAAGAGTTCGATTTAATCTAGACGTTTAGCGATGGAAATGGTATTTCAAACTCGAAGATGATAGGTTAACGAAAATAATAGTTCAGAATTAATCAAAATATAACAACTGAAGTGATACTAAAAATAAGCAGCAGAGATGAACGGAAGTACTATTTCAGAATTAAACGTGACAGGCTGCATACGAGTAAGCTGTTTCTCATATATATGATTAGACGTATCTAAAATAAAAAGGGGCCAATTTACCTACACATTGATTTTAATTTTTAATTAATTATTAAAGAATCAAATAAAAACATATCTTGTTTGTTTTAAATAAGATTCACGCTGGAAGTCATACTGACGCTGATCAAAGAAATTAATTAACACGTAAAGACGTTTTTAGTTTTACACACAAACAAGAGAGACCGTCTGTGTTTAATTTACATTCTGAGACGAAAAAAAAGTAAAAACACGCTAACATTCGCTTCTACATATAGATCGAAGGGAAGATAACTAAGTTACTCAAAAAGCTTATATTACTAAATAGTAACACGTCATCATACACGCATATATGGACAATGGAAGCAACTCTTCACGCGGTCTAAGGTAGACAACTGTTACAGTTTTAACTATTAAAATATGATTTACATTTATAACTTCCAATACACATTTCATTATAAAAATCCTACTTGAAGCTTAAGCCTGTCGTGTGTCATTTCATGTGTGGCAAAGTAAATGCAGAACTTAACTTACACAAACAGCGGCATCTCTATCTATTCTGTCGAGTGACGAAATACATAAAGGGAATAGGAAGGAAAAACTTTCGTTTGTAGACGACTCATTAATGGCATTAATTTGCATATGAAAACAGTGACGACTGTGAAAGGACCAATTGGAAAGCATAAAGAAGATGTTTGATTGCCGAGAGAGATAGAAATATAACGGAGAGTGAAAATTATAGTCAAGAGTTGGCAAGAATGAGTTCGTATAAATATTTTTTCACTCGCAGATCAAGAAAACTATTATTTTAAACTTAAGACTGACACATCTACAAAATTGATATTTACAAATTAAAGCCTAACTAACTAAGCTACGGATAGATCCGCGTCTTAGCGATGAAAATAATCTTTTTAAATAGAAACTTAGTTTATCGACCGACGATTATAGTCCTTTTAGAGGTACTTAGTCGCATCTGAAAAAGCATGCGTCTACTTAATCTGCGAGTTTAGTATTTGAAATGTATGCGTGATAGAAAGACGAAAGTTCTATTGTAGAAGTTACACACCAACACGGACTGACGAACACATCAACTAATAAATATTTAAAATAAAATGTTTTAATTCGGTTATGTAATCTCCGGCCAATGCTGGATAGAAACCATTCATCAGCTGTATATATATATATATATATATATATATATATATATATATATATATATATATATATATATATATATATATAAGATAACAAAGTTGAATCCTGGGAAACGATGAGTATAGAGCATTGCAGATGCACAAAGTTCAAACTGCTGTGACACGTATCAAACTATGTGACCGATAAAGTTGCACCGGGGTGCGTATCTGACATGTTATGGGTTTTAGTTTTGAGTAACTTAGTTCATTTTAGTTGAGTTGGGTTTAGGACATCGAAGAGACAAGTGTGTTAAAGCAAATCTCTCCATAAAGGAACGACGGGTTTGCAAATGGAACCACAAGCCAATGATCGCTATTGACTCCAGTCTGCTGTGATGAAATGTCTGCATGCGTCTTTGTAACCGAACCAACTCTCTTAAGATGATCGACGAATTTTTTCCTTCTATTTCATCAGAATTACTCTGGATCTAATGAATGAAACTAAACCACCTGAGAATGGAATCCGACGATGAAAAGGGGTTGTTGTTAAATGAAGCTACTATACTAAGTCAGATGTGCGGATGTGGAGAAAACCATACGATGAAATACTTCCTTATCTAGTTTTTAATGTACAGCGCGTGTAGTTTGAAAGATCTTGGAGAGTCCAGTAATAATGCAACAGACAGTATACAAAATAAAGGTCGTACGACTACAAGCTTCAAATAAACGGAAACATGGCTCATAATATATTTTGAAATAAGCATACCACCAATTAGCAACTATAAAGAGTCTACCAACAGTATCATTGAATGTACAACAACAGAGAAAAATGCGACTAGCAGACCATTGTATGCAGCATCATGAAGTTGAATTATTTTAAAACATATTAAATCGTTGTTCATAGAGAAAAGAGCTTGGTGGAATAGAACACCAAGTTGGGGATATTATTATACATCTTGCCAACTTTTATCAACGTCAAGTGAAAAATCGAACTTATCAAGAATGTTGTTCAGAAAACTAATTATATACAATATGCATATTATTAATGGATGATGAACACATATACGTACACAAACAATTTTCAATCTTTAAGGTATTTTATGCAAATTAGTACATTAGTCAATTTAAAATTCAAATTTTAAATCCAGACCTAAACGAATTAAGTCAAATTGATGTTTAAATATTTAAATGTGAGCTTAGTTATGCTGAATTTTTAATTGGTCAATTTTCTTCAACGGGAATAGATCTTAGAACGATAAAAAAGTACATTCTAAAATAAGGTTTTTGCGTATTTGTTTGTGTATTTAGCAGATTGTTCCATACGCTTTCTAGTATACCCTTTGCATAGTATGTACATTCCGAAACGTCATTAGGTAGGTTACTTAGATAAGTTTATATATATATAAGTTTATGTATATATATATATATATATATATATATATATATATATATATATATATATATATAGTGTTATAATGAAATAATTCCAGAGGAAATCCGGGTATGAGAGCTCAATGTGGTAAACAGAGCAATAAGATAAAAAATATAACACGGAAATTACATAATTGTCGAAATAAGGTTGAAATAAATTATTGCATCGACAATTATGTAATTTCCGTGTTATATTTATATATATATATATATATATATATATATATATATATATATGTATATAAAAGTGAACGTGTCTGTGTGTCTGTCTATCTGTCTGTCTCTCTGTGTGTCTGTGTACATTTCCCTACGCAATAACTTCGTCAATTTTTAGTCTACAGAATTTGATATACAGAGTACAGAGAGTTGGGGAAATCGATATGACTCGGTTTCGGTCAGAAACTTGGCTGTTAAAAGGTCAAAGTTCAGCGATTTGACCTTTAAGAATTCTACCAAACTCCTCCGACAATTTGGGGTCTAAACACTTGAAATTTTAGATATTGGTTCCTTGGACATGGATCTAACGTAATAATTTGAGATGGCCCCAAAATAATAAATGTTAAGGGGTCATAATAGGGGTCAAAGTAAAAAAAATGACCGTTTTTTTTTGTTTTTTTTTTTTTTGTTTTTGTTTTTTTGCTCAGCATACACCTCCAAACACCCGGGAAAGGTACCTGTGCTAGTATATATATAAAAGTGAACGTGTCTCTGTGTGTGTCTGTGTGTGTACATTTTTCCAACGCAATAACTCTGTCAATTTTCAGTCTGCAGACTCGAAATTTGATATACAGATTACTGAGATTTGCAAAAATCTTTGTAATCCGTTTTCGGCCAGGAATTCGGCTGTTAAGGGGTCAAAGTTCAACGATTTGACCTTTGAGAACTCTACCAAACTCCCTTGCCAATTGTGGTCCTAAACATTTGAAATTTTAGATATAGTTTTCTTGGACATGGATCTAACTTAATAACTTAGTTTGAGTACAAAACAATAAATGTTAAGGGGTCATAATAGGGGTCAAAGTTAAAAAAATTGACCGCTTTTTTTTTGCTCAACATACATCTCCAAACTCCAGAGCAACGCCGGGCTTAAATGCTTATATATATATATATATATATATATATATATATATATATATATATATATATATATATATATATATATATATATGTCGACTAATATAAGAAGCAACATTATACACTAATAACAACAGGATATCCGGTTACTTGTACTGCAAATCTCACTCTTTGCAAATCGTGCAGAACCACGTGAACATTATGTGTACTCAAGTTCTAATAAATGTTCATGAATGGTTGATTTTGATATATTATTCCTTTCTGCCAGTTTTTCTGTATTGTAATGTGGTTTATGCTGAATTTATCTCTTGATTTATATCGTCATCTGTAGATGGTCGTCTACTTCAGCTTTTTTATGACTAAAATCTTTTATCCTGAACTTTGCAATCCACTACTTTATAGCTCTGCTAAAGCATCTTAACCGTATACTGCAGAAATTGTTTTGCTGTTTACGAAGTATGGTTGCCTTTATATATAGACTAGCATGGTCTCCGGAGTTGGTATAGTAAGGCTATTGAGCAGCGAACTATCTAAAAAAATGAATCAATGTGGGAGTGAAAAAAGAAACAAAGTACTAAGGCTCGAACCTGTAACACGAAAGAGGAAAAGGAGGTGAAAAAATAAACGCGTAAGCTGTCTCCCCCACGGCGACTTTATGACGTCACATGCTTTCGATATAAGGTATTTTAAACGTACGTTGAGATCGCTAGGCGTGAATGACATGCAAATATGTCAACGCAAAAACTGACCTCTTCTTGCAAAAAACGACCTAGTTGACGGTCAAAGAATTAATGTTTTTGGCCAATTGCTTGATATTTGTTGACCGAGAGATTGATCTTTCTTACGATACTAATTTTGTCAGTGTTCGTTGCGTGTGTCGAAATTTTTTGGCAGACATACAAACACACACAAGCACACACACACACACATACACACACATATTAACACGTATTTTGCCTTTTATATAATAGACTAGCGGCGGTAGGTCCCTGGCGTTGCCCGGGCGTGGAGACGTTTTATGGAACCCTAAAAAATGTTTCAAAACACCCTAAAAAAATTAAATAGAAGCTTGTACTCGTACGAGCGCAAAAAAAGTAGTGAGCAGGCAGACAGGCTCAAACCTGTAATGCAAAGAAGGAAAATAAGTTAAAAAGCCAACTGCTTATCCCCCACGCCCACCACGACATATGACGTTGCCGGCGTTCGAAATAAAGTTAGTTATTGCAAGTCGTGAATGACTTTGCAAAAATGTTTACGAAAAACTTACCCATCCTTGTAAAAAACGGCCAAGTTGACGGTCAAAGAATTAATGCTTTAAGCGAATGAGTTTATATTGTTCGTTCGAGAGACTGACCTGTCAAACGATACCAATTTTTTCAGTGTTGGTCATGTATGTCGAAAATTTTAGTCAAACATACAAACACACACACACACACACACATTTTCTCTTTTATAATATACCTAGCCTGGGTTCCCGGCGTTGCCCAGGTGTTTAGAGGCTCGAACCCGTACTGCAAAGGTAGAAAATAACCTGAAAAAAGTGATTCATTAGCTGTTGCTTCCATCGCCAAACCGGAAGCTACGAAGGTTTAAATTAAGGCTAGTAAATCAAAAAAGGATGACTTTCGAAATTATCGGCGAAAAAAGCGACCCAGTCCCTGTAGAAAAGGATTTTACTAATAATTTCAGCTGTTTCTAGCACTGCCGTCCGTTGTATAGTGCCAGTATTCATGCTCATGCCAAATTCTCCTAGAACTGTTCCAAGTGCTCCTACACTTATTGGTATTATACTGTTTTTTTATTATTATTATTATTATTATTATTATTATTGCTAGAGTGATTACTCGGAGTAGTCACACAGGCAATCATCAAAGATATATTTTTGAGAACAACTCGTGGCGTTCTCTGGAGTCTGAGTGACAACAAGTCTCTCCAGATTTCCAGTATTCTCCACTTCTTTCGATAACGTTTGCACAAGAACTTGCGTTATCGCAACAGCCAATTACCATTGATTTCTCGTTGGCATCGATCATTGGTTTTCACTGTAATTTGGGTGGCAATAAACTTCGCCAATGTTCCAGCCTCCTTTGCACTCATCCAGCAGAGCTGTTGCTATGGCTTTCTCTCCTCGGTCTTTCCGTCCTCCTTGACCCTCCTCAAATATTTGGTATTTGGTATGGCGCAAGTTTATGGTGGCATTATTATTATTATTATTATTATTATTATTATTATTATTATTATTATTATTATTATTATTATTATTCCTTAAATATTTATCTACTTGTCCGATGTCCGTCCGGTGTCACAAGAAAACATCATCATCGCAACCATTAATTGATCCAAAACGAATTACCTCATTTTATAGTCGCTCTTTATCAGTTAAAAATCATTAAAATCATTTCTTCTCCAAAATATTTCAAGACAAAAAGAAAACATATATGTCTGTTTATGGTTTCAAATTATTTTATAATTTTTAAAAAGTCATGTTGAGAGGCGACTTTAATTTTTTTATTAAAGATTCTTTATTAAAATAAAAAAAATGTGCAAGTGAATTGACATCTGTTTCTTTACAATTTATATTTCAAAATATTTAGAAAGAAAATGGGTTATATGCTGAAGCTTCATTGAAAAAATCTAAAGTTTTTAAATCAATCCTGTTTAATATTAAAACGTTAAAAAAGCTTTGTTTAAAAAATGTTTTAAATTCGTCGTTATTTGTTTTATTATTTATTCATTTTATTTTTAATGTGTTTTAAAGCTTTTCAACTACCGTGGAATTTTCACGGGTTCTGCTAATTATTATTATTATTATTATTATTATTTTTATTATTATTATTATTATTATTATTATTGTTGTTGTTGTTGTCTATTATTATTATTATTATTATTATTATTGTTGTTGTTGTTGTTGTTTATTATTATTATTATTATTATTATTATTATTATTATTATTATTATTATTATTATTATTATTCCTTTCAGTTCTTTTTTAATGACGGTGGGAAACACCTCTCTGAATTTGTACCGTTTTTCTCTTTAATCATTACCCTGTGGTCTTTTGGGACGATACAATCAACAGTTTGGCGATTTCTTTTCTCCATTTAAAAAATGACGCTGTAATTTCTTGCTTAAATGAGATTATTTGCGTATACCTCCATGTCCCAAATGATTTGTAGCTTTCGTTTGTCAGTACTTATCTTTGTTTATGTACCATTTCTCTACATGTGCAAAATTTAAGCGTTTGCATAATTCAGTGTCCTGCTTTTCCCACGCAATCTTGTCTCGTCTTGTATTATTATTATTAGTAGTAGTAGTCGTAGTAATAGTATTTCTGTTGTCACGTCTTCAGTCTGCCAGTTGTTATTGCTGTTTGTATGCTATAAGTATATTCTTTTGTCGGTCTTCCAGCACTTTCCGCAAGAGTCTGGCGGTTTTCTTACAAAGGAGAGGAGTCGCCACTTATCAAGACTCGGGGACTACTCGAGGGTAAGGTTTAATGAGTGTATAGTGGTCAAGGGGAACATGTCGTAGTCATCGTTAGTAGTGGAAATTTTATCTGTCCGTCTGTATCACTCATTTCCCAAGCTAGAAAGCCAAACAATCACCAAGACAACACTAGTCTCTGTCTCACAAGTACATCTTTTCTAATAAAACCCTAAAGAAAACTAAGCAATGATGAAAACAATGAAGAAATGTAAAGTTTTAAAATAGCGACAGATTAAGTATCATGATTTTTTAATTTCTGTTTTTTTTTTAAATTGTCTGGATTTTATATTCATTCTTGTCATGAAATTACTTGTAATGTTTTCATTAATGAGCAATCCATAAACCAAATGAAAGCTTTTCTACATATTTTTATACATGCTGATCTTTTCATTTTTATTATTTCGGTTCTTAACAAGGCATTAAATCAACCTACTTATCAAATCATTTTGTGACATTCCCCAAGGTTCTCGAAACAACAGGTACAATTTCTACCTTGTTCAACTTCCGCAATCATGTTTATCTTCCTTTTCTTTTTCTTTCACATTCCCATCAACTCGTACCGCTATATCAATCATTATTGTCGTGCCTTCCTTGTTTTTCAACAAAATTAAATCTGGTCGCTTTGCTTCAATCACATTGGGTATTCATATCGCACAATTTCATGCCAGTATTTTCCATTGCATCCCAACTTTTTGTTGTATATATCCGAATAGACCTTCGCATAACATTATTATTGTTATTATTATTGTTATTATTATTATTATTATTGTTATTATTATTATTATTGTTGTTGTTGTTATTATTATTATTATTGTTGTTATTATTATTGTTATTATTATTGTTGTTATTGTTATTATTATTATTATTAATATCATTATTATTGTTGTTGTTATTGTTATTATTGTTATTATTATTATTATTATCATTGATAATGATAATAATATTATTATTGTTATTATTATGTTTATTGTTATTATTATTAATATTATTATTATTGTTAATATTATTATTATTGTTATTGTTATTATTATTGTTATTATTATTGTTATTACTATTATTATTATTAATATTATTATTATTGTTATTATTATTATTGTTATTATTATTGTTATTGTTATTATCATTATTATTGTTATTATTATTATTGTTGTTGTTGTTTTTATTATTATTATTGTTATTATTATTGTTATTATTAATAGTACTATTATTATCAAAATTATTGTTATTATTATTATTATTATTATTATTATTATTATTTATGCATATTTGAGAAGAAACCATTTTATTTTTATTTAGATACTGATAAATCATATATGGAATGTACTATTGTTTTCGCGTTTTAATTCAATCTGACTATCGAACTATTATTCAAACTTCTGGTCGAGTGTACATTATGTGCCTTCTTAAGGAATCAATTTGCAAGACAATCACTTTTTCTGTTGTTGTAGCGTGACGTTTATTGTTTCACTGAACAAACATTTGCACAGTTTAAATGGGTTTTGTACATTTTTTGTGCTTCTTTCGATTTGTTGGATACTCGTTTGTTGTCTTTTTATTTTCGAGGTTGACTCTTTTAACTGTGATGATCGTCTCAGCTGAAACCAATAATACCTTGAAGGAATTTTCCCTTTCCTAGCTCTATCCATTTTTTATTTTCTATTTCTTTCTCTCTCTCTTCCTATATATATATATATATATATATATATATATATATATATATATATATATATATATATATATATATATATATATATATATATACTAGCGGACGCTCGCCATTGCCTGGTTGTAAAATACGCTTAAATATGATATTTTGATTAATGCAGATTTTGTATTTATTGTTACATTGTATTGGGCCCAATATATAGTAATGATTTATAAAGTAAAAAAAATGACTCGTGCGCCACCATCGAGAATCGAAACCGAAACATTTAACTTACAATTACTTTTTCCTTTGACGTTAATTCCTGGGTAATGAAGATATGTTATCTGCAAGGCTAAAAATTAAAACATGAACCAATAACTATTACGTTACGCATTCGTAATGCCGTTGCTCGACCTTTACCTGGCAAATTCCATTTTTTTTAATTTACGCATTTTGCACAGATTTTCATCGGCTAAAATCCAAATATAAAGTTTCGCATGGGTTCGAATGCCATATATATGACGTTTCATGTCTATAGATAAAAAAACTGACAGAGGAATTTGGTAGATAAAATTTTTAAACAAATATATATATACGCATACATAAATATCTATAGAACAAGGTTTGTGTTCACTATAAGCTTTTTTAGCAAATGTTACGCAATTATAAACCATGTAAAATATTTGCATGAATGATATTACACGTCATAGTTAACTGAAGATGATCATCCCATAAGAAAACCGAAAACCCAAATAAGAAATTAGCTAATATGAATGTTTAAAAGAATATGCAAATTTGCTAGATCTTTTGCAGATAGAATGCAATTTCACGACTCATATATAACCAAGTTGTATTTTCTTTTAAAATAAATAGAAAAATGAGTGTTGTGAATATCAATACACACAAAAAAAATTATAGGAGCATATATATATATGTATATATATATATATATATATATATATATATATATATATATATATATATATCACCGAAAAAGTGTCTCATGGTAAACAACTCATGATTTCTGAAATAACATTAGGACTATTACGAATTCGTGAAATAAAATGCAAGAAATTAATTGAGTTACCAGTAAAATAAGTTTCTAACGAAGGACAAGGTTGTTTACATACACACACACACACAGTATATATATATATATATATATATATATATATATATATATATATATATATATATATATATATATATATATATGGTTTTCAATGTCGGGTTAGACAGCATACATATACGTATCCATCTCTTTGTCTATAATATATATATTATGAGAGAGAGAAAAATAGATAAATAAATATATATATATATGTATATATATATATATATATATGAGAGAGAGAGAGATAGGAGAGAGAGAGATGAGAGAAGTTTGTGGCGAGAAGAAGGAAAGTGGAGGTCGGAGAATGGAAAATGGGAATAAAAAAAAGGCAAATAAATTCGCACTGAGGATTGAACCATTAATGTCTAGAAACTAGTCACTGAGTTTTTCCAAGTACATTATTTGTTACGCTACAGGTCTTTATGGGCAATACTCAAAATACAATTGCCAATTATTTGGTACTTTTGCATGGTTATAGATGACAGAACAAGAGCATGCTACCCCCGATGGATTAAATAAACACTTCCATTTGAAATTCTGCGCAAATTCGTGAGTTCAAGAGAAAAATTCCCGAGTTCGACAAGATACATCTGAAGAATATTAGAGTTGTTTCGCAACGTTGTGAAAATAACACTCAACATGATTACATTATTACGAATTATCAATACACATCTAAAAAAAATAACACTCGACATGATTACATTATTACGAATTATCAATACACATCTAAAAAAAAAATAACACTCGACATGATTACATTATTACGAATTATCAATACACATCTAAAAAAAAATAACACTCAACATGATTACATTATTACGAATTATCAATACACATCTACAAAAAAATAACACTCGACATGATTACATTATTACGAATTATCAATACACATCTAAAAAAAAATAACACTCGACATGATTACATTATTACGAATTATCAATACACATCTAAAAAAAAATAACACTCAACATGATTACATTATTACGAATTATCAATACACATCTAAAAAAAATAACACTCGACATGATTACATTATTACGAATTATCAATACACATCTAAAAAAAAATAACACTCGACATGATTACATTATTACGAATTATCAATACACATCTAAAAAAAAAAAATAACACTCAACATGATTACATTATTACGAATTATCAATACACATCTAAAAAAATAACACTCGACATGATTACATTATTACGAATTATCAATACACATCTAAAAAAAATAACACTCGACATGATTACATTATTACGAATTATCAATACACATCTAAAAAAAATAACACTCGACATGATTACATTATTACGAATTATCAATACACATCTAAAAAAAAAAATAACACTCGACATGATTACATTATTACGAATTATCAATACACATCTAAAAAAAATATCAAAAACAGAAAACAAAATAAAAATAAATAATGAACAATAAGAAAATAACGAAAAAAAAAGTAGGGAAGAAAAATAAATTTACAAAAGATAAAATATAACCAGAACTAAAGAAATAAAAAAGGGAAAACCGCAAAATAAAAACATCCAAAACTTTCGAATCTTGCCCGATTATCTCTCTTTTCTTTTCGTTGTATCTTATTTATCGTTCGGCCATTTTCCATTAGCCGACGATAAAGGCTGCATTCCCTTCTACATTTTAAGCTCTGCTCATTCTTCGCACCATCACTAGTGCTGACCCGGACCATTTGACAGCATCATCAATCAAATTGGTCACGATTTGTTTTTTGTCTTTTTGTTTCCTTCATCATTCGTCCTGGCCAGATGACGTGATCCTGCCAGAGACATCGTGTTGCAATGCGACTGATCACATTTGAACCCAACGCAAGAACAATGAAACCGTAAACACAAACTGAAAATATAAAAAAAAATTAACTACAATAATGTCTTAAATGATTTCTTCAATAGTGCCATAACTTTATTTGTTTCTTTTTCTAATCATCTTATCAGTTTGTTTTAACTGAGGATGGGGTATCCTCATGGATGCCAGAAATATATAGTCCAACCGAGAGATCTTTTTAAAAATTCTAATCGTCCTTTTTAATTGCAATTATCTTTTTGCGCTTGGTGAACCGGGTATATTTTCCAGGTATATTTTTTTGTTTATTATTCTTTTTCATGAGTTCAGTTGATTATAAAATTACTGGAATGATGAAGCTCTTCCTAAAATTTCAGTTTCCTTTTATGCCGAGCATAAGACCTCAGCATTTAGTTATTTTTTCTGTCCCAACCCTGTTTAATCCAGCACCATGGGCGGGGGGCTCTAACTTCTACTTATCTTGCTTCTTTCACTTAATTTCTTAATTACACAATTTCAAAGAGATGAATCAAAGAACAGGTGCTGAAAAGAAAACTTCTCAAAGATGATGGCCTCCAAATTCTAAAGTACTTGGTTGGTTTTCTCCTGAGAGATTATTTGCATTTATCAGTAATACATCCTGCCATAGAAACAATAATGATGGTATTCACAGAAACATTCTAAAGAAACATTCAACCGACACGAGGATTGGGGAAAGCTCAACTGCTTTTGAAAGGACACAGGGGATGTGAGTTTTCAAAGAAGTAAGTCAGTTTGTAACATAATGTATATGAGCGCGTGGGAAAATATCAGCACCAGCGAATTATAGCTGGCTTGCGAAGAGATTAGCACAAGTAAATGAAAACGTGCATATGCAAATTAGGAAACGTGCGCGAGAAGGAAAAGAAAAAAGGAGAAAAATGCATCACGTGGCCAGGATAAGCAAAGTGGACGTCGAGGAGAATAGACGTGTAAAGTCGAAGATTTGAATGGGTCGGCTGGTCCCAGCGTGCGGTCGGAAGGAGGAGAAACGCATGTTAGGCTAAAATGGACAGGTTGCAGCGAGACACATTTCATGCTGTGCCGAAATTAACGGCAATAAATGCTATTGTTAAAGAGAGAAAACATGCCAACTGTTTAGTTCTTTCTTCTGAGAGAAAAACTCATTTTTTGAAAGGATAAAGAGATGCGAAGTTGACATTCGTTAAAGAAATTAAAGAATCTATATATTAATACAATAGCGTGTGTGTTATTTTGTGTATCACATTTACATCTTTTTTCTTCCTAGTGACTCGTTTAATTGTAATGACCTTCAATTTTTTGTAATAAATAATTATATCCAGAATTCTTTATAAGTTTTGTTTTTGGTTTCGGTTATAGCTGATAGCATTAAAGAAATCTATTTTTTTAAATAATTTTAATAAGAATTAAGTTTTGGTTTCGGTTTCAATGATAGCTGAAGAAACTCAAGTTATAAGTTTTGGTTTCGGATCTGATTCGAGCTGACACACACACACACACACACACACACACACACACACATATATATATATATATATATATATATATATATATATATATATATATATATTTAAATCACTACTTTATAATATATAAGACTCGATAGAAAGTTGACTCTATAGTAAAATAATATGTATGAAATCTGTATTAATTAAAATATAATATTTAAGCGTATTTTATGACCGGGCTATGTCGGGAGACCCTTCTAGCTAAGATAAATACTTTTACGGTTTTAACAAAAGAGCTACGATAATATCAGGACTTCTCCATTTACGCTGAACATCCATAGAATACCAACATCAATATATTACATATGCCCTGCTAGTTTATGTATTAATTCCGTAGTAGCTTTAACTTACGTATGTGTGCCTAAGTTTTCAGATTATAAATTATTCCATCGGGAGATCTTATTTATTAAAAAGAAGCATAGAAGGTGATAACATACTACGAACATTAAATTGTATATACAGGGTTGTCAAAAAGTCAGGTAACATTTTAAAGAAAAGCGATATTAGCAATACACGTATATTTAAGTACCATACATTGAAATATAAAATGAAACAAACATGAAATATGTTTATTTTGTTAATTGTCGTCCATTTCTCTCTATCAATCGCTGGAAGCGATTAACCACTGATTGTGTAACACGTGTAATCATGTCAGCTGATATCCGCGCAATCTCCTCTTCAATAAATAACTTTAAAGACGCTATTGTATCAGGCTTCTTGCCATAAACGATATCCTTTACATAGCCCCAAAGCCAGAAATCAGGAGGGGTAAGATCCGGAGACCTGGCTGGCCATTCAACTGGGCCACGGCGACCAATCCATCGTTGTGGAAAAATTTCATCCAAGAAATAATATTAAACGAATAGAGATTATAATGGATCATATTGTTTTTTCTACCTTTAACATGTTACCTGACTTTTTGACCACCCTGTAAATACGCTAATGCAATGTTCGTAGTATGTTGTCACCTTATATCCTCCTTTTTAATAAATAAGATCTCCCGATTACCGAAGGCGCAATGTAAAAAATAAATGATGATCTCACTTTTGGCCGTACGTGAAACTAAAATACACCTTTTGAATCCAAGGGTAGTATCTGTTCTGTCTAAAGATGCTAAAATGATACCGTTGGATTTCAGTTCGCGCCGGGCGTCCATGCTACGTAAATATGTTACAAACCTCATATAAGGATATTTGGGATTAACTGTAATAACCAGAAATATTATGACACTACATTAACCAGATTACTTTAATAAATATTTTTACAGTTTTAACAAAAGCTCTGCAATAATATAGTGAATCGAAGCTGGAAAACAAAAACAATTTTTACTTTGTTCAGTGTTCTCATAAACTGTAGAAACGGCACATGGCTATTGTCTCTCAATCAATTCTAAAATGTTCTTTTATTTTTGTTTTGGTTTTCTTTCTAAAAAGCGTAAATGTTCAAATGAGAAACAAGACATTTACAAATTTACAATACAAAAATATTTTAAAAACCTCTGACCTAATCTTTTAAAATAAAAATAATATCTTGACATTTTAAAATATAAACAAAATGGCGTCCACATTCCTACTAAATTATTCAGCGACTCAAATCATAAACATATTTTCTACAATTATAATTAATAATGATATTTTTTTCTTCGTTTTTTTTTAGCACAGATTACATATAAAGTTAAACATATGCATTTCAAATTGTCTGTGTGTGTTTCTTTTATGTTTTCTATGTTTTTGTGTGTTAATTTTTCTGCTTCTTTTTCTAACTATTTACAATTATAGCATATGGTCCTTTTTCTTAATTCTTTTGGAAAATACTTTTTTCGTGTGCAGATTGTTTGTTTTTTCTTTTTCTATTTTTTTCTTTCTTCCCAAACTCTATATAAATGTTGTATTTGTAGTTTCTCAGGTTCAGTACCTCCCTTGTGGGGAAGCTCTCGTCATGAGCACCAAAAAGGTATATGTTATAAAATTACAGTACCAAAACGTGTATATGTTTGATAACGATTTATTTTACATAACTGGGAGAATTATGGATGAAGTTTCTTACTTTTCGTTCGTCTGAAGGTCCTCTGGTGATGTGACAATGTACATCATACGAACACAATAGATCAATAAGATATACCTGAAACTTTTCTTTCATGCATGATTCTGTTGAACCACAGAATAGCAATTATAATTTTATGCATATAAATTTATTTCAGATTTGTCTCCGGTTCCCCAGGAGCCTGCGTTACGTGTTTACATACTTGTCTTCATCTAGCTTCGCTTCGGAGCTCGTACCAATGCACGTATGCACGGTTCTAGACTCACAACTCTAATCTTTTGATCTGTCAGTTCCAGTACGTCACCTGCATAAGGACACGTTTCATTCGTTTCCGGTGGCGTAAGTGTTTCAAAGACACGTTTCATTAATAGTCAGGTAAGCCAACTGCTCCAGGCCAACCTTCCATATATTTTATTTATATTTAGCTAAGCTAATTTTCTAAACTAATAAGTTGAACTAATTTTTACATTCCAGTAACAAGTTTTATTTCTCTAAACAATAATTAGCAACTATTTTTAGCAAGATCACAGGCTGTTGTCCGTCTAATATCCAACATTCATTCATGTTGAATATCCAGAGAATGCCCAACAGTAATATATTACATATGAAAGATGCCGCTGTAGAATTTTCACAGGCCCCGCTTGTAGAAAATATTGTATTTGAGAAAGAGTTTTCTGAACAGACGAAACTGACATTTAGTTGTGTGGTCATAATTATCAGAATCATTTTCAGAAAAAATATGGCAAGTCGTATTTACAAAAAAAATAATTGTAACAAGTCTTAAAATTATAGGTGACAGTATAACGATTACGGTATTAGTTTTGTGGAAGATGTTGGTGAAAAAGCATGATGGAGGGAAATGAATGTATAATTTTTTTATCCTATTAGAAAATTTAGTGTTTCATGTTGAGAGACTTGAACTAAATCATGCTTGAATTTTCCAACAGAATAATAATCCGAAGCATACAACAAAAGATACGAATGGTTTTGCTCGCCGGGAAAAAATGTTGATATCGTGCACTGACCAAATCAGACTCCAAATTTGAATCCAATTGCGAAGTTGTAGCGATATTTGTAAAATTGGGTTTGAGAAAGAGTTACAAAATATTACAGACAATATGCGATGCAGGAGGAAACAATCAAAATGAATTATAACAACTTCTGTATAATTAAATATAATTTAAGGTTTATTTGCATATATTAGTAGTATACAATTTTATACAGTTAATGTATGAACAAATTAGTTACGATGAGTGTTCAATAAGTAATATATCTGACCTACTTCCAGTTTTCCTATCTAACTGAAATTTGTGTGAAATATGAAAAATTACAACTCTGAACTAATTGTGGTTTTGATTTACAGGTGTCTGAATGAAAATGTGAAATAAAGTTTGTTGAGTGCCACGCGGTGATTTGGTGTTTGCTAAAAGTGAGACATGAGTTAATACAGTTGAGGTATTTTAGAAGATCGACGGGTGATTACTCGCTACATGGTAAAAGAGGCCAAGATTATTACAGAGTCTAACTCTCATTCCTGACCATTTGCATATGCATAAGATGTCTTCCAAATGGATTCCCGGGTTGCTGACACCTTTCCAGGGAACAGATCGCGTCGTGTGCTCGAGAATTAATTTTTAGATAAGTCAAACTTATTCAAAGGGCTAATTACACAGGGCGAAACAAGAGTACAGCCAATGCAATTGAAGCACTTTGACTCATAGCTCCAAAGACAAGGGTACAGCTCTCCGCTGGCAAGTTCATTTTCAGTTTTCTGGGACCAGAACGGAGTAGTAATAAGTTTTCTGGCAAAGTATACCACAATTACAGGAGCCTATTATGCTCCATTTTTGAGAAAATTAGAAGAAGCTATCAAAATTAAGAACCATGCGGGAAAATTTTTGACTGTGGTTTCAGCTAAACGGGTGTTTTTCGTGAAAGATTGGTGAGGGGGGGACAAGATATTGGAGCTCAGACGAGCACTTGCCATGGAAGTAACGATAAAACAAAGACTGGCTCGCAATGTCTCTCCTGTTGGAGAGAGGTTGCAGGGAAGAGAATTTAACGTTACGTTAAATACCTACGGGTTTCTGTTTATGATAAATAAGAATTTTCTATCAATTAAAATATAATACTTATACGTAGTTTAAAATATGATTTGGTCTATCTGATCGGGCTCCTTGCTCGGACCGATGTGATTGCTTCTCTCTTCAGATTTTCCTGTCTTCCATCAGTTACATCAGATCTTCAAGATCACAGTTGGCGTCGTGTGCAAATTTCTGGATGTACGTACATCTAGATCGTCGTATGCTTCTGCGCCCGTACAGTGGAGTTCACAGTCACATATTTCTCACCAACTCTTGCTCGCTCATCTGGCAATGACCAGCAAATCGTAGACGGCAAATCGTAGACGTTGTTCCCTTATGATAGAAGTTATGGCACGTAGGTTGCCATAAATCTATTACTTTGTAGGATGAGATTGCCATAACATACGAGTGTATGTGCCCTTTAGATTTCTTTCCAATCTTTTGGTGAGTGCCCAGGTTGTATCACTATAAATAAGGACAGACTTAGATAAATTAAACAATATATAGTTCACTTTACTTACGCTTACGCTTAGCATTTGTGGTTCAAATTTCATAATGTTTTGTTACTTAGATAACTTCGGGTGAATCCATAGAAATATATAAGCATATACACATACCTAACTAGAAATTATGTAGTATTATTTTTCATTTTTATTGTTTTATTTTATACATATACGCAACCGTTTAATGTATACAAGTGTATGTTAATAAATCTCCAACTGGTTTACATTCAGCTTAGATAATTAGGCTAAGATGCAGATTACAGAATCGGCGACGCGAAGTCAAATTCAGTCGAGTCTATTACATTTATGTGTGTTTCGTTGTAAAAACTGTGAAGGCTGGACCTAAACTATGTCTAAAAGAGTAGCATTTGTTCAATGAATTAAATGCAATAAATATCGCATTCCAGCAACGGTTAATTATCTATTTGGTTTGATATGCCGCAAAAGTGAGCTACTAAAACAACATTTTGTTATTATAATAGTAACTGTTTTAGTTGTGTGTGTTTTTTTAAGTTGATTTTTTCCGTTTTTTATGGCACATTTAAACAGACATTTTCTCCGGCGATTTTATTTTTTATTTGAATATAATTACTGGCATTTAAAACCATAATCAAATTATTGAGAACACGACTCGAATTAAGCAAAATTGTGGCTTCTTTGTAAAAATAACTTCTTAGCTTTATTGCTTCTAGTAATTCTGTTTCTTTCTTATTTTCTGGTTTGATTCAAAGAGTTGAACTAAAACCTCGTTGATACTCGAAATTTATCTAAAAATCAGTTATTCTTTGACTCACTTGATTATTCTCTTTTAGCATTATTATGGTCTAATGTTGGGATTCTACGAAATATTTAGAGCATTTTAAAGTGTTAGTATACGTTTGCAACACTGTATCTAGAAATTGCAATTTATGAATTATAAAAATCCCACCGGGGGGGGACGATTGTTTAGAGTAAAATCACCGTTCGTGGAAATATATCAAATCTGTTGCCAAGATCGCTGGAAAAATGGTTGGATCACTCTACCGCTCCAGAAAGTATTTCATTGCCGATGTAATACTCTATCTGTATAAGAGCCAGGTACGTCCTACAATGGAGTATTCTTACCACATTTGAGCAGGAACTGCAGGTGCACCCTATTCATTCTTGATAGAGTTCAAAACCGACTTCGAAATCTAGTATATGATGCCTTCTTCTCTTCCATGTAAGCTCTGTCCCACAAGAGACACGTTGCAAGCCTGTCTCTGCTCTATTTGCAAAAGTCTTTCTGTTCTATCGTTATTTTCATGGCAATTACTCTATTGAACTTTATGATCTCCCTTGCCAAACCTTTACAAAAACACTCGCCTAGCTACAACCACTATATACCATTTTCCCCACTCTCTATCTGTGCCTAAATCTAAACACAGATTCCATGAACAAAGGTTTTTTTCCAAAACTGCTCGCCTGTGGAACACTGTTCTGCTGGTTTGCTTCTCGATTGGATACAACATTCAAATACAATGTAAACAAGTTCTTGTTGAGCCGTCCCCATAAATAATCAAATTCTACCCAATTTACATTATCAACGATTGCTACACTTACATTCATTAACCATTTATCCTCGAGTGCCTCTCAAGTAAAAATAAAATCTGCAAGTGGCATCTAAAGAAAGGTCAAAAAGTGACATAATTGACAAACAAGTCACCCAAGATGAAACTGGGTTTGTGAAAGAATTTTAATCTGTCAAAAGCGATGGTTGCGTGATGGATAGGACTGATGCAGACTCAAATGATAGGCCGAGGTAATCAGCAGCTAATAAGATTGCGTGCTGGTCGCCAACATGAAAGGTCCTGAACTTTCATCTAGGCTTCAGCCTCTGCCCCATCGACGAGATGTTGCATCCCTCTGCCTGTTCTACAAATACTTTAATGGTGAATGCTCTGACGAACTGCAAACACTTGTACCTCCCCGACGTAACTACCCCCGACAAACCAGACAAGCTACTAAGTCTCATCCCTTTGCAGTAGAGATCCCTAGGTGCAAGAAACCCTTTTACTCCAATAGTTTCTTCCCCAGAACTGCGGGTCTTTGGAACTCCCTTCCGGGATTCTGCTTTCCCAACTGCAATGATATGCAGAAGTTCAAGTGTAATGTTAACAAACATCTTTCTACTCATCTCCCTTCATAATGACCCCGCTAATTAAGTCCCTGATAGTAGCCCCCTACTTCAAAGTGGCACTGTGCCTTGTTTGGGGTGAAAATTGAATTAAAATAAAAAAAAAGGTAACAAGACTTTGTGATATTTCCTGTGTATGTGAAAAGTTGCGCAGAGGAGATAGTGAGGTTTGAGAGAATTTAATCGGATTTGACTTGAGGCTATACTCTTCTACCTTGTGAATCGAAGCTGGATATTCCACCAGACTAGATAAATTCTCGTCCTGGAATCAAGTAAAACTACGCGACCTAAATAATGATGTACTATAGCATATTTAAATTGTCAATTGAGAATAGAACAATTATGTTCTTAGCTTTATATTTAATTTAATTTATTAATTCGGTGTTTGAGAGAGAAAAAGGGTAATTTTAATGGAATAATCGAATATCTATATATTTTAATGGAATAATTGAATATCTATATATCTCATATAGAGATCAGGTGTTGCCTCTTGATTTTTGAGAACTCCGACTGAAGTAAATTGAAATTTAAAAAAATCGAGCGGATTCGCTTTTCTATCAAGCAGGAGAGAAAAGTTGTTTCGCGTCTAGAAGTTACAAGTTGAATAAACCTCCAAACTATATCAAGAAATAAATTAACTATCCCTCTCTACACACGAAAGATATATAAGTTCATGTATATGCTAGATTATAAAAAGATTATATCTTATTATCCTAAAATACAACCTAGTTTATGTTATGTATTTTAAGTGCTTGATTTCAACATTTTCTTTTTGTTATTCCCTTTTTAATATAATCTATATATTAATGCCATAGCGTGTGTGTTCTTTTGTGTGCCACGTCGTTTAATTGTTATGTTCTTCTGTTTCTCATTATAAATAATTTTACCAAGAATTCTTCATAAGTTTTAGTTTCGGTTTCGATTACGGCTGAGGGAACTCAAGTTATATATATACGTATATCTTCTTATAAGTTTTTATTTCGGTTTCGATTCAAGCTAATGCACCCAAGTCATATGGATATATGTTTTTATTTTTGAAACCACAACTTTATAACATAAAAATTGATAGAACATTAACTCTATAATAATATATACGAAATCTGCAAGAATTAAAATATCATATTTAAGCGTACTTTACGACCGGGCATTCGTGCTAGCTTAGATAAATACTTTTGCAGTTTTAACAAAATGGCTACAATAATATCAGAGCATGATATTCTTACTAAAAAACTTTGCCGTTGAACTTTTATTTCCAAACAAATCAAATACAGAAAAATCCAGAAAAATCCAAAATCAAAACTGTCATTTTCATTCGTTTCATGTATTTAAAAATAGGATTCAGACAGTTTGAAAAATAAACCTAAGAAAAAAATATCTTTTTAATAAATCGCTCTATTATAGTTTTAATAAATAAATGCACATAAAAAAGGGAAATAAAGAAAATATTTTTAACCAAAGTTCTTTTTTCATCTTTTTACTTCTTGTTTTTTTTTTTATTATTATTATTTACAGTTTCATGTTCTAAAGCGCCACGAAAAATTATTCGCTCTTTGGTTGGTATGACGTCATATCCTTATGAGCATGTGACTTTTTCGGCGGGTCGATAGACACAGGCAAACAATACACTATGTGCGTGTAAGAAGACTTACAAGCTTCCTGACTGCTAATAAGTCCAGTTACTAACCAATCATCGTCACAATGCTTAGCAGAAAGTAATGTATTTATGGTCATTTCACCGGAGTCGAGCAGACAGCCGGTGTCTGTATCTGCATGAGTGGCTGAATCACTTGTGTGAGATTTTACGTTCACTTGCATTGATTTTTGAGCGCGTCGCTTTGATGTCGTCTGATCACATAGGCACGCCTTGCACCGACGTCGCACCAATTAATTTGGTTTTGATTTATTTATTAGTTGTACCTATCCAGCATTACCCGGGAGTGTGTTCATCTTTATTTTTGTTTCTTTTTCTTAACTATTAAGTGGGTTCAATACATAATGCCTCCGACCAATTTCTACTTGTTTGATCATTTGTTTACATGTGCTATGATGTATATCTCCATGGTTTATGTTGTAAATTACAATTCGTAATTAGTTAAAGTTTCTGATTTATATGTGTTTGAACTGAGTCAGATATGAAATAGAGCCTGTTGAGTGCCGCGTATTGATCCAGTTTTTGTATTTGAAAGGACACACACAACAGGATACTTTTTTAAAAATGTGAGAACAGTATGGAAATGATGACTCACTATATAACCATCTAAATCGTTGCATCATGAATTCAAACAACACCAGAAATCTGTGGTAAAATTCACAGAACTAGTAGCCTCACATTCTGTCATTGAGTAGAAATTGTTATTTTTGAAGCGATGCGTGACTATTCGCCAAATAGCCCAAGAGGACAAAACAACGCTCCGGTCCACAATGCGCATGTCGCTATATCAGAAGTTATGTGGCTATGAAATCCTTCCCTATCTCCTACTCTCCAGATCTTGCGCCATCTGACTTTCACCGCTTTACAGAAATTAAGTTGTTTTTGAAGAAAATGTGTTTCAAGATAATGCAACCTTGATTTCTGAAATCACGCCGTGGTTGGATAACCTGGGATTTTCGACAAAATGGGCGCCAGAGATGCATAAAATGATGGGAGAAAGACTAATATGCCAAGTTTCGTTACTTCTATAAGAAGTTGCTTATGAGTATCATTTATTGAACCCTAACCCTGGTATAACGTTTCATTTTCCCGACATTTTCTTAAATACGGTTTTTATAATGAAATTTAATTTTTACTGTATTAAATTGCAAAATTATTAATTGAACGAAATTACGATAAAATCATAACTGATTTTTTTAGGGTTGTTTTAATTTTTATTTATGAAATTATTTTTGTAAACAGGGCAATTCCTTCGAATCACCAGCTCTAGGATCCTTGTGTCTGTGAAATAGAGCGTCTGAAAATATCAGCAAGAGCTGTTGGATAGCTGGCTTGCGAAGATATTAGCAACAACTCTTTTCCTGATCTACATTAATGATCTTCCAAATCACATCCTTACATCATTTGTAGACATTTATGCTGACGACACTACCATTTATGGTAGCACATCTAAGACAGTAAACGACCAAGTTCTCTCCGATTCTCTCTCCTCTGATCTTGAGCACGTAGTACAATGGGTAAAGGAGTGGCTGGTTACTTTTAATGTATCTAAAACCAAGCTTCTCTCTTTACATCATCAACATTCTGATCCACATCTGGCATCAATTGAAATGAATGGCTCTCGTCTTCAGGAGGCCTCAAGTTTTGACAAGCTTCTGGGTTTGGCCATTACTCCTGATCTTAAATGGAACACGTACATCAAATCTGTTGCCAAGGCCGCTGGAAAAATGGTGGGATCTTTCTATCGATCCAGTAGATATCTCACTGCTGATGCTATTCTCTATCTATATAAGAGCCAGGTACGTCCAAGGATGGAATACTGTTGCCACATCTGGACAGGGGCCACTAGAAAGGACTTCCCTGCCTTGATAGAGTTCAAAATAGACTTCGTAGCCTCGTAGGAGATGTCCTTTTCTCTTCCCTGCAACCTCTATCTCACAGAAGAGATGTTGCGAGTTTGTCTCTGTTGTATCGTTACTTTCATGGAAAGTGTTCGACTGAGCTTCAGTCTATGGTCCCCCCTCGCCAAACTTTCACAAGAAACACTCGTCTAGCTGCAAACACTATCAATAATTCCCCCCACTCTTTATCTGTACCTAAACCTAAACGTAGATTCCATGAACAAAGCTTCTTTCTTAGAACTGCACACCTGTGGAATTGTCTTCCGTTTTCCTTCTTTCCGGCTGACTACAATATGGTTGTCTTCAAGTCTAACGTAAATAAGTTCTTGATGAGCCGTTCCATATAAGTTATCAAATTAACCGAAATTTCATTACTAATGATTACTATATTGTCCAATTTCTACTGTACACTCTTTAACCCTTATCCTTGAGTGGCCTCTTGGCCTTGATAATGTGGTGATTCCTGTGTAAAAAAAGCAGTAGCCGTTAAAGCACATATGCAAATCAGGAATTGTGCGCAGGCTTGCGTCACAAGAAAAAGAAAACATACTCCACGTGATCTTGGAGAGTTTCTATAGAATTGAAACGGCACTAACCCTATGCGGGTTTAACTGGCTTCCTCCAAAGGAGAGAGTTCTATAGGAGTATAACTTCCACAAGTTCTCCCTAATCGATGTATATCCCCGTTCGTAGAGATGACGACGTTAGGTTTTTGCAGCTCTTGCAGAGAAGTGTCAACGTCCTCCTGCATACAGCGCCTGGAATTCCCAAATTAGTCACCTATCTGGTACTGACATGTTCAACGTTGCTTAACTTAACGAGAACCGGTGTGTCAACGTGATTTTGCCCTATATTAAGTATGTCGTATATTTCTATAGTTTCTATGTCTACTTACGAAGATTAAAATCAAGTTATAATCAAAATATTCATTAAAATGTAGAAAAAATCTAAGAAACGAGCAATTATTTTTAAAAATCCACTAATTGTTGTTTGCATATATAACTGATAGCTTGATCTGGTAATCTTCATACAATTGAGGGCGAATTGTTTTGCCTGTAATAAGAGATACTTTATACTAGGTTCAAAGATCCCAGTGAAAGTATTTTGATGCAACCCGATAGTATTATTTACAAAGTTGTTAAATCGTTGCGTAAAGTATAAATGTTTTCCACTGTCTGTGAGAGATGTAGGCTCACCCAGTATTTTAAAATACTGGTGATCGGTCCTCTGTTTCTTAGTGCATATCTTTATCTGAAAGTACATCTTTTAAACTCCTCGGCCTAACGTTCACATGAAACATGAGTTGGAAAAATTACATTGAGAGCATTGCCAGGACCGCTGCGAAGAAGGTAGGTTCTCTTACCGTGCTAGAAAGCTACTAACACCCGAAAGTATCCTGTACCTCTATAAGGCCACCATTCGCCCATGTATGGAGTATTGTTATCATATTTGGCCTGGTGCATCTGCTACTAGTTTCTCACTCCTAGAAAAGGTTCAAAAGAGAGTCGCCAATCTAATAGGTCTTGAACTGTTATCTAGGCTTCAGCCTCCGTCCCATCGACGAAATGTAGCATCCCTCTTTCTGTTCTACAAGTACTTTAACGGTGAATGCTTCGACGAAATGCAAGCACTTGTATCCCCTCGACGTAAATACCCCCGACAACCCCGAAAAGCAGCAAAATCCCACCTCTTTACAGTTGAGATCCCTAGATGTAAGAGAGCCTTCTACTTCAGTAGTTTCTTCCCGAGAACTACTGGACTTTGGAACTCCCCTCCGAGTGCCTGCTTCCCCAACTGTACTGACATGCAGAAGTTCAAGTGTAACGTGAACCGATATCTTGCTGCCCAACTCCCAACATAGTATCCCTGTAGCTTATGTCCCTAATAATAGCCCTCCTACATCAAAGTGGTAATGTGCCTTGTTTGGGGTGAAAATGTAATTAAAAAAAAGTCTCCTATGTATCTTGGGAAAGTTGGTTGATGTTGTAACATGGTTCCTTGCCCATTTGTTAAAACCTCTGCTTCGAACCTTCCCCAGGCACGTCAGCAGCTCGGACGAAGTCATTCAGAAGTAACGTTAACTATCTCTAGAGCAACTCAAACACTTCGACTTCGATGTTGTCATCCTCTACACATCTGTTCCTGGCAACCGGTAATGGACATAATTACTGACTGCATCTCCCCCAGCGATTTCTATTGCTTCAGCCTCGCTGCTATTGCATACATGAACTCCTGTAAATAATAGAGAGCACATACTTTACATACAAACAAAACACATACAAACAAATAGAATAACTGTTTATGGGATGAATCCTCTCGAAATTACTCGCCACTCATGGATAAATTTGAACAAGCTCTCAATTCCTGCTAGTCCTATATCTTTTTTACAAGCTGCGTGGACAACATGCTTATTCTAATACCCTCCCAGGTAAAGGCTAATTCAATTTTCCACACATTTAACAACACAGACCCACACACTAATACATTCTTGAACACCTCGAACCTTCTGGATCGTTGGCACTTGCAAACTTCAGCCTGAACATCTTAAATGAAGATAACATAAATACAAAATCCGATAGCAAACCTGTAGAGACATTTTCATACATTACAGATCAGCCCTCTCTTGTAATGCCAAAATACAGAGAACGAGTTGATGCGCATCCACAATAAGTGCAGACAAAAGGCTGCATAGATTTCCTACAACAATAATTTCAACCGGGTGCAAGAGACTAATGAATACCCTATACCAACTATTAGAAACCTCGGCTATCCTGCCTTGAGTTCAAAATAGACTTCGTGTCTTAGTGGGGGATGACCTTTTCTCTTCCTTGCAACCTCTTTCCCACAGAAGAGACGTTGCGAGCCTGTCTCTGCTTTATCGTTATTTTTATGGCAAGTGCTTATCTGAGCCCGCCCCCCGTCAAACTTTCACGAAAAACACTCGTATAGCCAAAACCGCTATCAATAATTTCCCACATTCTTTATCTGTGCCTAAACCTAAATGTAGATTCCACGAACAAAGCTTCTTTCTTAGAATTGCACGCTTGTGGAACTCTTTTCCGATTGCCTTCTTTCCAGTTGACTACAATCTATTTGTCTTCAATTCGAACGTAAACAAGTTCTTGATGAACCGTCTCCCTAAGTAATCTAATTTACAAAATTCCGATTAATTATGCTTACTACGCTATAATCACATTGACTAATGTATACTCATTAAACCTTATCCTCGAGTGGCCTCCGGACCTTGATAAGTGGTGATTCCTGTGTAAAAAAAACAAAAACATGTAACGGAAGTTGCACACTCACTCCAACACCTATTTTCTGAATCTGCCGCATTTAAACAAGGCCATACGTAGGAAGGATCTAGATATACAACTAATATCCACTGCGCCCACACTGTGACAACTAGCAACACACATCAAAACAATACACTCTGCACGCTGAAAAACTCCCACATGCATACCAGTAATTTATGTCATCACACGAACATCGTATATCGCATGCTCCAAACACATAACTCATTTCATAACATTGAAAAGATTATTAAAGCGAATATCTATTTCAATTAAACACATGTTTGTAACGCCCCAATCAAAAAATCATCTTAAATTGCATCCTGAAATAAAATGCTGGCACAGAAGTAGGATCCGCGTTTCTTAGTTTAATGCACACAGCTGCATTACACTTCAAAAATAAATAAATATAAATAAGCAACAAATAAATAGTTAACAAATAACTTTCGAAAAATAGCATAAACCAATAAAATCAATGACATCAAACTTTCACAAAACAAAACGCAGCATAAGTCGAATATAGACTGCCATTTATACGGCCAAATAAATAATCTAAATTATTTAAATCGGTGCATAGGTGAGTAATAAATAAACAAAAATAAAATAAAAACGTAAAATGAATAAAGAAACGTTTAACAACCTGAAATAAAACACGAGTTCTTGGCCTTTTGGTCAAGATCAAAGTGTAGTATCTGTTCTTCAGATGCTGCACTTCCATTTCTTGTTCTCTTTCGGTGAAGGATCAGTCCTTCACGACTGAGACAATTTTTTATTTTTGTACCTTTTCTCCACGTTAAAAAACGACCCTGGTATCTAACTCTGTCCTGTGGGGAGGCATAGTAAATAGGTATATCTTGTGGGATTATTCATTCTATATACCCTCACAAGCATATTCGATACTATGGATATCAGCCTATATAGAGATGACGGACTAGCTATAATAAAAAAAACTCCAACAAAGTCAAGGGAGAAAACTTTAAGAAAATCATACACAAAGAAATGAAAAAAATAGGCCTAAAAGCAGACGTATCAGCTAACATAAAAATAACAAACTTCCTGGGCATCACGTTAAACTTAGATAAAAACACATATGAACCATACTTAAAAGATAACGCTACTCCAATATACGTAAACCCTAAGTCCAATTACCCACCACCAATTATAAAACAGATTCCTAACTCGATCGTAAGTAGACTCAGTAATAACTCAAGCGATGAAAATGCATTTAACAGGTCAACCAATGTCTACAAAACAGCCCTAAAAAATAGTGGATACAAAAATATCGATATCAAATATAAGCAACAAAACACCAATAACTTTAATAAAATTAAAAATAGAAGAAAAAGAACTATAATCTGGTATACGACCCCATACAATCAAATGTTAAAAACAAAACTTGGCAAGAAATTTCTAGATCTTATTGAAAAACACTTTCCCGCAACCAACGCCTTACACAAAATCTTCAATAAAAATACCTTAAAGTTATCCTACAGTTGTTGCGAAAATTTAGAGATGATAATTAAAGCACATAATAACAAAATACTACATAAAAGCAATGTAAACAACAAGAAAATAAACAATAAAAAAGTAGACACCATGACAAAAATAAAACTAGCACTAGCAGAAATAATAATAATAATAATAATAATAATAATAATAATAATAATAATAATAATAATAACAACAAACCAACCCCGGACAAGAACAACCATACCATAAATAAAAATACTAATAACGAACAAGATAAATGCAACTGTAGACACCGCACACTTTGCCCAGTTCAAAATAAATGTCTAACAAAAAATGTAGTTTATCAGGCAACAATATTTGCGAAAGAAAACCCGAATAACAAGAAATATTACGTAGGCATGACTTCCTTAGATTTCAAAACCCAATACTATGACCACAAAAGTACATTCAAAAATAAAAAAAAACACCGTATAAAAACAACACTAGCGAATAAGTACTGGGAACTCAAAGAAAGCGGACATTCGCCAGTAGTCGAATTGAAAATAAGACAAGCTACCACGTGTAGGCATTTAGACGACCCATGGAAATTATGCCTTCATGAAAAATTTGCTATCCTGTACTTTAAAAAAAAACCAAAATCTATTAAACTGTAGAAGAGAAATAGAAAATAACTGTGTTCACAAAATAAAATTTACTCTAGGATAGCGATACAAAATAGCTTTAAAACTAACAAAAACAATAGAAAATAAATAAATTAATTAATTAAATAAACATGAATATACATAAACGATCACACATATATGTATGTATATATATATGTATATATATATGTGCATATATGTATCTACACATATGTATATTTATATAAATAAAAAAAGAAAGAAATGTCTGCCTTAAACCACTAAACTAGTTTTAAAACAGATCCTTTGTTCGATAAAATGCATGCCCATTGGCTGATAGGAAGGGGCGCGGTGGATACTAGAAAGTTGATTTGCTAACTAAAACCATCAACAGAAGAGGACCATATAAAAAACAATAAACAACCACAGAATTTGCGCATAAGCCTGACGAATCCTATAGTGGATGAAACGCCGAATATTCAGTGTAGCTTAATCGCCATATATATTATATAAATTACTATATATATATATATATATATATATGTGTGTGTGTGTGTGTGTGTGTGTGTGTGTGTGTGTGTGTGTGTGTATATATATATACGCATGTATTCACTCAATATATTTAAAACTGCTTAGCTTGTTCCACCATTATATCTTTAGTTGTTCTAGTTTGCATCTACCACTTTCTGCTGGAAAGTTGAATGTTTTAATTTCGATTGTAGTTGTTGCACTAAGGTTAGTGTTTTTTAACTTTTGAAATGACTACCATATATTGGTACAATATAATAATCAATAAAGAATTGGATCTATAATAAATACGAAATCGGCATGAATTAAAAAAATATATTTAAGCGTAATTTACAACCGAGCAAACTCAGACGCCCTGCTAGTTGTATTGATAAAAGTGGATCTTTATAGATTATTCTACCGTTATATGTCTTAATTTGCTTCAGATTATGTCTATCCGTTGAATCTCTGTATTGTATTGCCTCTTATAAACTAATATCTCTTTTTATATACACATTAAGCAATGTTTTATGCAAACTACATTAACCTCTTATATTGAAAAATATTTAGATAAAGATTTATTTCATGGATTATCGTCCAGATTGGGAATGCGCATCATTTATAATCAATATGCATTTGGGCAGCATTGCATGTCATTATTTTTTCAACGTGTGCCTATATGTTTATCTTTCTGTAAGAATTTTGTGTGCTTTCTTTTATTCGGTTGTGTGTATTCATGTAATGTGTGTGAACGCGCGAGTTAGATCATTTCTGAATGTCAAAGGGAATGAAAATTTCTTTGGAAACTAATCAGTTTTCTTCCGTTCAAGTTGGATTTTCCAAGGATATAACGATCCAGAATTCATAGCAAATATATGTTGGGAATGGAATGGCTATTCCAGAACATAGAATTGCTATGATTGGCCAAATCAATTTTCTGCTCTTAATCGCAGTGAACATAAAGACCAAAGACAAGGTTGATGACAGATCCTCGAACCATTAATTTGAGGACAGGTTTAATCTTTTGTTACAAAGTTCATAATGAACACCGGAGAGAAACCACTCAGACTTGGCGGCTTACAAAACAATGTAGACATTCAAAGAAAAAGATTAAACAATTTGGTGATTTGTGTAGCAGAAAACTTTTACGCGGTAAAGCTTTGCTGCTATTGTTGTTGTTGTTGTTTTGGGGTGGGGGGTCTTTTGTTGCTTCTTTCTCTAAGTTAAAAGTGAATATGTGAATATGTGAATATGTGAATATGTGACGCTGGTTTGAATTGATGCATTGGACTGAATAATGAGATGCGGAGATGAAATAATTTAACTGAATATAGCGACATAACTGGTAACGTAAACGAACTGATAACATGGTGTATCACAGGTTGTAACGAAAAGGGCGTAATATAAGTGTGCATATAGGAACACTAGCAGGAAGCTCGACGTTGCCCAGTCGTAAAATACGCTTAAACATTTTATTTTATGCAGATTTTGTATTTATTATTATAGACCCACTTTTCTCTTAATTATTTTATTGTGCTCAGGATATATTGGTGATTATAAAAGCTAAAAATAATATGACTTGGATGCTAGAATCGAAACCAAAAAATATAGCTTTCCTGCATTATTTGTTAAGATCTGAGCTAAGTCCATATGCATGTCAGAACTTTTAGTCAAACGTTTTAATGTGCATTTGCACATGCGTAGAAGATACATGTTTATTCAACTTACGCGTGCCGAGTTCCAAGTTTTCAATTTTGGTGCTTAGCAGTTGTTTTTACCGACTAAACCCCACACTGAATTTGTTCCTTGGTTCTGAATTCCCTATATGTGATGTTTCAAGTCTGTGGATCAAAAATAGACAGAGTAGTTTAGTAGAGACCGTTCCGCACACACACATGGTCGCTTATATATGTATATATATATATATATAGAGAGAGAGAGAGAGAGACAGAGAGACAGACAGACAGACAGACAGAGAAAAAGAGAGATATTAATCTGTTTCTGACTTCATTCATTGCTTGTCTGCTTAGATAGTTGTTTGCAATCGGTCTGGCCCCTTGAACTAATTATTATACAGTAATAATCCAAATAAGTACGCTTGCCAAACTGCACACACATACACACACACACACACACACACACAAACAAACAAACACACCGTCCAAAATACAAACACTTACTTATATAACACTGCATAACACAAGAGCATAGAAGATATAAACACAAATCTGTAAACACATTTACATTTATCTAAAAACCACTGACTTATTGATGTAAGTGTCCTGAACATTTATGACCAAAATAGAGCCGAACACAGAAAAATTATGCAGTGGGTGAGTGTATATAAACAGCGTCTATTTAACAGATGTCTCTTTAACGTTGTGATATATACAGTGTCGTCTAGTGGTTAAATGTTCTTCTATTAATGCATTATGTAAAATATTCCTTGTGTATGCGGCCGCTTCTTCAGAAATGCATGTATTTAACAAACCTGACACATAAACTTTTCTTACAATAAAACGATATGTCTGCTTGTCTCAGACGAAAAAAAACACATACCTTCTTATTTGTCCAAAACCTAAACGAACGCCATAACAACGAGTTATATTTTATATGGGTTTTATTTCTCTTATGAATTCCCTTATCGGCGTTTGGCACGCAAGGTATCTTTCTACAGTTTCACTCGTTCCCCGTTTTATTTCCAACAGGGTCGTCCACATGTTTGATCACTAATACGTTTCTCTTCAATTCTTTAGATTGATCTCTGTTAACTAACCTTTTACGTCAGCAAAACAGACAAATTCACGTGTCCAAACACACGAACAGGTTCACCTAACCCAAAATCTGTATTTACTTAACTAACCAAATTTAAATCCATACCAAAATTCCTCAATTGACTCTACTGAGCTAAATTCCCTAATTGTTTTTTTCTTGTATTTGTATTTCTGTGAATGTGTCTGTGTATCTGTGTTTTTATCATTATAATGTTTTAGACGATGTATCACTGCTGTGTGTTCGAGTCGGGGTTTCATATCGGAGTCACATGAGACAGGGACTCAAAACAGAGGATGATAATCACAATTATATACTGCTTACATCACAACGACGACTGTGATGATTCCTAGGGACTTCATATGATTATTAATACGGAGTTGAGACATTTATGCAACAGTTCTTGTTAACACAGATAGAGACGGGAGAGTCATTATTGATGGTGGCAGAGGGGACACATGATACTTTGAAGGAGTTATACAAAGTTTGTTTACAAGATAGACAAAACACATTTACCTTTCAGTTGTAATTTAATGACGACGATGAGACAAGTTTACAAATATTAGATGATTCGCTATTCATACCAGCTGGATGATTGATGATTGTCAGGGATTCAATCTTTTATGATTACATTGTTGTATCTTCCCCCTCTCGCTCCCAAGAGGTTGGCACCTCCTAGTGTGGCTCTCTGGCTGTGTCTGTCCTCTCTCTAACTTAGAACCCCGTCTCAATATATTAAGTATCTCCTTTCTTGATGATGTCAGAGGCGTGGTGAAACAATGTGACTCCCTCACGTTTCAAATCACACGTGCCTTTGCACATGCATCTACACGCCTCTGGTAAACACAAGAAATTCCTAAATTGAATTGTATCGTTTTTAACTATTTCGTTAATAATTATTTATAAACTAGTATTGTCCATTCTTTTAACTGGCATATTTAATATCCACTTATTTCTAAAAGAATGATCAAACGACTGCATTTCTAAATTAAATAACTATCTCTGACATAAAAAAAATATTTAGTTATTTGCGAGAACAATGACAGTTGTTCAATATATATTCTTCTTTTAACTTTCTTACTGGGTTCGATTCTAATCCTTTCCAAATATCATTTTAAAACTTATCTAGTTTGCCTTCTGACTTACTTGGGAGTGTCCCTTTTCATAACATCACGAACTAATTCAGCTAAAGCTTGTCAAAGTCAAAATCGAGAAACTGTACATAAATTTATAACGAAAAACATTTATTTAATCCACGATAAGAACATTAATTCGGGCAATCCAAAAAATGAATCGTCAGTTCGAAAGTTTCGAAACAAATAACACAATGTATTTAAGAAGGTCGTTCTAAATGCAAAGCCTCTTATTTTTATTCTGCCCGAATAGATCAGAAAGGATTGCAAATTATGTAATTATGTTGACTGAAAGTTTCATCCCTCTGTTGCAGGTACTGATCGTCTGACATTCTACGAAAGCAACGCTTTCATCAACGTATGTCAAAAGCACAGTTTCGTCATTGAATCTCTTCACGTTAAAATAATTAAACCGATCAATATTTACCGGCGCCTGTTGAACGTTAACAAAGGCAATGCAATTGATGCTAGCCCAGTCAGGAGATGCGTTTTTCGATTTCGGAATATCGACAGAAATGTAAGTGACAAAGCTATAAACATTTACGAAGGAGACGTTAAAAGGAAGCAGCAACGCTTTCATTCATCGCTGGTAAAATTGAATTGGAAATGGCAGAGACTTAGTAGAAAAATTAAATCTGACGCACCAAAATGCCGATCGTTTTGATGGTGCACTTCCCGTCTCTGCAGCTCTTCAACATTTGAGTTTTTGAGTTAAGAAAGTAGAACGGTTCTCGTAGTTTAATCTTGAAAAACGAATAGAGAGGGTATACAATATTTCAATGTATTTCAATTTTGATATTTTTATACTACTATTATAATATTATTATGCGATGGGAAGAATGTAATTAAAAAGCTCTGTAGCTCTTCAACGTTTTAGTTTTTGAGTTAAGAAAACAGAATGTCTTATTTTCGGAACGGCTCTTGTAGTTTAATCTTGAAAAACGAATAGAGAGGATATGCAATGTTTCAATATATTTCAATTTTGATATTTTTATAGTGTTTATAAATGTGTCTTTTGATAATTGATTTGCACGCGTCCTGTTTATATATATATATATATATATATATATATATGCGTTCTGTTTATATATGTGTGTGTGTGTGAGTGTGTGTGTGTGTGTGTGTGTGTGTGTACACAGACATGACAGAAAAGAATAGACACCAATAGGAACAGTTTATTTGAATAAACATATAATTTATAAACAAAATCAAAAATAAATGGTCTCAGTAATAACTACAACTTGGTTGACATTCCTTTAGCTGTTTTTAATGCTAGGATCCTTCTAGGTACAGCATAGATCTGTTGAAGAATATCTTCTTAAGGAGTTTCTAGCCATGGCTGACTCAATAATGCTAAAAGTTCGGGCTTAGAAGATGGCTTCATTTTCTTTTTGCGAAGGTTCCGGTCTAATATGCCCTGAAAGATTTTAATTATTGTTCATATATGGGAACTGACTTGGCCATGGAAATTTATTAATCCCATTTTGAGTCAACCAATATTGAGTGACGAGGAGCTTCGTCTTCAATAAATAGGGAATTATATTGGTTCATTTTACCATTTGAGAATATTGGTAGGAATTATTCATGTAATATTGAAACATGTTTAGTGGAATTGAGGTTTCCTTCGCACTTCATGGGGTCTAAGTAATGGTCACTCCAAATTGCATCCCATAACCGAGAAACCCCCATGTTTCAGCTTTGGCTGCAGCCTTTTTACATCAAACATTTGCCGAGGAAACCTCCATACCCATAACCTTCCACTGTCAGGAAATAATGCAAATCATGATTCAACAAAGAAAATGACGTGGGTCCAAAAGGTTATAGGTCTGTCCACCAACTCACAAGCCCAATCTTTTCTGCGCTTGATACCGAGAGGGCGAATAAGAGGTTTCTTTCTCTCTACTATACAATAGTTGTCTAGCTTGTGAAAATACCTGACATCTGTTCTTGGACTGACACAAGCTCGTGTTGCCATTTCAGAGGCTTTGCACCGAAGATTCTCTTCAACATTTCTTTTCATAAGATGCAGGTTGTTTCAGAGAGCCCATGGCTAACTGGATTAGGTTTTGTGCATCCTCTCTTATGAATTGTATGATCATTCTATTAACAGTAAAAAGGGGTATTGAAATACTTTCAGCTATTTTGCGTTGACTAGGACCACCTTCATGTTGACACACAATTTGTCCTCGCAAAAAATTCTGATAGATTTGATGCTCTTTTGGTTCGTGGCATGCTTCAATGTTGTTAGATGCAATTTTAATGAGATACGCATTGGTTAGAGTACTGGGAAAAATTAAAAGTGTTATTCTCCTGAAGGTTGAAGGTTCAATCCTCAGTGTGGGCGACCGAAATATACATCTGCGAATTACTTAGGACCTCTATCCAGTGATGGCTGACGGAACAAGAGCACGCTACTCCCGTGAAGTAAACAAAGGGTTCCGCTCGAAATTCCGTCCAAATTCCTGAGTTCGACAGAAACATTCCCGAGTTCGATAAGATACACCTGAAGAAGGTCGGAGATTATATCGACCGAAACGTTGTGAAAATCTCACTCAAGATGAGAACAGTAGTCCGATGAATAATAATACGTATAACCAATCCTCATCTCAAAAATTCAGAAACGTCATACTCTAAGTTATCTCAGCACTATTCTTATATGTAAGTATAAGTAAGCACATATTTATTTTAAGAAAAATATTTATCTTAGTGTTTATTCTTTTCTCTCATATTTATGTATGTGCATATATCTGTGTGTTATGTATTAATCTGTATTATGCATTTTATAATGTGTACGTATTTGTGTAGGTTTCTGTGGCCGCGTTTTTGTTAGTATCTTTTATATGTGTGTTTGTGTACCCGTACGTATAATGCTAGTATGTGTTTATCTTTTTGTGATATCGATCACTTTCTATGAAGTGTGTGTCTCTTTTTTTAACGTATTTTTCCCTTTGTGTGTGTGAGTGCGATGGTGTGTTTTATAGCGTTTTCAATGTGTATGTGTGTCTTTGTGTAAGTTTTGCTTTATTCGGCAGATAGATAGATAGATAGATAGATAGATAGATAGATAAAATATATACAAATACATTAAAGTGAGGAGTGCACATAAAAAAGGAGTTACCTAAGAATAATTGATGAGTTTCGTGTACTCCTGCCCATCATATTACCATTTCTGCTCCCAGTGTTTTTTCTATAGCTTCCAAGTTATAAATAAATATAAAATAAAATATCGTATTTCCTTTTTATAGGTGTCCAGCATGAAGACACTTCACGATATTATTTGTTCTCGCTTTCAGTCTATCAATTTGTCTATTTTTATGGAAATGAATATATCTGTCTTGTTACAAAACAAGGCCGATAGCCATTAGTCGCGTGCTCTAGTGTAATGAATGAATGCGTGAATGTAAGATTGACATGAAATTCTTAAAGATAAACTAAAATGACCGAAAAAAGGGTCTGAAATGACTTAAATAAATAAAAAGTAAATGACTTAGAATGACTTTAATGAACTTAAGGGTGAATTTAATTACCTTAAGAATGACTTGAATGCTTAAAAAATAACTGGAATCCTTCAAAAACAACTTGAATGATATGGAGAATGACTTGAATGGCTTTGAGACTGACTGGTTGTAAAGTGGGTGATCATTTTATAAAAAATTAATAGAGAAAAGTGATCCCCCACTTTTTATCACAAAATTACAAACATAAGTACACCATGTAGTAAGAACAGGTACTACACTTTGATCTTGGCCAAAAGGCCAAGAAAGGGGTATTTATTTGCTTCCCCACATAGCAAATTTCGCACAAGGCCGATTTTTAATGTGAGGAGTGATGGGGAAATGGGGACCAACTCCCCGGGGAGTAGGGGAGCTGTATAGTGACAATTGGTATGAAGGGTTGCCCCTACATTGACAAAGGTCTTATATGTGGGGTTGGTATTTATTTGCTCCCCACCGAGCAAATTAAGCACAAGGCCGATTTTTAATGTGAGGAATGAAGGGGAAATGGGGACAAGCTCCCAGGGAGTAGGGGGCTGGATAATGACGATTGGTATGAAGGGTCGCCCCATCATTGACCAAGATCTTATATGTGGGGTTGCCTCCACATAGGGTCTTGGCTTGCAGTATCTGCCAGACAGATACTACACAGTGATCTTGGCCAAAAGGCCAAGAAAAGGGTATTTATTTGCTCCCCCACCGAGCAAATTAAGCACAAGGCCGAGTTTTAATGTGAGGAGTGAAGGCGAAAGGGGGACCAACTCCGCGGGGAGTAGGGGGGCTGTATAGTGACAATTGGTATGAAGGGTTGCCCCTACATACACCAAGGTCTTATATGTGGAGTTGGTATTTATTTGCTCCCCCACTGAGCAAATTAGGCACAAGGCCGATTTTTAAAGTGAGGAGTGAAGGGGAAATGTGGACCAACTCCCCGGGGAGTAGGGGAGCTGGATAGTGACAATTAGTATGAAGGGTTGCCCTACATTTACCAAGGTTTTATATTTGGAGTTTCCCCCACATATGGTCTTTTCTTGCAGTATCTGCCGGAACAGATACTACACTTTGATCTGTTCCAAAAGGCCAAGAAAAGGGGTATTTATTTGCTCCCCCACCGAGCAAATTAGGCACAAGGTCTATTTTTAATGTGAGGAGTGAAGGGGAAATGGGGACCAACTCCCCGGGGAGTAAGGGAGCTGGATAGTGACAATTGGTATGAAGAGTTGCCCCTTCATTGACCAAGGTCTTATATGCGTGGTCGCCCCCACATAGGGTATTTGCTTGCAGTATCTGCCGGAACAGATACTACACTTTGATCTTTATATTTAATTTATTTCGTGAAAATGAAAATTACAATCAAAATAATTCAATGTAAAATTAAAATAAATTAAAAGCAAAATTCAAATTTACAAAACAAATTTAGGCACAAGGCCATTTAAGATCTGGGTGGAGGAGTGTTGCAGGGTCTTTGTTACTACAGTGAAAAATGGAGTCTTTGGAGACTTTACTCTTGACTGGCAACATTTACCACAATACCTCATTCACTCAGTGGACTCTAAACTAAATAATGAAAACCCCAGCGTTTTTGCAAAAAAGAATATATTTACAATTAGTTTGTGTGTGTGTGTGTGTGTGAAGTGTGTCTGTGTGTGTGTGTGTGTGTGTGTGTGTGTGTGTGTGTGTGTGTGTGTGTGTGTAAAAAAATTTTTCCCCTAAACTTAAAATGTGTGTGTGTGTGCGTGTGAAAAAAGTTCAATTCATTGGCAAATAAAAAGTTCTTGAATTTTGGAAGACAAACAGTTCGTGTTGGGTAGTGGGGAATCTAGAAAAATATGCAAAAAATAAAATTGCATTGTTAGCAAGGTCCCTCCCTGAACTAATCTAGAAAGTTAGATAACCTACTGTTTTCCGGGGCACCGAAAACAAGCGGGAAGATCCCTAGTGGGGATTGGGAAGGATTCTTATCGGGTGTAGGGAGGAAAAATAAATAATTTTCAAAAACAAAAAAGGGGAAGATGGGGGGGTAGGCGGCGACCTTCGAGTAGGGGTTGACCAGGGGGAGATAAAACAAAAAGGATGGGGGGGTAGTGGTAGGGTAGCCTCAGAAGGTTCTCTAGTGCCAAAAAACAAAAATTGGAGGACAGGATTTCATTTGTACCACCAGTCAAGAGTCTCTTTACTTTTTATTTGTCTAACTTAGCGGGATGGGCTCCGTAGGACCCAGTACCGCATGTGCCATGCTTATGGTGGTAACACGAATTCAAACTTGGCGCCTCGTCGGATGCAAACGCTAGCGTCATGCACCCACCTCTTGTCAAAGGCCACTCGAGGCCACCTCTTCCAATCGCATCTGATCTTTACTTTAAGCAGATGTTTAAAGTAGACGATCAGATCCCAATCCGGAACAGATATCTCTTCGCGGACTCGCTTGAGGCGTGTGATCCATATGACCATCCTCGCTACTGCTAATATCGCTAGAAAAACCATTCTTCTCTCCCTAGGCAGCGGCGGATCAATGTTCTCTACAAAATATGATTCGTCGAGTTCAAGCAAGCGCTTGGCATCGATGCGAGCCGTTACCTCATTGACGTACCCTAGGAGGGTCTTGAGCCTGCTGCAGCGGAAAAAAGCATGACCGGCTGTTTCCCTCAAGTCCTCGTCGCAGCGCAGGCAGTAGACGCGGGTTTCTTCATTGTACAGGTTGAGTTCTTCAAGGAGGGGCAGTGCGTTCCGGACAAGTCGCCAGGTAAGGGAAAATTCCGAGTTTGTAAGAAAGTCCCGTCCCGGCGCCCAACTCCACTGGGAGCGGACCTCCTCCAACGACATCCCCGTCCGTTTCACTAGCGGTTCCATTGTGCTACGCCCCACTAGCTCCCGATAAAGCCTGTTCCTAGACTGTTCGAGGACACTGGTCCCCGGCAACACTCGGACCGGCATTCGGCGTAGAATGTTTATCCCCCCTCGGTCTCCGCCGAGCTTCGACCGAGGGGTCAGGTGTGAGATTAGAAAACGGGCTTCCAACCGCAGCGACCCATGGAACGTCTACGTACAACGAACGGCTCAGGAAGGCCAACCTCTCTGCGTGCTTGTGACACAGGAGATCAGGCAATCCTACGCTACCCTCGCTCGGATTTCGAACACAGACCTCTCTGCAAACGTAATGCTTACCCTCATTCCACAAGAGCGTGCCGAGGTGCTCCTGTAAGCTGATTCGGCATTTTGCAGGGAGTGTAAGTACAGACAGACGGTAAAGGATGAGCGGAAAGACGTATGTAGCACGCGCCTCCGCCCGACCCTTCAAGGACAATTTCCTTCGAACCCAAGTCTTAACAGAGGATTCGACCTTGGCCTCTACTTCCGACCAGTTTTTATTCAGCTGGAGACCCGGTCCAAACCACACACCAAGGATCCGGACTGGACCGTCGGTCCAACTGAAGATGCCTGGAAGCGAATTTACTCCGGTCCAGGCACCCAATCGCAGACTTACTGCGATTGAAGACGGCCCCGTAACTTCTTCGTATCGAGCGAGCGCCTCGGTGACCACTTGAATGTCCGTGGGGCAAGACACGAACACGGTGGCGTCATCGGCGAACGCGGAAACCCTGGCTCGTGTGCCTTCAGGAAGAGCTATCCCGCGCAGGACTGGTGTAGTCGCCTCGTCCCTTAACTTGCGAAGGAGGGGTTCCAACGCCAGGACGTACAAGAGAGACGACACCGGACAACCCGGGAGACGGCAAAAGACTCCGACAGCTTACCGTTGATCTGCACCGCTACCGTCGGCCTGTCATACAGTACAGAGATCCACTTGCGGAAGTCCGGATTTAATCCGGCGGCCTCCAGCAGATCCCAGGAACCTATGGTCCACCCTATCGAAAGCCTTGGACTGATCCAAACTGATCAACGCGGCCTCTGCGTCGTCTTCTGTCCCCTCTATGATCGTGTTAATCAGATGAAGATAGTCCTGAATCGATCTCCCCTTCACAGCATAGCTCTAGTCTGGTTCGATCAAGTCAGTGATGACAACCTGCAACCGATTCGCAAGAACCTTGGCCAAAATTTGTAACTCTGTGTTTAGCAGAGTCAAGGGCCTGAAATCGTCTAAATCTTCCTCCCCACCATACCGTTGACCTTTCCTCAGCAATGTGATCACTCCCTTGGTCATCTGCCCAGGGATGGAGCCCTGAACAAACCAATGGTTGAACATATCCTTCAGAATAGGGACCAACATGGGCGACAACCTCAAGTAGAATTCGTAGGGTAGACCATCAAGCCCCGGGGACTTGTTGCAGCCGACTTGCTTCAACGCAGTAATGATCTCATGTTCCGCGACAAGACCATCACAGCTATCCACTCAAGCCGCCGTGAGGCGGGGCGAGTTGGCCAAATAGCTGCCAAACTCTTCGACCCTGAGTCTGGGTAGTTGGGTGAAGCGCTCCGATAGATGCTTTCGAAACCCCTCGCATGCCCTTCTAGGTCGTTTACCTTTCGAATGTACCCATCCGAGCCGCGCCTTAGAGCAGCCTTACGCTCAACAGCGTCTACATTAACAGCCTCGTTCGAGACTTTCATTAGCCTAGCCCTAACTATCTGGCCCTCGTACCGCTCGCTAGCCAAGCGGTTGAGGTCTTGTTTAGCTAGTGCTATCTCTAGGGACCCCCCTCCACCACCCGGGTCCGCCTATTTTCTATACGCTTCTTGGCCTCAAGGGATACCAGATCTCTCAGCACGCGCGCGGCCTTGCTTCGACATCTGAGGCCCCTCGCATTATAAGTAGCAAAGTTTAAAGCCATGGTCACCTGCCTTATTCAGTGTCACACACGGGTCTGAAATCCCCGGGGGTGAGGACGTGGCAGGCTTGTCCAAGGCTTCCGGTCAGTAATTCAGCTGAGGGTAATCCATTCTTGGCCACCCCTCCCACGTCCAGGGGAAAGGTTAGTTTGAGTGCCCTGTAAAAGGAGGGGTGGATGTAAACAGGGACTCTGCCCTCACATTTGTAAAATAAATTGTTCAGCGAAGAATGCTCCGTGTCCACCAGCTGCTGGCCCGGGATTGCATCCTTCGCGGAATCTATCATGGCCCAGAGGGCCTCTGTCCTGGAATCCTTGTTGACCCTAACAAATGTGGTCAGCAAGGGAGCGTCTTTGAAGTTAGTGGGATCGGTGATATTGTCCCCGCCGACATACGTAAAGTTCCTTAGTTGGTTGTAACGGACCTTCTGCTGGCCTTTCAGCTCTGTTATTGCCTGCAGAGGGCCTGTCTCACATATCCTTCCTCCTGGAAGGAAGGGGAGTCTTTTCGTCCGCTCCGTGCGGACAGTTGTGGTTGAGGTTGGTTTCTCTTTAGCGGGGGGAGGAGGAGTAGGGGAGGAGGTAGTGGGGGTTGGCATGTCTGGTGTAGGGGTGTTTGGTGCTGGGGGTGTTGCTTTTTGGGAGGGGGCGTCATTTGTCCTTTCTGGGAATGGGTTACGTGCTAGAGTCCTTGGGGGTTTTGGATGGAGGGGGTTTGTTGCTCTGGCTGTTTGGGGGTTGGGGTTGAAGGGAGATCAGCCTCGGCATTTGAAACATTGAATTTCGGGGTGGGGGTGCTTCCTTTTGTCTTCCTACTCTTTCTCCTCTTTATATTCTTCTCTGCCGTCTCTGCTGCTTCTGATGTTTCCACTACTGCTGATGCTGCTGTCTCTTCTTCCGACGCGTTCTCTTCCTCCGAGTCCTGTTCGAGGAAGAGGGCGGCGGGATGTCCATGGGAGTTTGCTCTGGTTGGTCTTGGGTCACTGTTTGCTTGGGCATGCGTTTCGCGTGTCTGCCCTTCTTGGTGACCGTCGACCAACCAGCCTCTGCTGGTGTATTATAAGTTGTTGGTGGGGCTGCAGCCGGGGTTTGGGTTGGTTCTTTGGTAGGGGCCATCCCTTGTGATTTGGGAGGTGTTGTGGCCGGGAGTCTTTTAGGGCAGTCCTTAGCCATCTGCCCTTGTTTTTGGCAGTGACAACATTGGGGCCTCCTGCCCTCTACAATGATGGTCATCGTCCACTAGTCGAATTTCATCATCGCAGGGATTTTATGGAATTCGGTTTTGTCCAGGACCATCTTGACCTTATGATCTCCGGTCATCACATTCCGTTGACCGCGGACAGGCGTGACGGATTCCACGTCTCCATACTGGCTTAGTATAGCCCCGACCTGCCGGGCTCCCATGAAGACCGGGACATTCAGCACGGTGACGTTCGTTCTCCTCTTATTGAGGTACTCTGGTTGGCTTTGTCCAGCTCCCTGGCCGCCTCTCTTCTTCTTTGTTGCAGAGTCACCTTTGGTTAGATGCTCCGTGGAAGTTTTCTCCTTGGATGTTTCATTTTCTGGAGTTGGAGCTCCTAAAGTTGGTGATGAGGCACCGCTTCTTCCAGTTCTGCTTTCCTTCTGGAGTGTTGCCTTTGGGTGCGGGTCGTTCATTTCCCCTCTGAGAATTTTAAGAGAAGCTAACCTTTCTTGTATTAGCTTCCTGGTTCTCATAGTGACTCCGCTTTCCTCCTCCTCCTCCTCCTCCTCCTCCTCTTCCGCGGATGGGGGATCCTCTCCGGGAGGAGTTGGTGGGTCGCATTAGGTGACTAGCATCTGCGGAGCTGGGGTTGCCACTGGCTGTGGTTTTCCATCTGCTTTTGTTGTCTCCTCGTTCTTCTTCCTCTTTTTACCCTTAGGGTTGCCCTCTTGGGGAGCTGGGATGACTTGGTTGCCATCGGCAAATGAGGATTGAGGTTCAGAGGGTGCCGCAGGCATGGAAGCTTCCATCTGGGAATGGTCCTCTTGTGGAGCCTGAGCGGGAGTGTTTGCTTCGACCGACGAGGATTGAGGTGGAACCGGTGTTGCTGGGCGTGTACCACCGAGTCTGAGCCTCGTTCCCTCGTCAGCCGCTTCTTTGACTCTCCGGACTGGGGAGTGGCCCTCGTGGGGAGTAGAGGGCTTGTTTGGTTGCCCTTCTGGTGTTGGCGATGCTTGGGTTACGCGGGCTGCGGCCCTACTCTGGCCTTCTCCTTCTCTTCATCCCTCGTGGGAGGTGCTCCCTCCGATGGGGAGTACTCGAGTGGGGCGATGTTGCGCATCTGCGGTGGTATATGCCTTCTCCCTGGCATCGTGCAGAAAAACTGCACCGGCCGCTGCCGCAGACCAAAGTGTAGCAGGGGAGAAAAGAAAATGCAGGGAAATGGGGGTAGAAGGGGAGTGGGTGAGGTCAGAAGAGAGAAAGTGGATTGATCTCCCCTCACGGGGATGTCAGATTAGTCAGCTCAGATCCCCCGCAGGGGGGGAGAGCAGTGAAGGAAGACGCAGTGGATGCTAGCGGGTCAGAGTGCCGCGTCGCAATTAAGAGAGAGAGGGGATAGACATCTCTGCCCAGAGAGGGGAGCAGAAACGAAATACCCGCCCTACCCACGTCACCCTACCCACAAACAACCCCAAGGAAGCGAGAAAGAGAACCCGGTCTGCTCAATCCACTGGGAGAGCAGCGAAGGAAGGCAAAGAGTGGGCCTGGCAGGTCAGCGTGCTGCACTGGCAATTAAGAGGGGAGAAAGTAGACCATTTCAACCTCAGAGGGGAGGAGGAAACGAAGTACCCAAAAGCACGAACAGACTGACCGATAGACCGACCGACCGACCGACGGAGTGACTTATAGAGTCGCTTGCACGCGACTAAAAATTTAACAAGTAAAAATCATGTTTTTTTTCTAGCTTTCGAACTAAACCATTTCAGGAAACGAAAATCAGATAAAAAGTTTGACCAACGTCGCTGTTTGTAAAGTTGAAGTACATTTTTCTGTAAGTAACATATATGATAACAATGTACATATACAAAAAATAAATTTATAACCTAATTCTATGATTTTATATGCGAACGCTAGGGAGTATTTTTCAGCAATTTTAAGAGAGTGTACACTAATACAAAATAATGAAAGCATGCAAAAGAAGAGAAAGGGCACTTTAAGAATAACTACATATACGGCAGCATCATACAGACACACGAGTTACCGTTAGATCCCGGGAGTTAAGCGACGGTGAGCTTGATCAGTACTATAATGGGTGACCACTTTGAAATACTAGGTGTTGTATATGCTCTCCGCTTGTCTCTGCATTTGTTTCCTGGATTTTTCTTTGTCAATGAAATCAGGCAATGCAGATTCAGGAGAGGTGAGGTTGGAAATTACGCAACTCTTGCTTCACAATTATATGCGCAGGCAATCTTACAAAGGGTATCCATTGTCTCTCGAAATAAAACGGAAGTTAAAAGAGTCTAAATAATTTTCGATAGAGTTTGGGTCATAAATCAAAGTAGCAAATGTAATGGTTCATATAATTGATTGTTTTTCGTGGATTTTTAAGATCGATCGTCTATCTTCTGCCAAGCGAACTAAAAAGGTCACTGATCCGTTTTACACCAGGGTTGACCAAGATGTTAAATAACAACGAAGTGTAATCCTACATTTAGTTGAAGTTGTACATGAGTCGGTACTTAATAACCACTTGAAGATTTTCGTGACAAGTAAGGGTCACCCAGTACATAAATGTCGTATCGAAAAGTAAAGGAACGATAGTTTTGGATAGGCAACCATATTTATCACCTGATTGTTTTATTCGGGATTTCGATCGATGAGAACAGATTAATAGAATGGAAGACAGTTTATCTCGGTTGGATTATTATTCTTGTTCGAACGGAAATGAGAGTCGATATTGATCTTTAACAGTTTTGATGGCGAAAATTATGATTCCATCTTGAAATACTATTTCGATGTAAACAAATTCCATTTTGAAAGACTGCGTAATATATTTATTATTTCTTTTCGTCTGTCTGTTTCTCTTTTTTCTCGGAAACTACTTGGCCGATCTGACTGAAATTTTGTATAGACCTTTTTCATGATAAAGTGCAGCGAACTAGAATTATTGTATGTTCGATCCACAGTTATGAATTAGCAGAGATTAATAAGGATTAGTACGTAAGATCCAATTTTTTCTCGGAAACTACTCAGATGATTTGGCTGAAATTTTGTATGAACCTTTATTATATGATTTTTTAAAATCTGTTTTTCTTTCAGGTGTGTGTCAATGTATTTACCCAATTTTTTTTCTTTCTACACTTACCCGCTGTACACCCCCCCCAATACTATTGTTAAAATTTATTATTGGAATTCATTATTGACAATTTGCGGCTTGTAATTCGCTTGCAATATTTCCTCAAAATAAACGCATTCTCTAGTTTTGAATCAACGTTTGCCACATTCCATTTTAGTATACTTTTAAAAATAGTCATACTAATAAATTCGCCGCCTTGCGTCGAGTGTTAGCAAAAGGGATAGACAATTTCGATTCAAATCAAGTCGGGAATGACACGAAGAAATTAGCCGAGTTGCTCAGGAATTACATACTTAAACTTTGCCAACCGAATTCTTTCTTCATTTTAGTTAGTGAGACGGGAGGACCTATCGCCATACCTTCCCCTCTCTCAACATACTTTTCGCTGAACATGTCAATTGAATACGTATTATATTAAGTAGAATACGTATTATATTAAGTAGAATACGTATTATTATTTTTTAATGTAAAGAAGGCAACGTATTGTCGATGCGTTGTCGATGCGTTGTTGGCAGCTCCCGTAACACTCGCTTCTCCTAATTTAGCATGCACAAAGTACTGGGGCTTCTGTATTGCCATTTGCTGAATAGATTCTGAACCAGTCAGTAGCTTCTGGTGGGACTTCTTGATGCCATATTAGTGAGTAATTGTTACGGCTTTACTTTATCATGGCTTACGAAAAAAAATTTCTTCACTTCTTTTTCTCCTTTACTTTCTGCTCAGCTATATCAAAGTCTATCGACCTATTCCAAAAATCCTAAAACTCCGTCATAAAACGTCTCCAGAAAGAATACACGATTAAACCCAGACCTCAAACTTCCAACATAGACCTCCACTTCCATATCTCCTTCTTCAACATCAGGGATTTATGTTCCAACCTTCCAGAAGTTTAAATCCAATTACAGGAGACCAAACCAGACCTATTCTTCCTAAGCGAAACTGGTATTAGATCGACTATTTCCCTATATGATTTCGTAATTAAAGAATATTCTAATTTAACATTCAAATTTGACCCCAAGATCGCTATGGGCATGGAATATGCGCCTACATTAGAGATGGCTTTGCATGTGGTAAGGACATCTCCCGGGAAAACCCTAAATTACCATGTATGTGCTTTCGGATTGCACTTGCTAACACCAATGTGATTATATTTGCCCTTAGTCGCCTCCATAAGAGCAGCGTTGCTATCTTTAAGGGCATATCGGAGAAAAGTGGCCACATCTTATCTGTTCATCCTTTGACTAATATTTGCGTCATAACGTCTAATGGTTAACCCACTCAAACAAAGATGATGAGTGGAGGTTCTATCACGATTTCTTCATTGCTCATAACCTAACTAAAAATTTTCACGGTCACTGACAGTCAGTATGCAAGTCTCCTAGACCTTTTTTACAAAACTTGTCCTGGGCTATGTTCATCTTCCGTTCGATCTCCACTGGGATCTTCTGACCACTAGGTTATCTCGGTTAAGATAAACACAAAATGTAATAAGTTCTCTCCATTGTACAGTATATCGATACTCTATGGTTACTGGGAAACCTTCCGTACGTATATCAGATCAATCTCTGCGTTCCATGTTTGAAAATAATGTGTCCTCTATAGCATCAGACCTGACGGAATGGTTAAATGTAGGTATAGACCGCTGCATATACTAAAAAAAAAAAAACAGAAAAACCTAACAGCCAACTGTGGTTTTTCACCAGAATGTGCTGCTGCCATTGCGCACAGAAATAATTATTTCCATTGCTTTCAACGTAATAGATGTTAAACCTCATCAGTATGCCATGTATTTAAGAATTCAGGTGATAAGTCATCTCCCTCTCAGTACAGACCAATAAGTCTCCTGTCTGTCATGAGTAAGTTTTTGAAATCCATATTAAATAGAGAAGTAGTCAACCACCTCGGAAGAAATAACCTTCTTAGTGACATGCAATATGGTTTCCGTTCTGCCAGATCTACAGCAGATGCGCTAACGGCTATATCTCATAGGATTAGTGAATCTCTCGACAAAGGCTTCCCCAACACCCTTACTGATCTACATCAATGATCTCCCAAAACGCATACTTAAATCACTCATTAACATCTATGTTGACGACACGACCATCTATGGCAACACATCTAAGGCCGTAAATGACAAAGTTCTCTCTGATTCTCTCTCCTCTGATCTTTATCGCACGGTACAGTGAAGGAAGAGGTGGCTGGTTATATTTAATGCATCTAAAACCAAGCTCCTATCTTTACATTATCAACGCTCTGATCCCCATCTGGCATCAATTGAAATGGATGGCTCTCGTCTAGGGGAGGCTCCATGTTTTGATAAGCTTCTGGGATTGACCTTTACTCCTGACCTGAAATGGAACACGTACATCAAGTCTGTTGCCAAGGTCGCTGGAAAGATGGTGGGATCCACCTACCGCTCCAGAAGATATCTGGGCAGGAGCAGCTAAAAACAGCCTATCCTGCCTTGACAGATTACAAAATAGACTTCATAGCTTAGTGGGGGTACCCTTTTGTCTTCCATACAACCTCTCTCACACAGAAGAGACGTTGCGAGCGTGTCTTTGTTTTGTCGTTATTTCTATGACAAGTGCTCGTCTGAGCTCCAATCACTGATCTCCCCTCGCCAATCTTTCACGATAAACACCCGTCTAGCTGAAACCACTGTCAAAAATTTTCCCCACTCTTTATCTGTGCCAAATCCAAAACGTAGATTCCATGAACAAAGCTTCTTTCTTAGAAATGCACGCCAGTGGAACTCTCTTCCGCCTGCCTGTTTCCTACCTGACTACAACTTGGATATCTTCAAGTCCAACATAAACTGATGAACCGCCTCCTTAAGTAAGACACTTTATCAGATCTCCAATACTAACGATTACTACGATACTATCCCATTGATTGCTGTACACACAATAACCCTATGCGACATACAAATATCTGTGCGTGATGTTGCCAAGCTAGTCAAAAACCTCGATTCCAGTAAAGCAATTGACCCTGGCGGCATTTCTATTATAGTGCTGAAAAGGCCTCAATCAGAACTAGCTCCCATACTTACAAGGAAGTTTAAGCGTTGTCTTAAGGAGAATTGCTTCCTAACACTCTGGAAAACCTCATCGGTATGTCCCGTATTTAAAAATTCAGGTGATCAATCATCTCCCTTCCAATACAGACCAATCAGTCTCCTGTGCGTCATGAGTAGGTTGCTGGAATATGTGTTTAATGGAGAAGTACTCGATCACCTCAGAAAAAATAACCTTCTTAGTGACATGCAATATGATTTCCATTCTGTTAGATCTACAGCAGATGTGCTAACAGTTATATCTCATAGGATTAGCGAAGCTCCCAACGGAGTCTTCCTTTCTAAGGCAGTTGCTCTTGACATACCAAAAGCTTTTGATAGGGTATTGCATAAAAGTTTACTCCACAAAATCTCCAGATACGGTATAGCTGGAAATGTCTTCTAAGTTATTAAATTATTTCTTTTTGATAGGTTCATAAGAGTAGTGGTTTATGGGCAGAAATTAGAAGCTCACAATATTTATAATGGAGTTTCTCGGGATCTATCCTGAGCCCAACCCTTTTTCTGATCTACAAATCACATCCAAGGATCATTTGTAGACATTTACGCTCATGACACTACCATCTATGATAACACTTCAAAAAGCGTAAACGACTAAGTTCTAATCTTGATCACGTTGTGCAGTGAGGAAAGTAGTGGCTGGTTAATTTTAATGCATCTAAAACCAAGCTTCTATCTTTACATCATAAACGTTCTGATCCTCATCTGGCATCAATTGAAATGTATGGATTTCATCTTGGAGAGGCTCCATGTTTTGACAAGCTTCTAGGTCTGATTTTTACTCCTGATCTGAGATGGAAAACGTACATCCAATACGTTGCCAATGTCACTGGAAAAATGGTGGGATCATTCTACTGCTAAGTAGATGTCTTATTGCTGATGCAATTCTCTATCTGAATAAGAGTCAAGTACATCCCAGAATGAAGTACTGTTGCCACATCTGGGTATGGGCTCCTAGAAGCAGCTTATCCTGCCTTGACAAAATTCAAAATAGCCTATTGGGGATACTCCTTTCTCTTCTGTGCAACTTTTTCCCCACAAAAGTTGCGAGCCTGTATTTGCTTTATAGTTATTTTAATGGCAAGTGCTCGTCTGGGCTCCATTCTGTAATCCTCCTGGCCTGACTTTCACGAAAAACACCTGTCTTGCGGGAACCACTATCAATAATTTCCCCCACTTTTTATCTGTACCTAAACCCAAACGTAGATTCCATGAACAAAGCTTCTTTCTTAGAACTGCACACCTGTGGAACTCTGCTGAGACCGGAAATATATATTTTATATTCCATATTTTACTTTTCATATAACCTGCCTGGTCACATCCAACCCCGCTTATCTATTTCTTTCTCTCTTAATAATACTTATCCCTCTCCCGTTTTCCCCCTCTCCTTTCTCTCACCCTATATTTCTCCTTCTCTGTCTCTAGTTTTGTGATTTAATCCTCTTCCTCTTTCTACTGTGTTTTTTTTCTGTCTTGAGTTTCTTTTTGTGAATTTACAGTTTGCTGCTACCGATTATAATTTGACTGTTTATGTTTTATCTCTACTTCCTTATAATATTGTCAGACTGAAGAAACTGTTGGATCGTTAACTCGATTCTGATAGTAGAAACATATGTAACTAAGCAGACCAAATATATATATATATATATATATATATATATATATATATAGTGCAGGCAAGGAAAGTCCCCACTCGTAACTTTTTCAAAAACTACAAATTTAAGCTAAATTTAATGTAACTGTTTAAACAACCTATATCTCATTTGATTCGCCTTTTATTCATCTATAATTTTATTTGTTCATAATAACGAACAAGATAAATGCAACTGTAGACACCGCACACTTTGCCTACTTCAAAATAAATGTCTACCCAAAATCCATAATATTTGCGAAAGAAAACCCGAATAACAAGAAATATTACGTAGGTATGACATCCTTAGATTTCAAAACTCGATATTATGACCACAAAAGTACATTCAACAATAAAAAAAACACCGTATGAAAACAACGCTAGCAAATAAACACTGGGAACGAAAGCGGACATTCGCCGATAGTCGAATTGAAAATAATAAGACAAGCTACCATATTTAGAGACCTAGACAACCGATGTAGATTATGCCTTCATGAAAAATTTGTTATTCTATACTTTAAAGACCCCAAGATCTATTAAACTGTAGACGAGAAATAGCGAACAACTGTGTTCACTAGATAAAATTTACTCTAGGATAGCGATACAAAATAATTTTAAAACTAACAAAAACAATAGAAAATAAACAAATAAACTAAATAAACATGAATATACATAAACTATCACACATAAATGTATATATGTATATATACATATACATATAAATATAAACTAACATAAAAAAAACTAACCTAGATTTAAAACAGGTCAAGAAACTAGATATCCAGGCTAAATAGAGCACACACAAAGGAATAGGTCAACCAGAAGTCAAATAGGCATGTTCATTGACTGATAGGAAGGGCGCGGTGGATACTAGAAAGCTGATTGGCTTACTAAAATCTCAATAGAAGGTGCGTATATAAAAACGACAGACCACAAAATTCGCGCATAAGCATGAAGAGTCCTAGAGTGGATGCAACGCGGAATATTCAGTGTAGCTTAATCGCCATATATATTTTATAACTTACTAACTTGCTCTACCTACTTTTGAAGTAAATACTTAAAGTTTACGTATAAATTTATACTTTGGTATATTAATTTTATGTGAGTAAATGAAGTAGTTATATATATAAATAAAACATGTAAAAAACACTTTGAAAAAGAGTTAAAAACATATTTAATCTGAAAAGGAAACACTTGATAAGTGGATAGTCTTTAATCCGCGGAGTTTCGAAGAAATACTTTCCTTCTCATCAGAGGGTAGGAATTAGCAAAATGCGGGATCGGATTTTGCATACAAAAGTATTTGATGAAACTGCAAGTAAGTCAAAGATCTTACTTGATAACAAAAAGTGAAGCAGAGGGAATATGGTGAAGAAAAAGGTGATTACACGCGAATGGATAGTCTGGTGAACGGTAAATAATCCAATGACGGTAAAATCCAAAAATTATATATATTCATACATATAAATAGATAGATAGATAGATAGATAGATAGATTGAAATATCGTAGTGAACAGGTCGCATATTTTTGTTGCCGTGTATATAAGCCATTATCCACCTGTCGATAAGACAGGTGTCTGCTGACAAAATCACTCGAACGCCGATATTAATTTATTAAAGTGTGTATTAAAAAGAGAACACAGAAAGGCGACAGAAGATATTCGTCTATGAGTCATATGATTCTTTAGTGTAACTCAATCTTTTCCGTTTAAAGGCGGACCTCCTCATGTAACGCAATGAAGTATAGCATTAGAACAAATACTACTCTTTGATCCTAGTCAATCAGACAAAATTGTAGTCGTATACACAAAGCAATCAAATAATATCTATAAAATTAAGCATAAAAAACAGGATTCTGTCTTGCATGCGTTTTTTTATTTCTATTTTATCCTAAAACTTTTTGTTCAAATTATACACTGGTTTTAAATGGGATCATGTTTTTCTTTTACACGCAAGTTTAAAATAGCATTTTTTGTTAAAATCAAGTTTTAAATATATTTCAAACACTTTTGTCTGTTACGCTTAAGTTTGAAACTGAATATTTTTATCTGTTACATTAATTTGTAAATAGCATATTTTTGTCTGTTATGCTCAATTATTAAATATAATCTTTTTGTTTGTGATACTAAAATTTGAAATAGTATTTTGTTGTCCGTTACGCTCAAGTTTAAGATTGGATCTTTGTTGTTCGTTACACTCAAGTTTGAAATAGCATCTCTGTTGTCAGTTACGCTCATGTTTGAATTATCATATGTGTTGTCCGTTACGCCCAATGTTTAAATAGGATGTTTCTTTTACGTTACGTTCAAGTGTTTTGGGTTTTATATCACGCTGAAGTATAATTATCATCGCTAAACGCGCAGATTGAATGGACGTCTCTTAATAGAATCTGTTCTCGTTTCTTTCCTGTTGACGATATTAACTCGACTGGTCAATACTCAACCTCGAACGACCTTTATGAATGGCAACTTTTATTCGCTTTAGAATCACTCTCATCGACCAGATACAACGACAATAAAATTTATAAAGAAAAGTCGGACAAATTAACTTGACCATTGGTCAGCAATTTATTGCAACGACTCGAGTGGTTCAAACGAGAACGTATCCGAGTCTCTGATCGCAGATTAAAACCGCGATTATTCTCTGCGTTCTAGCAGATATGCGAAGGGCTTTGTCCGTCGATTTTTGACTGATCATACGTCAGTTTGAAATTGCATGATTATTTTTACAGTATTGACGGTAAGTGATTTTGTGACTGTTGTTTAGGAATATTAGACGCTGTATCTCATTTACTTTCATCGGGATATACCTGTGGCTGGAGACTACAAATGATTTATATATTCCTAGAATCTTCCTCTTTGTTGTATTGCTAGCAGTCCGCCGGGCGTTGCCCGGTCGTAAAATACGCATAAATGTTATAGTTTACTTTATATAGAAAGTTAGATATGTGCATGTGAGTATTTGCTTTCTTTTTCTAAACAGTTCAATTCTTGTAAGTAAAAAAAATACTCAACCTGAGATGGAAACCCAAGCCTAAAGAGAGAAAGTCAAGTACGATAACTATCAGGCCAGCTTGATACGATCTTTAAAGAGTGTTTTCAAACTTAATTATTATTTATATAAGGAATGTCAAGTGAACGATTTACGCATGCGCATTCGTGAAATAGTTGGCAAACAGATAACAATCGGATGAATCTTTTTTTATTTTGACCACTTAGCAGCCCTTTTCCGAATGAAACTGATTAAAAAGTTTTCCACGCGTCTGAATACCCTATATACCAAATTTCAAGTCTTTAGATCAAAGATTCGTTGAGTATGTAGGTTGAGGATTGTCTTCACACACATACATTCTCACTTTTATAGATATATAGACTAAGAATCTTTATGAGGTGTGTCTATTAATCTGGATACAATGGCACTTTCGTCGCTTACTAACTCATACATTTGGAATTTTAAAGAGAAAAATCCGAGTTGTCCTCAATGGACGCATGTCCAAACAATGCAGGTTTTCGCCAGGGTTCGATCCTTGGACTTTTAGTATTCCTGATATTCATAAATGATCTCCCTGATAAAATTGTCTCAGATGGGTATAATTACTGATGACACCATGTTCGATAATAGACATGAGGTTAAAAACAAGTGCAGACATATTCAAGGCAATGAGAGGCATTGTAGGAAACAACTTTCAGTCTGTAGCGAAATGGGGGTGTAGACATTTAATACCATTAAGACAAGCTTCTTCCCCTTAAAAACTATATAACTCATCTCAACCATCGACTGGCATGACAAATAACATCTTACCTGAGAGCCTATCTTTAAAACTCCCTGGTCAAAGAGTTAGGCAACATGAATTGGAACAAATTCGTTAATGACATTGTAAAGACTGTCGCAAAAAGATTAGCTCTTTTAATACCACTAAGACTAGCTTCTTCCCTTTAACAACTGTATAAACCATCTCAATTTCAACAATGAATAGCATCCTATATGGGAGACTATCTTTAAAGCTCTCTGGCCAAACATTTAAGCAATATGAATTGGAACAATTACATTGAGGACACTGTCAAGGCTGCTGCAAAGGATATTAGCTCATTTACTGTACTTTAAAATTACTCACACAAGAGATCGTCATATGCATTTATAAAGTCACAATTCTCCCATACATCGTGTATTGTTACCACATCTGAGCTGGTACAGCTATCACTAGTCTCCCTCTTTTAGACAGGGTTCAAAAAAGTTCCCAAATCTAATAGGACCCGCACTATCGGCCAAGCTTCAACCTTTATCTATGCCGCAATATCGCATCCTTGTGCCTGTTTACAAGTAATTTAATAGTACCTCTTCTGACAAACTCATAGCAATTATGTACCCTAAACGTAAATATCTGCGACTAACCTGATAAACAGAAAGATCCCACCCCTTTACTTTTGAGATCCCTAGATACTAATAGTTTCTTTCATGAAACCGTTAGACTTACTAACCTGCTGACGTTTAACTGCAATGTAAACAGACATCTCTGCTCAACTCCTCAGAGTCCTGTTACACAATATCTCTAATAATAGTCTCTTGCGTTCCAAGTAGCAATATGTTTTGTTTGGAGCGAAACAATAAAATATTTCATTTTTGTCGGTCTGTTACGCTTAAGTGCGAAATATCTTTTTTCTTGGTCTGATACTTTTTAGTTTCGTATACCATTTGCCTCCCTGTAGATTGAATGGACGCATCTTAAAAATATCGACATTAAGTTGTGTATATACGTGCATATATAGCTGTTAGTATGCGTCCGCATATGTGTACGTATGTGTGTGCGTGTTTGCTTTATATTCCGGACGTATCCACCTATTCAACCTATCTTTGACTTTTTAATTAAACGATTTCGACCAGTCTGCTCTCTGATCTTAAGTGTTTAACTTTTCCATTTTCCATCCTTGATTAGATCGGTGGGTATAAATATCGTCTTCTGATCTTTACTGCACTGAGTTCGAGCCTGGTCATTGGCTTCATTTTTAAGATGTGTGCCGTACTAGGAAAATTTTTAATAATTTACTTTCTAATATGAAAATGTTTCTCAATTTTTGTTAAAAAAAAACAGACTTCATGGTTTCATGTAACGATATACGCACGGATAGTTATAAAGGCTTTAAGATCACTCTGCAATATCTGTTTGCGCTCTGGGACAAATCAATGAATAGCTTTAACGTTTTTATGGAAATAACACCGGACAAGGCGAGAAGCCACTTGATGTAAGGGGCTAAAAAAACGAAACATGACTACTGCTAGACATAATATGCTCAATGACCTTAGTCTAAAAACGACCGAGGTTTTAGATATAAAAGAGACAGTCAGCAAAAAACAGAGTTCGATCACCTTGCAGCCATTGGAAAAAAAGTTACTGGAATAAAATGCTGTATATCAATGAGGTACCAAAGCAGCAAATTGATGAAGAGAGGGAGGCCAACGAATCAAACGAATTGGAATAATGAAGAACAGTAATAATAGTTTTAATATTATTTATAAAAAATTCTGACACTAGCAACACCAGGTCTATGTGAGAGAAAGAAATGGTGAGAGGACAATACAAAAAAACAAATTTATTCATTTGCTTAGAGATTTTTTACTGCTGACTATCAGTCGAAGATCCATTCTCAACAATCCGTTTCGGTTACCTTTTTATCTGTCGGGTATTGTTCCACCTTGCCAGGCTTCAGTGAGGCGTAGTAAGTTTATTGATTAACATCTGAAGCGCGCCGACAGGATAATGCCAACGTGGTCGTCCAGGCAATTTTTAATAAACTAAGGTGCTCATCTTTTATGAGCGCTGTCTGGATTTTTTCAACCTTCCGACCTTGTGTTACACCTTCCTGCAGGATAAAAAGCCAATAAATGTCATCTTATATTATATAAGGACATGTAATACCCAATCAAAAGACTTTGGTGCTAATTCAGTTTTTTCTGTGATAACATTCCAAGTAAATATTGGATAGGATGTGCAGATATAGACGGAAGAATTTGCCATTTATTTTATAACCATAGCAATAGCAAAACGATTTCTTCTTTCAAACATACGAATAATCTAATATATACAATTCATTATGTCTGTGTATCTATCTGTCACTTTGTCTCTATTTTTCAAAATACATTTTCTCCAAGACACAAGACCGCATAAAATGATTTGCGGGGCATTATTTTATTGGTTTTAGCTGGTAAAAATACCTGCTAAACGGTCAAAATTTTTAAAATTGGAGCTGGGTAGGCGTGGGGTGACCAAATGCACATTTATGCGTTAAACTCGGTTCATTTTTATCTATTTATCTATCATCGGATAATAGCTCAGACGGTAATGACTATTATTGGAGCGCTATATGTTTTTGTTTCGATTCTAGCTGATGGTACTCTAGTCATATTCTATTTTAATTTTGAAATCACTACTATATATTGTGTACAATAGAATATAGAATAAATATATGTTGTGTGCGTTTCTTCTGCTAATTTAGAACGAATCTGATGCACTGAATCATAAATTCACATTGGTTTTTCTAAATCAGACCAATTATTTTAGTTTTAGCACAATTTTAAGGTATTTCTAATTGCGGATAAAATTTAGTGATATTCATCATAGAATGTGCTAAAATACGCAAAAAGGGAAGTTTCTACTTGGAACTTTATATATTTCAAACTTAAAATTGAAGTTTAGAATTTCGCTAACGTATTTAATAACGTGACGTCACGAAAGTCTCGAGTGGAACGTGACAAAATTGTGTTATATATATAAATGTATTTCTAGTTAAAGCAAACATCTTAACAAATATTTGAATATATTATAAACTTAAAATATAAAAAACTGGATTGGTTTTGGTAATAATTGACTCGAAATTAAACAAATTTTATGGTATTTATACATATATTATTCCGGGGTCAAGTATGACCATTCTTTTATGTACATGAATTGAAGTTAGCTTGATCGATAATGACAAATAAACTAACTTTGGAAAATTTCTCATAGATATCGCGTGTTTTCTGTGTTCCAGTACCAATTCTGTCATCTGGAAACCGGATTAATGTTTTTAGAACTACAAAACTTGTCAGCCATATATTGAGGAAAAAGAAGTATTTAAACTTCAAATCTTTTAAATATGGAAATTTATATTTATTTGATTTTGGGAGTATTTTTATTTTTTATTGAAAGTAGCTTTTTTATATAATTTAAATCTCACGGGAAATAGACAAGGATATGAATTCTTAAGATGCGTCCATTAACTCTGTGTTTTACGATAAATATAATGTTGAAAATCAAAGCTTGACAGATCAACAAAAATGGTGATTCATCTATTACCATGACAAACCAAGAAAAATAATATATTAACAATAATCATGGCAGACGAACGAAAATGGTATTTCAATAATAATTATGACTGATCAACGAAAACTTTATTTGAAACTGAAGTTGACAAAAGAAATAAAACACTATTTCAAACGCGATCTCGGCAACAACAATAATTTTATTCATTCGTTCATAGACCAACTAAAATACTATTTTAATGAAGACTTTCATGTACCCATGAAAATGCTACTTCAAAAAGAAATTTAATATACCATTAAAATATTGTTTTAAAAGAAAGTTTAACATACTCATTAAAATGTTATTTTAAAGAAGAGTTTAATCCATCCATGAAAATGCTAATTTAAAGAAGAGTTTAATATACACATGAAAATGGTATTTAAAAGAGGAGTATAATACACCCATTAAAATGTTATACCAATGAAAATGCTATTTCAAAATCAAGCTTTAAAAAATTAATCAAATACTACTATCATCATAATCGAGAGAAACCAACAAAAATTAAATTTTAAACTTACGTTTGATATATCAAGTAAAAGCTATTTCACATTTACGTTTGATAGACTAACACAAATGCTATTTCAAATGTAAAATTAATAGAACGCTAAAAATTGAATATCCATGAAGTTTTAAAATCATTAATATATATAGGATACATGCTCATAAATGAATTGGTTCTATAATAATAATCAAATGATTTCTACCGAAAAGGTATTGAGAATATTGTTAAACGTTTTGAAAAAGTTGTAAACACGAATGGTGAATACATCATTGATTAAATAGTTGCTAGTTCTTATTTTACTTTTAAAAAGAATGTAGATTTAATAAACAGCAAGAATTTAGTTGCTAACCTTATATATGTGTGTGTGTGTGTGTGTGTGTGTGTGTGTGTGTGTGTGTGTGTGTGTGTGTGTGTGTGTGTGTGTGTGTGTGTGTGTGTGTGTGTGTGATATTGGACTCTCCCGTTTATTTCGTCCTATGAGCTTCCTCCACTCGGAAATCCACACATATGATTTGCTTATAGTGGTGAAGGCTTAATTTAGAACCATCAACACTTTGTTATTACTGCTAACCTTTTTCAGTGCAGATGACTGCCACAGGACAGAGTATACAGTAAACCATAGGTTTTTACATAAGAGTTTCCTTCTCCTAGATGCATGTCTTAACGAAGACTTGGAGTTCATATCTCCCAGTGAATTAATGCGCCCCTAGATACCAACCTGGAAATTTCTGTTAATTTTTACGACATATATATATATATATGTGTGTGTGTGTGTGTGTGTATGTGTGTGTGTGTGTGTGTGTGTGTGTGTGTGTGTGTGTGTGTGTGTGTGTGTGTGTCGCATTCCTTAAACAATGGTGTGACAGACAGTAACAAAGAGACCAACTTACAGACGAATAAAGCTTTTTATGAAAATGCGAGGACGTATGCAAAAATTTACGATAACCGATAAGTAAATGAGAACAAAATGATTCCTTTGTCCAACCGTTGCATGATAATCAAAGAAGAAACCGCAGTCGTGATGGCTGCTGCAGCATTGCGTGCGGTGCTTCTTATGTCTTTTGCTCGTCGCATGCGCACTCATTAATGCCATCTAGTCGGAAGAGGACGGGATTAAGTAGAAGATTGTTGGGTTCGGTGGGGGTCAGTGGCGATGATTAATAATGTCGGCATCGCAGCCAGACAAAAATCAATTACATGATCGATCGAAAGAAGGGGTGCAGGAATAAATTCTCAGTCATTAAAGACAACTTATATATACGAAATTAGGTCCCCAAATAAGCTGACATAGATAATTGCCATGATGAAAGACTCTTGAAAATAGAAATAGGGACACGTAAGGAAAGAAAGAATTACCTAGAAAATGATTATTATGATCATCATGATTGTCTTATTATTATCTCAAAGCATCTCTATCTTTAATGAACTGTGATACGACGAAACTGCTGTCTGTGGCTAACTCTGTGTGTATGTGTGTCTGTTTCCTATGGACTTGAAAACGGCTGGGTCGATTTTTATGGAATTTCACACGAAGATACTTTATGTCCCTGGAAGTGTTCTTGGATAGGTTTTGTGTCGGAATATTTTCGATAAGTATCGATAGTCAAAATAATCCAATAAAAGAAGAAACAGACGATTTTGACTAAAGTTGACATCTTATACAGTCTACCATCACAAGTGCATTCGGGAAGTTTTATTACCAGCCTAGCCGAATGGTCCGACGTATGAAATCAAAGTAGGTTCTTTGGTATGATAGGGGCGCGTTAGATTTGGATAAAAAATATAGGAGTGTGAAACATTCGTTGATGAGCATTCAATCCCAGGCAACATCAGGTCACCCTGTTAGTATATATATATATATATATATATATATATATATATATATATATATATATATAATGTTTTGGTGGACAAGATTCAAGGACGGGCGAGCCACAGAGTTGTATTATCATATAGATATATCTGCTTTATTTATTTTATTTATTATTACTATTCATTAAATATTGATTTAAATAATTTTACGTGTAGAAAATGTATCCATAGACACGTAATCAGCATGAACCACCATCAACAAGGATCGAACTCACGACCGTACTTTTAGCTTGCTAACGCCTTACCAATGAGCCACGACTTCATGTACCATTTTTACAGCTTTTAAATGTAAAATCGTTTGTTGTTATTTTTTAGCGATATCTCAGCAATTTTGAAGCGTTGCTTTAATTTAAGTTCTGCTTTCCAAGCAGTGAATAGGAGAAAGATATTACCTCTTCTTTACTGTTTTTAAGAACAGACAAAAAAAAAGTTCACTTTTCTTTCAATTTATGACGTCATAAAGATATCTTCTTTTTTCTTTAATGAATGACGTCAATGGTTTGGGATGTCATGCATTGTAGCGTCCTTCAGTTTTGACAGACTATGGATACCTACTGTAAGGGTGTTGGCGCGTGATTTTTTTGTGGCAAGAGTTGCGTTGCGCACACTTTAACCACGCCTCTCTTGAGTCGGCATTGTTAAATACGAGTGGCAAATGGAGGTTCAGGGCGACTAGAAACAACACCAAGATAAGCACATATAGCGGTTAGAATTTCAAATGGTCACTCATCTGGTACTAACCAGGCTCAGCGTTACTTAACTTAACGAGAACCGGTGTGCCAACGTGATTATGCCGTATATCTGATTATCTATTCTATTAGCATGATGACAAACAAGCAAGATTAAGAGTTTTACCTTAATAAACGCGCCCACATTTTGACAGTGTTCATTTTTTTAAGAATGAAGCAATGAATCAGATAATTCTATCGTTAACATTCTTTTTTTTCGATACCTTTTTAGTTAGAATTATTTTTTCTGAGTAATTACAAGAATAACCACGTGAAGGTTGCAAACATCCTATTTTTTTACATGGTGGTCACCGCTTATCAAGGCCCAGAGTCCACTCGAGGATAAGGGTTAATGGGTATACATTAGTCATTGTGATTTTAGCGTAGTAAACATTAGTGGGAATTTTGTAACTTGGATTACTTAAGAGGGCGTTTCATCAAGAAGCTGTTCACGTTGGATTTGAAGACGATCAGATTGTAGTCAGCTGGAAAGCAGGCAAACAGAATAGAGTTCCACAGGCAAGCAGTTCTAAGAAAGAAGCCCTGTTCATGGAATCTATGTTTAGGTGTAGGCACAGATAAAGAGTGTGGGAAATTGTTGATAGTGGTTTTGGCTAGACGAGTGTTTTTCGTGAAAGTCTGGCGAGGGGGGGGTGGGGACCATAGATTGAAGTTCAGATGAGCACCTGTCATGAAAATACCGATAAAGCAGTGTTTCTATGGAACAGACTAGATTCGAACTTGACACATCTGTGTTTTTAGTCCGTCGCCGGGAGGTAAAGGTGGTTAACGACACGGACTCTCGACCTGAGTGTTCCAAGTTTAAGTGTCTTGTAGAAGTGCGTTCAAGATGACCTCCATTTTGCTACATGTATTTCTGGAGGCTTTTCAGAAATTAAAGAAATTTAAAACAGTACTTGAAAATTACATCGACTTCACCAAAACATTTTAAGTAGGTTTTCCGAAAAAGAATGATCAATTTTTATTCTTCTGTCTCGTAGGATATGAAAACTATTTAATTAAATGGTGAAATCAATAACTTTAAAGAATCATTAGAGTTTTAATTAAACTGATTTTTGACAAGCTTTAGACATATTGTCAGCATAATTTTTTTCTACATGTTATACGTTTTTATTATAATAATGTCATGTTATACGTTTTTATTATAATATTGTAATGTTATACCTTTTTATTATAATAATGTTATACATTTTTACTATAATAATGTCATGTTATACGTTTTTATTATAATAATGTAATGTTATACGTTTTATTATAATAATGTTATACGTTTTTATTATAATAATGTTATACGTTTTTACTATAATAATGTCATGTTATACGTTTTTACTATAATAATGTAATGTTATACGTTTTTATTGTAAAAATGTCATGTTATACGTTTTTATTATAATAATGTTATGTTATACGTTTTTACTATAATAATGTCATGTAATACGCTTTTGTTATAATAATGTTGTGTTATACGTTTTTATTATAATACTGTCATGTTATTGTCATGTTATACGCTTTTATTATAATAATGTCATGTTATACGTTTTTATTATAATAATGTCATGTTATACGTTTTTATTGTAATAATGTCATGTAATACGTTTTTATTATAATGATGTCATGTTATACGTTTTTATTATAATAATGTAATGTTATACGTTTTATTATAATAATGTAATGTTATACGTTTTTATTATAATATTGTCATGGTATACGTTTTTATTATAATAATGTAATGTTATACGTTTTTATTATAATATTGTCATGGTATACGTTTTTATTATAATAATGTCATGTTATACGTTTTTATTGTAATAATGTCATGTTATACGTTTTTATTATAATAATGTCATGTTATACGTTTTTATTATAATAATGTCATGTTATACGTTTTTACTATAATAATGTCATGTTATACGTTTTTACTATAATAATGCCATGTTACGCGTTTTTATTATAATAAAGTCATGTTATACGTTTTTACTATAATAATGTCATGTAATACGCTTTTGTTATAATAATGTCATGTTATACGTTTTTATTATAATACTGTCATGTTATTGTCATGGTATACGCTTTTATTATAATAATGTCATGTTATACGTTTTAATTATAATAATGTCATGTTATACGTTTTTACTATAATAATGTCATGTAATACGCTTTTGTTATAATAATGTCATGTTATACGTTTTTATTATAATACTGTCATGTTATTGTCATGGTATACGCTTTTATTATAATAATGTCATGTTATACGTTTTAATTATAATAATGTCATGTTATACGTTTTTATTATAATAATGTCATGTAATACGTTTTTATTATAATGATGTCATGTTATACGTTTTTATTATAATAATGTCATGTTATACGTTTTTACTATAATAATGTTATGTTATACGTTTTTATTATAATAATGTAATGTTATACGTTTTTATTATAATGATGTCATGTTATACGTTTTTATTATAATAATGTCATGTTATACGTTTTTATTATAATAATGTTATGTTATACGTTTTTACTATAATTATGTCATGTTATACGTTTTTATTATAATAATGTCATGTTATACGTTTTTATTATAATGATGTCATATTGTTATATAGTTATTATTATTAGTATTAGACGATACCACTTGTGCGCGTATGTTACGTGAGTTCTTATTAGTAAAGATATGAGTCTTAGTGGGAGTTCTTGTCTGATTAGATATGATTTTGTATCTTAGAGAGAGAGTAAGATGTTGTAAGACTCAGAGAGAGATTGTTCGTTTATAACTATTCCTATATTTTAAATGTTCATTACTTAGACGTGTAGATATGAAGAAAGCTCTTAGAATGATGAGATAGTGTTCAGACAGTCTTAGTGTAGATATGATGTAGATTCACATTGTGGATGTGAGATGTCGAGACGTGTATGTAATGACATTTTATAACACAGACATATAATAACAATACAATTTACCTTTTTGTAGAAATTACAAACACAAAGATGAGCTTTATCACAAAACACATGATGAATTTATTCTCTTACGACCAGTCGTGATTTCCTCATTTAGAATTCAAAGTTTCACATTTTAGTTTCAAAGTGACATCTCGCTTCAGACGTCCGCCTGCCTCTGAGTTTTCTCACTGACCGTCTCCCCTGACTGTCTCTGCGACCAACTAACTCCCACTTCCTATATTGAGAAATCCATGCATCCCGGCCACGTGAGCAAAATTCACGTGTTTCAACATGCGCGACTTTGCACGTTTCCGACATTGATTTCCCAATAACCTATTTTTCTTGTGTTGTTTCCACAAAGGAATTCAACCTACATATCTAATTTATTTAACCCATATTTTATTATCCACATTCTTTAAACAATTGAATAGTTTATTTATTATTTATTTCATCCGCATTAACAATTTACTGGACATTCCATTTAAACCTATTGTTCTTTAAAACTTATGTCCAGGGTTCGATTTCTGCTTTCTCTTATTTTCATTTTAACTAATCTCTCTATTTTTATACTTACATGAACAGGGGACAGCCCTTATCATGTAACAATATTATACGTTTTTATTATAATATTGTCATGGTATACGTTTTTATAATAATAATGTCATATTATACGTTTTTATTGTAATAATGTCATGTTATACGTTTTTACTATAATAACCTCATGTTATACGTTGTTATTTTAATAATGTTACTTATACGTTTTTATTATAATAATGTCATGTTATACGTTTTTATTATAATAATGTCATGTTATACGTTTTTATTATAATAATTCATGTTATACGTTTTTATTATAATAATCTCATATACGTTTTTATTATGATAATGTCATGTTATACGTTTTTATTATTATAATGTCATATACGTTTTTATTATGATAATGTCATGTTATACGTTTTATTATAATAATGTCATGTTATACGTTTTTATTATAATAACGTATTGTTATACGTTTTTATTATAATAATGCCATGTTATACGTTTTTACTATAATAATTTCATGTTATACGTGTTTATTATAATAATGTCATGTTATACGTGTTTATTATAATAATGTCATGTCATACGTTTTTATTATAATAATGTCATATTATACGTTTTTATTATAATAACGTCATGTTATACGTTTTTATTATAATAATGTCATGTTATACGTTTTTACTATAATAATTTCATGTTATACGTGTTTATTACAATAATTTAATGTTATACGTGTTTATTATAATAATGTCATGTTATACGTTTTTATTATAATAATGTCATATTATACGTTTTTATTATAATAATGTCATATTATACGTTTTTATTATAATATTGTCATGGTATACGTTTTTATTATAATATTGTCATGTTATACGGTTTTATTATAATAATGTCATATTATACGTTTTTATTATAATAATGTCATGTTATACGTTTTTACTATAATAATCTCATGTTATACCTTTTTATTTTAATAATGTTACGTTATACGTTTTTATTATAATAATGTAATGTTATACGTTTTTATTATAATAATGTCATGTTATACGTTTTTATTATAATAATGTCATGTTATACGCTTTTATTATAATAATGTAATGTTATACGTTTTTATTATAATAATGTCATATTATACGTTTTTATTATAATAATGTCATGTTATAGGTTTTTCTATAATAATCTCATGTTATACTTTTTTATTTTAATAATGTTACGTTATACGTTTTTATTATAATAATGTCATGTTATACGTGTTTATTATAATAATGTCATGTTATACGTTTTTACTATAATAATGTCATGTTATACGTTTTTATTATAATAATGTCATGTTATACGGTTTTATTATAATAATGTAATGTTATACGTTTTTATTGTAATAATGTCATGTTATACGTTTTTATTATAATAATGTCATGGTATACGTTTTTATTATAATAATGTAATGTTATACGTTTTTATTGTAATAATGTCATGTTATACATTTTTATTATAATAATGTCATGTTATACGGTTTTATTATAATAATGTCATGCTATACGATTTTTTATAATAATGTTATGTTATACGTTTTTATTATAATAATGTAATGTTATACGTTTTTATTGTAATAATGTCATGTTATACGTTTTTATTGTAATAATGTCATGTTATACGCTTTTATTATAATAATGTAATGTTATACGTTTTTATTATAATAATGTCATGTTATACGTTTTTATTATAATAATGTCATGTTATACGGTTTTATTATAATAATGTCATGTTATACGTTTTTTTATAATAATGTTATGTTATACGTTTTTATTATAATAATGTCATGTTACATATTATAAGTTTTTTATTATAATAATGTCATGTTATACGTTTTTATTATAATAATGTCATATTATACGTTTTTAGTATAATAATGTCATGTTATACGTTTTTGTAGAAGTGTAAGCCATTTTGACTTTCAGAACAGTTTCAAATGGTTCGCTGTTACACACAAGTTCTGGTAGGTGACTTGTTTGTAGTAGACAGTTCCACAGAACAAAATATTCTTACCGTGTCGAAACCCGGAAAAGAACATGTGAAATTGCTCCAGAAAAGGTTTAATATTTATGAAGCAATTCTGGTTCCTGATTGGTTTGTAGCAGAACGTGAATTTATTTGATTCGTAAGTTTTTAGCAGCATCGTTTATAAATAGAATCGTCCGACTGTGTGGGATCATATCCCCATTATAAGTCCAAAATATTGCAAGAGTTTTTATTATAATAATGTCATGTTATACGTTTTTACTATAATAATG